>NC_044568.1:37205530-38609905 GCF_007565055.1 Rhinopithecus roxellana | reverse complement strand
ACCTTTGTATGTTCCTTAATTAAAAGGGTAATTTTATGCTGTGTCTGGATATAGTTCAATCACCTAGTATGTTGTGTGCATATAGTAGGTGCTCAGTCAATTCTGTTAAATCAATGGCAACATCCTGAAGATGAGAAAAGTCTGATGAAGATATCATAAAGGAAAATCAAAACTATACCTTGG
This sequence comes from Rhinopithecus roxellana, assembly GCF_007565055.1. Taxonomy (NCBI): domain Eukaryota; kingdom Metazoa; phylum Chordata; class Mammalia; order Primates; family Cercopithecidae; genus Rhinopithecus; species Rhinopithecus roxellana. The sequence continues at coordinate 38,609,722 of NC_044568.1, read as the reverse complement.
TGTCAGATTCAGGGTAACAGTATAAGTTGATTTATTTATTCAACTAATATTTTTTGAATGCAAGGAAATGTATCTTGGTGTTATAATGAATAAAATGATTTAGCAGACATGTCTTTGCCCTCTAACTGATTGAAGGTTCATAGAGGTGATAGAGAGGTATATTATAAAATGCCTGCTACCTACTAGGATATTGATGGATGGCTAAAATAAAGCTGCTAAAAGGGTTGTACACTAATAACTCAATGAATTAGAAAAAATTAAGTACTATGAGTGGCACAGACAAATTGCTGACAATTCAGAAGAGTGATTACTTTCTATTAGAATAATAAGGGAGCCTTCATACAGGCAAGGGTTGTATTTGAGTTGGGCACTGAAGGATCTATAGAACAAAGAAGAGGAAGATTGGCTAACTGTTGAGCAGAAATGGTGATCAAAAAGAAAACAGCATATAGGAGAAAACAATGTTAAGTGTGGATCACAGAAGGCCCTGATAAGTAACACACTAATCTGACATACACTGATGCAGACCTCTGTATCACCTCCACGAATGAAAGGTAAATTGCTCAGAATGACACCTTTACCATGGCTAATTAACAGTATTTTATGATGTTAATGAAACAATTTTAATTGCTTTGGGGCCATTTTTTCATCAGAGTATAGAATTTCTCACCCTTTGTATAAGATCTTCTGTTACTGGAGAAATGTGGTATACATATGCTACTGATATTTTTCTGAAGTGAGTATTAATGATGAGACTGAAATAGTTTGATTTCAAAAAATAAATATTTATAAAGTCATGGTGAAACTAACCAGCACGACTGTCTTTGGGATATAAACAAACTTCAAGTTATCATCTGTTGAATGGAAAGAGTTGACTATTTTTGCCCATTGCTACAATGTAACTTCCATCTCTTTGTTCCTTGTGGTAACCACATTCAACACCACATTTCAAAGTTTTCAGTCTTGTTCTAAGAGAAGAAAGTTTCTATCTGCCTACATTTGAAGAAGGAGCTGATCAAGCTGATGACAAGTACACCCCCCTCCCTTGTATTTGCAGTTGTAAACTGAAACATCAGCATCCACATATATATGCAATAATTGCAAATGAAAGAAAACAGTTAAACATGGTCATCAAAGAACAAGAAAACCTTCTCTATAATGAAACTTGTTTTAAGCTTGGAATGCTTTTGCTATTAAAATGTTTTTTCAAGATTGATTCTTCTAACACTCTACTCTATTAGACACTTAGAACTAGAAGAATCATTGGAAATTAACTAGTTAAGCATTTCTCATATGAAACAAAAGAAAAGTTGACGAAATGAATTTTCTTGCCTCAGTTCAGACTATATGTTGGTGGCAGAGCTGAGAATGTGAGTAGTAGCAACATTATCTTTGAGGGATGAAGCAATTAATAGGAGATGAGAAGTGGGGTCTTTTTTCATGGATGCCACACACACAAAATCTCTGGAAATGCTGAGGCTGAAGGTCTCTGAATTAAGGTAATGAATGGAATTTCGGTGCCAAACATTTTACAGGCAAGCCAAGATGTACTTTTTTCTTTTTTAACAGCTTTATGAAAGAATATTTTACATATATCAAAATTTACCCATTATAAGTATACTGTTTGATAAATTCCGGTCAGTGGGTACAACCATGCAGCCACCAATAAAATCAAGATCTAGAATTCTTCCATTATGCCACTTTTTAGTCAATTCCTGTTTCAAGACAACCAGTTTTCTTCTGTGCTTCGGTTTTGCCTTTGTAGAACTATTATGTAAATAGAATCAAATAGTATAGTCTTTTGCATCTGGCTTCTTTCACTTATTGTATTTTCATATTAATACACATTATTACATTTATGAGGAGTTTCTACAATTTTATTATAGAGTAATATTCCATTTGATGGACATACCACATTTATTTATCCATTCTCCAGTTGATGAGCACTAGTTTGTTCACATTTTTGGGTTACTGTGAATAATGTTGACACAGATATTTGCATACAAGTCAGTGTGAGCGTATATTTGCCTGATGTTTTTATTTTATTTTAGCAGGTACATAGGCCTGGCATTGCTGGATTTCATGGTAAGACTTTTTAAGAAGGTGCCAAACTCAGTTCCTAAGTGACTGTACCGTTTTGAATGCTCACAGGCATTATAAGAAAGGCATCTGTTGCTGATGAAGCAGGAGGAGCCGCAGACAAAACTCCTCAGACACTGAGTTAAAGAAGGAAGGGGTTTATTCGGCCGGGGGCATCGGCAAAACTCCCGTCTCAAGAGTCGAGCTCCCCGAGTGAGCAATTCCTGCCCCTTTTAAGGGCTCACAACTCTAAGGGGGTGAGCGTGAGAGGGTCATGACTGATTGAGCAAGCAGGGGGTACGTGACTGGGGGCTGCATGCACCGGTAATTAGATCAGAACAAAACAGGACAGGAATCTTCACAGTGCTTTTCTATACAATGTCTGTAATCTGTGGATAACATAACCGATTAGGTCAGGGGTCGATCTTTAACTACCAGGCCCAGGGTGTGGCGCCAGGCTGTCTGCCTGTGGATTTCATTTCTGCCTTTTAGTTTTTACTTTTTCTTTCTTTGGAGGCAGAAATTGGGAATAAGACAAATGAGGGGTGGTCTCCTCCCTTATTGATATGGTTTGGCTCTGTGTGTGCCCACCCTAATCTCACCTTGAATTGTAGTAATCCTCATGTGTCATGGAAGGGACCAGTGGAAGGTAAATGAATCATGGGGGCAGATTTTTCTGGTGCTGTTCTCATGACAGTGAATAAGTCTCACGAGATACGATGGTTTTATAAAGGGAAGTTCCCCTACACAAGGTGTCTCTTGCCTGCTGCCATGTAAGATGTGTCTTGCTTCTCCTTTGCCTTCTGCTGTGATTGTGAGGCCTCCCCAGCCATGTGGAACTGTGAGTCCATTAAACTTCCTTCCCTTATAAATTACCCAGTCTCAGGTATGTCTTTATTAGCAGTGTGAGAATGGACTAATACAATTGTCTACATCTTCCCCAAGATTTAGTATTTTCAGGCTCTGAAATTTCATTTATTCAAGCAGTAGTTCTATCACAGTATCATGTTTTTAATTGAATTTGCATTTCCCCTATTACCAGTAATGTTAAATATCTTTTCTTGTGCTTATTAGCTTTATTCATCTGTGAACAACTTGTTCAAATGTTTTATCTATTTTTTATGTCTTAAATTGGGTGATTTCCTCATTATTGAGTTGCAAGAGTTCTTTGTATATCCTAGATTCAAGTCCTCTGTCATACATATTTTTTTTCTAATCTGTGACATATCTCTACATTTTTTCATGTGTCTTTCCATCAGCAAAATAATTTAATTTTAATAAAGTCTGAATTATTATTTTTTTCTTTGTAGATTTGTATTTTTTATTTCTAATTCAAATAAATGCTAGCTTAATCCAAGATCTCAAATATTTCCTACTATGATTTTTTCTAGCTTCGGATCTTACATGTATGTATATGTTCCTTTTTGAATTAATTTTTGTATATTGCTTGAGAAAAGGGTCAAAGTTTTTATTTTTAAATTTTATGTATGTATATATACACATAAAAATATATAAAATATATATTATATATAAAATACTATGCTTATATATATTATTATATATAGTTATTTCAACACTATTGAAATGACTATAATTTGTCCGTTTGTCATTTTGGTATTTTTGTGTGATATGATTTCTTGATTCACAAAACAACTTCAGACCAATTAGAGAAACACAAATATGAATCTTTAATCAACCAAATAGGATGCCTAGGTTCTAGTTAACCCTAGTTAACCTTAGAGCTTCCCCATGCCAACAGCTTCCAATCAGGGCATAGCTAAAACAGTCTTTTCTTTTATTCCCCCACTATAGATATATATCTTTCTCACCTCTTTGCCTGCCTTTGAATTGCTGCAAAATGTCTCTCTTGCTTTTAGTTGAGTAGTCTTTTTTCACCACAATGAGCTCATAGGGAAGGGAAGCATATTAAAGAATGTATTACCTGTTTAAAAAAAACAAAAACAAAAACAAAAAAACATGCTGGGCACAGTGGCTCATGCCTGTAATCCTAGTACTTTGGGAAGCCTAGAAGGGAGGATCACTTGAGCCCAGGAGTTCAAGATAAGCCTAGGCAACACAGCAAAACCCCATCTCTACCAAGAAAATATAAAAATAAAAAATACAAACTATTAACTGAGTGTGATGGGTTCACCTGTAATCCTAGTTACTTGGTCAGGGGGTCTGAGGTGGGAGGATCATTTGCAGCTGAAAGAAGGACATTGGAGTAAGACATGATTGTGCCACTGTACTCCAGCCTGGGCAACAGGGCAAGACCCTGACTTAGAGAAGGAAGTAGTTGACTTTCCCAAGGAAATTTGGGAGTCCACATTTTGTTTTCTCATAAAGGATAAAGCCTAACCAGGTATAATCTGGATAAGAGATTATCAATTTGGGAAGGTCATTTAAGGTTGGTACAAACATGATAGTTGAAATAACAATTGATTTCATATGTGGAAGTGTCAGATGAGGAGACTGAGAAGCCCAATTTATAATTTTCAACATACACCTATTTCAACATTATTGAAATGACTATAATTTGTGTATTTTTAAAAATATATTTATCTAGTATGACTGGATTTAGAGCAACAGAGAAAAATCTGGAGTTAGCTTAGTCTACGATACTGACTAGATTTGATGGTTTCTAACCATTAAATTTTATCCTGTGTTTTGTAAACCCAATTATTTTTAAAAGTATTTAAGAAAATATTTTTAAAAGATTTTAAAATAGAGTAATAATATGCTGAAGTTCTTATTTTAGGAAGAAGTTTTTGGACACATGGACAGTGGGCTGTCATAGATTAAAAATAAGAGAGAATATGGTTAGTTAGGTTAATAAAATTCCAAGAAAAATGAAGAAATAATGAAAGAAGTGACACTGGGGAGAGAAATAAAGTATGATTTTAAGAAATATTAAGAAGTAACAATTGATTTGGAAGTCAGGGAGACACTTTAAGGATGCGTTCTCTAGGATTCTAACTTGAATGACTGAGTGAATAGTGGTATCTAAACATGATATAGAGAAAATGTAGGAGAAGGCACAATTTTGGAAACTGTGTTGGAAGGGTGGGTAAAGGGTGTTTAATAAATTCAATTTTAGTCTTGTCAAATTTGAACTGCCAATGGGATATGTATTTGGTGATATCCAATGCACAGTTGGCGCTAAGTGCCTGAAACATCAGAGAGATGAGGTGTCAATTTCCAGGTTATCAGCATGGGAAAAGCAGTTAAGAATATGGGCAGAGATGTACATTGGACAAATACCAAGATAGAAAACCTAGGAAGCATTGCCAAACGCTAGATCTGGCGGGAAATTCAATGAAGACATAGAAGAACAAGTACAAATGTTAGGAGGAGAACAAAGATAAACTTTTATAAGAAAAACAGATGAAGGGTTTAAAGATGAGAAAACATCAAATCTAGTCAGTATCGTAGACTAAGCTAACTCCAGATTTTTCTCTGTTGCTCTAAATCCAGTCATACTAGATAAATATATTTTTAAAAAATACATAGTCAAGCTTGAAGCAAGAAAACAAGTCTTCAGGGGACTAGAACTTAGAATAAATTCTAAGATGTAAGAAAATTTAGAATAAGTAAAAAGAAAAAAAAAAATTACTGAGTGTCACCAAAGGAAAACTAGGCATTGTTCAAACACATTTTTCTGTTATCTGATTCTAACCTTTCACTGCCTTTGGAAATATTTTACAATTCTATAAATTATTGAAAGCTGATAACAATGCAAAATAATTCTTGTCTAGAGTCATGCCAGTATATTTTTTCAGTGATGGTTACATAGACTCCTCTCACCCTTTGAAAAAAAGCTAGTTTTACATCCAATTGTAAATTTATGTCAACATTCCTTTATTCCCCCCCAATTTTTGCCTCTTTGACTTCTCTCATGAGCCTCTTCTAACATCTGCCAAACTGATTCATTAAGTGATTAAATAGGGTATTAATTACATATTTATCTCATATCTACACAGAGGTTATGTTTACATTTAAATAATATGTATTCTTTACAAAGGTAAGAGGAAACAATCTGAACAGCCAAAATGTGATGGAACCACACATTTCTTTAGGGACTGAGGTATTAATCCCCATTCAAAAATGGGAGACCAAACCTCAGACCCCTATGTAATAGAAGACAGGATCCTCATAAGTCTCTCCTATTTATACAAGATAATTTGAAGAATTCACATATTGTTCATGAAGGTAGCAAAGAAACTAGATCTTAGCTAGTACTATAGATGGAAAATGAAGTCTTCATTTAGGAAAAGAATCTAAGCTTGTTCCGTAAGAGACTGCGGCACTTTATTCCCATTATCTATGTGGCATTGTGGCTCTCAAGTTGGGAATAAACATAAAAGTTGTTTCAGAATGTGAAAACACTTAAACGACAAATGTGAAACCACTCTGTAGGAATGCATCTATGATCTAGATGAATCTCCCAAAGATAGTTTCTCTGAAACTTCTTGTAGAAAAAAATTACTAATCATTGCAACGCTGATTAAAAAATCATACCCAAAAAATAATGATAAGGCAACAGCCTCAAAGAAATTTTATTCAAAGATATTTTATTTCTTTAAATATTTCAAAAATATTTTATTTCTAAGGAGTAGAATTCTTTTTTTTTTTTTTTTTTTTTTTTTTTGAGACAGAGTCTCATTCTGTCACCCAGGCAGATCGCAGTGGCGCAATCTCAGCTCACTGCAGCCTCCGCCTCCTGGGTTCACGTGATTCTCCTGCCTCAGCCTCCTGAGTAGCTGGGATTACAGGCACACACCACCACCCCAGCTAATTTTGTGTGTATTTTTAGTAGAGATAGGATTTCACTATGTTGGCCAGGCTGTTCTCAAACTCCTGACCTCGTGATCCGCCCGCCTCGGCCTCCCAAAGTGCTGGGATTACAGGCGTGAGCCACCGTGCCCGGCCAGGAGTAGAATTCTTGAGGTAAGAATCCTGTAAAGCAATGAGTGGACTTTTAAATGCAGAAAATTTATAGAAAAGAAAAAACTTACTAGAAAAATTAAGTGGCAATTTCAAATTAGATGTAAACAGAGTTAATAAATTGTCTGCCAGAGTTGAAAAAATTATTCAAATGGAGTAAAAGAACAAAAAAATGTGAAAACATAAAAGGGAAATTGAGAAATGAAAAAGACAAATAAGCTTGATTTTCCTAATAAAGCATCCATATACAGGAAACAGGTAATATAAGAGATGCAATAATAGAAAAATAGATGAGAATTTTACAGCATCTTAATGAAAGAAATACAACCTTAGAGTTAAAAAGCCTACTGGGGATCATGCAACATACATAAAAATAAACCTACACAGAGACATTTTCTAGCAACCCCTGCAAAACCTCAAAGACAAACAGATAAGTCAAGCTTTCTGCAATATTGTCATCTGTCTTTATGATAAGAGCTTAGTGTCTTTTGGATTATAAATATAAAATAAAATAGACTTCAGGATAATTTTTATAAAACTTAATTTCCTTTCTCTAATCAATTCCAGTTGAAGCAAAATACATATTGTTCTTGCTTTCTAGGGGGCTTAAGATTTTACAGTTGATAATTGAAAGAATAGATAGTCAAAACCTGTGGTCTCTGAATTATAATAATAAGTAGAGAGGTAAGAAGAAAGATAATGACAGAAATAGACATACTAGATAGAGATAGGGGAGAGAGAGAAAGAGAAATGTATTTAGCATGGCAGATTAAGTAATAATTAGTAATAATTAAGGAAAACTTTCTTTTGAGGTTTTGCAGGTTAACAGGAAATGTCTAGGTGTAGGTTTATTTTTATGTATATTACATGGTCCCTGGTAAGCTTCTTAATTCTGAGGTTATATTTCTTTCCTTAAAATGTTGTAAAATTTTCATTTTTTTTTTCTATTATTACATCTCCTATAATACCTTTTCTCTATGTATGGATGCTTTAGGTAAATTTATAGGTAAATTCAGCTTATTTCTTTCTTTTTTTTTTTTTTTTTTTTTGAGATGGAGTTTCGCTCTGTCACGCAGGCTGTAGTGCAGTGGCGCGATCTTGGCTCACTGCAAGCTCCGCCTCCCGGGTTCACGCCATTCTTCTGCCTCAGCCTCCCAAGTAGCTGGGACTACAGGCGCCCGCCACCTTGCCCTGCTAGGTTTTTTTTTTTTTTTTTTTTTTGTATTTTTTTTGTTTTAGTAGAGACGGGGTTTCACCGTGTTCGCCAGGATGGTCTCGATCTCCAGATGTGATCCGCCCGTCTCGGCCTCCCAAAGTGCTGGGATTACAGGCTTGAGCCACCGCGCCCGGCCAATTCTTTATCTTTTCCATTTCTCAATTTTATGGGTCAGCTTGACTGGACTTGGAGATGCCCAGATAGCTGGTAAAACATTATTTAAAGCTGTGTGTGAGGCAGTGTTTCCAGAATAAATTAGCTTTTGAATTGGAAAACCAAGTAAAGAAGATTGCTCTCACCAATGTAAATATAAAGGCAGAGAAATATGGATGTACTCTCTGAACTGGGACGTCCATCTTCTTCTACCCTTGGACATCAACACTCCTAGTTTTCAGGTACTCAGACTGAATTATTCTCTCGTTATCTTTTTTTTTTTTTTAAATAAAAGGATAAAGTTGGGATATCTTAAAAAGTAGAATTTTAAAAAAATATATAATATTGCTGATCCTAGCTGATTCTCTAGTCAAAAATACTTGTGTGTTGAGGGGAAAGAACTTAAAATAATTATTTTCTTAAGAAGTGTAAATAATTGTATGCTTGTACTTTTAACATATTTCTATCAAACCATCTTTAAAATTATGGACTACCGTCCACAAACATGTTTTGCAAGTATTTGTAATATATACCTATTCACTCGGAGCATTTTCATGTTTGAGACTGGGAAGCTTGATTTCAATGCCTTTTACTTTTCTGCAGACTCATAGAGTATATTGTTTCTCATCTCAGTGAATAGTGTCAAAAATAGAGTAAAAAGAGACTCAGGTTATTTTATTTGTACATGAAAGATACATCTAGGCTCAGGGATTTGGTAGACATTCAGAAATAATTACTGGGTCACTTGAGTCAAGAAGCAAACTTTTCTAAGTGAAATGTAGTGCTCTATTTAAAAAATCTACATTCTCTTTCTGACAAGTGAAGTGCGTTGTTGAATGTAGGGAAAGAAAAGGTATGCTACTTTAATTATCTTGAGCATTAAATACCCAGTGGCAAAACTATCACATGTAGATTTTAAGATTAACCTTTTTTAAAACCAAGATGCAGTATGTCAGGGAGTGAGATTTAGGCTAAGAAAACCCTGAATTTTAATTTTATCTCTAGTCAACACATTTAATTAAGCCATTTTATTGAAAAACTGGAGATAAAATGCTTACCAAGTGATAACACAAGAAATAAGTGAAAAAAAATTTAAAAGACCTTTCCACTTTTTGTAGGCCGTTGGTTACTGTATTTTTGAACAACTGGTCTAAGAATGTCTTCAGATCCATGCTGCTTTGCAAATTCTCTATTCTTTTCTTCCCTGGTGTTACTGTAACTTTTTAAGGTTTTGGGAGCATTTCAATGTCCTAAAGCAGGAGCCTCACTACGCATTCCTTTCCACTCTGCCCACTTCTCTGTTCCTGCACTGAATCAGTCCTTCTAATTTTATACCAATATAATCACGTGTTCCTCATACTTATAACCCTTCACTGTTGTCTCATCCTCACTTTCTGCCATGCTATAATAGACCCTGGTCATTCTAGCTCCTGACCCTCTCATCATAGCCTTTACTAAAGTCACTCACCATTTTTATAAACATCTTGTGCTCTTTTACAACTCACCACTCTTGTTCATGCCAGCTCCATTGTTTGTCTCCAGCTGATAAACTCATGATCAGTTTCACAAGCTAAGCTTACTTGTAACAGTCTCATTGATTCATTCTTAGAGATTCACACTCACACATAACTATGATATCTAGCACACTTATATATATATATATTTTATTATAGTACTTGACATATTTAGAGTCCTCTCTCCTATTGTAATAAAACCCCTTGATATCAGGAAGTGCGGCTATTCATGTTTCTGCTCCAGGATTTACAATATAGTACACAATTGCTAGATATCTGCTGTGCAAACGATGAACTGAAAGCCACGTAAGACATAATATAAGCCTTGCGCAGCAGCTCACACCTGTAATCCCAGCACTTTGGGAGGCCGAGGAGGGCAGATCACCTGAAGTCAGGAGTTTGAGATCAGCCTGGCCAACATGGTGAAAACCTGTCTCTACTAAAAGTACAAAAATTAGCTGGGCATGGTGTAGGCACCTGTAATCCCAACTACTAAGGAGGCTGAGGCAGGAGAATTGCTTGAACCCGGGAGGCGGAGGTTGCAGCGACCCAAGATCGGGGCACTGCACTCCAGCCTGGGCAGCAAGAGCAAAACTCTGTCTCAAAAAAAAAAAAAAAAAAAGACATAATAGATACTTGACTGTGTGATACTACAATTTTAGGGAAAATATATATTTTAAAAGATGTCTGTAAACAAAGAGTAAAAATCTGAGCAATTGGTTCTGTTCTTCATATTATTTTCCAAAAGTTTACTGATGGTAATGATTGCAGGGTTATTCCAGCCTTCTATGTCCAGGATGCAGTGACACTGCCTCTTAAAGAGAAATTCCTTAAAAAGCAAAACTGTGAAACACACTCTATTGGGCAAATAGCCTGCTTTGTAAACAACCTCAAAGTCTCATAATCATATCAGTGCACCTGGAATTTCAGGGTTGCAAAGTGAATAAATATTTGCCAAAGGTCGGCCGGGCGTGGTGGGTCACGCCTGTAATCCCACCACTTTGGGAGGCCGAGGCAGGTGGATCGTGAGGTCAGGAGATCGAGACCATCCTGGCTAATACGGTGAAATCCGGTCTCCATTAAAAAAGACAAAAAACTAGCCGGGTGTGGTGGCGGGCGCCTGTAGTCCCAGCTACTTGGGAGGCTGAGGCAGGAGAATGGCGTGAACCCGGGAGGCGGAGCTTGCAGTCAGCCGAGATCGCGCTACTGCACTCCAGCCCGGGAGACAGAGCGAGACTCCGTCTCAAAAAAAAAACAAAAACAAAAACAAAAAAAAACAAAAACAGACTTGGCTATAGGTTTGTCTTGCAACAATTTAACCAAGTTTGATTTGAACTAAGTTGAAACTTTCCAAAGGGTCTTTCTAATCTCCGTAAGTTCAAATCTTAATACTACAAAATAAGTAACACAAAGAAGTTACATTTTTTGAACTTTGAATAGTATTTTATAGGGATCTTACATGTAAAATTCCCTTAATAGGCTTTTCAAGTCTGGAACCAGAAAAACATCACCTTTTCTGACCAGTCAACTTTAATCTGGTTGGTTACTCTGATGTCAGTAGGTTCTCTGTGATCTTACAGTATTTGATGCTTTTATTCTCTTCTCTATACCAAAGTTCTTAATTGTTCCAAAATGTCAGCTTTTTTATGGCCCAAAATTGTTTGCTAATATGTTAACCAATGAACATGTAGTTAAACATAGTACAGATTTCTATCTTGATTTCATATTGATTTAAGTCAAAATCTTTCCCATTTGGTAAGTACTTCCAGTCAGAGCTGGCCCAAGGCAAAATTGTGAAGGAGGTTAAGCTGCTTTTAGCTTCATCCAGATTTCTTTAAGGGTCTATATAGGAGGATAGTATTTTTCAAACTGGAGATAATTATTTTTTCTAAAAAGGAGGCTCCTTTACGCTCAAGATGAAATGTACAGGAAATGACCACTGATGTCAGATGTATCCTACGAATTCTATTTTTTATAATGATTACAAGGGTTCTTTACTGAGTAATGTTTGAATATAAAAATGTTAGAGAAGTCAAATGTATACTGTAGATTTTACATTCTTTAACAATTGCTTCTGTAATGAGATGGTACTAGTGCAGGGAATTCAAAGTCAATAGAAAACGGTCACTGCCCAATAAGAGATGAAAACCTAGTGTATCTGATAAGGTCAGAAGCTTGTAAATGGCCTTAAAATGCCACTACAAATCCCAGCACTTTGGGAGGCTAAGGCAGCCGGATCACTAGAGGTCAGGAGTTTGAGACTAGCCTGGCCAACGTGGTGAAACCCCGTCTCTACTAAAAGTATAAAAAGTAGCCAGGCTTGGTGGCAGGCACCTGTTATCCCAGTTACTCAAGAGACAGATTGAACCCAGGAGGCGGAGGTTGCTGTAAGCCAAGATCACACCACTGCACTCCAGCCTGGGCAATAAGAGCAAGATTCTGTCTCATAAAAAAGAAGAAAAGAAAAGAAAAGAAAAAAAACAAGGCAACTACAAAGATAGAAACAAAATACTATGGGAATGTGGAACACTAATTGCCTATCTATACCAAATGAGGAAGTTGGAGATAAGTTTTGAAAGAATTCTTGAAATTTCTAAGAAGGGCAGGGAAAGGGGGATATGATTTTCTGTGGGGAGAAGTAATGACAATAAATCCTGAACGTTCCTAGCATGTACAAAGCATAGTTCATCTGTCCATGTGACATGTAGTATTCATGGAAGGTGAAGCTAGAAGTGAAAATTCAGGGCCAGATTACGAGTGATGAAAGCCTTATATCAATCATAGTTGGAATTCACTTTACAGGCAACAGGGAATTATTTGAAAGAAGTCCTCAGTGAGAAGTGACATCAAAAGCTGAGATTACTGGAGTCAACCTATGACAGCTAGAGAGCTATGAGGCTCTTCACTAAAGCATGGGGAGGGGACATGTGGGGATGAGAGGCTTTTAGGAGTTAGCTCTGACACAGAATTCTGTGACCTTGATAGGGTTGTGTGTGTGTGTGTATTCGTGTCTGCGTGTGTGTGTGTGTGTCTTTGTGTCTAGAGGAGAGAATAACTCAAAGAGAGGATGAAAATTTACTTTGGATTCCTCCAGAGGGCAAATTACATACAAAAATTCGTGCATAGGTAGTTTATTTGGGAGGTAATTCCAGAAAACACTGAAAGGGGAGTGTGAAAATGCCTAACGGAAGCAAAGGCAGCCAACAGAGGGTTCATTATCATCCTAGTCAACACTGTGTGACAAGAACTTGATCCTGTAGGAAAACTTTAGAGAGCAATATTAAATACACAACTAAAGTTACCTTAACTGCAGGGTGAGGAAGATGAAATATTTATACACCAATGGACTTCTGTTCATTGTTCACCACTAAGCAATGCTAATGTAGCTTCATGTTTGTACTTTGGCCTGCCATGGGGTGGACAGTCTTCCAGCAAAAAGAGGCAGGTATTAACAGTTGGAAAGTGGCTGAGGACACTTTCACGGTGAGGCCCCAGGTATATAGTCAGGACAGCAACAGGATCTGTGAAACCTAGGATGGTAATAGTGTTTGCCAATTTATGTGAATCTTTTTTGTTGTTTTTTGTTTGTTTAATCTTGCTCCTAGTCCAACAGTGTCATCAACATATATTATAATTGCAAGCTAAGTCTTTGTACTCTTACACCTGTTGCTTTTTGTATAAAAAAGTTGAATTTTATCATTCAAGGTAAATCACAATATTGTCCCAATTATTTAGTCATTTGAACTAGTCTTTGTTAATTGTATTCCTATGGCTCTGACTCTCTAAAGGTTTCATTTTTGATGGCCATTCCAGTTAGTAGTGGCTTCCTTGAACACCATGTTAAGATTGATTCTGATGCTGCATCTGCACTTGGAGAAAGGAGAGCCACAGGCAGGGATGACGTAGGGTGAGACACAACCAGGCATTTGTTATGTTTCATTAGCAATTTTTGTTCCCTTTTATTGTTTTAAAAAATGATAAAATGTTTGCTTATCTGCCCAGGCTTGAGATGAAAGACAAGACTTTATTATTCTTTATGTACCCAGTGGTTAGGACATAGTAAGCAACTTATAAATAACTAATAAATGCCTGGTCAGTCTATTCTCCTGATACATTCTGAAAAAAAAGATATCTTATATACTCTCCAAAAAAAATATCCTATATACTCTCTTCTACTAATACATTCTGAAAAAAAAAACTGTACTATATACCCTCCATAATAGTTGCAAATTGCTGCAGATTTTTCTAGACATATCAACATACCAGGGTTATCTGACCTTGCATTACATTTTTTTTAATGTTGTCTTTTTTTTTTTATTATACTTTAAGTTCTAGGGTACATGTGCATAACGTGCAGGTTTGTTACATATGTATATTTGTGCCATGTTGGTGTGCTGCACCCATCAACTCATCAGCACCCATCAATTCATCATTTATATCATGTATAACTCCCCAATGCAATCCCTCCCCCCTCCCCCCTCCTCATGATAGGCCCCAGTGTGTGATGTTCCCCTTCCCGAGTCCAAGTGATCTCATTGTTCAGTTCCCACCTATGAGTGAGAACATGCGGTGTTTGGTTTTCTCTTCTTGTGATAGTTTGCCAAGAATGATGGTTTCCAGCTGCATCCATGTCCCTACAAAGGACGCAAACTCATCCTTTTTTATGGCTGCATAGTATTCCATGGTGTATATGTGCCACATTTTCTTAATCCAGTCTGTCACAGATGGACATTTGGGTTGATTCCAAGTCTTTGCTATTGTGAATAGTGCCGCAATAAACATACGTGTGCATGTGTCTTTGTAGTAGAATAATTTATAATCCTTTGGGTATATACCCAGTAGTGGGATGGCTGGGTCATATAGTACATCTAGTTCTAGATCCCTGAGGAATTGCCCTACTGTTTTCCATAATGGTTGAACTAGTTTACAATCCCACCAACAGTGTAAAAGTGTTCCTATTTCTCCACATCCTCTCCAACAACTGTTGTTTCCTGATTTTTTAATGATTGCCATTCTAACTGGTGTGAGATGGTATCTCATTGTGGTTTTGATTTGCATTTCTCTGATGGCGAGTGATGATGAGCTTTTTTTCATGTGTCTGTTGGCTGTATGAATGTCTTAATTTATCTGAATAAAACAGCTTTCCCGCCCTGCCCCTAAAAACATGCAATAGATGAACAGTACCTCAGCAGAACTGATAGGGTTATAATTAACTTTTTGCACATGGATACTAAAAATTTTTCCTAAATAAAGGCTAAAGTTAAGTGAAGAATAGAAACAACAGGATATAAGAAATGAACAGGAAAAGAATGGATCAAAAAGCCATGGAAGAATGAAAGGTTGGAGGTTAGAAAAGAAGGGCAGTTTAGAAACATCAGCACGCTCTGGTGCCTCCTGTCACTTCATGTTATGTGTGGTCCTGGAGTACACATGGAGCCCCATCAGAGTCATGAGGATAATTCCTATCCAAGGTTGTCCTGCCACTTTGTCTTTGCTTTTACCGTTGATTTTACTTGACAAGAAAATGTTCCTAATATAGAAGAGTGGTTTAAAAACATGGAGTTTGAGTCAGGAATACATGAAGTCAAATCTCATCTCTATGCCTTTATTGATTGTGGGAGGGTGAGCAAGTTTTAATTTTTCATATTCCTCCTCCTTCCCCCATTTCTTCAACTGACAAATAGGGCAATACATACCTCTTAGGTTTTTTGATTTGTTTGTTTTGATAAAGATCAAATGTGAGAGAACTTTAAAGAGCTAGTGAGGAACATGGCAGAGACTGAAACTTTTTTCTGCTTACAATGATAATTTTGGGGAGAGAGAGAGAGCGCACACTGTGAACACCCAAAAAAATTATACTGTCAGGCAGGAAGATAATACAGCTAACATTCCCTCTTTATGATGCCAGTTCTATTACCAATTATCACAAAACATTGCTCAATATAGCAGAACTAACTTCTATATTAAGTCCAGGCATGCAACCAAAGAGTCTTATTTTTAACTCAGAATTACCATGAGAGAATGGGAAGATAAATAAGCTAACAATTATGTGCTTTTATGCAAGTGTACCCCTGCCACAAGGCTTAGTTGTCTGAGTAACATACTGACTGAGACCTCTGAAGAACACTATTTAGTTGGTTATATGAGCTACATAGGTGATCCACAAATAATGCAAGGAACTCTCATGGCACACATAAATATTCATGGAATATTTATAGTGTGTTCAGTGTGTGAGGCATGGTTATAGAAGGTTAGATAATATAGAATGAATATTCCCTTTTATTAGAAAATTATAATTATGTTATCTACTAAGTTCTGTTTTTTCCTGGGCACAAAGTCCTTGAAAACTAAATTAATTGTCAGTCACAGTAAGTTATTTGTCTATGAATATTTATATTCTTGCTTCCTTTTCCTTTCCAGAATCTGTACTTTTCAATTTTGTTTACTCATTCTATCAGTATTCAGTATGTATTTCATTTCCAGTATTATGACTGTAAGTGAGAAGAAGGGAATTATGATCACTGCATTCAAGAAACTTAAATTTCATCATTTCTGTGACTATTTAATAAAATTGTTTGTGGAGGTAGGCAGCATACGGAAAACAAATACAACATCAGAGAAAGGAAACTGAAAACCAGAGAAGCATTTTCTATATATTTTTCAATAATAGAAATTAACATATGCACATACACAAACACTTAGACCAATTTCATCTTGAGTTGCATTCTTAGTTATATGGTACTTTTTAACTATATATATGTGTGTGTGTATATATACATATATATACACATATATGTAGATATGTAGATATGTATATGCATACATACATATCTACATATATGTATACACACATACATATGTGTATGTGTATACATACATACAGATATCTGCGTATATGTATATATACACATATATAGATATGTATGTGCATACATACATATATCTACACACATATATACACACATACACATATCTACATATATGTATACACGTACATTCATATATACATACATGTATATATGTATATATGCATATACATATATATACCTATATACACATTTATATACATATATATGTATATGTATATGTACATATACGTGTGTGTGTATATATACACAGAGAGAGAGAGAGGGAGAGAAGAAAGAGGCCATCTTTTGCTCCCCAGAGAGAATTATGTGGGAGAGCGACAGTGTTTTGGGCGTAATAATCTCGTAAAGGTTTTTTCCCAAAATTTATTTACCCAAGGAATCCCTGAATGGTCAAAACTGTTCATCTTTTCTCCTTTATTTTCACATATATTTCTTGCTGTCTCGGTGTGCATCTATTAGTTTACTCTGTGTAGACCTCATCTTTTTGCGAAAAGTTCTTATGGTAGAGAAAATTATTTATTTAGAAAAACATTATTGCCATTTTCTCTTTGTATAAAATATGTAAACACACACACACCATACACTGGCTGGTAAGTGGAACTACCTTCTTCGTAACAACATGTGTAACATATGGCATCAGTCAGATTTTATAGAAAACACAACTAAGGTGACCAGAAGTAAAAAATTCACCTAATGTTAATCAACTGGTAAAATACATTACCTGTTATGCATACTACTAAGATCCTCGTTATTCTCTTTTTTTGCACTTCATTTATTGATTTAACAACTATTTATTAGGTTCTTAAGATGTGCCATATATTGTTCCAGGTTTTGAGGATAAAACAGTGAAAAAAATAACATACAAAAATCAATTTTCATGGAACTTACATTCCTGTGGGGATGAAGATAGACAATGAAAATAATAAAGACAGAATAATGTCCCATATTGTTGTAAGTGTTATGGAGAAATCTAGAGCAGGGAAGGAGAATAGAAACCACCATGGTCATATTAAGAAGAAAATATATAATTAAAGACAAAGGAATGTGAATGAATGAAAAGACCCAAAGACTATCTGGTATCCAGAGTACTGAACAAACACTTTGCCTTTTGATCATCAAATCGCAGGTCTCAGAATTTATCATTCAAGCTCGTGTCGGCTGCATCTCTTTGTCAATTTTCTCATCCAGCTCACAAACGCGTGTCCCAAACTACTTCTAATACTCATCCCATGTCATGACTCATTTTAACCTCTGTCTCTAGCCTGGATGATTCTCTCTCTTTCTCTTCTCGTATCTCTTTCTTAGTTTCAGTTTCTTTCTACCATTTACCCTTTTTTGCAAAATTCTCTCAGACAGAAATTCTTTCTATTGTGCGCAAACATATGACTATAATCAGTTCACTTATTTAAGTCACACATTCAAATTGTGATGAAAGTTTAGCAAAAATAAATCAAGGAGGGCAAGCATTTCGAGAATTGTTTTATAAGGCTGTAGGTTGATTGCCTTTCTAACTCTCTAACTGGCCTTATGTCTTTTAGATACTGAAAATATGCTCATTTTCATGGCAGATATCCTGTGTATGCTTGCAAAAAAGTAACAGTGTGCTCTGCTGAGATGGGAGGAAATATTTTGATAGATACTAGGTTTCTCAACCTAATTACACAGACATAACTAATTTTACCCATCAGCCATGCATAAGTTCATTGCTATTTCGAACACTTTCCCAAACTTAAATTGAAGGTATTTTTGACACACATCCCTTCCCCAAATCATACATTAATACTTGCCCTGTTAAAAATAGAAAATGGAAAGGTTTTTCAACTAGTTGTTTTAATATTGCATAAGCCATTATTATAGCTATCAATTTTGAATGCCTACTATGTGCTAGGAAGTAGCATAGACATTTTTTACACCTTATTTCATGCATTCTTTTACAAACCTTAAAAACATATACAACTATCTTACACTGAAAGATGAAGAAACTGAAATGCAGTTTTAAGACACTTGGCTTGTTCAAGACCGCTTAATTTACATACAGTCACCTAGGGATTTGCAGAAAAACTATCAGATTTGGACTCCAGAGGGGCCAGCCAGTCAATTTACCAGATCCTTTCTCTTAACAGATGACTGTTTCTGGAATTATTTTAATTCAACATTCATTTGTATTTTATGATTAAAATTGAGAACCGGGAGTGACAGTAAACTCAGGTTGGGGTAGGAAGATTAAACTGAGGAGAGCTCAGGGATATACAGAATTTTAGAGTCATAATGCTTCTAAGTACATTGTAAGTAAAGTCAATCAGTAGGAAATATTTGTAAACTGAGGAATACACAGGATTGAGTCCATGTAGTTTGAGCATATCAACCTATTGAGCCTTTCCCACACTGTATTCTGAAAATAACTCTTATTAAATAAAGATAAATAACTGTTCTAAAAATGCTAGTAATATCAGTAATAAAATAAGAAATTCTTGTGGGCTCAAAAGGGTTTGAGAAACACCGTGTTTGGTATTCCTGCCTCTCCTTTGCTGATTCATAATACATATAAGCTTTGTGATGACAGTAAAAAAATGCTGTTTCATGATGTTTCATTTCCCAAGATTTAAAAAGTACATTCGAGTATAGAACATCCTTTCCCTCACGCAACAGCACCTATTAATGTCTCATAAAATATGAGGGTTCCATAGAATAACACGATAAGGGAATTGAGGAAGGCCAAATTCTTAGCCTCACATAGAGAGCCCCTCATGACTTGTCCTCCAATTGTTTCTTTGCTGTTCTTCAATAGATTGTTCTTTCATAAAAGAATGTAATTTTGGGCCAGATGTAGTGACTCATGCCTGTAATTCCAGCACTTTGGGAGGATGAGGTGGGCAGATCATTTGAGGTCAGGAGTTCAAGACCAGTCTAGCTAACACAGTGAAACCTCATCTCTACTGAACATATACAAATTTGTCGGGTATGGTAGCACATACCTGTAATTCAGGCTACTTGGGAGGTTGAGGCAGGAGAATGGCGAGGCAGAGGTTGCAGTGAGTCGAGATTGTGCCACTGCTCTCCAGCCTGGGTGGCAGAGCAAGACTCCATTTAAAAAAAAAAAAAAGAGAGAGAGAGAAATTTTAACTATGATTAGTAGAGCCAGTTAACTTACTTGAGTATAATTATTACCTCTTAGTCAAGGAAATAAAGCAGGCTAAAGGCCATATAGCATAAAGATTAGGCATTAAGATGTAAACATATAAGTCTAGTTCTCATTCTGAAACTTATGTTTGCATAACTGCACTTATCAATCTCCTCAAGGTACTAAAAATATGTAGTTAGTATAGATTTGCTAAAACGGTGTAGGCCTTATAACTACTGCTGTTAAGGGATAGCTATTAACTCATCACAATTTTAAAATTGAGATGTATTTTCTATATGGAAAATGAAAACCTTGAACAAAACGAGGTTTAGTATCATGCACATCCAAAAATAATTGAATTGAAACTGTAATGTTCTCAAAATGAAAATATAAATTAAAATGTTACAAAGCCATACCTTTGCTGATCTGAAGGCAATTAGTACATTGCTGCAGATTGATAACAAAAGACTATGCTTCAATCCCATCATCTTCCACTCCTTCCTGAGCTTATAACCTTTCATAGTACTGTATGACTTCTCACTAATTCAACCTTCATATAAAGTTGAGAAACACATTTTGATGATTCAGTGTCTAGTTTTAAGTGGCTTTTCCTTACATATCTGGGATAATTTTCTAAATGTTTAGGAAAACAAACTCTCCACATCACCTTAATGCAAAAAAACACTAACTGTAGGTACACACCTGACGGAATCATTACCAACTCCTTATGCATTAAAATTGGTCCATCAAAACCTGTTTCACTATGAGGAAAGGTCAGTGTGTATGTGTTTGCGTGTGTGTGTTTGTGTACATACATATGAGTATATGTATATTTACAGATACTTATTTATAATCTAAACACATTTTCCCTGTTTTATTTAAAATTGTCATTTTAGAATTTTTAGAAATGTTTAGTAACAGATAAAGGTTGAAAACACAGCAAATATAATTATACCATTGAGGTTCTCATTATTCATATATTTTCTGTACAATTCTTTTCTAGATAATGTTTTATATGATATTTAAATGTATTATTTTTAGCTTGTTTAAAGTTAAATTTTTATATAAGAATGTTTCATATTATTAAACTGTTTCTAAAGATTATTTTTTAATATTGTATTCTGTTACATATATCAGATGAGTCATAATTAACTTATCTATTAACTTCTTTTAAACAGAAAAGATAATTTTGCTTTTTCACTATTATAAGTAATGGCATGGTGGAAATCTTCATCTACAGAGCTTGTTCCCTTTAATAGGACATTCCCTGAAATTGATACCGGGTCAAAAATTGTGAATCTTTGTTAAGATTTTCAACACATCAACTAACATTTTATTTGCCTAAATTTATCATAAGTAGTGAAACCACTACTACTATTTCATTAGTAGTTGATAATATGTACTTTTGATTAATGTGAGATTCTTATATGCTAAAACAAAGAAATATATTATCAATTATCCTGTTAACTTTCAAGTCACCTTGAAAATTGTTTTGCATGCATTTGGTGCTTGACATAGTTCTTGAATTAATGAGGTGTTATGGTATATTTTTATTACTGCATAGCATTTATTCCATATTCTATCAATCAAGAAAAACCAATGTAAAGAAACATTACTACTGTAGATTGAGTGTGGTCTGAGTCTCTCTATCCAGTAATTGTTGTTAAGGTTTTGATGACAGTATAGACTAGGAATTTTAGTCTTTCTGTTCTGGCATCACCATCAGGTCAAGTTCTTGCATGGCCTTAGAAAAATCATATTTCCTTTCTGGTCTTCAGTTTGTCCAACAGTACTTAAGTGGAATGAGACACAGAGTGGACTCCCATCTACTCCTATGACACTGATTATTTGTTTACTTCAATGTTTACATAGAAAAATACAATTTTAAAAATGTTTGTCTTAGTCAATTTAAGGTTGCTATAAGTAAATGTCTGAGGCCAGGTAATTTATAGAGAAAAGAGGTTTATTTGGCTCATGGTTCTACAGGCTGTACAAGAAGCATGGTACCAGCATCTGCTTCTGGTGAGAGCTTCGGGGATCTTCCACTCCTGGCAGCTGAGATCACACGGCAAGAGATGAGGGAGGAGAGAGAAGGGGGAGATACTAGACTCCTTTCAACAATCAGCTCCTATAGGAATTCACAGAGTGAGAACTCACTCACCTCTATCCCAGGGAGGGCATTAATTTATTCATGAGGGGTCTACCCCCATGACCCAAACCTCCCTTTAGGCTCCAACTTCCAACGTTGAGATCAAAGTTTAACAAAGTTTTGGGGAGACAAACTTCCAAAGTATAGCAATGTTGTTTCCCTGTTTAGGAGTTAACATCCTGAAATCGTTTTTAATGATTAAAATGTAATTGTATAATCTTTCAGTATTTTCTGTATAATTACCAAAAAATTGTCATTTATGGCATCTAATATATATTTTATGCTACATAAAATGACTAAATATTATGAAGAAGTATCACTTGCCATTGGTTTCACTATATTTTAGAACAATTTGAGCTCAAATAAATCATATTAAAGCCTGTTGTGCATTACTAACATCCAAAAAATAATTTTTCTCTCTATCACCAGGTCTGTGCTGTTCTTTTAATGATGGAATATGGCAACATGCTTCTAAAGTTCTAAATGTACCACTTTCAAAGTTGTTCACAGTGGGTTGCAGCATCAGATGCCTATTTCTAGAAATTCTCTACTTCAGCTGGCCTCCCACATACTTTGAGTTGTGGAGATTATTAAAAACTTAAACTATGGAAAAAAATTTATATTTAAAATAAACACAATATATTAAGAATCAATCTCTCTCTTTCTCTCACAAAAAGTTACCTTTGAAAATGAAAATATAGCAGGTTTTCAGATTTGGATGGATTCCTAGGTTATTCAGTTCTTCCTAGGTACAAATATCTGACATGTTGTTGATCCACCTTTTCTTGAATATCATCCATGTCTGAAATGTCTAGAAGATGCCTTCTCCTTGCTGGACAGATCAACTAGAAAATGTTACTTTGGTTTAAGCAGAAACACCTCCCTTTCGAGCCTTTATTGATTACAGCTCTCCAAAACTTCTCAAAGCATATTGTAGCCATAAGCATTGTGCAGAAAATATGTTTCTGCAAAACTGAATGTTCCATTTAATTGGCAGGTGATACATATTTTTCTTTTTTGCATAAAGAACAGGCTTTTCCCTTTTACACATCTGTTGTCCCCTTGCTGTTTGCCCAGGCAATATCTGCTAATATATGACCACTCCCATTCCCTGAATTCATTTCAAAAGCATCGTCATCCTTCAGGAATTTGCTGAAATGTTCCATATCTCTGACATTTTCCTAATTTACCTATCAAAGTTTTCTTCTTTATCATTCTTTTCCTGAAGCACTGAAAACTATCTTGTTTGCCTTTGAATATATGCTTCTGTTTTGTGGCAAAATGGATACTCCTTAATTTTCTGTCTGAGTGAATGAAACAAAATTTCCAGGTATCACCAAAAAGATATAAATTACAGTCTGACAGATCCCCTTTAGTTGAAACCATCTCATACCATCACTTCCACAACCCTAGGCCTGCAATCCCTAATTGCAAGTAGTGGTTTAATCTAGGAAAGTAACAAAAACAAAAACAATGTAACTAATTGAACAATACATAAGCTTACATATAAAAAATGTCATAAGTTCTAACTGATGGAAGATTTTTATTTTTAACTATGAAATGATGGACCTGTTGCAATAGGTATGATTGCGTTGAACATTAGAACATTTTCCTCCTTTGCTTTATGTGATGTGGCCAATGCTGTGCTCTGATTGCTTAAGGTTAAATTGCATATTTAAGGCATGTAGCACATTGCATGACACATAAGGAAGGCACATAAATGCAATAATTATTTTAGATTTTTTTAAAAATAGGAGTAACTCAGAGGGGAAATCTACCTTCTGTACATCATCAATGGGTTCTGTCTTCATAAAGGGAGTGAACGAAGTAGAGAAAGTTAAATGCCTATAATTAAGTCTTGAGACCTCTCTATTATTGTAACATAGTATGTCCTTCCTCTCCAAATCACATGTATTCAAAGGGAGCAGAAAACCTCTTTGTGCAGGCCCATTCAGTCTGTCCCAATCCTATGACTGTATTCTTCAGGGCTGTATTCCTAGTTTCCAGAAGGGTGTCTGGAATTCTAGTATTTGCTACATGAGATGAACAGAGGAAAGAAAGAATTCTTCCCTCAACCTTCCAAGGAAATGTATTTACTCAAAATACTTTTGATTAATCTCCAATTAGCTCTTTCTTCCAGGGCAGAGTCAAATTTATAAGCACTCAGATTTTTAAGAAAAAAGAAGACAAAAAATAAAAATAAAATGTACATTTTTTATTAGAAATTTACATTTTTATTGGAAATTCTTTCTCTTTTTTTTTTTATTATACTTTAAGTTCTAGGGTACTTGTGCAGAACGTGCAGGTTTGTTACATATGTATATATGTGCCATGTTACTGTGCTACACGCATTAACTCATCAGTAGTGTATCTCCTAATACTGTCCCTCCCAACTCCCCCCACCCCACGACAAGCCCTGGTGTGTGATGTTCCCCTTCCTGTGTCTTAGTGTTCTCATTGTTCAATTCCCACCTATCAGTGAGAACATGTGGTGTTTAGTTTTTAGTCCTTGCAATAGTTTGCTGAGAATGCTGGTTTCCAGCTACATCCATATCCCTGCAAAGGACATTAACACATCCTTTTTCATGGCTGCATAGTATTCCGTGGTGTATATGTGCCACGTTTTTTTAATCCAGTCTATCACTGATGGACATTTGGGTTGGTTCCAAGTCTTTGCTATTGTGAATAGTGCTGCATTAAACATTCGTGCGCATGTGTCTTTATAGCAGCATGATTTATAATCCTGTGGGTATATACCCAGTAATGGGATGGCTCGGTCAAATGGTATTTCTACTTCTAGATCCTTGAGGAATTGCCACACTGTCTTCCACAATGGTTGAACTAGTTTACAGTCCCACCAACAGCGTAAAAGTGTTCCTATTTCTCCACATCCACTCCAGCACCTGTTGTTTCCTGATCGCCCTTCTAAATGGTGTCAGATGATATCTCATTGTGGTTTTGATTTGCATTTCTCTGATGGCCAGTGATGATGAGCATTTTTTCATGTGCCTGTTGGCTACATAAATGTCTTCTTTTATGAAATGTCTGTTCATATCCTTCACCCACTTTTTGATAGGGTTGTTTGTTTTTTTCTTGTAAGTTTGTTTGAGTTCTTTGTAGATTCTGGATATCAGCCGTTTGTCAGATGAGTAGATTGCAAAAATTTTCTCCCATACTGTAGGTTGCCTGTTCATTCTGATGGTAGTTTCTTTTACTGTGCAGAAGCTCTTTAGTTTAATTAGATCCCATTTGTCAATGTTGGCTTTTGTTGCCATTGCTTTTGTTATTTTAGACATGAGGCCCTTGACCATGCCTATGTCCTGAATGGTATTGCCTAGGTTTTCTTCTAGAGTTTTTATGGTTTTAGGTCTAACATTTAAGTCTTTAAGTCTTTAATACATCTTGAATTAATTTTTGTATAAGGTGTAAGGAAGGGATCCAGTTTCAGCTTTCTACATATGACTAGCCAGTTTTCCCAGCACCATTTATTAAATAGGGAATCCTTTTCCCATTTCTTGTTTCTGTCAGGTTTGTCAAAGATCAGATGGATATAGATGTGTGGAATTATTTCTGAAGGCTCTGTTCTGTTCCATTGGTCTATACATATAAACAGAACCAAAGACAAAAACCACATGATTATCTCAACAGATGCAGAAAAGGCCTTTGACAAAATTCAGCAGCCCTTCATGCTAAAAGCTCTCAATAAATTAGGTATTGATGGGATGTATATCAAAATAATAAGAGCTATTTATGACAAACCCACAGCCAATATCATACTGAACGGGCAAAAACTGGAAACATTCCCTTTGAAAATTGGCACAAGACAGGGATGCCCTCTCTCACAACTCCTGTTCAACGTAGTGTTGGAAGTTCTGGCCAGTGCAATCTGACAGAAGAAAGAAATAAAGGGCATTCAGTTAAGAAAAGAGGAAGTCAAATTGTCCCTGTTTGCAGATGATATGATTGTATATTTAGAAAACCCCATTGTCTCAGCCCAAAATCTCCTTAAACTGATAAGCAACTTCAGCAGTCTCAGGATACAAAATCAATGTGCAAAAATCACAAGCATTCTTATACACCAATAACAGTCAGAGAGCCAAATCATGAGTGAACTCCCATTCACAATTGCTTCAAAGAGAATAAAATACCTGGGAATCCAACTGACAAGGGATGTGAAGGACCTCTTCAAGGAGAACTACAAACCACTGCTCAACTAAATAAATGAGGACACAAACACATGGAAGAACATTCCATGCTCATGGATAGAAAGAATCAATATCATGAAAATGGCCATACTGCCCAAGGTAATTTGTAGATTCAATGCCATGCCCATCAAGCTACCAATGAATGACTTTCTTCATAGAATTGGAAAAAACTATTTTAAAGTTCATATGGAGCCAAAAAAGAGCCCACATTGCCAAGACAATCCTAAGCCAAAAGAACAAAGCTGGAGGCATCACGTACCTGACTTCAAACTATACTACAAGGCTTCAGTAACCAAAACAGCAAGGTACTGGTACCAAAACTTAAACATTGATCTTAACATTACAATGAAGTTAAATATATCAGTGTTTTTAAAGACCCTCCATGTGTGTGCTGACATTTCCTTCCTGACTTTTGCTGCCATCAATCTTTCCACCTTTGTCTGAGGAGATAAACCCTGAGCTATCTGTGGCCAGTGAGGGACTCCCCTGAGGCCATTGCCAGGCAATGTAATGTTGATTCTCCTCAGGAGCCACTCTCAACACCTCTGTTTGCTTTTAGACCTACAACTAGACTAAAGTCCTGGTGGGCCCCTAGAAGTGAGATTCATACTATGACCCATGAGGATTTATACTACACTTGGAAAGAACTGCTTGAGTTTTCTAATTTATATAAGCAGAGATCTGGAGAACAGGCATGGGAATGGATATTAAGGGTGTGGGATAATGGTGGAAGAAACATAGAATTGGATCAAGCTGAATTTGTTGGCTTGGGCCCGCTAAGTAGGGATTATGCATTTAATGTTGCAGCTTAGAGAGTTAAAAAAGGTTCTAATAGTTTATTTGCTTGATTAGTTGAAATATGGATTAAAAGATGGCCTACTGGGTGCAAGCTGGAACTGCCTGATCTCCCTTGGCTTAATGTAGGGGAAGGGATCCAAAGGTTTAGAGAGATTTGGATGGTGGAGCGGATTAGTTACTTTAGACTCACTCATCCGAGCCGGGAGGGTCCAAAAGCTAAACCC
Organism: Rhinopithecus roxellana; assembly: GCF_007565055.1. NCBI lineage: Eukaryota > Metazoa > Chordata > Mammalia > Primates > Cercopithecidae > Rhinopithecus > Rhinopithecus roxellana. The sequence goes on along the minus strand of NC_044568.1, from coordinate 38,582,450 downwards.
TTAACCAATGCTTTGCAAACAGATTTGTGAGGGCAGCACCTGCATTTTTGAAGAACCCCATAACTCTGTCTGTCATATCTAACCGTGGGAACTACAGTCACTCAACTACAAAATTTAAATACAATGGGAATAACTGGATCCTGAGGTGACAGTGGCCAAGTAGTTACAGTCAACCTACCAGCTGCCTGGTAACAGGTTGATTACGTTGGACCTCTTCCATCATGGAAAGGGCAGAGGTTTGTCCTCACTGGAATAGACACTTACTTTAGATATGGGTTTGCCTATTCTGCATGCAATGCTTCTGCCAAGATTACCATCTATGGACTCAAAAATGCTTTATCCACCATCTGGGTATTCCACACAGCATTGCCTCTGACCGAGACATGCACTTTATGGCTAAAGAAGTGCGGCAGTGGGCTAGTGCTCATGGAATTCACTGGTCTTACCATGTTCCCCATTATCCTGAAGCAGCTAGATTGATAGAATGGTGGAAAGGCCTCTTGAAGTCACAATGACATTGTCAACTAGGTGACAGTTCTTTGCAGGGCTGGGGCAAAGTTCTCCAGAAGGCTGTGTATGCTCTGAATCTGCATCCAATATGTGGCAGTGTTTCTCCCATAGCCAGGATTCACGAGTTCAGGAATTAAAGAGTGGAAGTGGCACCACTCACCATTTCCCCTAGTGATCCACTAGCAAAACTTTTGTTTCCTGTTCCCCCGACATTATGTTCTGCTGGCCTAGAGGTCTTAGTCCCAGATGGAGGAACTCTGCCATGAAGGCACACAACAACGATTCCATTAAACTGGAAGTTAAGATTGCCACCTGGACACTTTGAACTCCTCCTATCTTTAAGTCAACAGGCTAAGAAGGGAGTTACAGTGTTGGCTTGGGTAATTGGCCAAGACTATCAAGAAGAAATCAGTCTACGACACCACAATTAAGGTAAGGAAGAGTATGCATGGAATCCAGGAGATCCATTAGGGCTTCTCTTATTATTACCATGCCCTGTGATAAAAGTCAATGGGAAACTACAACAGCCCAATCCAGGCAGGACGGCAAATGACCGAGACCCTTCAAAAATGAAGGTTGAGATCACTCCACCAGGAAAACAAAAACAAAAACAAAAAATGTGACCTGCTGAGCTGCTTGCTGAAGGCAAAGGGAATACAGAATGGGTAGTAGAAGAAGGTAGTCATCAATAGCAGCTATGACCACGTGACCAGTTGCAGAAACAAGAACCGTCATTGTCGTGAGTATTCCCTCCTTCTTTTGTTAACGTGTTTGTGCATGTGTACACTTGTACTAAGAAAATATTTTCAGTTTATTTCATTTTTCCTTTATTATGTCACATAAGATTGACTGACTTGATATCAGCTTAAGTACTGTTAACTTTATGTAATAGCGTTTGGGCTGGGGATTGGTGCATTTCCGGTTGTATGAAGGAGAGTTGTATTGTATTAGGTGTAATTATGACCTTATGATTGTCTTTATTTGAAGATTATGTGTGATCTCAGGAGATGTGTACGGGTCCAAGTTGACAAGGGGTGGACTTGTGATGGTTAATACTGAATGTCAACCTGACTGGATTGAAGGATGCAAAGTATTGATTCTGGGCGTGCCTGTGTGGGTGTTGCCAAAGGAGATTAATATTTGAATCAGTGGGTTGGGAAAGGCAGACCCACCCTCAATCTGGGTGGGCACCATTAAATTAGCAAACAAAGCAGGAAGAAAAATGTGAAAAGACTAGACTGGCCTAGCCTCCCAGCCTGCATCTTTCTTCCATGCTGAATGCTTCCTGCTCTGGAATATCAGACTACACATTCTTCAGCTTTGGGATACAGACAGGTTTCCTTGTTCCTCAGCTTGCAGATGGCCTGTTGTGAGACCTTGTGGTTTTGTGTGTGATATTACTTAATAAACTCCCCTTTGGACATACACACACACACACACACACACCCCTACATTCACAAACACACATATATATATATGCACACAAACACACTATTAGTTCTGTCCCTCTAGAAAACCCTCACTAATACATATATAGATTCTAAATGCCATGAGAATAAGATCTATGTATCTATCTTTACCATTGTGCCTCCGTTGCCTACTATGATTTATAAGAAGGGCTTATAACCAAGCACCAAAAGAAAGTGCAAAACAAACAAATCTCCCAGCTGCTTACTGAGGTGGCTGCATATGAGATTTATAATTTATAACAGTGTATGACATATAAACCTCTTTTAGAGGAATTGTTCTCCAGTAAGCAGTGCTTAACAAAAATATTTATTTAAATATATTAGCAATACAATATATTTCTGATTATTTAGCAATTAAATAACATTTGTGATAGGCATTTAATTTTAATTTTGAAAATTGTGTTTTATGAACGTCTTAAATAAATTTTCTCAGTTTTCGTTTAGTTGCCTGCTTAGCCTGTCTCAGCAGGTAGCATAATTGCCATTGTCTTCATCATTACGAAGTACTCATAAATTATCTCTTAAAAAAATTCAAGGTCCACTTCTTGCAAAGGTGGTACAGAGAGCTCCCATATAGCCTTCATCCAGGTGCCTCTAATATCATCATGTCACAAATTTTAGTGTCTTCTCAAACATCAAGTCATTTGAAAACAGGAAACTGCAGTTGGTTTGACATGGAGCGATATGGAGAATAAGTTTTTTAGAAGGTCATCATGGAGCCCCAACTTCTTCCAGCCTTGATCCAATACTGGAGTTCACAGAGAAAGTCCTTCCTGTGAAGCAAAACAAGAACCATTCTCAGGATATCTCTGTTGTGCGCTGTTGACACACTGAAGAAATGGGAAATGGAGACAAGCCTTTTTATATACACAAAGCCACTCATACTCAGAGGGAGAAAAAAGCGTATTGACTATGACTGTCTGACACACTTGTAAAAACATTAGTAATTACCAAATCCTGGAATTTCAAAGTTAATACTTGGAGAAAGAACTGACTCACTCTGAAAACATAAAAACATACACATATATACATTATATGTGTGCATAATATTTATGAATTATATACATATGTTTATATACATATATAAAAACTACATTTTACATGCTGTGCAGACGTGTGAATATATACATATACATACACACATATGCATACACATGGTAATCTTAGAACTACACTAATATGGTAGTCAGTAATCACACACAGCTCTTGATCACTTCAAATGTAGCTAGTTCAAATTGAGATGGGATATAAGTGTAAAATGTACATAGGATTTTAAAGACTTAGTAGAAAAAAGAATGTATAATGTCTCATAATATTTTCTATTGAATACTATTTTAGAGATATGTAATTAGATAAAATATTTAAAAGATTTGTTTACCCTTTGAATGTGGCTTCTAGAAAATATATAATCACATATGGGGCTCACATTGTATTTTTATCAGAAAATGCAGACTCAATGGCCATAGAAGAGTACTAAAAACAAACAAACAAAAAACAGAGAGAATAAAAACATTGACTTGAAGGTGCAAGGCTTTCGAAGAGGCAGTAGAGCACAATAGGTAATATATGAGTTTGGCATCAGACTGAATTCAAATTCTACCTCTGCTACTTGTTAACTATGTGGCCTTGGAAAATATATTTAACGTTTCTAAATTGGGCTTTTACTTCTATAAAAGGAAGAAGAAGAATCAAATCTTACACTATAAATTTTGTTGTATAATAAGGTTAGCACTCATTAAAGTTGTTAAGTGCTGCACTGTATATAGGAGTAACACAAATGTTCAACGACCTTCTCCAACTTCAATGAGACAGAATTCACCTATGTTATTATTTTTGTGGACTTAAATTTCAGCCTGCTTTCTCATTTTTAAAACACATATATTTTATCTACTCAGAGGGTTTTGAAGATTAAATGCTATTAAGACTATGTACGGTTTTATAAATTGAAAAGTAAGACTTTAGCTCATGCTTTTATTCATTCTCTCTTTGTTCGGATCCAGCTTCCTTTAAACATCTGGGATCTTGGTGCTCATTCATCCCTAGATTTTTCTCGTTATCTTTCAATTTTGCTGAGAAAATGAACAATAGTTCTTTATTGTCTGGTGACCATTGGTAGGCAAGAAGTTTTTATTTTATTTTATTTTATTTATTTATTTATCTATCTATTTTGACCCCTTGAGTCTAAAATTCAAAAAGACTTTCCTGGGAAAAGTTATTGGGTAAATTGTACTTTTTGTGATCCTATCAAAAAACTTCTCCAAGCAAATTACAGTTTATTATTACTTTTTGTCCTTGTCTTTTACACAATTCAGCTCAATTGAGTCAAAACAATGACATAATTCACAAAATATTTATTTTTAATGTAAGTCAAGTATTTAAGTAACCCATTGTTTGAAATAGCTAATTATCTATGAAAGCAGATGTTCTACTTCATAGAGTTCCTATGAAAACCAGACTCATCAGTCATACGAAAGTTTATTATTTTCTTCTGTATCTTTCCAGTTAAAGGGAAAGATGGGTGGATGCATTAAGAAATAATTGAGGCTGAGGAGTAAGTGGAAAGGAAAAATCTCAAGGGATTTCAGAAAGTTTCAAAGTAGTTAAAAAAAGTAAATGCCTAATTTCTGAAAGCATAAGTCTATGCAGGGAATTTTGCATATTTTATAATGTTATTATTTTAAATAAAAATATTTAATGAAAAATAAGATAGTAAGATTTACAAGTTCTCATGTGAAGTGACTTTTAGAAGATGTGCTTTGCTCAAGAGTCCCTCTCTGTTTCCTTTTGTGGGAATCCTACTTCATGTTAACCCGTATTAAAGGAAGCAGATTAAAGTGGATGTACGTATATCACATATTTTCCATCCCTTCCTCTATAGCTGGAAGGCTAATAACAGAATTCAGTTCAGAATGGGCACTGAATCTCTGCTATGTCTTTTTGGCACTAGAGTCCTTGTTGACCTCGAAAGCAGAAGAAGCCAGGGGAGAGTAAATGCATCAGTGAGTGGGGAGAGAATGTGTGATTTCTATGAGATACTCAGGCTGGTTTTAGGGCAATTAGTTGTTACCTCCGTGTCCAGAATTCTACCTCCCTTAAATGTGTATGTCTGAGGGAAAGAAAGAACTACCTCTGCAATGTCAGTTGTAAGGAGCCAGAACCACTGAGGCTATTTCCAGCAAGCAACTCAGGCTAAAACACTTCGGTACAGAAAATATTCACTTACATGATCCAACCGGTGTATGTTTATGTATGTCTACTTCACACAACACTTTAAAAATGCAAATTGTATGATAAAAATCAGAGGACACCATATTGCCATACAAATAAAAGTTGTTCTGAAACAAACACAAATCAGTCTTTTATTTTGGCCTTAAACTGACTTTCTAAACATATTCATTGCCTTTTAACTTTAGGGATATTTAACTCTAGGCAATTCAACAGTGACTTCCTGAATGAGGCCTCCTGATCCTCTCCTGTATTAAACTATATATATATGGTTAATGTTTTAATAATTAGTTATACCTATAATAATGGTTACATGACAAATACTCAGATTTGGGGCATTTCCTTACGCAGCATCAGTGACAAATAATATTCCATCTTTTTTGTTGTTGTTGTTAAGAGCAATAGAATGTGCAAGAAGGAAACTGCAGGGGAGTAAAACTGTGTGTGTGTGTGTGTGTTTTCTATGAATCTTTTAACCATCTTTGAAAGTATCTAGCAAGTCCCCATGTTGTATCTTTTTTTTCCCATCAGTATACTAATACCTATCTTTACTAGTGTTGGAAGCAATATCTGACATTTCAAAGAGGTCAGTGAACATATTTATTCTTCCCAAATAAATGATAGTAAAGATTTCATCTACAAAAAAAGGGAAGGTGAAGTAAGGTCATCAGAAAGGTGAAATGCACAAATGACTCCAAATAGATCAAAAGATCTTGCTTGCTCCAGAATGGCATCCCTTCAGTATGCTTAGAGTGCAATGGGCAGTCATTTGAACATAATTTGATGGAACCAAGTGAGACAGAATTTTACAAAGAGAACTGGATAAATATCAGACTCTGCTCCAAAGAGAGGTGAAGAATGGAAGGTAGAAAGAGGAGACGTTTAGAGTACATGGACTTAATTAGTGAAATAAAGTGTGACTAAATCTCCTAACCTTTAAAAAGAAAGAGTGAGTTTGGAAATTAAAAACATCTTGACATTAGAGAATTAAATGCGTTTTTATGTTCTTAGCTTATGATTCTCACAGAGTAATGAATAATATTGTAGGATTTGGTGTAACTTTCAACACTGGAATAGTTTCATCATGTCTATGTTGTTTTGTACTGAGCTATATCCTTTGTGATGTTTTTCATATAAATCAAGTATTGGAAGATAGCTTAAAAACAGTAAATCCAGTGTCTTGCCTACAGGTCCAACCTCCTCCTCCTCCTCCTCCTCCTCCTCCTCCTCCTCCTCCTCCTTCTCCTCCTCCTTCTTTTTATTTTGCCTTGTTAACATGGAGAACCTGAAAAGTTATGAGAAAAAATGTGGGTATTTTTAGAGTTCAGAAAACTAGCAAACCCCTAAGAAATATTATTTAAAATCCATTGTATGTTAAAATGCTAAATTATCAGTGACTCTGAGATACTTTGGTCACTGTATATCTCACGCCGGTGTACAGAACTGTAATATGCATTGCTATTATAGAGAAATTTGGAGCATATGAGAGTGAATGGGATGAAAAGACTGTCATTGTGGAAAAAACTTCAGTGAACTCTTGATTTGGAAAATGGAAAAACACTTTAAGTCTGAGAAATAAAAGGGAAAGACACTACAGGTAAAATCAAGACAAATTTAAAAAAGAGGGATATACACCCAGATACATATATAGATAGACACAGACAGAGAGAGAGACTGAGGGAGGGAGGGTGGAAGGGAGAGGGGAAGAGAGGAAGGAAGGAAGGAAGGAAGGAAGGAAGGAAGGAAGGAAGGAAGGAAGGAAGGAAGGAAGGAAGGAAGGAGGGAGGGAGGGAGGGAGGGAGGAAGGAAGGAAAAGGAAGGAAGAAAGGAAGGAAGGAAGGAAAGAAGGAAGGAAGGAAGGAAGGAAGGAAGGAAGGAAGGAAGGAAGGAAGGAAGGAAGGGAGAGAAGGAGGGAGGAAGGAAGGAAAAGGAAGGAAGAAAGGAAGGAAGGAAGGAAGGAAAGAAGGAAGGAAGAAAGGAAGGAAGGAAGTTCCTCTCCTGGTAAAACTGGTGAAAATTCAATGATCTGGGAATAGTTAAAGAGTAAGCAAGGTGGGCACATTCTCATTTGACTCATTCCACAATAAGGTTAAGCTTATGAACTTAGATGAACTACATAGAAAACACTATAAGGCTCGTGGCAAATGGCTGCTCAAAAGATTCTACTTGTGGTACTCCCCACCTACAGACTCTCTCAGCTAGGTCCACCATACACAATACAAATCTTTTGGTGGCATGAAGCAAAGATAGCTTGCTAGACTCACCAAACATTAATTTAGTAGTTTGCTATATAGTAAACGCTTTATCATTCCTAGAACAAAGCATTCACTCTGTTTCAATAATTTTCAGTGTATAAACCCCGAGGAAAGGATAAACAAGTAAGGGAATATGAATAGATGCAGGATTCATAGTAGAAATCGGCAAATAAAAAAATTCAAGGATCTACCTGCAGGGACATGGATCTCCAGTAAGTATCAGTATTGGAAACAGACATTGCAGAATAAAAGGCCCATGCCACATTTTTCTTTTCCATTTTTTTTTTTTTTTTTTTGGCTTATAAAGCACAGAATTCCCCTCTAGTTCTGATGTAGCTACTGAGTAGCTGACACCAGCATTTGAGTAGTTCTTCTGTTTGCTTCCCTTCCAACTGTAACTTCCCCAATCTGTGTAGTGGTTACTAACATACGTTCTGAAATCAGAAGTCTAACAGTAAATACCATGCCAGTAGCTTAATGAATATGTGGCCTTAGGCAGGCATTATTGAACCACAGGTTCTCGCTGACTCTAATAAAATAAGAATAATAATGTGTGAGTCCAGGTCTTTTGAAAAGCATAACCCAAGCCAGGATTAAATGGAAAAGGATTATATTATAGAAAATGCCTATCAGACAAAAAATAGAAAAGAAGGCAGAAAAGACTGGGAGACCTCAGATATGATGCAGACATGAAAGATAGAGAGATGAGGTGGGGTAGAAGCATTATAGATGGCCATGCAGTCCAAGAAAAGTTCAGCAAAGCCATGAGGGAGTCCTCAAGCTGAAGCTGCTCATCAGAGGAGTTCTGTGTCTTCCAGGAAAAAGGCTGACTTAGTATTCCTAATGCACACAGTCATTTGTAGTGAGCAGTTCATAGAAGGTATGGCCCTGGCACAAAGGTGTGATGAATTTCAAATTGCAGCATTTGGAGCTGTCTGCAATTGGAAGTCTGTGAGACACATTGTCTTGGCTACCACAAAGGAACTATTCTCCTCATAGGCAAAGCATTAAATACATGTAAGCATTTAAAATCACAGTGTAAGCACTTAGCAAATATTGGTCATCACTACTACCAATATAGTCTACCATTACATTACAACTATGACTACTATTTACTGCTATTTGATGTGTCCCATCCATTAGCTATATATAAGTGTGACATTATCACTCTTAAATAACTTTTTTTTTCAGAGTGGGATTTAGGTTTTCATCCCTCTTGGGAGCACCTAGTATAGGACTCTGAAATATTCTTGCTCCTGGTACCTTGAATTATAGAACACACAAACAAGAAATCTGCTTATATATTGATAGAGAAAGGACACAAAGAAACAAGATCATCATAACTGGAATGGGAATCAAAATTGCAGTTGATGAAGGGAACCCCTGATATGGTTTTCCCTGAAGCCCACTCACTGAGGAAGTGAATCGGTACTCTACAAAGGCACTTTAGACTTTAAATAAAATGTTGGACAATTTGTCAAACATTATGCACTTTTTAAATCTTTATTAAGAAAGTGAAATGGTTCTCTTTAACTTTTTATAAATATTTATTCTTTTTTATCATTTGTTTCACTGCAGAAGGACAAACACAGTTTTCCAGATCTCATATCTAAGGATAAAATATTTCTAAACATTTGTAAGAATTATTTAGATTTTAGGACACTGAATGAAAAAAATAACTTTTAGATCTTCACAAAATAATCACTTCCTTTCTTTAAGAACAGTGAGTAAGGTAGAAAAATAGTGAGCAGGAGCTAGGGAGACAGGCCTGTTCTGTGGATTACTGACCTTGAAGCCAAATAACAGAACTTTTGCATTGAACTTTGGAAGCTTTCAGTAACTTTAAAAATGAATTTGATTTCTATTGTTGATACTGTATCTGCACCACCAAGTCTAAAAGAGCCAACTTAATACGTGGTGGTCACCTGCGAAGTTCAAGTCCTGCCCTGTACCTGAGTACTTTGATCATTTCCCAAGGAGACATACAAATTGTTTTTCCCTGGCTCACCTGTCTCTGCCCAGGCACCACACTCCCAGTATATTAGTTCTAGTGTATCTTAGAAGGGGTTGCTCAAGGGCTATGGAATCAGTGAAAGTTGGACTAGAACTCTTTCTCCATCAAGCTGTGTGGTTTGAGGCAAGTTATTCTGTATCTCTATATCGCAGTCTCTCATCTAAAAAATCAGAGAATGGTTTGCAACGAAAGTATGGTAAAATCTAGTAATAGCATATGCAAAATGCTTCGTGCACAATGGTACTAAATAAATAAATGGTTCCTAACCACATTTAACCAGAAATAAATGCATACTCTTTCTTTCACAATATTTACCACTTAAATTCAACTCTGTCAGTCACCTTAAGAAATCAATGAATATAATAAATTGCTGTTACTCAACAAAGTTTTATTCATGCTGAAGACCACAAGTCATTTCTTTATTTGATATTAATGACCTCATTATGCATTCATTTAGTCATATACAAAAGCAGTACAATATTGTGCTAAGAACACAATATTTCTAGGAAAACGAAGCTTCCAGAGTTAGGATCAGGCAGAAACATTTGCTGTTCAGCAATATTCGCTGTTCTGCAGCCTCCACTGGTGATACTCAGGCAAATAGGGTCTGGAGTGGACCCCCAGCAAACTCCAACAGACCTACAGCTGAGGGTCCCGACTGTTAGAAGGAATCCTAACCAACAGAAAGGGCATCCACACCAAAACCCCATCTGTAGGTCACCATTATCAAAGACAAAAAGTAGATAAAACCACAAAGATGGGGAAAAAGCAGAGCAGAAAAGCTGAAAATTCTAAAAATCAGAATGCCTCTCCCACTCCAAAGGAACACAGCTCCTTGACAGCAACAGAACAAAGCTGGGCGGAGAATGACTTTGACAAGTTGAGAGAAGGCTTCAGATGATCAAACTTCTCCGAGCTAAAGGAGGAAGTTTGAACCCATTACAAAGAAGCTAAAAACCTTTAAAAAAGATTAGACGAATGGCTAACTAGAATAACCAGTGTAGAGAAGTTCTTAAACGACCAGATGGAGCTGAAAACCATGGCACGAGAACTACATGACAAAGGCACAAGCTTCAGTAGCTGATTTGATCAACTGGAAGAAAGGGTATCAGTGATTGAAGATCAAATGAGTGAAACGAATTGAGAAGAGAAGATTAGAGAAAAAAGAGTAACAAGAAATGAACAAAGCCTCCAAGAAATATGGGACTATGTGAAAAGACCAAATCTACGTCTAACTGGTGTACCTGAAAGTGATGGGCAGAATGGAACCAAGTTGGAAAACACTCTGCAGGATATCATCCAGGAGAACTCCCCCAACCTAGCAAGGCAGGCCAACATTCAAATTCAGGAAATACAGAGAATGCCACAAAGATACTCCTTGAGAAGAGCAACTCCAAGACATAATAGTCAGATTCACCAAAGTTGAAATGAAGGAAAAAATGTTAAGCCAGAGAGAAAGATCAGGTTACCCACAACGGGAAGCCCATCAGACTAACAGCAGAGTGGGGGCCAATATTCAAAAATAATTTTCAGCCCAGAATTTCATATGCAGCCAAACTAAGTTTCATAAGTGAAGGAGAAATAAAATCCTTTACAGACAAGCAAATGCTGAGAGATTTTGTCACCACCAGGACTGCCCTACTAGAGCTCCTGAAGGAAGCACTAAACATGGAAAGGAACAACCAGTATCAGCCACTGCAAAAACATGCCAAATTTTAAAGACCATCGATACTAGGAAGGAACTGCATCAACTCACAAACAAAATAACCAGCTAACATCATAGTGACAGGATCAAGTTCACACATAACAATGTTAACCTTAAATGTAAATGAGCTAAATGCTCCAATTAAAAGACACAGACTGACAAATTGGATAAAGAGTCAAGACCCATCAGTGTGCTGTATTCAGGAGACCTATCTCACATGCAGGGACACACATAGGCTCAAAATAAAGGGATGAAGGAAGATCTAAAAAGCAAATGGAAAACAAAAAAAGACAAGGGTTGCAATCCTAGTCTCTGATAAAACAGACTTTAAACCAACAAAGATCAAAAGAGACAAAGAAGGCCATTACGTAATGGTAAAGGGATCAATTCAACAAGAAGAGCTAACTATCCTAAATATATATGCACCCAATACAGGAGCACCCAGATTCATAAAGAAAGTCCTTAGAGACTTACAAAGAGACTTAGACTCCCATACAATAATAATGGGAGATTTTAACACCCCACTGTCAACATTAGACAGATCGAGACAGAAAGTTAACAAGGGTATCCAGGACTTGAACTCAGCTCTGCACCAAGTAGACCTAATAGACATCTACAGAACTCTCCACCCCAAATCAACAGAATATACATTCTTCTCAGCACCACGTCACACTTATTCCAAAATTGACCACATAATTGGAAGTAAAGCACTCCTCAGCAAATGTACAAGAACAGAAATTATAACAAACTGTCTCTCAGAGCACAGTACAATCAAATTAGAACCCAGGATTAAGAAACTCACTCAAAACCGCTCAACTACATGAAAACTGAACAACCTGCTCCTGAATGACTACTGGGTACATAACAAAATGAAGGCAGAAATAAAGATGTTCTTTGAAACCAATGAGAACAAAGACCCAACATACCAGAATCTCTGGGACATATTTAAAGCAGTGTGTAGTGGGAAATTTATAGCACTAAGTGCCCACAAGAGAAAGCAGGAAAGATCTAAAATTGATACCCTAACATCACAATTAAAAGAACTAGAGAATTAAGAGCAAACACATTCGAAAGCTAGCAGAAGGCAAGAAATAACTAAGCTCAGAGCAGAACTAAAGGAGATAGAGACTCAAAAAACCTTTCAAAAAAATCAATGAATCCAGGAGCTGGTTTGTTGAAAAGATCAACAAAGTTGATAGACAGCTAGCAAGACTAATAAAGAAGAAAAGAGAGAAGAATCAAATAGATGCAATAAAAAATGATAAAAGGGATATCACCACCAATTCCACAAAAATACAAACTACCATCAGAGAATGCTATAAACACCTCTGTGCAAATAAACTAGAAAACCTAGAAGAAATGGATAAATTCCTGGACACATGCACCCTCCCAAGACTAAACCAGGAAGAATTTGAATCCCTGAATAGACCAATAACAGTCTCTGAAATTGAGGCAATAATTAATAGCCTACCGACCAAAAAAAGTCCAGGACCAGATGGATTCACAGCCTAATTCTACCAGAAGTACAAGGAGGAGCTGGTACCAATCCTTCTGGAACTATTCCAATCAATAGAAAAAGAGGGAATCCTCCCTAACTCATTTTATGAGGTCAGCATCATCCTGATACCAAAGCCTGGCAGAGACACAACAAAAAAAGAGAATTTTAGACCAATATCCCTGAGGAACATCAATGCAAAAATCCTCAATAAAATACTGGCAAACTGAATCCAGCTGCACATCAAAAAGCTTATCCACCATGATCAAGTGGGCTTCATCCCTGGGATGCAAGCCTGGTTCAACATACGCAAATCAATAAATGTAATCCAGTATATAAACAGAGCCAAAGACAAAAACCACATGATTATCTCAATAGATGCAGAAAAGGCCTTTGACAAAATTCAGCAGCACTTCATGCTAAAAACTCTCAATAAACTAGGTATTGATGGGACATATCTCAAAATAATAAGAACTATTTGTGAGAAACCCACAGCCAATATCATACTGAATGGAATGGGCAAAAAATGGAAACTTTCCCTTTGAAAACTGGCACAAGACAGAGATGTCCTCTCTCACCACTCTTATTCAACATAGTGTTGGAAATTCTGGCCAGGGCAATCAGGCAGGAGAAAGAAATAAAGGGTATTCAATTCAGAAAAGAGGAAGTCAAATTGTCAGTTTGCAAATGACATGATTGTATATTTAGAAAACCCCATCATCTCAGCCCAAAATCTCCTTAAGCTGATAAGCAACTTCAGCAAAGCCTCAGGATACAAAATCAATATGCAAAAATTTTCATTTTCTAAAAGCAATTTGAACTAGAGTCTCTAGAAACTGAAGTTTTATATAAATACCTCATTATTTGAACCCAGAGTGATATCAATCTGGGTTCTAAATTTGTTAAAGAATAAATTAATACTTTCCTAGTTTAATACATTAAGGATTTGTTCAAACTTCTACACCTGTCCACCTGTCTAGCAATATAAAGAAGCCAATATAAATGATATATAAGATGGAGTTGATTAGGATTGTGTCACTTACAACCACAGAATAGTCTCTTTTTAAAATATATTCTATAACCCCACTAAATAACAAAATAACCTACACTGCCTATTATTTGCAAATCCCTGTTATTTGGAAAAGTTATTATCAATGTATTGTCCTACTATGTGTGTTCACATATTAAACTTCTTTAACATACAATTTTTAAAAGATACAAGTGCATTTTCATAATTACATTTAATGTTTAACATATTCCAATTATTATTTTTAAATTTCCTTCCTAATGTATTCAATGAACTGGCATTTTATTTTCATTGCTAATTATAGTCAAATGTAACATCATTCAATGAAGGGATTACATTTTTTTTCTTATCAACTTAAGGTGGCACTGGGTTTAACTATTCATTTAAAGTTTTAACCTAATGTGTTTAATATATTTATTCTGAATGAAGTATTTTCGATGACTATTAAAACCAAATTGTGCTCATTATCCTCCATTTGTTCCCCTAGATATACTCTCCATCCGTCCCTAATAGAGGGTCTCTTGATCTCTTCCTTCTGTTTGGGTTTAGCCAAAAAGCACACTGCCTGGAGATAGAAGGGAGGGAACAGAGGTCAAGTATTTATTTCTTTAGCTCTATTTTTTCTGGTGTACACTTGTATCTGTTGTTTCTCAAAACAAAGTTTATAGTTGCACTTACAAAATCTCCTCCCATCTACTGTGTCATTCTCTGCTGTAGAACACATCCCGTCTTTCACCCTTTAGATCTTCAAGACTGATGATGAAAATGAAGCATCTCCCTCCTTACTAATCCCTATAGATCCCTAGCACTGTCCCTTTATGCCCTTACATTCTGCTCACAGCATTTTGTAAACCCTTTATTAAATTCTTTTCAAGTTAAAAAATTGGAATGTACCTTCTGTTTGCTGCCTGCGTACTAACTGATGCATTATCAAGAAACAAAGCTCTTTATTCTAACTGCAAATTGAACATATTTAATAATAAATGTTTATTTGAAAATACTTATTTTTTTGTTTATATCACACTTTAAAAACCATTAAAGTTGCCTAGTAACTTACCCCATGAAATTAACACATTATACCTAGAATTCGCAAGTCAATTATGACCAAGTTATATATCACATAGAGAAGTAAGATTTACCCTTTAGGTACATTCAATAAAGTCTTCTCTGTGTGTGTGTATGTGTGTGTGTATACAGGAAATAAATATGAAATCAACTTTCCTCACAGTATTACGTTTTTGTTTTTTTTTTTTTTTTCCTAATCCCAAAGACATGAAGAATCAGAGTGGACTTGCCTGAGAAGTATGTGAGTATGGAGGAAAAAGAGAACAAAGGAGATTTCCAGCACTGTTGAAAGATTAGGAACTAAGGAGACCTTACAATAAATTGCTTAAGGAACAAAGGTCAGTATAGATCTTGATACTAGGAGCAGGCAACAGGGGATGCTCTGAAGGAAAAGGCAGACTTGAAAGAGGAATGACATGAAAAATATTATATTTTTATACCTATATTGAGCCCTCACTATTTGCCAGCCACATCAAGCATGTCTGTTTTTATTCTCATTTTACATTTGAGGAAAGCATAATACAGAAAATTCTCCACCATTTTCTAGTAGAGCAGAAAAATTTAAACCCAATTTCCTCTGATCCTGTGCCTAAGCATCATATTAAATTCAGGCTATTCAGTTTTTTTTTTTTGATGAAAAAATGGAATAGTGCAGATAGTACCTAACTTCTGTGTGCCAAGAGTTACATATAGGGCCCATCTCTTTGGTAGGGTGTCAAGGCCATCAGGCAAAATAGGGAGTTCTGTTCAAATACTACAATGGCTGCCACAGCCATGACAAAAGCAACTTATGTTAAGTGGCCACAAGTAGAGTGAAGTCTCTTAAGAGAAGTTAGAAAATCTTTCATTCCTAGAAAATTTCCTGGATAGTCTTAAATCCTCTTTTATGTGAGCACTGAGGTGGGAGGATTTACTCATCAGACCCAGAATTACACTAAAATGTCTTCTGTTCTCTTCCTGTTTCTATGGACATTTATACCTGGCTGTTTGGTTATTATTTTTTCCATAAGAAGCTCATTTTGATTGAGTAAATACAAGTGAATCATTATTTTTTCATAATAGATATATGTTGAAACTCTCTCAGCACCTGATATTTGCTAAGACAGAGGCCTGCTTTAAACCAGCTGCTGTGAAAACAATATCAATACATTTCTATCCTTAGATACTTTTCCTGGCACTGTGCTTCTGCGCATTTACACCTGGCTGTTAGATTATTTCTTCCATAAGAAGCTCATTTTGATTGAGCAAATACAAGTAAATTATTATTTTTAATAGAAATAGGTCTGAAACTTTCTTAGCATCTGATATTCTCTAACGTGTAGGTTTGCAGTTTCTCTGCAAAGCCTAAACTTAAAACCAGTTTACTTGCTGGATGGTCACTTAAAAAAATCTAAAAAACAACAGCAGCAGCAATCTAACTAGGATGAATGAGTGTGTGTGTTATTTTATTTAAGTATTTATTTTTCATCAAATATATATTTCAAGGCAAAGTATGAGTGAGTTCTTAAAAACACTCTGGGAAAAAGCAACTTATTAAAGTTAATTATTTTAAAATCTCATTGTCAAAGTTGATCAAAGAATCCAATAATCACTGCAGATATTAACTGAATACTGTTCACTTTAACAACTCGAAATAATTTTCATTGCAAGACACATGCCCTTTGTTATTTGTGTCTCGAAATTTATTTATTTATTTTTTATTTTTTATTTTTTTGCACAAGTTACTAAAATGACCTAAGACATACACTTACTCTCTACTGGTTGGGTGATCCAAAACCAATTTTCTTTTTCCTTTTCCTTCCTTCCTAACTTCTTCGATAGCTTGTCATTGGATATTTTGTCATTTTAAGAGGTCTAGCCATTGAGAGGACACTCTATTACTTTGTTTCTCTCAAACATTTTGGCCACAGATGTATTGTTCTAACTTTTATTTTAATGATTAAATGTTGTCTGGAAAGGATATGTGAAATATTCCGCTAGGGAAATGTGAGAATGGTGAATATGGGTTGAAATTGTCAACTTCTTTCGTGTGGTTAACCTAAGGAAAAATACTAATCTCTCTTTTCTGACTTTCTTGAATACAGAGGTTAGCATTAATGTTTAAGCACTGCTATTTCCTGTTTGTTTGATTTTTGAGGAGTTCATACATTCTAAACTAATGCCAAAGGGAAAAATTTACCTCTGAAATTCTCCTGATATGAAACTTAATGAAATGATTTGCACAAAAACAAAGTAATCTGACATTGTTTTGTCCTTTTCTAATTATATATAATTATCTATACACACACACATATATATAATACATATATACATACATATATTTATACTAAACAAGAACATAGGAGACAACGGACAGTGGCTCATGCTCATAACTCCTGCATTTGAGAGGCCAAGAATGTGAGGATTGTTTGAGGCCAAAAGTTCCAGACCAGCCTGGGCAACATAACAAAACCTCATCCCAACTATATATATATATCTAGCTACACAGGAGGCTGAACCCAGGAGTTGAGTGCTGCAGTGAGCTGTGACCTGCCACTGCACTCTAGACTGGGTAACAGTGGAGAGACCCTGTCTCTTAAAAAAAAAAAAAAAAAAAAAAAGAAGAAGAAGACATTGGGTATCTTTTAAAATAATTTGAAATAAGCAAATTGATTAATTAAAAGAGTATGAATTTGGAAAGGAAACAATTTTCTGTCAAGAGAGTAAACACTTGCATATAACTTAGGGCTTTTTATTTTCCCCCAGATGTTCACCTTTACCATTCCTGATAATTTTTGGAAGCGGAATTCCCTTTCCAAAAGGGAACTGTATCTGCTGTACAAAGGTCACTTATTTAGACAAACATCAATAAACCTAACATGCAGGATGGTGAATGTTTTGTTCTCCTTGTTGACAGGCTTGGGGCATATTACACATTATTAATATGGCTGACTAATTCCTAATTAGGAACTCATTAGCAGCTCCACAAATGTAGAGTTTGATGGATTTGCAGTCAATCTTAAAAAGGGTCACAATAAATGACCTCTGGCCAAGATGATCCCATCTGTCTATCATTTAATTCCAGTATTTTATGCTGAAAAATGTAATCATTTTGCTTCTCCTTGAGAAGATGCACAATGCCTATTTATTTTACAAGATTATTTTGTTTAATTAAATGTTTGTATTAATGAATTCATTCTTTGCTTTTGATTTTCTGATACAAAATGTCCATCCCCCGTATACCTTATTTCAATTAGCCATTTTCCTCTTAGAAGGTATGGATATGTCAATATGTGAGATATAACTGTGAATGCAGGAGATTAAGATTTAAAAAAAAGAAAGTGACATTTTAGTGATACCCATAGCAACTGTAGAAGTTTACAACATAGCACATGCACTACTCTAAAGGAAATACTTTTATATCAACAAAAGCTATATTATTGAAACAAGTATTTTAATTATTATTTTTTAAAGTCAGAGAGAAAATCAAACTATTTTTACAGTGAAATATGGAACATCAATTTAAAATATGTCATTTTAATTTGAAAGCATATAATGTTGCACTTAAAATTTAAAACCATGTTAAACTCAGTCATATTTTAAATGTAAGAAGGTATTTGCTATAGTTGGGGAAATAATAGCCAATTAAGACAGGCAATCATTCAATTTTCATTTTTTTCAAGTTGTCTGTAGATAAAACCCAATAAGTCCTATGCAAAATAAAGGAAAGATGTGTATAGTTGCAAAAGCTGGAGAGTCGTTGTACTCTCCTCCAATCTCTTAATTTTAAAAATTATGAAATTTGAGGTCCAGACTGAATAATCGAATGACCAAAATCATGCTGGGTGTTTTTTCTGTTTCTTGGTTTTTGTTTTTGATTTTTTGCTCTCCAAATAGAACCTGGCTTCCAGGCCTAGGGGGTCTGTCCATGTAAACCACAGTAGGTTCCAATTCTTATTGTTTTTATTTATTTATTAAACATATGTTGATCCCGCTTTATATTCTAGACTGTGTTAGAACTGGGAGTAGATAAAATTAAAGGTAAATGTTGTAATTGTCCTATAGAGTTTGTCTGGCACAGAGGATAGACTTTCAATGAGAGGATGCAACAATGAATGATGCAGATTGAGATGGGAAAGAACAGAATACTATGGGGGAATATTAAAAAGAACATATGCAAGTCTACAGGGCTCAGAAAAGCCATCACCAGTGAGGTGACTTTTAAGCTGAGGCCTGATATACTCTGTTTATACTCATTTATATGTTAACTTCACACACATAACTAGGGAAGAGAAAGCATCAGCAATCTTCCAGTCTATCAACGGAGGATATGATGGTGTTAGGCAGATGGGAAACTTTGCTTTTGATGACTTGTTTGAAAACTTTTTTCAGTTAATTTCTATATCTACCTATTTTTAGACACTGGAAAAAACAGCAGAGATTTTTTTATTAAAATGAGAAATAGTCCAGACACACAGAGTCAATGTATATTTTAGTTAATAAACTACAAATGTTTTATGAGCTATTGTCCAATATAAAATAAGGGGTAGAAGTTAATTAGACATATTTTTGTCAACATTCTATTTCAAAATGGAGATAAACAGAAAATAACTCTTTGAAATCCAATACTGTATGCTCTCATGGTAGCTGAAGCTCAAAGAAGATAGTTAAAAAAAAACAAACAAACAAAATTGAACTGCCCAGCAACTGAATGCACAACCTTGTGTGGGAATGAACAGCTGTTATTAGAGTAGTTACACAAAATCTGGGGTTCTTTCAAAATTACATAAAAATGAAAAGAAACAAGAAATCTTCCAGGTGACAGGCTTCAACCAGGCTGAATTTTCCCTGTAGGTAGCTGGGAGCCACTTACAGTGAATGAAGAGAGGGGTGCAGACTAGGACTCAGTCATGTAGGATAAGGTAGAATGTCTTAATAAAATAAAATGCAATTAGTAAGGAACCAGAAATCATCTAGTTGGTGTGAAAAAAAATTCAGGTAAGGAAAATTAGTATATTTGAATAAAGGCTGTCTAGTAGCACAGTATTTAAATCCTGAGTGCTTGCAAGATGTTCTTCCTAAATTGTTTAATCTGTGTTCATCTTATCTCCGCAGATAGTGAAAAATTTCCTTAAGGATAAGGTCTACACCTCATAATTATTTAGCAGCTTCAGATTTATTTGAACAGTAATGATCTGAGAGCAGACATTCCAAAAATAGTCGTTCACCAATCCAGTAGAATTCAGTTATTAAGATGCTGCCCTCATTGCCCTGAATTGACTGACATTTTATGTCTCTAACTTGAGATTATGTAGACACTGACTCTGATCAGCAGTCACAGAGGATGTGCAGCCAGGGCAGCATTTAAATGAAATGAATCATTCTGGAGCTATGGTCAAAATTATCCTGTCCATTCTTTAGAGTTTATTTCAAATATCATTTTCTCTAGAAAGCTTTCTCAGACCAGGTCATATTATCCCATTTTTAAGTATGTGGTCTTTCTCCTTTGTAAAGGTTAAGTAATATAAATAAACTATTAACTATTTAATTCTTTGTTCAAAATTCTCTATCTCTACCAAAACCAAAGAACTACAAGTAGAAGAAACATATCCGTCTAATTCACCACTATTTTTTCCACAGCCCCTATGATAATATTTTGATCATAACAGGGGATCTATAAATATTTGTGAAATACTTTAAAATAATAGGAAGTGTGGCTTAGAGTTTGAGAAATGGGGTCTTTTTCAACTGTGCTGTCATCTAGCAATGCGAAATTTTATGAGCCAAATAAGCATCTTAGTACTTACTTTCTGTCTTAGGAAAATCACCAAGTTTGTTGTGATGTTCAAATGAGTGCTAACTTAAGCTCTAATCATTACCATCTATAAACATGTTTTAGGAGGTTAGGTAAACTTTAGTTATCCCCAGGTTTTAACACTCGAAATGAAAATGTTGAAAATTAGCAGAATAGTAAAGGACATTATGTCAGGGAAATAGAGAGGCAGTATAATTCATAGTTAACAACTACAGCCAGAGTGTTGAAGTCCCACAATTGGCTTCATCACTTTCTGATATTTGATCTGGGAAAGTCAACCTCTTAAGGTTGCAGTTTCCTCATCTATGAAGCAGGCTTTTTTAAACCATTAAATAAATTAAAACACATGAAGCACTTAGAACATTTTGGGGTGTTAAATAAGTGCTTAAATGTAATATAATCAAATATTGGATTTAGAAATCTCACTTTCGATTTAATATGGTGGAAGTTATACAAGAGGACAAGATTTTTGCAGGAAGATGAGTTTAGAAACTAGTTTAAGTATTTGGGTGATAAATGATGATGGTGTGCTTCAGAATACTGGCAAAAGGGGTGGAGAGAAATGGAGATAGTCAGAAGATTTCCAGAGTACGTATCAACAGAGGATGGTAAGTTATTATACGGAGAAGATGATGTGATATACTGTTTTCCCCGTGATCAAGGGATGTTGGTACCACTCACTGATATTAAAACACAGCAGGGACAGATGAGTTTTGTTTTGTATCCTATTAAGTTAGAGTTGTCTGTGGGACATCCAAAGAGAGGTATCCAGTAGCAAGTTTGAGATGTAGTTTTGTAATCCAAGCAAGAGAGCTGGAATGAAGAATAAGCCATAAATGAAAGATGAGAAAGGACAATAGTGGGAGGAAGTGGAAGGTCATGAGTGGGGGAATAGTTAAGACTGAAAAGTCTCCCGTAGCTCATATGAAGCTGAGACAGCCAGAGTGAGGAATAAGTTGGAAGTAGAAGAGCAATCACGATTTTAAAGAAAGAAGTAGGAGATAAAATTCAAAGCACAGACATACGCAAAAGTAATGACATCTCTGTCATTTACAGAGAAAGTTTCAAAGAAAAGTACACGTATTTGGATAGTTGGGATAATATTAATTTTTTTTCTTTCTGCTGGAATATTAGTTTTCTATTGATGATTAATGAAAGACAACACATGTAGTGACTTTAAACAATATCCATTGATTATCTCACAGTTTTGTAGGTTAGATGTCTGAATGGGCTCAGCTGAGTGTTCTGCTCAGGGTTACACAAGGCAGAAACCAGTGTGTTCACCAGGCTGAGCTCTTACCTGTAGGCAAGGTAAGAGCTGTTCTAAACACATTCAGATGTTGACAAAATCCACTTACTTGTAGTTGAGTGTCTTTTATCCTTGTTTTCTCACACCTGCAAGTTGAGATTGCTGCTCTGTTGCTGGAGTTCTTACATATTCCTTCACAAATGAGTTTCAGGCATCTTCAGGCAAGTTGTGGCACATCAAATCTCCCTCACACTTCAGGCTCTCTATCTACCTGTTACTCTACATCTTCCTGACTTCTGCCTCTGATGTTAAAGCTCCTGTGATTACATTTAGCCCATTCAGATAATTTAGGATTATCTCTTCAATTTAAAGTCAACTGATTAGCAACCTTAATTACACTGCAGAGTGTCTTTATCGTGGAAGGTAATATAGTCACTGGTGTTACAGATCACCATATTCACAGTCACAGATGCCAGGTGAGAAGGAAATGTTCTCAGAGAACACAATTCTACCTACCGTAAATGGTGCTTTCTTTCCTCTCCGGAGAAAGAGAAAAAACCCATGTTTTAACAGGGAGGACAGAAAAGCTGAAATGGCTGAAGATTATAGCTACAGATAAAATGATGCTTTTGCCAGTGAAGTATAAAAATATTTATTTTATTTCCTAAAAAAGTGAAATTCTCTCTTTACCCTCCTACCCAGCCCAAACATCACTTTTTTCCCCTAATGAGC
Organism: Rhinopithecus roxellana; assembly: GCF_007565055.1. Lineage (NCBI taxonomy): Eukaryota > Metazoa > Chordata > Mammalia > Primates > Cercopithecidae > Rhinopithecus > Rhinopithecus roxellana. The sequence goes on along the minus strand of NC_044568.1, from coordinate 38,559,910 downwards.
TAATTAATCACTATTTGGTGTAGGAAGTAAAGAGATCTGGTATTAGTCTGTTCTCAAACTTCTAATAAAGACCTACCTGAGACTTGGTAATTTATAAAGGAAAGAGGTTTAATCGACTCACAGTTCCACATGACTGGGGAGGCCTTACAATCATGGCCAAAGGCAAAGGAGGAGCAAAGTCACATTTTACATGGCAGCAGATAAGATAGCTTGTACAGGGGAACTCCCATTTGTATAATCATAAGATCTCCTAGGACTTATTTACTACCACTAGAATGGTATGGGGGAAACTGCCCCATGATTCGATTATCTCCACCTGGTCCTGCCCTTGACATGTGGGGATTATTACAATTCAAGGTGAGATGTGTGTGGGGACACAGATATATGTTTGGAACTATGTTATATTTGCTTTTACATAAATTATATAATCAAGCATATGTTGTTTTGCGGTTTGCCTTTCCTTTTTCCTTAATATTTGCTGGATGCCATTTTGTATCAATATACATTAATCAATCTCATGTTTTATGCTACTGTATATGAATGTCAGTTTATATGTGATATAATTATAAATAAATTTAAAAGTAACCATTGCCCCAATGAAGGAGATCTAGGGTTATTTCTAATTTTTGTTACTGTAAATAATGCTTAATTAGCCTATTTAGTATATGTTTTTAATGTATAGATGGAAATAAGAATTATAAATTCATAGGATACAGTTTTAATAATTTTGATTCCAATGTTTTCTGTTATCTAGTTTGCAAATGTATATGGCTATGTGTGTATCCATACCCTTTCTGCATTTTAATTCATCATTATTTCTCCTTTAGTGTTCATTTTTTAGGTCTTGTTTAATAAACTTTGTCTAAGGCAAGGGTATAACCAGATTACATTGTGTTTTCTTTTCCTCTTTCTCTTTCTATGTACATGTGTGTATATATATGTGTATATATATATGTAAAATACAACATAAGTGTTTAATATTACTTCATTTATACCCTATATTTGAAGTTTAATTATTTAATATGCTTTCATTTATGCCCTATATTTGGAGTTTTTGAGTTATGGGTGATATGGATCTATCTGTATTATTTTTTATATCTATAGTCAATTATTTCAACACCATTTATTTTTATTCAATTTCTCCCCACTCATTTGAAATGCCACATTAATTTGTTCTCTGCTTCTTCAACTACACAATTTAGGTTCTGATACATTTTTTATATTGCATTTACATACCTGCTATTATAACGTCACAGTATTTTAATTACTACAGCTGTAAAATACTGTAATATCTTAGGAAATGCCCACCCTTTTTGTAGTTGCTTTTTTCCCGTTTTAAAAAATTTTTTGTAAACTAATGTTTTTATTTTAATTGTGAAACTTCATAGAAATCTTGATAAAGTTTTTATTAAGCTACATTAAATTTACTTATTAATTTGAATAAATTTTATAGATATTATATTAATTTTTTTGAAACCAAGGAGCATAATACATCACTTCAGTTACTTAAAACTTTTATTATGGACTTCAGAGAGTTTAATCATTATCTCTATTAAAATTCTACTCTCTCTTACGTTCTCTCTCTTTTATATATTAGATTTTTTTTTTTTTGGCTTTTATAGTTTGTGCTGGTTCTGTAATACAATCAAATTTGTTGGAATTTCCTCTGATTCCCTACTGTATAGATTTGAGCAAGTTATTTGAAGTAAAGTTTAAGATGAAGCACCACGAGCCATTGGCTCTTGCCTTTGTCTTCAGTAAGTGCAGGCAAAGCAAGGCGGAATTTAAATATTTCTGAGGTCTCAGTTTGACAAGCTGTGCCTCCCACTCAGCATTACTTTCTGAGGGCAGATCCCTCCTATCTCTAACACTCACAGGTGGGTCAGAGTGCTAAGCTGAAGCCACTTCCAAACAAAGAGCCCATGAACTAAACATGGTAGTGTTTTGCTTTTTGGTTTTGTCAGTTTGTTTAAGCATTTGGTATATTAAGTTATGAAACCTTGTTTTGGTGGCATTCCCAGGATTTGCAGCATTATTCTTTGAAATAATTTTATGGCTGCTTTCTTCTTCTTTTTTTTTTTTTTTTTTTTTTTAACTCTAAGCCGTTCTTATAATTTCCAGTTCCTCAAAGGGTCCCTCTTTTCATTACCTTGAATGATTTGAATTTGTGAGTACTTTATGTACCTTATGTCATTTTGTTGAATTTGTGGTAGCTGGGAGATATGATGGTACCTTGTAAAGGGACTTGAAATAATTCTGTAATAGTGTAAAAATAAGCAGTATTCCAATGACTTCAGGCAATTAAATGACAAAGAAAGCTTAAATATTTGTATTAACATAGAAATAATTTTACTTTATCATATATAAAGTGACATAAAAATAGTCTTATTATCTGTCAAACACTTTAAATTATATCTAATAGTTTCAGATACTAATTAATTTTTTCTTAAATGGTATTTGAAATCCATTAAACTATTTAAGCTGTTCCAACTTGCAAATAAAGATCTTTACTTTCTATCTGTAACAAAATTATTCATAGAATGAGTTTGAACCATAGTGTCAGGCAATATTAAGTGAGGAAACTTAATTAAAATTCAGTAAAATGAAAGTCACTTGTTATTCATATTTAGAGAGTGAGTTACCAGAAGTTGTTGTAATAAACACACATGTTTGGAATGTAGTTTATTTAAAAATTATAAGCTCATGTAAAATTTTTAATCATGTAAACCTTATTAAACCCTTATCATTATATTCATGTTGTAAGTGTATCCTAATAATTTTTACCTTTTTGTATTTCCTTTCCATTGTGAACTTTAAAAGTTGACCAACCATTCTTTTTGTAAAGAAGTAACCCTTTTTTCATCTGCCAGAGCTAAAGAACAAATAAAAACAAACTTTGTCGTTTGATAAACTAAGCATTTTTCAATATTCTCCAGTATGTTGGTTGAGAGTATTCTCTAGTATATGGGTTGTGATATTTCCTTCTCTGGGATTTTTATTTTTTTGTTTTGTTTTGCTTTCCTTCTTTCCCTTTCTTCCATTGCCATCTCACAAGTTGAAGTTATTTAAAAACACACAAATATTAAATTAAAAATTCATTTATTTTAAGATACACCATTTTTCTAATGTCTGAATATGGATGAGCATCAAAATCAATGTGTGCATTTAATTATATTCTTCAAAAATATTGTATTAAATCAATTATATATCTTATAGTTGATGCCATCTTAGAATTGAAATTTTAAAAAATCATTCAAGTCCATTAAAATTTTAAAGCCATATATATGATATATTTTTATTATTTTATTTTATTATTATTCTTTTGAGATGGAGTCTTGTTCTGTTACCCAAGCAGGAGATTAGTAGTGTAATCTCGACTCACTGCATCATCCACCTCTCAACTTCAAGCGATTCTCCTGCCTCAGCCTCCTGAGTAGCTGGGATTACAGGCGTTCGCCACCACGCCAGCTCCCCCAGTTTCTTGAACTACATGGGAGTTATACTGGCCACGCCTCTTAAAGTAAAAGGAAAAAAAAAAGAGTAGTTCTTCCCACCACTGTCACTTATTATTCAGGACTTGCCAACTCCCTGCAACATTCTCAAAAAGCAGTGCATAACATTTCTTCTTTTTATAAAACCGCTAAACTTCTCATTGTTCTTCGGACATACTAAAGACAAACCAGTCTACAGTGTATGCCCCAAATTATAATTAATTCTTCTCAAATAAAGCATTTTAGTTTTATAGATTTGTCCCCGCATTTTATTTGACTTTTACAGAAGCCTCACCAGAAACCAATCTTGATGGCAACTTTATCTTGAACTTCTAGATTCTAGAAAATACATGTCTGTTGTTTTGCAAAACAAAAAAAAAAAAGAAAGAAAAATATTGCCCAATAACCCTAATAACAAGTACCCACTGAAAATGTTTCTTTAGTTTCCTTCCATAAATGTAGGCGTGAACAAAACGAAATGTAATTTGAGGGTTGTCACTTAAGATTTCTAGAAGATATAGGTACTTCTATTTTAGAACAAACTCTGATTGTTTACTTTGGGGAATTGAAATGACAAAAAAAAAAAAGATAGACTTCATAGACAAAAATCCTAATATACATCCAACCAGTTATTATAAAATTTTCTCAAAAATGTATGCAACAGAGAGTTAGAGAGCAAGAAAGGAAGGAGAACCTAGAATTAAAGTGCTCAAATTTATACAAAGGAGACCCCTCATATTTTTATATTCACTGTCCTTATTCATTTGCCATTGCATTTATTCTCACATAAGATATTATTACATAATTGTCTACTTGATTTTTTTTATTTTTCTCCACTAGAATGTAACTTCCATTAGAGTACAGTTCATGTTCATTTTATTCATCAAAGTATCTAAAGCCCTAGAATAGCATCTTGCACAGAGTAGATATTCAATATTATTTTAGAATGATTAGATGAGATTGGAAGTCAACCATGGAGAAACATAGCCAGTGAGATCCTTTCAATGGTGAATTGACTTGAGGGTTTTTTAAGAGTAAGAATTTGCTAGGATTTTTTTTTTTTTTTCAAGGGAAAACTGTTCAGTTAGGGTAGATTTAATTTTTATATTTAGAAATTAAATCAAATTATACATTCAAAGACTTGACTCTTTTCCGTAAGCATGTACTTTTTATAATATACCTTGTCTAACATCGAGATAAATTCCCTGTTATATTCCTAAGATATTTTCTGCCTTTTGTGGCAAAGAGAATACTGCAGCAATGAGTATTTTGCAGCAATGAGTATCATACAGCAATGAAAAATCCTATCAAGAAGAAAATTATTAAATTGAAATAGAATTCCATTTCATTTCTTTAAGGTTTCCACAGTCACTCATACTCAAATAATCTTTGCTTTTCATTAATTGTAGAGAGTACAGGGGTTTTGCTAGTGTCAAGTTAGGCGACTCAGAGTGATAAATGAAACAAACTGTATGGTGAATGGAATGAATTCAGCAGAAGCAGAGACTTAGAGCAGTTAGTGTTGTTAATCAATAAGTCCCCAGGATTAACAAAAAACTTGGAAGTTTGGAATTCTCACAGAACATTAAGAGGTTTTGGCCAATATGACTCCCATGTACAAGCACAAGGTGAATCCAGTTACAGTCTGTATATGAAGACATGCTGACAATGCACAGTTCACAATACTGTTAAAAGGATAGAATGAGTTGGTTTACTATAGCATAAAAAGTATAATAGGATGAAATGATATTCTATTCATATCATAATTATAAAATAATCACAACTGGGCCTTTGATTCCTTAAGCTGTTGAAAACAGGCAAGATATTTTCATTTCCATTGAAAAATTAAAGTATGAAATAAATTCAATCAGGAAATATTTAATTCATCAAAAATAGCCATTTAAGCTCTATACTAGAACTAAGACGAACTCCTCAGGGATCTCTGATAGCACTTAGAGTAAATTTAATTCCCCAGAGTCCAAGCTAGCGTAGGTGAAAAATGTACACGGAGCGAGGGGTGGCTATGCCATTCAAATGAGTACCGAGTTCTTAGAGGGCATGGGAAGTCAACAGTCCAGGGTAATAGGCTGGACAGAAAGATGGGACTATGGACAGAAAATAAGTGTATGTGTCTGCAAAAGATAAGATAATAAATAGATAATGTAGCAGCATGCACATATATCGGGTCAGGGGGTTCTGAACACAATTGGTAAGTAATATAAGATTATGAGAAGCTAGTGTCTTTGCAGTATGGAATTCGCCATCTTTACTACACCAGGTCAGGAAAGACAAAGGATTCAGAAAGGGAGAATGAATATTGTGTCTCCCTGGATACTGAATATGTTACTGATGAACATAAAGAAGTGAAAAGAACTATCATGAAGTTCAAAAAAATAGAGTAGTAAGTTTTGGATTAGTAGCCAAAACCAATTTCTAGTAACATATTGGTGTCCTTCAAAATACTGGAGGCTACTTGTACATGAATATTTAATTTTAAAAATAATTAATTATTTTTCATTAAGAAGTGAACATTTTGTTATATATTTTTGGAATTAATAACTTGGGGTTTTTACATTAATTCTATAATATGGCCAGAAGGCTTATGGTTTCTGATACAATTATAAGTGAACTTCAGCTTAAAAGATAAAATTTCTGTTAGGTTTGTGCATTCGGACATCCAAAAATATCTTTTAGATATTTTTGAATCAACAGAACTTCCTTTTGCTCTTTGCAGTATCTTTAAAATGTTTCACTTTGATTTGATATTATCTGACACTGGTGCTATTTGAATCATTGAAATAAGAGCTCCATGACTAGTGATATAAGTTTTGGAGATATTCAGAAAGTCAGACAACACTATATTAATTAAATCACAAATTTTGTGTGCAGCTTTTGTCTCTTCCTCATTGCATTAACCGAAAGACTTTATTCCCTCTAGGACTGTAAATCAGCGAATCTTGGGCTATCTGTAGAAGCATTAAGAATATCTTAGCCGTCCTGGGCAGTAACTCAGTTCTGTGAAATTATATCCACTGGGATCTATGGGGTGCTTGAGACAGCTTTATTTCTCAAATTTATTACATTCTTTCACAGCTTCTCTTAAAGATTTCATAAACTCACAATGAAAAGTGGTCACTTAGAATCAGGCTCCAAACATAGCAGAGGTAATCAGGCTTGCCTTTTCCTGTGTCTTACATGAATAGCAAGAGCATTAACTAGTAATAAAGGTACCTGTTGACCCGGGGAGAGGAGGCCCAGGCAGTTCTCTTCCGCCTTAACATCATGCCTGGGAGATTTCTCTGGGTCATTTAGCAAGTCAACTCACTTTCACAACTGAGCTTAAATTTTATAGAAGGACAATTTTTGGATTTTAAAAAGAACTCACAGGACATTTTCAAACTCCTTACTGTTTGACCTATTTGCATATTAAAGAAAATTTTATATTATTTTATTACAGAAGCAGATGTGATTTTATATTAGTATACAGTGACTCAAATTTTTATTGTTTTATGGTTTTATTGATTTGTTTGCTTTATGTCTTGGGGAACAAGATGTCTTTTTTGCTTGCTTTATTAAATTTATTTGATTTAATATCCTAGAATGAGCTGGAGTTAAAAGTAAAATCATATACATATATATAAACATACACACATGCAGATACATGCACATACATACATATAGCTGTATGTGTGCATCTGTTTGTGTGTATGATTCAGTATTTAACAAATTACTGTATTTTGATCTAACTGTAAATAATAAGAAAAAAACCACTTGATAGAGTTGCAAATTAAAAGATTCCACTGGAGTTTAGTAGATAATAATGTATTAATATTTAAAATAGCATAACTCCTAACCATCTGTTTGATGTATTTCAAAAGTGCATTTTATGTCTTTGTTGAACTATAAAGCAAGTGTTGGAAAATGTTAATACTAAAAAGTCTTGTGAAGAGTATATGGTCATCAATCCAAAATGGTTAACTGAGCTACCCAAAGCACCACACAATATTTTGAAATTTCAAAGGAACCATAGCAAAACTTGAGATATTTTGAATACTTGATACACAACTAGTTTGAGATCCTTCTCTACTTCAACATTAAATTAGTTACATTCTTTTGATGCCAACATGTCTTTAATAATTCAGAATTTCTGTTGCTGCCATGATTAACCACACCAACAACAAAAGTAAAATGTCAAAAATCTGTGTGGAACAACAAATGTGGTTAGTGATGTCTAATCCGGTTTCACGATTTGAAAAATTATTTGAGGCCTATGTAATTTTTACTTTTAACTCCAGCTCATTCTAAGGAGATATATATATATATATATATATATATATATATATTCAGTAATTGTAGTCTTTAAGATAGACATAAGGACTTTCTTTCAATTCATGTGAATTATGTTTTTCAAATTACTATTAGGTTTTAGAGTATAAATACTTATAATTTGGCCTTAAATATCTTATAACATTATAAAGTATATTTTAGGTATTTCCTTTGGCCTAGAGTAAGGTGAAAAAATACTAGGACTCCAAGGGTGTTGTGAAAGTAGAAATTTTCAGAATATCTTGTATTAAGGGAGACTTAGGACTACTTCTCTTTAAGTTGACTATTAAAAACAATACTTGTTAAGTGAAATATGTTAGCTGAAATTTTAAAATATTGGATTAGAATTTTTCTTCTAGTTTTACTTTGCTATGAGTTTTTATAATGTATGAGTATTGACTTTTAAAATTTCTTTTTAAAATTTTTGTTTTAGTTTCTTTATTCACTTTTTCTCCCTTTTAAATAGACTATTTTTAGGAGCAGCTTTAGATTCACAGAAAAATTGAGCTGAAAGTCTAGAGTTCCCATATAACCCCAGCACCAACACATGCATAATTTCTTCTGCTATCAACACCTCTTGCCATACTGGAAAGTTTGTTATGATAGACAAAACTACATTGACACATCATTGTCATCCAAAGTGCATAGTTTGCATTGGGTTCACTCTTGGTCTTACGCAGTCTGTGGCTTAAACAAACATACAATGAAATATATACAGCCTTATGGCATTATACAGAACAGTTTCATTGCCCTAAAAATCTTCTGCAGTTTGTTTATTCATCCCTCCTTTCCTCCAAACCCTGGCAACCACTAATCCTTTTACTGTCTTCATCATTTTGCCTTTTCCAGAATGTTTTCTAGTTGGTATCACACCGTGTGTAGTGTTTTCAGATTGGCTTCTTTCACTTGGTGATATGCGTGTAAGTTTCCTGCCTGTCTTTTTCTGACTTGATAGCTTATTTCTTTTCAGTGTTGAATAATATTCCATTTTCTGGATGTACCACAGTTTATTTATTCATTCACACGCTAAAGGACACCTTTATTGCTTCTAAGTTTTGGCTATTACAAATAAACCTCTTATAAACATCCATGTGCCAGTGTTCATGTGGACACAAGTTTTCAACTCATTTGAGTAAATACCAAGAAGCACAATTACTGGATCCTATGGCATGGGTATGCTTACTTTCTTTAGAAACTGCCAAGTGATTTCCCATAGTAAACTACTTACTATCTTTTATTCCTATCAGCAGTAGTGAGAGTTCCTGTTCCTCTCTGTCTTCCCCAGGATTTGGTGTTACTGTTTTGGATTTTGACCGTTCCAGTAGGTGGGTAGTGGCATGTTGTTGTTTTAACTTGTAATTCCCTAATGACAAATAATGTGTATTATCTTTTCATATGCTTTTTCTGCCATCTATTTATCTTCCTTAGTGAGCTAAATATTGAGGTATTTTGTCAATTTTTAAATCTTGTTCATTTTCTTATATTTGAGTTTTAAGGGTTCTTTGTATATTTCAGCTAACAACCCATTATCAAATACACATTTTGCAAGTATTTGTTTCGATGTATGACTTAAAAGGCTTTTCAGACTAGAACCTTTTAATTTTAATGGTGTCCAGCTTATCAATTACATTCTTCATGAGTCATGTCTTTGTGTTGAATTTTAAAAGCCATTGCCAAAGCCAAGAACATCTAGAATTTCTCCTTTGTTCTTCTAGACGTTTTGTAGTTACAAATTTTATATTTAGGTCTATGAAACATTTTTAGTTAATTTTTGAGCGTATATCTAAATTTATATTTTTTCATGTGGGTGTTCAGATCCAGCACACTTTATTAAAAAGATGATAGTATTGTATTGCTTTTGTATCTCTCCATTGTGTTGCCTTTTCTCCTTTGTCAAAGATCAGTTAGCCATATTTATGTAAATTTATTTCTTAGTTCTCTATTCTACGTGATCTATTTGTCTGTTTCATCACCAATACCACACTGCCTTGATTACTGTAGTTTTATAGCAAGTTTTGAAATTGAGTAATGTCAGTCTTTTTGCTTTGTTCTCTTTCAATATTGTGTTGGCTATTCCGGGGTGGTATTTTTTTTTCTTCTGCATATAAGCTTTAAAATCAGTTTGTTAGTATCCACAAAACAATATCCTGAAATTTTGAGATTTTAACTGGGATTGCATTGAAAATCTAATTAACAAAAATTTGATAATAGAAAATAAAGCAAATTAAAAAACAGTATAACCACTGCTTGCATACCATTTACATTGCATTATTATATATTGTAAGTAACCTAGAGATGATGTAAAGTGTAACAGGAAGATGTGCATAGATTATACACACTATGTCATTTTATATAAGGGACTTGAGCATTCATGGATAGTGGTATCAGCCAGGTATCCTGAAACCATTCCCCCATGGGTACTGAAGGATGACTGTGCACAAATACATCCCTTTCTCCCCGAGAAAACTGGGCGTATTTAGAAGTGAATGCTTTATAATGGAGTTCCACTTACATTTCATCAATTTACTGTGCTGAGCATTAAGCTTAGAATTTAGATATTTATGCATTTGTACTTTGGTAAAAATTACATCTTACAAATTCAATTTATCTTAATGTGAACTGTCACCAAATCTCAGTCTTCAGCTTAGCAGATATGTCAGCCAGTCTTTAATGAGATTACATGAATATTGGCTGATTTTTATAGATGAACTTAGCCTTCCATTGCTAAAAGGCTAAAAATTCCAGATGGCTAGAATTTTAAAGGTTTAGAATTTTGGGCTTGGAGTTAGAACCTCTTGTGTTGGCAGCCTATTAGTATTGCATGTGCTATTGTTCAATTATAAAACAAAACAAAACAAAAATTGTATATATTTTTTGCTCCAGTTAATTCTCTAAAAAAATTTAAAATATAGGTAATACCAATGCTACTAGTTGGCAATAAAAAGCAAAACACATCACTCATTTTGAAGAAAGAGAAGCCAGATTCATCTTGTTCCTTCTCTCCCCTCTTTTTATTGTAACTGAAGTTTAATTTAAAAAAATTACAACACAAAAAAACTGTTGTGTAGAGTGATAAGCTGCTCAGTTGAAAGCTTTAAACTACGTGCTATGTATACCTTTGATAATCTTCTCCATCAAGATTTTATTGTATTTTTTTAGTAACCTCCTCATATCCTTTTGGGGGAAGTCCTAGGAACATGTGTTGCTCTCCTCACTTTATCGATTGTCCAATGGTAATTTGAAATGTACAGTATGAGAGATTTGGGCTGTATAAAATGGAAATTAACTTATTTACCAACTTGGTTTTTACTAGCTTATAAATAAAACAAAATCACTAATATTGGAGGAACAATAAAATGTCATGCTCATTTATAGAGACATTAGACCCTGGGTTCTGTTTGTACTTTGTCTCTGACTGTCACTGTTGAAAGCAGGTGTTCCGGTGTCTATTTGTTTGGACCTGAAGAACTCAGGACCCCTAATCTAATGCCAATGTTGATAGCTCCTCTACCAGTTTCTAGTTATTGGTGCAACTTCTGTAATTGCAATAAAACTTGCATTGAATAGTTGAGGAACATCAACAATCTATTCCACTGACCACAACCTGTAAAGTTTTCCTTGTTTTATCATAAATTACAAGAATACCTTTTATTCAAATGCGGAATAGCCTAGATCCCAGAACATTTTTAAATTGCTAAAAGTGACATATATACAGAAAGATAGATTGCTGTAAAAGGTGACAGCAATTATATACATACTGTTAAATGTTTCTCAATGAAAATTGAATCTTAAGAGTATTGTATGGAAATGCCAATGTCTTAAACATTTATATACTACTTAATGAAAATTTCCCTTCCAAGAACTTATGGTTGGGCAATGAGCATAAATGTTTTCTGTTTCAGTATATTCACTGCTGTGTTGTATGTAGAAGTAACAGAAATTGAAATCAGCCTAACCATGGCATTATGTACATAAATTCTGAGAAATCCATAAAATCTAATATTATGCAAAATAATCTAATCCAAGTACTTCCAAAATATTTCCTCCACTCAATTCTGTGTTCATTGATCCAATACCTGGCACATAAAAAGCACTCAATAAATAATATTTGAATTAATATAAAGGAAAAAAATATTTTTAGATGGAGCCTTGCTCTGTTGCCCAGGCTAGAATGCAGTGGTATGATCTTGGCTCACTGCAACCTCGGTCTCCCGAGTTCAAGCGATTTTCTTGCCTCAGCCTTGTGAGTAGCTGGAACTACAGGCATGCACAGTCACGCCTGGCTAATTTTTTTATTTTTGGTAGAGGTGGGTTTCGCCATGTTGGGCACGTTGGTCAGGTTGGTCTCGAACTCCTGACCTGAGGTGATCTGCCTGCCTAGGCCTCCCAAAGGACTGAGATTACAGATGTAAGGCATTGCATTTGACCAGAAAATTATTTTTCATTTGTGTTTTTCTTGTTACTTTCTTTACACCAAACTCAATGCTGTTTTAGTAAACTCGGAATTATTAAGACAAAAGCTATATCAGCAAAAAAAAAAAAAAGGTAATTTTTGTATGGCAAATAATTAGAATTCAGAGCTCAATGGTATGAAGGCATAATTGCTTTATTGCAGATCATTGGCAAACACAGGTCTACAATCCATTTATAGGAAAATAGTATTTCTTTTCATCTCCAAAATTGAAGAGAAAAGAATTCTTTCAACTGTAAGAAAATGATGTACCATAAAAATTAGAGGCTATCCGTATGGTAACAACGTTCTAATTCCTCTTGGCACTGAGCTGATAAAAAAAATTCTGTTTCATAGATAATTTGTTTAGTTTTCATGATCCCCTTGTTTTTCTTTTCCAATTGAGTGGGAGAAGATAATTCCTATTTTGCACATCTTTATTAATCAAGCAAAACTGGGGAACAGATGTGGGATTCTTTAGCTGTTATGGGGATAGACAGAAGGAGAGCTATAATTTTTAGGCTTGTCGCTTTAAATGATGCCCATGAGACATTAGCATCAGATACAGAGCCACTGAGATGAAGAATCCAAATGGCACCAGTATATATTAAAGGAAAAGTAAATAGGTTGTACTTCTTTGCTGATGTGCATTTACTGTGTAATAATATAAATACATATTGCTGTTGGTTGTTGACCAGAAGCCAATGGAATCATCCTTGCTACAAGGTCTTCAGATTTTCTGTTTCAATGGAGACTGCAATAAAGACACACTTTGGTTAAAAAAAAAAAAATCATCCTAGGGTCGGGCACGGTGGCTCAAGCCTGTAATCCCAGCACTTTGGGAGGCTGAGACGGGCGGATCACGAGGTCAGGAGATCGAGACCATCCTGGCTAACACTGTGAAACCCCGTCTCTACTAAAAAATACAAAAAACTAGCCGGGTGAGGTGGCGGGCGCCTGTAGTCCCAGCTACTGGGGAGGCTGAGGCAGGAGAATGGCGTGAACCCGGGAGGCGGAGCTTGTAGTGAGCTGAGATCCGGCCACTGCACTCCAGCCTGGGCGACAGAGCGAGAGACTCCGTCTCAAAAAAAAAAAAAAAAAAAAAAAAAAAAAATCATCCTAGTAGATTTTTTTTAACAAGTAGTATTAGTCAAATATGGAAGTAGAATTTGGAGGGTCAGGATTAAATGGCCTCCAGATACATTTATCTATATTGTACACTGACTCATTAGTTATCAAATTTTGCTTTATTTTATAATAGTAGTTTCAAGCCAATTGCCACATAAAAACATCAATCTCTTATATTTTAATGTTCAATAATTGAACTACTGGATTCTATAGAAGTATCTTGAAAAATTCTTATTATTTGCAATAAATATATTTAGGCTAAAAAACGGTACTTGTCAGAAATATTTCGATCATGTGTTTTAATGTGTGCAACATATATTTTACATACTATGGAGAACATAAATCAAATAATATATTACATATAAGATCTCTACTTTGATGAAATTTGAAAAAAAAATTTTTAAGCAAACTTATCAACCTTCTCTTTCTTAAAGGTAAATCCCTACCTCCAGTTTAGTAAGTATATCCCATCTCAATCCTGTGTCAAGATATAATGAACATCCGTAAACAAATAGCATTTTAAATGATACTGTCTTTGAAAGCCTGTGTTAAAACTTATGTGATTTATTTCATATGCCTTCATAATCCAAAGCCAAGAGTGGTCCCAACCTTTTCTACTGCCATTCTTTTTATTATTTTTTATTACATTTCTAAGGTACCTATTCAGCTGTATTATTATTTACTTTGACTTTTAAATTCAAAAGCACTACTAGTGGAAATCAGAAATAATCACCAGCATTACATAAAAGTCCCACTACCTAACACAATACTTACATTCTGGGATTTAAAGTGAATAAGATAGGTTTTCTGTTCTCTAGGAGTTTTTGACCTAATCATTATGCTGGGGGAAAGAGAGTTACTTTCAGGGGAATTATGAAGTAATTTTGATTTTATAATACTTCTGGTAAATATAAACTCACTCCACAAATTTGAAGATCCAGATTAATGATCTCTTGACATTCTTCCACCTCCCATAAGAAACATTCCCAAGGATTTTGCCTTTTCTCTAGAACAGCAGTGGTTTTAACAGATTCAAAATTAGTAAGAAATGTCCTTATTTTTCAGAAGAAGTTAAAATAAAAAGTGACCTTTTAAGTTTGGAAGTTAGAGTCAAGTCTAATAGGTTTTCTGATATCAATAAATCGCACAGCAACAACAAAAACAGCAACAAATATACTAAAGTTATTTTTATGTGGTGGGTGTTTATGTTTCCAAGTAAAAACTTGCCTTAAAACTTTTGGAGGAATATGTAACCAGCAAATATAGTTTTGAAAGTTTTTATACGGTATTCCACAAACATCTTAGTATATGGTAGAGAAATTGAAGATAAAATTAATTCCACACTTGAAATGTGTGTAGGTTTACTTCACTCTAAAGCATAGTTCTTCACATATAAACTTTTATAGGAAAACAGAAGTTTTAGAGTACCTTAAAAAGAAGGCAGGGCTTATTTTGAAGAGCAGAAACTAAATTATAGAGTCCCTTATAAATCAAAGAGAAAAATATCACAATCCTGACGCCACGATAGAAAAAGAAAAGAAGGGCAGATGCTCAAAGTTATTGATCATGGTTTTCATCCAGCAATTTTTTCACAGGAGCAACTCTACATAGATCAACCCAGAAGAAGCAGAACTTTATTTAATCATGCTTAATTTGTGCATATAGTAATAGTAATAAGAGCTAACACTCGAATATTATGATATTGCCTATAGTTGCATGAATTAGCTCATTTAACAACCATAAGAACGATAAACGCTATGAGATAGAAAACCATATTTTATTCATTTCTATAGGAATATGTATATATGACAATTTAAGTAATTGTTCTGATTCCCAA
This sequence comes from Rhinopithecus roxellana, assembly GCF_007565055.1. Classification (NCBI taxonomy): domain Eukaryota; kingdom Metazoa; phylum Chordata; class Mammalia; order Primates; family Cercopithecidae; genus Rhinopithecus; species Rhinopithecus roxellana. The sequence continues at coordinate 38,544,678 of NC_044568.1, read as the reverse complement.
GCTAGTGTTTACATTATTTAAACTTTACACCATCCTTAAGTTTATAAATATTCTATTTACATTCCTTTCTTGAATTTCCCTCTCATGCCCATTATATCTACACAATTAGTCAATTAATTCCCAAGTTATTTTCATTATCTCTCACAATCTGCCTCTCACCTCCCTACATTTAATAATTTCTTAATGTCCATCGAGTTTTTGTCATTGTTAGTTTAAATTTAATTTTAAATAGCAAAACACACACATTTTATAAGGTTCAAAAGATTCAAGGGTGCACAGCGAAAGTAAGTATCCATTTCACATCTAACTTCTGGTCATGTTCACCCCACTCAGAGACTCCCACAGCTGCAAATTCTTTTTCCAACACTTGTGGTGATTACGTAGAGCAAGAGAAACTATCTGGCTGAGATTTTATGGAAGTAATGCACAAGCCAATATTCAAAGCAAGTCTAAGATCATAGAGAGGAAATAAAAGACCCACTATCTCAGCCCAAGTCCCTCTAAATTTCTACACTGTTATCACCAGCTGACACTCTGATCCTTTTGTCTTTTTTTTCCCAACTAAAACACATATAGTGAGCATCACTGAATTATTATTGTAGATTGACAATATATAATTATATAAATGTTATGATATATAATTGTACACATTTATGTAAATGAAGTTATGACTTATGAGTATGATGTGAAATAATTAAATCAAGCCAATTAACATTTCCATCATCTCTTAACATTTTTACAGCAACTAACTATATTCACCATGCTGTGTAATAGAACTAAAAAAAAAAGCATATTTCTCCCAGTTGACGTATTGTTCTTTATGACTGTCATCTCCCCAGTCCCCCAATCCACTAGGCTCTGTAACCACCATTCTACTATCTGCTTTTATGAGTTAGACAAATACTTTTTTAGATTCTACCTGTGGGAACATGTGGTATTTTTCTTTGCCTGGCTTATTTTACTTAATATTATTCAATTCCACCCATGTTATTACAAATTATATAATTCCTTCTTTCTTAAGGTAGAAGAGTATTCTATTGTTCATGCTACCATTCTTTACTTATCCATTCGTCTGTTGATAGAAAATAACCTTGATCCCATAACCTGGCTATTGTAAATAGTATGACAATGAAAATGGGAGGGAAGAACTCTCTTTGACAAACTGATTTCAGATCTTTCTGGGTAAATATAGAGATGTGGGATTATTGGAACCTACAGCAATCATATTTTTTGATGTTCCTTAATACAATTTTCTACCATAGCTGTGCTAATATATATTACTGCCAATAACATACAAAGGCTCCCTTTTCTCCACATTTTCATCAACATTTGTTATCATTTCTAATTTTTATACTTGCCACTCGAACAGGTGTGAGAAGATAGTTCATTGTGGTTTTAATTTGTATTTCCATGATCCTTAGCAATGCTGAACATTTTTTAACATATCTGTTGGCTATTTGTATGATTTTCTTTTTTTTTTTTTTTTTTGAGATGAAGTCTCACTCTGTTGTCCCTGCTAGAGGGCAGTGATGAAACCTCAGCTCACTGCAGCCTCCACCTCCCAGGTTCAAGTGATTCTCCTGCCTCAGCCTCCGAGTAGCTGGGACTACCGACACCTGCCACCATGCCAGGCTAATTTTTGCATTTTTTGTGTTTCACCGAGTTGGCCAGGCTGGTCTTGAATTCTGGACCTCGAGCAATTTGCCCACCTTGGCCTCTCAAAGTGCTGGGATTACAAGTGTGAGCCACCACACCCAGCCTGATTTCTTTTGAGAAATGTCTATTCAGGTCTATTGTTCATTTTTTAATCAAGTTTTTTTTTTTTCTTGCTATTGAGTTATTTGAGCTCCTTACATATTTTGAATATTAAACTCTTAATGAAGGTATGGCATACAAATATTTTCTCTCAATCCAAGTTGCTTTTTTTTTCTTAACACTATTAGCTGCTTATTTTGCTGGACAAAGCCTTCTACTTTGGTGTAATTCCATTGGTCTATTTTTTATTTTGGTGCCTGCACTTCTAATTTTTTAAAATCATTGCATAGATTTATATCTCATAGCTTTTCCCCTGTGTTTTCCTCTAGTTTTATAATCTCTGGTCTCATGTTTAAGTCTAATCCATTTTCAGTCTATTTTTTCTATATGATGTACAATAAAGGTCCAAGTTCATTCTTCTGCATGCAAATGTCCACTTTTCCCAACACTGTTTATTGAAGAGATCATCCTTTTCCCATTGTATATTCTTGGCACCTTGGTCAAAAATTAACTGAACATATATGCATGGGTTCCTTTCTGGGTTCTCTACTCTGTTGCATTGGTCCATGTATCTGATTTTATGCCAGTGCCATGCTATTTCGATTACCAAATATTTGTAATCTAGTTAAGTCAGGAAGTGTGATGCCTCCAGTTTTGTTCTTTTGGCTCAAGATTCCTTTGGCTATTATGTGTGTGTGTGTGTGTGTGTGTGTGTGTGTGTGTGGTCCCATATGAATTTTAGGATTGTTTGTTCTATTTCTATGAAAAAAAGCCATTGGAATTTTGATAGGGATTACATAGAATCTATAGATTACTTTGGGTAACATGGACATTTTAGTGATTTTAACTAGATTGATAAGCTACTGAAACTCCCATTAAATGAAGAAAAATCTCAGTTAAAAATGTATTCAAAATGCACATAATTATTTTAAAATAAAAAGTTTGTTTCCTTAATTATTCAAGATCTAGTCTCCTGGGATCAAGTTTCTGGTATAAATAGTACTCTACTTAAAACTTAAAAACATGGAAACACATTCTGCACCTTCTCTCTCTCTGTTTTGGAAAATTAAAATGTGTTTAAAACTTTACAAATATATTTTTCACCAATGTGTTAAATGTATTTATACTCATTTTATACAATATAGCTACATTATTGAAAAAGATTATTATTAACATTTTTATTATTAAAATTATTATTAAAATTTTGCATATTTTTTCCTGGAATGTTTGTATTAATTTTTCTGTGAAAGCATCAGACTCTTCTGGAGTTGAGCAAAACAGAGTAATCTGACTGTATCCTATTCCTCTTACTAATTAAAAATAAAAATTAAATATCTGGGCAACATACAAAAACCAACCAATTGAAAATCCTGAAGGAGGCAGATTTGGAAAGAAAGTAAATATTTCGAGAAGTAGCACATACAGGGACAGTTTCCCAGTTTTTATTTATTTATTTATTTAGTTAGTTAGTTAGTTATTATTTCTCACAAAGCTCTGACCAGAAATTGGGAAAGGAATCATGCTGTTAGATTACATGGGCATCAACATTTCAGGAATAAATCTCCATCGTTCTGGCCAGAGGTCCAGGAAAATGGACCTCTCAAAGGTACAGAGTGTGAAGAAAATCTCCATTATTCTTTGTACCTTTTTATCCCTCTCTTATCTGTCCTGGTTGTGCCTTAAAGATGGACTCTCAGCCCTAGAGCTGTGGCAGAGGCAGCAGGCAACTGCAACTCAAAGAGAAACTCAATCTTTCTGGCCAGAAGAACTAGCAAAAAGACCCTGTGGCCTGAAGAATGCAAAAGGAAACGGCATTGTTTTTTCCTTCTTTTATCTCATAGAATTGACAGAAGTGTGGGCCCTAGTTGTCAAATAATAAATGTAGCAGCAGGACCTTGTATGAGATATCCTAGTCAAAGCAGTAAAGTAATAAATGGTTGCAAAGTAAAAGTTTACTTAAGCTTTGTCTATTCATGATGATATTATATGATTTGCTATGATTTTTCCATTAAAAATGTGATATGATTTATTTTCATAAAATGTCTTACAAATAGTGAGGTTAAAAAGGTTGTATGATACAGTGTCAATATACACAAATAAATTTCATTTATGTATACCGGCAAATAACATTCGAAGATAGCATTTACAGCAGGATCAAAGAAATATGATATACTTAGGTATAAATCTAAAAAAGCGCATAATGTATGCTAAAAATTATAAAACAATGATGAAAATTCAATTAAAGAATGTATAAATAAGGAGAGAATTAAACCATGTTCATGAATTAGAAGACCTAATAATGGAATGTCAAATATCTTCAACTGATATATAGAGACAATGCAACATGTGTTCACGTTTATGTTTAACAAAAATATCAGCAGAATTTTTATGAACATTAACAAGCTGAGTCACAATATTTATGGAAATGCAAAATAAAACAGAAAAGTTAAAATCATTTTGAAAAAAGAATATTAGAGGACTCATACTATCTGATTTAAATACTAACTATAAAACTAAAACTACTAATCATGGCAAAAGTCTGGACATACAGATCAATGAAACAGAATGCAGAATTAAAAAGCCAACTTATTAGTATGGTCAGTTGGTATTTCATAAAAGTGCAAGAGAAACTCAATGGAGAAAACACTGTCTTGTAAACAAATAGTTCTGGACAAACTGGTTGTTCATACGCAATTTTTAAAAATTGCTGTCATATTCCTTGCATGCAAATTTTAAAAAATTAACTCAAAATGCATTAGTGACAAACATGAAATCCAAAATTATAAATGTACTAGAAGAAAATTATCATACAATTAAATTAGTCAAAATATTCTTAGATATGATGCCAAAAGTAGAATTCATAACATAAAAATTCAGGTCAATTGTACTTCATCATAATTAAGCCCTTTGAAAGATTTCGTTAAGAAATAAAAAGACAAGCTAAAACTGGGAGAAAATAGTTGAAAATAAATATTTAAAGTGCTTGTTTTCTGTAGATACATAAAATAATCTTTTTAAAATTAATTTTGACTCTTCTGGGTTTTTTTTGCATTTTCCATAAATATTTTGAATCAGCTTCTTAATGTTCACAAAAATTCTGCTAATATTTTTATTGGGATATTTTTATTAAATGTAAAGGTGAGCCTATATTGCACTGACTTAATACATCATTTGAAGGTGTTTGACATCATCCCATTATTTGGTCCTTCAATCCATGAACAATGTTTAACTCTCTATTTATGTATTCTTTGATTGCATTTTCACCATTGTTTTGTAATTTTCAGCATACATTATGCACATATTTTGTTAGGTTCATACATAAGGATATCATGTTTCTTTGGTTCTATTCTAAATAGGATGTAGATATGTTTCTTTGGTCATATATGTATATGTGTGTATATATATATGTGTATATATATAAAGTTTTAAAACTCAATATATAAACAAACAACAATTATGTTTTTAACAGGCAAAAGATTTGAACATACATTTTATCAAAGAAGGTATACAGATGGCAACAAAACATATGCAGAGATACTCAATATTATTAGTCATTAGGGAAATGCAAAATGAAACCTCAGAGAGATAAGAATATCATCCCATTTACATAGCTAAAAGTAAATAAAATAAAATAAATATATACTGACATAACAACCCAAGTGCCTCTGAGAATTTGGAGCAAATGTGGCTCTTCTGTATTTCTGGTTGGAGTAAAAAATGATACAGCTGCTTTGGACAGAGGCATACAGCATCTTTTAAAGGTAAATATAAAATTAAACACATGACCTAGCAATACTACTCCTAATTTTTTATCCAATAGAAAGGAAGACAGAAAAATCTGAACACAAAAGTTTATAGCTCCTTTATAATACCAAAATCTTTAAAAATCTAAACATCCTTCTACAGTTAAATAGATATACTATGGTATATTCATATAAAGGAATACTACTCAACAGTGAAGAGGGATAAAATATTGCTCAGAAGAAGATGGCTGAATCTCAGATGCTTTATGTTAAGTAAGAGTAGCCAATCTTACAAGAGTACACACTGTGTGATTCTGTATATATAAAACATCCTGGAAAAGGCAAAATTATAGGAGCAGGAAACAGACCAGCAGTTTCCAGAGGTTTGAGGTACAAGGTGGATTGATCACAAAGGGGCAGCACAGGAAATTTTTTGAATGCTGGAACCATTTTCTTTCTTGATAGTGGCAGTGAAAACTGTATGCAATTGCCAAAACTCAAATAACTGTGCACTAAAAAGACAAAATTTTACTATATAAACCCAGGCCTAGTCTTTCTTTAATTTAGTAATTTAAAACAGAGTCCATTTCTTTTTCCCAGAGGTTCTATTTGCTTTCAAGTCGGTTTTAATAAATACTTTTCTAAGAATGTATATATTTTTATACTTTTAATTTTGTTTCATCTGATGTCTTTTTCATCTTCTGTCCTTAATATTATTTAAAACATGCCTCACACATTAAGCATTTTTTCATTGTTTTAGGCTTTGCAATGAATTATAATAATGAATTTAGAAATTTTAACCATTCTTTTAATTCTAGTATAAAATCTAAAAACATTATTAGTTTATGGAAGTTTTACTTGCATATACTCCTGAGTTTACTTTGTTAATATTACGTGCATAGACAAATTCATGAGGAGTTATACTTATATTTTCTTCTAAGAGTTTTATAATTTTAGCTCTTACACCTAGATCCTTAATCAAGTTGAGTGAGTTTATATATATATATATATGAGTTAATTGTTCAACTTTATTCTTTTGCATATAACTATCCAGTTATCCCAGCATAATTTGTTGAAATAACTGCTCGTTTCTTATTGGATGACCTTGGCATCTTTATTAATAGTTTCCCTTCTTTCACTCCCGAATTTTTAAGTCTTCTCTCTCTTTTTTCTTTTCTTTTCTTTCTTTTTTTTTTTTTTTTTTTTTTTTTTGGTCAGCCTTGCTAATAATTTGTTTTTTTTTATTGCTGCTCTAAACAGAAACCAACATTGGATTTGTTGAAATTTTGTATTGTTTTAGTATCCTGTACTTATTTTTGAACTAATAGTCATTACTTTTTTCTACTGCTTGCTTTGGGTTTACTTTGCTATTTTTATATAAGATTTTAAGATAAAAGATTATTAACTTGAAATCTGTTTTTTTTTTTTTTTAGTATAGGCATTTACAACTGCTAATTTCCCTATACACACTGCTTTAGCTACTTTATGTGTATATTAATATGTTTTCTCTACATTTTCATTCATCTGAAAGTACTTTTCTTTCTGTTTATCGAACTGGATAATCTCAACTGATCTATCCTAAATTTATTTATTGATTCATTTTTCTCTGTGCTCAAATGTGTTACTGAGCCCCTCTAGTGATTTTTACATTATGGTTATGATACACTTTAACTTCAGAACTTCTCTTTGGTTCTTTTTTTGTATAATTTCAGTCTCTATATTGATATTCTGTATTTGGTGAGACGTAACTCTCATACTTTCTTTTAATCATATTTGAAATAACTTATTTAAAATCTTTGTCTAGTACATTGATCATCTAGGCTTTTTTAGGGACTACTTGTATTGACTGCTTTATTCCCTCTGTACAATTTTGTATTGGTTTTTGTTTTTATTTTGTTCTGCTTTGCTTGTGTTTTGGTTTTTGTATTAATTTTTTGTTAAAAACTGGAAGCATACAATTAAAAGATATAAATTCTTGAAATTAAATTATCTGACTTCCCCATAGTTCGTTGTTGTTGTTTTTGCTTATTCACTGTCCAATATGAACTAATTCTACAAAGTCTATTCTTTGTCGTGTGTGGTCACTGAAGTCTGCTCAGTTAGATTAGAGGTCAGATAGTGATTGCACAAGTTCGTCTTCGAAGCCCGGAACCAGTACGTCTCCCAGTCTTTGCCAAGAGACCCTGCTGTATGCATGTTGGGGCACAGCTTTAATACTAAGCTAGGCAGTTAAGAACTTCATCTTCGCCTTCACTTAATTCTTGTACAGAGCCTCAGATCAATCAGAAGTGGGAGCTTAGACCATCCACATGTCTTTCCTGAATATAAGCGTAACCCTGGACATACAAACAGTGTTATGCAAGCATATGACCTTCGAGACTACCAGGAATATGTTAGAGCTTTTCAAAGCCTTCTATAGTCATTCTGCTCCCCAGAATTTCTTTCTAAGCATTTTTTAAAAGTCTGTTGTTTTCCCTAATTGTTATCTACCACCTCAGGAAGCTAGAGTGTGCAGCAATTGCCTCAGACTGTGATTTTTCACATTTTTCACAAATGTTCCTGGGAAAAGTCTGCTGGCAATGGGAAATCTCTTTGTTTTCTTGCAAGTGAGATCCTTCAGGGAACCAGAAATGTTAGATAAGGACAATTCTTCATCATGTAGTTTTGGAGGCATTCTAATTTTCTTTCACTCCTTCACATGGCTGCAGTTTGTGGTCATCACCATGGTTGTTGGATTTTGTTTTTCATGGCTATTACAGACCTTGGAGAAAAACCACAGGAATATAATTAGTTAAATGGTTACAAAGCTCACTGTTACTGAGATGTAGTGGATTTTTTATGTGTATTTTAAATAAATGTTCCATGGATTACCACAAGCCTTTAGTTAACTAACTGAATACTGAAAAAACTTATTCTGCATTTTTTTGCCCTTGTTTCCATTGCATTAGTGGAGAGGAAGATTTTTACAGATCTGTACTTTACCATTTTTATTGATGTCACTACCCCTTTATCTTTATTAATCAGTTTATTTTTCTGTATCTCCTTTTGATGACCTTTGTAATGGAAATACCAAGAGTTAAATCCTAGGTGGTTATGAGGATGAAATGAGAACATATGTAGAATTATTATTTTTTACCTCTAATAAACAATGAAACAGAACTCTGTTGGTGTTTTATTTTTTAATACTATTTTTTAGTGACAGTATAGACATCAGAAGAGAAGTGCATGATTGCTTTCTTATTAAGTAACTGATAAAGAAACCTGAATTAAATTGTGAATGGTACATGTGCTAATATATTCTGCCATTTTCCTCCAAACCCAGATATAGAAGTCCACATAGATGTTTCTGGAAGAATTATTTTGATACTATTTTAGACTCTAGATGATCCTCATCTTTTATTCCTAGGTATCTTTTGTACAACTAGTCAAACATGGTTTGTGGTCCTAATAGTCATAATATAACCTGCTTGATTATGATGCATGCAAGCATCTCAATAGTTGCATATAAATAATTTATGAAAAAACAGAGCCACCCTCCAATGGAAATTTTAAATTTCCCTTTCAGCCTCTTACACATCACTGCCCACAGATAGTTTTTGTTCTTCCCAGAAACCATACACATGTTCATCGTGTAGACATGCCCCAGGGTAAATATCAAATATTTAGTATGATGGACAAAGGTTTATATACATATTGACTGTGTCTTCTGTCTCAATCTATACCTTATTTAACAGTATATTGACTTTCAGAACTTTTTTTCGAAGATGTATCTCCCAAAGAAAATAATTCCCTGCAGAAAATTGACGTTTCCTCCCTACACCCCCTCGAAAAGAGAAATAAATTATTGCCAAGGAAAAGTTACTTTGGGCTCTTTCTTTTTTATTTTCTAGTACTCCTAAGTAGAAACAAGTTTTAAAGCTGATATTTACAGTTTTAATTCTGGGGCATACTAACAAGTCATTCACTTCTCATTTATTCTTTAAACAATTTCCTCTAATATTTGATTTTAATTTGAAAGGAGAATTAATGCTTTATGACAATGGTACCTAAGCATGTATGTGTGTGATTGTTTCTGTGTGTTCTATTTATGTTTCCCTACATAATGATTTTTTAAACAAAACTACACTCCATTTACCATAACAGACAAGCCAAATAAGACAGTCTCCTTAAAATGTAGGGGACAATATTGTTATGCAATTTGGCTATTATAAAAGGAAAGAGACCAGTCAGGCATAGTGGCTCATGCCTATAATCTCAACCCTTTGGGAGACTGAGGTGGGCAGATTACCTGAGGTCAGAAGTTCGAGACCAACCTGGTCAACATGGTGAAACCCGTCTCTAGTAAAAATACAAAAATTAGCCAGGTATGGTGGCAGGTGCCTGTATTCCCAGCTACTTGGGGAGCCGAGGCAGGAGAATTGCTTGAACCCAGAATGCAGAGGTTGAGGTTGCAGTGAGCCGAGATCACGTCACTGCATTCCAGCCTGGGTGACAAAGTGAGTCTCCATCTCACAAAAAAAAAAAAAAAAAAAAAAGAAAAAGAAAAGAAAAAGAAAGAAAAAAAAAAGAGGAAGAAACCATCATTTAATATTTGAAACAAAATGTTGAATTCATTTAGTTTCCAGTGCAAGGGAACAGTGAATTTTATGGAATGATCGCTCTGAAAAAGCAAACTGATCATCTCATACCAGATTATGGGAGTCAGCAGTGAAGAGATTAGAGGACCTCAGATGTGATAATGTTTGGACGTTAATTGGTGTTTACCAGTGGAGATGGTGACTATATTGTGACTATTATTATATTCCTGGTTTTCAATAAAGTGGGTCTGTGTCTAATTGACTGGCTTTCAGATTATAAGTTTATTATCCAGGAGAACTCTAAAATATGATTATCTTATTGCCAGTATTATCAGTACTCTGGAAAATCTTTCACCTAATTCTGTTCAGTTCTGTTCTCTGCTCTGAAGGAACCAGTGACAAGATATGCCCAGTATTGAGAGAGTAGATTGCTCACAAACGTCTTCACTTGCCACTTACTAGTCAGCCTCAAACATTAAATAATAGTAATAATACAGTAAAAATGAAGGCCACTGAATTACTATTATTGTGCATTTAAGTTTGTGAATCATTATGTTGGCTTAACAAGTCAGCATGCAAAAAGAAAAACAGGACACTTTGCTTTGGGAGAAATTGACAAAGGTTATTTTTGAACACGTTTTTTGTTAAGATATCTTCATATAACTAAATAAAGAAAATATTTATGAGAAGGACTAGAATCAGCGTCTTGACTATTCTTAGAGATGCAACATTATATAGTTTTTTTCCAATAAAGACAGTTATTACTAAAGTAGGAAGTCACCAACTTTAAAATGTTTGTATATTTTAGGAATTCATTTTTACAAATACTTGTTTTTTAAGTTTTAGCTCGTTGTTCCATAAAAATCATGGGTGGATTAGCCTTTGAAATTGCAGACAATAGTCAAAAACCTTATTTAAACTCCAGTATACTTGAGGTGCTATAGCAATAACATTATTTCAGTTATTGTTAACCACTATTTGAAAATGGTTTCTGTTTGAAACAGCATTTTGACTTACATATCAAGAAGCCTTCAGAAGCACTGCACAATACTTAGAATTTAATAACCATGAAAAGCACTCCACATCAAAATTTGTGTGATGCAGCTAAAATAGTATTTGAAAAAATGTGAAGTTCTGAATGCAATTGTCAGAAAATAAGAATGAGTGAGAACAAATGAATACCCACCACCATACGCAGTTGGGTGGAGCATCAACAATGTGTAACTCTTTTTTTTTGTAATAATCAGAGAAGTTGGGAAGGGGTTCCAGCGAGGCAAGCAGTCAGTTATAGCAGAGTCTAAAATTTATTTTTAATGTGTCTATCCCAGTGGACCCCAAACTTATTGGAAAATAGAGAGTTCTCTACTCTAACCTGAAATACTGAATGTGTTGAATTAGGCTGGGTCTGTGATACTCCATCTTAGCAAGCAACCTAGATGATTGGAACACAAACAATAAGAAATGTTGTGTGTAATTGTTTGACCATGAATATCTATTGGCTGATTATGTATATGATGCTCTGAGCTGAGAGAAAAACGGAAATTGGGATAATTGGCAAGCTTTCTTATCATAAAATAACATACACATTTTGCTTTTGTCCTAAATTCAACAAATGTCAGGTAGACACTGCTTATTGTTTAGTTTGTTATGCCTGAATTCTTGGCTTCCCAGGACTCACATAAAACAGATTTAGTAGATTTTTTAGAATTAGCATGCCATTTTGAATAATATCTTGATGATCAGGTGACAAATAGAAATGGTATTAAGATATCAGACATTTTTATCACCCCACCACTTTCCAACAATTGTTAACAAAAAGGACTAACAAAAGATCAATTGGTTTTGTGTCTGAATTTTATCCAAATTTATATCTATTGACTCACCAAGTAATATTCCTCGGTATAAGAGGTGCAATCGGTTTGAATTTTTATATCAGAAATAATGTTAACAGAGAGAATGAACATTGAGCATGTCCCCAACAAATTAGAATGCAAAGTGAATTTTCTGTTCTGAATGTATAAAAACCTGTCAGACCTTTCGTTTGAGGAAAAAAATGAAGTTGTTGGAAAGCCTTAATTTTGCCTGTAAAGCCTTAAAAACAGCTAGTTGGACTGAGTTCTAAAGGGCTTTTATTCTTTTATATATGAACAACTATCATCAACAGTTAAACAAATTATGCTTAATAAAATATTACACAATAAGACTTTAGCTTTGAAGCTAAAATAATGTAATTAAATATTATATTTAAATTATTAATAGCTTATGAATTATTTTGAAATCACTAATCCTGTTTTTGTTGTTGTTTATTTTTTAATTCATTTCTGTAAGAGACTTCCAAACAGTTAACTTAAATGCTATTTCCTGGAACTTAAATGATGTCTTCCTTATGGTTGCGTTTCTGTTTAAAAACTTACAGGGCAATACACTGTAGTGATTCCATTTGAAGGTGTATACTGGGAGATTCTGAATTCTAGCTAATACTTATCGAAGTTGGGGAAAATTTCTTTTTTAAAAGTTATATCTGATTAATTGATCATTTTACTTTGGGGCGTGAATACCAAAGAAAGAATGTCTTGGATCACTTTTCTATCTTGGAAAGATAGTTATAGAGAATTGATTAACTCAGGGTATTCCAGAGTATGCCCGGATTCACACTGGTTCTCAGCCTCATTACACAGATCCCTACCACTTACCCAACCACTAGCCACCTACCCAGCCTTTTGTTTATTAGACTTAGACTCGTCTGTTTCCTAAATACTGAGAACTAATTTTATTTCTTAGCAGGAAGATTACATAGTTTTGATGAAATAATATTGACTCTTGGAAATCAATTTTTGAAACTCTTGATACACCTCCCCCAAGCAATTATAGCCAGAATTTCGTCAGCAGAACTCTCAGATACCATTAGTAGTAAATGATCTTTTCTGTAGCTATTTCTCTGGTCAAAGATAATTTGATTATAGTGACTAGAATCTAACTTAATTGTGTTTACTAATCTGTTTGGTGCAACGGATAAACCAAAGAATATAATGCTGACAGAAATATATCAGCACAAGTTATAAAAAGCCAATGTACCATACTCCCAGTCTTAGCTGTTTTCCTTTCCTCTTAATAGAGGAGGAAAATGCACTAATACAGAGTAAGCCGCAGTTGATCTCTGAACATGTTACAGAGCTTTAGTTCACCACACATCATGCACATTGTATCAGATCACATTCATTGCCACTTCTTGAGGTGGATTAGTATTTGCAGTTGAATTAGCAACTAGAATTGGAGGGAGAGGAATTGCGCCTGAGACCAGCTTTCTGAGGACTGCTAATAGATAAGCTTTCCTACAGCTTTCTTAGTCATCCAGAAATATTGAACAACAGCCAGCACAGCGTCTGAAGCTCCCCTCCTCTCCAACTAAAGTTTTGGCCCTTTCAAGTCTGACTCATTAAGAAAAAACGGCTCAGATTGGCCTGATGCATTTTACATTGGTTATTGTATCGTAAAACCTGACACAATTGCTGCCAACCATAGGGAAAAATGCAAGTCTCAAAAGTTAAGGAAACCTTAGTTGATCTGTAATTAATTTCTAAAAATAAATAAGCAAAAATGAAATTCAGTAAATTTTCTTACTATGGGGAAAACGGTAATAATTCAACATACTACCAAATATGAAAAACACTATCCAGATATAAGTTTTAAAATATTTATTCCTCCATATTTGGAATGGAAGAGGAGCCTAAAATTAAGAGTTCAGTTTATATCTGAGGCAGTAGCAATTTACGTACTTATACAGCAACATTTGCTTTATTAGGTTTTCTTTCTTCTTTCTTTCTTTCTTTCTTTCTTTCTTTTTCTTTCTTTCTTTCTTTCTTTCTTTCTTTCTTTCTTTCTTTCTATCTTTCTTTTTTCTTTCTCTCTCTCTCTCTCTCTCTCTCTCTCTCTCTCTCTTCCTTCCTTCCTTTTCTTTTTTTTTTTTTTGGACGGACTCTGGCTCTCTTTCCCATGCTGCAGTGCAGTGGTGCAATCTTGGCTCACTGCAACCTCTGCCTCCCTAGTTCAAGCAATTATCCTGCCTCAGCCTCCCTAGTAGCTGGGATTACAGATGCCCGCCACCACACCCAGCTTATTTTTAGTAGAGGTGGGATTTCACCATGTTGGCCAGACTGGTCTCGAACTCCTGACATCAGGTGATCCACCTGTTTTGGCCTCCCATAGTGCTGAGATTACATTAGATTTATGCCTTTAGCCTTTTCCCCCAAAACCTGGCACCTGGTTCCAAAGCAGTAATCTTCTCAAAAAAATTTTCTAGGCTCACAGATGTGAGTGTAAAATATGGTTCTACTAATTATTTGTCATATGACTTGGGCCAAATATCATGTGCGTTTTTAGTCATTCATTCATAGGCGTTTACTTTCCTCATATTTTTCATGGCAAATTAAGAGCAATATTACGTACCTTATGTATTTCCTGGCCTGATTATACATCATACTGAATTTGTCGCTGTTTAGCATCATGCCTAACACATACAAGATACCCATATACATTAGCTTTTTCAATCTTCCTCTGTCCTTCCTTTCTCATTCCAATTTAACATCCAAAAGTAAGTCAAAAATTGTTCCATAAACTTGGTTTAGTTTATTTATGGCATTAGTAAATGGAAATAGCTTTCATTTTCACTAATAGTTAATTCTCATCTTTCTCCCAAATATTATCTATTCATAGTTGCTGAATGGGTTACTAATCTGCATTTATTGTCATTTAAACAAATATTGATTGTCATAATGTATGTTAAAGTTTTTCACTCAGAAATGTAAGTACAGTAATATATTCAGAGGGAGTTTGTATTTTCCTGAATCTTAAAATTATCAGATGACTTGTACATCTTGCTAGAGATGGACAGCAAACATGATATTATTTTTTTTAAAAAGTCTTGTTGAAGAGATTAAGTAATATATAATATGAGGATTTATAAACAGCATTCTTTATACCTTGATAAAAATGTATTTATGGTAACACTGGCATGAATGGTATGGTACCTGTCATGAGAATATGATCAATAATTACATGGTCATATGAGATAAGACCCTGTGCTAGATTCTCACCGCCACCTATGAGTTGGGCATTGCATCAGTTTTAAGATGAAAAAATATTTCAGTAAATTTAGTATATTGATATCACAACTGAAGTAGGTAGAAGAGTTCAGGGATGAAAGTCAAGTTTGTCTAATTCCATAGGCTATGCCCTTTCTACTGAATTATACTGCCTCCTACGGGTAGAAGAATATTGCTTTACTTAAATCTTAAAGGAAGGGGGCTGTGTTTTGCTACCATTGTACTCCTGCAGCCTAGCATAGTTCCAGACATATATGAAATATCTCCACTATTTTTTGTGTTTGAATGGCTAACTGAATCCACCATTTCATCTCTTGCATTTTGCATAAGGTCTTGTATGTCTTAAATGATCAATGACTATGCTCTGAAATTTGAATTTTAATAAAAAATAACCTATTAATACAGAACATCAATTGTTAATGTATGTGTAGAAGTCTCATAACAGTAAACATGGAAAAGACTACTGGTCAGATTCTGGTTCAATTTTCTTCCCATTGCAGACATGTTCCTCCCTGCCATGTGTCAGATGGAAATTTCCAGGAAAACCTGGGAAGTACCGTGACAGGGATTATACTGCCTTCTGGAGCAGAAGTTCATGGTTTCTTTCATTTGGACTATCACTTTGGCATATATTTCAACAATTAATCATTCTAAGGTCTACTCCAGACTTGTAAAACAGTCTTTTTGTTTTTTTTTTTATACTGAGAATTGTACGCAGTGATTACTTTTATATCCATTTTTTCCATTTATCATGTATTTTATCATTACATACCAATAAAATCTTAAGTGCAGCTTGTACTGAAACACTTTCCTCTTTTTGACTGGCTAAACATCTTTTAAATTTTTAATAATGTGATGTTTACTAAAAATGTGCCAATGGGCCTAGAATTGAGTAAAATTGATCTGTAAACAAGTGCTAACTTAGAAACAAAACAAACATCTCCATCATCTACCCTTCTCAGTTTTGAAAGTTTCTAAATCATCACAGAGTGGATTTGAGAACAGCAAGAATATATTATTTTTCAAATGTATTCATTTCATGGAAAATTCACGAGACATCTAGCATCTTTATTTACATGTTTTAAACTTCAACATTTAATTTTAACTTTCACTGAGTTCTCTTTATGTTACAGAAACTACTTAGTGATAAAAATTTGGGTTTCTGCTTTCAAAGATCTCAGTCTGTTTTGACAAACACATATAAGTATATTACAAAGCATCTGAAAAAGGTTATAATAGTGAGTGCTATACGAAGACTGAGTTATTCACCCTGGCTATAGGTAATCTTGGAATGTTTAATAATAACATTATCAGCATTATACGATTTTTTAGATATTTAATTAAGTGTTTTACGCTCCTTCATTTTTCATTTTGTTTCATTTGTCGTCTTTTTCCCCTGTCATATATTTCCTCCTGTCTTTTCAAGCTCTTTTTCCTCTAATTCTACTACATTTCTTATCTTTTTTAAGCATTAAGAAAATGATAATAGTTATAGTACATACAGCAAAGTGATGAGAAACGAACTAGAATGTAAGAAATTGCTACGTATCAGACTCGGTGCTAATTGCTTTACATGCATTTCTCATTTCAGTCTCAGAATTAGAGATGATTACTGTCTACATTGTTCAGATGAGGAGACAGGCACAGATTGCCACATGTCACATGTCAGACTACTCCCTGCACAGTCCTAGGCAATGTCAAGGCTAAGATGTCCAATTATGTGACCCTGGCCACTCTTCCATTCTTCCTCCCAAGGCAGATATGATCATCAACCACAATTTATAAAATGGAGTGAAGTATTTTGGTTCAGTCTATGAGGCAAAGTTTGCCCAGATGCAGATGCTGGCTCTACCACTTAAAAAGTGTGGGCCATAGGCATTGCCAGGTTAGGCAATTTGCCCTAGGTTCCTCATCTGAAAAATGAGGAGTAATAATAACAACTACTCCGGAGGTTGGTTAAGATGATTAAATTAAAGGGTTTAATATATGTATAGCAATTACAATGTCTGTCACACAATAAACACTTCAGAGTGGTGTGCTAGTAAATGTTTAACAACTGGCTCTGGGAGAGTAAGAAGGGGAAGGTCTTTAATTTGGAGTATTTGCTGATTTTTGTTGTGGAAATAGTTCTGCCATAGACAATTTCCAGCTTCAATGCAGCATCACCAAAAATGGTGTTGGAAAGAACTGCACAGTAGCATTTGGAACACAGATTTTTACTATATAGATACGATAGACATTTAAGAGCACAGCTATTATTAAAATGTAATAAAAGAATTTAAAAAATTCAAAGAATTAAAATTAAGCAACACTTCACCTTCTTTGATATGTTTTAATTATATATTTATTTAATCATATACAATATACAATAATTGATATTTTATTTACAAAATTATTGAATAATTTATATTATTCTTATTTTTCTTTAACTTATTTAAAAATAATTTGTATTTATTTCTTTATTTTAATTGAATTTCATAAAGTTTATTTTTTTCTGTGGTGTCATGTTTAACATTCAGGTCACATAATTCATAATTATACAACTACTTTCTCTTCCAAATTTATACAAACGAGCTCCAACATACCAGTAGTACTATAATATATCAAATTTTCTTTTAAACAATAGATACATAAACAAATGTTGATACAGGTTTAGCAGGGTTGTCAATAGAGCACACCCTTTTACCAATGGATCAACATTTTCAAAGCAGATGAAGACATGATTTTCTAATCCTGGTTTATGGAGTTATTGATGACTCATGTAAGTTATTTAACTTTAAATAATTAACCCTACAGAAGAGATTAAAACATAGTAATAGAAATTAGGTAAATATCGCCAAGCTAGTCAGAGACGATATTTGAACTGATATCCCTTACATCAAAGAGTATGATTGGGATTTTTTTTTTTTTTTTTTTTTGACTATTCCAACCTACCTCAAGAAACAAGGACAGAAATATATGCTTAGATGCAGGAGCTATTTTATAAAACCCAAAGTTAATACTGCAGTCTGACACAACTACATAGGAAATAAGCTGTTACCTTTAAAAAATCTGGGCAAGCTGAATGGTATCACCTAGGTTTTCTCCTAGGGCTTTTATGGTTTTAGGTCTAACATTTAAGTCTCTAATCCATCTTGAATTAATTTTTGCATAAGGAGTAAGGAAGGGATCCAATTTCAGCTTTCTACTTATGGCTAGCCAGTTTTCCCAGCACCATTTATTAAATAGGGAATCCTTTCCCCATTTCTTGTTTTTGTCAGGTTTGTCAAAGATCAGATGGTTGTAGAGGTGTGGCATTATTTCTGAGGGCTCTGTTCTGTTCCATTGGTCTATATCTCTGTTTTGGTACCAGTACCATGCTGTTTTGGTTACTGTAGCCTTGTAGTATAGTTTGAAGTCAGGTAGCGTGACGCCTCCAGCTTTGTTCTTTTGACTTAGGATTGTCTTGGCAATGTGGGCTCTTTTTTGGTTCCACATGAACTTTAAAGTAGTTTTTTCCAATTCTGTGAAGAAAGTCATTGGGAGCTTAATGGGGATGGCATTCAATCTATAAATTACCTTGGGCAGTATGGCAATTTTCATGATATTGATTCTTCCTATCTATGAGCATGAAATGTCCTTCCATTTGTTTGTGTCCTCTTATTTCACTGAACAGTGGTTTGTAGTTCTCCTTGAAGAGGTCCTTCACATCCCTTATAAGTTGGATTCCTAGGTATTTTATTCTCTTTGAAGCAATTGTGAATGGGAGTTCATTCATGATTTGGCTCTTTGTTTGTCTGTTATTGGTGTATAAGAATGCTTGTGATTTTTGCACACTGATTTTGTATCCTGAGACTTTGCTGAAGTTTCTTATCAGCTTAAGGAAATTTTGGGCTGAGACAATGGGGTTTTCTAAATATACAATCATGTCATCTGCAAACAGGGACAATTTGACTTCTTCTTTCCCTAATTGAATACCCTTAATTTCTTTCTCTTGCCTGATTGTCCTGGCCAGAACTTTCCACACTATGTTGAATAGGAGTGGTGAGAGAGGGCATCCCTGTCAGGACATAGGCATGGGCAAGGACTTCATGTCTAAAACACCAGAAGCAATGGCAACAAAAACCAAAATTGACAAATTGGATCTAATTAAACTAAAGAGCTTCTGCACAGCAAAAGAAACCACCATCAGAGTGAACAGGCAACCTACAGAATGGGAGAAAATTTTTGCAATCTACTCATCTGACAAAGGGCTGATATCCAGAACCTACAAAGAACTCAAACAAATTTACAAGAAAAAAGCAAACAAACCCATCAAAAAGTGGGCAAAGGATACGAATAGACACTTCTCAGAAGAAGACATTCATACAGCCAACAGACACATGAAAAAATGCTCATCATCACTAGCCATCAGAGAAATGCAAATCAAAACCACAATGAGATACCATCTCATACCAGTTTGAATGGCAATCATTAAAAAGTCAGGAAACAACAGGTGCTGGAGAGGATGTGGAGAAATAGGAACACTTTTACACTGTTGGTGGGACTGTAAACTTGTTCAACCATTGTGGAAGACAGTGTGGCGATTCCTCAAGATCTAGAACTAGAAATACCATTCGACCCAGTCATCCCATTACTGGGTATATACCCAAAGGATTATAAATCATGCTGCTATAAAGACACATGCACACGTATGTTTATTGCGGCACTATTCACAATAGCAAAGACTTGGAACCAACCCAAATGTCCATCAATAACAGATTGGATTAAGAAAATGTGGCATATATACACCATGGAATACTATGCAGTCATAAAAAAGGATGAGTTCATGTCCTTTGTAGGGACATGGATGCAGCTGGAAACCATCATTCTCAGCAAACTATCACAAGAACAGAAAATCAAATACTGCATGTTCTCACTTGCAGGTGGAAATTGAGCAATGAGATCACTTGGCCACATGAAGGGGAACATCACACACTGAGGTCTGTTGTGGGGTCGGGGCAGCGGGGAGGGATAGCATTAGGAGATATACCTAATGTAAATGATGAGTTAATGGGTGCAGCACAACAACATGGCACATGTATACATAGGTAACGTACCCTAGAACATAAAGTATAATAATAAAAAAAAATCTGGGCAACCACAAGTACAATCTAAACTATTTAGTGATTTTAAAATAAAGGTAACTTTGGTTGCTCCATTAGTTTTAGCAGAAATACCAAACTATTTTGAAAAGCAGAACAATTAGAGTAGTAGGGAAAGCTAACACTCAAGCTACAGTCTCTCCCAAAAATTAATATAATTTTTAAAAAGTAAACAATTTTATATTTCCTTAATTTATTGCATTCCTTTTCTTATCTACACAGTTTCCAATTTAAATAAATTAGTATTGCTCAAAGTTCAGTTAGATAAGCTAAATAAGTTTATTCAACATCTTTGTAACATATCTAATATGATTTGTCTGTGTCCCTACCCAAATCTCATCTTTAGTTTTAGCTTCTGTAATCCCCATCTGTCATGACAGAACCCTTTGGGAGCTAATTGGATCATGGGGGTGGGTTTTTCCTGTGCTATTCTCATGATAGCGAGTAAGACATATGAGGTCTGATGGGCAGTTCTCCTACACATGCTCTCTTGCCTGCCGTCATGTAAGATGTGCCTTTGCTCCTGCTTCACCTTCCACCTTGATTGTGAGGCCTCCTCAGTCACATGGAACTGTGAGTCTATTAAACCTATTTTTTCTTTATAAATTATCCTGTCTTGAGTATGTCTTTATTAACAGTGTGAGAATAGACTGATACAATAACCTTTTTTCTCTGTCCCCATAGAGTCACAAGTCAGGTTGCCAGAGAGGCTAGCTCCAAAATGAGATTTGGTATTCAGGATGTTTACATTAAGTTATTAAAGTTGGGATCAATACCAGTGGAAGAGAGGAGACGGGAGTGGGAGTGGGCAGAGGGAGAAGTCAAGCTCTGATGCACCCAGATTAGCAGCTGGATCCATCCCCAAAGCAAGCTCAAGAGCTAGAATGGCCCTTCAGAGCTGCCTCAGATTGGATCAAGATAGTCAACTCGTAGTATAAGCTCATTGATCTGTCATGGAATGCAGGACCTGATCAAGCTGATTCCCTGCAGCAAAAGCAATCTGGAAGGCAGTGATAGTTAAGATGCTGGCTTATGTAACCCCACAACAGGGGCCCAGGTTCTTCAGCGAAGGGTATCTGGGTGGCACATCGCAGTGTCCACCACACAGCATCCCCTGTCATCAGAGTTAAAAACCTTACACTGGCCTTTGGGAGACCCTTTAACCCAACTGTACCTATCATGGCCTAACTTGTTTTCCACTCTTCCTTCAACAGAGTCCGTTCTCCATCCTGCTGTTTGTTTTGTTGTCTCCCTGTTTCCCTGGTCTTTTTTCTTCTTTCTGTTTTTCCCTCATCTCGTCTGAGCAAATATTAATCTAAAGATGTGTACCTGATTTGTCTGGTTCACTGTGATTTCTAAAACATTAGTGTAGAATTGCAGTCTATATTTTCAAGGATAGTCTTAATTGCAAGTTATTGCACTTTTGTGAAAAGATAATTCATTAAATATATAGCAATGAAATCTAATTAGCCTTTTCTTATAAAAACTTTATACATACACAAATAAACATATAATATATACATATATATATAATCACAAATGACAGAAACTGCCTTTTTAAAATGATTTCATTGACTTAATGATGGTAAAAATGGCTATGACATTTCATACAATATTATCAGTAAATATTTAAATATATATACACACACACACACACATATATATATATATATATATACACATATACATATATATTCAGTATTTAAGTATACAACTATTATCGGGTAAGGTTAGATTCTAAGTATTTTTCATGAATAAAACCCCACAATGCTGTATACCTTCCTTGTATCATAAGTGTCTTCTAGAACAGTACAAAGCACACAGAAAACATTAAAAAATTTTCCTGTTATATTTATCAAGTTTCTCTTAGGACCATAAAGTGACATACAACTGAGACCCTGTATGTTCACATGAATGGACTCCCAAGCAGTAGAAACTCTAGGAATGATTTTCTGATTGTTTTCTTAACAGTCAGTGAACTCAGAAGAGATCACCTACTGGGTCACCTTCTGAGGATTTTAGCAGGAGAGACTATTTCTCAAAGAGAGAGTGTCAAGAAGAATTTCATATATATTAGTGGTGAATTTTTTTTTTAGAAGAAATAGACTTGTAGTCCTGTCAATGCTGTAATGACAGCATTTGTTCATACTGTGAGTAGGGGATTAAATGTCGCTTTCCCCTGGGAAGCGTCTTTAGCGTATTTCAGTATGCAGCACATCCCCAACTAGGAAGGTGTTTCAGGAGGTGACAGTGCTCTGAAATGTGCTCACTCTCTTGCCCTGTTTTAACACAAACCAAATTCTGACAAAATGTGAAGAAAACGGAAGAAAAAAGGAAAAGTTTGAGCAATTTGTTCAATTCCAGAGCATAAAGTATTTACTAGCCCCATTATTTTCTTGACAAGCCTGGTATATGGACAATGCCAGGTACAGTTTTTGGTACATGTTTATCATATCGATCATACCAGGTTTCAAACAATATGATAAAAATGTACCAAAAGATGGCCTCTCTTCTAAAAATGGAATATTAAGAAAATGTCAATTAAATCCAATAATGAAAGAAAATCTCTTTTTGGCATATTTTAAACATAAGAATTCCCTACCTTTTAAAAATATTTTGAAATGTGATTGTCCATATTTATTCTATATGAGTACTTTGCTTTAGGAAAATATGTTTACCTCATCACCAAAGAAATTTTTAATATTGCTCATGAGTGTTGGAGTTGAGCAAATATAAAAGATGAACTTTCGAAAGGTTGCAATTCTTTTTTAAATGTATTTAAAACTTGATTTGTGCTTATAACATTATAAGTTTCTTCTTGTGTTTTTTTTTTTTTTTTTTTTTTTTTTTTTTTTGAGGCGGAGTCTCGCTCTGTCGCCCGGACTGGAGTGCAGTGGCCAGATCTCAGCTCACTGCAAGCTCCGCCTCCCGGGTTTACGCCATTCTCCTGCCTCAGCCTCCCGAGTAGCGCTGGGACTACAGGCGCCCGCCACCTCGCCCGGCTAGTTTTTGTATTTTTTAGTAGAGACGGGGTTTCACCGTGTTAGCCAGGATGGTCTCGATCTCCTGACCTCGTGATCCGCCCGTCTCGGCCTCCCAAAGTGCTGGGATTACAGGCTTGAGCCACCGCGCCCGGCCTCTTCTTGTGTTTTAAAAGTTTCGAATCTTTTCTGAAGAAGCCACTGATGTGGAATAGTCCATGATAAAAACAAAACAAGATTAAAAAAGATTAAAATTAAAATAATTCCTTAGTCCAATGCTGCAATTTTCAAATGTAGTTATATATGATAGGCATGCATCTATATTGCAACACTTTTCTCCTCTCTATAGAACCTTAAATTAGCATCCTTAGGAAAACTCGGTTAAGAATAATACATTTTTGTTTAAATATATTATGCCTAATACATTTTACTTGTCATTTACATTCAAAAGGAATTGTTGTGTTGTAGGAGAAATTGTAATTCAGATGATAAATTTTTGGATTTCTTGTTTTTATAGCACTTGAATTATGCATATTTTTGTCAATACAATCCATCACATGATGATATGTAAGAAATAATGTTTCAATATACAGCAAAAAATTATGTGTCTGTTCAATTTGATTATACAAAGAACTGAAGCTCCTTGGGGGAACATTTTTTTAGCATCAGCTCGATAGTTTACCATTTAGTTCTGAATTTGAAATAAGGTTTTATAGAAATTAAGAAATAAATAGTTTTGTAGGGTTTTTAAAATCCTAATTCAGTAGATAGTTGACCAAGTTGCTTTAAAATGTATGAACCAAACTTGGAGAAAGTCAGCATCGTTAAAATGGAGGAATGATTCATTTTCTCATAGAAAATATATTAAATGCATAAAGAATAAACAAGCCTAATTTGATTACGTGTACTACTCTTTGAAGGAGAACTGCAAAGACTTTTTAAGATATAAATGCATACTTCTTTTTTGCTGACTGGGTATAAATCACAAGTTAATGTTTTAAAAGATTCATTTGAGTAAATAAAGTTATGCATATTCAATTTTAGTACTATTTTCCTATTTATGCCAGAGATTTTAAAACCAAGAAATTTGGAGAGCCCCAAAAGATAATTTGGAAATATATATGAGTTTTTATTTGTATGAACAAAATATAAGCAACCTAGAATTTTTCAGTTTTTCTTCAACTGCTCTGAAACCCAGCGGTCCTGTAATACCTTTATTGAATGATCTGTTGAGACTGGCATACATTAAGCTCCATTTGCGTTCTTGTTTACCAATCTACTCTAATTATTTTTAAAGCAAGTATAAAAACGATGTTATACAATTTGAGGAAATTCTGAAAGACCCCAAATGCTGGGCTTGGAAGGCATTAGGTCGGAGGAAAACAATAACACATCATATGCAAGGAATTCTGGCAAGGAATTAAATTATGAGATTGAACCAAACTTATATAACCTACCCCTAAATAAGTTAGTACATATAATAAACACACGTTTGGTTATGATGAATTTCCTTTGTAAAACATAGAAGGATGGAACTATATTTATAGAGAAACAATGAAAGTTTAATTAGACAAAGATTTCAGATGCAAGTCATGAGTGTTTTGATATCAGACACATTTCTGCATATTGGATTCATGAAGTTAGATATATGATTCTTATTACGATAAAATTAGCAATAAACATGGTATCTGACAAGTCTCATGAAGTTCCAAAATATCCTGCTCTAAAACCCATAATAGCAATCGTAGTAATTGAAGCTACCATTTACTGACAACTTACTATATACTGTTTGTTCTTAGTTGATTTGCGGGCCAATAATTTATATTAGGAAAAAAGTAGAAAGTGAGAAGGGAGGCTTGAGCTTGGAAGATATATCCAGCTTGAAAACATAATATATTATGTCTGATGGAATGCACAACAGTTTATTTCAAATATTTATAACTTTAGTGTCAAACTAGACCAGGTTTCAAATCCTGACTCTAACATTTATTAGCTATTAAACTAAGTTTACTTATTGAATTGAGCCCTGGTTTTCACAACTAGTAATGGAAGCAATACCTCCCTTACTGTGATTTTATACAATTTAATATAAATGCTAAAATGAGTTAACACGATGTTAGGACGGGCCATCATTATCATTACACTTAAAGAAGGAGCAATGATTAAGCAGACAAAAGTTTCACATTAACCCAATTAGACCTAGACATGCTTCCCTGTAAATCATTATTTGAGTTATGATGATTAAATTAATATGCATGTCTGGATTCTGATTTTGAAGTATGCTTTCTACCCAGAATAGTAGGGAAAGTTTAACACAAATAAAAGACATATGCTGTATAAACATATGTCAGGATAGATTGGTATGTAGCTAACATTTTGATAAACGAGACATAACTGGAAAAGTTGGAGGATTTAAATTACCTATTGTTTTTCTGAGTTAGAATGAGAATTACTGAAGTGGGAAGATTACTGTTAGTGTACAGATAGATGAATACACTGATATTTGGGAGATATTACTTGGTTTTGCTCAAGTCATACAACCAATACATGAAAAAAAAAAGTCTTGACTTGAACTCTAGTTTCTATTATTTCAGCATCCATATTCTTTACCAGCAGTGAAGGCATTTTCAAACTGTGTTGGTTGCAGTCCTTAAGGATATGCTGTAGGGAGTAAGGTGAGGTCCTGATGAACAATGTGTTGCATGTACATCAAAGTTATGTCATAGGCTGGATCCCCTAGAATTGGATTGTGAGACAAGGATGAAAATACAAATCATTTGTTTATTTATTTGCAAGATGTTTCCAGCAGCACTTGTAGGGAAATGGTGAAGTAAGGGAAATGAAGAAAACTAATAGAGTGTTGGTAAGCAAGTGGCTTACCACTGTTGACAATGGCCTCATTCCAGCAGGAGAGCTCTGCAAAACAACAGGAAGCACACCTCAGAGTTCTACCACTCAAAGATTGAAGGGTGTCTGCTAGAGCTTCCATGTAGGACTTGTTCTTCATTCACACTGATGAAAATTAAAAGACCTCTTTCTAAAAATATGCCTTGAAAGCTTACTGAAATAACTATTATTTGCATAGGATATACATGCACTAGATACCTAATGTTGGTCAAATTAATAAGTTAACCAAATTATAATCAATAGAATCTAACCACCAGACTGTCCTGTTAGTTGGTCATTGCTCTGCTGTGTGGAGCGTGGTTCTGATTTCAGGGCTCTGACCTTTGCTCTCTTTTATGAATCTTCACTCTGTCAACGATTGGCTCTAATTTTTGGCTCTGTCTCATCCTCTCATCCTAATACTTGATACAACAATCTTTGGGGGACATTGGGTGAAATTGAAAGGAATAAACTTCTTGGATTAGGGAGTGAGGTAGAGGACAGACCCTTGAAATCTGTGATATTCTATAACAAAAATGTTCTTATACAAGACTGTAACTTCAAGGGGAGCGTGTTAGAGTAATAAGTGGTGTGTGTGTGTGTGTGTGTGTGTGTGTGTGTGTGTGATGTCTGTAAACCCTTCTTTTAACATCTTCATACTCTGCCCCTTCTGCACCAGATCTCCCTATTTTCCCAAATATCATATTCTCAAAAAGTGATAGGCAAAAATTAGGTAATTAATCTTTCAGAAAACAGATAAACTGTGGCATGGCCATGGGGTGGAAGTTGTGGAGACAGGTTGATTTGAGAACAATGCATTTTTCTACCAGTTCTTACCACTTTACCTACATTTGAACATGTGAGTGATTGGGTGGGGGGCAAGGGGCTGTTAATTGAAAGCATTCTTGTCAGTGGGATTTGGGTACTAAGGATATTTTATATCCTTGTACTTCCTAGCTGTTTTTAACTTGGATAAATCATTTAACACCTCTGAATTCATTCATAGTACCTATTAATAATATCTAGTTTCAACATTTATCCAAAATTTTGGCATCTTTTTTCCAAATATCTTCCCAGTTTCTGTTACTATAATCTGTTACCTGAACTATGCAATAAACATTTGTCATTCTGCCTACTCCCTAGCACCGTGATGGAGAGCTGACAGAGTAATTAAAAAATATATTAGTGACATCATGTAATTCTTCTGCACATCTCAGAACAGAATCCAGACTCCTATCAATAGCCTACAGGGTCCCACCTGTTCCAGTGCAGAGTGTCCGTTCTGACCTCATCTCCACAGGCTTGCTTCATGGCCCCAGTCACACTACTTACTTGATCTTTCCATTAACATGCCAAACACACTCCCATCCCAGAGTGCCTTTAAGCTTTTTCTTTCTTCTTCCTGGAACACTCCTCTCCAGATATCTGTAAGGGGCATGCCCCTACTTCATTCAGGTCTCTGCTCGAATGTCACCTGATCATAGAGAACTTCAGGACTAACTTATTGAAAAGAGCACCCATCACCTTTTATACCTTTACTGTGCTTTATTTTTCTTTATGTCGCTTACTTATTTTCTAGTGGTTTGTCAAATTTCTTTCCACACAAAACATTAAAATGCATGAGTGTGGATCATGTTTCTTGTTTTCTGCTACATTTTGCATACTGAATGAATGGAATTTTTGTGTGTATATGAGGATTAAACAGAATAATCATGTAAAAATACTACCATGGAGACTATTGCTCAATTTAAATTGTACCGGTTATTTTGTCTATTGGTTTGTTTAAAGCAGGGTTCAGCACTACATTCCATGGGCAATAGCTGGCACCTTCCCTGATTTTATAAACAATATTACTGAAATACAACCACACCTATGTTTTAATGTAATGTCTATGACTGCTTTCCTATTACAATGGCAAAATTGAATCATTCTGAAGGATTATATAGCCTGCAAAGAGTGAAATATTTACTATCTGGCCATCATATAAAAAAAAACTTGCTTTTTTATCTAGCAGGAATAAAATACATAAATGGACTGGCTGAATGAAAAGAGTGAAGGAATAAATCTTACATGTATATGGAAGATGATTGCCGCAATTTGTACCATCCCCCATTTGACAATTTGGTATTGGGTTCTAAATGAGCCAACTTCCCACTTTTAACAAAATGTGAAGTACTATCTCTTGTATATCAAAAAATGAGATGGTTAAACTAATTGAATGCTGAGGCCCAGAAGCTGAAGATTTGCCAAGGTCACCCGGCAGGTCAGGTGAAGAACTGAGGCAAGCTTGAAAGTTTCTTCATATTTGACCCATTTCTTTCTCAATTACATATCTAGGTACCACTGATTAAAATTAAACAATTTCAGCACTTTTCTTAAAAGTTGATTAAAGCCTGCTTTGCTGTTATTGTCAAAATGTTGTTGGCAATTCTCTCCTCAATTAGTAAAATGGATATTTTAAAGAGAAGCTTAATTTTTAAATGCTGTCTTTGATGAAATAAAAATTGTGCTTTCACAGCTGAGTTCTTGTACATGAGAATGATATTTTTGTGTTTTCTTGGGATAGCCTACCCACTGGAAAGGATCCCCTGCCCTCTCTCAGATTAGACTGATGTTTGAGCAATTTTTGTTCCTCCTAGGCAAAATAATGTAGATGTTTGTTCTTGTCTAGCATGGTGAAGAAAAATCAGTGTCACTATATAAGTGAAATATGTTTAATTTAAAAAGGAGCATTTGGAGAGGGATCAGGAAACTGGCTTCCACTTCCACATCATCTATAGTAATTTTGAACAGCTGGTTTTTAAAAAAAAAATAAAATGACCATATTCCTTTTTACATTTTCAACCCCCAGCATCCAACATAGTACCTGATTCATAGTTGATATCCAATAAATACTTTTTACAAGAATACATGAATGAAAAAGTAGAAAAACAAAGGTTTATGGTTATTAAGAAAAACATTAAAAAGGAAAAATGGGTGGAATTTTACATACAGAAGTTTGTTTTACATCAGAGCCTTGAAAGAAAGAAAAGCTTATAATTTCCAGAAGTAAAATGAAGTTAACAAATATAATCTAGGTCATTTTTTTTCTTATTGTGGTGTTTTGTTATGTTTTGTCTTGAGGTTTTAATGGCATTTAGGTGAAACTAAAACCATACATCTTCAGTTAATGGAAAAAGGGTCAGAAGATAACTTTGGGAACATTTCCTCCAATATTTAAGCCATGCTAAAGAACAGATTACATACTACCTAAAACATCCAGTGTAAAATGTATTCAAGTCACCCCATATCTGAAGAGCCATTATTATATCCTCTGAAGTGGTGAATGAGTCCAGAAATATTCTATATAGAGAGGCGTCCTTTCTCAAATCACTCCCTGCCTTCCCTGGCAGGTGATGGAGGGAGCGAATGATGTCCCTGAGCGACTGAGGATGGTGACAGCAATTAACACAGTGTAGAGGGAGATTATGCTTGTCTAAATCCTTGTGGTTTCCAGTTAGAGGAACCCAACTCAAATTAAATGGAAAGAAATGGGTGTGGGATTATGGAATTTAAAATTACAGATTTGTTCTTGTCATCACACCTGGATAAGCTCTGATGCTCAAATAATCTGTCCGGAAAACTCTGTTCCCTCTTTCATTCAGTCCTTTTTTCCTGTGTGGTGACTCTGTGCTCATGCATTTCTCTCTATATGGTAGTGTCAGCTTAATACCCTTTGTATTAGTTCATTTTCACACTGCTGTAAAGACACTCCATGGGACTGGGTAATTTATAAAAAAAGAGTTTTAATTGACTCACAGTTCTGCGTGACTGAGAAGGCCTCAGGAAACTTAAAATCATGGCGAAAGGCAAAGAAGCAAGCAACTTCTTCACAAGGCACAGGACAGAGAGAGAGTGGAGAGGAAACTGCCACTTTTGAAATCATCAGATCTTATAAGAACTCTCTCACTATTGCAAGAAGAGCATGGGAAAAGCTGCCCCCATGATCTATCACCTCCCACCAGGTCTCTCCCTGGGAATTGTAATTCAAGATGAGATTTTGGGTGGGGACACAGAGCCAAACTATATCACCCTTATAACTCATTTTATCAAAAAAAAAAAAAAAAAAAAAAGACAAGACAATCTCTTGCCCAGTCATTGTTCCAGATTTGTCTATGTGGCTTAGGTAGAAGTAAGAGGATGTATGACTTCTCTTTGGGAATAATAATGCAAACTCCTCTTGGGGAAACAAACCTTCTTAAGTAATGTAATGGTACTTCTGGATATGTAGAATAATTTTTGATGGATGATTTAAGTAAAATACATAAATATTAATGGTTTCCTTAATGAAGGCAATTTGCTCCAGGACTCTTCTGGTTTAAGTCATGTGCCAGTCTCAGACCACTTACTGTATCTAGGGTCATGAGGCCCTCTAACCTGCCAGGTCATAAGCAAGGCGGCAGGGCCTCATCTCTCATAGCCCCCAAACTTACCTGGAGTGAGATACAAAGAATTCCCAGGGGGAGGGAATGTTAGACAGATATAGAACAACAAAAGTACACTCCCACACTGATGAGGTAACCTAAGATTTATCAACTTTAATGGGAAAGTAGAGAAAAGAACTTACAAAGTAGATTTTTAAAAATAATAAATAAAAATTGAGAAGTCTTACTCCTCTAACTGTACAAAATCTCCATAATGCATGATATAACTCTGCATGATCTTGACATATATTTATATTGCCTTATTTGTCTTAATTTCATCTTTGTGCAAAGGTAAAGTATGTCTTATTAAAGCAAAGTGTATATAAACATTAGAGATATATTTTATTCCAAATATTTAATATTGTCATTAAATGGACTGAGGACACTCAGATGGTTAGGCAACCCAGTCTCTATTCTTAGTTCTGTAAGTTGTGTGTGTGTGTGTGTGTGTGTATGTGTGTGTGTGTTTTGATTTTATTATCTCCTTATCTTCTTATTGTAGAGGTCAATTACATAATTGCAAAGTCACTATTATGCAGTCAGAAAGCTCACATAGAAGGAAAGAATCCAGTATTTGTTCTATGCCTATGGTATTCTGATATATGTTTTGGCCTTTTATATAATTAATTTGACCAAAATATTGTACACCCTTATTTTATGCCAACACTCAAGACAGTCAAAGGTATAGGCTAGATCTCTTCTCTAATAGGATGTAAGTATTTTGGGAATCTCTCTGAAGAAAAAACAATCAGGGCAATATACTAGGGAAATGATGATGGGACAGAAATCACTAACTCATGTTGTAGATCAGATGGTGCATCTGAAGAGGTGATCTGAAATGTGAGTTATAAAAAGATCTCATACCTAGATCTCCAAAAAGAGGGTTCCAGGCGGTAGGAATTAAAGGTGCTAGAAAGAAGCAAATGATGTGTGAGTCTCTCACAAAGGACACTGTGGCCAAACCATGGTGAAAGTCGGGTTAAAGAAGATGACAAGAGAAGTTAGGTTGAGGGCCAGTGATGTTGTATCTTGTAAGTAATGCTAAGGGGTTTTCAGTCTGTGGAACAATTAGAGGGCTGAAACATGGAGAAATATATATATATGCACATACAATACAACACACATACATACATGCATACATATATACACACATGTGGGGAAATTTTATGTATATACATACACATATATTTTAATATATATTATAACATCATACATTTTAATATCACAAGGACCTTAAGTTTCAAATATTATTATGGCCATTTTAGGGTTAGGGAAACAATGAAGCTCAGAAGTTCTTACAGTGACACTTCACTGCCTAGAACAGAATTCAAGATAAGATCCATATGAATAACATGCCCTTTCCTCTGGTCTACTGTCTCTCACTATAGCCATTAACTCAGTTCTTTCCTAGAAAGCTACAGCCATGTGATCTGAAGAGGAAAGAAGACATTGGAGAAAAAAATGAGTATATCCATGGGACATTAAAGAAAAATATATATCCCCTATCTTCATTTACACAAATTTTTAATTCCTTCCTCTTTTTTTGTTATAATGTTCTTTAAGTTTTCTCAAGCTTGGATATGAAGTTATTTTATCTTTTTATTTTATTGTTTTTTGAAAACTAAGGTAATTTTAAACCTTTTTGTATTAAACTGAACAATCTGAGAGAAATTCAATAGGCATGAGAAAGATTATCCTATAACCAAAGATCAAGAATTAAAAGTGTGATTGAGGTTTTTGTTATATTTTTTAATTATTAGATAGTTGAGCAATAACTTTCAATGGTTGCCTCTTTAGTCCTTGTTCTTTAAGCAGTGTTATCTATAATTAAGGAGATTGGCCTGAATTACTATTTTTACACCTTTTGCTAGCATTGCTCAGGAATAAGTGGAATAAATGTGCTATGATTTTTTTCCCAATTGCTTCCTTTTCTTTTGTTTTGAAGTTGCTTTCATTTTTTATTAGCACACTGCATCAGAGGTGGGTTAATTCTGTCTTTTCATCCTTGTCAGTCACACCGTATCCAAGACTGCTGATTTCCGATTTGTTTCACAGGGGAGGTGGAGGGAGCAGGTGAGCAAAGGATTGCAGTTCTGCTTTTACCAAACACACACACACACATACACACACACACACACACACACACACACACACACACACACACACAGATTTCACATGAAATGGAAGGGGTCTTGTGGATCTGACAGGCTAGGTTATTGGTCCTGACATGTTTAGCATATTTGCAGATAACATGCATAATGCCACCCTATAAGGTGAGCACATTTTCAGAAGACCAGGAAATGAGAGAAATAACTAAGCTGAATAATAGAAATAGTATTCAAATGCTTCATTCTAACTTGCAATGATGTGTCACATCCATCTGAATTCCATTTACAGTTTAACTATTTCTGGAAGGGCAAAGAAGTCCAGAAAAATAAAAGCACATGTAAGGGAGATATTGTTTATGAAGTGAACATTTGAAAAAGGAGAGTTGGATACACGTCAGTGATTTGGTGTGACTACTAGGGAAATTGAAATGGTCTCAGGTGCCTTTCTTTCGATACGTGGCTCTAATTGGGATGGGGGGCACATCTAGCATACTGTGTTTAGCACCAGGAGTCATTCTTCAGAGATAACTGGATGAGGTGGAAACATTGACAAAGGACATGGAATTGAGAAGGAACTCAATAATCACATTAACCTTTCATGAGTTTTATATTTTTTTACAGAGGGAGCTGAACAATCAGATTGCCCGAGCTGAATTCCCAGATCAACTTTTTGGAGATTTTGGTTTAGTGATCAGATCGGCATACATAACTATCCTCATGCTTCAGAAAACCTACATGCTTAATTTTTCTCACCTGTGAAAGGGAAATGTCACATTTCCCAAAGGGTAGCTTTTGGATGAAACCGAACAATGCATATAATACAATCAGCATATTGCTTAACATATTTGAGACAGCCAGTGAAGATTACTCCCATTTCTTTTTCTTTTCATTATAATTGTTAATTATAGAAGGAAGTTAGGAACAGTGACTCTCAAATATAGCCGTCGGAAAGATGGTTAGGTCTAGTATGGACACAATAACAAAAAATCAGCCCTTGCAATTGCCCTCAGAAGCTAAGCGCAGCCCCGGTAGTGTCACCCCTTAATCTTCTGTGTCATCCTCATATCATTTTTCCATGTATCTTTTGTCATTAAAAATGATGGGGTGCATTTTGTAGACAAGGGAAACAGTAATGCAAGTTATTTTGAAATGACATTGTAGCAGTAGTGTAAGAAATTATTTGGCTGGCGATGGTGAGAGAAACATGGGTTATGAAGGTGATCATTAACATAATTTCATGTCTATATGATTGCAATATTCAAAGTAGAGGTAATAGAGATGAATATGACAGCTTCGAGATTCCATTGATGGTGTTTGTATTATTTCACTATAGCGATCTAAAAGTGATCTTTAGTTCACCTCAAACTGGAAAAGAACACATAATTCATGTTTAAGTATTTCAGCAATTTAACTCTTAACAACTGTAACTTAGTCATATTCAAAGGTAGAAATTCTATATATAATGTATAAAATAATATATAGTATATGTATGTATTATAATTTTTATATATAATTTATAATATATATAATTCATACATATATATTAGAATATGTTTCTGACTTGCCAGGTTCCACTGGGGTTACTTACTCCCCTTTTTTCAGACATCCTGTGATCTTTTCACTGCATCTACCCCAGAAGCTACATGAATTTAAGCAATTGAATGGGAAGAAGGACCACCATCTTTTGAAGTCCCAGTTATGTGTATGGTTCCGTACTCGATGCTTTAGACTTCTGGTATTGAGGAATCAGATCTCTAGTATGTTATTAACACTTCCTCAAGGATCTCCCAGTGAGTGAAGTGAAGATTGAAACCCAGATCTGTCTGATTCCAAAGTCCATGGTCTTCCTTTCACAGCATGCCTTAGTCTATGCCTCATTAAATTTGCAGTTTTAGACTTTTGTCACACATTATGTAGTAACACACTTTTCCTGGGAGAAACAAATTCACAATGTAATTGAATAGCAAAGAAGCATGTGCTTCAGGGTGGTGCTACAGCCCTCCCCTAACTGGGGGCTGCATGTGTGCTTATGAACGTGTGTGAGTGTATGTGTGTGGTTATGTGTGTGAGTCTCCCGTGTTCAGTGTGTTGTGAATCTAATGGAATTGGAAAGCTCTGTGAAATTCTTGAAATTATATCACCAAAGAAGCCACCTCTCACAAGGGCAGCATCAGAGAAATACCTACAGAGAATACCAATTAACACTCTAAAATAGCCTGATTAATACACAAACATATTTTACTAGCAACCAAAATAGGATTTTCATCTTAATCCCTTATTAGAACACAATCATTCAGCATAGTTTCAAGCCAAGCTAGAAATAAAAAAAAAAAAAAAAAAAAAAAAAGGAAATATTCATGGTTCATTGAAACACCTTCAGATGTTTAACCTTTCTAAAAGTTACTTCTCATGTTCACCACCCAGCAACTGCAGCTGAATGATAAGGAACTAAGGTAGAGACTCGAGAAAAGGAGATTATCAAATATAAACAGTTAATTTGACTATTTTCCTTAAACTCAGTGGGTAACATGGATTTTAGTTTACAGACTTATACCTAATGCCAAAAAAAAAAAAAAAAAAAAAAAAAAAACCACACACACACACGCAACACTCTTCAGGGGAGGCAGGATGCAGTAGTTTCAAAGTAGCCTTTTCTTGGAAATGTATTATGAAATTTATAGATAGTTATTTAAAATTAAGGCAACTTAAGCTAGAAACATCCTGATTTCCTAAACTCTGACTCCACTTTTTGATGGGATTCAGAGGCCACTGTCTTCTTGGTCTCAGATATCGTGGTGCCTGTGACTGCCAGGCCCTCACCACACTGCTGGCTGCCTGATGGTTTCCATGTTGCTGTTTCCCATAGCTTTAAATATGGTGTTCTCCGTACCGCATACATTGCAATTGATTTTGAGGCAATTTAATAAAGATACAGTCCTTCTGCGTCTCTATTTTAGGACCTGAGACTTCACTTTATCTAGTAGGGAAGGCTTTAAGGTTCTTCAGGATTAAGTCTATCTTTTCAGTTCTCTTACTTGCAGAACCTAGGAGTACTGTCTGTGCTGTAGGGTGGGCTTTGAAGTTCATCGGGAAATAGCTAATCTTGCTAGGGGTCTTTCTTGAAGACCCTACACTAGTTGGAGGTAGGTTCCTTCGCAATTTTAGATTCCTTTCTAGTAGAACTGAGGCTGGTGTTTCCATAGGGGAAAGAGCTGTGTCCTCTGCTCATTGGGCTGCTTGGGCCTTTCTCCTTGTCCTCACCCCTAGGGCTCCATAGCAAGCTAAGGGCCAGAATAAGGACGTATTTAGGGTCTACGTGTCCTTTTCAGTCCCATGGTGATGAGAATGGCTTTTAACAGGAGTTTTGTCTTTTTCCTTTCTTTTATTTCTCTGGGCTTCAGCATTACATTGGAACATCTTGTGACTTCACTTTTCTTCTTTTTTTATATATATCATTTTTGTTTTGTTTTGTTTTTGAGATAGAGTTTCACTCTGTTTCCTAGACTTCATAATCGCAGCTCATGGTAGACTCAACCTCCTGGGCTCAAGTGGCCTTTCCACCTTGGCCTGCTGAGTAGCTGGGACTAAAAGCATGTGCCATCACACCTGTCTAAGTTTCTTAAATTTATTTTATAGGAACAGGGTCTCTTCCTGTATTGCTCAGGCTAGTCTTGAACATCTGGGCTCAAGCAATCCTCCTGCTTCAGCCTCCCAAAGTATTGGAACTACAGACATGAGTCACCACACCCAGCCTCATCCTGTTCTTCATGTAAACTTCAGTCTGCAGAGTTGAAGGGAGGAGCCCCACTATCGAACCCTGCGCTTTTTCTGTAACAGTTTTGCCATTTGTGTCTGCTCTTGAAATCACTGCAAGCATCCTGCTGTCTAGGGAGAGACTGGAAGCTCCTGCTGACATGCTGAAAGCGCCCTCTGAGGACAAGGACACGCTTGCAACACTTGCTACAAACATGGTAAGACCCTCTAAAAATGTGTCAGAAGTGCCTGAAAAGGTCATGCTGGCTCTACTTCCTCTAGGATCAGGAAGGCTGTTCCTGCCCATGCTGTCTTTTTCTGGCCTGCCTTCATGTTGGATTCCTTCCTTTCCCAGCATTATCAGAAGAGGCAGTTCTAAACACCTCAGGGACCGTGTAAAGCCTCCTGATGCTGACCTGACATTGACCTCCCTCTCTATCAAGCTCCATGGCAGACAGGAAGGGAAAACAAGTCAAGTGGAGAAGATGAGACCAGAAAGATGTGACCAGAAATGACCGCCTCTCTTATATAGCAGAACAACTCAAGAGCTTATGATTAGAAGAATTTTTGAGATCATCAAGTCCAATCTTCCATATGAAGCAAGAAAACCCTCTAGAGTACCTCCCAGAATGGTCGTTCTGCTTTTGCTAGAACCAATTCACCAGTAAACATTCTCATAGACTTATATTTTATACAGTTGTGTTAGTATTGACACAGAATAAATTCCTGTAAGTGAGACTGCTGGTCATCGGGAATGTATAATTTACATTTTGATAACAAGTAGAAAATTGTGCATATGCAGACAATCGTGTTGCACTGCCATTAATGTGTACAGAAATTTGCGCGTGGCAGCCACGGGGAGGCAGATTATGGCTCAAAGAAAAAGCTTTCTAATAGTTGGAAATGCCCATGACAGATCAGATTGCCTGGGCTAGGGTAGGAAGTATTAAAAAATAGATTGGAGGATGAGGATGCATGTAGGGTATGACAGGAGAAGCTGACATCAAGAAAACTCTGGAAGTCAGCCTTAGAGAACAATTGGAAGAAGTACCAGTGGCCTAACATGGCAAGGCCTCAGAATGGGCCCCACACACTTCCAAAGGGGAGACAGCTTCCCGATGAAACTAAGAGAACATCAAAAGGTTTTGTAGATGCAGGTTTTACCTACTCTCCCAACGTTTCCTGGCTCTATCTTCTAGAGACTCTGCAAAGACTGCTGTGTCAAAGACAGGCATGCCCATTGTGGCTGCAGCTGGGATGCTCTGGGTGCTGCTAGAATACTCTAGTGGTAAAAAGAGGTAAATGTGGCTTTTCCAATGAACAAAAAGATCTTTTCCATACAGCCACAAAGTGACATGAGCAGCCAAGTGGCAAGTTTCTGGAAGAGTTACTGCTTTTCAGTATCATTGGCAAATATTTTTACCAATTCCAATGAAAACAACCAGTTACCTTAAGGTGTTACTAAGCTTGTTTTCTCCAGCCTGGATGTCATAGCCATGTTTGGCATAGTCTTCAAAGTTTGCAGCTAGTCCACCTAGCAACATGACATTAGGTATTGCAAGGTTGGGGCTAGACACAATGGGAGAACATGCCCACAGTCACCTTTTCAACTCGGTTGTGCACATGAGTCATAGCCCCTTTGCTGATCTGGCTAAAGTCATTCTCAAACATTTGTGTGCATTTGAATGTAGCATAATCTCCCTTGCACAGTTGTCACTGCAGTTTCTCCGTGGAGGTGTTAAACAGGGCCACTGCACAGCTGCATTGAGCTGTGCAATACAGTAACAGGGTTGTTGCTCAAGGCTACATTTAATGAAAGCAGCTCCCCAAGGCTCCACCAATCCTTCCTTGCCATGCCTTCCCATGCTTCCTATATTCCCTGGCAGATGTTGGAGGGAGGGAAGGAGGCCACTGGGCAATTGAGGGTGGTATCAGGCATTTCCAGCCTGAACCCAGATGTGTCCACCAGGGCGCAGAGATGTGGGACACACCCAGGAGGGGCCTCCCTCCAAGTTGGATGCTCTGGGTCACCACCACCTCAAAGTGAGCCAGCAACTGCAATGCTCCAAAGAATACTGTTGCTCTGGAGCCTCCAACTGGGCCTAAAACCAGCTGGAGGGCCCCTTTCATTCTCTCCTGTTCATGGTGACTTGTTATCATTATACACCCATTTGTTCCTGCTCCCCGCAACCATCCATCTGTCCAGGACAATGCCTCTGGGAGATCCATCAGAGGCAGCAGTACGGGGTAGTTGGGTGGCTAAATTGGTCTTTATAAAGGAAAGCAACATGCTAGACAGTGGGGATCGGACCAAACATAATTCGGGGTCATCTTTTACCCCAATTTTCTTTTTGAGGCAGAAATTAAAGGCAGTAATGAGTCCAGTCTTATTACTAATTCATAGGAAAATGATTTCTACTCCCCGTTTTATCTAGTTTAATACATTCTATTAAAATCATAAATGGTATTATAATTTTCTATATCCAACAATGATCATTTGCATAGCAGTGGATGAAAGAGAGACGTATTTTTTAGAGGATATTTCTGAAATTAGAAGAAAGCAAACAGAAACTTCTGTGGAACATTTATCCAACATATTTTAGAGAGGGGCAGACTTTAATCGTGGAAATGCAGGCACCAAGCATATCACATGAATGGAAGCTCAGTATCCAAGTGACTTACAGGTTATCAGCTCTGTCAAGTACCTTAAAATTACCCCAGTCATAGTGGGTCTTGTTTCTCATTTTACATTATTTGAAAGGTGCAGAAATATGTGCCAGGTGGTGAAAACATTCCCTTTGGTTATTTGTCTTGTTTGCTATTCTGCAAGAGATTTCTTTTCTTTCTTCCATGTGATATATATATATATATATATATATATATTTGCTAAAGGATTTTCAGACCATTAAGTTATTTAATGTTATTTATCCTTAAAGTTTGATGTTAACTAACTCATTTAAATATAGCCACTCTTTTCTAGAAAACCAACACTTTGTGCTAGAAAATAGAATGATGCTTTTCTTTCACTATCAATATGTTCCTGTTTACATTCTTTCTCAGTTACTTCTATAAGTTGAATGATTTCGAGCAAATGATTGTCAGACTAAAAGGACACAGGTCAAGCAGGCACAGCAAAACAGCATCTCTGACAGCCTTTTTGCACTTTCTTCAGTATGAGAGCATTACATAGTTACCAGAACAAGGGATCTGTCATCAGACAACCTGTACTCAAACCCCATTTCTGTCTCTGTTAGTTGTGGGACATTAGGTAGGTTTCTTGACCGCTCATAGCTGTATTATTCCTACCTACAGTGTTGACATAATGCCATCTTACCTCATAGGGATCAACTGAGAATTTAAGTCACTGCAGAGAAAGCTTTCAGTCCAAGGACTGATACATAATAGGTACTCAGTAAATGGTAGCTGTTCTTACAAATGAGTTGCAAGTATGTCTTTCAATAGCCATCAATCTAAGTAACAAAAAGCTCTAAATAAATAGTTCTTTTAATCTGTTTAGGAGGTTAGAAATTCTTATTATTAATACTCGCCCTGTATACACACACATAGATTAGGTATACAGAGGCATTGCTCACAAATCTCATTCTCGGGTGGGGCAGAGGTCCTGGGGAAAAAAGCAACTCTAATCTAAGGCACAAAACAAGTGTTGCACTGATCTACATGGGAGGTGATGCATTGCTTTACTCTTAGGATTTCTGGCCACGTATAGCTGAGAAGAGGAGAGAACACAGCATGCATTTTTAAAAAGGCCCACGGGAGGAGTACTGAAAGGAATGGAAACAGTCAGTGAACTGGACATTCAAGAATCAAAGCAGAGAGCAAATTTCCAACTGCGCTTTCAGTTACTTTCTCAGGAGGGAGTCAAGAATTAGAGACAAGAGAATGAGACTGAACTCTTGATGAGCTGTTCTGGCCTTCGTAGCTTTGTCATGTTGTATTTTTCGTATGCCATATCCTATGAAAACATTTTTGAATACCTATGCTATGGTCTCAGTGTTTGTGCCCCCACCCCAAATTCTTATGTTGAAACCTAATCACCAACATCACGGAATTAAAAAGGTGGTCCCTTTGGGATGTAATTAGGTCATGACAGCTCTGTTTTCATGAATGAGATTAATGCTCTTAGAAAAGAGACCTTAGAGAACTAGTTAGCTTCTTCCACCACATAAGAATGCAGTAAGAAGGCATCATCTATAAAGCAGAAAATAGGCCCTCACCAGACACAGAATGTGTTGGCACATTCTTAGGGACTTTTCAGCTTTCAGAGCTGTGGTACATTAATTTCTATTATTTACAAGCTACTCAGGCAATGGCATTGTTTTATACCAGCCCAAATGGACCAAGGCCACCTACTACGTGTTAGATTCAGTGTTATAAAGTGGGAATAAGGATAAAAAATGTGTAATTGTTTCTGCCCGGAAGGTATGAGTGGGGTCTGTGTAGGGATAAACAAATAAATAACTAGTTTATTATATTGTGGAAGATAAATTATCCGAGGGTACTAGGCACCACTATACATAGCAGCACAGTAAAGAGACAACATTGAAGTCCTCCAGGGTAGGAGAAAAATTTATTATAATTTAAAGAGAGAATAGGAGTAACTCACACAGAGATGGGACATGGTGGTCATTTCAGACCAAAGGAACAGCTTGAGCAAAGGCCAAAGGCAAGACTGATCATTCAAAAAAATAGTCAGCATTTCACGTTACAGTAGAATAAAATTATTATTATTTATTATTTGTAAGTAACAAAACTTACAAGTAAGACTGGAGATAAGCAGAACAGAGATTGTGTGGGACCTTGAAGCCCTTGTTAAGAATCTTACCTTTCTCTTGAATATCTTGACCCACGGAAAGCAGGTAAATAACTCAATGTGAGTGTGCTTTAGAAAATTAATTCTGGCTTCAGTGAGGACAATGAACTGGACTGATATAAAGGTTAAAGAAGAAAGAGGAATTTTTTAGTGTCTTCAGAAGGTCTTGAAACCTGGTTAAATACTGGCAACAAATGGGGAAAGAATGGTATTCATGGATTCTTGAAAGAGGAGAGTGATTATCTCAGCAAATGTGAAATGTGACCATCTTTTACTTTGACCATAACCCTAGATCCGGAGTTTTGAAAGGAAATTCAGTCCTTCTCTCATTGACTTGTTTATTTGGTCTTCCATTGAACCAACAGGTAACGAACATTTTGTGTTGTAGCCTGTGCTAAGGGTGGTAGATATGAAGATAATGCCAAATACCATGACTTGAAGGATCTCATTGTATTTCAAGTATGGAAAACATGCATATCATATGACAATGCAGTGTAGTCAGAGCTATAGTAGAGGTGTGCTCAAATATGTCATTCTGCATTATGTTTTCCTCTTTCACAATGCCAGTGAAACTAGAGGGTCCCATTTTATTAATGAAAATAATCTAATCATATGCTTTCAAACCCGAAACAGATCACCTATTTCTGATTTTTTAAACTTAGTTTTGAAGGTTGAGTGGGAACCTGAAGACCCAGGTTGGATGGAGCCGGAGGAACCTTTCCTCTATTTCAAGTTATGGTATAGTGAGACCTAGAGTCAAGTCTTAGCTATGCCACCTGCTGCTGAACCAACTTAGAACATATTTATTACCTTTCCTAAAACCTTGTTATATTTATTTGCAAGAATAAGAGTTATAGTCCATGGTCTTAACTATTTGAGAGAAACACACTGTTATGCAATTTTAAGCTAGGTAAACAATAAATGCATCACAATTTCTCTGCATATAGAATAAACCATTGGCAGAGTCCCAGGGCAAAGGTAGATTGGGGGCTGGAAATCAGGGTTGAGATGAAAACTGGGAAAAGCTTTAAACTGGAAATGATAGGACTGAGCAGAGAACTAGAACAGCCCTGTATATGAGGTAGAATTCAAATGAAAAAAATGAAAAGATTGGAAATTAGACAAATCAAGTGTTAAAGTTCGCAGTAAATGTGACCAATTCTCCAGCAAACACAGACCAAAAATCAAACACACATAAAACAACAAAAAGAAAGAAGCATGGTGAAAACTAAGAGAAGAGCCTACTGACAGAGCATAGGAAGATTTTCGTCCCGAGTGTTTCCATCTCTTCTCTTTTCTTCTTTTCTTTCCTTTTCTTTCATTTCCTTTTCCCTTCTTTTCTTTTCTCTTCTCTTTTTCCTTTGCTATTCAGTTTTTCACTCTCGCATGTTTTAAAAGTCCCCAGAATTTCTGACACCTTTATAACATATCTCTCTAAAACGACTTCTTGTTTATGTGTACATGTGTCTTGTCACCTCAATAATTTGTGGTTAATTTTGCATGAGACATGAGTCAAGTTAAATGGGTTTTAGCCCTAAGGAAGCAGTAACAAATTACTCTTTAAAAAATTCATTGATATGTTAACAGTATTATAATTTCTGTGCACCAATGGTACAAAACTACCATTAATTTTCAGTGCCTTATTGGATAGAATCTTAATTCATCCCCATAGGTGTTTTAATGGGAAAACATTGCTCCCTCTCTCTGACCTGCTCAAAAAGGGCAATGGATATAATTATAGTTAAGATGCATGATATTGGGAAGAACTTTTGGGAACAGAACAAAACATGTGTTGAGTCCTATTTTTGACATTCAATCTTTGCATGAACTTGTGATTTTGCATACTGCGCCTAACATTTCTAAACTTCCAATCCTTTCCTTCTAAGGCAAATGTGGATTAATAGCTCTCAAGATCATAATGAAAATTGAATATACTAATGTTTACAAAATATGAATCATTGTCCCAGACATATAATAATTATTCACAAAACGGTAGCTATCATTATTTAATTATCTAGGCTGTTGTTGTTGTTTTTTGTTTTTTTTTCCTGGAAGGCTTACCTGACAAAATGTTTATAGGCTAGA
Source organism: Rhinopithecus roxellana (assembly GCF_007565055.1). Classification (NCBI taxonomy): domain Eukaryota; kingdom Metazoa; phylum Chordata; class Mammalia; order Primates; family Cercopithecidae; genus Rhinopithecus; species Rhinopithecus roxellana. The sequence goes on along the minus strand of NC_044568.1, from coordinate 38,501,271 downwards.
ACAATATTTCAAGAAAAATCTAAAGAAAAATATTTCCTTTCCCATAAATCATTGTAAGTGAAAATGTTTTTGAAGTTTTACAAATTGACTTCTGATACTATCTGTAGGATAATGTCAGAATAGAGAAGGAAATAAGGACTTTGGGTTTGTGCAGCTCCCTGGTGACATAAAATCAATCACTTACATCCTTGTATATAGTCTTTCTCCTGCTCATTGCACATACTGGTAGAGCAAGACAGCTATCAAAATCTATTAACCTGATATTCTTCTTTAAGTTGAGAGTGTGTCCAGATGATAGGATAAAATATTTAAGAAAAAAAGTTTACTAGAAAGTTCAGATGGTCAGTTTTGTCAGATTCACCCTTGCTCACTGGAAAACGTTGACACGTTAAGCAGTGCCTCCAGGAGGGAAATGAATTAATTGCAACTTCCTTAGTGAGTGGCATGTTCTGAGTCTGAAGCTCCTCAACGTGGTTCCTTAGGGTAATGATCACAAGGTCAAGAGATCGAGACCATCCTGGCCAACACGGTGAAACCCCATCTCTACTGAAAATACAAAAATTAGCCGGACTTGGTGGCGTGAGACTGTAGTCCCAGCTGTTTGGGAGGCTGAGACAGGAGAATCGCTGGAACCCAAGAGGCGGAGGTTGTAGTGAGCCGAGATCGCACCACTGCACTCCAGCCTGGCGACAGAGCGAGACTCCATCTCAAAAACAAAAGCAAAATCAAAAAATTTACTCAGCACCAGGGCCCTTCTGGGATTCTCAGGTTGAATTTGAAGACATGGGTATTAAAAAAGGACTTATTGTTGTATGTTGTGCTGTAATACCACTTTGTTAAATTTGTAGATTTTTTTCCCTATCCATTATCAACCATCATATTCTTCTCAGCCTTGGCATAAGTATAATTTTATGATAGACCATAATAAAACAGATTTGTTTGGTGTGATGACTGTACTTCAAACTTAATTGAGAATTGCTCTATGATGTCAGGTAATAAAGTCGTTGCGATAAATAGTAAAGAGCAGAGTGGGAGAGGAACTGAGGTAGATAATCAAGGGAATAAAATTATGTTTTCATTTGGAGATTGATGGAGCTTGAGGTGCTAAAACATGCAGGGAGTGAAGTGTTTCCTGGTGATAGAGGCAAAGGAAAATAAAGCCTTATGGTGACTGTGGTAGAATAGCAGATAAGATAAAAAAGAAATAGAGCTCCATGAGTGCAACGAGGAAATATGGAAGGTTAGCCTATGGAAATTTGTCCATGTTTCAAGTATGTATTTGGATAAAAATAGTGATTTCATGACTCATCAATGAAAGAGAAAGAAAACAAATATGAATATATACAATGTAAATGACTTTCACAGCTATTATGATAAGCAGAAAATCAGACACATGATGATACATATCCTTCAATTCCTTTTGTGTGATTTTTAAGAATGGGCAAGACTAATTGGTGATGATGCAAGTTCAAATACTAGTTATCCTTACAGGGTAGCGGAGTACCTAGTAATAGAAGGTTAAAAAACTTGAAGCTTTTCGGTGAACAAGTTACTGTGTGTGTGCACTTATGTATATAGATACATATGTAAATACATTATGTACACTTAAGAGTTACCCACTTTATGTACGTTATACCACATTTTTTACAAAAGGATAAAATTGTAGATCTATTAAATCAACTTCTAAATTTTGGTATACATTTTCTACTGTGAGTGTTCTCAGGACTGTAGTATTTCAGCTTGCATCTTACAACAAGCTTTATGACTATGTAGAATCTTGATGTATATTGTTGCGTGAGAGGTGGAGGAAGAGAAACGTGTTGTTAAAGGTGAGGAACATAAAGTGAGCAATCTATTTATTACCAAATGATTAGTATTTACATTCTCAATCACCGTAACTAACCTGTAAGGTAAATTATATCTCATTTGTTTTACAGGTAAAGAAGTAAAGGCTTTGGGAGGTTATGTAGGCTACCCAGAACCTGTAAGTTACTCAGAGATTAAAAATCAAAGCCAGAAAAATAATACAAATCTAAATCTAAAAACCACAGTTCCTTGTAATGTTCCTTTCTCTATAAATGATATTAGCCAAATAATTTAATAATATTATAAGTTTATGCTTGGAGATAGATAATTAAATTTGTGTTCATCAAAGATGGAAAAATTATAGGATTTTAAAAGTTGGCATGTTTACTTAATCTGTGTTTATTTCACTTTCAAAGTGGATTTGAAGCAAATCGGAGTTTTAAGAGTTAGCCTTTTAAAGGGGTTTTGGATGGTTAGCCTCCTTATGGCATAAGGTTGCTAAGAAGACTAATTTTTTGTTAATATTATTGATGTTTTTCATTAAATATATTTAACTTCTAACTAAAACTCTTAAATAATTTTTTAGCCTGGTGGGCATATAAGCTGGAAGTCACAAAAGCCTGCATTGATTTTTAGAGAAAATGATTGAAATTCCAATATCTACTTATTCTATTTCAGTTCAGAGGAAAAAGTGGGTGGGGCGGGGGGCGGGGGAGCTGGAAGTTTGTTCTCAAATGTTTGTTGATTGTAGAACAACCATACTAGGGTTTGATGGGCAAATCAGCATGGAGTAAAAATGGTTCCTCTAATAGAAACTTCTTCCTTTTTGAACCTCTAACGTTTTAAATTTACTTTGAAACTTCTACCTTGTGGGCCTCTTTCTGCTTTCCAAAGTCACAAAAGTAAGGCATCTAAGTACTCCTCAAGACAGCCTTTCATTTTTCCTTGAAGCCACTGAAAACCAAGGGTCTGCAACAGAGAATACTGCGTGTTCATTCACTGGTGGTTTTTAAGACAATATCTAGGGAATCCTTCTGTAGTGGCTCCCCAGAGGAGATTCAGGAAACTTGTATAATTTAGGTTTAAAAACCTTTGAGGTATATTCCATTCTAGACATTTTATGGGATATAGTCAAAAAGCACAAATATATATTTAATACTCCAATCCTTTGGGAAAGAGTGTTCTTGGGTAAAAATTGTGCACCCTGGATAAAAATATGTATCATAGCAGAGATTCTATCATGCATTTATTTTATAGCTTTATTAATACATACTGATACATTTCTTAAAGATAAGTGTCAATCTCCCCTCACTTATACAATAAGACCCTAAAATTAAAGTTGAACTAGTTAGTTTCCTTCTTCTACAATTGTCCATGGTTTAACAATGCCACAATTCATCTTGTGACATCATATATGCCTTATATTATTGTGCAGAATATCCTTGCAATAGTATGCACTCTTTTTATCTTTTTTTCCACCTTCATTTTGTTGTATAGTATTTATGCAAAATTGTGTTTATTTGATTAGGTACATGGTAAACGCATGGGAGGGAGGGGCCAAGTGATATACTTGGTGCCAATGTATTGTGATAAATATTACAAAAGCTTTCGTTAAGTGAAGATAAGAGATATTCCAAAAGCTTTCATTAAGTGAAGCTAAGAGATATTCCAGAGATAAATGCATTGATTAAAAGTGAAGATGGCAGTGATATGCTGACTTTTTCCCACAATGCTACTAGGGCTACTATAGGTATGGTGGTGGGAGTTTCTAATAGTGGAAGCCTTATTAAAATGTGGCAAAACCTAAGGCTACTTCCTCTTTGTTATATTCATCTTGTTCACAATGCACACTTTGTAGGGAGGTCTGGAATATCAATATTGAAATTTCCACAATAGTTCAGGCCATAGGGCATTAAAAACCCTAAGACTGTGCAAGTCACATTACCTTAATAATAAGGGTTTTGTGTAAAGGAATAGGAGATGCTAGTATTGAAAAACAAAATAAAAATTCATTTAGGTTTCTAATATATGGTGACATAAGAACCTTATCTAAAGCAAGATATGGCAAATGTATGCATTATATATTTAAAAGCATGTCGCATTATTAACAGCAATAATAATATTACATTGATACCTTTTAATATTTAATTTTAGATAATGCTGGGTGTTGTCAAAATCACGATTATATTTCAAAAATTTACTTTTGTTTGACAAATAAATAAAATAAGTCATAAGCATATGTACATCCAATGAATTTCAAACACTTAAGCTCCCCCTTATAATCAGGGTGATTTGCTTTCATAGTAAAAAGAAAAAAAATCAGGAAAAAATGGTGTAGCATCACTGAGCCCACATAGCTACAGCTGCTCACTGAAAAGACAAATTATTTTCTGCTGAATATTCTCACACTTTGTATGCATGTGTTGGTATCTCTAGCATAAGATATCAACAAACCACTGACCTTATTTATTCTCTGTCAAAATTCAGAATCTGTGTTCTGTCATATGAGGTATAAACATTGTTAACATACACAGTATGATTTTTTAGAAAACAATATTTCAGTGAAATCAACAAAAGAAACTTTTTTCTCCTTTAAAAAAATGATTCTAGAGAGGAAGAATTCAAAAAGGAGCTCTGGGTAGCTGGGTTGTGCATTGGGACTGGGCGTTGCTTGCTGTCCATGGTGCTGATCCATTCTCCCTGCCTCCTGTGGCGGCTCACTCTCCAGAAGAACCACAGAACGGTTACCTGCAGAGTTCTTATCTGGAACCACTTGACAAGGTTTCTTTTCTCTACAGACGTTGAAATTGAGGAAAAGACTCCTTTAATTGACGTCAGGATTCTAAATAAGCACTGGGTAAACTTCAATGGGACTCAGAGCCATTATTTAATATCTACTCCATGGCTGCATACAACTTGTGGATAATATTGTGTTCTAGTAAGGAAATGAATGGCATATCCAATGTCTGAAGAACTGTCTTTCTGTTAAACACCTTTGACTTATTAAATGTAACGTTTTCATGGAAAATGTAAGGTTGAATAACACACTGAAAACATTTTAGTGAAGAAGAAGGTGTAGTATGTCTAATTTTCATTTAATTCCATTAGATATCTTTTGAAAGTATTTAATGTAAAGTGTTAATACTTACAGTATGCAGATTCATCAGGGATGGGCTATTGCATTTGTGACCAGAGCAAATCAGGTATTTTTATTAGAACAAGTGATCTCTCAAAGCTTTCTCTCAAGGTGCACCTTAATCTGTGCTGCCTATTGCATTAGTACGTTCCCATACTAAGATCTGGCCTATAGATTTTAAGGTCTTGACACAAGAAACAGAAGAGGAACAATATCCTTTGTTAGCTCAGGATGCTTCTTGAAGAATAGCACATACAATCTGGAGACTTCAAGATGACCAGTTTTATTTTAATCCTGAAGGAGCCTCTGAAGAAGAAATTAGAACAAAACAGGACACTTGGAATTGTGCAGTATTTTTGTTAAATGTGAAAAATCTGCATCGAAGCTCATTAAAAGAAAGGAAAAACGTCTGGAGACAATGTTTCTTCATAGAAAGGTGAGAAATAAATAATAAAAATGAAAATGATTCTGGGGACATGTAGCTAAAAGAATCAAACTGTGTTTTCTTAATGACTTAATTACAACACCACCTACAACAGAAGTCAGAAATATTTTTCTGTTGTCATATAGTAAATATTTCAATATTTGGTACCAAACAGATTTTGTTGCGATTATTTAACAATAATGTTATAGCAAGAAAGCAGCCATAGATTATATGCAAAGAAATGGTAATGTCTGTCTACCAGCAAAGCCTTATTTGCAGAAACCAAAATGTGAATTTTATATAATTTTAACATATTACAAAATAAGATTCCTCTGATTTTTTTCATGTCTGAATGTATAAAAACCACTCTTAGCTCATGGGCTAAGACAGAAAATTGACCAGCTTTTTCCCATGGTTTGTAGTTTGTTTATCCCTGATCTACAGCAATAGTTTAAAAATAAGTACAAGGTATAAAATAAAATTGTAGATAAAAAGCAACTTTGAACCTAAATTTATACTGTCCTTAATTAGATAACATTGTCTTGAGGATTTCACATGTGTTCTCTGAAATATTTGACACTTTCAAAATATTGACCTTTCTAGGTTTGACAAAGAGTTGTTTGAGATGTTTTTGAGATGTTTCATATTAAATCCAGCTTTATGTACAACCCAATTAACTGAACACTTGATAGATGTCAGGCATTGTGCTTAGGGTGTAATTAAAGAAGTAAGGGTTTCCTTTGTGCTTTAAAAGATCTTTTACAAAGTGTAATTTGATATACGTAGTATCCCTACTTACAATTACTCAGTTGATTCCAATCGTCACAAGCATGAAGTTCTTAATATGATGGAGACTGCTTTCCCAGACCTGGCCCCTGTCCTACTTTTCAGAAGAAAAACGAAGGCGTCTGCTCACATGTTAAGCTATAGGAGCCTTCTTTCAGCTCATTAAACAATATTCTTTAAGGAAAAAAAAAAGAATCCATTGATACTGTTCTAACTGGATTAGACTTGCATCTCTATTCATCTCGTTATAACAATTATTCCTTAAATTGACATTTAATTATTCAAGGGGCCTTCTATAACCTCTAGCTAAGAATAAATCCCTTTTTGAGCTGGGTGCAGTGGCACAAGCCTGTAGTCCCAGTTACTTGAGAGGCCTAGGTAGGAAGATCACTTGAGCCCAGAGTTTGAGGCATCAGTGAGCTATAATTTGGACACTGCACTCCAGCTTGGGAGACAGAGCAAGACTTCATCTCTAAAGAGCAAAATAAAAAGATTAAATTGTTTTTATATGTTTCTATAGCACCATATATCTTCTATTACAGTGCACATTTGTAATTAGTTATTTAATATATGTCTTGTCAATATCCCTCTTTGTCCAAAGGTGCAAGAAGGCAAGGACTTTGTCCATTACACTCAATGTTTAGTTCTTACACATTTTAGTACATGGCCTGGCATACAATAAGGCATGAAAGTGGTGCTCAAATATATGTGTTGAATTGGATTCAATTGACAACCTCTCAGTTAAATAGTACAGAACAGTAAGTAAACAAAACATAATCCTAAAAGTAAGATACTAGTTGTGCAGCCTTGAAACAATCTGTTGCAGCCTTCGACCTAGTTTCTAAATCATCCTAACGGAGTATTGTTCCTAAAATTGATAATGCTTTGTCAAGAATGGATATTGCTTACTGACTTTATTGGCTTTAATAATGCTGTCATAAGAGGGATCACTCACGTCTGTAATCCCAGCTCTTTGGAAGGCTGAGGCGGGCGAATCACCTGAGATGAGGAGTCAAGACCACCCTGGCCAACATGGTGAAACCCATCTCTACAAAAATACAAAAAAAAAAAAAAAAAAAATTAGCTGGGCGTGATGGCGGGTGACTGCAATCCCAGCTACTCGGTAGGCTAAGGCGGGAGAATCACCTGAACCCAGGAAGTGGAGGTTGCAGTGAGCAGAGATTGCACCACTGCACTCCAGCCTGAGTGACAGAATGAGACTCCATCTCTAAATAAATAAATAAACAAACAAATAAATAAATAAAAGACTTAATTTTGTAGAATATAGAAGCATACTATCACCTCCCCCTGCCCAAATTTCTAGATGCCATTGCCAAGTTTTGTCCAGTTAGTTTTTGTGATTCATCATTGCAAACAATTTTCCAGAAATTTATGAAATTGTTTTTAATGTCAATATTTAAAAGTTGGTGAAAAAATTAGTTATCCCCTCTCTTTAAAAGATAATGGCCTTTTTAAATTATAGAGAAATGTTTATTATACTCACAGCTTTCTGTTTCATTTTAATATTTAACTTGAAACAGTTTAGACTGATGGCCCACTAGCTTGAAGAAACCCAGAACTGTGCATATTTTGATGAATTGCAAAGTCTGGGGAAAAGGACTAAAATGGCATATTTGTTTTGTTTGAGATATGGCTTTAAAAGCCTAAAATCACTTTTTTTGAAACTTGGTTAGAGAGAAGCATTTTGAATATATTTATAGTGCTTCTGAATAGTTTTCTATGGATTTCATGTTTTCTTTATACTGGTAGGTTAGGAAAATGGATGGTATAGGTGATACACTGTACTTTAATTCAATAATATTAAAAAATAAACCAGTCATGTTGATGTTATGCAGACATATTCTTTCTCTCATTTCAAGTCATTTATTTGACGATTTCATTTATTGTTTTACTTTTAAAAAATAACTCCTTATATTAAAAAATCTAAACTAATAATATTAATACATATGAATTGTTTATTAAATAACTTTAATACATTCGTGTAAATATGGACAAAGACGGCAGGTAAACACAAGTCCAGTTTGACTAGGCAATTAAATTGCATTTAAAAAATTATACCAATGACATAATTATCATTTAATATAGGATTATTTTAAATTAAACAAACTTGTATCTGCATCCTCACATTAAGAATACTCAGCATTCATTAAAGAGTATGAGAAAATTGAAACCATTTTATTTACTTAAAAAGCCTCAAAAGTGGAAAGACTAATAAAATTCAACCTCTGAATATTACTAAGTATTCCTGATAATTAAATATAAATAAGTATCTGGTAACTAACATTAATCAATAGAATGCTATTTGTTTCCTCTGATAGAGGATTAAATAGATGACCTTTTCTTAACCCATTTAAGAATATTTTAATCTCATAGTTCTCATTAATGTTTTATAGTATTAGTCTCTTAGACTATTAAAATTTTTAAGAATAACTTTACAGGTTTGGTGATTTTCAGAAATATAACAGTAATTAATTTGTTTACATATGAGTGTGAATCACAAAGAACTGAAATACACTGGAGAATAGATGTTCAAGAGGGAGGGCATTTAGTTAAGAAGTTATTCTCATTAAATGTCCATACTTCACATTTTAATATGCTTTAGTAGTTATCTGCTTATGGTTGTAAACACATTACATAAAAGAAACTATATTATGATATATTTTAGAATTTGGTGAACCCAAAATATCACTATAATTGACTTTTGATGTTCTTTTGAAAGCGTATATAAACATTTCCCTCATAAGAATATTAAAGCACTCATGATTTGGTAATTTTCCCAGGGCTAACAAGTTGATGTTGTGATCAGTGTTAGCCAGTCTAGTTTGGCTTCGTTTGAAAGTTTCATACCCTCTTCGTAGTGTCGGACCCTGTTCTCTGGACAACATTCAGGCATCTGACAGAGTCATGAGTAATCATAACATGCTAGACTCCCATCAACAGCGATCGGCCCAAGTGGAGAGCAGTGCATCTACTTAAGCATGAATAATATTGAGTGTTCTTTCCTGAGATCGGTATACGGATACTAGGAGACAATTTTCCAGATTTCTGAGATTTCTAAATTGCAGCTTCTATGTCCTGTTCTTCACCATCTGGAGAGATTTACCACAAGAGCAGAGAACAAATCACAACTCAGAGAAACAGAGAGAAGCATAGAGAGGAAACATGAAATTAAAGAAATACGTTTTGCCTGCAGGTTCTGAGTCTTCCGATGTCTGTCTCTCCCCTTTCTATCGACATTTTTTCAATTTACTTAAGCTGTCCCCATGGTGTTAATGGTTATCTGTGCCAAATAATTCTTCAAGGTTCAAATGAAGTTTCAGATGGGCAAGTTAATTCTTAAGCCTCCACTTTTTGTATATTATAATGATGTTAACCACACAAATATTTTATTTTTAAAAAGTGTAAGTTTTATAAACCATCAACACAAATCAGTTTACTTCAAATCGGCATTGTTCATTTCCAGATATTGCCCTCCATGTGCGCCCCACATCTCTAAGAAAAAAGAGAAAGCTGAATATACAGCATATTCTTTTAAAGCTTTAATGGACGTCCAAACATGGTAAATTGTCTGATACTGGTCAATAAGTAGACAAAAGCTGAAGACATTTTTGAGATTATTATGTAGCCAAGGAGTGGATAAATAAGTTATAAAGGAGATTTCAAAGGAAGATTTGAAAAAATTAATGGAAATAAAAGTGATCAGGCTAGCTGTGATCTGATGTGGAATTATTTGATTATGATCAGAGGCATAGGAACCATTTATATTAACAGAGAGGTATCTGGCAACACTTTTTACGGCAATATCACTTCAAAACAGTCATATTTATTTATTTATTTACTGAGACAGGGTTGCACTCTGTCGCCCAGGCTGGAGTGCAGTGGCACCATCATGGCATACTGCAGCCTTGACCTTCCCAGGCACCAGTGAGCCTCCCACCTCAGCCCCTTGAGTAACTGGGACTACAGGCAAGCACCACCATGACTGGCTAATTTTTTTTCTTTTCTTTTTTTTTTTTTTTTTTTTTTTTTGTAGAGACAGGGTTTCACCATGTTGCCCAAGCTGGTCTCAAATTCCTGGGCTTAAGTGATCAACCTAACTCAGCCTCCCAAAGTGCTGAGATTACAGGCCCAAAGAACTCATATTTATAGCATGTTTTCCAACTGCATGTAAGTAGAAAAATAAGTATGCAAATGCACTTTTTCTTTAAAAAAAATGTTGCTAGCTCATTAGTTTGATTAATTATAAAATGACTTTCCTATCTGTCCTACATTTCTGGCCAACTTTGTCCTCACTAAATTTATAACTTCCAAGTAGTCTCATAACAGAATATGCTAGTGAAAAGTAAAGTGAAATGTGGTAGCTCTTTAATGTGTATTAATTTAAACAAAGCTTAATGCCAGTTTTTATATTTTTCATTGAGAGCTCTCATGGCTCAGATCATGCATTAATCTTTCCCCTCCCAACTTCTCCCAAACAGATGAGTCAACAAGATTAGTGCCGAGCTTTTATTTGAACAAACCTAAGCATCAATACCATTCTGCTATCAGAATAGAGATAAAATACACTGATGATTAGCAAGTGTTTTAAAAAGTGTGTGATTTTGTGTGTGCATTGTGTGTGTGTGTAACATGTCTGTGTGCCTGAAGATATGTGGAATGTGCATAATTATCTATAGAGTGATTTCTTCCTCTGAGAATACTAAGTCTAAGGTATCCATACCTATGAATGGCATTAGAGCCAATCCAGGAAGATCAAAGGTAGGTAGGGAGTCACTCCAAAAGCCAGTTGGCTGGTGTTGAGTAAAGAATATGAGGTAGATTGTAGGACTTACAATATCAGGTAGATATTCTATTTTACCATGTAAAACAAAAACTCGAGTCAAAGGGTAGAGTCAAAGACTTTTTATTAAATTTTGCAGATAAAATAAAACAAGATTCCAAGTGGTCTGTAGCCAGCGATTACATAAACAAAGAAGCTCAACAGCTTGTAGGTCAGTATCAAGATAGTCAAGTGCAATTTAGTTGGAGTACATAGCAGGATTAAAAGCCTGGAGACATAAATCATATAAAGGGATGAGAGAGTATGGTAAAGTTTTATAACTCCATGTGTGGGGGAAGGAGAAGTATGGCAGATGAAGGCAGTCTGTGATTGAATTTGTGAGTGGACCTTACATCTGGTATTTAACTGTGGCAGTAGGGAAAGATAGTGAGCTAGTTGCCTTCATCGGCTTGATATTTTTGTTCTTCGCATTGTATTATGCATTCTGAACGCTGTCTCAGGAATGAAAAGTGAGACCATGGAGTGCAAAATTGTTTCCCTGCCCAAACATTCTATCAGTTTTGGTCATACTTTGATGTTGAAAATAAATAAGTCCAATCCATTTGTTTCTCTCATCTATCTCTTGAGTTCTAACTATTCGATTTCTAAGCTGTCCTGGATGAGAATTAATTTTTACTCTGCCTTCCTATAGACTGGGGAAAGAATGTCTTCATGCATACAATTTCTGTGATTTTTTTTTCAAAGTCTCAACATCATTGCTTCTCAGCACTCTTTCAGCACTTGATTCTTTGAAGGAAGGAAAGTAATGTTACAAAAGAGGCAACGAGTTTCAAGCAGGTAGAACTCCAGGTTATGGTGTCCTCTTTTGGAAAGAAATAAAAAGCTGATTTTACACTCATTGGTAAGCTCAGAGTGGAGAAGAATCTTTTTCCCTATCCTTAGCCACAATATCCCTGAGAATATATAGATTACATAATAACCATTTAAAATAAAGTCCAAACAATACAAATACAGAATAATTCAGTTTTCCAATCAGGAAAGCAAGTTTTATGACAGTTTTGATAGAGGAAGTAGTATTTTACTCCTCAGCAGTTTTCTTAAATGCATCTCCTGATACTTACATACACCGTGGCAATAGAAAGAAGAAAATTTAAAAGGGGAATGAAATGTAATTGAAAATCACCTTATCTGTTTATGTATTTGATGTGAATCAAATGAAACAATAAGTGTGAAGGCTCATTTACACTCAGTTTCCCATATGATATGATTTGGATGTTTGTTCCCTCCAAATCTCATATTGAAATGTTATCCCCATTGTTGGAGGTGGGATGTGTTAGGATCATGGAGGTGGATCCCTCATGAATGTCTTCTCCCAGTAATGAGTGAGTTCTTGCTCTGAGTTCACATAAGATTTGATTGTTTAAAGTAGTGTGGCACCTCCTCCTCCCTTGCTCTCTCTCTCACCATGTAACACTGCCTGATCTTCGTTCACCTTCCACCATGATTGGAAGCTTCCTGATGTCCTCACCAGGAGCAGAAGTTGGCACCATGCTTTTCATACAGCCTGAAGAATTGTGAGTTAAAATAAACCTTTTGTCTTTATAGATTACAAGGCTCAGATATTCCTTTCAGCAGAGAAAATGACCTAACACAACATATAACAAGAATGGTGCCATGAACCTTCAAATGACTCACTTTTTTAATTAGTCATATGGGGATAAAATTTTTATGCAGAGTCACATCCCTAATATATTGACAACAGAGGATTAGAACCTTTGGATTTTTTACTCCTGTTCTCATGTCTTTTATTTCCCTGCAGCTCAAAAAGGGTGCTTCATATCAAAGAACAATGCAGAGACAGATGTAGCAGAATTGCAACAGAGAATGGTGGAGCCTAAGGAAGGGCAAGTCAGGACTAATATATCAAAGTAACACATCTAGACTCTGTCTAGCCAGTTTGCAGCAATGATGGTTTTGAAGCAGGGATGTGATGTCATAAGATTGCATTCTAAGATTTATATCCTTTCAAACAAGAGGGTAATTTATTTTAGGAGTCAGTTGAGAGAAACTACAACTTGAATCTTGTACGGGAGGGTCACTAGCACAAGAGTGGTAGTGCAAAGATGAAATCCATACCTGAAGGAAGAAGGGTGAAGATGGACACATAGGTCTCCTCTTCTTCACCTCTCAGAGGTCAAAGTGATCTAAGGGCAGTAGCCAAGAAGAAACACCCGTTATATGCCTGCAAGGTTAGAGAGGTGAGCATGTCACATGCTCCCAGCTGGACCTGGAAATGGGCCGTGAAGTGGCTACCTAGAGCAGGTGTTCTCAAAGTGGGGCCTTGGAACAGCATCATCAGCATCGCCTAGAAACTTGCCAGAAATAGAAATTCTTGCCACCCAGTTCAGACATTCTGAATCAGAAAATCTTGGCGTGTTTCTAGGGATCTGTGCTTTATCAAGCTCTGCAGATGATTTTTGATGCTGCTAAAATTTGAGAAGCAACAGAATTAAAACAGTAGATCTCAACCAGAGGCAATTTTTTTTTCCAGAGGGCACCTGACAATGTCTGGAGATGTTACTTCATTCAAAAATCTCTCTTTTTTTCTGTTACATACCCACACCCCATACGCACACACACACACACACACACACACACATATACATACATACATATATATAGAAATTGTATAATATATAATCATTATTTCTCTTTTAACAATGAGTACCTTTCAAGGCAAAGTAATATTGATTATCTTCCCAAAGTGTTTCCAGAATAAGTATTCAAACCTAAGTTCTACAAATAATTTTAAAGTTTCTGGATTTGGTGGTGGTCCTTTTTCTTTTTTTTTTTTTCATTCCTCTCTTCCTCTTAAAACTGAAATATTACATGTAATGTCTGCTTGTGTGTGTGTACTACATTACATGATACAAAAATTAAAGACAATATTCTTGTCTGCAGGGATTTCATTGTGCCTTGAGGTAAATGTTACGTTCTTTATTTTGTGTGTGTGTGTATGCAACTGCTGCAGTAAAGGTTTTAAGCTTTTGGAATAAGAATAAATGGGGGAATTTCAGAATTCTTCACAAATGGGTATGCATTTATTATAGATTCAGTACTTACAAGTTGTATGGATGTTAAGTGCCAAGAAAGTAGGTTGGGAAGAACAAACAGTAGGGAGAATCATGTACCGTGATGGTTTTTATTATCTCATTAAATTTTTCAAATTCGTCAAAAGCCCATAAATGTAAATTTTACAACTTTATAGATGAACAAATAAAGATTCAGAGGGATGAAGTATCCAAGGTCACACAGCCAATGATGGCAGAGCTGAGATTAGATTTCAAAGATATCTGAATCAATGATCGTTCAAAAAGACATAAAAATTCTTATAAGTAATAATTTACAATGCTCTTTCATGTGTCCAAGTTTGAGAAAATGGGTCATGGGAAGAGGTGGCAGGGTTGGAATGAATAGGAAGGAGTTAGTAAAAAAAAAGTGGGGTGGAAAATAAAGTTTAGAGGTAGATACAAATACTGAAAAATTAATACCTTAAAGGAGAGTGATAATGACTAAGATGTATGTATTAGTTCGTTCTCACATTGCTGTAAAGGACTGCCTGAGACTGAGTAATTTATAAAGGAAAGTGGCTTAATTGACTCACAGCTAAGGAGGCCTCAGTAAACTTACAATAGTGGTGGAAGGGGAAGCAAACATATCCTTCTTCATATGATGGCAGGAAGGAGAAGAATGTGAGTTGAGTGAAGGGGGAAGCCCCTTATGAAACCATCAGATCTCATGATAACTTATTCACTATCACGAGAACAGCATAGGGGAAACAAATCCCATGATTCAATTACCTCCCACTGAGTTCCTCCCACTACACATGGGGATGATGGGAACTACAATTCAAGATGAAATTTGAGTGGGGACACAGTCAAACCATATCAGTGTGTCATCCTCTAGAGAAGATTTGAAATGTTCCCACCACAAAGAAATAATAAGTGTTTAAGAAAATTGATATTCTAATGACCTGGATTTGATCATTACACATTGTATGCATATGTCAAAATATCACATCTAACTCTATATCTCTGTACAATTATTTGTCAATACAATTAAAATTTAATTTAAAAAAGAAAACTTTCTTGTTTTCAGTGAATTTCTTTCTCAAATCAACAAGGAAATCATTTTAATTACAGGATTTCTCATTGCTCTCTGTGACACTGCTTCTAAAGTGACCTATCTGAGGAGAAACTAGATTTTATTTTTTGCCATCCAATCTTTTGTGGATCAATAATCCATTAAAATCGATGATTAGAAAAATCAGTTTAAAAGACAAAAAGCAATTGTTGTCTTTTCCATTGTTAGGTTCAACCTATGTGATATTAATCTGCTAAAACTGCTATAAAAATTTCTAGATGCTTTTCCTTATTGTCTATATTTATCTTGTCATGAATTGGTAATAAACAGAGGACCAGCACCAATTTCTGCATCAAACTTCATTTGGACAGCTCTAATGTCCTCCTTAGTCTATACCACCTGAATAGCACCCCTTGGATTTATGAGCTCAGAGACTTTGAGGTCTTAATGTAGCTTTGTTTTTAATCTTACTTGTCCCTCTGTATGGAATCCGATATTTAAATTCACAATGCCTTTACTGAGTATCAACTCTGTACAGTTCTAGGAGGAAAAATATGAATGATAGTCTTTCCCGGACGGGGTCCATTTCAGGGAAATAACTGATGGTACATAATTTTCTAATAATAAAGCATTTTAAGAAGATGAACAAAGTCTTTTTGGACTATAAAAGAAGATGGATCAGGAGGGAAGGGGTGATAGAAATAGGAAATGCTTCCAAATACAGTGTTTTTAAAATAAGTCCAAGCAACCAGTATTTTGAATTCCAATTCTACTCCTTCTTATGTTCCCTGTACACAGTTTAGCTGAGAGCAAGTGCTTAAAAAGAAAGTATGATTGCACTGAATTTCTGTCTTTTAAGTAATTAATTTTATGTTATATAAATTTGCCCCCAATATAAAAGAAAGAAAGCGTGATTATAGAATTTTAAAACAACATTTCACATAAGCTTTACCTACAGAGCCAAAATCAAAAGATGGCAAGCAATTTTACAGGTAATTGACTTAGATAAAAATTTTATCGCATTGAACAAGAGGCATAAAAATCCAGATCAACATTTGCTGCTAAAATTCACAGAATGCCTTCTCAGAATAAGCTTTTCTTTGTCTG
The DNA here is from genome assembly GCF_007565055.1 of Rhinopithecus roxellana. Classification (NCBI taxonomy): domain Eukaryota; kingdom Metazoa; phylum Chordata; class Mammalia; order Primates; family Cercopithecidae; genus Rhinopithecus; species Rhinopithecus roxellana. The sequence continues at coordinate 38,485,068 of NC_044568.1, read as the reverse complement.
TAGACACATGAATATTTCTTTGAAGAATTTTTCAATTTAAGGCAATAAAACCAAACTCTAATATTGAATATTTCAGTGTGATTAAATGTAAATAATGGGACACTAGTATACCTCAAAATATGGAAAAGTATATGAAACATTTCAACTAAAATCAGGGAAATCATGTAAAGAAATGCAATAAAAAATTTGTTCCTCATCCTGATCACTTTGAGTAAATATAAATAAAAATAAATGTACAAGGCTGGGTGCGATGGCTCACACCTGTAATCCCAGCCCTTTGGAGGCCAAGGCAGGTGGATCACGAGGTCAAGAGATTGAGACCATCCTGTCCAACATGGTGAAACCCTGCCTCTACTAAAAATGCAAAAATTAGCTGGGCGTGGTGGCGCATGCCCATAGTCCCAGCTACTCAGGAGGCTGAGGCAGGAGAATCTTTGGAACCTGGGAGGCGGAAGTTGCAGGGAGCCGAAATTGTGCCACTGCATTCCAGCCTGGCAACAGCAAATATATATATATATATATATTTGAAAAATGGACAGTAAAGAAAATACTATTTCTATGCAAGGGGTTGATCTTCAACTAAACAGGATGAAAGATTAAGTGATATAAGAACAGTGATTTTCCTTCAGTTATATCATCAGATTCTAACAAATATATGTGAAACTTCTTGGAAATAAAACCAAAAAGCATCAAATCAGAATGAACTGTATTTATAAGGGTTTATATAGTGTGCTTAAACTTTTCTAAGTTGGATAGGAGGTCAGACATGAAGACAACATATTTAATGCTCTCATTGTTGAAATTTTGAATTTTACATCACATATAAAATATAGATTTTAAAATAACATATACAAATTTAAAGAAGAAAGTAAATTATATTTAGGTATTCAGTAACCCTGAGCATGATTCCTGACTCTCTTATTGGGTCTATAAATGTCAATCACTAAAACAATACAAATTAGGCAACTGAGAAAGAGCCAACAGTGATGACACTATTGTGAGGCAGAAACTAGAACAGGGTTGTGGCAAACATCAATGGAAGCCATTTGTCAGGCAGTTTTGCCACAGCTCATTGAAACCACCTGAAATTGTCTTGTTGCATTTTCTTTGATTGCCTTCTTTTGACATAACAGCACCCATGGTTAAATTCAAAACCCTAAATTCACAATTAATGATGTCTCAAAAGATGCGCACAACGTGCTGACTTGTTCCTGTTTAAATCCCTTGTCCCAACCTCAAGTGGATTACCTAGTAAGTCCTTCCCTAACTGAATCATTCTTCCCCTGTCAGAGATAACTATTTCACATCTTTTTCTTTATGTTCAACCTTTAATCCTCACTCTCAATTTACAACCCACATTCTTATTTCAATGAGAAAATTCCAGCACTTTGAAAAGACTTTCACAAACTGGCAATTCCACACCTGCAAATTATCTGTATATTTACCCTTATGCCCTGTTTTCTTTTCTTCCTATTAATGTGAACAAAATCCTCACTGTCTTAGGCCAAATCCATTACTTGTACACCAGTTCTATTTCCTCTCATTATTTAAAGACATAAATATATCATTCCAGGTATTACCTTCTCATTCTTGCTCTCATCAACTCTTCTCCACTTTATTGGGTAATTCTCAATGACATAGAAAATGAGATTTAGTTCCTTCAATTAAAAAGGAAAAATAGTATCTTTTAGGACTTCATCTCCTCCAAATACCACACTACTTGTTTGCTCTCTTTAAAATTGAAACTGTTAAAAATAGTCAACTTCTGCTGTTTTCTCCAATTCCTCTCTTGCAGTCATCTCTTAAGCCCATTTCAATTAGGCAATCACCATGATAATTCCACTGAGAAATCTCTCACATGCACCACATAATGGCAAATATTATTAAATTATTTTTATTTGATATATTATCAGCAATTAATCATGTCTTTTGCATATATGCATATTAAATTGTCTTTCGGTACAAAACTCTCTTTTGAGCATCCTTCTGAACAGCTTTTACTTTTATTCTTTTTTCTTTTCTTTTCCTTCCTTCCCTCCCTCCCTCCCTCCCTCCCTCCCTCCCTCCCTCCCTCCCTCCCTCCCTCCTTTCTTTCTTTCTTTCTTTCTTTCTTTCTTTCTTTCTTTCTTTCTTTCTTTCTTTCTTTCTTTCTCTCTCTCTCTCTTGACACGGTTTCAAGTGACATGATCTTGGCTCACTGCAACCTCCACCTCCTGGGTTCAAGCGATTCTCCTGCCTCAGCCTCGTGGGCAGCTGGTTCTACAGGCATGTGCCACCACGCTCAGCTAATTTTTTGTATTTTTAGTAGAGATGGGGTTTCACCATGTTAACCAGGATGGTCTCGATCTCCTGACCTCGTGATTCGCCTGCCTCAGCTTCCCAAAGTGCTAGGATTACAGGCTTGAGCCATCGCGCCCTGCCTGAATAGCTGCTTTTTCTACCTATCCTTTGCTGGTTTCTCATCATCTTGCAAATCTCTGAACATTGTACTGTGAATGATTGATGGATTAGGACTCTTTCTATAGCTACTCTTTACATCACTCCTCCTACTCTCATGGCTTAAAAAAAATTTCTGTCCCTGATAGCTTACAATTTTATATGTCCAGCTTGGACATTTCTCTGACTTTTATATTCAACTTCTTTCTCAACATCTCCATTTGGATTGTTTAATAGGTTATTTCAAAATGAGCATATTCAAAAACATACTTTTCAGTTTTTCCCCAAACATAATCCTGCTCCACACCACTCCACGTCTGAGAAAGTGCCTATTTGGCCTCTTAGAACTTGAAAACATCCTTGATGTCTTTCTACCCTTCACATAATAAAACTAAACCATCAGCAACTTCTGCTGGTTTTGGTATCAAAATATATTTAAAATTGCACTGCTTATCTCTTCCTTCATTGCTATCATCCTTGGCCAGGACAAGAAAAATAATACCTGGCTCACTGCAATCAACAACTAACTGGTTAGCCTGTTTTTATCTTATAGTATGGGTTGCATAGGAACTCTTACTAAGACCACAATGACTGCTAAAAAATATTTTCCCCTCGTATTTTTCAAACTTCATGTTACTTACTGCCTGTGGCCAAATGAAATAAAATTTGTTTTTGAATACTCTGTTTTCAGTAAGAGGCTTTTCCACAGGATTTAACAAGACTATCCTAAGCCTGAATGTCTGATTTATAAACGTTGGTCTCAAAATGAAGACTACCGAAAGACTCACCAGCAGGACTGGAAAGGGCTTTGAGCTTGTGACACATAGGAAACCACGGACCAACAGGTTATGCTGAGACTGAAGACAGTACTCATGGAGGGGAATGTCAGCCGTTCCCATACGAGGGAAGTAAGAAAGAGTAACTCATTTTGTCCTAAAGAGCAAAACTAGGACATTCATCAATGAGTAGAATTACAAATTTCTCCTTCTATTGATCAATGGCTTCTCCCTGACATGCAAAGTCAGAACTGCCAAAGACTAAATGGGGATTGTCTGAATAAATAGTGGATTCCCAAACACTGAAGCTATTTAGTAGATAATCGATTCCCAACCACTGGAGATATTCTCAGACACTGAATGGCAGGATATTTCAGCTGAGATTTAAACATTAATGTTAGATCAGAAAACATAGAAGTTTCATTCTACTTTATAATCAAATATTAACACTTACTGATGGAAACTATAGAGGCAAGGCATGTTTCTTACATTTGCTCTCAAGGAGCTAACAGTCTGGTAGTGAGATAAACAAAGGCACCATATATAAGTAAAACTGTGAGAATGCATTAGTGTTCTATTGTTGTCATAGCAAATTACCACATACTTAGCTGCATAAGCAAAGCAAATTTATTATCTTGCAGCTCTATATGCCAGAAGTTTGACTTGTGTATCACTAGTTATAATCAAGGTAACCACAGGGCTGCATTCCTTTCTGGAGGCTCTAGGGAATAATATAATAATATATCATAGTGAAAATGTGTCTTTTTTCTGTCCCACAAAATACACTACGGATAGTAGGCAGAAATTATGTATGGGGTTTTAATATAGCTAGCACTAGTAATATATTGTTTTTTGTGCAGATGATAACAAGATTTTTAATGTAATTTAATTAGCTCTTAATATTTGAAATGATTCAGGATCGAATGGTCAACAAGCTATGACCTCTGCCCTCAATTGGCTTATATAGTAGAGGGAAATATAGACAATTAAATAAAAACCTTTACACAATAGGATAAGGACTAAAGTAGGGAAAGTAAGATGCTAGGGTAACACAGATTAGGAAAAAATAATGAAGACAGAAAGGTATTTCCAAAGAAAAAGATACTGGGTGAAAGGAAGAAAAATAACATTCCAGGTAGAGAGAAGAATATTTGTGAAGTGTGGAAGTTGAGAGTTTAGTGTGTTTCTTGAATTGGAGATGAATACATGGCTAGTGTAGAAACTGTATGACAAGGGAAAGGAGCGGTCAGTGAATGTTGAGAAGTAGACTAAGGTTAAGTTAGTGTTAGGATTAAAGTATAGATGTATTATTTTGCCAAACATACAGTGAATAAGCAAACTTGTCAACATAAAATATGGTCACTTTTTTATTAGTACAAATTCTGGGCTACCAAAGTCACTTAGCTAAGCACTAAAATTATAAAAGAATTGTATACACATAGAAGGTTGCATTTATAACAAATAAGGTTACATTTATCTCCAGATCTACATGGAGCTTATAGTTAAATCAGATAGACTTAATGGCTTGAACTCCATTGTTTATTCCTTCATTTATCTATCATTGCATTCTTCAAGTAATTAAGGATATTAAAAACAATCAGAGATATTTTCTGCCTCACCTCCCTTGAGAATACAGTATGTAGTAACACCTAACACAAATGCAGCTATGAGAAAACCAATGACGAGAAAATGCATGTAAATCCTTAGCACTGAGCTTGGCTCATAGTGAGCTGCTATTTTTACAGCAAGAGAAATGATTAATGATTTCCTCATTTGTAGTTCTATAATGGAAATAGATAAATATTAGGAGTGTGACAGATATGAATTCCTATAGGAATACTAGATCAACCATTTATTTCTGTATGACCTTGGCTAATTCTGGCATTCCTTTGAAGTCTCAATGTTTTTAATTTTAAATGGGGATAATTATATTGATTTTGCAGAACTGGTTTGAGATTTATAATTTAAACATACACATAATTAAATATATTATTTTATTTAATTCATTTCAATTCAACTGTCAATATATAGCAGATTTTAAAAACTAACCACTTAGCAAATTTAAATTTATTTCCCCTTAATTCTTTTCAATTCAATCATCAGCAATATCAAATTTTATCATTTAAATAGATGGTAGAGAAAGCTTCATAAGTGGTTATTGCAGTCTTTTCAAATGCTTGCTTTCATAATGATGGATTATCATTATATAGAGTTTAAAATGAATGATAGAAGAGAGTTGGCTCCCTGTGGGAACTTCCAAGAAATTGTAAGATATATACAGGATCTGCTTCACCCAAAAGTAAAGGTATATTAATACCTGCTAATGTATCTTTCTTTTTTCCAATTTGATGGGCCATTTATTTTATATAGGTTTTCATTTACTCATTAAAGTGGTTCGCATCATTAGCTTGGACTTCTAAATAGATGGCAACGTAATAAGTTACTTGCAGACAGTCTCTAAAGTCCTCCCACACAGACCCAGAATTTGAACTAAGTTTTAGTTTCTGAATGAGGTCTTTTGATTAGGCACAAGTTATAGTCTTGCTTTTTGTCCTGTTCTAGTAATCTCTGTTGACAATATGTAAAAGGAACTCACGATGAAAAGTAAGAATGAATAGTTTGTTCAATTGAATGTTTTTCCCCCTGTTCAAAATGTGATCTTACTTTTGGACACAAAACATATTATTGATGGTCTTTGTAATGAAAATCATAAAATGTTCCATGAGATTTTTCATTGAAGGATGACATTTTTATAACAGATACATGCACCTCTTTCAAATAATAAAACTAATGAGCTCATTTGGAGGCTTTGAAAATTGCAGAAGTATATAAATAGCAAAATAGTTCTAATTTAGTAGCATTATTAATTTACAGTATATTATATTAATCTAAAATAATTTTATATTATTGTTACATAGTATTATAACTTTGTAATCCATATTTTTCTTTGCTCAAACAAACAAACAAAAAACACCAATAAACACACAAACAACAACAAATCTCCTTTGGGGAGCATCATTCTTCACTCCCCTCCTCAAACAGACCAAAGTCCAACTAAAACTGCAACACAAATATAACTATCACTATTGCCCATCACTCTACTATTACTACCATTTTTTAGTACTGTGTGCCAATTACCCTTATGTTTAAGTGTTTTATTGAAATATTTTATTCTTCAACCAGTTCTATATAATTGGTAGAACTATCTTTCCAAGAATTATCATAGATGCTAAATAACTTGCCTAACATCTCACTGCTGGCTAGAGGAAGAACAATTTGACTATAATCGTCTCAGTCTTAATCACAATAAGACCATGCCTAATATATTGAGTAATTAAGCTCATCATAGAAAAGATGACTAACTATTTATTAAGGTCTCCTTTAAGATGAAACCTTTCTTGACAAATGACAAACAAATGTACTGATGTAGAAGAAATATAGCTTTGGGGGAAAGTAATAAGAATTTTTCACTAGAATACTGTTAGTACTACTGGTTTGTACTGGAGTATAGTTTGATAGAGGAGAAGAGTAATGAATGGTATGAAAAAGAAAAGCATAAAAGAAGTAATGAGGGTAAGAGACAGAAGAAGGTTCTCAAATTGTCAACTATCATTTCCCAGAAATCTATTTTGAGCTGAGGGCTGTGATCATCTTCTTTTTGTGAAAGCCCTTTACAATTTTGGAGGAGTTTTCACATAGATGATCTGATTTAATTTCCACAACAAACTTCTAAAGAAAATATGAGATCCTCAAATTACTAATACCAAACCTGTGGCTTAGAGAATTAGATCTCACTGTCTAGAATCACAATAAGGAAGCTTTCATTTATGCAGCACATATTTAAGTCATGTACCAAGCACTGTGTCATGATGCTGAAGGAGGTCCCTAAGAGCTAAGACATATGGTCTTGTCAGAATCATGGATGTAGCCTGTAAATCATTTCATAATTACCTTAGTTATTCATATGTTTTTTGGAGCAACTTATAACAATTGCCATTTCATTTAAACTTATCTGTGACATGACTGCCATTAGTTTTCAGGGACTTCACACAGGTGAATGCTTCTGAGTTTTAGAGGAAAAAGCAGACGGCGTTAGTTGACCATTACACTGAAATTTTTTCTGAGGTGACTTGACTTTGGAGGTTTGAATTGGGAGCTGTTAGAAGTACATACTTCATACCTTTAAATCACAACTACCACAACAATCTCTGCATTTTCCTTTTAGGCTCTTTGTGGTCTTAAGTGCACAGCTGAGTAGCCACAATAATGCCAGTACCTAGAGTTTTACAAAAGTAAGAGTTTCACATTAATAGTTGCATCAGAATGCAAATTGTGGACTTCATGGCACCTGAACCTTGGAAGTCAAAGGCAGTGTAAAATTTTGGGTGTGAGTTTCATCGTCTGAAAACTGGGGACAAGAGTCAGCTACATGATATATCAAAGGAATTCTGGGCAGTGAATAGAAGTATCATCTCTTTCTTCACCTCTATAGTCATTTTATTGATTGCTACCAGAAGCTTCATATGGTGAACTTCATCTTCTTTCTTAAAAAATATGTTAACTACAGATAAAAATGCATGTTTATCCTCTGCTTCTCTGTTGTCTCCTCAAGACTACATTTATCTAGCTTCCTGTTTGTTTTGTCCATTGGGAGCCCTGGCAGAGATCAGCAGCAGATAGAAAAATGATGTTGGGATATTGTATAACTTTAACAAAGGAGTCTGATCTTTGTTCCAAGTTGTGGAGAGGGAGGTTTTAAGACCTTGGAATTTTCCTAGTGTTAGGATTATTATTCATTCTTCATTGTGGGCTTCCAGGAGTACACCCAAGTTCATGCTAACAAGATGACTTAGGGTGGGGGAGTCCAGATAGCTTCAAGATGGGGGGCTGGCCATTCTGGAAAGACCAACCATGTAATTAAAAGGCTGGGTCTCTGAGGCAAGTGACATCAGCCTGACCTCTTAACCTCTGAGGATAGGAGGTTATAATTGAGCTCAGTCATGTGGCTAACAAGTCAGTCAGACGTACCTGTGTAATAAAACACCAGTAAAATCTCTGAACACTTTAGCTTTCATGTGCTCCCTGATTGGTCAACACATCAATGTGTCTGTAGGATGATGAGTCTTGATTCCATGGCCAGAAGACACAGAAACTCTACATGCGGGACCCTCTCAGACCTCACACTGTATATTTATTGTTTTGGCTGATCTTGATTTATATGCCTTATAATAAAACTGTGATCACAAGTATAGTGCTTTAGTGAGTTCTTTACGTCATTCCAGTTAATTATCAAACCTAAAGCTCTAGTGGGAGGCCCTGAGTTGGTCAGAAGTGCAGACGGTCTAGAATCCCAGAAATTGCAACTGGTGTCTGAAGTGAGGGCAGTATTCATGGTAGCATGCCTTCAACCTTTGCAATCTGTCTTAACTCTGAGTAATTAGTGTTAGAATTGTATTGCAGTATTGCAGACACATAACTGTTGATATCTGTCCAAATGCATGAGCATTCCTACACAGTTTTTGTGTGACTATCGCCAGTTTATATATACTTTTGTTTTTAAGGGCCAGCATCTGTGACTTTCTTTGGAAGGTTAACTTAGGGCTAATACATCCACTTTGACCAGTGTTATAGGCTGAAATGTGGTCCCTCCCTCAAAAATATATATATTAAATTTCTAAACCCCAGTACTTCAGAATGTGACTAAAATTGACGCCTTTAAAGGTGTGATTAATGAGGACTTCAGGATGATCCTTAATCCATATGACTAGCGCCCTTACAAGAAGAGATTAGGATACAGGCAACATACAGATCAAGGACTGACCCTGTGAGGACACAGCAAGATGGTGGCCACCAACGAGCAAGGAGACAGGCCTCTGAAAAAAACAAATCTACCAACATCTTGATCTTGGAATTCTAGCCTCCATATCTATGATAAAATAAGTTTCTGTTGTTTAAATTACCTAGTCTGGTTGGGTGTGGTGGCTCACACCTGTAATCCCAGGACTTTAAGAGGCCCAAGTGGGAGGATCCGCTTGAGCCCAGGAGGTTGAAGCTGCAGTGAGCCATGATTGTACCCCTGTACTCCAGCCTGAGTAACAGAGTGAGACTCTCAAAACAAAACAAAACAAAAACAACCTAGTCTAAGGTATTTGTTTTTTACAGTATCTCTAATAAGTTAGTACAACTATATATGCAGACAAAGAAGGAAAGCATAAAAATGTGTGTACTTGTAGTTGTCCAGTAACTAAAGGCTGACTGACGTAGAAGTATGATGGCCCAACTATCTTGTCTGGAATCGGTTCAAACTCTGAGCTATAATCTGCACCACGTATTTCTTTGAAGGCTTAGGCTGAAGCTAAGGCTTTGACTGAACTTGCACCCTCCTTGCTTGACTTCTTTCTACCGTTCTATTCTGCTTTTTCCTCGGAGTATTTTAATCGAGCCATTTCTACATTCATTGTAGTTTGAATGTCTACTTTTGGGTGATCCATTTTAAGAGAAGGCATTTATACTGCTGTCTTTCTCCCTATGGATTACTATACATCGGCTGGTCTCTTGATCAATATTTACTGCCCCTGTCAAGGTAGCCAAATTGTATAACTCTCTCCTTAAAGTTTATTAACCTCTTCTGGGACTGAGAGTGCAACAACTCTGTTGATGTAAACTCAATGATGCAGCACTATCCTTTGTGATTTTCCTACACTGAGCCCACAATATGTCAATGGAAAAAACATTTTTTAGATTAAAAACATGATAGAGTTTTGGTATTTATAGTCATTAACTCTTCTTTACAAAGTATTTCTCTTTTTGCTTTGCTATATTTGTCTCTTAGTTAAGAGACAAAGAGTGATAAAGTGGATAAAGTATATAGATCCCAGAGCTTTGCCACCTAACAGGAATATGTCCAGGGTAAGTCATGATAATTGATCACTCTGTGCCTCAGTATTTCTAGCTATAAAATTATGATAATAATATAGATTTCATAACTTATTTTTCTTAAGATTGAGTTAACGTACCAAAAATATTCCAATAGTAAATGTCCGATAAATGATAACTGCTTTTACTTTTACATTTCATTGACTGCTTTACTTTTATTCTTGAAAATAGGGCTACCCCTCCTTCTATGCCCTAATTGTGAAATGATGCATTGCCCTTTGCCTTCTTCCAGAGAACATTCTCTAGCATTTGATGCAGTAGACCCTTGAATTTATTCAACAAATACTGCATGTAAGACATTGACCTACAAATTTAAAATATACCAGTAAACAAGGCAGACAAAGTTTAGCATAATGTAATACCTAAGATGCATGTAAACAATGGAAAGAGTACAAATCCACCACTTTTCTATTTGAGAGAGTGACTGGGTTGGGGATTGTGGAGCCCATGTATGTGGGGAGCAGCAAAGTTCTCCAGGAATAAGCAGTGTTTGAGCAAGGCCTTGAAATAGAAAGAAAAAGCCAGTCATGAATAGGGCCAGGGTGAAGAATTTCTTAGGTCGAGGAAATAGCAATTGCCATGGCCCTGGGATAGGAAAGAATTTGCTTTACTAGGATAAACAAAGTAAGAAGATGAGGAGAAAGCAATACACTTCAGAGTTCTGTGACATATAGAAGGGTTCTCTTGAGATATTCCTTATATGAAAAAAAAAATTCATCTTACACTAAAACAACAGCAAGTCATATAACTGTTTGAAAATGTTCTCCAGTGCTCTCTATGTGAAATGGGCTGAGCAGATTTCTGAGAGAGATTTATCCATGTAAGCTGCAAAACACAGTCATTTTTAAGTGCCTAGAATTTCAAATATTTAGATTTGTTTAGAATAATGCTGAGTTCTCAGGAAGACCAGAGAAGCACAAAGAGGTTAAAAATAAAAGTAAAATGTCAAGTATCTGCTCACATTTGCCCTGAAATAACTCCTAGACACTAACTTTTGAAATGTACAGCACCTCATTCAATCCACATTCCTCCTCAGATCTGTACTCTTCTCTAGTTTTGTAGGGATGAATTTCAAAATTTCCCAGATAAGATAAGATTTGGTTTTGAGCTTCTAAATGTTCATCAAAGATGACATTGAAGAATTCAATTATGCTACCTTTTTTTTTTTTTTTTTTTTTTTTTTTGCAAAAGGCAGAAAACCTTGCCATAATCAGTGAAGCTATTTTTAAATAGCAGGAGGGCAGGAATGAAGGTACAAATTAATGAGCTGATGTCATATTAATGTAGTCTTTTTGATCTTGTAATCATGAGCTTTTTACAAATCATGTTTGGTTTCAAGATTGTGATTCGAGACTCCTGGTTGCAGACATATAATTTAAATACCATTAAAGAAAACTCCAGATGTTTCAGGGGAAACATTTCTTATATTTAAGAATGAAGCCACAGAAGACAATCTTGCCTAACTAGCTGTGTGCTCATGGACAATTTACCTCTCGATGCTTTAGATGCTTTATTTAGATTGGTTGATTTCTAGGGCTCTTTCACATCTGACACAATTATGAAAATTGTCTATGGTTGACAAATCTAGAAAAATAAGTCATTTAACAAAACGTCTCAGAATAAAGTCAGGTGATAGACCTTGAGGAATCATTTTTACAAAGAAAAAAAATAAGAAGGGCTAGGTTACACAATTTTTTTGGAGAGGACATGTCTTATTATTCTGTTTTAAGATTCTTATTGCCTACATGATGATGTGCCCATTGAATCCAAACTTCAAAATGTAAGTTTTGCTTCCTTGTGGTGAGGAATGATTAAAACACAGGACCTTTATTAGTTCTGTGATAACTCTTTTTAAATCTTCAGGATACGTTGACTAGGTGTGAACGGTTTTACAACAAAATATTTTTGCTATATGTAGAAAATAAAAAGAGAAAGAGAGGAAACAGGGAAAGGAAAACAGCCCAACAGCAAAAAACTTGACATTTAAAAGTGATTTGAAAACAGCACAAAAATCTGAATTATAAAAAAGCCAGATCAAAATAACTCTGCAGTCAGAAACAGTTCCTGAGAGAGAAGGCAAAATAACATTTTTATTTTTCCAAAAATGAATGCTTTTGTTCTTGTCTGAATATTCTTCATTAAGTAGAAACTATTTATGTATTGAAGGTCAGGAATTTTAGCTTAAGTGCTAGAACAATTGCATGGAGCATGTAGTGTGATTTCTTCAAGGACCACTCAGGGAATTTTTCCTCCTTTGTGGTTTAAACACTTTCTGTGGTGCTTTTTTGACAGATGTGTGGTTATGAATATTTATAGTATTACCAAACATGAAAAATAAAATGTTTTGTTTCAGTCATAGAATGAAAAGTATATGATGCTTTTGGAGAAAATAGGAAAAAATGGTAAAGAATGATTTCTCTTGGAAACTGAATATCTAGTCAGAATTACTTTTGGCATAAGGCTCTGCCATTGAGTAACTTCACCGTGTATAGGATTATTAATTCCTTTCTTCTTAATTTTAATCACTTCAATTATCCCTAATAGAAGTCTTCTCCAGTAATGGAGTTCATTGCTTCACAAGTATTTATTAAAATTTGTAGGTTCTGCATTTTTAATTGCAAACAGAATTCTTGGGTATTCAATAAACTAAACAGACCACAAAATATCAAATGTTAAATAGAATCTTAGACCAGATTATGCTTCCTGCAACTTTTAAATTCTGAAGCTAATTATCTTTCACATACGCTTGCATGATTTTATTGAGCAAGGGGCCATATATTTTTCAACAACTTCAGTTAAACTTTCTAAAGGAACAGCACATAATTTTAGTAATAATCAGATCAAATACATTCAGTATTTGGTTGCAGTTGCATGCCTACATGAGAGGGCAAACTTGAGAATGGTGGCTGAGTTGTAAGAGATGTTTTTTAAAGAAATACAATTGTTGGCAGGACCTGGCAGCTCAGGCCTGCAAGCCTAGCAGTTAGGAAGGCCAAGAAGGGTCAATTGTCTGAGCCCAGGAATTTGAGACCAGCCTGGGCAACATGGTGAAATTTCATCTCTACAAAAAGTAAAAAATTTAACCAGGTGCCGTCGCATGTCTGTAGTCCCAGCTACTCAGGAGGCTGAGGTGGGAAGATCCCCTAAGCCCAGGAGGTTGAGGCTGTAATGAGCTGTGATCACATCACTGCACCACAGTCTCAGGGACAGAGTGAGACCTGGTCTCGAAAAAAAAGAAAAGTAAATACAGTTGCCTATTAGGAAGCAGGGACAAGACTAATAAGGAGAAAAAGAAGGACCAACAGGAGTCTGTCTAATAAAGGTGGTTCACTAAAAATGACTGGAATTCATGGATTAATTTATTTGGAAAGGAGGAAGAATGGGAATGAATGAGGTCAAAGGACATTACCTTCCGCTTCTGCTTCTGCTTCTGAGTTTTTTATATATGAAAGCAAAATGAAGGTTCCCTGTGTCCAACACATCAGCATCAACAAAGAAATGTCAGCATAGAGGGTGATAGGTCTATGGGACCAGCGTGCATTTATACAAATGCATTTTATGTATTTTACACATTTGTATAAATCTAGTTGTAGCCCACACAGAACTGGCTCCAAAAGCAGTTCTATGAACAAGAGACAAGTTGATGTTAAGAATGAGTTATTAAATTACATGCAGTAAACTGTGGCATTTTAAAGTCTGTTTAAGAACAAAATTATACGATGTGTATTTTAATTTCTAAGGTTTTTATTTAAAAAACTGTTGAAAAATAGTAAACCTTTCCCAACTGTGCATTTCAAGATCACATCCACAAGCTGTGGTATGGATCTGCAATAACAGGAATCCTGGATTAGGTATGTACATGCAATTGCAAGTCAAAGTTTATATGCTCATGATGTCATGACCATGTCCCTCATTAACACCACACTCGAGTTAATAAATGTATAGATCCCTCATAGGCATCCTACATCTTTTGTCTACTGCTCCCATGAAATCAATCTTAATCATAATTAATTCCATGACAACACTACGTGTATATGCTAACGCCATATAATTGTGGCACTTTTAAACGTTACAACTGAATAGTGCATCCCACTCAGCAATTGGACCGTAGTAATTATTTCCAATGTGAGATGTACCAAAACCTTGTTAATTAGTATATTTAACTTGTAAATTTTATCTAAGGTGACATATCGATATATGGATTATCAAAAATTAACATAGTATGAAAAGCAAACCTAAGGAGTTGGAAAGAAAGAAATCAGAGTTTGAAAATATAAAGGAAAAATAAAATAGCATGCTTAACATAACATCCTGTTCTTTTCTTTTCTTTTTTTTTTTTTTTTTTTTTTTGAGACGGAGGCTTACTCTGTTGCCCAGGCTGGAGTACAGTGGTGTGATCTCGGCTCACTGCAAGCTCCACCTTGCAGGTTCATGCCATTCTCCTGCCTCAGCCTCCCGAGTAGCTGGGATTATAGGCGCCCGCCACCACACCTGGCTAATTTTTTGTATTTTTAGTAGAGACGGGGTTTCACCATGTTAGCCAGGATGGTCTCAATCTCCTGACCTCGTGATCCGCCTACCTCGGCCTCCCAAAGTGCTGGGATTACAGGCGTGAGCCACCGCACAAAGCCCATTCTTTTCTTTCTCCTCTTCATCCTTCTTTTTTCTCCTCCTTATTCAACTTCTTTTTCCTCATAGCTAAAGTTGAGTTATATCTTATTATATTTATTACTCTCTTATCATTTATTCATGCTTTTAAGTACTTTGGACGTAAATATTAAGTTTCATTATTAAATCTGTCATGAAATAATTTGTGGCCATAAAAACAAAACTTTGTAACAACCCTCTGGTATTAAGTCAGTTAGCCCTGAATTTATGATCTCAAACTGTCATAAGAATAAGATTGAACAAATATGCAGTTTACAATTTAATTAAAAGTCTGGAAGCATCAAATTGTTAAATAGGTGGAAATGTATTCTAAGCTAAGACAAAAAACAGTGTTTATGTAAATTTACTTGAAAGAATTCTTCCCCCAAAACCTGTTAACGTAATTCCTGGTAAGAATTTCAGCAATGAAGTCTGATTTTCCAGGAGGAAATCTTTTTACCAATCTGGGATAGGTGAAGAATGAATGAATGCCATTATTCACTGATGTTACTGACTTTCATCTGCACCAATGTCACTAGCATATTCTTCAAAGTAAAATTTGATGGGAAAGAGAGGAAACCTCTTATCTAGACTAGCAATCGAGAGAGCGCCAAAGCTTCCAGTGGCTCCTAGGGTCTTGGAGAAGAATTGTATCGTGACAGATGCAGGCGAATAGGCCCTATTGCATGGGTGCATAGCTTCAGTATAATTCCTAGACTACTGAAATAATATCTAGTTATTTTCAAAAAGTGTTTCTTTCTGATTTTCTTAAAACAGACTCTTTTGTGACTGTTAGGTACATTTTTGAGTAGTTGGAAGTTTTTCTTAAGTTACTTAAAAAATACACATGAACTCTGTGATTTTTTAACCCATATTTTATCCCTAGAGATTCCTTTTACATTGTTTTAGGAAAATATGGATGGGACCATCAGTAAAACGTGATTTTTGTGAAACCAATTGCTCTTTGTGTAAAAAGATTTCATTGTCAGATGTCATCATTGGTGTGATCATTGTGAATGAATCGTAATATAAACTCTTCAGGTCAGAGACACTCTGAAACTAGACATGTTAGAATGCCTTTTCAATGCTACTATTGAACCACAGAGTCTTGCCTAGAAGTATCACTCACATTTCATGGGGAGAAATCTTAACTACATGAAATGATAAGCCTGACTCGCTCTATCCTTGAAAATTCCAAATAGCTACGTGTTTTATTCCTGCACAGCCTTACTATTTACTCACTACTAAGATACAAGAAGAGATAGTTTTTTTTTTTTTTTGGACAAAAAAAAAAAAAAAAAAAACAAAACCTGAAACTGGATTTTTAAATAATCTTTCCATAAAAATTTTATACCTCATTTAACTCAGAATACAAAAAATGGAAAATATATATTGTGATTGTTTAAAAATCTTAAATTTTAAATCGTTTTATCTTGGTGTGTTTTATTCAACATTTCGTCTTGCTTCAAATGTTTTTTTCTTCTTTTTTTCTCTCAAAATTTCCCAAAATTAAAATCGTACTACTTTAATGCAATTATCAGAAAGCAAAAATGCTTCACTCAAATTTTTGAAATCAGAAATATATTTATTTGTAAATTTTTTTTCTATCAGAGGCCTAGAATCCAAAAACTATATTTTGCAAACTTATTAGTCCACTGAAAGAAAATCCAATTCAGTATATTTAAATATTGTAGGTATTAGAGTACGTAGTTAGGCAGACATGAGTAAAGCAGGAGAGACCTGTCTTCCAGGAACATGAGGCAACAACCAGGTGATGGTCAGGCAGTTGTTAAACTTTCTCTCTAAAATGATACTTAGTCACAGTTGGCACTAGGAAAAGACAGTCTCCCAGTAGAAAACCCACCAAGCTGGTGATCAACAGCTTCCTGACAAGATATTAGGCTTTGGGCAAGCAGGTGTAAGGACACACCAAGAGGCAAAAATGGCAGAGTTTAATCAGCATATGACCTTCCTCTGGGAACGCTCTACTTGTACGGGAAAAACGCCTCAAGTGAGCATGCACACAACTTCAGTAACACACTGTGCGTGTGGACCCTCCCAAGTGCCAGTAGGTCACTGCACATGCAGACAGCCCAACCCAAGCGAAAAATTAAGATAGAAGAAACACAAACCTGAGAATCATGCCAATGTATAAAACTCCAAGTCTAGGGCTGAATGGGGCACTTGAGTCTTTCGAGACACCCACTTGGCCCTCTCCCAAGTGCAATTTGCTTCCTTTTGCTCCTGCTTTAAAACTTTTTAATAAACTCTCTCTCCTGCTCTAAAACTTGACTGAGTCTCTCCCTCTGCCTTAAACCTGCTTCTGACCCTCAGACAAATTCTTTCCTCTGAGGAACCAAGGATTGGGTTTGCTGCAGACCCACACAGATTCACCACTGGTAACACAGGGAGATTGGTGTAAAGAGGAAAAAGTATTTGTGTTTATTTTTCCTTGTCTGAGTGAATGCTTTGAATGAATGAGTGAATGGTGCTAAACACATCAGAGAAATAGAGAAGTTACTGTTTCTTTTCTAAAACAAGTAGATACCACAACGAAGCAGTTTTTTAAAAATTTATTTGGGAATGGGAGAAGATGCTGAGGGAAGGGGAGAGATAGAAGGTAAACAGGAGAGAGAAGAGAGATCTTTCTTTTTCCAGCCAAAAGAGTTACTCCTAATCTCTTTAGAAAGGTTAACAATTAAGAAAGCACTAAATTTCTTAGTTGCCCTTTTCATTTTGATATTGGACATCCTATTTTTTCACAACAAAGGCAAGACTTAGATTTAAAAGAGAAAAAAATCAATGAAAACTCTCCTTATGAGGTTTTTGTTCCTATGCAGATAATCCACAGTGTTCTACAGAAACTTAGGCTCTGAACTGCATTCAAATTAAGGACAGATAATGCAGTCTGCATTTAAATTTTAAATCTGCACGTGGTACTCTGGACTTATTACTAAGCTTTAGCTTATAGAAGAGCAGATGGTCTCTGTGCCCAGATCAAATACTGTCAACTACTTATTTGATCATCTGCATTGGGTTTTTGATTTAAATAATTGAGCTTTTGCAGTCAGTGCTTCTGAAATCTGACCTGCTTCTTGCAACTTTCCTGACTGTGGCAACCATTTTTGGCTCTTGGCCAAGGACTATTTATACAAAATTTTTGAACATAGTTAATCCAAGAATGAAAATTTTTATTAAGTCTTCATACTCCTTCCAGAAATGGAACTTTCAGTTCTCTTTTTCAATTATCAAATAGATAACTCTATGTTTGATTTGCTAAACCATTAACCACAAATGAGGAAGAATATATTAATTGGTTTTCTTGTTTCTTCCTATGGCAGCTTATTTTCAGCAATGGCCCAATGATTCTCCTCCCTGTATCCTCTCCCATTTTCTTTCTTTTTTTTTTTTTTTTTTTTTTTTTTTTTTTTTTTGTGACGGAGTCTCGCTCTGTAGCCAGGACTGGAGTGCAGTGGCCGGATCTCAGCTCACTGCAAACTCCACCTCCCGGGTTCACGCCATTCTCCTGCCTCAGCCTCCGGAGTAGCTGGGACTGCAGGCGCCCGCCACCACGCCCGGCTAGTTTTTTGTCTTTTTTAGTAGAGACGGGGTTTCACTGTGTTACCCAGGATGGTCTCCATCTCCTGACCTCGTGATCCGCCCATCTCGGCCTCCCAAAGTGCTGGGATTACAGGCTTGAGCCACCACGCCCGGCCTCCTCTCCCATTTTCTATGAAACTTTAAAGTTTCTCCCATTAAGAGGTGGAGTGTACTTCTTCACTCTTTAAAATTGTCCTGGTCTCATGACTTGTTTTGAGTAATAGAATATAGTGTTGGGGACATCTTGACAGTAATAGGCCTGCACACTTCCACTCTTTCTCCTACCCCAAACTTATACATACGGGTTATCCCAAGATCAACAGAGCCACCTACCTAACCTGTTGTTGATCATTCACACTTGCAGAAGCTTTACATGAGCAGAACAACACAACTAAGCACAGTCCAAATTGTCAATTCACAAAAATGAAAGCTAAATGAATTGTTATTTTGGGTTATGAGGCATTGGCGTTGTTGAATGTCTGACAATAATTAACTGACACAACTTCTATTTTATTTTCCACTAAGCGATTTTTTCCCCACGTGGCTTAGGAGTTCAAACAAACACAGCTTTGAAATCTGGCAGACCTTTACTGTTTACTTATCTTTGACAAATGTCTTTTACTCCTGTGTGCCTCCACTCATTCATTTAGACAATAAATACCTAATTTAGTTTCTACTATATGCAGTGACTACACTGTGCAAGGTGCTTTGAATAGAGTGATGACCAAGGAAAATGCCTATAATTTATGGCGCTTTCATTCCAAAAAGATAATAATGTTCATCGCTTACATTTTATATAAGGAGTAAATTAAGTGATGAGTATATAACACAGAAGCACATGAGTGCCAATTGTTCCACACCTCTCCAAGATTCTTTCAAGAGGAAAGGGCACATCCCTAAGGAGTGATCTCTGATACAGCTTTAGAACCAATTCTGCTACTTAATGTAACCACCCGATGGGTTCCTCCCTAATGCACAAACAAAATTAACTCCTTGAGACCATGGCATTGCAGCAAAGAAAGAGTTTAACTGATCCAAGTCCAGCCACACCAGGTGGTAGATAGAGTTACTACTAAAATCAATCTCCCAAAACTCAGGGATCAGGGGTTTAAGGATAATTTGGTGAGTAGGGAGTCAGAAAGTGGAGAGTGCTGAATGTTCGGGTCAGAGATAAAATCACAGGGAGTTGAATCTGTCCTCTTGCACTGAGTCAGTTCCTCGTCGGGGGCCAAGACCAGATGAGTAAGTTTATTGATCTGGGTGGTCCCAGCTGATACAATACGTACAAGATACGCAAAATATCTCAAGCACTGATCTTAGCTTTTAAAATGGTGCTGTTATCCCCAGGAGCAATCTGGGGAGTTTCAGACTCTTGTAGCCTCCAGCTGCATGACTCCTAAACCATAACTTCTAATCTTGTGCCTAATTTGTTAGCCCTGCAGCGGCAGTCTAGTACCCAGACAGGAAAAGCTTTGTTTTCATAGAGGGCTATTATCTTTGTTTCAAAGTTAAACTACAAACTAAGTTCCTTCCAAAGTTAGTTTAGCTTATGTCCCAGAATGAACAAGCACGCTTGGAGGTTGGAAGCAGGATAACGTCAGTTAGGTCAGATCGCTTTCATTGTCATACTTTTCTCAGTTATAATTTTTGCAAATGTGAACTTGTTAACTACAGAGTGAGGTCAGATTGAGTGAGATTGAGATTTTGATCCTATCATTTTTACCTGTTACATAACCTCTCTAAATCCTGTTTCCTATTCAACAAAACAGAGCTAATACTTTAAAAGTATTTTTATTAGTGTAAGTCATGTCTCCCATCCTCAATTTGTGTTGAGATTACATATTGACACTGAAATGTCCTCAATCACTATTACTTGTAATTAACATTCTAAGAAATTGAATCAAAAGCAAAAAAAAAAAAATTTGGTTAAATTTTTCTTGATATATTTTTGTTCAAAGTTCGTAACTGCATATGACATTGACCCTTTTCTCTGGAACTGAAGATAATGCTATAAAGCCTGTTACTGAGCCAATTCCCATGTGAATTTCACAGATTGCCTCACTGAACTGAGAACATGATCAGAACGTCCAGGAACTTCAGATCATTAGTCATTTCATAGGGGAAAACAGATGGCTTCCCTAGAAGAAGAAATTTTCACCTCCTACAGAATTTGGACACCATTACAAAAGTAGGCCTAATTGTTCAGAGAAACAAGTGTGAGTGACTTTCACCTGGAATCTGTACCTCACCTTTCTCTCAGGATATGTGTATGCGTATATAAATTATACTCCATCAACAGAAGGGACTCCCAAAGACAGAATGATTACAATCATCCAAGTCTATGAACATGGAAATGTACCTGGTAAGAATGCAGTGGTCTGCAGAGTGAGTGAATACACCTTGTCCTCAGAAAGTATTCTATAGAAAAAATAGTATTTTACATATACACATACTCTATAAACTATTAATAATAGTTTTCTAATCCTTGGCACTATTGATATTTGAGACTATATAATTATGTGTTGTAGGGGGCTGTCCTGGGCATTATGGCATGTTTGCAGCACCCCAGTCTCTCCCCAGTAGATTCCAGTAACATCATCAATTGTGACAACCAAAAAGGAGCCCTGACATGCCAAATGTCCACCAGTTTCCCTGGGTTAAGAACTATTGATATAAAAATATCAGAATATCAGAAAGGAAAGGAAATATGCTCCTATTAATATAATCTCTCATAGGAGGATAATAAAAGACATGGAATTCCATTTTATTTTTTTATATTAGCATAGTTTTATTGCTTACTCATTCTTTTATCTGCTTCTATATATGAGGCACAGGGCTAGAGACAATTAGGAGATACAAAAATCATTATTTTCTCCCTATGGGAACATAACACACTCTCCTGGATTATATAACCTAATATAATTTTATCTTGTATTATAGTGCATCACCACCAATGAAATGGTACAGAAAAAATTAGGTGCCGTATTTTAAAGGTAGGGTGAAGTTCAGGGTCTTACAATGGTATAGCAAATGGAATTGATGACATTGGCTACTCCAGACCTCCAGCTACTGCCATCACCCCAGCCACAGCAGGGAGGTGTGACTAGGGCTGCATGTTCCATGGAGCCAGTGGGAACCCAGGAGCAGGCTGGAGCCGCACCCTCTCAGGTGTAGCTGCAGCTGCCCAAACTGCAGCTGGGGACCCATGCATCCCTGCACTCTTGGGGGCCCAGAAAGGCCCTCCCTAGCCTCACAGGCTTGGAAGTGCCTGCTCCTGCTGCCTGGCTTCTCCCTGCTGTCAGAGCCCACTCTGATCTCCAAGTAAAGTTCAGCCAAGGCCAGGCACCATGAACAGCAGCAGGAGGCAGACAGGTTCCTGGGTTGAAGGACGTGGGTGCCCTGTGAGGCCCCACCTTCTGGCCATGGAAGGCCTGAAGGCTGGGGACCAGGCTACCTGTCCCATGGACCAGAGTGGGAACTTGTGGTGACTTTTCCATACCTGCCCATGGGCACCCATGGAAGAATTAGCATGCACATCTTCCCCTCCGAGCCCGTAAATGCTCCCCACTCAGACAGAGATGAACAGACGCTGGGACGCCAGACTACAGAGAGGAGCTACCCACTCCAGGGCCTCCTCTGAGCTATTCTGTCACTCAATGAAGCTCCCCTTTGCCTTGCTCACCCTCCACTTGTCTACATGCCTCATTTTTCTTGGATGCAGGATAAGAACTCAGGGCCTGCCGAATGGCTGTACTGAAATTTCTAGAACATAAACAAGGCAAAAACATGCCCCTTGCTTGCCACAATATGGGAGAAGAGAAGGAGAGAAGAGCCATGGACCTTCAGGGATCCCAGATCTGGGAGCTCCCTGAGCCAGCACTGTGACTCCCTGTTGGGGGGCCCAGTGGTTCCTGAAGTCTCCAAGCTTCCAGGCACCATTGTGTTCCCCAGTGACAGCTGTGGAAACTACTTGTGGTGCACATGGTCCAGCTGCAGCCTCACAGAGAGCCAGCACCCATGCAGGCACCTAGAGCTGCCTGCCCCACTGCAACAGCCAGTGTGCCTGACTATGCACAGTGTCCAGAACCCATGCTTGCTTGCTTAAACACTCCTTTTACATACCCCCTGCTGCTCCACGCCTGGCTCACACTTGACAGGTGTGGGATTCAGGCTGGTAACTTGAGCTGCGCATAGCCTGCCAGGCCAAGTGAGTGAAATAAGCCCCACGGGCTCAAGCAAAACTTGGGCAAAAGGCACCACCAGCCACAGAAGTTTCTGGCCAGAAAAGAGACACTCCAAGGATCCTGCAACAGAATCAGGAAATGGATTATTCAGCTTTTAGTGCTGGCTTTTATCATTGTGCCAGTGTTGATATTGGAATATTTATGTTACATCTATTAGTTTGCTAGGGATGCCAAAACAAAGCACCATAGACTGGGTGTATTAAATAACAGAAATATATTTTTCCACAGTTTTGGAGTTTAGAAGTCCGAGATCAAGGTGTCATCAGGGTTGGTTTCTTCTGAGGCCTCTCTTCTTGGCTTGTAAATGTCTGCCTTTTTCCTCTGTCTTCCTATCATCTTACATTCGTGTCTCTGTGTCTTAATCTTTTCTCATAAAGACAAAAGTCATATTAGTCTAAAGCCCACCTTAGTTACCTCATTTTGACTTAATTACCTCATTAAAACCCTATCTTCAAATATACTCACATTCCGAGGTAATCGGGGTGCCCTTAACATATGAATTTTGAGGAGACATAATTTAGCCCATAAAACCATCTGAGTCTCCATTTTCTTATCTGTAACAAGAGGAGGAATAATGTGTACTTCATAGTAAACTTCCATGAACATTGAATAAAGATAGAAAATTGGATATCTACATTGCTCTTAGCATAGTGTCTAAACCATAACAAGTCTGCAATATAATTAATTATTATAATAATATTATAACTTTATTTCATCGTTTCTAAAGAAAAAATATTAATGAGAAGGAGCATTTTGCAACAATGATGGTTAGAGCTGGAATAACATATGCAGATAAAAAGCAAATGCAGGTGAGGATGTAGGCAATTTAAGGAGGAGGTAAAATGAAAACAATGTCCCAAGGCATAGAAGTTCATTTGGGACGTGGATAGTATTTCCTTTCTTCTAATTTTAGTAATTTTTCTGTTGTTTTTCAGAAAAAAAATTACTAATCAAAATGTCTTATACTCAATAAGTTCATACATATGTATGTGTGTATATATATGTATATATATATATGTGTATATGTATGTGCATATATGTGTATATATATATACTTACATTCCTCTTGCTATCAATTTGTTCTTAGAGTATTTTCTGTTATTGCCGGCCATGTAACTCAGGGACTCATGGTACAGTAGTTGCATGTCACCCAGAACATGGCAAAAAACTGTAGCAGTTAAAAAGTATTTTGTGGGCAGAGAGCATGCCATCGCAAAGGCTTACATGATGGGGGATATTTCTGTTCTTTATAATTCATAAAATGTTTCTCGATCCATCAGTGACTTTGGAAATGGAGATGTCAATAATAATGCTGGGTAAGGCAGGAGAGGGAGTTGAACATGAGGAGACATTTAGGAGCTTGGTAATAGGTTGAGGTGATAAACTAGACTGTATATAGGAGATCATGCACTATTGGCCCTAGTCCCTCACTCCACTCTTAGAGAAGCAGAAGAATGTGGATATTGAAACTGGAATGGACATGTTATGCTATTTATCATACCTAGCTTCTTTCTTGACTGCTACTAGAACTGTATAAAAAGCCACTTACATGAGAAAGATTTAAGTAGCTTATTTCATATGATCCTGAATTTCATATTTTCATACACACATATATATGCATACATATATACATATAATTATTCTTATACTTTATCAAATATAATACCACATGAAATTGAAATACGTAAAACCATCTCACACCAGTTAGAATGATGATCATTAAAAAGTCAGGAAACAACATATGCTGGAGAGGATGTGGAGAAATAGGAACACTTTTACACTGATGATGAGAGTGTAAAATAGTTCAACTATTGTGGAAGACAGTTTGGTAATTCATTAAGGATCTAGAACCAGAAATACCATTTGATCCAGCAATCCCATTACTGGGTACATACCCAAAGAATTATAAATCATACTACTATAAAGACAGATGCACATGTGTGTCTATTGCAGCGTTATTCACAATAGCAAACACTTGGAACCAACTTAAATGCCCATCATTGATAAACTAGATAAAGAAAATGTGGCACAGCAGACTAACACAGGAACAGAAAATCAAACACCTCATGTTCTCACTCATAAGTGGGAGTGAACAATGAGAACATATGGACACAGGGAGGGGAAAATTACACACCAGGACCCGTCGGAGGGTGGGGGGGCAAAGGGAGGAACAGCATTAGAAGAAATACCTAATGTAGATGATGGGTTGATGGGTGCAGCAAACCACCATGGCACATGTATACCTATATAACAACCCTGCAGGTTCTGCACATGTATGCCAGAACTTTAAGTATAAAAAGGAAAATGTAAATCAATGTCTAGAATATGTGTGTGTGTGTGTGTGTGTGTGTGTGTGTGTGTGTGTGTGTATGAAGTAAACTTTGTATTATATTTGCACGTTAATGGTTTATTTATAATAAATTATTGGAAAAAACATATTTTTATAAATTTAAAATCAAATTTCTATTTGGCATCTCAAAATTCAGAGGGAAGAAGAAATCATTTTCCTCAGTGGACTGAAATCCTCTTGAAGTCGAGGCTTATTTTAAGCCGTATTTTATTGTTCCGAAAACCTCTGTGCTTCTCAAGGGTTTGTTGAGTCAGTGTAAGACCTTGGTAAGAATTCTTCAATTTAGACATGGCTAATTTTGAATGTCAACCACAGCTATTGAGGTACTTATATTAATTAACCTTCTTAATTATTTGTTTTTATTTCCCTATAAATTGGCGGTAACACTTGGTCTCAAAGTTTTGTTGTGAGGATTGAATAAAGTAATTAATGAAAGAAGATATAGTGAAATATCAGTTCCATGATAAGCACATGATACAGGCTTTCTCTTGTTTTCTTCATCCTCATTGAACAGGGAAATATAAATCAATGTCTAATGACTTGTAGGAATAGAGAGCATTGCATTTTCGCATAAGCAAGTTTCTGATAATTTATTATAACTTAGGGACAATTTTTGTGGAAATATGTTTCAAATTGTAATTTGACTTCATATAGCCTGGAAACACTAAACACATCATAAACCACAAAAACAAATATTTAAGAAGATTGATGCACAAAAGCATTTCCATTACCACTGCATTTCCTCGGGGGACTCACCTGACCTGGAAAGGTTTCTCTGTGTTGCTAAAATGAAAGAAAATATGTGATTTTCCTCCTGAAAGTATCAGGGAAAACATTTCCAAAATGCCTCACTGATAGAAATAGAATCTAGTCCTTTGTTGCTTTCAGGACACACACTGTACTTGTGATAAGGCCAAATTCACAGACTCACAGACTTACTGGTAAGTATATGGAGAACTCAGCACCATTTCCTCAAGTGAAGCCCAGGACACAACTGGAACAAACCAATTCTAAATTTTAGCCAACTTGAACCTTATTGTTATTTTGCATTTCTGTTTTCTCATTTTATCTAGTATTGCATCCATTAATTGAGCACCTGATTGTTGTTGTAAATATTTATGTAGCAATGAGCTGAAATTGGCTTTGTTATACTATACTTTTACCTATCAGGATCTCTTCTCTGTCTATTTTCATACACGTATACCTCTATGTTCATGACAAAACATGCTTCCTTTTCATCATAGGTGCTCCTCCTGACTGCTTCAAATCAAGTTGAACAATTTCTTCCAGATTTTGGAAATATTCTTAGATTACTAAATTGGCCATTTGTTCTTAGAATATCTAAAATGTACCAATTGAACATTTACATAGTAGCCATCACTATATTAGTTATATTTCATGTATTCTTACTGAAATGGCACAATAACCGAAAGAGGTAGCCATGATTAATCACATTTTAGCATAGCAGAGCAAGAAAAATAGCTTAAAAAGTCAAGTAACCTACCCAAACTCACACAGGTGATAAGAGAAGGTGTGCCTGGCATTCATGTCACTACTCCTTCTGCCACTCCTGGCACAAGAAGAAAGAAAGCAAGATGAAAACTGCAGGACAGAACAAACTGAAGTTTTATTGGTTGATAGTTCTGGGTTCCATTAAAAATGATGAAGATAAAATGCCTTTAAATTGCCATCAAGTTTAAAATCTATATGTAAAGCTGTGTGGCAAGAGCAATCTTCATTTTCATTTACTTTTATTTAGGTCCATCTCAAATGATTTTGACATGAAAATATATTCTCTAAAATTAAGCTGAGAAGGCTATTGAAATATAAACGAAGACACATTGAAAAAGAAATAGAAGCACAAAATTGATTTGTGCAGTTCAGTCTTTGGTTCTCTTCGTGAATTGTTCTGTCTACTCTTTCTTTTTCATGGTATGCCCCAGACAGAAAGCTTTGCAGAATGTACCATGATAAGATGGTACTTTTAGTAGAGACCTATTCAGTTCAAAATAATGTATCTCAAAATCAAACCAGGTGGAAGAAATTTGTGGAGGGATGAATGCATCTAAAAAAGATATTATCAGCCTGATGAAAGAACTGTATGGAGAGTGCATTTAGTAGCAGGACAATGAATCAAGGTAAAGATGGCAGATTACTTTCGGTGATCTTAAATACAGTGTTATGTGTGAGTAACCGAGTCCCATCCAGACACAAGAAGCCATAATCAGAAAGAGACCCTGGGAAAAAGGAACTGAGTACCAGTGGAATATCTGAGCCTGGAGTGAGAGAGG
This sequence comes from Rhinopithecus roxellana, assembly GCF_007565055.1. NCBI lineage: Eukaryota > Metazoa > Chordata > Mammalia > Primates > Cercopithecidae > Rhinopithecus > Rhinopithecus roxellana. Next base: position 38,457,788 of record NC_044568.1, on the reverse strand, counting down.
CACCAACAAAGCTGGTCTGACAAAACTCTGTGGAAACATCAAGTGTCATCACGTTCTTTCAAGTTTACATTTCTGTGGTAGAATAACACCAACACGATGCAATTAAAATCCATTAACATTTTTAAGAGGATATCTTATGATCCAGCCATTGTCTAGCCAGACTCAATTCTAACAATCTTTCTTACAATTTATGCTGTAGCAAACTTGGTCTGCAGGTTTCCCAAATGCAAGTTCTTTTTCTGTTTTGTTTTTTTTTTTTTTTTTTGATTTTGCATATATGGCTCCCTACCTCCAATTCATGACCCCTACCTCCTATGTCTCTGCCTTCCAGAATCATTTGAAAGTTCTCTCCGATATGAAACCTTTCTTGGACTCTTCAAAGCAGATATGGAGATTTCTGTTCCATGTTCCCAAGACATATTGTATTAATTTATCATGACATAGTGTTGCACTGTGTCTAAGTATGACAGGACTATATTTGGTCTACATGCATCATGTTGACATCATAGAAAGTACCATACTCATTATAAAAAAATTGCCTGTTGGTCCACTCATCAGGTCACAATTTAGTGTCAGCCAACACTATGTTCTACCACTCCCATTTTTTTCCTAGTGGCAGGCGTCACTACTCTACCCCGCAGATTTCTACTGAGTCAGGACACAGTTTCTGAACCCTTCACAATTTAGCACTAAAGACAGGACTATCAATCCATTTTCAATGGCCCACCAGTTAAGACTAAAATTACTACAATTTAAAAAAAATAACTAACATATATCAAATACTATGTACTTTATGTTATTATGTTTAAAGCTATTTGCTATAGCTAGAGAAATGCCAAATACCATGTTGTCTTTGATTGATTAAAGTGTGTGGTTGCTAAAATTATTGTTTAATCAATATTTAATCAACGTATCTTTCCTGAAGTTCTTTTTAACCTCTCTTCTTCCTACCTGCCTACAAAGCACATTGATTCTTAAACACCAGTGTTTTAAAGAAACTTTCTATAATATTTGTAGATATGAGACATTTTCTTTTTTTTAACATTTATATTAAGTTCAGAGGTATATGTAAAGGTTTGTTACATAGGTAAACTTGTGTCATGAGAGGTTGCTTTACAGATTATTTCATCACCCAAGTATTAAGCCTAGAACTTACTGTTCTTTTTCCTGATCCTCTCCCTTCTCCTACCCTCCAGCCTCCAAAATGCCACAGTGTGTGTTGTTCCCCTCTATGTGTCTCTGTGTTCTCATCGTTTAGCTTCCACTTATAAGTGAGAACATATGGTATTTGGTTTTCTGTTCCTGCATTAGTTTGTTATCAATTTACTTACTGGTTATGTCAACTGTTAGGACCAGTGGGAAGCCCATGGAATTTCTAGAACCTCCCAGTACTAAAGAACCTTATAAGAAAATACAAGTGTGTTCAACTGACAGGTTGCCTCCTTCAGGTGAGGTCTATGTTCATGCCATGTACAAGCTTAGCTTATTCGCAGAGGGTAATGCAAATCCTCTTCCAGACTCCATTTCTAAATAAATATTATGCCTAGCCAGCCTTAAGATGACATCTCTGAATCCGTGCATTTTAGCATACAGATACATAGCCTGGCAATGTCACCTACAAGAAGGGTTCCTCTGCTTATGGATAGTATTGATGTAGGATTGAGGTGAATTGTCCCTAGACCACATGCCTTTTGTTATTTTGACTATGGGGGTGCATTTGTCCATGACTCCATATCTGTCCTAGTTTAAGGTAGCTAGCAACCACAAAATAGCTAAGAAATTCATTTGTGCTCAAATAATGACCACCAACAAAAGCCCTTCAGAGAACTGATTTTAGGTATAATGTGGGTCCATTGCTTATACTAATTGGTGAACCAATAATTTCTATAATTCCTTCTTGTGTTTTAAAGGCAAGGAAGAAAGGATTACATTCACTACAGATGAGGTATAAAATCTCTGGAGACTACCCCTTGCAGAAAGTGGAGAGTTTTATTATTTTTCTTAAAAAGAAGATAATTTTTAAAAATCTGAATTAGTAATATTGCCTATCTCTACTGAGTAAAATCATTGGATAATTGTCCAACCTATAATATTAAATAGTTTTTACTTTTAACTAAACATTATGTGTAATTATTTTTATATATAGGAATATATAACATGGTAATATATAAAAATTCTGAAACTTGTGTTTTGAATTACTTAAGCACTTAGGAAAGAGTTTGAATATGTTCCTTGAAAAGTAGAATTCATGGAGTTTATTTCTGGCCTTTTATGACTATATTTTCCATTGATGTGTTCTCTAAAACTGCTTTGTTATGCAATAGATAGAAAGCACATTCTGTTGCCAGGGGGAAAATGTAATTATTGGACAATAACGCAAAGAAACACAATTCAAAATGTAACATAAGAAGGTTCTTTATTTCTGTCATTGTATTCACAATGGAATCAACTACACACTAATTCATATGAACATTGTAGACCCTCTTCTGCCAGGACTCCTGTCTTGTTTCTCGTCAGTCCCCTCCTACTGCATCCATCATGTGCCTTTTTGGCATCACCTTTTGCATCACTTTGCACCCTCAGCCATGGGTTTTTATTTTCAGTCAGTTGGTTTCATCTGGTTTTCTCTTTGATGGAGTTTAAAAGAAGGGTTTCTAGCTCCTCCAGTTTCTTCCAATGTGATTTTATGTAAGAAAAACAGTTCTCTTTTGATAAAATTGGCCCCTTTTATAGCATAAATCTGGTATAAGCATTTCTATAATCCAAGATGTGTATGATCCCAAAATTGAAGTAAGGAGAGGGAAGATGAGATGAATACCTCAGAAGAATGTAAAAGAACCCTACCCTCTACATGAAGTTAATGTTAACACTGATTACAGTGACACATCCAGTATGATTGAGAGGCTAGAAAATGGTTTCTCTCCAGCATCAATTGTAGTATATTGATTGTTTCTATAATTATATTATTTCAACTGCCTAAGAATATAACTATGTTAAACAGTTTCTGAGATAATCCAACACACTTTTTGATAAAACTGATAGTTTATAAGCAGTTGGTATCCAGCAGGCATCTCCCAAGATTTCTATTTCTGGCACAAAAGTAAGCATCTATTGGATGTCATCACTGTGGTGGTAGGTAGTAGAACATTGATTGAAAGATTTCTGGAGTTGTCTTTCCCTCTGCTCTTAAGGGTGGTCCAGTGGTCAAGAACAAAGATGAGTCTGAAGCAGTACTTATTCTAGAACACAAGCTGATCCAAACTAGCCAAGCACTGAATTTAGTAAAGGCCTAATATATAATATTTTTATAAAATGCTTATCATAAAGAAATTCATAGTAAAGCATGTGTGAAGGACACTGATACCTTTTTTGAAAACACAAGGAAATAGAAGAGAGAGAGTGATTCACCCTGTCTGCATGGAGAAGGAAAGCCACTTGAAAAAAATAAGTGACAAATTCATTATTACCTAGGTTCAGAAGCATACACAGAAGTCATCTGGGTATACAAAGCAATAGAAGATGTGTGCATTTGCTCTCTATAGGTAATGGGAATACTGGCTTCAAAGGTACAGATGGGAAAAACATTAACCTGTGTCCTGGGAATTCTAAGTTGTTTAGAAATGAAGTAACAGGTTGGGCACGGAGGCTCACGCCTGTAATTCCAGCACTTTGGGAGGCTGAGGTGGGTGGATCGCGAGGTCAAGAGATCGAGACCATCCTGGCTAACATGGTGAAACCTGGTGTCTACTAAAAATAAAAAAAAATTAGCTGGGCGTGGTGGTGTGTGCCTGTAGTCCCAGACACTCGGGAGGCTGAGGCAGGAGAATCGCTTGAACCCAGGAAGTAGAGGTTGCAGTCAACCAAGATCACGCCACTGCACTCCCGCCTGGCAACAGAGCAAGACTCCGTCTGAAAGAAAAAGAAAAAGAAAAAAAGTACCAAATGCATATGGAGCATTGGGGAGTATGTGTTCAAGAAAGAACTGTGGTCCCCTCTCCTCCTACTTAATAGAGAGAGGTTGAAAATCAGGAATAAGAACAGAATTTAAAAAAAAAAAACCCTTCTGCTTTATTTTTAGATTATTGATGATGATAATGATGATTGCTTGCTATAGAATCATTTGCTTAAAAAATTTTTCATGGGGAAATAAAATGGTAGGCCTGTTGCTGATGTTGAGTGGAGACAGTTACATCACTCCTCTGAAAGTCTGTCATCTCCTTCCCACTTCCAACATCACCACTACATGAAAACTCCCTCTGACTGCCAGAAGCATCTTCTTCAACCTCTTGGGCTTCTCCAGAGCACAGTTTTACACACACCCTTCAGAACAAAACCATGTTCAGACTCACTTTTCACATTGGGGAAATGGATTAAGAAAAAGAACTTTAAGGAATAAAAATCCAGCCATTGTGTGAGAGAAGCCCCAAGGAAAGTTATTGAAAACTTAAACCGTAAAACTAGTAGTGCCAGGGTAGGAAGAAAAAAGTAGATAGTAAGCAATATGTACTGGATTTGTGATATTTAGTCTAGTTTAACTTTTTGCAGTGGTGAACAGGAACTAAATAGAAGAATCTAGGCTATCTTTGAAGTTCCTGGCTTGAGGCAAATGGTAGTGTAATTAACCTACTTGCTTGGCCAATAAGAAATGGGCATTTCCTTTTGTTATTTTTTTTCTGCCAAGAAAATTGAAAATTCTCTTTAGTGAATGCAATCAAATTTGCATATTGATTTATTTTATTTTTGGGGGTTACATTAAACGGTTTCTTCCTGTTGAGCAGGCACCGTTGCTCACCACAGACTCTGAAAAGACTGCCAAGAGACATTTGCGTTTTTAATGTTCCTTCAGTTCAAACATACTTAGTCATAATTAAACTCGGTTGAATGGCTTTTAAAAGAAGTTAGTTGTTAATATGATTGGCAGTTTTCTGTGCCTTTGACAAGATCTAATGAAATATGCCTGTGTGGTGTGCAACACTGACAAATGCTGAGATTTATCTTCTGTGATCTCTAATGTAAATGTGATTATGTTGAATCCTTTGTTTTCAAGAGGTATGTTATTACTTCCCATTATCTAAGTAAGAATGATAAATGTTCAAGATTTTCCTTAAATATAAACAATCTTGAAATTAGTATTCTTCAACTACTTTAAAAAAAGCAGTTGACTATTAAAGTGAGTATTGTTTTGTAGGAGGAAATAAAACAGATAGACATCATTTTATTTCTTCAAAAGAAGTATTAAACCATTATATAACAGTGGTTTCAAATTCATGAAGAGGAGAAAGAAGAGACTGAGAAACTGACACTACAGGCATTACTTTAGGGTAACAAGCATTTAGCTTGCTTGCCACCATTAAATGACAACCTTGTATGTTTGGGAGGTACTAGCTTTCCGGTTCTCTTCTGATGAGTGGGTCAGAGAACTGAAAGCTATATGCCATATTCTCCAGCACTTCTAAAAATACATGAAAATAGCTGGATCTGGTGGCTCACACCTGTAATCCCAGCACTTTGGGAGGCCGAGGCAGGCAGATTGCCTGAGGTCAGAGTTTGAGATCAGTCTGGTCAAGGTGAAACCCCACCTCTACTGAAAATACAAAAAACTTAGCCAGATGTGGTGGCATGTGCCTGTAATTCCCCCAGCTACTCGGGAGGCTGAGGCAGGGGAATTGCTAGAACCAGGGAGGTGTAGATTGTTATTTAACACGGCTAGTATAAAAGGAAAGAGACCAGCTGGTCATGGTGGCTCATGCCTGTAATCTCAACACTTTGGGAAGCTGAGGTGAGCAGATTAGCTGAAGTCAGAAGTTTGAGACCAACCTGGCCAACATGGTGAAATCCATCTCTAGTAAAACTACAAAAATTAACCGGGCATGGTGGCAGGTGCCTGTAATCCCAGCTACTCGGGAGGCCAAGGAAGGAGTTTTCTTGAATCCAGGATGTAGAGTTGTACTGAGCCAAGATCGCGCCACTGCACTCCAGCCTGGTGACAGATCGAGACTCTGTCTCAAAAACAAACAAACAAACCATGAAAACATACACATCTTCGAAATAAATTTGCAACATGATTATAAATTGTTCTTTATTGTCAATGGCATTACTTGCATGAAATAGAAATATCTCTTCAAAATATCAGTATAGTTAATGCATTCTATGATTTTGAACAATTTAATTCATCTTATTTTCTTGTCTCAACAAATTTGCTACTGGATTTCTATGCTTTTACCTTGCTCTGTTGTCTGTCAGCTTAGCTATGGCCAGTTGCCTCCTGTTCTGTGGCAAGAAAGGTGACTGACAAGACATTACTGGATCTAAATATCCAACTTTCTGCTAAGTTTGAGTTAAAATGGCAGACATTGATTAATTATAGAAATAATGGCATGGCTGTTCACCCAACACCCAACATAAAACCTGGTCCAGGCTTTTTGTATGCCTCATTCTAACTAGGCTTTGGATTTAAAAGAATTGGCAAGACAAAAAACATGAAACAAGTGGTCATGTTCATTTCTTTTCTATTTTTAAAATTTAATTTAATTTAATTTTAAGTTCTGGGATACATATGCAGGACATACAGATTTGTTTGTTACATAAGTCAACGTGTGCCATGGTGGTTTGCTGAACCTATCAACCCATTACCTAGGTATTAAGCCCCACCTGCATTAGCTATTTATTCTAATGCTCTCCTACCCCCAACTCCCCTGACAGGCCCAGTGTATGTTGTTCTCCTCCCTGTGTCCATGTGCTCTCATTGTTCAGCTCCAACTTATAAGTGAGAACATGTGGTGTTTGGTTTTTTTGTTCCTGTATTAGTTTGCTGAAAAGAATGACTTCCAGCTCCATCTATGTCACTGAAAGGACATAATCTTGCTCCTTTTTATGGCTGTGTAGTATTCCATGGTGTATATTACCACATTTTCTTTATCCAGTATATCACTGATGGGCATCTGGGTTGATTGCACGTCTTTGGTATTATGAAGAGTGTTGCAACGATTTTCTTTCTTTTCATAAGGAGCACCAGCACATATATTGAATTGCTTCTTTATTCATCTATTTATTAAGCCATGTTCAATCAAAGCAGAAACAAAAACAAAACACTTAAGGTTCTTCTATAGCAATGGTCTTTAACTGGGGAGGATTCTACACCCACCCATTCCCCACTCCCCCAGTAAGACAACTGGCAAGGTCTGCAGACAACTTTGATTATCACAACTGGGGAAGGGAGTGATACTGGCATCTGGTGGGGAAAAGCCAAGGATGCTGTTAAACATCCTATAATGCACAGCACAGCTTCCCACAACAATCATCCAACTCAAAATGTCAGCACAGCCATGACTGTGCAACCTGGCTGTCTGGGTCTATCTGTCTCAACTTTCCACTCCCAAAGAAGTTGTGGTGTCAATGAAATATGTAGTTTTTGAAGAAAGGCATAGGGAATATTCAGCAGGTTTTCTTTTCAATCATCTTGTACCATTGGTCTTTTTCTTTTTCCTTTTTATTTTTATTTTTTTTTGTTCGTGGGAAATGTGTGTGTGTGTGAGATAGAGGACATTTTCTCTATACTCTATTTCTGGGCAGTTTTTGTACAGTTTAAGTGATAAAAAGATTTAAAATATTTATAAGAGTACTTGTCACATGTTTTAGGTATTTTGCCTCTACATATCATTGCAATTATTAGCTATTAAGATGGCCTTCACTGTCCTCCAATACATGGGTTACAATGCAGCATTTACTTATTTTTATAGAAATTTATTGTAGTTGTATGATTCAATATTTGATTTCAGTCTCTCCTGTATTAAATAATAAGCTCCAATAGGATAGGAACCATTCCTGTTTTTGCTCACTATTTTGCCTCATGTATCTTGCACAGTTCCTATATAACAGGCACCTAATAAATATTCACTGACTTAGAGTGTCAGTAAATCAACAATAAATTATGAAAACCAGTGAATAAGGGAAAGAAGGAAAGAATTTGAAAGGCAATGAAGATCAGGAAGAAAGAATGTAGAACTATTAATCAACAATAAATATATTTTAAAGATTTAGGTAGTGTGAAAATGATCCTAGTCAAGGCACCTTGGTGCTTGAATTTGATTTCCAATTTGGACCTGTAATAATTTCTAACTAAGGGCAAATTTTATAGCACAGAAAATTGTGTTTTCACATTTGAGACTTTGCATATTAACCCATGGTTTTTGAGAATCAAACAGCATGGTAGATATAAATATTCTTTTTAAATTGTCAAATGCATAGAAATATTGACTGTTCCAGTGTCATATTATTTGAAATTATGCAAGACACTGCAGACTCCTCAAATTACAGATGAGGATGCTAAAACACAGAGAAATGGGCTGGAACATCTTTAGAATCCCTGAATCTAACATTCTGTAATCTTTTACTAAATAATAGTAACATTGGTATAATACCAGAGTTTTTCAAATCTCTTAATGGAACTCACTTACATAAAATGTACTATTTAAAAAAAACACTCCAATGGAAAATCTTAAATTTCCAACAAATTTTTAAAAATGTATTTTATTTTACATAAGATACTGCTTTATTAGAGATGCACAGCAAGAAAATAGCTTGATAAATTAATAATTTCTCTTTATTTGCTTATGGGCAGCCCTTGACGTAGTCAGAATTAGGAATGAAAGAGAAAGAACTAGAAAATACTAACACGTTGTGACTTCCACATTAGGCTTTTGAAAAACAAAATGAAATACTTTAAGTGTAATTATGCTATAGAATTTATTCCACTTATAAAATCAGTTTAGAAGGGGAAAAAAAGAACCAGGCTGTCCTTCTTTTAGGCCTTGGGAGAGACTTGATGAGGGTAAATTTAGTTTGCATTGGAAATTTTCTAGAAAGGGATGGGGAAATACAAAGATTGTGGAGACAGCAGCACAAAGTGCTGAGCACAATTACCTGAGGTGAGTTCTAAGAAAGCAGAAGTTATGCCTTCAGTCTCCATTCCAGGAAGTCATCATGGCTCCGGAGGTCGAGACCAAAGCCAGCATGCCTCCTGAGGCTAGGATTCTTTATTTCAGTGCAGCCTCATCCTCAATTGCCTATGCATTGCTAGTGGATGGTCCAGATGAAGTGATATCATGCATTCTTCAAGATTTCCATGCCCATCAGAAACAATCCTATTCCAACTGTTCTGTGTGAATACACACCTGCTCATGTCCTAGGATACTTATAAAACCATTTCTATGGTCACGGCATCCATAAGGCAGTGGCTGAGACAAAGGAAAGCCCCATCATTCTATGTGGGTGGCACTGAACATCACAGGAAACTCATCCTTTGTAAATACTATTCAATATGATTTCAGCTTTCTGAGACATTCTTGTTTCAATGTGGGCATGTCTATGCAAACCTACCCAAAGTCTGAGATAGCTGAGAGGTCCAAGAGGCTGATAAACAGTTTCTCAGCAAGAAACATGTAAGAGAGAGTTAAGAACAGAAGCCATGTTGTGACTTGGGCAGCAGTGAGACAAGATGGTGGATCCCTATGTCATTAATCTGCCAGAACCAGGGATTATATACCTTAGAAGAGGGGCACACGTGCTTCAGAGGGAATGGGTAAGATTTTGCCCTAAGGGCACTATTTAGGGCAAGTAAAGTGTCCATACAAAAAGAACAATAAACTGCAAATTTCAGAGGCATTCCTGGAACTCAATTAATCAGAAATCAATATGGCGGATTAACATCCAAGATGGAGTTGCTTTAACCTCCAGTGTCCTATAACCCTCCAAAAAAAAAAACCTAATTAAATATGGTTAGCATGTTTACAAACTTATTTTCTGTCTCAGAGCAATTCTTAAAAGAACCCTCCTACAGGAATACTTTTCCTCAGAAATACTTTTCCTATTTGGCAAATTGTGGAACAAAATAGTTCCCTCAGCAATTGGAGCCATCAGTTCCTGATGCTGGTTGCCAGTACTCTATCTCAGTACTCTTATTTGTCTAGCTCTCTGTTCCTGATGCTTTTCTTCCTTACATCTTTACTGAAATGTGTATTGTTTTGTCTTTAAAGCCACATGCCACAGTTTTGCGAAAAAGGACTCTGCTCCATTTACCCATATGTTGGAATCCTGAGGACAGTATCTTCCAAACTGGAATCAGGAGGCCATGGATATTAGCAATGAAATTGAGGACTCAACAAACAATCTTCTGTATTCCACAGCCCAAATTAAAAAAAAAAAAATCATAGCTACTAGAGGACAGTTCCATCTTCGGGGCTATATTCCAGAGTGTTTTAGGGTACATAGGAGAGTTTTATAGAGAAGTGCCACATTTCCTGTTTTAGCATAAGGATGCAGTTATTTTGGATAGAGCTAGAACTTTGTAACACTGAATTTGAGATTAAAATTGGGATTCTTGTATCCTGGATGCAGGTGAATAGTCTGTTTCATTTCATCTATTGAAGCATATCAGTGACTACAGATCTCAGAGCCAAAACAAGGTGGTTGGAGGGACAATAATTAGAAACTCTCTTTAGCAAAAATATCACTTGGATTTTTGGTTTATTATTCCAACATATATTGTGATAGATAGAATAACACACTCATGATATTTTATGGCTCATCTATCAAGAGGAGCTCATCTATTTTCCCAGGCCTTGACTATGAGCTGGTCATGGAAGTTGCTTTGACCAATAGAATGTGGTAGAAGTGATATCTTTCGACTTTTGAAGCTAGACTTGAAGATCCTTACAGCTGTGGTTTTCATCTCTTCAAGCCATGATCCTCATATCGTGCTGTGAATAAGACTAAGATGAAAGTCCATGTAGAGAGGGAGGCCCAGTGATTCCAGCCATTCTGTCTGCCCCAGCTAAGATCTCAGACTTGTGAGAGAGGCCCCTCAGACCATCCCTCTCCCTCTGAGTCACCAGCTGGCTGAATACCATGAATGAGCACAGGCGAGACCAGCAAGAGAACTGCCCAAGCAACTTTAGAATGATGAAAACAATGGGTTGTTGTTTTAACCCATTTAGTTTTGAGGTGAATTTTATACAGCACTGGCGAATAGAAAATTGTTTGCAAAATTAATCTTATTAATAAAAGAAATATTTTAAAAGATGGGCAAAAGAGATGGGGAATTTAAAAAGACATTTCGAAGAGACAAATGCTGATGATCCCTGTTTCACAAGCCACTTAAATATTAGAAGAGGAAAAAGTGTACACATCAAAATGCAACTTGGGACAAGATTTTGGCAGAAAGTCTAGACTGAAAAGGAAATGCACAATTACACTGAACATGCATATTCATATGCTTGCCATAACATAAATGTATATAGATAGCTATTTTCTAACATATATAAATATGGGGTGTTTTGACAGATTTGACAGATATGCATACCTATATATCTATTGCTATCAGTGTTTTTAAAACTAGTATGATGGATGTTCATTTACTGCATTTCATTATTTTTTAGTCATAGTATACCCAAAGAACAACCGCATCTCGTTTTTAAAATAAGCAAACAATTTTTGCTTTCCTGTTAACCTCTGACAGTGCAAAGTAAAATGATTCATTAAATACATACTCTATGATTATTTATGAGATGCTAACTAGATGTGTGATGTGCTAATTATTAAGAAAATGCACATTTGGAACATCTCCAGGTGTCTCTCTAATTCCCCTTTTTCCCCAGGTGTAGTTGCTCTCCCTCTGAAAGAACTTTAGGGTATTATACAATTTCTGCAGTGCACTAAAAGAAGTTCAAGAAGAAAACTCAAAAAGCCATTATACATTTTAGTTAAGATAATAGTGACTGAGTTAACAAAATAAAAAAAAAAAAATATTTGCTGTGATGGGGAATGAATGCTCATAACATTCTTTAAATAAAAAAAGTTTATCACACAGTGTGAACAGTATGACCCCAATGTTGAAAAAAGACAACATAAAAAGCTCAGCAAAAACATGAGAAGATTATATGTTAAAATAACACTTCAAATGTAGAAATTAATTTTTTTTAAGTATCTTTCTCTCTGTTTTTGTAATATTTCCATATTTTAAACATAATTGTAGGTTGAATATCCCTTTTTCTGGTCATCTATTTTCACTTCCTTTGGGTAAATACCAAACATTGTAATTGCCGGGTCATATGGAGTTTGTTTAGTTTAGTAGGAAGCTGTCAAACTGTCTTCCATAGTGGCTGTGCCAGTTTTTACCTCTACCGGAAAGGAATGAGGGTTCTTGTTGCTCCAAATCTTCACCAGCAGTTTGTTGTCTGTGTTCTGGATTAGAGCCATTGTAATAGGTGTGTACAGGTATTCCACTACTGTTTTAATTTGCATTTCCTTCATGATAGATGATGTAAAACAAATTTTAATGTACTATTTGTATGTGTATATCTTCTTTGGTAAGAAATCGAGTAAGATTTGTAGCTCTTTTAAGAATTGTGTTGTTTTTGATTTTTATTGTTGAGTTTTAAGTGTTCTTTATGTAGTTTGAATAATAATCCCTTATCACCTTTTTTTGCAAATATTTTCAACCAGTCTGTCATTTGTCATTTTATTCTCTTAACAGTACCTTTCACAGAGCAGGAGCAGGATTTTTTATTTTAATAAAGTCTAGCTTATCAATTCTTTTTTTCATAGATCATATTCTTGAAAGATAAAGTTACCGCCAAACCCAAGACCATCTAGGTTTTCTTTTTTTGTTGCTATCTTCTGAAAGTTGTATAGTTTTGTGCTTTACATTTTTCTCTATGATTTATCTTGAGGAACTTTTGTGAAGAGGAGTGCTAGGTCTGTGACTAAAATATTTTATTTATGTTTTTTGCATGTGCATGTCCAGCAATTCTAGCATCAGTTGTTGAAAGAACTGTCTGCTCCATTTTATTACCTTTGTTCATTTGCCAAAGATCAGTTTATTGTATTTACGTGGCTCTGTTTCTGGGCTCTCTATTTATTTCTGTTGATATATTTGTCTATTTTTTGTCTTTTTGCCAATGCTACACTGTCTTGGCTACTGTAGCTTTATACTGATCCCTACCCTGAAATTGGGTAGTGTCAATGCCTCAGTTTTGTTCTTCTTCAGTATTGTGTTGACTATTTTTAGCCTTTTGCTTCTCCATATAAACTTTAGAATTATTTTGTCAATATCCACAAAATACCTTGGTGGTACTTTGACTGGGATTGCATTAAAAGTATATATCAAGTAGGGAAGAACTCGTCTCTTGACAAGATTGAGTCTTCCTATCCATACACATGGAATAACTCTATTTGGTTCTTTTTTTATTTCTTTTTATTTATTTCATCAGAGTTTTACAGTTTTTCTAATATAGAGCCTGCACATATTTTCTTAGATTTAAACCTAAATATTTCATTTTGGAGAGTGCTAATGTAAATAATATTGTCTTATTAATTTTTAATTTCATTTGTTCACTGTCAGCATATAGAAAAGCAATTGACTTTTGTATATTAACCTTGAGTCTTTCAACATTGCTATAAACTCTTATTAGTTCTAGGAATTATATTGGTTGGTTCTTTTGGATTTTCTACATAGAGGATCATTTTGCCTTTAAACAAAGAAAGTTTCACTTCTTCTTTTCCAGTTAAATATATATATATGTTTTCTTATCTTGTCTTACTGCATTAGCCACAACTTTCAGTACAATGTTGAAAAGCAGGGGCAGGAGGGGTTATGCTTCCCTTGTTCTTAAATTTAGTGTAAAAGTTTTTAGTTTCTCATCATTGAGTATGATGTTAGCTATATGTTTTTTGTTGATAAACTTTACTAAGTTGAGAAAGTTTCTCTCTAGCCATAGTTTACTTAGATTTTGTCTTGAGTATGTATTAAGTTTTGTCAAATGTTTTTTTGCATTTATTGATGTAATTTTTCTTATTTAGCCTGTTGATGTGATAGATTACACTAATTGGTTTCTGTAATGCAAGTTTTAATTCTAATAATTTTGGAAACTTTAAGTTTGTTTCTGTAATTACCTAACTAATGTGTGATGACTATCAGTGCATTGACTGTAAGTTCCATGAAGTCAGGACAGTGTTACTTTCTGCTCATGATTTGTCACCAATGGCAAGCAAAAAATTTGAAAAGTGATAGATAATCAATAAATAGTTGTTGCATAAATGTATAAGTTTTAAAATGAGTTAATTAATAAGGCGTATTTATGGCTTGCTAGTAGTACATTTACAATAGGTATTATGAATGTTCTCACCCTTGTCTTTTAGCAAAGTAGAATGTAAATGGCATCTATTTGAAAGATAAATTGTTAACTGATATTGGTACTGAATTTTTTTATTAATAAAGAATTTGAATAAAGATGTTTGTCTGGAAAGTTGTTCAGCGTCATAGTAAAAGTATATGTGGTAAATACAAGTTAAAGCAGAAAAGAAAGGATCAATATATGTTTTTTGATTTAAAAAATGCAGACTAATCAGAGCTTAGATTTATCTAGATAATGAGATATGAAACAAAGGAGGGTTTGGAATAAAAATTTGAAGCAAGTGTACTGACAGCAGGTTTTATTGAGAAATACAGTAATTTATATTGAGGGTTTACCATTCCCTAGATTGTAAATACGAGATATTGTTCCAATGGATAATAAGGAGCTAGGGTCCTGCTAAGATTGTACCAGAAAAATTGCAAACCAAGCTCATGGATAGGACACACAATACCATTTTTCCCTGGGGCTTGAACCTTCAAAATATCAGTAAAGCCTTTTGGAAGAACAAGACTAACCACTGCACCATGACGGCATTTACAAACCTCTCTAACAATTTTATTGATTTGATTGGTCATTAACTGAAACAACTCATTATTTAATAACACTGACTTGTTAGTTTAGCCAACAATTGAGGCATTCATAGTATGTATTTCTCTAGCCGAATATTTTATGGTCAAGGAGAGGACAGAAAATTCTGGGATAGAAAACACTTTGAAGAACAGTCACCATTGGCTTTAAACGGCAACAAAATCCAGGAAGAAAGAAGTTTTCTTCCTAAACTTTTCATGCTTAATTTCTCCATCTTTCCCCTAGATTATCTTAGATATTCTGCTTTGATGTGTTCCACCCAAAGTGGAAAGTTAACTGAAAGGTAACAAAGATAATGACTGTTGGTTCCAACTAAGAGAAAATAAGGCCACCACAAGTAGTGTGTAGGAAAAAGAAGATGAAATATAAAATCGTAATTCAGGGATCCGTGTAAGCCAATTGAGATAAGGTAATTATTTTTAAAAAGAAAAGAAAATACTAAGAAATAGAAAAGGATTCACAAAAGTAAATATTTGAAGGTACTGTGACTGATTCCCAACAGAGTATTCAGTAAGCATGAAAGATTGAGAGCTGTAATTAGACATGAACTGTGGGAGAAAAATGACAAGTTATTGGAAACAGATACATCCACACAGGGATGGAATGATTACATATTTGAGAGACTTCATCGATCTTAGATTACCAGCCAGATAGCAATTGTCAGGTGTTTTTTGAAAGCAGGAACTCTGAGGTCAGAATGCCAAATCAGTTCCACTATTTCTTGTCCATTGCCTTGGGAAATTATTTTATACCTCTCTTTGCATCAATTTCGTCATCTGTTAAGTAGAATAATAATAGTATAATAATAGTTTCTAACTCATAGGACTGTTGAGAAGGATCCGTTAAATGCAATTTATAAAATATGTATACATGCTTATGATAGTTGGATGCTAAGTTCCATCCATTTGCACTTAGCTCTTGTTCCTGAACACAATTACATGCAAGACTCTTTGCTAAGATCTTTCTCTGTCCCCAGAGAATGACTAGCTTTGGAGAACAATCGACTGATGTCTTGATGGGAATTACTAGTTAACCCCTTTCATTTTCCCCTCAAGTCAGCTACTATGATGTCTCTTAGAGGTCCCCAGCAGGGCTGAACTCCAGTTGTGATAGTAGTTATCTTCCCATTAATACAACCTATGTTGGTTTCCTGCCTCTTCTACGTCACTTTTACATGCCTTCACTAGTATGCCCTGAAGTCATTTTCCAAATAAACTGCTTGATCTCAACTACTTGTCTTGGGATCTGATTCTGAGGGAACCCAAAGTAAGACACTGATTAGTAAATGTTAGTGACTATTATTACCTATTGGAATACATTTGATTCATGTTGAATTATGTTCTGTGCAAATTTTCTGGAAAATGTATTGCTCAAAGTGTTGATTACTTTTCTTCTTTCTGCCCTGAAGGACTCAAGGATTGATAATAATAACTTATGTATTTTCAACTTTTTTCTTAATATTCTGGATTATTTCCCAACTTCTCTACTGGAGACTTTGTGATATGATTCAGAGACAAACCAGGTAGGCATGCCAGCTGCACATTTTTCCAGGAGTCTTTTATTTAAATCTTCCTTTTGTTTTTGTCTTAGCCTGTATACCCATGAAAGATGGCTCCAGAAACTTCAGAATGATTGCTGGTCATTTAGCCATACAAACCATACTCTCCCTGTCTCCGTGAACCTCCACTGTATTTAGTGACCACGAGCATTTCTGAAAATTATATCAGACAGATAATCATTCATTCAATGGGTGGCTCTAGAGGCACTATTAAAGCACATGAAATCAGGAGTAAAATCACAAGAAATCCAGGTGCTAACATTTATCTGTTTGTTTGTCTAAACAGCCAAACAGGTATATACCTAGTGTTGATATGTAAAAACACTGTAAGAGTTCAGGAAGGATAACTAACTCTGACTTGGAGGTACTGAAAGAACAAAGAGATTGGACAGGTGCAGTCGGCTCATGCCTGTATTCCCAGCACTTTGGGAAGCTGAGGTGGGTGGATCACTTGAGGTCAGGAGTTTGAGAAGAGCCTGGCCAACATGACAAAACTCCATCTCCACTAAAAATAAAAAATAAAAAATAAAAATAACCAGGCATGGCAGCTCACACCTGTATTCCCAGCTACTCGGGTGGCTGAGGCATGAGAATTGCTTGAACCTGGGGAGCAGAGGCTGCAGTGAGCAAAGATGGCGCCACTGCACTCCAGCCTGAATGACAGAGCAAGACTCCGTCTTAAAAAAGAAAAAAAGGAGTTTGCATGTCAAAGATTGAATAGGAGTTTGCCAATGAATAAACACTGAAAATTGAGACTCAAAATAGAGTTAACAGTGTATATAAAGGCCCGGGATTTTGACAACTTGTGGAGAATTTCAGTGACGCAGTATCACAATCATATGTGTTGTGGTAGAAAATCATTCTTGAGAGAGGGAGAAGGTGTTCTATGCTAAGACCATGGATCTCAAAGGTTAATACACATGAGAAAACCTCAGGACATGGGAGATCACAGATTACTGGGCCTTACCGAGACTTTTCAGTAAATTATAACTTACGTTTTTAACAAATCCCCATTTGATGCTGTTGCTTCTGGTCCAGGGAAGACACTTTGAAAGCGACTGTCCTAAAGCAATGTTGTGCATTTTATCCTGGAGGTATTGATACTGGCAGATATTAATTTTAATCACGCTTTCCAGAAGCATATAGATTAATTCTAATCCCTCTTTTACCACATCGTCAAGATTTTGAAAAACGCTTTCATATAACAGCTAAGTCCACTTCCATCCGGAATAAATTTAGCTTGTTCCATGAAATATTCTTACATCCCATGGCTATCAGAACACTTACTATCCTGAGAATGCCCTAGTTTGTTTTAAAATATAACTAAATATAGTACCAAAAACATAACATGGTATTTTGCATGTGATATGGCCAGGAAAGATTGCAAGGAGATGAAGTTTGCCTTTAGACAGACCATATGCTCTTACTGATGTCGTCTAAACATGGTGTATTATCTGATTTAGCAAGAACAAACTACTATTTAACATTGTGCTTGTTTCATCAAAAGCCCTGGGGATTTCCTTCCGCAGGAGTGTACTTGATGACAATTAGGAGGTGAAAAAGTGTCTTTTCTATTTATGATAACAAATGGTTTTGTTTACTTCTGTATTTTCAGCATCCAGAGAAATGCCTGGCATATAAGAAGTGCTCAGGAAATATTTGCTAAGTAAATTATCAAATGAATGTCAGGCCTTAGCTCATGTGTTTGCAAATTTCACCAGAGTATTTAAACAGTATATCCAAATTAGACTTTTTTTCTCCATTCACTAAGTGTTGCTGTAAGAAATGGCTTCATTGAAAGCCTCATTACATCCTTCCCCTTTTCTTATCTGCCCACTCACACAGATGCTTCCATGAAGTACTTAAAAAGATTTCTGTCTTCATGCTTCTTCTATGATATCTTGAGAATCATACAAATAACAGAATTTGGCAACAATGTTAAGTATTCTGTTAAATATGTTGAAATACTGATTATTGAAGTCAGTGACCCACCTTTCATATATTTTTCTCCTTGGTTCTAAATATAGCTCCTGAGTATGATAAGAATTTGAAAGTAAAGGCGCAGGCCGGGCGCGGTGGCTCACGCCTGTAATCCCAGCACTTTGGGAGGCTGAGGCGGGTTGATCACAAGGTCAGGAGATCGAGACCATCCTGGCTAACACGGTGAAACCCCGTCTCTACTAAAAATACAAAAAATTTGCCAGGCGTGGTGGCGGCTGCCTGTAGTCCCAGCTACTCGGGAGGCTGAGGCAGGAGAATGGTGGGAACCCGGGAGGCAGAGCTTGCAGTGAGCCGAGATAGCGCCACTGCACTCCAGCCAACAGAGTGAGACTCCACCTCAAAAAAAAAAAAAAAAAGATTCTCAAGCCATTTACGTATATACATTTTAAAAGTTGTCTTTACTTCTTCTAAGAATCTAGTAAGGAAAGTATTTCTATTTCCATCATATTAATAAGGAAATTCAGACTGAGAGGCATTCGGTAGATTACAGTTATACGGCTATGAAGTGGAGGATTTAAATGGAAAGGATAAGTAGATTATAGATACATTCATATCGTTTATGTCTTGACTAGTATTGATAGACAGAACCTCTACCTAAGGATGACTATAAAAATAAGCAAATGGAGATAAGAACACTTTTTTTTTTGTTTTTGTTTTTGTTTTCTAAGACAGAGTCTCGCTTTGTTGCCCAAACTGGAGTGCAGTAGTGCAATCTTGGCTCACTACAACCTCTGCCTCCTGGGTTCAAGTGATTCTCCTGCCTCAGCCTCCCAAGTAGCTGGGATTACACGTGCCCACCACCACGCCCGGCTAATTTTTGTATTTTTAGTAGAGATGGGAATTCGCCATGTTAGCCAGGCTGGCCTGGGACTGCTGACTTCGGGTGATCCACCTGCCTCAGCCTCCCAAAGTGTTGGGATTACAGGTGTGAACCACCACACCTGGCCCAAGAACACTATATTAAATGAATCTGTTGGTGGAAGACCCTCTACCTTCATTAGAAATGCTCTGAGTAGAGACAATTATTAAAATTTGGGGAACAATGCTTTTTAAACCTTATCACACATTTAGTACTCTGTTAGAGACTCAGAAAAGGAAGAAAAAAATTTTGTTGAGATATTAGGTTGTTGCAAAAGTAAAGTTCTTGTCATTGAAAGTAATGGCAAAAACTGCAATTACTTTTGCACCAACTTAACAGATGAGTGGAGAGACACTCCCCATGAAAGAAATAGATGTTATAAATAAAATGCAAGGCAAAAATACAACTGGAAGTGGTAAATGAAAGAGCATGAAGAATGAAAATACATTAGAAATCTTAGAAATTGTTGTATATGTACTATATATAGATACATATATATGATTTTACAGGTAATTGATTATATGTGTGTGTAAGATTTGTAATTCCAAACTGAAGAGTAAAGGAGAAAAATAGTGATATTAAAAAGAGTAGTGAGAAATGCATAAAAAATTCGGCCAAAAAAGGTAAAAAAATATATTTTTAAATGAAACATTTGGAGCAATGGAAAACAGATTGAAAGTTGCAATTCTATCTTGCAGGTGGTGTTTCACAAAGAGAAAATGGAGGGAAAAGTGTAGAAGCGGCATTTAAAAAGGAATTTAAGTTTATGTTTCCACAAATGAGGAAAGGCATTGTTTTCTAGCTCAAAGAGTTTCACTGAATCCCATGCAGCATAAACACACAAAAAAGTTTAGCCTAGACACATCTGAGTGAAACTATGGATTAGAGGAAACCTTACAATGTGCAGTAAATAAGGAATGATTATTGACACAGTGAAGTAGACTAACAGCTGACTTCTCATCAACAGTAATAGATACCAGAGCATGATATGATAACATCTCTAAGTGAGCTCAGGAAAAATAAGAGATATATTAGCTAGTTTATTCTTTCTTTCATTTTGACAGTTAAATGTATTTTTGAGAGTTAAGTAAATGACATCTATTCAGGAATCCTCAAAAAGAGAAATATAAAGAATGTACTTGAGTAAGAATAAGAGGAAATCCAGAAGGACGTGAGACAAGATAGGAAAAAGCTGAGCAGAGCTAAAGGGGCTAATATTTTTTATGATTAAAAAAAGTAAAACTAAAGTTTCAAACAACAATAACAAACTATTACAGAATTTCCTAGTGCTGAAAATATGCTAAAATGTTTACCATGTTTCAGTCAAGGTTAGAAATACCAAATGGCTAGTTTTGTTGAGAGACTTTTTTTCAGTGTATTTTTTTTTTTTTTTTTTTTTTTTTTATACTTTATCTCCTTTAATTCTAACAGCTATTCAAGTTACCCATTGATATGGTTCGGATCTACATTCCAGCCAAATCTCATGTTCAATTGCAGTCTCCAGTGTTGGAGGTAGGGCTTGGTGGGAGGTGATTGGATCATGAGGGTGGTTTCTCATGGTTTAACACCATCCTCCTTGTTGTTGTCATGGCAATAGTGAGTTATCATGGATCTGTTTTTTTTTTTTTTTTTTTTTTTTTTTTTTTTTTTTTTTTTATACTTTAAGTTCTAGGGTACATGTGCATAACGGGCAGGTTTGTTACATATGTATACTTATGCCATGTTGGTGTGCTGCACCCATCAACTCGTCAGCACCCATCAATTCATCATTTATATCATGTATAACTCCCCAATGCAATCCCTCCCTCCTCCCCCCTCCCCCCTCCCCATGATAGGCCCCAGTGCGTGATGTTCCCCTTCCCGAGTCCAAGTGATGTCATTGTTCAGTTCCCACCTATGAGTGAGAACATGTGGTGTTTGGTTTTCTGTTTTTGTGATAGTTTGCTAAGAATGATGGTTTCCAGCTGCATCCATGTCCCTACAAAGGACGCAAACTCATCCTTTTTTATGGCTGCATAGTATTCCATGGTGTATATGTGCCACATTTTCTTAATCCAGTCTGTCACAGATGGACATTTGGGTTGATTCCAAGTCTTTGCTATTGTGAATAGTGCCGCAATAAACATACGTGTACATGTGTCTTTGTAGTAGAATAATTTATAATCCTTTGGGTATATACCCAGTAGTGGGATGGCTGGGTCATATGGTACATCTAGTTCTAGATCCTTGAGGAATTGCCATACTGTTTTCCATAATGGTTGAACTAGTTTACAATCCCACCAACAGTGTAAAAGTGTTCCTATTTCTCCACATCCTCTCCAACACCTGTTGTTTCCTGACTTCTTAATGATTGCCATTCTAACTGGTGTGAGATGGTATCTCATTGTGGTTTTGATTTGCATTTCTCTGATGGCGAGTGATGATGAGCATTTTTTCATGTGTCTGTTGGCTGTATGAATATCTTCTTTTGAGAAATGTCTGTTCATATCCTTTCCCCACTTTTTGATGGGGTTGTTTGTTTTTTTCTCGTATATTTGTTTGAGTTCTTTGTAGATTCTGGATATTAGCCCTTTGTCAGATGAGTAGGTTGCAAAAATTTTCTCCCATTCTGTAGGTTGCCTGTTCACTCTGATGGTAGTTTCTTTTGCTGTGCAGAAGCTCTTTAGTTTAATTAGATCCCATTTGTCAATTTTGGCTTTTGCTGCCGTTGCTTTTGGTGTTTTAGACATGAAGTCCTTGCCCATGCCTATGTCCTGCATGGTACTACCTAGATTTTCTTCTAGGGTTTTTATGGTATTAGGTCTAACAGTGTATGGTTTTTAAAGCAACATATTCACTAAAGAATAGAAATTCAAACTTATAGAACATAGAAATAAAGAAGAACACTAAAATTTTTAAATCAACAAATGATATAGGAGAAAAAAAGTGAAGACAAAGAATGATCAACAGGCATCCTTAGTATGTGTGTTACATCAAAATATACAAATAATTATAATTAGAATAGTATCACGAATTACAGCCAGAAATTTTCTGATTAGATTTTCAAAGAATTCAACTATATTATGTTTCTAAGACACATAATATTTCAAATTACACAAGGCAATAAAAATGAAAAGCTGGAAAAGACAATATTCATATAAACATTAACTAAATATATCTACAGAGACAATATTAATATCATAAAGACTGAAGTTTAGACAGCAGCATTAATAGAGATAAAAGATGTGAAACTTCTATGTTCTCCACAGTAAATTTGTAATTGAACTGTTGTATATTTATAAAATAGAAACACTATTAATCAGTAAAAATGAATAAAATATATCAACACGGATAAATATCCAATATAATTCTGTGCAGGAAGAAAAGGAGATTAATGCTATGTACAGTATTATATAAAGTTAACAGCATTCAAAATACTGGTAATATGCATGTGCATACTTGAGAGTGGTAAACACAAATTTAGTACAATGGTTACCCTGCAGACAGGGACTCTGATAAGAGTTTAATTACAAAATCTTTGAGACAAATAAAAACTCTAACAAAGTAGAGATAAGATAGTAAAATGTATTTTAATATATCAACACTTTGTGTGTATATGCATGCACGTATGTGTGTTTGTGTGTGTGTGGGATGGAGTAAGGACAAACTTCCTATTTGAATCTTCAACATATGTCTCTCCTGAGACTAGGACACCAAGCCGTAATTAGCAATCCAGGCCACTAGGCAGAGGAATGAGGAAATCAATATGCGAAACCCCTTTCTGTAGAGGTTTCAACTCTCAGAGGCAATGACTTGAGCTTTGCCTAGCTTGTTCGGCCCTTCACTAACCTCCCTTCTGCTCTGATTATTCTAGGCAGCTCATTCCCATCTGCCCCCTCCTCACAGAGCTTCTCAGCAATAACACAAACCCAGTTTGCATCTGTCAGGCTCTGCCTGAAAAAGTCTAAATTCATACAAATGTCACTTCTCAGCCTGGAAAACCCAAAGAAAGGTTCTTTCATTCAACAGATGGGCCACAGGCAAATAGTGAAAGAAGGGGTCCTGATGTTTTCCTGTTTCAGTAAGGGAATTTCGGTAATTTACTCTTACCTCCAAAACATTTGTTTTTCTTTTTTTTTTTTTCACTTAATATTGGTGCTTACTTTCCCTCATGTGGCTTATAAATAGAACAATGGCAACCTTATTCAGATGGTATCCATAGAAAGACAAGATGGTGTATTAGAAAAAGCTCAGACTTTGGTATTAAGTCTAGCTTTAAATCCTGGATCATCCGCTTGACAGCTGGGCATTTGGGAAGTTGTTTTTCTCCCAAGCTAAAGAGTCTTCAAGTCTCACTGGTTCTGCTTAGTCTGACTGTTCCACCACTTAAGACACATCTTGCTCCAGATTGCCCCTTGATTTTCAGTTTTTCTGCCACAACCATTTATATTTCCTTTTATGCTTCTCCTTGCCACAGTGAATTTGCGCAAACTCCAGCTATGCTTGGAATGACACCCACCTCAAATCTCACTCCACTTCACGAAGTTAACCCTTACCCTTTCTTCAGACTGTGCCCGATCGCCATTTTCTCAAGAGCACCTTTTGCACCTAGGTAAATTTCTTCTATAACATATTTTCAGAACCACATATCCATTAAAATATGACAAAACCATTTTTTCAGTGCTTATTCTATTAAATTCTGTCTGCACCAAATAATGATGTAAAACTAGGAATGGAGGAACCATTTTTATTTCATGCTTCCAGCACTTCATTGTTCTTCAGAACTAGTCCTTCACTCAAAACTTAACTGTCACTTGAAAGCACAATATACTACCTGCCTCTTACAGGTTCTTCCAGGCTGAGTGTGTTGGAATAGTGAAGAATCAAGAGTTAATTCCTGCTTCCAGAGCTCAGAAAAAGTCCAGAAATAATAGTGTGAATGCTTTCACTAATGAAAACACCCAGTTTGCTTTTTAAAAAATTAAACTTTATTTTCAAGTAGTTTTAGATTCTAGAAAAGTTACAAATATAGCATATACTTTGCCATATGTCCTACACCCAGGTTCCCTTGTTGTTAACAACTTACATTGCTATGGTACATTCATCATAACTAATGAATCAACATTAATATGCCAGTGTTAAAGTACATGCTTTATTAATATTTGCTTTGTTTTTGCCTATGTATTTTTTTGTTGTTCCTGGATCCCATCCAAGATACCACATTTTTTTTTTTTTTTTTTTTTTTTTTTTTTTTTTGAGATAGAGTATCTCCCTGTCACCCAGGCTGGACTACTGTGGCATGATCTCAGCTCACTGCAACCTCTGCCTCCCTGGCTCAAATGATTCTCCTGCCTCAGCCTTGCAAGTAGCTGGGACTACAGGTGCCTGCCACCACGCCCGGCTAATTTTTTGTATTTTTAGTAGAGAAGGGCTTTCACCATGTTGACCAGGCTGATTTCGAACTCCTGACCTCAAGTGATCTGCCCACGTTGGCCTTCCAAAGTGCTGGGATTTGTTACAGGCGTGAGCCACCGCGCCTGACCTCACATTACATTTAGTTCTCATGTTTCTTAAGGCTCCGCTAGGCAGTGACAGTTTCTCAGTTATCGTTTTTGATGACACTGACAGTTTTGAGGAGTACTGGTTAAGTATTCTGAAGGATGCTTTTCAATTTGAGTTTGATAGTTTCCTCAATCAAACTGGAATAATGGGGTTTTGGGGGAGGAAAACCACATAGAGGAAGTGTATTTTTATCACATTACATCAAAGCTACATGCTGTTGGTATGTTGACACTGATCATCTGGCTGCTTCTTGACTAAAACGTTACTCTTTTCTCCCTTTTCCAAACTGTACTTTTGAGCAGGAAGTTGCTGTGCAGTACACAGCAGTACTGATACTGAAAAGTGGGGAATTCAGCTTCACCTGTCTGAGGGTGAATAATGTATCTAAATTATGTTCAATTCTTCTGCCTGGAAGGTTTGTCTCTTTTTCTTTAATTATTTATGTATTCAATCATGTATTTATATTGGTATAAGCTCATGGATATTTATTTGTTTTCCATATTGAAAACTGTTAATTTGTACTAATCTATACAGTGTAAAAGCACTGAGATATTTTTATGAGTACCCAGAGCCAACATTCCACATAACTCCGTAGTCCACAGTATCACAGCACATCAAATCTGCTCAAGATAACTTTACATCATAGTGCACTGAAACATACCAAGGTATACTGGCCTGACTTCAGAAAATATTTATAATTCTTCCTTCCCCCCATATTAGACTGACAAATTTTTCATCCTCCTCTTTCCTTTTTCTCTGACTTTTTATTGCTGCACAACAAATTACCCCAAAACTTAGTGGCATAGTTTTGGCACTTGTTGCGTTCCTGAAATGGGATTCTGTGAATCTGGAATTCCAGCCGGGCACAGCAGAGATGACTTATTTCTGTCTCCCTGTAGCTGCAACCTCAGCTGGAAGACTCAAAGCCTGGGCGGGGAGACTTTTATGTATACGGGTTGGAATTACCTGCAGCCTTGTTCACTTAGGTGTCTCACAATTCGTGCTGGTTGTTAGCTGGGAACTCAGCTGAGTCTGTCATTTAGAACAACTGTATCTACCCTCTCTACATGATTTGGGATTCCTCATAATGACAACTAGTTTGCAAAGATGAGCTTATCAGAGAGAGAGAGACAGACGGACAGGCAGACAGGCAGACAGGTGGGAGAGGTGTCACCTTTCATAACCTAGCTAAGTTGTCACATAGTGTCATTGATTTCCATGATACCTGATTAATTAAAGCAGTAACAAAAGTATACCCAGGTTCTGGGGGAGGAGACATAGATTTCACCTTTTGATGGACATAGGAAAGTATGTGGGATTAAAAATGGTTTTATAGCCATTTTCAGAAAATAAAATCTAGCACTCCCTCTTAGAATTGCTTACTAGAACCATTTAGGTTCACTAGATGCTATAATTCTGATTTTATGGTGCCTATTGGCCAAAATGTCTCCAAATGCTTCACTCTTATTCAACAAGCATTCCTTAGACTTGTGTCATTTTGTTTAATCCACTACCACACTGAACTAATCATGCACCCTCCAAGTCTTCCTTCAGTTTCCACCTGTATTACCCCACTGCATTGATGCCCCAGAGGGCTTCTTATCCAAGAACATCATCACAGCAAAAAAAAAAAAAAAAAAAAAAAAAAAAAGTCATTAGCAATAATTTAATAATCTTTAAATATAGCCAAAAATAAATGAGGGAATAGACTTTTATAAGTAGTTTTTAAGTGGAAAAATATCACCAAGTGGGAAAAAAAGTCTCTTACTGACCAGAGAGGCACAATAGGCATGCAGTATTGGAGGATGATAAAGGAAACTTAACTGACCTTCACCCAGAAAACCCTACTGTGAGAAAATGAACTATTTAACTTATTGGCAAGAAGACGGCAATCTTGACACTGCAATATTAATGGCTGTGTAAAATAAAATTGGCATGAAACCGTGAACATACATAATCCAGACCAGTGAATTAACGCCAGTAAGAGGTTAGAATGCAAATCATTAGTTTCCCCAAAACCTCTAGCAAGTATATCACAAATAAAACTTATTTTACATGGTTAGAGAATTAACAGTAAACTGCTTATATAAATCACAGGAGAAATGTCACTTTGTAAACGAAAGGTATTTAGCTGTATGGATATTCCTCTTGCCCGGTTTCTTTGCTTCCTACTGAAACTGAAAACACATGAAAAGCCTCCTGCTTCAGCAGTGATGCTCAATATTGCTAATGCTCCTATTGAAGTCAATTTTACTTTGAAGAATTTTAGAGAATTTCCAAATGCTGAATCTTCAAACTGCTTGAATGAGGACACATACACGAATCTGAAATAAACTCTGATGCTCAATTCACACATTAAAGACCTTCCTTCTTAATTTAGACTTACCTTACACCTCTGGATTCACTTTACTATGGCTGTTCCAAAATGTATTTGTTCTGTAATTTTCTACTAGTGGTTGGTATTTCTTCAAAGTGTTTGTTAAAACTGTAAATTGTATACTTGTATATTTAAGCATTTGAAAAATAGTTTTCCCGAAGTTGTTATAGCCTGTAACAATTCCACCATGAGATATACACACACAGGCATGCACATGTATGCAGGCAAGTACGAGTGTATGAGAGACTAAATATGTTTGTGTGTGAGCGTTTATACATACACTCCCTTTATGTTTATATGTACACATACAAAGAAATATAATACACATACATATATGTGTGTGTGTGTGAGAGAGAGAGAAAGAGAGACAGACGGTAAAAGACACAGACAGAGTGAAGCTGGTAGAAAAGTGAAATAGCTTTGCTGGAGTTTTGTTCAGTATTGTTTTCTAGCTCATAGAATAATTCGCAATGTAAGTTTTAATATAGCCAACAAATTATTTAAGTTTTTTATTTCTAGAATATAATTTGTTCTTTATTGCATTGTGTGAATAAAGATTAATTTTAATAAAATATATGAAACTCCTTATAAATGAAGATATTGGCATAACATTGCCATAGATTCATGAAAAATGTCAAATTTGGGCTGTATTACTATTGCAAATATTTTAAAAATAATTTTTATAGAATTGATTTGAGATTCATTGTTGGTATATTCTGTCTCATTATTCAACCAAAACGCATTCAATTTTTAAAATTCAGAGAACAACCATCTGGTATGTTTTATTTCATAGTATTTAAATCCCTTCATTATCCAATGAAATAAAATTCCTGTATAACAGTTGCAAAGTCTTTAAAGTGTATATTTTACAATCATTGATAGATTGTTTTTAACCTATCAAAATGTTATTATCTAATCTCAACTCATGTTAAATATAGCAAACAACCATTTTCTTTAACATTCTTGTGTTCTAAATAATTTCTATATTAGGTTGGTGCAAATGTAATTGTGGTTTTTCCCATTACATTCAATGGCAAAAAATGCAATTACATTTGCACCAACCTAATAGATACTTTAAAACATGTGTACATATGAATATAAATGTATACCATGTTTTAGAATGGTTTGTATAAGAAAGTCTAGTTAGGATTGAAAATATCTAGTTAGGATTGATAATGCATTACATATGGTATATGTATTGATATACATTTTTAAAATATTTTAAGCCTGGAAGTGTTTTGTGAAAAATAAATTGAGCTTCTAGAAGTTTCTCAGTCCACTGAACTTTTCCCCATCCTATAGGGAATGTTTTAATTTGAAATATTTAGTAAGTTCAGTTTTATGACTGTGCCACGACATGAGCAATTTTATTGAAATAGAAAGTGAAGAATAAAAATATTCAATAATTATTTTATTGACGTGGAGGGAATGAATTATTCATGGTTTCAAAGTATCTGTGTATAATTCTAATTGCCTGCTTTTAAAGGATATGAGATCCGCTGAAAGTACATTAACAATTTTGATTGAACACCTGCTATCTGGTAGAATATAGGAGGCATTAGAACAAATATCCACTGTTTGAGTGTGTATGAATGTGTGCAAATGTGTGCGTGTGTGTGTTTCTGATTTTTGGGGTGATCATTATATACTGTGCTTTGTTGGCATCTGATATCATGCTTTGCTAGTTGTAAAAATAGGTCATTCAAGGTGATATAGCCAAATTATTCCAGACTCAAATGCATTATGCATTTTCTAACTATCTCTATTCATTTGTAGCTGTGACATACATTTTGAAGCATTAGAAATGCTTCCTGAGAAGGTTTCTTGAGACAAGGACTTGCTTATATACTTCTGCATTATTTTCAGTGACTAGTGGATAGAATTATAGTCCTATGTCTGCTATTATCCAGGGGTGAACCGAGGATTTTGGACTCAATGTCCTCACCCCCATCTACACCTGTAGGTCAGCTGCTATCACAGTGGTAGCACTACCACCCACCTAGTTAATTGGCCAAATTATTTAACTCGAAAATTTGAGGGTCAAAGTTGGCTTAAGGAAGCTGGCAACACTGAATTAGGTGACAGTTCTGGGCAATCCTACTGCCTTTATTATTTTTAAAATTTCTTCCCTTTCGTCATATCCCTCTGCTGGTAGCCTAATTCGTTGGCATTTTCATGGGAATTTTACTGAAATTGCAGCCAGTCTCGCTATTCATGTTTCTTATCTGTCACTTATTTTTCATGTCATGTTCAGGGTGGTAAATTTGGTATAGTGGGCGCTTTTCATGCCATCCTCCTTTCTGAACCCTTGACATTGCAGAGTCCTGGCTTTAGGACAGTCTCTTAATGTGACTTACAATATCTACAATGTCTTCTCTGATTTTTTTTTCTATGTCTCTGCCTTATTTCTCAGCACGTTTTCCCTTGAATTCTATGATCTTATTTTAACAAACATCTAGTTTTCCTGAGTGACCATACTTTCTTTTCGCTAGGCCTTCATACTGTTACTTCTTTCACTGTGAATACCTTACTTCTTACTCTCAACTAAAAAAAAAAAAAACAAAAATGTATTTGTCCAAATAGTAACTTGTCTGCAATTTGAATGATGTCTAATAAATTAAATCAGAATTATGTGAAATTCAGATTCGGTTAAGTTTTAATAAAAGAAAAGATTACCAGTTTATCATAGTTAATGTTTCTTGAATTTTCTCATAAATTATGTTTGTCCATATTTATAAACATAAGTGAATTCTTAAAAAAAAGCTCCTCACTCTGTCTTTCTATCATGACAATATATCAGAACTATAATGAGACAGGGTGTGTAGTATTTTAGACACAGTTTTTATTGCTTAACTCTGAAAATAGTAAAGGTCTATCACTTTTCTCTAGGATAAAGCCACAAATGTTTCTTTCTCATAATTGGTAAAAAAAAAAATAATTAATGAAAAACGTTTTAAAAATTACTCAGACTTTTAAAGAGAAGAAAACTTACAGGGGTAGGAGAAGAAAAGAAAGAAAGTCAAGAATACATCTGATGTTTACTCTATGAGTTGAAATAAAAAGAAACAAGTCAATATTTGGATCAACCTTTGGGGATATGAGACAAGGATGATATTGCTCTCTTTGGTAAGGAAATGTGCTTGTAAAATTTTATCTGACAGTTCAACAATAGTGCTTCAGTAACAAAAACCTAGTCTTAGCATCTGCAACATTTATGTAGACACTTTATATTTTTTTCTATAATTTTCACAACCATTTGGCAATTTAGAGGTGCATCTCCTTTTCCAGCTGTGAATGTGAGATTTTGCTTTATTAAGTCCCAAAGCCATGTGATAGAACCTAAACGTGAACCCAAGAAATGTTTTCTTCCCTATTGTTCCATACAGCATTTTACTTGACTGACCATATTACACGATCACACACACACACACACACACACACACACACACACACACACAGTAAATAAGACATTGAATGATGAAATATTCAGAGGTAATATGTTAAAGATTCTCTCAAAATAGCCGATCAACAGTTTAAAAAGGCAACCACTAACATATTCATCATACCCTATATTAATATTTTATGTTTCTACAATTCAATTAAACAAATTATTAGTAAATTTCGATTAGCTACCGGGTGCTTTTCATGTGAGAAAACAGGTGCTCAATAATCCTATTAATATTCTGGCATAGGTTCATCAGTATCGATATGTGTAGGTGTTTATCATGTTTTTTGTGGACTTTCTGAACTAAGTAGGCTTAAATCACTACTTGTTTGTTGTAACTAGAATCAAATGCAATTGTCCCTCTGCTGGTAGATACAAATAACACTGGGGGGAGGAAACAGGGATCACGGCGGCAGCAGGACTACATCGCACCTCTGACTGGAAGAAAGTAGCATATGGAGGCTCGCATTACGAATTTTTGCTTCAGAATAACTGTAGGAATAAATCAGGAAAACTGAGAGGACCCACAGACCTCATGAAAGAAGCATACTGCTCCTGCAGGACCAGGGAACACTTCCAATACCGTGGATGCCCACACTGTGAAGGTGGGAGAGGAAGATCATCCACACTTGAACACATACCCCCACTGGGGAAACTGAAGGCCTAGATTATGGGAGAAGATTTTGACCCTACCAGGAGCTGAGTCAATTTAGAGAGCTGAGTGAAATACAAGAATAGAGAAAGCAGCGGGCAAAACCCTGGTAGTTCACTGGGTTCCCTAGCAACCTGTTTCTGCCTGGCCTTGCAGGGGTCCTCTGGGAGGGCTCCAGAGGTGCTGGGCAAAGCCCAAAGGGAGAAAGAAATCTCCAGCTGAACTTTGCAACAGTTTGAACTTATCAAGAAGCCTCCTGGCCAGAACTCGGGGGAGGGCATGAATCTGGTGTGCAGACTCCACAGGCTGGACAAGAAGGAAAGCCATATTTGCTTTCACAGCTGGGAGGTGGGTATCCTGGTGCAAACTCTCAGCCCTGCTTGCCCACTGCCTGGAAACAGACTCAGTGCTATTGTGGGGAATGTGGTGGGAGTGACAGCAGCCCTTAGGATTGTGTGGGAGCTGGGTGAGGCCTGTGACTACTGGCTTTCCCCCACTTCCGTGACAGCATGCATGACAAAGCAGAGTCAGCCATAATCCTCCTAGGAACATAACTCCATTGACCTGAGAATCTCAACCCCATCCGCCATGGAAGCCATAGCAAGACCAACCCAAGGACAGTCTGAGCTCAGACATGCCTAGCCCTGTCCCCACCCAGTGGTCCTTCCCTATCCACCCTGGTAACTGAAGACAAAGGTCAGATACTCTTGGGAATTCTAGGGACCTGCCCATCACCTGTTCCTCCCCATACCACCACAGCTGATACTCTCTGGAAAGCGCCACCTCCTGACAGGAGGCCAACCAGCCCAAAAGTAGTGCATTAAACCACCAAAGCTAAGAAACCTCACAGAGTCCATTTCACCTCCCTGCCACCTCCACTGAAACAGGAGCTGGAA
Source organism: Rhinopithecus roxellana (assembly GCF_007565055.1). Classification (NCBI taxonomy): domain Eukaryota; kingdom Metazoa; phylum Chordata; class Mammalia; order Primates; family Cercopithecidae; genus Rhinopithecus; species Rhinopithecus roxellana. The sequence continues at coordinate 38,425,679 of NC_044568.1, read as the reverse complement.
TCCATACCTGATAGACCCACAGAGTGTTCACATCACAGGACTCTGTACAGACAACCCCCAGTACTAGCCCAGAGCCTGGTAGACCTGCTGGATGGCTAGATCCAGAAGACAGACAACAATCACTACAACTCAATTCCCATGAAACCACATCCATAGGAAAAGAGGGAGAGTACTACATCAAGGGAACACCACGTGGGACAAAAGAATCTGAACAACAACCTTCAGCCTTAGACCATCCCTCTGACAGAGCCTACCCAAATGAGAAGGACCCAGAAAACCAACTCTGAGAATATGATAAAACAAGGTTCTTTAACATCGCCCAAAAATTACACAGGCTTACCAGCAATGGACCTAAACCAAGAAGAAATTCCAGATTTACCTGAAAAAGAATTCAGGAGGTTAGTTGTTAAGCCAACCAGGAGGCATCAGAGAAAGGTGAAGTCCAATGTATGGAAATCCAAAAATTGATACAAGAAGTGAAGAGATAAATATTCAAGGAAATAGATAGCATAAATAAAAAACAAACAAAGCTCAGGAAACAATGGACACACTTACAAAAATGCAAAATATTCTGGAAAGTCTCAGCAATATGATTGAGCAAGTAGAAGAAATAAATTCAGAGCTCAGAGACAAGGCCTTCCAATTGACCCAACCTACAAAGACAAAGAAAAAAAGAATAAGAAAATATGAACAAAGCCTCCAAAGAAGTCTAGAATTATGTTAAATGACCAAACCTAGGAATAATCAGTGTTGCTGAGAAAGGAAACAAATCCAAAAATTTGGAAAACATATCTGAGGGAATAATTGAGGAAAACTTCCCCAGCCTTTCTAGAGACCTAAACATCCAAATACAAGAAGTACAAAGAACACCTGGGAAAATCATCATGAAAAGAGCATTGCGTAGGCACATCATCATCAGGTTATCTAAAGTTAAGATGAAGGGAAGAATCTTAAGAGCTGTGAGACAAAAGCACCAAGTAACCTATAAAGGAAAACCTATCAGATTAACAGAGATTTCTCAGCAGAAACCCTACAAGCTAGAAGGGATCGGGGCTCTATCTTCAGCCACCTCAAAAAAAAAAAAAAAAAAAGAAAATTCAGCCAAGAATGTTGTATTCAGCAAAACTAAGCTTCATATAAGAAGGAAAGATACAGTCTTTTTCAGACAAACACATGCTGAGAGAATTCGCCACTACCATGCCACCACTACTTGCTAAAAGCAACTCTAAATCTTGAAACAAATCCTGAAAACACATCAAAACAGAACCTCTTTAAAGCATACATCTCACAGGACCTATAAAACAGAAATATAATTTAAAAAACAAAAACAAAAAACAAAAAACCAAGGTATACAGGCAACAAAAAACACGATGAATGCAACAATACCTCGCATTTCAATACTAACCTTGAATGTAAATAGCCTAAATGCTCCACTTAAAAGATACAGAACTGCAGAATGGATAAGAACTCACCAACCATCTGCTGCCTTCAAGAGACTCACCTAACGCATAAGGACTCACAGAAACTTAAAGGAGTGGAAAAAAGACATTTCATGCAAATGGACACCAAAAGCAAGCAAGAGTAGCTATACTTATATCAGACAAAACAAACTTTAAAGCAACAGCAGTTAAGAAAGACAAAGAGGGACATTATATAATGATAAAAGGCCTTGTCCAATAGGAAAATATCACATTCCTAAACATATATACACCTAACACTGGAGCTCCCAAATTTATGAAATAATTACTAATAGACCTAAGAAATGAGATGGACAGCAACAGAATAATAGTGACAAATTTTAATACTCCATGTCAGCACTGTCATCAAGACGGAAAGTCAACAGAGAAGCAATGACTTTAAACTATACCCTGGAACAAATGGACTGAACAGATCTATACAGAACATTCTATCCAACAACTGCAGAATATACATTCTGTTCAACAGTGCATGAAACTTTCTCCAAGACAGACCATAGGATGGGCCAAAAAATGAGCCTCTGTAAATTTAAGAAAGTTGAAATTTTATCAAGCACTCTCTCAGACCACAGTAGAATAAGACTAAATATCAACCTCCAAAATGATGCAAATACATAGAAATTAAATAATGTCCTCCTCAACTATAATTGGGTCCAAAATGAAATCAAGATGAAAATTAAAAAATTCTTCAAACTGAACAACAATAGTAACACAACTTATTAAAACCTCTGGGACACAGCAAAGGCAGTGCTAAGAGGAAAGTTCATAGACCTAAACTCCTACATCAAAAAGTCTGAAAGAACACAGACAATCTAAGGTCACACCTCAAGGAGCTACAGAAACAAGAACAAACCAAACCCGAACCCAGAAGAAGAAAGGAAATAACCAAGCTCAGAGCAGAACTAAATGAAATTAAAAAAACAAACAAACAAAAATCCATACAAAAGAGAAATGAAACAAAAAGCTAGTTCTTTGAAAAGATAAGTATAATTGATAAATTATTAGCAAGATTAACCAAGAAAAGAGAGAAAATGCAAATAAAGTCAATAAGAAACGAAGGCGGGGCGGAGCAAGATGGCCGAATAGGAACAGATCCAGTCTCCAACTCCCAGCGCGAGCGACACAGAAGACCGGTGATTTCTGCATTTTCAACTGAGGTACTGGGGTCATCTCACTAGGGAGTGCCGGACAATCGGTGCTGGTCAGCTGCTGCAGCCTGACCAGCGAGAGCTGAAGCAGGGCGAGGCATCGCCTCACCTGGAAGCGCAAGGGGGAAGGGGATCCGTTTTCCTAGCCAGGGGAACTGAGACACACAACACCTGGAAAATCGGGTAACTCCCACCCCAATACTGCGCTGTAAGCATACAGGCACACCAGGAGAATATATCCCAATCCTGGCCGGGAGGGTCCCACGCCCACGAAGCCTCCCTCACTGCTAACACAGCAGTCTGCCGCGATCTATCCGCAAGGCAGCAGCGAGGCTGGGGGAGGGGCGCCCGCCATTGCTGAGGCTTAACTAGGTAAACAAAGCCGCTGGGAAGCTCGAACTGGGTGGAGCTCACAGCAGCTCAAGGAAGCCTGCCTGTCTCTGTAGTCTCCACCTCTGGGGACAGCGCACAGCTGAAGACCAACAGGGGAAGTAGCGGGAGCCGGTGCAGACGCGAACGACTCTGTCTGACAGCTTTGGGGAGAGCCGTGGATCTCCCAACGCGGAGGTTGAGATCTGAGAACGGACAGACTGCCTGCTCAGGTGTGTCTCTGACCCCTGAGTAGCCTAGCTGGGAGAAATCCCCCACTAGGGGCAGTCTGACACCCCACACCTCACAGGGTGGAGTACACCCCTGAGAGGAAACTTCCAAAGGAAGAATCAGACAGGTACACTCGCTGTTCAGCAATATTCTGTCTTCGGCAACCTCTGCTGCTGATACCCAGGCAAACAGGGTCTGAAGTGGACCTCAAGCAATCTCCAACAGACCAACAGACAGTCCTTCTGACTGTCAGAAGGAAAACTATCAAACAGGAAGGACACCTATACCAAAACCCCATCAGTACGTCACCACCATCAAAGACCAGAGACAGATAAAACCACAAAGATGGGGAAGAAGCAGGGCAGAAAAGCTGGAAATTCAAAAAATAAGAGCGCATCTCCCCCTGCGAAGGAGCGCAGCCCATCGCCAGCAACGGATCAAAGCTGGTCAGAGAATGACTTGGACGAGAGGAGAGAAGAAGGCTTCAGTCCATCAAACTTATCAGAGCTAAAGGAGGAATTACGTACCCAGCGCAAAGAAACTAAAAATCTTGAAAAAAGAGTGGAAGAATTGACAGCTAGACTAATTAATGCAGAGAAGATCATAAACGAAATGACAGAGATGAAAACCATGACACGAGAAATACGTGACAAATTCACAAGCTTCAGTAACCGACTCGATCAACTGGAAGAAAGAGTATCAGCGATTGAAGATCAAATGAATGAAATGAAGCGAGAAGAGAAACCAAAAGAAAAAAGAAGAAAAAGAAATGAGCAAAGCCTGCAAGAAGTATGGGATTATGTAAAAAGACCAAATCTACGTCTGATTGGGGTGCCTGAAAGTGAGGGGGAAAATGGAACCAAGTTGGAAAACACTCTTCAGGATATCATCCAGGAGAACTTCCCCAACCTAGTAGGGCAGGCCAACATTCAAATTCAGGAAATACAGAGAACGCCACAAAGATACTCCTCCAGAAGAGCAACTCCAAGACACATCATTGCCAGATTCACCAAAGTTGAAATGAAGGAAAAAATCTTAAGGGCAGCCAGAGAGAAAGGTCGGGTTACCCACAAAGGGAAGCCCATCAGACTAACAGCAGATCTCTCGGCAGAAACTCTACAAGCCAGAAGAGAGTGGGGGCCAATATTCAACGTTCTTAAAGAAAAGAATTTTAAACCCAGAATTTCATATCCAGCCAAACTAAGTTTCATAAGTGAAGGAGAAATAAAATCCTTTACAGATAAGCAAATGCTTAGAGATTTTGTCACCACCAGGCCTGCCTTACAAGAGACCCTGAAGGAAGCCCTAAACATGGAAAGGAACAACCGGTACCAGCCATCACAAAAACATGCCAAAATGTAAAGACCATCGAGGCTAGGAAGAAACTGCATCGACTAACGAGCAAAATTACCAGTTAATATCATAATGGCAGGATCAAGTTCACACATAACAATATTAACCTTAAATGTTAATGGACTAAATACTCCAATTAAAAGACACAGACTGGCAAACTGGATAAAGAGTCAAGACCCATCAGTCTGCTGTATTCAGGAGACCCATCTCACATGCAGAGACATACATAGGCTCAAAATAAAGGGATGGAGGAAGATCTACCAAGCAAATGGAGAACAAAAAAAAGCAGGGGTTGCAATCCTTGTCTCTGATAAAACAGACTTTAAACCATCAAAGATCAAAAGAGACAAAGAAGGCCATTACATAATGGTAAAGGGATCAATTCAACAGGAAGAGCTAACTCTCCTAAATATATATGCACCCAATACAGGAGCACCCAGATTCATAAAGCAAGTCCTTAGAGACTTACAAAGAGACTTAGACTCCCATACAATAATAATGGGAGACTTCAACACTCCGCTGTCAACATTAGACAGATCAACGAGACAGAAAGTTAACAAGGATATCCAGGAATTGAACTCATCTCTGCACCAAGCGGACCTAAGAGACATCTATAGAACTCTCCACCCCAAATCAACAGAATATACATTCTTCTCAGCACCACATCGCACTTATTCCAAAATTGACCACATAATTGGAAGTAAAGCACTCCTCAGCAAATGTAAAAGAACAGAAATTATAACAAACTGTCTCTCAGACCACAGTGCAATCAAACTAGAACTCAGGACTAAGAAACTCAATCAAAACCGCTCAACTACATGGAAACTGAACAACCTGCTCCTGAATGACTACTGGGTACATAACGAAATGAAAGCGGAAATAAAGATGTTCTTTGAAACCAATGAGAACAAAGATACAACATACCAGAATCTCTGGGACACATTTAAAGCAGTGTGTAGAGGGAAATTTATAGCACTAAATGCCCACAAGAGAAAGCAGGAAAGATCTAAAATTGACACTCTAACATCACAATTAAAAGAACTAGAGAGGCAAGAGCAAACACATTCAAAAGCTAGCAGAAGGCAAGAAATAACTAAGATCAGAGCCGAACTGAAGGAGATAGAGACAGAAAAAACCCTCCAAAAAATCAATGAATCCAGGAGTTGGTTTTTTGAAAAGATCAACAAAATTGACAGACCGCTAGCAAGGCTAATAAAGAAGAAAAGAGAGAGGAATCAAATAGATGCAATAAAAAATGATAAAGGGGATATCACCACTGACCCCACAGAAATACAAACTACCATCAGAGAATACTATAAACGCCTCTACGCAAATCAACTAGAAAATCTAGAAGAAATGGATAAATTCCTGGACACTTACACTCTCCCAAGGCTAAACCAGGAAGAAGTTGAATCCCTGAATAGACCAATAGTAGGCTCTGAAATTGAGGCAACAATTAATAGCCTACCCACCAAAAAAAGTCCAGGACCAGATGGATTCACAGCTGAATTCTACCAGAGGTACAAGGAGGAGCTGGTACCATTCCTTCTGAAACTATTCCAATCAATAGAAAAAGAGGGAATCCTCCCTAACTCATTTTATGAGGCCAACATCATCCTGATACCAAAGCCTGGCAGAGACACATCAAAAAAAGAGAATTTTAGACCAATATCCCTGATGAACATTGATGCAAAAATTCTCAATAAAATACTGGCAAACCGGATTCAGCAGCACATCAAAAAGCTTATCCACCATGATCAAGTGGGCTTCATCCCTGGGATGCAAGGCTGGTTCAACATTCGCAAATCAATAAACGTAATCCAGCATATAAACAGAACCAAAGACAAGAACCACATGATTGTCTCAATAGATGCAGAAAAGGCTTTTGACAAAATTCAACAGCCCTTCATGCTAAAAACGCTCAATAAATTCGGTATTGATGGAACGTCCCTCAAAATAATAAGAGCTATTTATGACAAACCCACAGCTAATATCATACTGAATGGGCAAAAACTGGAAAAATTCCCTTTGAAAACTGGCACAAGACAGGGATGCCCTCTCTCACCACTCCTATTCAACATAGTCTTGGAAGTTCTGGCTAGGGCAATCAGGCAAGAGAAAGAAATCAAGGGTATCCAGTTAGGAAAAGAAGAAGTCAAATTGTCCCTGTTTGCAGATGACATGATTGTATATTTAGAAAACCCCATCGTCTCAGCCCAAAATCTCCTTAAGCTGATAAGCAACTTCAGCAAAGTCTCAGGATACAAAATTAATGTGCAAAAATCACAAGCATTCTTATACACCAGTAACAGACAAGCAGAGAGCCAAATCAGGAATGAACTTCCATTCACAATTGCTTCAAAGAGAATAAAATACCTAGGAATCCAGCTTACAAGGGATGTAAAGGACCTCTTCAAGGAGAACTACAAACCACTGCTCAGCGAAATAAAAGAGGACACAAACAAATGGAAGAACATACCATGCTCATGGATAGGAAGAATCAATATCGTGAAAATGGCCATACTCCCCAAGGTTATTTATAGATTCAATGCCATCCCCATCAAGCTACCAATGAGTTTCTTCACAGAATTGGAAAAAACTGCTTTAAAGTTCATATGGAACCAAAAAAGGGCCCGCATTGCCAAGACAATCCTAAGTCAAAAGGACAAAGCTGGAGGCGTCACGCTACCTGACTTCAAACTATACTACAAGGCTACAGTAACCAAAACAGCATGGTACTGGTACCAAAACAGAGATATAGATCAATGGAACAGAACAGAGTCCTCAGAAATAATACCACACATCTACAGCCATCTGATCTTTGACAAACCTGAGAGAAACAAGAAATGGGGAAAGGATTCCCTATTTAATAAATGGTGCTGGGAAAATTGGCTAGCCATAAGTAGAAAGCTGAAACTGGATCCTTTCCTTACCCCTTATACGAAGATTAATTCAAGATGGATTAGAGACTTAAATGTTAGACCTAATACCATAAAAACCCTAGAAGAAAATCTAGGTAGTACCATTCAGGACATAGGCATGGGCAAGGACTTCATGTCTAAAACACCAAAAGCAATGGCAGCAAAAGCAAAAATTGACAAATGGGATCTAATTAAACTAAAGAGCTTTTGCACAGCAAAAGAAACTACCATCAGAGTGAACAGGCAACCTACAGAATGGGAGAATATTTTTGCAACCTACTCATCTGACAAAGGGCTAATATCCAGAATCTACAAAGAACTCAAACAAATATACGAGAAAAAAACAAACAACCCCATCAAAAAGTGGGGAAAGGATATGAACAGACATTTCTCAAAAGAAGATATTCATACAGCCAACAGACACATGAAAAAATGCTCATCATCACTCGCCATCAGAGAAATGCAAATCAAAACCACAATGAGATACCATCTCACACCAGTTAGAATGGCAATCATTAAGAAGTCAGGAAACAACAGGTGTTGGAGAGGATGTGGAGAAACAGGAACACTTTTACACTGTTGGTGGGATTGTAAACTAGTTCAACCATTATGGAAAACAGTATGGCAATTCCTCAAGGATCTAGAACTAGATGTACCATATGACCCAGCCATCCCACTACTGGGTATATACCCAAAGGATTATAAATTATTCTACTACAAAGACACATGCACACGTATGTTTATTGCGGCACTATTCACAATAGCAAAGACTTGGAATCAACCCAAATGTCCATCTGTGACAGACTGGATTAAGAAAATGTGGCACATATACACCATGGAATACTATGCAGCCATAAAAAAGGATGAGTTTGCGTCCTTTGTAGGGACATGGATGCAGCTGGAAACCATCATTCTTAGCAAACTATCACAAGAACAGAAAACCAAACACCGCATGTTCTCACTCATAGGTGGGAACTGAACAATGAGATCACTTGGACTCGGGAAGGGGAACATCACGCACTGGGGCCTATCATGGGGAGGGGGGAGGGGGGAGGAGGGAGGGCTTGCTTTGGGGAGTTATACAAGATATAAATGATGAATTGATGGGTGCTGACGAGTTGATGGGTGCAGCACACCAACATGGCATAAGTATACATATGTAACAAACCTGCACGTTATGCACATGTACCCTAGAACTTAAAGTATAATAAAAAAAAAAAAAAAAAAGAAACGAAATGGGAGATATTACAACTGACACCACAGAAATGCAAAAGATTATTCAAGTCTACTATAAACACCTTTATGCACATAAACTAGAAAACCTAGAAGAGATGGAATAATTCTTAGAAAGATACAACACTCCTAGCTTAAATCAGGAAGAATTAGATAACCTGAACAGATCAATAACAAGCAGTGGGATTGGAATGGTAATTTAAAAATTACTAACAAAGCAAAGTCTAGGAACAGGCGGGTTCACAGCAGAATTCTACCAGACATTCAAAGAAGAATAGGTACCAAACCTATTGACACTATTCTACAAGATAGAGAAAGAAGGAACTCTCCCTAAATCATTTTATGAAGCCTTTATCACCCTGAAACCAAAACCAGGAAAGGACATAACCAAAAAACGAAAAAGTATGTATATACAGACCGATATCCCCGATGAACATAAATGCTAAAATCCTTAACAAAATACTAGCTAAGCGAATCCAAATTCCCTAATGTTGCATTTCTCCAAACACATACTCATCATTAAGGCACACGTGATTATATTAAAATAAGAAAACCCTAGTTTGGGGCATATGCTTATGTGATTATGTGTAAATAATTTAAACATTTCTGTATCATTTTCCTTCCTTCAAATCGAGCAATTTCATATAAAGTAATGTTTAACTACATTATGGTCTACTCACATATAAAGCATATCTTATACCGATGCTAGTGAAGAGCTCATAAAAATCCACTTTATTATTTTGCATTTAAAAACATAAATACATGTATACTTTCATTGGTAAATATTATAAAACATTAGCTATTATGTCATTGTATGATGGACTTACGGACTTTTTAAAATTATTTTTAAACAATTGAAGTAGAGTTTTTAGTAAATATCCATTTTTAATTAATAAAGAATATTTTATTACTTAAATATAAGTTTAAAATTTTTGATTAGAATTTGAGAGCTCAAGGGTACAATGAGGAAATTTTATTGTATGATGGAAATAATCATAAAAATTAATTCAAACACAAATTTTAAGGATTTTCATAGAAAGGTATCTTTATTCATGTTGTCATAATCATTGTAATTTCCTGGAATTATATATTATCTCATGGATGATATGGCCCTAAAGTTAAAGCTCTTAGGCTTCAGGCTTCAAAATAGTTAGTATTGAGAGTATCACGAAGGCCGGGGAAGTCATAGAGACTTCTTAATTAAAGTAATTAAAAATCCAGTTAATGAGCAGCTTCTTATTACAAGAATATGGAAAATAGATGATCTCTTATAGCCACTATTTGTATTTCTATGTCACTCTATCTCTTTGAAGCTATATATATATAAAATTGAAAATTTGTTACTTATCATCCCACATCTCCAGAACATAGCTATTCTACTGCTTTGGGAAGTAAAGTTGGATGAAATTCAATACATTTGCACAAATTCCTTGAGTTTTTCTGTATTCACATTTACAATAACATCTTTTTCGAATGGAAGAAAATTCTAAGTATAAAACAGAGTTCTAATTTTATTTTAAATGTTTTAATTCTGAAGCATTTCAAATTTTAAAAAATGTAACAGAGATAACCAGAAGAAAGATTATGCAAGTTACATATGTGCTTTCAAATTTTCAAATAGTCACACTTTTTATTTTCTTAATAAAAAGAAACAAGTAAAATTACCTTTAATAAAATACTTTATTGATCCAATGTTAAACAATTATAATTTTGACATTTTGGCTTTTCAACCATCTCCATCAATGTAAAACTATTAAGATGTGTCACATTTTTTGTACTAAGTCTTTGAAATCTGACGTGCATTTTACTCATATAATTTATCTCACTTTGGACTCGTCACATTTTATGTACTCAATAGTCACACGTCGCTCATGACTACAATATTCACCAGCACAGAATAATACAAACTCATAGTCTTCATCCATCACATAGATTTTAAAAACAAATAAATAAGTATTATATAAAAAAATATATAATTTCATAGATATAATGTAACAAATATATATATAATATATAAATATGTTTCTTGAGAGACAGAGGTTCTTGCTCTGCCACCCAAGCTGGAGTTCAATGTTGATCATAGCTCACTGCAGCCTTGAGACCCTGTGCTCAAGCTCACTGCAGCATTAAATACCTGTGATCAAGCATTCCTCCCATCTCAGCCTCCTGAGTAGCTAGGACTACAGGTGTGTGTCACTACACTGGGCTAATTTTTGTTATTTTTATTTTTCTTGTATAGAGGGAGTGCCTCATTATGTTGTTCAAGTTGGTCTTGAACTCCTGGCCTCAAGCGATCCTCCCACCTCAGCCTCCTAACATGTGAAATTATAGGTGTGAACTACCAAGCTCAGCCTAAGCCTAAACTATTTTAATTCTTTGAAGAAAAATATGTGAAGAAAGAAATGGCAAAATGTTAACACACTGCAAATATAAAGGAAGCCATCAACCATCTGGCTCTGGCAAATACAACAAACTGCATTTTTATCTCATCCTTTCAGTAGTTAATAAGTGACTTGACATTCATGTATCCTTTCAATTTTTAAAAATATTCAGAATGTATTGTGGTCTTGTTTTAAATTTTAAGCGATATTGGTATTGTTATTCTTGTGGTGTTTCAGTAAGAATGATTTCACCTGTAAGGCTCAGAAAAGCTAAACTCTTGTTGGCTATTTCAATCAGAGATTCTTCCCTCTGAAAAACTGTTCACATGGCTTGAAGTCCTAAGGTAAGGCAAGTTTAAGTAGGTTTATTTAACAGCTCACTTTCATTTTCAGAATCCCATTTTGTTTTCTCTTCTTCGAAGTCTAAAACTTTGATGATGTAAAAAGTGTTGCCAGCTGTGTCCTGAGTGAAGAAAGTATGATGGGTGGTGGCAGCTGAACCTACAGCATCCCTTGTGAAGGTCTGACAGTAAGGAAAGACAGCTTCTTGGGACTTTCTCTTGGCAGAGCAAGAACTCTTCCAGAATACTGCAGCACACCCTATCTCTCATTTCATTTGCCATGATTTGTTCACATCAGCTTTCTGAGCATATCATTGCCAAGCAGAAATATTACACCCTTAGTTTGATCAGGTTCTTTTTGAGGCTGACAGACATAAAAACAGGCACATTGTTATTAATTGGGAGAGTGATGAAAGCGTTTCTGAGGAGGTCGTGATGATGTCCACCACTATGTAATGAGAGTCCGGACTTTCTACTTTTCAACCACCTCCATCAAAACAATGGTGTATACTCAGTCTCCAGTTGTTAAAACGATAACAAAAATAAGCATTGTTTTCATCCAACTCCCAGAAAAGAGACAGTGCTAATTCTTGTGAATCTATTCTCTAGTTACAAAGTAACCAACATTTTACATAATAACAATGTAACATTTGGGTTATCACACTTGATTAGTTAAAAAAAGACTTTAAAGAATGAATGCTTAACTACAGAGTCTTCTACAATTTATCTTTTCAATCATTTTGTCTGAATCTATGCATTTCCATCTTTATGCCTTTGCTTATGCTATTTTCACCCTTAGTATCATTTCTGTTTGGTTTTATCAGAATTTTATAAGTATTTTGAGATCCAGGTAGAATGACAGCTCCCTTAGGAAGATTTTTCAGTTGTAAACAATGGATTTTTTCTCCCAGAACACATTGTTAATACTTCTTTTTTAATGATTTACTATAATTTTGGGCAGAATGTGAAGTTGGGCATTTGAACATTGAACATTTTTTAAATTTTCATGCTAGAGAAATTGTCTCTTTTCTCAAGTTGCTACCTGTGAGATTATTCATATTTCAATCCACCATGTCTACTCAAACATGGCAAACTTCTACTAAATATCTTCTGAATAAGTGGGGTTCAACATGAAGATGTAATGATCAATGGAAAATAATGACACTCTCTTTTTCCCTCTGTCTGTCTCTCACAAATGACAAGTAATCCCGGTAAAATCATGAGACCCAGACGCGAACTGAGACTTCCAGTTGCATATGAATTTAGTGATACTTCTTATGGGTTATTTTCAGGAATTATTGAAAGTCATGATATTGCAAGAAAAGTGCAAGTAAGATCTAGTTTAATAAAGTCCTGTGCATAATTTCTCAACTGGTTAGTCAGTTAAGTAGCTTTTGAAATTTGGGAACCAGTGATAAAGTCCTGATAACTGATCACTTGAAGACTGAACTTTGAAATTTGGATTTATTTCACTGTTTAAGAGGCAAACCAACAAGCAAGGTAATTAAAGAAGAAGGCAATGTGTTGAAGGTAATGTGTTGCTGCCCATTTTATCCCAACTGGCTTTAAAATAGAGGTAGAAAATGGTGTTATAAACACTTTATTGGCTTTCCATATGCTAAAAGCCCAATTCATATCAATCATTTCATTAATTAAGGCTGTGATAGAAAAAAAGTCATTTAAAAAGGTAATTGTCTAATTTTGTTCTCTTGTCACAGAATTTACAAAATATAATATTTAAATAACACCATCTCCATTGCCCTTAGTCTATCAAATAATCATTATATAAAATATAAACTGGCAGAAAAATAAAATTTGAATAATGCAATGTTTAAAATTTAAGGCACACATCAAAAAAAAAGCATACATTTTCAAAATAGTAACTAGCTTTTTAAAAACACGTGAACAAAGAGCAAGTGGGAATGGGAGCGGATAACCAGCATTGAACCTTCTTTTTGGCCTATGCCTTGGGCTGGCATGATAGGCAAAGGCTTTCTTATGAGGAAGATAGCAAGTATTGCTGGCTTCTATCCAAACCACTCTGCTCTGTCTACATTCTTCATTCTCCAGCCCTCCCGTTGGCAATGCTTACCATTTTGTTCTCCCCAGTCTGCGATTAACCTCTTTGACACATAATTGGCATTTCCCAGTTCCTGGGACCACAGTTGGCTCACCAGAATTAGTGAAAGCTGCCCTTCCTTACCCCACCTGGAAACAGCACAATGAGTACATGCTTAGTGCAAATTAGATAACAGACACCCCTTCCTCCAAGTGAACCTAGCCCTGCTGTAACCAGTGTTTGACCCATTTCCAAGGGTCCTTAGATAACGAACCATCTAAACATGTATATAACAACTTTACTAGTTCCTGATCCTTATCTATATAACCTTTGCTGTTGAATGTGAATTGTTCCTTTCGGAAAAGACATGTTCATAGACGAAATGTCTTCAGTTACTGTTCTAGGCTAGCTATTGCACAGATACACACATTTTTTTTTTTTTTTCCTAAATCATTTTTCCAAATCTGGCTCTCAAATGTTCTTCCTTCCTGCTTACATTCCCCTAAATACAAAATTATATCCTCTAATTTCTCTATTCGTTCCATCTGTTGAGTAAACAAGAATATTTCCTATTGATATCTTTATACAGAAAAAAATGTATACAACACTTATACCAAAATGTTAGCAGTGTTTCTTTTGTTGGTGGCTTTTTTTTATTAATTTTTAAAAAATTTTCTTTAATGGACATGTGCAAATTATGTAATGCCTTTACAAAAACTCTTCTCAGTTTAAGAAAGTAAATAAATAATAATCATTTTTAAATGCTTACTGCTCTCTTTGAACTCGAAACAGTTTTATTATTATTATTATTTTAATTGTAAGACTCCAAAATTTAGAAGTAGAGGTACAGTTGTTAAAATTACAGGTATGACCTCAGGCTACATCAACCTGAGCATGGAGTTGAGGTGCACTCCAATAAAGGCATGGAAAAGGAGGTTTAAAAAACATATATTATCCCAATCAGAATTGGGGGAGTCACATAACCTGAGAAGAAAGAGAGGAATTATTTCTTTTTTGGCAGAAAATTTATGTCTGCTGATATAAGCCAGCCATTATATAAACTACCACTCTGGTATTACACTGGACAAAAATTAATAAAATACTTTTCTTATTACAACATTCTATTGACAAAAAAAAATAAACAACAAAGTACCTGTCTTACCTGTCCCCCAATACTGAATTGCATTTTTTTCCTCCACTAGCTCTTAAAAATTAGAGATAGTGAGAGGGAACAAATTCTCATAGATGGGTGCCACTCTTAATCAGAGTCAAACCTTGGAAGCTGTTTCAAATGAACTCTTTTCACAGGTTTCAGCAGTTTTGTGCTGCATGCACATGCTTTGTCTAACATTTTCATACATAATGTTGTGTGGTCCTTTATCTTGAAACACCACTTGTTAAATACATATGGTTTGCTGGATAATGTGGTGACTAACGTTTCTGGAGGACCTCATAGGATAGTGGAGAAACAGACATGTAACAATGCCAATCATATTAACCACAGTAAATACCATGACAGAGGAAATGAATAGGTCACATTGGGAGTTGAGAAAATGGAAGTCACAGTTTTTTTGTTAATACCACTTAAGCACTTGTGGGGAAGACGGGGATTAGACACATGAGAGCAAAATCAGCTTCTGCATCTTTTGTGCTGAGATTACAGTGCAGTGCCATTGTTTCCTTGTATCCTCATCCAAAGGCTCATGGCTAATTTATATGCTTGATTGAAAGGCAGCAAAAGCTTGTGCATGCATGTAATGGATAAAAGCCTAGTGTTGCCGAAAACAAAACGCAACGAAAAACACCAAACCAAATAAAGTAAAATAAGAAAGGAAAGAAGGAAGAAAGGAAGAAAGAAATCAGAGCCTTACAGTAGACACAAAAGCTTAGCTCTGCAAGAATGTTAAACCTTATTTTATTTCTCTGTCACTGAATTTAAAATGAGATTGGAGAAGGACTGTAAGTGTTGAGAAGAGTGAAGCAATTTCAAGTGACAGAGTTCAAAAGAGGTGGTTATGCATTTCTAAATGGGTACTGAATCTCCTTTAGAGATATTTTACACTTAGAAATAAAGAGTTCAGTTGAGACGGTCGCCTAACTTTCTGGAAAAAATGGCCTATGCAAATTGACCATATCTTTTACTGAAAGCCACGATCATAGTAATTCTCGGTTTCATTCATTTAACATTCCACAGATATTTATGGAATGTCTACAGTGTGCTAGGGGCAAGGACAACGAAGCATAATATTTCAATATCTCTGTGTAATTAATACCCCCAAATTGTATATGTTAATGAATAACTCTCATAAGCTATAGACAAAAATGCTAATACTGATTTTAAATGTATATTTTCATATGTGTGTGTATATGTATGTACATATTATGTGTTATATATTTATATGTTATATATCTCAGATAAAAGACTGGCCATATGATTTTATAAGCAATAATTTCCAGTAGAAAATGACAAAAATGACTTATAGAAGGGTATCTAAAGAAAATCATGTGTTCTTTTGCCAGCATCCCAAAACAGATGTTGTTTTGTACTATGACTTAATCACCTATTTAATAATTGTGAGAGGTATATAGAAAAAATTGCCATGACTATGAAAGTAAATATACAGAATTAACCTACAACTAAGTCCTCAATTATTAATCCCATTAAAATTTTTTGCCAAATGCAATTGTCTACTAAGTTTTACCTTCATTTTACTCTCAAAATAGTGTAGGGGTTAGGAAGAGTAAACATTCTTATCAATATTTTACATACATTTTGAGTTCTGAATGGTAAGACGTCTATCATTATTTCTAACTAGCATTCTTGCCTCTTTGGGCTGGTACAAAAATCATCATTTTTACTTTGGGATATCACCCCTACCTCATTCCTTTCCAGCATCCTTCCACTCATATATTATCTCTGTCCAAATGGTCCTTGTTTCATTACCTTGTGTCAATTTTTGTCCTACCCAGACACTGAAGTTATTTACTTATTGACACATTGGAATATTTCATTCCCTGTCAACAATGATTGTGTCAGAGATAGGCACATGATGGACCACTCATGGTGTTCCATCACATTTATGACAGAGATACTGTGAAAGAGGTCTTTATTTCAGGAATTGCAAGCTCCGAGAACTAGATAAGTCAAAACCTGCCAGCAGAACACAATATCTGCAGAATGAATTTATACCAGTTGCAAGTGATACAACTGGCACTATTTCAAACGTATAGAGATAATGCTTGCAAGTGGATCAGAACATGATATAGGAACACAATTTTGTACTGTTCATCTCTTAACTCTGCTTTTCTTTGTGTTGGACCTATTGTCAAGCAACTCTCCCTTTCTCCTTGGTGGCAAAATCACTGTCATCGGTTTTATACTTTTTATCCCATTTTCTCAGCATCCCTCAAAGAAAGAACATGTATCTTCCTAGCATTTTCAAGTTGGGCCTCAAAATTGAATCTCATAGCCCTGCCTTAGAAAACATTTTTATTCCAGAACCAATCACTGTGGGTGAAGGCTTGAAATAACATATAGATTTACTATATTCAAATTAGGTGTCCACTCTTGATTCTGGAGTTTGAGCTCAACCTCACTCAAACCACATGGATAGTGGTAATTTCCAGAATCTAAAAATGGTGCCCTTTCCAGATAAAGGGAAAAGGGGTAGTGTCCTGACAGAAATAACTTAAGTCCATGTCAGAAATCAATTCAAAAAAGGAAGATGTAGAAAGAGACTCTGGATTTTGCAACAGGTGACCCTGGATTCAACTATATTTAAAATTGTTTATGTGTCAATGATTTGATTTTCTTTGAGCTGATTTGAGTCAGGTTTTTATCGTCAGAAATCTAGAAGCTTCTTTGATGTAGGGCTGAAAAGGAGATACACGCCAATAGGGTACTTAGGTTCAGAGATGTAATTTATTTGTTTTTATTCATATAGAAAAGCAGTGCTGTGGTTAGCCTTTGTTTTGCAATTTACTTTTGCTGCTCAATGTGCATCCTGCAGCTGCCCCTAATTGTAGTTTTACAAGTATTTTATATAACATTATATTGTGTGTATTCAGTTTTTATTACATCAACTTATATGATTTACTCTCATTTTTTTCTTTTTGAAATGATATCTGCCCCAATAAACTCATATTGCCCTCTCTTCTGACTCATTTGACAGTAATATTTCAAACTCAAACCCTAAAAAATGGAGATAGTGAAGGAAAAGGGAAGAGACTTAAAAAAAAAAAAACAAAAAAAAACAAAAAAACAACAAAAAAAAACACTTTATTTGTTACATCAAAATTGCTACTTGGAAACAATTGCATTTTTCTTTTTAGTGAAAATTCTTTCCATAGGTCTTAGGTAGGGTTTCCTAGAAGAAGACACTGAGATGAGAATTCGTGTTCAAAGGACGTGTTAAGAAAATGCCTCTGGCCGGATGCAGTGGCTTATGTCTATAATCCCAGCACTTTGGGAGGCTGAGACGGGTGGATCACCTGAGGTCGGGAGTTCGAGACCAGCCTGACCAACATGGAGAAGCCCGGTCTCTATCAAAAATAAGAAAATTAGCTGGGTGTGGTGGCAGATGCTTGTAATCCCAGCTACTTGGGAGGCTGAGGCAGGAGAATAGCTTGAACCTGGGAGGCGGAGGTTGCAGTCAACTGAGATCGTGCCACTGCACTCCAGTCTGGGCAACAAGAGCAAAACTCTGACTCAAAAAAAAAAAAAAAGAAAAAGAAAAAGAAAAAAGAAGAAGAAAATGCTCCCTAGAAAAACCAGTAAAGAAATAAGTAAAACAGGACAGGGAAAGGAATAAAGCCAAGAAGAGATTCAATTCAGGCAGTCCCAGTCCCAGCCGGACCCTTCAGGGAAGCTCTGAAGGATAAATTGTATCTCAGAATTATCCCAACTGGAAGAAAGGGAGCTGGATGTCAATAACACCTTTTTTTTTTTTTTTTTTTTTTTTTTTTGAGATCGGAGTCTTGCTCTGTCACCCGGGCTGGAGTGCAGTGGCCGGTTCTCAGCTCACTGCAAGCTCCGCCTCCCGGGTTTACGCCATTCTCCTGCCTCAGCCTCCTGAGTAGCTGGGACTACAGGCGCCCGCCACCTCGCCCGGCTAATTTTTTTGTATTTTTTAGTAGAGACGGGGTTTCACAGTGTTAGCCAGGATGGTCTCGATCTCCTGACCTCGTGATCCGCCCGTCTCGGCCTCCCAAAGTGCTGGGATTACAGGCTTGAGCCCAATAATACTTTTGTATTAACCAGTCATTGACTAAGAGCAACGCCTCACTGGGATGCTTTGTGATATGTAGATTTCCAGACAGGTCTACCTTTGTAGATGAGGATGACAGATTGCCTCCAGTCATTCCAGGAAATCCTCTGAATAGCCAGACACAGACATCAGAAGCGAAAGTACCTATAAGCTAGAGGAGAGGACCACAAAACCAATAAAGTATTTCATATATATATATATGAAAAACTTTAAACAAATTCTGAAGACACTATCTCAGTGTACAATGTCAGAAGGCCGCACAACTCCTCTTGCTTTATTCAGGGCACAAAGCTTTTGGATACGTGAAATGAGTCAACCTTTTAGAGAGATTGCTGATGAAGGATATCTCAAATAGAGGTGTTTTCAGAGCTTCAACCATACCCTTGGTTCCTTTACTGAGCTCAGCTTGTATGAATTCCCTGGGAGAGTGGTGAGGCAATTCTAATTCCCACCTTCAGAACATTCCTGTAGATGTCACTTCATGTGGCTTCAAGTTAAGAGCCCAGTGAAGGCTCTCGAAGATCCGAAGATTAAATGCACAACCCTCTCCATTAAGAAACCCCCCCCCACACACACACACACATAAATATTACTGGGTTTCCATTTTTTCTGGTCATCTTTCTACTGCCATCTCCATCCGCTACTTCTTGTGGCTCCCCTTTTTAATCCTAAAATTTATCTTTAAGCTTGCCTTGGCTTTTTTCCCCTGAGTCTTCCTAGAGCCTCTAAATTCTCTGTGACATATGTTTATACAATACGGTACATGTATTTACATTTATAGGTATTAAAACAATATATTTTACCAATAAAAATGTTGGCATGCATAAGAGTGATATAAATGAGAAAAAGTCGTATCAAATCTAGGCTTGTGGGAAGGGAGGAATACAAAGATTGGAAAAAGAAGATGACAGTCATAATATATCTTTTTTTTTGTTTTGAGATGGGGTCTCACTGTGTTGCCCAGGCTGGAATGCAGTGGCATGACCTTGGCTCACTGCAACTTCAACCTCCTGAGCTCAAGTAATCCTCCCACCTCAACCTCTGGTGCAGCTGGGACTACAGGTGCATGCCACCATGCCTTTTTAATTATATCTATAGGTATATCTATCTATCTCTATCAATGTATGTCTCTCTATATAGATACGGATTTTGTTTTTTGTTTTTGTAGAAATAGTGTTTTTTCATGTTGCTCAGGCTGTTCTTGAACTCCTGAACTCAAGCCATCTGCCTGCCTCAGCTTCCCAAAGTGCTGGGATTACAGGCAGGAGTCACCACATCCAACCCTGATACACTGTTTTTAAAATAAATCTTTTATATAAATATATCTGTAGAGAATTGTAAAAGTGAGAAGTGTGGATTTGAGAAGATTATCACAAATCTGGCATAGCCATTTAGGCAAAAAATGCAATTAAAAGTAAAAAATATTAGCATCACTAAAGCCCTTCTTATGACCCTCTTCATTATTTTCTCTTCTCTTTAACAGTGTTGTTTAAAGTACTGCACTATGTATTTTATATACAATACAATATTACTTTACAGAGAGGTACACGTATACTTACATACTTTATATATACAAACATCATGTGCACATATATGTGCACAAATACTTGTATTTTTGTTTTATAAATCAATATCCATTTGTTAGACATTTGAAGATATTAACTACATTGCTGTCTAATTCCCTTTATCTTGAATGAGAAGAAAAAATCCATTTTACTGTTGTTCTTTGAAGGTTACCCTTATGATTTTCTCGTTGTCTTTTATTTTCCTAAAGATGCTGTAATCTTGGAGTGCACTCAGATGACTTAGAATTAGTAAGAGTACTTGAATATAGATGTGAATATCTTTCATCAGTTTTGGAAACCCGTTAACCACTATCTCTTATTCCCTTTCCCCAATTTTCCACTATTCATTCTCATTTTATGCTTGAGTTTGGTCTTTTTCTGGCATTTTTAAATATCACTAATTTTCTCTGCAGGATTACCTATATGTTTTCAAATTATTTAAGACATTTTAATTTTTGTTCCATGGACTTTTATTTTGGATTTTAAAATTTTTTGGATTTTTCATTTTTTTGTTTTTTTTTTAGTATATTCATTAAAAGTATTTTAATTTTATTATCTTGATCAACTGTGATTTCATTCTTATTGTCTATTTTTTCTACAGAATGTGGTAATATATTTTAATATGTCTGGTGATCATTTTATTTTAATTTTAAGTTCCAAGTTACATGTGCAGGATGTGCAGGTTTGTTACATAGGTAAACACGGGCCATGGTGGTTTGCTACACCTATCAACTCATCACCTAGCTATTAAGTTCAGCATGCATTAGCCATTTTTCCTGATATTCTCCCTTTCCCCATCCCACCTGCAGGCCCCAGTGAGTGTTGTTCCCCTCCCTGTGTTCCCCTCCCTGTGTTCCCCTCCATGTGTTCTCATTGTTCAGCTCTCACTTCTAAGTGAGAACATGGGGTGTTTGGTTTTCTGTTCCTGCATTAGTTTGCCTAGGATAATGGCTTCCAACTCCATCCATGTCCCTGCAAAGGTCATGATCTCATTCCTTTTTATGGCTGCATAGTATTCCATGGTGTATATGTACCACAATTTCTGAATGCAGAGTTTATCTATCTTCAATCTTTGAGGCTACTGACCTTTGGATGGGTTTTTTGTGGGAACTTTTTTGATGCTGTTGTTGCATTCTGTTTGTTTGTTTTTCTTTTAACAGTCAGGCTCCTCTTCCGTAGGGCTGCTGCAGTTTGCTGGGGGTCCACTCCAGACCCTGTTTTCCTGGGTCCCTCCCACCCCTGGAGGCATCACTAGTGGAGGCTGCAAAACAGCAAAGATGGTTGCCTCCTCCTTCCTCTGGGAGCTCCATCCCAGAGGGGCACTGACCTGATGCCAATGGGAACGCTCCCATATGAGGTATCTGGTGACCCGTGTTTGGGAGTTTTGTCCAGTCAGGAGGCACGGGATCAGGGACCAGCTTAATGAAGCACTCTGGCTGCCTCTTGGTGGAGGGGGTGCACTGCACTCAGGGGAATCACATTCATCTGGATTGCTGGGATTCCTCAGAGCTAGCAGGGGAAAAGACTAAGTCCACTGATCCGCACAGACCATGGTCATCCCTTCCCCCAGGGGTTTCATCCCAGGGAGAACAGAGTTCTGTTCATAACCCCCTGGCTGGAGTTGGTGAAATTCCTGCAGGGAAGCCCCACCCAGTGAGGAGGGATGGGGCCAGGTCCAGCCTAAAGAGGGAGTCTGGCCACCATCTGCCACAGTCTCTGTGTTGCACTGTGAGGAATTTCTTCTGGGTCCAAACCACCCAGTTTTCTCCGGCACCAGCAGGGGAAAACAGCAGACTGGACCCGCAGTGATGGTGGCCACCCCTTCCTCCGGGAGCTCAGTTGTCTTAGGCAGTAGGTAGGCAAAGGGATGGCAGCTGCCCCTCCTCCCCAGGAATTTGGTAGTCTTAGGCAGTCTCCAGCTAAGTGTCCACTGAGATGCTGCACAGCACTGTGCTTGGGACTCAACACCCTGGTGGCGTGGGCTCACGAAGGGATCTCCTTGCCACAGTTTGCACAGATCTGTGGATAAAGCATGGCTTTCCAAGTGGGTTAGCACAATCACTCACCGCCTCCCTTTGCTGCGGGTAGGAGCTCCCCTTTCCCCGTGTGGCTACCAGGTGGGCTGTTGCTCCGCCCTACTTTTACTCACTCTCCATGGGTGACATCAACTTCCTAGTCAGTCTTAAGGAGAGAACCTGAATACCTTAGTTGCCAGGGCAGGATTCACCCGCTGTTTTTGTTCTTGGTGAGAGCCTCTGACTGCACCTGTTTCTAGTCGACCATCTTGGCCCCTCCCTGCCTGGAAATGAGACTGTTTATTTAAAATGTAGAGACAAGTTGAATCTCTGTATATTATGGTCTTCCAATATGTTTTCATTTTTCTTCTGATAGGTATCTAGGCTTCAGCGTACAAGTTATTCTAGAATTTTGATCAAATCATAGTTTTAGTGATTGGGATCATAGTATGTAAAGCTTCTATGGGCAACAAAAAATGTAAAAACCTTTTCTTATTTTTGGTCTCTAATCTCTTATCATTGTTCCATGGCTGTATGAGTCTAGCAAAAGTTTTGCTTAACCTTAACGCTTCTTACCTGCCACCTTTACACTTAGCAATTGCCTGGAGAGGAAGTGTGGTGTAATACATCAGTTTCACCTTTCTTGCTCTGCTCTTTTTCCGGAAGAAAATTCCCTACAAATTTGCCCTACAAATTCTCATTGCCTTGGTAGCTCTCTTATATCTTCAAGTTAATTAAAAATATATTTGTCTAGATTTTCACAGTGGAAAGATTGTTCTGAAAGATACTAGACTACTATTATCCAAGGGAACTCTTAATATGTTTCTGTGAAAGGAACACATTTTGGAGGCCTGGGACAGGTCTAAGGAAGTGGGAAACCCACAGAACCTCTTTTTTTCAATTATCTAGAATCCACATATGACTTCAATTTATTCTACATGATTAGAAATTAACATGTATAGAGAAATGTATTATGTTTTGTGTGTCTAAAGCAATGCAGAGGAAGCAATCTTTTAAAAAACAGGGTATACTCACTTATAAGTGGGAGCCAAATGATGAGAACACATGGACACATAGAGGGGACAACACACACTGGGGCCTACTGGAGGGTGGAGGGTGGGAGGAGAAAGAGGATCAGGAAAAATAACTAATGGGTACTAAGCTTAATACCTGGGTAATTAAATAATCTGTTCAACAAATTGCCATGACACAAGCTAACCTATGTAACAAACCTGCACATGCACCCCTGAACTTAAAATAAAAGTAAAAAGAAAATGGTATATTGGACAAGGCTCAAATAGCTATAAAGGCATTAATCCTTACTTTCCCTTTCTTAGGAATCTGTCAAAAAAATGGAGATTTATGGTGCCCTTTTGGTGAAATTTAAAATAAATCGCTAAAATAATATAAATGATTATATTAAATGCATGAATTTTGACAATGTTGTGAATTAATTCATTCAGCAAATATTTGTTGATATTTTCCAGGGACTGTTTAAGCAGTAGGAATACACCTGTATTAATCATGATTTTTATTTTCTATATTTTGTAATTCTTTGACATCCAGAGGCCTCATGAAACAAATGAATGGTGCCCTTCGGGATTAACTAATTTGTAGAGATAACAAACAACTTGCCTGTAAGCTCATCTTTGATATGCAAACCAGAAAATTCTGAGTCCATAGTCCAACCTGCCTCCTTTATTCAGGCTCCTGCAGTCTAGAACACTATCCTCCTGCCCTGGATTATCCCAGCATTCGATAATAGACAAGTAGAGAGCACCCTTACAGCACAGAGCCTGCCTAAATTATTCAAACTGTCTAACCCTGGATCTGCTCAGCAGCTTACCCTGCTTGGCCCATTTCTTCCCAAGAAAACTACAATAAAATCTTTTTCCCACATTTCTTGCTCCTTCTGCCTTCTGACCCGACCCTGGTGCTTCCCTGTGTAGCCCTGTGCACCTTGGCACGTCTTCTTCTCTTGGGAACTCTGACTAACAGTCTTTTCAGTGACTATTCTCTCTTGATCTGTTGGTCTTATAATACTGAATAAAAATGAAATCCTGGATGCCTTTTAAAACAACAGCTACAAACAATGTCTACGTTCTCTTAGAGGATAGAGACACTAAATGAATGAACAAATAATGTTAGAATGTTATAAAGTCTCTGGAAAAAAATAAAATAGTGTTGTGAGAGCAGCTGGTGATACGGCTAATTTAGAATGGAGAAGGAAGGGTTCAGTGGGGACATGGTGACTTTTGAAAGGACGTCAACATGTAGGAGACACTTGGCTCTGAGAATGCTGTAGGTGGCGAGGATTCTGGGTGTGAACTTATACATTCTTGTCTACTAGAATCTGTGTGCCAGCTAATCATTTTTTTTTTCTTTTTTCTTTTTTTTTTTTAGAGAGTCTCACTCTGTCACCCAGGCTGGAATGTGCAGTGGTGCAATCTTGGCTCACTGCAACCTCTGCCTCTTGGGTTCAAGTGATCCTCCTGTCTCAGCCTCCCTAGGAGCTGGGACTACAGGCGTACACCACCATGCCTGCCTAATTTTTATATTTTTAATAGAGACAGGGTTTTGACATATTGACTAGGCTGATCTCAAACCCCTGACCTCAGGTAATCCTCCCGCCTCAGCCTACCAAACTGCTAGGATTACAAGCATGAGCCACCTCACCTGGCCCAGATTGAATTTAATTGATAGGTACTTGGTAACAATAATTCCATTTTCACCCACATGGATGCCCATCTCCCATTTTGCTACGTCTCGGATTCTAAAACCTAGGATTGATAGAGGAATAAATACAACTTTAGATATATTAGTACTAACTATGAGCTAAAATTAATCATGTATGACTGAAATAAAAGGTATTAATACCTTTATTTGCCTGAGAAAAATTAAAAGCTGACACTAACCATTAAGCTAAAAATGTTTCTGAGACGTGGTCACAATTGCCTTGATAGGCAATCCTGCCTGATTACCATTTTTATTCTCTTTGAATAAAATGAACTAAGATAACAGAGAAAGGTAAGCGATTTTTTTTCTCTTTTGATTTTAACAAAACTGATTAATTTTATCCTGATCCTCTTACAAAAGAAAATCAGAGGTTGGCATTACTGCCCGTGGGAGAAAGGCAACACCTTTACCTAATAAAATACCTTTTTGATAGGTATGAATAACACTATATTTTACTGGCCTGAATTTTAAGTTCTGAAGAGCAACAGACGAGTTCAGCATAGAGAATTCAGAACTGATCACAGCTGCTCCAGCCAGAGAGTCATTTTAACTCATAATGGGAGTGACAAAATGTTACAGAAGAATCCGAACACAATTATGCATGAGCAAGTGTTTTGAACCAGAATTAAAATCAAGGCATTTACCCAGAAAATGTAGAAAACACAAACTTTGAAGCACATGTCACCCAAATCATAAAGTTTTGAAGGAAAAAGCTGATTCATTGCTGAAAGCTAGTTAATCTGGTGACTTGTTCTATTACAGCATATTTGGTCTGAAATTTTTGAGAATTTTTTTAAAGAACACTCATGACTAACATTCCACCTCTGACATGACCAGTTTCTAAAGAATGTCAGGCACCATGTGAGCTCATTTCCATTCATTATTTCTAGAAATGCTTAAAACTCTGCAAGATAATTGAAAATGTTAAGTATAGGCCACCAGGTATTTCCATCTCAGTTATTTATCCAAGTGAAATAAAAACATGTTCAAATGAAAACTTGTACATGTATTTATTTATGTAGCAACTTTATTCATTGTAGCCAGAACCTGGGGTGAGTGGGGGGAACAAAATCATTCCATCAACAGGTAAATAGGTAAACAAAATAAAATATATCCATACAATGGAATACTACTCGGCAATAACAAGGAAAAAATAGAAAACCAGAACTACTGGCCACACACTCAATATGAGTGAAAGAACTCAGGATATCAGATCTCCTTTATAGGAAATATGAACCAATCTATGATGACAAAATGTAGACGAATGGCTGTTACAGAGGAATAAAAAGACATAGATGACCAGGGGGTATGAGTAACCTTTGTTAGTGATGAAAATGTTCTGTATGATTCTAGTGGAGGTCTTATTGCCATGTTGAACTGTCGGATTACATCAAATGAGTGCACTTTAAATGGGGGTAATTTATTATAGACTTGATAAAGTAAGGAAAAATACAAAAGCAATGAGGGAACCAAAGCGGAGAGGAATTACGGAACCTGTCCAAAGTCATACCACTCCTAAGTAGCAGGAACAAGGATAGGATTACTTTTTAGTTTTTTCTGTCCCTAAATCTTGAGTACTTTTCACTGCATCATATGTAGGAAAAAATAATTCTTGAAGGGCATTTTCTTCTTTATGCTTTCAGAATTGTAACTATTTCATGTTAGCATTTATTATGCTATTAATTTTAATATTCAGAAGTCTTCCGAGTTACTTATAGTACTATAACTTTTAGGTATGAGATATAAAAATAAGATTTTTATTTGGAAAATGTATCTATGACAGGAAGTCTTGAAAATGTGTGAATTTTTAGAAGAAGCTATTTGGAGAGGGTCATATTATATAAATAAAATATGTCTTTTACTTCATATTTTGCTGCTAAAATTATATTAAATACAGTATGTAGTTTTTAGGACACTTAAATGGGAGGTTGGAAATTAAATATGTGTTTTTCATGTTTAGCTCAGTGGTGAATTTGAAGATTCTTTGTTCCATTCTCAGTACTTGTGCCTATATAGAGGTTCAGAATATCCTTTTAATGCTTTTCTCTATTGCACAGTTAAAGAAATTCAGACCACACAATTTTTGGCAGCATGTATGAGAATACTAAATAGAAAACACTCAATAATGTTTAAGGAACAGATGAGTGAATAAATATGGAAAAGATATTTTTGAAGTTTCTTTAATCAGTAAGAACTTATTAACTCATCATCACCATATAAATGGGAGGTGGTTTTTGAGACAATCTTTATGCTGTTAGTATTTATTTCTAATTTGCATGTATGCTATGTAGATGAGATAGTTCATTTATCAGCTTATTCTGATATGATGAGCCAATGCATGGGTGACAATTTCCTAGTAAGACATTCTCACAATTCTCAGTTACAGTGAATAGCGGAATAACATCAGGTTGGTAAAGCAGATAAAAGTGGCTGAAAGATAGTTGTGAATGGGATCAAATTGAAAGGAAGTACTAACCATCAAAGCAAAGATTCACCCCAACATGACCTGTTTACCACAATGTAAAATTCTGTCATATTATCTTATTCCAGTCAAATGAAAAAGAAGTTGGGAGCAAAAAAATAAGTGACTTTATATTTTGCTTTAGTATTAGCAAAACCATCTGCTGAATTTAATCTTGATCACACAAATGCAAATCAAGGAATGAAGGCCTAGACGCTACAGTTGGATGAGAAATTTGGCAAAAGCAAAACTAAACTAAAATACCAAAAAAATGCTTTTATGTAGGTACCCATGTTTAATCACATGGTTTGTTCCAGGTTAGGAGATATTTTATATATATCTCCCTCACCCTGTTTAGGGTAGAGATAAAAGTTTTTCCCTCTTGTCATCGAAGTATACCCATTGTTTCCAATAAATATAAGAAAACATAAATAATATCTTAAAACCATGGTATTAGATAATTATCATCATTGTTCTATTGTAAAGATACTAAAATAATTAATGTCACTGTCTCAAATGCTGACTCTATAGTACAAATGCTGATTCTGAGAATATTTGTATTAAAGCATGCTGACATTGCTGAACACAGGATGAAAATTAACACAGAAAGTTTTTCTTTCCTCTCCAAGATACTCAGTTTTGTTAATGTTTAGGCTACACTGTTCTTTATATGTATTGTATTTAACCTGTTGTAGTTATAGAGGGCAGCTGTAGAACTAGCACCTTGAAGTGCAGAGTGAAGTTAGTGTAAAAGGAAGCTAGCAGCCTTTAGTTATATTTATTGCTTTCCCCTACACTAGAAAAACACTGCGTCAGAGCTCAGAGGTCTAAGGAAATATTTAGGGCTACCATCATGGCAAAAGTTAAGGTAAGAGGTCACTCAGCGTAGGAGGGAAGTGTGAGCTTTGCAATAAATTAGTCTCTTATTTAAATTTCTGGTTATACACTTACTAGATGCAAATCATTATGGAATCAGTGTAGGTAACTAAACTATCTGAGGCTTTTCTTTTCCTCACACATGCAGTACTAATAGAAATAGTGCTTAGCTTCCTGAACTGTTGTGAGTGCACCCTAATAGCCATAACAGGGCCATTGAAAGGTGTCTACAATATAAACAGCCTTCTGATACTTTATTCATTGCCAATAAATGTGCCGTTTTTATTTAAAACCTTTATATTTTGTAATGGTTGTTAGCATCACTAATGATAAAAATAGCTGAGATTTCTCTAATGCTTTGCAGAATAAAATATGTTTTTAAATGTTCTTCAAAGAACTTTGATATTATACCAATTTTAGACTTGAAAATATTGAGATCTAGAGACCATAGACTGCATTACCCAAGGATGAACAAGCTACTAAATGGTGTATATGGATCTTAACAATTACTCAATCCAAAGTAAATGTTGATCCACTATCTACACAGTCTAACACCCATATTTCAGAACAAAGCTATGCAGCTACCTTGATTATTATAAGACCTAGGACTTAAATTGAAGTCTGATACTTACTGATCTTGTGACACTGGACAGTAATTAAACCCCTTAAGCTAATTTTACACATCTATAAAATTGGGACTATATTTGACCCCTGTGATATGCTTTTTATGAATATCAATAATGTCAAATATGTGTTATTGGCAGGGATTGTTTCAGGACCTTTGATGCAAAATCTCCTTATTCATTGGACTAAATTGAAATTTAACTGTAAGTGCCCATTTGCCAAATTCGACAAGAAACATAATAGTAGTGACTTTGTGGCTTTTTCTACCTACCTTATATTGTATCAGGAAACCCAGTCAGTCACCACTCTTGATCCTTTCCCAAGTTATCTGCTATAAGATGTGTAGACTTTCTGTTGACTCTACTCCTTCTATGCCAGGCTGGTCATAAGGACCACAGCTCTCTAAAGTCATTGTATCCAGTGTCCAATTTGCTGATGCACTTAGGCAGTACCAGTGCTCTTCCATACCCATCTCTAGTCCATGCTTCTACTACTATGGAGATGCTAGATGTAATTCTTAGAGAACAGATCTCTTCAATGCCTAGAAGTCACAGCCACCCCACTTTCTCCCTGCTCTACTTTCATATTTCCATGGATCTATTGTTGAGACCACAGAGTGAAAGATCTGCAGGCCAGCCATAGCCTGAAGACTTTTGTTCTTAGGGTCATAAAATTTAGGTCACACTCTGATTAAAAATAACAAGGGATTCTCATTCATGAAAAGGCAGAAAATGTCACAATTTTCAGTTTCTTTTCGAGAAGTCATGAGATTCAGCATCACCAGGCTGGTATTCTTGTAAGGCGAGAGCAGACTGAAGCTGAGAGGAATGGCTTTCACCTTCCATTTGCCAAAACTCTACCATTGTCCTCTTGACCCTGAGGCTATAGCTCAGTGACTATTTGTCATCCTACTTTTCCCATTGTATTTCTGAACATTTGCTCTGGATCTTTCACTCTTTTAAATTACTGTACACTCCCTGGAATCTGTTTGTGACTGCTGAAATTTATAAAAATAAAGTAATATAGCACTGTTTCTTTTTCCTTAATAAAACATATCTCAGTATATAATCATACATTATGGTTGTCATTCTCTCCCATCAGACCATAGTTTCCAAAAGCTGGGACTTTGCCTTATTTCATTCACCATTTTGCTCCTAGAATGGACATAGAAAGTCCCCAATAACTATTGGAATGGATGAATAAAATATAACTCTATGACTGTTTCTTGGGATTAAGAACACAAATTGCTGACATCACTCTCGTTCTTTAGCAATAAATAAATTGTCATAAAATTTAAAATCAGGCCATCTTATATCAGAACAAATGTTAATAAGTAACCAAGCTTCACATCTTCACATGCTACATTGATGGTGTTTATTAATTTTGTTATCAGTAACATGATAGAGTTTGATAGAGTTTTCTATTTACAATATATGTGTATGCGTGCGTGGGTGTGTGTGCGTGTGTGTGTGTGTAGTACATGTGTTAAAACAGCAACAATTAAACTCCCCCCAAAATAAAGACAACAAAATAAAGTTAATAATGCAGTATAACTTATTGTTTGTTTTCAGAGAACATGGATCCTAGAATAAGGAAGAAATGAAATATTTCAATCCATAGTTTTTGTAGTCAGATCTAATCCCCAAGTGCCTCTCACAGAATGAGCCCCTCACTTTGCTTGTGAGAATCTAACAGGGAGCTGTTGTCTAATGGGTATAAAACTTCCTTTACATAAGATGATTAAGTTTGAGAGATCTACTGCACAACATTGTTAAGAGTTCATGTTATACGTTCAGATCAAAAATTTAAAAATATTAAATTGTGTCAAAATACATACATTTTATAATCCAGCCCCAAATCTAGTAGTAGGTTTTGGTGGCAGTGGCAATAGCAATAGTACTATTTGAAATATTATGGTGTTATGCATAATAAGAATAACAATCAAAATAATATTTCAGTGCTACAAAAAAAAAAAAACAGATGGTTTGGACTATTGAAAAAATGATTCTAAACTTTCAGTTTCATGCAATATCTGTGTTTTTTTTCCCAATTTTGTAGCCTAACTAAATTTTGTCACTGCTCCAAAATATTAAGGCACAGTATCTGTTCTTAAAGAGCTTATGATATAGAAATGAAAGACAAATATGTAAACAACCTACCTTAACACAACATGATGCATGGTTTCTACTGCTGAAAACAAAGCATGATTGGAAGCAGCAGAGCAATCTTGATCAGGTTGACTTGGAGAATGGGAAAATTTTCAAAGAAAATAAATACTACACTTATACACACAGAGAGGTATTGAGTATTCACATAAGTACACTTGTATGGATATATACAAATGCATATATATATTTACATGCATATATGTATATGAATATTTAGAATGCCTTTAGGAATACATGCAAATGCTACATTTATTTTCACTACCTATGGTTTCACAATGGGTTGCTATGACAACAGAGTTTAATTACAGGTCTTTCTATTACAAACCTTAACTTTCCAGAACTTGAAGGTTTCAGCCATCCTATACATGAACATTTTGTCTTGAAAAACATAATCCTGGCTGGGGGCAGTGGCTCATGCCTGTAATCCCAGCACTTTGTGAGGCTGAGGTGGGTGGATCACCTGAGGTCAGGAGTTCAAGAGCAGCCTGACCAACATGATCAAAACCCATCTCTACTAAAAATACAAAATTATCCAGGCATAGTGGCGCATGCTTGTAATCCCAGCTATTCGGGAGACTGAGGGAGGAGAACCTCTTGAACCCGCGAGATGAGTTTGCAGTGAGCCAAGATCATGCCACTGCATCCCAGCCTGGGCGACAGAGCAAGACTCCATCTCTCTCTGTCTCCGTCTCTGATTCTCTCTCTCTCTAGATAGATAGATAGATAGATAGATAGATAGATAGATAGATAGATAGAGATAGAGATATAGATATCTTTATCTGCATTTCCAACTAAGGTATACTTTGATTTTCAGAAACTCTTTTTACCTTCAACTTCCTTCTCAGTATAAAAATATAAATAATCACTTGCATATTTTTTTCAAAATAAACTAATAAAATACCATATTAATTAGGTGAAAGGAAATAATGGTATTTTATTCCTTATTTGTTAATGTGAATCCCATGGTTATTATTGTATCATTAGAAGGAAATATAAAATTTTAGTTTTTCTTTTTTGTAGCTATTATTATGTTAGTTTTGGTTGAAGACAGAGATGAAAGATTCCTTATCAGAAAAACAATGTTTCCAATGTCAATATTGCTGCTGTTATTCTTGTGATTGTTAATACTGAGTGTCAACTTGATTGGCTTGAAGGATACAAAGTATTGATCCCGGGTGTGTCTGCGATGGTGTTGCCAAAAGAGATTAACATTTGGGTCAGTGGGTTGGGAAAGTCAGACTCACCCCTAATCTGGGTGTGTACAATCTAATTAGCTGCCCTCCTAGCTAGAATATAAGCAGGCAGAAAAATGTGAAAAGAGAGACTGGTCTAGCCTCCCAGCCTACATTTTTCTCCCCGCTGCATGCTTCCTGCTTTTGAACATCCGACTCCAAGTTCTTCAGTTTTGGAACTCAGACTGGCTCTCCTTGCTCTTCAGCCTGCTGAGGGACCATTGTGTGACCTTGTGATCATGTGAGTTAATACTTAATAAACTCCCCTTTATATATGTGTGTGTGTGTGTGTGTATTTATAAAAACACATCCTTTTCAGAATATGTATGTCTATTCTGAATATATATATCATTCATTCTGTCCCTCTAGAGAAGCCTAATAGATTTCTCAGTGAATTTAGAATCTATAAAGATCACAATGGATTTTGATACTATTATAACATTTATTTTCCTCTATAGTGTCATTCACAATGCCTACCAGTCTACCACGTCTTAGGCCCTTAATTATATGCTAAAGAATTTTTGAAAAAAAAAAAAAAAGCTTAACAATCAAATTTGGAGAATACCTACTTATTTAGCCAATTAAAATAGGACAATTTCATCATTAATAGAGGCCTCATCATTAGTACCTTCAAAAAACATTTTAAAACAATATTTTACCCATTGAAGGATTTGGATTTGAACATGCCTTAGATACCTAATAATTTCCTTTGCCTAGCATGTTAAATTAAAAGCAAAAGTACAAACTAACTCCTCAATAGCAGGAGGAGTCTGTAAACTTATGTACAAATACCTTTTAGGTTGTAAAAACATTTTCTTTAAGATTTGAAAATAATATTATTTTTCCTAATTCTGACCCTGCAGCCTACTTAATAAGCAATCATGCATTTAATTCCTACTATATTTCACTACAAAGCTATTACTCATCATACTTGGCCATGAAATATGGCTCCTGTCCTCAGAGGGCTTCTGTTCTCTGTTTTGGTTTCCCTGAAAGCAGAGCCTGAGACACATACTTGGAATGTAGGTAGTTTATGTTGAGATAATTCTGAGAATGCCAGGTAAGGGAAATGGGATGGTGAAACAGGGACAGAAAACAGTTAATAAAGAGTGAGTTATTGAACTGATTACTGTTGGTTACTACAGAAGACTTTTGGATCTCAATCCAAGCAGTCTCTCTAAAGTAGGTGTATAGAATGCATGTTGAAATCCTTCCAAGGGATAGGAAAATGACAGTACGTATCCTTGGGCTCCTATCCCCATTATGTGCGAACTACCTCCAACAGCTGGCTTTCATAGATTCTGGAAAAAAACAGAAGCAGAAGAGCCTCACTCAAGTGGGAACCTGGGCTGAGGACACAGAGCTGTCCAGTGTAAGAGTGCTGAAGTGGGCAGAGAAGGGAATGCTACACAGCTTTTGGCATGAATGTTACATGCTCTTTTAAGACAGCAAATAGAGCACAATTTTTGCCCAACTTGTTTGTTCATACAATGACTTTTAAAACGTATGGTGAAGAGATTAGATGCAGCTGGGATATGGTGAAAGTTGCTAGCAATGTATGCAAGACAATCTGAGCCTGAATTCCTCTAGTTAAAACTCTACAGCAGAAAAATAGCAAAGCTCCCAAAATAGCATTATAGGTTGTCAACTGCCTCCCACTTATCTACTCTAATGGTTTAACCTCTTTTGCCTTCTCATGGACATTTATCCTTCCCTAGGAATATCAAACTATTAACAATTCCCTGAACATGTAAACCCTGAACATATTTGCAAAGGTTGATCTCTTTTACCAGAAAGACCTTTCTTTAAGGGTCTAATGGAATAATATTACATATGTTTGAAGACTCAAATTAACAGAGGTAACATGAAGCCTCATGTCTTCTTCAGGGAACTAAAACTGTTTCTCCCAAAACAGTTGTACACAACCCCCCACCACAAATTGACATCCTTATATGGTAACAGGTACACACCTTTGCAGCAGTTGCAAGTTATTGTAATATTTATCAATGTACTGGTCTCTTGAACTCCTAAGGGCTCAAAAAATGTCTTGTATTTATAATACCTTGTAAATAGTAATCAAAATGTATGCTTGACAAATGCAGTCAATTAAGGTGATATAACTTCTCCTATATTCTGTCAGGCCTTATTCTTTTATTGCAGAACATATGAGAGAGATGTGTTTTTCCGGTTTGAGTTCTTCAGAATTTATTTAACATATTTTTAATGAAACTTAAGAATACCAATAAGAATGCAGTCATTCCTATAAGTTTGACCTGATAACACACACTTCTGCAGATTGCTTTTTTTTTTTTTTTTTTTTTTTTTGAGGCGGAGTCTCGCTCTGTCGCCCGGACTGGAGTGCAGTGGCCAGATCTCAGCTCACTGCAAGCTCCGCCTCCCGGGTTCACGCCATTCTCCTGCCTCAGCCTCCCGAGTAGCTGGGACTACAGGCGCCCGCCACCTCGCCCGGCTAGTTTTTGTATTTTTAGTAGAGACAGGGTTTCACCGTGTTAGCATTTTTCTTCAAAGAGTCATGTCCAGTTTTAAGAATGCTCTATAAGCATTGTTCCACATATTTGAAATTTTCTGGTCTCTGCAAGTCTTTCTCGGAATACGAACAAGGATAAAGACCAAACACAGAAACAGACACTGACTTACAGTTCATAGATCTGACATTCATATTTCAATACTCTTTTTATATATCCATCTATTTACTTTTTGATGTCTCAAGAATACCTTAATACAGAGCATTGACACATTTATATAGAGGGTAGTCTTGTTTGGGTCATCTTGGTCATGATTAGAATAAAGGACTAGTTTAATCAGTGTAAGAGCAGCAATTGACTAGCCTCACTTAAGAAAAAGCCTCATCATCAATCTGACTAAAGCACTCTATCATACTTTTAAGACTCTACTGAATTTCATCTGTGTCATTGGCAAAGCAAGGCTCTTACATTGATTATCTGCAATGGAGCATTGAAAAGAAACTGTGATATTAGCGGAACTGAACCAGGAGTTAGTACCAAATGTGAATCTGGGTCATGGAAGAGGCAAACATTATGTACCCATAGACAAATCACTGGCTTTCAGCATACTTGTTTGATAAATATGAAGGATGGATTAAATTAATTGTATCTTTGATAAGGTGATCCAAAGGCTTTTATGAGAACGTCCCCAGAGGTAAACTGTAATCTGAATTATAATGCATCTTTTACTAATTCCTGAAATCTAATAGCTCATGGTAACAACAACAACAAAATATGAATTTGACTACATTTAGAGATCAGTGTTGAAATATATGGTAAATTCTCTTGAAATGATAGCATATTAAAATGAACTGAACACAGAAAGAATACCATAATCCTCCAGGTTCTAATATCTCTCTCCCGTCTTGCCTCCCTTCATTTATTTTCTTAGTATTCTCTTCATTCTTTCTCTACTTTATCCTCACAAAGAGAAATCTGGTTCTCAGATTTTTCCATTCTCTGTATACCTCAGCACAACTAAGGTCTGAAACCTTCCAGATAAATTTAAAATTCTATCTCTTGGGCATTTTGTGAAGATAAAAGACAGCTTTCTTTATCATTTGTCTCATTTCATTTCAGGTGCATGAATGCAGGTGACGTGCATGAGTGCACATGGGCACACACATGCACAAAGCATAAAGATCAATCTCAAGGGATTCATATATAATGTGAAATTCACACATGGTTTGCCTCCTTACTGATAAATCATGAGATAGTTCCAGAAAAATAGCTTCTACTGGATAAATACGAATTCAAATATTTTTAATGTTTGGAATTAAGAGATATTTTCCAGGTTGCTATTTATTTTCTACACTAGATTTTTCATATCTTGAAATATCATGAGAGAACTAGTAGGCACAATATTCTTTTTGAGAACTTATACATCTTTCTTTTCGATCGTTTTTGAAATAAATTTAACATAGCTATAGACTAAAAGGCTATTTGAGTGAAGTTAAGACTAAATGTAGAGATTTTAACATCTCTGTCTCATACTATTACCATAGTGTTGAGCAAAAATAAAGTCCTGAACAAATATTAAATATTCATCAGACA
This sequence comes from Rhinopithecus roxellana, assembly GCF_007565055.1. NCBI lineage: Eukaryota > Metazoa > Chordata > Mammalia > Primates > Cercopithecidae > Rhinopithecus > Rhinopithecus roxellana. The sequence goes on along the minus strand of NC_044568.1, from coordinate 38,389,145 downwards.
TACATGGTAATTGTCTATAGGGCAATGTACTACATTGAAGGGAAAATGGTATTTATAGCAGAACAGAAGAAGGACTTAATCCTGTGTTACTCATTGTTATGTGACTTTATTTAACTTGTTTTACCTATTTACCCTGGAGATAATTATGTTATGTGAAATAACATAATTGTGCTAGGTAAGGATAGGAAAATTAAGAAGAAAAAAATGATGATCTATATGAATGTTGTGGCACAGTTAGTGAGTGACATGTAATACACATTCAAATTGTATTGTTCCTCCCTATTTTCAAGAGGTTTGTTTTTAAATATCCAAGATTTGAAAATCTTGTTCTAATCAATAAAAGATAACTTTTATTTTCTATGCTAGATTGTATTTTAACATCTATTGCTTCATGTGTAAAGGACAAAATGAAGGCCACCTCACTTTAGAGACAGCAGTATATTATTTTGAGAGTTTTGGGAGAAACAGTTTTAGTTCCCTGAGGAAGACATGACTTTTGGAAACAAAGAATTTCCATGGGGTGCTGTGTCTGTAGAAGTGATGAATGATCAAGCTGGGACCTACAAGCTTGAAGTAAAAAGTAATGAAAACCATTTCAGAGAGAAGTTCTAGAAATATTCAGAACAAATTCAGAGTCATTTGAAAACATGGGTAGCCTCCGAAACTAATGATAGCAACTATTATCACGTGATCTTTCCTCAAACCACTTTAAAAATAATTGACAGATGACATATGCTGCATCTTGGGTATTTTCTATCAATTCCAGGAACACTGCCCTTTCCCCAGTAGTTACTTTTTCCTGGGATTCTACGATTTAAAAGAATCCAGTTCATTTTGGTCATATTTCTTTGCTGGTCTGCCGCTTTGACCAATTTGCTCTGACTTTCTATGAAAGAAATCACATATTCTCATGTTTAAGTTCATCTCTCACATTCTGGCTTTCAACAAATGTCTGAGTTCTATTATGTAAGTTACAAAGCGCGATTTCCTCTCCAGGGTCCAGTGACACTAAGAGGGTTTGTTCAGGTCCAGTTCAAACTTCTTCATCCCTCAGATTCAGAACCACTGTCACTTCCTCTCCCAATAGGTGGTACACTCTTTTTTATGCCATATCAAAATTTAAAAGATATTTATCTTTGTTAATATTCAGAGAAGGGCTTCCAGAAACCAGAAAATTATTGTGAACTCTTTTAATTCAATATCATTTTATTGGGAGGTAATTTTTGTTTTTGAGACAGAGTCTTGTTTTGTCGCCCAGGCTGGAGTGCAATGGTGTGATCTTGGCTCTCTGCAACCTCCACCTGTTGGGAGTTTTTAACATGAAGGGGTATTGAATTTTACAGGAAGCCTTTTTTCATCTATTGAGATAATCATGTGGATTTTTTTCCTTTAGTTATGTTTATGTAATTAATCACATTTATTAATTTGCATATGTTGAACCAACCTTTTATCCCAGAAATAAAGCCTTCTTGATTGTGGAGAATAAGCTTTTCTATGTGCTGCTGGATTTAGTTTGCCAGTACTTTGTTGAGGATTTTTGCATTGATGTTCATCAAGAATATTGGCCTGAAGTTTTATTGTTATTGTGTCTCCACCAGGTTTGGGTATCAGGATGATGCTGGCATCACGGCATGAATTAAGAAGGAGTCCCTCCTCCTCAATTTTTTTGGAATGGTTTTAGCAGGAATGCTGTCAGCTCTTTGTTGTATGTCTGGTAGAATTTAGCTGTGAATCCGTCTGGTCCTGTACCTTTTTACAGTTGATATGGTATTTATTACTGTTTCAATTTCGGAGCTCATTATTGGTCTATTCAGGAATTCAATGTCTTCCTGATTCAGTCTTGGGAATGTGTATGTGTCCAGGAATTTATCCATTTCTTCTAGATTCTCTAGTTTTTGTACATAAAGTTGTTCATAATATTCCCTGATGGTTGTTTGTATTTCTGTGGGTCACTCAAAATAATATACTGCAGTCTTTGAAGTGAACTGGCCTTCATTTTGTCCTTTACGTATAAAGCAATAGATGCTAAAATGCAATCTAGCATAGAAAGCAAATGTTATCTTTTATTGATTACAATAAGATTTTCAAACCTTGGATCTTTAAAAATAAACCTCTCTGTCATTTCTAATTGTGCTTATTTGGATCTTTTCTCTTGTTTATTAGTCTAGCTAGTGGTCTATTTCAATATTTTTTAACTCCTGGGTTTGTTAATCATTTGAATGGTATTTTTGTGCCTCAGTCTCCTTCAGTTCAGCTCTGATTTTGGTTATTTCTTTCTTTGTGTGTGTGTGTGTGCAATACAGAGTCTGTTGCCCGAGCTGGACTGCAGTGGCAAGATCTCAGCTCATCCAACTTCCACCTCCAGGGTTCAAGTGATTCTCATGCCTCAGCCTCCTGAGTAGCTGGGACTACAGGTGTGGACCACCACACCCAGCTAATTTTTGTATTTTCTGGTAGAGATGTGGTTTCACCATGTTGGCCAAAGTGCTGGGATTGCAGGCATGAGCCACTACACCTGGCCTGATTTTGGTTATTTATGTATTTATTTATTTATTTCTAACTTGGGATTGGTTTGCTCTGGGTTCTGTAATTATTTCAGTTGTGATCTTAGGTTGTTAAGTTGAGCTCATTCTAACTTTTGGATGTGAGCATTTAATTCTACAAGTTTGCCTCTTAACACTGTCTTAGCTGTGTTCCAGGGATTCTGGTATGTTTTGTCTTTGTTCTCACTAGTTTGAAAGAACTTCTTGATTTCTGCATTAATTTCATTATTTACCAAAAAGTCATTCAGGAGCAGGTTATTCAATTTCCATTTAATTGTATAGTTTTGAGCAATTTTCTTTGACTTCATTTCTAATTTTATTGTGCTGTGGTCCAAAAGAGTGGTTGTTAGAGCTTCAGTTCTTTCGCATGTGCTGAGCATTGTTTTATGTCTGCTCGTGTGGTAGATTTTAGAATATGTGCCATGTGGCAATTGGAAGAATGTTTCTTCTATTTTGGTGGGGGTCGAGGGGCGGTGGAGAGTTCTGTAGATGTCCATTCAGTTCATTTGATCCAGTGCTGAGTTCTGGTCCTAAATATCTTTGTTAAGTTTTTGCCTCAATGATCTGTCTCATACTGTCAGTGGGATTTTGAAGTTTCCAACTACTATTGTGTCAGAGTCTAAGTCTCTTTAAAGGTCTCTGTGATCGTGCTTTATGAATCTGGATGCTTCTGTGTTGGATGCATATATATTTAGAATAGTTAGGTCTTCTTGTTTAATTAGTCTCTTTACCATTACGTAATTATCTTCTTTGTCTTAATTTATCTTTGTTGGTTTAACGTCTGTTTTGTCTGAAATTATAATTGCAACGTCTGCATTTTTGTTTTCCAGTTACCTGGTAGATTTTTATCCACCCCTTTACTTCGAGCCTATGTGTGCCACTGCATGCAAGATTGGTCTCTAGAAGACAGTGTATCATGGGTCTTGCTTCTTTATCCAGCTTGCCACTCTGTGCCTTTTAATTGGGGATTTAACCCATTTACACTCAAGTTTAGTACGGATATGTGTGGATTTGATCCCATCATCATGATGTTAGCTCATTATTATGGAGACTTGTTTGTGTGGTTGCGTTATAGTGTAACTGGTTTGCCTACTTAAGTGTGTTTTTGTAGCGGCTGGTAATAGTCTTTCCTTTCCAGATTTAGCGATTTCTTCATGAGCTTTTCTAAGGTAGGTCTGGTGGTAACAAATTCCCTTAGCAGTTGTTTGTCTGAAAAGGATTTTATTTCCCCTTTGTTTATGAAGCTTAATTTGGCCAGATCTAAGTTTTTTTTCCTGATTTTTTAAAAATTTCAATAAGTTTTTGGAGGAACAGGTGGTGTTTGGTTACATGGATAAGTTCTTTAGTGGCGATTTCTGAGATTTTGGTGTACCTATCACCCAAGCAGTGTACACTGCACTCAATGTATAGTCTTCAAGATATGAAATTTTTGGTTGAAATTTTCTTTAAGAATGTCGAATGTTCATCCCCAATCTCTTTTGGCTTGTAGGGTTTCTGTTGAGAGGTCTGCTAGTAGTCTGACGGGCTTTCATTTGTAAGTGACCTGACTTTTCTTGCTGGATTCTTTTAACTTTTTCTTTTTTTCGTTTTGACCTTGGAGAATCGGATGATCTTCTTGTGAAGTATCTTGTTGGGGTTCTCCACATTTCCTAAATTTGAATGTTGGCCTCTCTAGCTAGGTTGGAGAAGTTCTCATGAATGATACGCTGAAATATGTTTTCCAAGTTGCTTTCATTCTCCTTTTCTCTTTCAGGAATATCAGTGAGTCATACACTTGGTCTCTTTGCATAATCCCATATTTCTTGGAGGTTTTGTTCATTCCTTTTCATTCTTTTAAATCTATTATTGCCTAACTGTCTTATTTCAGAAAGCCAGTCTTCAAGCTCTAAGATTCTTTTCCCAGGTTGGTCTATTTGCTGTTGATACTGGCGATTGCATTAACAAATTCTTAGAGTGTGTTTTTCAGGTCTTTTCAGGTGGGTTACATCGTTTTCTATACTGACCATTTTGTCTGTCCGCTCCTGTTTCATTTTATGGTGAGTCTTAACTTCCTTGGATTGAGTTTCAACATACTCCTGCATGTCACTGATCTTCATTCCCATCCACATTCTGAATTCTATTTCTGTCATTTCAGCCTTCTCAACCAGGTTCAGAACTCTTGCTGGAGAACTGGTATGGTTGTTCAGAGGAAAGAAGGCACTCTTGTCTTTTTGGGTTGTCAGAGTTCTTGTGCTGGTTCTTTCTCACCTTTTGGGGCTGGTGTTCCTTCAGTCTTTCATGTTGCTGTCATTTGGATTTTTTTTTTTTTTTTTTTTTTTTTTGGTGTTGTTGTTCAGTCTATTTGCTAACCTTGAGGGTTTGATTGTGGTATAAGTGGGTTCATTCAACTGGCTTCATTTCTGGAGAATTAAAGGGGGTCCAGGCTCAGCTCAGGACTCCTGGACTGCATGCTCCAACTCTGGGGAATTGATACTAGTGGACTTTGTTCTCTGGCTCCTTGAAATTAGGAACCTGCTGCAGTAGAAGGGCAGAGGGACTCCCAGACCTCTGGTCCCAGCTCTCCAATGGATTTTGGCAGCCAAAACATTTCATAGGGTGGTGTTAGTGGAATCCATCCTTGTTCACACATGCCAGCAGCAGCACCGGCTGCAGTACAGCAGGGTGCACACTCATCAGCTATGGCACAGTGCCAGTGGGTGGCAGGATACTGGCCTCATTGCAGGTGTTTGCAGTAGCAGCAGCAGAGGCAGCCCAGCTCCGAGGGGCGGTGGGGCTCTCCTGGTTACTGTGGACATGGCTGTGCTGGTGGTAGGATCAGCATGAGGGTAGGTTGTGGGTGGACAGAGGACTATATTTGCTTTCTGTGCATGTTCACACAGACAGATATGACTGCTCAGTGTAGGGAGTAAGGAGAGTCTGCCGTTATCTGGGTCTAGTTTCGCTCCAGTGGGCAGTGTTGGTTCAGGGGCCGGGTACTGGCAGAGACGGGGACCAAATTGCCTTTGTCAATTAATTAATCAATCGATTGTGTGTGCTGTTCTTTGTACAGCAGCTACACAGTGCCTGTCTCATATCCACACTCAGTAAACACTACCTGGTATCATTTGAGGCAGTTTCAATTCTCTTCAGTCATTATACTGAATTTGATTTGGAAAAAAAAATTACAGAGGAATTTTTATCAAGCACTTTGAAGTAAACAACAATGGAGTGGAGATAGGTATAGCATAAAATCGTAAAGAAAGATACAAAAGTGTTTATGGTGTCCCCAGTGATGCTCGTAGTGTTCAGAAAATTTTAGATTCATCGCTTGTAGTTTAGTGTATTCAGAACATTTTTTCAGAACATTTGGACTAAATATTTATCGAGTGAATTAAAATGGATTTGAATTCTAATTCTGCACTTGCTAGCTTTGTAGCTGGCAGTTTAAATTTCAGAGACAGAACTTCGTCTTCAGTAAAAAGAGGTTTGTTTATATCACATGTCTCGCAGGGTTGGCGTTATGCTTATTTTCCATGATTTGTCTAACAGCATGAAGGAAAACAAGTGGTCAATAACCTTTAGTTAACTTTTCTGTTACATAATAAGCAGTTTGGCAAAGGTTTGACTTTATAGTACAAAGAGTACAGCAAAAGTGACATTTCAGGTCCATCCTAGAAATAGCATCTCTCTTTCAAATCAAGATAAATGATAACAGACTTTGGTTGTTTTATTGGCGATCCTTGTGCACATAGCAAATAGTTCTGAGCCCACAGCTGAGCAGAGATACGCTATTGTATGGTACAGGATTAAAAATAAAGGCATTCACTGGTCTATGTCCTGCCCTACTGAGAAGGACAAATGATTTTCCCAAACAATGTTAGTACAATATCCAATATAAAGTGAAATCAACTTGATCAGGTCATGTTGATGGAATACAGTGCCACTGTCACCTGTCTTTAGAGCGAATTTGAGTAGGATGCCAACAAAAACTGATTCTAACATCTGAAGGATAAGCACTTACAAGGCGATTCTCTCTTACTCCTTGAACAGCTTGGATTTTTCATGATGACTGACTTTTCACAAAAATGCAAACAATGATTAACACTGAGCAACAAGCATTCAAGAACGTTTTATATACATTTTGTGGTTATTTATAATAATGAAATGTTAGAATACATCTAAATAAATATCTTACAACAGAAGAATAGTTATCAATCATTGCCCAAACATTTGATTGAAGGTGATGTATGCATTAAAAATAGTGGCAATCAAGTACGTCTAGCAACAACAGAACTATATGTTAGAAAAAAAATGTTTAATGAGGTTATAAATAGTTTACCTTAGAAGCATAACCATGTGCAAAAGCAGTTATAGGGTCTAAGACGATAAGATGGATAAGGTGCAAATTTAGTAACATCTCTGTTAGAATGATTGCTATGTTCTTAACATCATTATCATGGTATATTGCTCTTACAATTCAAGATTAAAAATGACTGTCACAGTCAACTCTCAGAAAAAAAGAACACCTCTTCTGAAAAACTAATTATAGCTGCATAAATCTATGTGTTTCACAAGGGTACTTATCACAGTGTTGTCTTCTCTATTAATAAAAAATCAGGAACATCTTAAATGTTCAACAATACATGATTAGTTTAACAAATTAATACATATTCAATAGAAGGAATACTATGTAGGCTGTAAGTGTTGCATTTTCAATGATTATTTACTTATGTTAGAAAAGAATGTTAAGTGAGAAAAAAGCAGATGTGAAATTATATACGATATCATTATATGCACATACACTGAAAAATTCCTGAAAGTTTATAACATAACAACCAAAGTATTAAGAGAAGTAATACAAAGAGTCTGTGGACAATTTAATAACTTTTCTTTAGTTACTTATTTAGTTTTCGTTAATAATTTTAACCCCCATTAAAATAATAACAGTAAGAAGTACTCTTTGGAGAGCTTACTCACTTTGAGAATGTGATCCTTAGGTTAGGTCAATGTCAGCTACAATAAATATCCAACCCCCTGACTCGGAGTACTTTTGTAATCCATTCAATGCTTCATACAGTGGTAGGCATATAATAGGTACAAGAATCATTTTCTCTTGGTTGATTCATAAGTAACTCAAGGGAAAGGGTGTCAATCTCTGAGAAACATCATCACCAGCCTTTGTAAAATTATGTTGATTATAAGTGATCCCAACACATTTATGTTTCTGAATCTTCCCCATCTCCTATTTCTCATTTATCTAAATTCACCCCAAAGGAAGTTCACTCCCTGCAATTTAAGGGTGCATCATCTGGCTCCAGTAGCTACTTGAGATAACAGATCCCAGGCTTCACAACGTGATATTTCACCCAAATACTGAAGAGACAGGAGAAGCAGACACTTAGGAATGTGTGACTAGTCAGCTTTTCTGCAAAGAAGTGGCAAAAGGAGAGGACCCCTTCTCAATAGCCTGAGTCACTCCCAGGGAGAGCAATCAGTTGAGGTCCTGGTGAACATGGAACCAGGAGACTTTCAGGAGGATTATATGATACGTCCAATGCAGTAGAGAAGATAAAGACCATGCCCAGAAGAGGGGTTCTCTGGGGTTAGGTTATCCTAGAAACAGGCTTTCAAACAAAGATTTGGGTGCAAACAATTTGTTAAGATAGGGTTCCAGGAGGCATCTATGGGAGCCTGGAGAAATGAGACAGGGTAATAAAATCCATAAAGGGTGATATAGTTTACAGGTTATTGCTTTTGTGCCACAGGGCTCCCTAGATAAACTATTGTCTCATTCAGAAGATGGGGCCTGGATTATTTTTTTACCAACTCTATCTGTGCTTGGCTAAGGGCTGCTCCTTTGCACTTCCCACTTGCCAAGAACATGGGCTGAGCAACTACTAACGGTCAGAAGTCTCTTTTGACAAAGCTACCTCTGGTCGGGCGCGGTGGCTCACGTTTGCAATCCCAACACTTTGGGAGGCCAGGGTGGGTGGATCACCTGAGGTCAGGAGTTCGAGACCAGCCTGGCTAACATGGTGAAACCCTGTTTCTACTAAAAATACAAAAATTAGCCAGGCATGGTAGTGGGTGTCTGTAATCCCAGCTACTCAGGAGGCTGAGGCAGGAGAATCGCTTGAACCCACGAGATGGAGGTTGCAGTGAGTTGAGATTGTGCCATTGCACTCCAGCCTGGGCAACAGAGCAAGAATACAAAACAAACAAAACAAAAAAAAAAAAAAAAAAAAAAAAAAGAAGAAGAAGAAGAAGAAAGAAAAAGAAAAAGCCATCAGTGCTTGCATCTGGAAGCCATTGAGTGAGCATTGAGTGATGGTCTCTGAGGACACGTGGTAAACACCAGCAGCATACACTCCAATAAGAAATATAAGCAATAGTCAGAAGATGGCAATTGAATTGTGATCAATTCCCCTAATCAATCGGAAGTAAAAAGGGAGTGCTATAAGTTCTTGAGAAGTATCTTGTAAAGGTTAACCTAAAGACAGTCTCCAGAATGGATTGCAAGGGAAAACATAGAATAAGGCAGACCACTGAGAAATAAAGTCAACAATTTAAAGGTTTGTATTGCCTACAGAAAGTAACCACTCTCTGTCCTACACGAAAAAAATCAGGAGTGTAAAAAAATCTAAAGACAAAGTAACAGACAAAAAAGTTTCTGAAAGGACTTACTAGAGAGGGAACACATTCTGTTTAATACAGAATGACACTGACACTTTGTGTTTAAAAAAAGAAAACCTGGCAGGTGGATCACCTGACGTCAGGAGTTCAAGAACAGCACAACCAACATGGTGAAACCCCGTATCTACTAAAAATCCAAAAAATTAGCCAGGCATGGTAGTGGGCGCCTGTAATCCCAACTACTAGGGAGGCTGAGGCAGGAGAATCGCCTGAACCCAGGAGATGGAGGTTGTAGTGAGCCAAGATCGCGCCATTGCACTCCAGCCTAGGCAACAAGAGTGAAACTCCTTCTCAAAAATAAATAAATAAATAAATAAATAAATAAATAAATAAATAAATAAAACACTTATATATATGAAAATAACCAAAATATTAATTAAAAACAATTAGGAGGCCGGGTGCAGTGGCTCACACCTGTAATCCCAGCACTTTGGGAGGCCGAGGCGGGTGGATCACCTGAGGTCGGGAGTTCGAGACCAGCCTGACCAACATGGAGAAACCCTGTCTCTACTAAAAATACAAAATTAGCTGGGCCTGATGGCACATGCCTATAATCCCAGCTACTAGGGAGGCTGAGGCAGGAGAATTGCTTGAACCTGGGAGGCGGAGGTTGTGGTGAGCCGAGATCGTGCCATTGCACTCCAGCCTGGGCAACAAGAGTGAAACTCCGCCTCAAAAAAAAAAAAAAAAAAAAAAAAAAAAATTAGGAAACCTATGAGTTCCATATAAATTATGAGGTTGGTAGCTTCTCAATCTATAGAACTCCTTTATTATATGAAAAGCTTGGTTAAACCACCTAATTTAGATAAATAAGTTTCTTTTGGAATCAATTTAGATTCTTTTAATTGGCATAAAAATAGTGCCCAGCACAAATGATTATGTAAGTGTTAAAGAAGGTAATAGATGTTAAGATCTTAACACATGGTGAGACCTGAGTTAATAGTAGCTCATATGACCTACTACTATTATTTGTACCATCAACATAAGGCATCACCACTGTTCTCCTACTGCCGTTAATGTCATCATTACTACAAAGACTCTATCACACAAAAGGGGGAAGCTGAGTAAAAGCTCAGTGTCTTACTCCCTCTCATTGTCTCTTGTCTTGTATGCATCTAGGCACAACAGTCCCCAGATTATGTTAAAGACTCCTTACAAGTTTTTGAAAGATGAATTATGTAAACAAGATACTATACTCAATTATTGAACACTTTAAAACAAAATGGTATCATATTATAGTACATGGTGGGAAGAGTATGTTTCTGTACTTTTGGCAAGTAGTAAATAGCAAAACTTTTCTTAGTAATTGGCTCCATGTATCAGTTCCAAAATGTTCTAAAAAATTGTGGACATTCAGGCCGGGCACGGTGGCACAAGCCTGTAATCCCAGCACTTTGGGAGGCCGAGACGGGTGGATCACGAGGTCAGGAGATCGAGACCATCCTGGCTAACACGGTGAAACCCCGTCTCTACTGAAAAATACAAAAAACTAGCCGGGCGAGGTGGTGGGTGCCTGTAGTCCCAGCTACTCGGGAGGCTGAGGCAGGAGAATGGCGTGAACCCGGGAGGCGGAGCTTGCAGTGAGCTGAGATCCAGCCACTGCACTCCAGCCCAGGCAAGAGAGCGAGACTCCGTCTCGAAGAAAAATAAAAATTAAAAAAAAAAAATTGTGGACATTCATTTCTAAGATTATTTATCATAGCAATAATTGTGATACATAAAGTTTGGAAACAATATAAATACCCATCAAGAAAGATTTGGTTAGAATTATCTGTTCATATAACATAATGCTAAGCAAACATTGAAATGATATTTTGGAAAGATATTTAAAGAGATGGAAAAAAATCTTCACAGTATATTTTTGGTAAAAAATTTGATGGATAAAAAGTATCCAATCTCTGTATAAAAAGTATCTGTAATAATAAATGATCATGATCATATTTAAAATGTATCTAACATCTGATTTTTTGGGGCTCTCTGCTAAGTGTATTATGTGAGTTTTTAAACTTAATTATCACAAAAATCCTATGTAAAAAATACTCTTACCCTCTTTGTTATACAGCTTTGACTACTGTAGCCAAAAGAACGAAGGTTGCATAGTCAGTAGGTTAAATACAAAAAAAGAAAAAAACCGCAGAGGGAAAACTCATGTTTACAATGATTTTCGAAGGTGGTGGTGGTGGTGGTGGTGGTGTGTGCGTATGGATGTGACAGAGTTTGTGTATGATATATTGGGAGACTGGTATTTTTTTCACATTATCATTGAAATTTTCTCCAAAGAATATATTTCGCTTTGCTATATTAAGTTAGGTTTTTTGATGAATGATAATGGTTATGTTACAATTGTAGATTTTGGTTTCCTTTTAATAACTCAAAGTTAACAAAGTAGCATATGGAGTGTGCTTAGTACCTAGCACAGATTATAAAAATCTGTGGTCCTGGTAAGCATCTGGACTAGTAGATGAGTTATGCTGTTTCTTCAAATTGTGGAAATATATAGAGGAGGGAGAGCATTTATGTTATGGGAGACTTGGCTAGCACACCTATAGCTTTAAGATATAAACAGAAATTTATAAGCTAACTATTTTAATATCATGAAGAGTCCAAATTTGTGGTAATGGTAATATTAGTAGACCTTTTTTTTTTTTTTTAAGAGTTCAAGTCTAAATTTTATTCCACATACCAACACCAACTAGTGTTAGAATTTGGGTTATTAATAAGTAGTGATGGCCCTGGGTAGGCTTCTACTATCATGGAAAGCAAGTGTCTGCCGAGGTACTCACTGGCAACATCTGTACCTCTACTCATTAAATTACTTTATATGTATTTATTGAGTTCCAATCATATTCAAAACATGTTGGTAAGTACTAGAGCATGTTCATGAGCAAGACACAGGTAAACCAAGCAAACCATTTTCTCCCCTCATAGAACGTCAATCTTTCAATTCATGAAGTTGGTTCCAATGACAGTAAATTGTAGGAAATGTTTAAATGCAATGAATGGTTTCTATGCAGCATCAACCTAACCATTTTATAAAGAGGACATACAGACAGAACTGAACTTATTATTCAAAAGTATACATCTAACTATAACATTTGTTGTTGTGCCTTGTTTTCTCCTTTACTTTCATCCTTCAGTGTTAGGAGCTAGATGTATACTTTCAAATAATAATGTTGCACATTAATTCTGTAATGTTGTGCAAATTGAAACATAGATGAATACGGAAGGTTTTCTTCAGTTTTGAATGTATGATTATAAAGCACAGTCCTAGATGAATGTAATTAGTTTTCTTTCTACTCTAGAAAGAAATGTTCAAGAACACTTGAAAAACAAAAGCTGTCTTATATATTTGTCCTCACAGATACTCTACAAGTATCTTAACTCAAGATGAGGAAGAGAGAAAAAAGTTACGATGATGATACACCCACAGCTCCAGGCAACCACACAGTACAGCATAGGCTTAGTAGAAATCGATCATACTCAGATTGATTAGAAAAATAACAAACTGCTCTGTATTTCATTCACAATAAACCAATACCACTTCAATTCTACAGAACTGGCTCCCAAATTAAGTATATATGTAATACATATATTACATATACATATAATTATATAATTATAAAACTGCCTCCTAGAAACTATATATTAATTAAGAGTAGTCTATTTGTGGTTTGATGATATTTGTAAATAGTTTTATATTATAATGAGTGTCAAGTAAGATATTTCACTTATAAAACCCATTAAAGATTTAGACTCCTTTGCAAGCTATCAGATATAAGACAACAGTGATCTCATAGGCAGAGGGCAATGAAAGCTAAAATGTCTCATGAGAAGATTTCAATTGAGTAATAAATTTAAAGGAATTTAATCAGCCTTTAGGATGTGATGCGTCAATTTAGAAAGAATTTATGATCTAGTTGAGAAATGCAAAACTCTCTGTCCAGTAAGAATGCAGTAGTTGTCTTCTGTGATAAGTAAGGCTTCACTGGGAAAGAAACAGTACTATGTATAAGTCTGTGGGCATGTGGATTTAAAGGTGTAGTGTCTTTTCCAAACTCTGAAAATACTACCAATGGTATCAACAGATACACATTTACACACAGATTTTTTAGAGCTTTAAACTAAACTTCCTCTAAAACAACTGGTTGTTTTAGAGGAACTGGTTGACCTTTCCTCCCTTTTTTCTTCTCTCTCTTTCTCTCCTGACCTAATCTAGTCTGTCTTCCATCCCTCACAGTTTCCTTGTGTCTTCTATTATTTCAGCTTGAAATTACAACTTAAATTCAACAAGGGTCAAACAGATAACATGAAAGAATACAGTGTGCCAGTGGGGGGCTATGGCAAATTGGAGAGTGCATGCTATATCTGAAGGGGACAAAATTAGCATACAGTTTAAGAACTTGACCTCTAGTTATATGCTAATCTATCTCTCCACTTACCAGGTATATGGCCTTGGCTAAGCAAAGCGCAATACTTATCTATTTGTGTCTCATTATCCACATTTGTAAATTTTGAGAGTAATAGTGCCTACCTCATAAAATGGTGATTTGCTCATTCAAAACACATGAATAAAGTGCCTACTCTGTGAAGGACTTTATTTTAAGGTCTGCAGATACAGCAGTGATCAAAAAGGCAAAGTCCTGGTTCTCTGTAGCTCATATTCAAAGCATGAATTATATCATCAATAAACTAAAAAATATATATAATGTTCAGTTGCCAGTATGCATTATTCAAAAGGCTATAAGAGCATAGATATGGGTAGGGGTTTACCCTCTTAATAGAACGTAGAAATGGATGAATGTTTGCATTTTATATAGGCTGTATTTATACAGGCTGTTCTCTCTGTGAAGGAGGCATTTGAGAGGATAAGTGATTAAAGTTACGGATCAGGTTGTGAGCAGACCAGATTAGAAGGGCCTTATAGGTGACAGCATCCACAGCAAAGCCTCTGAAACTGGAATGCATTTAGTGTGTTTGAAAAGAGCATGGAATCCAGAGCCTCTAGAACAGGTGGAGAAAGATAGAGTTGCAGGTGAAATTTTAAGTAATTTCAAGGATCTAAATTTTTTACTCTGAAAAAAATGAGGAGCTAAGGGACAGTATTGAACTGAAGAAAAACATGATGTCACTTGAGATTTCAGTGAGTCACTGTGACCGTGGCTGTTTGGGAGAGAACAGGTTTTAAAGGATTAGGTATGGCACTGACAAGACAGGAAGACTAGGTTGCAACTGGTGGTTGCTTGAGCCAAGGAGGTAATGGTGAGGGAGATGAGAAGTGGTCAGTCTCAAAATACAATTGAAACCTAGGGCCAACATTACTCACCCACCTGGGGTATGGGATGAGTTGAAGGTGAAACCAAGATTTTTTGTCCCGACCATTGCAGATTGGAGCAGATAGTTACTAAGATAGGGAAGACTGGGAAATTCAGATTTTGAGGTTGGGAAATAAATTCATTTGTAAAGATTAGGTAGAAAACACAGATCAAGGGCTTAAACTAGTACCTGGCAGATAGTAGGTGCATAGTAAGGATTAGCTATAATTATTATCACCATTCTCATTTCTACTATTACATTAATTTAAGCATGATACGGTCATATCTTTTGCTTTTTCAAACAAAGCTGTCAATTTAACTTCATAAAATAGTCTCATTTTCAATGTCAAAAGTCATAAATCTCTGATGTTATCTGATGCTGCTGAAGTGGACAGTCCTCTGTTCACATTGATGACATGTTACCTAAGCATCTGTCAGGTCTCAGCTTTGCTGCCTTAGATCTTTCTTTGAAACTATGGAAATTTGTTCAGTTCTCAATCAGGCAAAGCCTGGATGTATAGGAAATTTAACTCCTCAGGGGTGTTCCTCAATCAGTGGAGTCCAGGCTTTAAATTCAACTAGACCTTGATGGAAAATCAGAAGAAAATGTTGACTGCTTCTCTGCAGTTCTTCAGAGGATACCCAGAAGGAATGAATCCGGTTGTTCCAAGTAGCTGCCAGCTTCAAACACACACATTTGGAGCCTTGGTCCTTGTCTGACTCCCTCTGCTCCTTCACTCTGAGTTTCTGTGATTGCATCTAAAACAAACAACAAAAAAAACAAAACAAACAAAAAACAAACAAAAATTATCTGAACTCAAATCCTATCTTAGGCTTTGCTTTCAATGGAATTCATATAAAGATAAAAGCTAACAAAAAGAAAGTAATCTGGCCAGATTCCGTGGCTCACACCTGGAATTTCAGCGTTTTGGGAGGCTGGATGGGAGGATCGCTTGAGGCCAGGAGTTTGAGACAAGCCTGGGCAATAAAGCAAGACCCTATCTCTACAAAAAAAGTTTTAAAATTAAAATAAAAAGAAAACAGTGTGAAAGCCAAAATTCACATCATAGGACTAGTTTACTACCAATACGTATGCCGTTACGTTATTATGTATGTCATTTCTTCCAAGAATTGAGGAGCACTGTGTGAATTAGTGTCCCACCCAAAATTCAAGCCAGGGTAAAATCCTAGCTTTTTTTGTTTTATTTCAGGAGGGCATACATGATCATAAAGCATTCTTAATGCCCTTTTTACTTGAATAGATATTTAAGTGGCATTCTGGAAGAAAGAGAAATAGTCAAATTTGGTTCTATTCAAATCTCCAGAAGAGAAAGTGGGGAGTAACATTCAAGAAGTATCCCCTTATGTGTAAGACATTGGGTTAGATTTCATACAGTGTTTAGGCAAATCTTCACTTTTGACAGGGATAGAAGGCAAACCTTTATTTTAGATGATAAATAAGGACATACAAAATGTAAACTGCCTGATGCCACATAGCTAGTTTGTAACAATCCTAAGATACAAAACAAGATCTCCAAAATATCTTAGCCTATACCCTTTTAAGTCCATAAGGCTACTGACTCTATCCAATTTAATTACTATCTTATGCTTCCTTACTATGATCAAATATCTGTTAATTTAATTAAGCCTATAGGGAGAGATTTAGATTTCATAGGATAAAAAAAATTCTAGAATTCCTAAAGTAAAATTGTATCTCTTGTGGAAAAAAAAAAAAATGATAGAATAAAAAAGGAAATGAGAAGTAAGTGAAAATATTGTGTGTCCTACTTTTAGAATTTTGCCTTGTAAGGGGTTGTAATACATTCAAGAGAAATTTTATAACTGAATCTTCAGAGTATTTTTTCCAAGTACTATAGAAATTCAACTCTTAAAATACTTTGAATCTATTGAATCTGATTTAAACTTTATATCAGTTTACAGCCACCCTTTTCTTCTTATATATAAATTTAAAGGAAACATGTGCAAAAGCATCTGGAAAGACACGAGTATCTCTATGAAATAACAATTTATGCTTTTAAATGAAGACTTTAAATACAAATATATACTCAGACACCATCCTATCCATTTCCATTGACTTTTATTCAGTTTTAGTATTGCCCAATTAAATCCTGATTAAATGAAATTTATTTGGATTACTTGATCAATCCTTGTAACAATCAATAGTTTCCATTACTTTAGTTACTTTCAATAAACTTTTGACTGAATCACCTTATGGTTAATTATTTTCTATAAATTTCAACTGGTGTTCAGTTTATTTAATCTATAAACTTAAAATCAATATTGTTTACATACCCAGGATCAGGGTGGGGTGGGGATGGCCTTTACACTTAATTGACGTAATTGTTCTGAGATGGGAGCTAATCTGTCTCATTTAAACCAGTGTGCCAGAGCGCAGTGCACATAAAAGCCAATACTTCAATGATAAGCATCACTGCTGGCTTGCAACTGCTAAAACTGTTAAAAGAATTGTAATTCAGCAAGATTCCGTGTTTCCACATGATGCTGCCAAGTTTCAGAACCTGTTACAAACACTTGTCTTCGGAGTTACCCATTGCCCATGTTTGCTAACTTTCCAAGCATGAGGAGAGGTGCTGAGTCATAGCAACAAGCAACGGGCTCTGGAGCCAGACTGTCTAACTTTCAATCCTGCTTCCGTCCTTTTTCACAATGTTACGTTGGTTGTGCAAATTGTCTAACCTGTCAGTGCCCCAGGTTTCTCCTGCAGGAAACAGTATCTGCCATATAGGATTACTGCATGAATTAAAACATTTACACGTGTCTGACCCATAGAGATTTCTGAGTCTTAGCTGCTATTCACTCTGATTTATGGTTATAAATACTAACATAGATATTAAGCACTGACCATGTGACATACTCATTTCTCTGTGATTTATACCGTTATGTCATTTGTTATTCACAGAAACCTTGGAGAGTAGGTATGATTTTTTTTTTTTTTTTTTTTGGTTTGCTGATGAATCAAGGTTCAGAAGATCAGTTGATACAGTCTCTAATGTTATTCAGTGATAGAGATGCATTTGAGGCAGGCCCATTTAAATAAAAACCAACCCTAATTTTGTAGTGTTGTGCTGCCTTCTCATAACGGAATTTTCCTCTATGTGTCAGATTTTAATTGTAAAAGGTTACCATTATAATCACTTGTTCCTGGGCTAGATATACAGATATGTAAATATATGGTATTGTTTTCACTATAGTGCGGAAGTAAGGGTTTTGGAAGAAGGATAAGATAACCTCATAGAATTCTTTTCATCCTTAAGACTAGGGGGACAGACTGGGCATGGTGGCTCCAGCGTATAATCTCAGCACTTTGGGAGTCCAAAGTGGGCAGATCACTTGAGCCCAGATGTTTGAGCCCAGCCTGGGCAGCATAGCAAAACCTTGTCTCTATAAAAAATATAAAAATTTTCCGGGCGTGATGGCACATGCCTGTAGTCTCAGCTACTTGGGAGGCTAACTCAGAAGGATCTCTTGAACCCCAAAGATTGAGGCTGCAGTGAGCCATGATCATGTGACTGCACTCCAGCCTGGGTGATAGAGTGAGATCCTCTCTCAGGAGGAAAAAAAAAAAAAAAGGACTAAGGGGACTAACGACTTCACAGTCAGCAGTCAACAATGTCATTAGGAAAGTTCAAGCTGTATAAACAAAGTATGACAAAATGTTTTGTCTGAACTAAATATATATTAAGTTTTATTTAAAAAATAAATAGAGATCTACCAGAGATCTTTCTGTGAGTTGTCAAGGATGTATGGAGCACACTAAATGATTTCCTACAAATATCTCTGCTTTTTGCCAGTGGTTAAAATATAATTGTAATCTAGAAACAGCAGTTGGAGCCAATGATGAAAAATTGAATGAAATATTCTAGCAAGTTAGTCTGGAACAGGAATATCAAAGATTTAGAGTTCGAAGCCCTCAAGAAAAGTGGGGTCAGAACCAAGATGGCAAAGTGCAAGCAACAAATCTAAGTCAGGGTGAAGGACAGTGAGTAGATTATGTAGCCAGTCACTGAATTCCAAGCAGAAATGAGCATGAAATGGGAACAAGCTGGGAATCAAGGGAGGAAAAGCCTGGGGTTGGTTTGTAATAATTATATTGGTCCTGTAGTTTTCTGTCACTTCTTGTCAAGCAAGAATGTGAAGGGAAGATATTCCCTGGCATCTTAAAATTAAAATCCATGTGATCACGGAGAAATGAAGGCAGCTCCCTTGTCTCAACAAAATTGAATTCATATCCAAATAAACTATATTGTCTATATGAAGAACTTGAGGGTTCATTGACTCCTGCAGTGAGGGCATATAAATGGACAATGATATGTTCTTGCCCCTATTATGTACACTCAGAGAAGGAAGGGAGATTTGGTCCCTGCCTTCAAAGAACGAAAAAATCAGCTTCCTCACATTATATGTGAGTAGCAATATACAAGAGTGAATACGCATCTTTTGACAACTTCTCTGAAATACGTGTGTGTGTGTGTGTGTGTATATAAATGCTTGCATTGCATATGGAACGTTAAGATTTTTTAAAATTGTTTTTCCCTTTGTGGATTGGTAGTAGCAGTGTTCATTAATAAACAGTTGTTCAACCCAAATGCCCATAATGGTGGACTGGATAAAGAAAATGTGGCACATATACACCATGGAATTCTGTGCAGCCATAAAAAAGAAAGAGTTTATGTCCTCTTCAGGGACATGGATGAAGCTGGAAACCATCATCCTCAGCAAACTAACACAGGAACAGAAAACCAAATACTGCATGTTCTCACTCATAAATGGGAGTTGAACAATGAGAACACATGGACACAGGAAGGGGAACATCACACACCGGGGCCTGTCGGGGATGGGGAGCAAGGGGAGGGAGAACATTAGGACAAATACCTAATGCATATGGGACTTAAAACCTAAACGATGGGTTGATACGTGCAGCAAAGCACCATGGCACATGTATACCTATGTAACAAACCTGCATGTTCTGCACATGTATCCCAGAACTTAAAGTTTAAAAAAAAAAAAAAAATCATTATTTGCACATCTAGAATGGTTTTAGGAAAACTTGTTAGGAATTTCAAAGAAAATCACACATTTTTATGTGGAAAGAAGAGTAACTACAATTTTCTATGGTAATTTTAGTTTTGAAGTGTTTGTAATTATGGGAAAATGCCCAGTCAAGTAAAAAAATAAACAAATCGGCCGGTCACTGTGGCTCACTCCTGTAATCCCAGCTCTTTGAGAGGCCAAGGCAGTTGGATCACCTGAGGTTGGGAGTTCAAGACTAGCCTGACCAACATGGAGAAACCCCATCTCTACTAAAAATACAAAATTAGCTGAGCGTGGTGGTGCATGTCTATAATCCCAGCTACTCGGGGGCCTGAGGCAGGAGAATTGCTCGACTCCCGGAGGTGGAAGTTGTGGTGAGCCGAGACTGCGCCATCGCACTCCAGCCTGGGCAACAGGAGCAAAACTCTGTCTCCAAATAATAAATAAATAAACAAACAAATCTAAAATAGTAAGAACAACACAAAATCCAAAAGCCTGATGTAAAAATCTATAGCATGACATAAACATGATCCTTTTAAGGGCAGACGCTAGGCTTCGTTTCCTTAATAACAAGTATAAATACATTGTAATTTTTCCTTAAACATTACCTTTTGCTTGTTTAGAACTGTAAAATGGCTGGAGAAACATTAAAATACAAAACAAGAAATGAGTAAATCTGAAGACGATCATCCTTTGCTGACATAATATCAGATAGAGTCAGACTAGCTTTTTAATGAAAAGTAGTTTATGCAAACCACAACTACAGCAGAATGGGGAATTTTTAAATATCCTTATTCAAAACTTGAATTGCATTCAAAATGGCTTTATTTTCTTTGTGTGTGAAGAAAACTATAAGTGATCTGATATTTTCCTCAATTTCCCTCCACTTACATCTCTGAGAACTTTTTTATTCCTCCAAAATTCCATGATTTTGTCTGTTGTAATATGGCAGTGGTATAAGAATGTGAGAGCCTTTAAATTCAAAGAAACAAAAAAGACAGTTACCCTCGGAGAGGAAAAACAGACTTTTATTGTCTTCTAAAGGAATCAAGTTTGTATTCTTAAAATCATACAAAAGTACCTTCTGCACCAATTTCAAGACAAGGCTAATCAAAGTGGAGCAGGGAGAATCAACAGAAGGGGTTAGTCGAGGGCAGAGGTTTGGGTCAGCTTCCTAATGAAGTCTCCTTTGGGACACTCGCTAACATGGTTCTTGGTAGATGTTGTAGAGTCAGGCCAGTGACTTATAGGAGTTACCAACTCTGCTACACTAATTGCAGCCATGAAAGAAAAAAAGAATAATGCAATGGTTTGAAATGAAGGAGAAGGAAAGCAAGAATGGGAGGTAGCTATGCAAAGAAGAAATTTAAGATAGTCATGGAAGAGCGAACTGTTGTGAATTCATTTCTTATCCCTCTCCTACATATGCTAGCAGTAATACCTTCAGTGAGATTAATTCTTACACCTCTGCTGAGATTCACTAATCTTGTACCGCTCTGGTATTTTAAAGCCAGGTTTCTTTGCAAAAAGATTTTGGCTCAGTTGCTAAATGCACACTATTTTACATTAGGAACAGTGTAAATAATTCAAGTGTCTTTAGTGCACCTGTCAGGAAAATGAGGAAGGCTTGAAGTTTACATGTGCATAAAAGAGCAAGGGTGATAGATAGAAAGACAAGGTCTGTGATCTCTCGATTCTGTCTTGGCATGTGATAGCTGTGTAGGGCCAGTATTTCCCACTATAAGACAAAAATGAATCCATATTGATCTCTAATCTCTCTTGAGCATCCTTTGGAAAAATGATATTTATTCATAGAGGAGGTACCAATCACTGCAAAACTCTAATAATTTGTTTCAGATGAAAAATGAGTGTGGAGTCAAATAATACTGAGCTCTGAGGCAATGTATTTGTTTTATTTTCTCTTGTTTCTCAGCCAGGGTGAATATTGTTATTTAAAACTCTATTACCACCTATATTTAGATAAAATGTATGCCATGTTATTATACAAAGTAGTGACATGCAGTACAAATATAATTTGTATATCTGCTGTCTGTTTATCCGAAGAAATTATATGTTTTTAAAAGGCAGGAGTTTTGTTGTTTATGTAGTGCTCCCCAACTCCAGTGCATAGCAGGATTTAGTACACAAAGTAAGATAACAATCAATATTTGTTTAATACATGTTTGAAAAAATCTGTGTGCAAGTATAGGAAAACAGGTGTTCTTGCACTAATTCTACTGGCTTAATTGAGTGCAATTGCATATATATTTTATTGTGAGCCACTTCAAAACTCTTTTGGATGAAGGCAGATTATAAATTATAAATTAATGAAAATTATAATGATTTATGGATTCGTGTTCTCACAGAAGACCAAATGTTCTACGTTTTCAATCATCTCCAAAATCCTAAGAACTAATATTCCTGACCTTCTGTTGGTATTCAGTGTTCACTTACTGAGGTGGTGAAGATTAAAAATGACATTAAAGTCATGGTCACTAACACCAACTGTCTTGTCTGACTATAAGTTTCCTTTGGTTCCCATTAAACTTTTGAACTCCTAGTGAACAATCTGGAAACTTTTTAGTATAATATAAGCACATACTCCTAATTTGGATCTGAGGAATTAAAACTGACTGCAATTTATATTAGATTACATTCAAACGTTTTTACTAGCTAATTCAACAAAATGTAGATATGTTTTCCAAATACTGAGTAATTTTTAAATTCACATCAAGTTTAAGGAGACATTTAATCCATATGCTTCTTACTGTAACTCATCATTTTGTAGGCGAGAATAGGTCTAAGTTCAGGACTATTTTTTGACTAAGACTCTTTGAGTGTTTTTAATTAACATTTAAAACTTTTTTAAGGCAGGAAGTTATGTTTGACGAAGTTAAGGCCAAACACCAAAAGGTTAGTGTTTTGTCTAGAACTCGGCATACATGAATCTTAAATGAATTTTTAACTTGGCTAAAATAAGCTGCCTCACCCTTTGAGAAAATTGATGGAAAATAAGAATATTTGCCATTAAGAAGCTTATGACTGGGTGTTTAATAATAGCCAGAGATGAAAGAAAGGTAGAAGGAAAGGAATCAGTTTTTTAAAGAAAATAAATTCTTAGAGGTTGATTAATGACCGTACACACCTGAATACTTTCTTTTAAGTTGTTGAGGAATTCTGAAATCCTGGCCCATGGTTTTTCTCACTTGCTTAGAATTAAATGTAAAATTTATTTCTTAAACTGCTTATCTAAAACAAGTCAGATACCCTCTAGTTAGGCGTGTCTGTGTGTGTGTATGAGAAAAAGAGAGAGAGAGAAACAGAGAAAGAGAAAGAAGAAGAGAGAAGACTAAATGGTAGGAAGTAGGTAGGAGTTTGGGACTTTTTTGGTCATGCCTAATGTTAGGGATACTTGATGGACTTTTGGTCTGATGATATCTTGAAAAAATAAAAAATGTTACACAAGGTATGAAAACACATCTGGATTGTTTATCTCAAGGAGGAGAGAACAGATGTTAAGGGTGGAGTTGGAAAGATAAGGAAGGCAGTGAGTGTTCAGACAAAAGAGGAAGAGACTAGAAGAGAATGGCACCCAGGTTCCAATAGGTCTCCAGTGATTCTCATTTCCTGGTATATATGCTCTTGGGTAGTGTCCTCACCCATTTGATAAGGACTGGCCTGTTGACAAATAACATGACAGAAATGATGATGTGTAACTGCCAAGGATATGTCATGAAAGGCATAGCAGCTTCTGCCCTGGTCTCTTGAATATAATTCCCTCTGAGTGAATGTAGCCACTATGCCATGAGGACACTCAAGCAGTTCCTTGTTAAAACATGCTGTCATTCTGTCCACAAGCCAGAACAATCTTGTCATTCCTGTGAACGAACCATCTTAGAAGCAGAATATCCCACCCCAGGAAAGTCTCCAGGTGACAAGCCCCAGACGACATCTGACTTTAACCTCATACAGCAAAAACTACTTAGCCAAGCTCCTGAATTCCTGCCCACAGAAATCATAATAAATAATTAATCCTTATTGTTGTTTTAAACTATCAAGTTTTGAGTGGTTTGTTAAATATCTGCAGATAAATAACATGGCAGAAAAAGTTGACTTGGAAACAAAATATACTCATTTATTCAAACATCAAATATACATCAAGGGCCAGGTACTTTAAGGTTTTAATGCAAAAAAAGATAGATACACTTCGGACTTAGTGAATTTATATTCTAATAAAGGTGGACCCTTTATCGAATGTTAACAGATTAATACTATAGTAATTACAAATGAAGACATTCCCATGAAGAACATAATATAGGGCTGAAATGAAGAAAATTGGGGGTTAATTGAGAAGAGTTTTTAGAAAACGTATTCATGACAGTTTCTCTGAGGAAGTGAAATTTACATAGGGATAAGAAGGCTGAGAAGAAGCGAGTTTATCACATACTGAGGGAAACATAGACTCACGTATGCAAAGTCCTGAGCTGAGGAAGGGCTTAGTATGTCTACAAGAAGGAAAAAGAATGTAGAGCAGAGTGAGTGATGATTATGCACAGAGAAGGTAGGACAGGAGGAAGGGCTAGATTTCAAAGGCTTCCATAAGTCATAGCAAGGAGTTAGGCCATTCAATGGCCATCCACAGAAGGATTTCAGCATAGGAAGTAATACTGTAATCATATTCAATCTACGAGTGCACAGAAGCTTTCCTTCATCAGAACAAAGACAGGTATCTTAAGGGGTTGGAAATTTCTCATGATCAATCAGGGCTTCATGCCTTAGTGAAAGTTCCTGCTAAATGAAAATATTTCTACTTATTTTTAGTATATTTGTGCAGAACTGTGAGGTCATAACTTGGGCAAACATTTGGAAAATAATTCCTGATACAGGAACTTGTTATTGTCTATTTTCAGAGAATTTAATATCCTGAAAAATAAGCATCTTTGGGTTAGGTTTGTATTTGGAATTCAGTGATATGAAGGCATAGAAATAAAGAACAGAATCATTTCTATGAAGTATTATGGGTCTAAGAATCTTCAGGATAAAGATCTGCAGAATTATAGTTTACAAAAGTGCCACACTGTAATCACGAAAACTTTTTGTACCTATATCCTCAGCTCAGTATTCCGAAAGAATGATCAAAAGCAGTAAGTATAATAACCTTTTACTAGTTTAAAGAATCCTAATTGTGCCGAATCATGTGCAGACATGATTTGACAAAATGTAATAATGCAAGTAACATTTTTAAAAAGAGCACATTAATTTTGAATTTGCAATTTGCTGCAATTTAAATAACTCTATTGCTTTAATAGTGGATATTAAATTTTAATTTTGCAAATTTTTTTCTGAAAGGGTTGAGTGTCAACTCAAATTCAGTAATTTGCATTTTTTAAAAAATATATTTCTCATCAGTGTAAAGTACTATTTGTCACCTGGCAGGTAATAATTTCCTCTCCCAACTCTTAGTTCTGGTGAATATTTTCCTTTACAAAGGATATATTAAATCAAAAGAACACAACATTTTATGCTAATGCAATCTTTGTAAAGGCTGAGACAAAATTTCAAGTACTGATAATTATGAAAACCTTACAAGAGGGTTCTAGAAATATTAGTGTTCTTTAATCCTAGAAATGCTGTTCTGTAAAAAGAAAATGATTTTATACATTTATTTTCAAAAGACTAGCTCCAGGTAATATATTTCCAGGAAGTATATTTCTCAAACAGGCCATTTGATTCACCCATTGAAGAATATGCATTTCATATTATGCATTTGTGAAAGTCACCAGCATATATCATATATATCATTTGTCATCGGAATGATCATTTTGATTTTAAAGTATGTATCAGCTCCAAATGACATATATTTTGAATAATCAAATGCATTAAATAGTTCAATAATTCCAGAAATATTTATTAGGCACACACGTTGTTTAGAAATTTTGCTAAGGGTTGGGAATCCTAAGAAGAAAAAAAAATTTCTTTCTTCAATCAATTATTATTGCAGTTCAAGAGATGGAAGTATTTCGTATTATGTTACTGCTGTAATACATATGTTAACATATTATAAAGGAAGAAATTAAAATTAAAAGACAACCACCACAGTGAGTGTGAGAGGAGGGCAAAGTGAAGGAAAGCTTCCTGGAGGAAGTGATGCTTGAGCTAGGTTTGAAGACTGAGTTAGAGAAACATGGAAAAGTACCACAGGAGGAATGGCCAGAGACACAAAATGAGAAAGAGGAGAAGCTGCTTGCTATAGCTGGAGACTTTTATATATATATATGTATATGTGTGTGTGTATATATATATATGTATATATGTGTGTGTATATATATATATGTATATATGTGTGTGTATATATATATGTATATATGTGTGTGTATATATATATATGTATATATGTATATATATACATATATATATATATTTGCAGTGTGGGTAAAAAGGAAAAAATAATAAAGGAGGAACAAGATTAAAAAGGGCCTTCTTTGCTATGCTATGGATATGAGGACTTTGTAAGGCAAAATAAAACCATAGGGATATTATTACTGAAATCTTGAATCTACTTTAGAAAAACTTAAACAAAAACTAGTCTATGGATTCTTAAAAAAATCATCTTCAGTTGCGTTTGCCATGCTGATCTTAACTCTAAATTTTTGAAAGAGAAACTCAATACTCTAATAATCATGAAGGTGGCTGCCATGTCAACCTTAGAGAACAAAATCTTTAATTAAGGCTCAGATCAGCCACAGTGAAGCAGCAATCTTTCCCATATTGATCTGGATAAACTGCTTAGGAGAGTGAAAACACCATTGTCTCTGTTTATTTTCCTTACACAGCCAGAAGTTGAATTTCCACTGTATGGGCTTCAGCAAAATAAACTGATGATGCTTGACTCTGCACATTGACCATCCAATCACCCTCACTCTTTATTTCTTGAAGTTGAAGAAGGCAACGGCCACCCATCACATTCAATCAGTTTTCCCCTGGCCAATGTCTCTGGAGACCTTGGCCTCAGAACATTGATGTGAAGGTACCCTTGAGAACAATGTGGAAGACAATCAAGTCCTGGCTAGAGCACTTCAAGAAATAAACCATGTGACTGCTTTGAATCATAGAAGTCATCAATCTAAGTGGAAAAAATAAACCCTCCTACACCCACATCCACACTTTGTTTCAGTCGGTTTATTGTGTAGCAATCTAGCCAATCATAACTCATATCAAATGCTTTTTGTGTTTGTGAAAAAAATCAGGAAAACCACTTCTTGTTATGCAGTTAAGTAAATTAAACTGCTTTTAACCAAATTGCAGGGAGTTTATAATTGGATTGCAGATTTTTAAAAATACAACTTTCAGTGTGAGTTCCCATGCCCAGGGATATATTTGTGCTAAAATATTCACAGAAGTTGAGGTATGATTATTAGTTGTAGATATGATATAAATGACCCACATTTAGCGTCTTAGGGTAGGATTATAGCTGCAGAACCTGAGATGAGATCCATGTGAAGTTGATTCATTAAGGAAGACCTAGGGCAAACTGCTTGATATCAAGCCCTTTCTCATTTGTCTCCCAGTCCCTCCTCTGCTTTCCCGACTCTATTCCCAATCCCACAGAGGGTGGCTTCACTCTGATCCCACGGGAGAGGTCTGTAGAGGAAGTTATGCCTCAGTATGTCCTAAACGAAATAATAAGTTTTGAAACTTTCTAACACCCATCAGTCATTTGTTCAGAATTGCAAAGGGACTTATGTTCTATACCACTTTTAACTCATTACAAGCTGTCTCCAATAGCTTGAGATGACTATACTGAACGAACCATAGAGGCCAACTTTTTTTTTAGTGTCATGAAGCTGGGAAAAGCATAAAAACAGTCAATAGATAAATAAATATATAAATAAGAGTGTCCGGGGCATCTGGTGGTAGTGGAGACGCTATGTCCTCTTGGTCAGCGATTTGATTGGATAGTGGTACACAGACACAGGTTGAAGAGAAGTTATAGAGACCATTGGAAAGGTGATTTGCATTCAGGGCTATCCTGAGAATTCATCATACGCAGACCATCTCCGTGTAATACAGGCATCACCCTTTCAAGCAGTTGATTTACTGAAATGGCAAAAGAAAGTTAGATGAGGTGGTTATTTTCGTTACAAACAGATTCTAGCAAATGTTGGACATGCATTGAATGATCATTGAGATAACTGTCAGAATATAATTCCAGTCACAAATTTGTTTCATGTCAGTAAGTTAGGACATAGGAATTTTAAAAGGACTTCTGCCTTATGTGCTGGAGTGAATACGGTGGTGCACCAATAAGACCCTCCCTCTCAGGGCTGACACACGTCTTTTTACAGCTGCTAATAATGTTGAATGCTGATGTTTCACAGTTGAATCCTTTCTCAATAAATTGCTTTTGGCTACAGTGTGCAGCTTCTCCCAAGGCTAGGCTCTCTCTCTGGGAACAGCCTGCATCTGGTAGAGTTTGAATATGAAGATCTGAGCACTTGTCTTAATTTTGAAATACCGAAGGGCTCTCCCACCTCCACAGTTATTTGTAAGATTGGCTGAGTCTTCCTTTACAACCAAATTACAGTTTAATTTCTCTTACAGTTCTCAGTAGCTGTTTTTGATAAACTTTCAGAAGGTGTATCTGTGCCTTAGAGTCCCTTTCCTGAGTAATACGGTGTAATAAAAAGGATGATACATTGGTCCCAGGAAGCAAAATTTAAATGAAATTTTTACTGTGGAAAAATACATCTAACATGAAACTTACAGTTTTAATCATGTTAAAATGTACAATTTAGTTGCATTAATTGCCTTCACAATGTTGTGCAACCATCACCCTTCCTAGTTCCAGAATTTTTTTCACTACCCTGAATGGAAGCCTCGTTATCTATTAAACTGAGATTTCCCATTCTCCCCTCCTTCCAGCCTTGAAACAGCACTAATCTGTTTTCTGTCTCTATGGGTTTACTATAAATTGAATTGTAGAATATGTGACTTTTTGTGTCTGGCTTCTTTGACTTAACATGAAGTTTTGTAATCTTGTAAGTACTTCATTCCTTTTTATGGCTAAATAATATTCCATTGTATGGATATACCACATTGTGTTTACCCACTTATCTATTGATAGACATTTGATCATTTCTACTTTTTGGCTGCTATGACTACTGTTCTTGTGAAAATTCATATACAACTTTCTATTTGAACATCTGGTTTTAATTCTTGTAGGTATATATCTAGGTGTGGGCTTTGAATCATAAGGCAATTCTATTCTAACTTGCTGAGGAACTGCCAAACTGTTCTCCACAGTGGCTGCACCATTTCACATTCCCATGAGCAATGTGTAAGGATCCTAACTTTTCTTTTCTCCTCCCCAACACCTGTTTTTTTCTGTATTTTTTTATAATGACCCTTCTAGTAGGTGTCAAGGGGTATCTCACTGTGGTTTTCATTTGCATTTCCCTAGTGACTAATGATGTTTAATAACTTTTCACATGATCTTTAGCCATTTGTAGTCCTTTGCCCATTTTCAACTGCGGTGTATGCCTTTTAGTTCTTGAATTATAAGATTCCTGTATGTATTTAAATAAGATTTTAGTGGTAGATTACATGCTATCCAGCTGTTAATGTCAACTGCATAATTGGTGGTGTTCTGACATCATTTGGCATGCTATAGAGGTACAAATGTGAATAATTTTACTTATAACCAACTGAGATGTGATACAAGATGTGATGCATCTGCCAGGTGCAATATCTTAGTCTTCTGAGAAGTTCTAAGAATCTCAAAGATAACAACTATTATGGAATCATATGTCTCTTGCTGGGAGTTATCAATGTATTAGATAAAGACAATGAAAGTATGTGAGAAATTACGGGTGTTCCTACACTCCAGTCCTAGTCGCGGATGGTTATGAATCACTCTGGTGTGAAGAAATCCTTTCAATGTCCCAGTTTTGCACTGTGTACCTGGACATCCATTTCATGAAGAAAGAAAAGTAACCCAAGACAGAGATATATGTATACACACTCATGGGTTGATAACAGCATGTAATGTTAGTCTAAGGCCTAGAAGGTAAAGAATTGAAAGATTAGAAACAGGGAGGTCTGCAGAAGTAGGATGTGATTGGACCTATGGGACTGAGACGCCACCACAAATGCTGATTAAAGTAAATGACTTGGTAGTAACGGTGGAGATGAAACAAGTTGCCAATTCTAGATATAGTTTGAAGGTAGAGTGAAAAAGATGTTTTTATGATTAGACAAGATTTGTGGAAAACAGCAAGAAGTCAAGGAGATTTCCAAGATTTTGTGCCTGAAACACACACATACATATACACACATACACACAGGACTCTTTGAATCCAGATACTAGAGATAAAATATGCTAGTAATAGTAATGTTACTAATTTTTATATCATTTAATTTACTTACAACTTTCTTTCTTGTCATATAGTATTTATAATATAATTTTGATAGCAACATAATACTTACTGGTTTACTTTCATCATTTCTCTGCAGTTGAATAAATAAATTGTTTACCAGTTTTTTGCCATAATCAATAATACTGCAAAAAGCATGTTAACACATAGAAGTTTAAATTTAGGCTTTATTCTTTGAAATGAGACCACTGGCAGTAACTCTTGAGGAAATATTTTGGTTTTCTCTTATACTTGCCAGTAATAATAGTTATCAGCTATACTTGCCAGTATTAGTTACATATGTATATCTTTATCAGCATATGAATGGTGACTATTCTATATAATAAAAGTATAATATATAAGAATATATTTTTATATATAATATTTTCCAGTCATTGGGATACATTGTAACTTACTTTAAATATTTTCATTTATTTCATTATTACTGAGATAGAAAATTTTCTCCATTTACTTGATAACTGTCTAGTATTTGCTCTTTGCAAATGATATATTCAGGTCTTTTTCAGTTGCACTTTTAAAATTCTTGATATTTTCTTACTGATTTGTAAAACTTTTCTATATTAATAAATACATTGTCAATTTGTCATAATTTCTGGAAATACATTCAGCAGCTTTTTTGGAAATAGACTTTTTATAGCTTTTTGTTGATATGTTGCTTTGTAATTGCTTTTTTATGTCTAAATTTAAAACTGTAGCCACATGTCAGAAATTTTTCTCTACAGCGTATTCCATTTTCCAGTATTTGTCTGTGCTTTCTCTTAATACTGAATTTGTCTGGTCTCCTGAAATCCCCTTTGTGTGGAGTAACGTCATCATTATATATTTTAGGAAACTAAGGGAGAGGAAGAGAGAGAAAATAAATGTTACCGAAGCCCTTTTCTAACCCCATCTCCCCCCAGCTTAGTTGGTAAGGGATAAAATTAAAAATAGAAGCTATTTAAAATGTTAGTGCGACCTCAAAAACTTGATATTTCACATAAACGTTATAGCTGGTGTTTTTCAGTTAATCAATTAATAGTTATATCATAGGATATCGAGGAAGAGAAAAGCTTCCTAGATGCAGACAATTACACGAAGCTTATTGCTATTAGCTCCAGTAATTAGCTGCCCCTTTTCCTTTCCACATTCAGCTCATCGTACTTATCAAATAAATGCACCTATGTTTTTAGTGGCTCTATGATTCTAATACAATCACTGGCCAAGTCAAAGAATATTTCCTCTTTAAATGTCCAGATTAGTCTTCATACCAATCTTGGTCAAAAGAGATAAACTGCAGACTCAGTGGAACCCAACGATAGTTTCAATAATATTTTAATGGGGGAAATAGGAATAAATCAGAGGGAAAGAAAAATAAGAGAGAAAGCTGAGATTTTTTTAATATCCTGGATGGCAAATAGCATTTCTCACACCATTATCAACCCAATTTGAAGTGACTCAAATGGAGTCTTATTTGCTTCAGAAGAACCAGCAGGTTTGCTAACAGCTGCTAGGACCCCTATCTATGTTCTTTTTGAAGACTTTGAATTCAGCATCATGTTCTCTGCCAAGACTTCAATGCTTGCAGGATAAACAAGTAAAACCTGAAGATGGCAGGATGTCTTACAGAGAAAAATGGCCAATCCAGGTGTCAGATCCTTTGCCACATTACTCTACTTGGTAGAAATGCAATAGGTTGGAAATATAAAGACTTGAATGTTAGAACATGAAGTCCTATTCACAGATCCTGCTGCAAGTCACTGGATTACTTAAGAGAAGAAATACGGGGAGCATCTACTGACCTTACTCAGCTCAGCACAGCCCCCATTTATATTCTCTTCCTGCTCCAACTGCCCTCCTAAGGAAAGGAATTCCAAGTCCTAAGTGTGGATTTCTCTAAGTTTCCTCTATCACTGTCAATGCTGAATAGAAAATAAATAAATAAATAAATAAAAATTCATTTTTCCTTTCCTGTGCAGACTGCAAATTTTTCCTTTTCCTAATCAATATTATGATACCTCAAAAAAAAAACCAGTCTACCATTGTTTCTTTCCTTTTATTGGTCTATATCTTTTATTGTCTGCACATATTGTGTAATAGTCAATATTTTTTATATTGTAAGAGTTTTTTTCTAACTTTATTGAAGTGTTTAAAACCAAAAGTAGTGCAATTTACAAATGGGAAACCCAAGATATTAGAACCTTCTCAAAAAATTATTAAAACTCTGTCTGTCTTACAAAACCAACCACCCACTCTAAAAATAAATGACACAAGAATTTACTTCATTATTTTTTTAAAAATTGATAGGTATTTTGAAGTAAGTTGCACTATTTAAAGTATAGTGATCTAAATTATTGGCTAACTTGTATGTTATACTTATTATCAAATCAAAGTTAATACAATCATAGTCAATATATTTAAGTGTCTTAGAATGTAGATGTGTCGTTAATGTGTCATTAAAACAAAATGAAACAAAATAGATCAATAATGAATTTGTCACTTATTTACCAAAAGTTAAATAATTCATATTAAGTCAAACAAATCATAATGCAATTATCAATATTAAAAGCACAAAGAATATTATTTTAATTTTCAAAAGGGATTTATTTTTATAACACTTCCATATTATAATGCAACTGTTTTTTAAAATAGTTTTTAAAATTTTTAGATAAATTTAAATAGTTTCATTGCTTTCATTCTACTAACTGTGTGACTACCATGCTGACTATTTAACCTACAACTTTATTATTTTCACTAGGTACTAACTTCTAGTATACATAAAACTCAACATTAACTTTTTCTCTTTGCACTAGAAAAAACTACCAATATACCACCTTCCATGAATATGTTTTGTACCTTAGAAGACTTTCAAAACTATGAACTTATTTTGGTAAACATAAAAATATATTTTTGATGGCATGTGAATATACCAATGTAGCTTTTATACATTTGTAATGAAGAATACAAGGTCAGCATGAGACTTGTTTATTTTCTTCAGAATATTGCCAGAGTGAGAAGGTTTTTATTTTCTCTAGGAAAGATGCAAGTGAAAATGGAATCAGAATACATTGAAAAATATTCACATCAGACACATAGCGATGTCTTCATTATTAATAAAGTATCTATCTAAGTATTTGCTTTCAAAGGTGTTATAAACACCAATTTTTAACATGTTTAAGTTAAATTTGGAAGGATAAATTAAACATCTTATATGCCTTGAATGTAATCCACGCACATGCACACACACACACACACACACACACACACACACACACACACACACAGGCAGACACATAAAATCCATTCTCATAGCTTGAGATTTAATTTGTTTTGTTTGATATATTTCCATGATATATGAGTCAAGGTTGAACACTTTATTCTCTAATTCATTGAGAGGAATTCTGTATCGAACATGTTCTTGCATAGATCCATTGTAATGTACAAGTCTATTGATGATAACATTGATGGAAAAAATACTAACATGTGTTTCCATGTACATTGTATACTTTATGCGATTTTTACAATATTCCTGTAGGGTAGTTTAGGCTATTGTAGTGGGTTGAATGGTGGACTCCCCAAAAATGCCCATATTCTAAGCCCTGGAACCTGTGAATATAACCTTATATGGCATAAGAATGAACCTTATTTAATTTGGGAAAAAGGGTCTTCATAGAACTAATGAACTTACAGATCTTCAGATGAGGAAATTACCCTGTACTGATTGAGTCAACCCAGACAGAAGGGGAGAAGATGTAGAGAAAAAGGACATACGAAGAAAGTGGCCAAAATTGGACTTCTGTAGCCGCAAGCCAAGGAACATCTGCAGTCACCAGGGGCTAACATCAGAGCCACTAGAAGCTGGAAGAAGCAAAGAAGGATTCTCCTCTAGAGTCATCAGAGGGAATGAGACTCTGTTGAGATTTCGATTTTAAACTTCCGGCCTCCTGAACTAGAAGAAAATAGATTTTCATTGTTTTAAACTACCAACTTTCTATCAATTGGTTAGGGCAGCCCCAAGAAACTAATGCAAGTATCAATTCTATTCAACACATTACAAACCTGGCAGTTGGAGAGGTAAAATTGATCACCCAAGGTCATGAAGTTAGAGAGAGGCAAAGCTGGGACTGAAACCTGGCCTGTCAGAATCCAAAGGCCTTGTTCTTAGCCACATTGCCGGTAAATACATACCATGTTGGTCATTCATTTCTGTTTCTCTGCCTAATATGGTTAAGGCTTACGTAATGATATAAGTTGTTGGTTTACCTAAAAGCTACTGAGGACTTGTTCTGTGACTTTAGACTCTGAACAGCACAATTTCAGGAAAAAGAGTAGTTTTGCTATCTATTGCTATGTAACAAACTACCCCACAATGTAGTGGCTTGAAGAAACTCTTTTGGTTTGCCTCACTATTTTATGGCTCAGGAATTTAGAAGACAATTGATAGAACATTTTTCTACCTAATAGGGGTACTGACCTGGATTCACATGCGGTCTATTCTGGGCTGGGGCTGGGCTTCTGGTGCCCAGGTGCTTCTCCTAGTACCTTCTTCTCGCAACATATGGAGCAATTCTCCAGGGCCTCTCCTTATGCCTTAGGCTTCCCAAAACATGGTTATCTCACGGTAGTCACACTTCCTATATTGGGCTGGCTTACACTGTTGGTGGGAATGTAAATTAAATTAGTTCAACCACTGCAGAAAATGGTGTGGCAATTCCTCAGAGATCTAGAACCAGAAATATAATTTGACCCAGCAATCACATTACTAGGTATATATATACCTAAAGAAATATAAATCATTCTATAACAATAGCAAATACTGTGGAATTAACCCAAATGCCCATCAATCATAGACTGGAATAAGAAAATGTGTTATATACACCATGGAATACTATGCAGCCGTAAAAAGAAATGAGATCATTTCCTTTGCAGGGACATGGAGGGAGCTGGAAGCCATTATCCTCAGCGAAATAACTCAGGAACATAACTCAGGAACAGAAAAACAGACACCTCATGTTCTTACTTATAAGTGACAGCTGAACAATGAGAACACAGGGAGGGGACACAGGGAGGGGAACAACACATACTGGGACCTGTTAGGGGTGAGGTAATGGGAGGGAAAGAATTAGGAAAAATAACTAATGCATGCTGGGATTAATACCTAGGTGATGGGTTGACAGGTGCAGCAAACCACCATGGCACAGGTTTACCTATGTAATATAAGTGAACATCCTGCATATGTACCTCAGAACTTACAATAAAAATAAAAATTTTGAAAAGGCTAAAACTGGAATTGGCATAGTATTACTTCTGCTCTGTAACATTTATCAAATCAGTCAGAAGTCTGCCTAGAATCGAGGACCTGGACAAATCAGATTCTAACACTTACTATGTGAGTGGCATATATCTACATAGAAAAAAGCTAACAAAAGTGAAAATGAGGATTTCCTCATTTCAGAAGACTTTTTCAAAATACAAATATCACTGGGAAAGTTTATACCATAAACTCATATTACTTAATATTTTACAGATAATCACATTTATAAAAATTAGTTTGTTCCATGTGAGTTCAGCCCCTTAGAACATATAAAAATGGGTTAAAGCCCAAAGCTAAGGCAGAAAGCCAATAAGTAATTGCCCTGTTTTGGAGCATTCAGCTGGCCATTGCAAATTATAAGCCTGGCAATGACCATCTCATAGGCTTTCTTGAAGAAGTACGTTGCAGTATTACCACCCGTGGTAGAATTCAACCTGTATTACAACCTTGATACATGTGCACATTTTCCATCAGAGTTCCATCTTAGAATTTACTTAGCTAAACTCAAAAAGAGTAATTGTGAAGATGAGCAAGTGGTGATCCAAGGTCCCTGTGTACCTACTGTTGCTGCAGAGTTTTTCAAGTATGTTTGAAGTATTTCAAATTAACTGAGTACAACCTATGTGCCTTTTTAATCCTTTCATATAGCTCTTGATATCAAGCAGAAGGTCCTATCAAAGAAAAAATTCAATGGAAAGAATTCTGAATACTCTTTTCTTACCAATTCTGATAAATATGTATCTGCACGGTCATATGGTCATATTATAATCAGTGATAATAGTCATAGATAAACAAATTAGTCTCACCCCCAAGTTAGCTATTGTCTCGCTGTTAGGTTTCCAGGTTTCCAGAAACCACAAATGTTAGGGTTCTTCTGTCTTTTTTTTTTTTTTCTTTTTGGTACAGAGTCTCACTCTGTCACCCAGGCTGGGGTGTGGTGGTGAGATCTCTGCTCAGTGTAACCTCTGCCTCCTGAGTTCAAGTGATTCTCTTGCCTCAGCCTTCTGAGTAGCTGAGATGACAGGCGCTCACCACCACACCCAGCTAATTTTTGTATTTTCAGTAGAAATGTGGTTTTACCACGCTGGCCAGGCTGGTCTCGAACTCCTGACCTCAGGTGATCTGCTCCCCTTGGCCTCCCTAAGTGCTGAGATTACAGGCATGAGCCACCGTGCCTGGCCCGGTTCTTCTTTCTTGACCAGATCCAAGCCTGTCCATCTTCCAACCTTTGTACTTAACTCACAAAAGAATGTGTCATGGTTAAAAGCCAAACACATTTAGACTTGCAACTCAGCTTATATTTCTACCCCAAAGAAGCTTTTCCTTGGACATCCTGAACATCCCAGAGAGTCTGGTTAGAACTTATTTTCACATAAGACTACACTAGAGCCTGTACTGCTCTTCTGTGCGCTTCACTTCTGGCCCTTACAAGGGTGCCTATCAGACTCAACATGTGGCATTAACAACTCCCTCTGTTTCCAGAAAGAACAGCAACATGTGTAGCCTCTAGGAAGAAGCTTTAGACAGCTTCTTACCAAGCCTCTTCCCCACTAGATTTCCCAGCTCTGATCTCAGTTCTACAAATGCCTTTCTAATTAATTTCATACTCAGTGTTATCCCTCTTGTTAATTCCTTTAAATTGGCTACTTAACTCATCCTGAAAATCTCTCTGACTTTCGATTATTTATCTCCAATTTGCTTCTCTGTAGACCACTCCTCAGTTCTACGCAGTGAAACTCTCAGAGTCTTATACCTGAGTTTCCTTCCAATATATCACTTAGAGATTATAACTATCACCTAGAACAAACTCCATCTCCTTCCTAAAGAAGGCATGTTTGGTGCATTATATCAATCTGGGGAAACAAGAATAATGGAAATAGAATGTAATAGAATGTCTCTCGTCATTTCTCCCATCCAAATCCCAAGCTTCCTGGGAAGTAGCCCATTGTAAATCACGTATGCATTCTTTCTATTTTGATGTATAGCACAGTCTGGCCTAAGAGTCGGAAAAATTATGATGTAGCCCCTCAGTAAACATTTTTCTCATATACCAAAATTTGCATACACTTACTTCTTTTTGTTATATATGCGTTATATGTATTTGTATATATATTGATTTAGTAAATATAATGTATATTAAATATTATTATTATTCATGTATGTAATATTTATAAAATATCTTACAAGGATTTGGATGCAAGTAATTTAGTCATTTTGTAATCCCAGGAAGCATGGTGAGGAAGTGAAAAATAAGACAAGGAAGACAGGAAAGTCAATAAAAGAGCATTAAATTAATGAGCAGTATAATGTGATGGATAACTGGGTTTAATCCTGCTGGCTGCCATCTGATAGACTGCATAAAAGCACCTCAGAACAGCTTCCTGAAAGCTGGGCTATTCATACATCAACTCTGATTCCTCATTGGTCTGGGTTTGTCTTGGAAGCATTAACTCACTAACACTGGTAACTTGCTTGACTTACAGATGGAACATGCTCCTATGGCCAGAGAAAGCATCCAGAGGGATGCAAGCAGATGAGGTAAGACGTAATAAGTGTGTATGGGAATTGTCCACTAAGCTGTACCTGACCTGGGGGTTGGGGAGAGCTTGATGAGCAGAGTCTTAAAAGTGTCTGCAACACTATTTTGGCTTGTTCTATTGTCTTTCTGCATTCAAACAGATTGTTGTGCAGAACTCTTAGAGTGCATGCATCCACGATTGAAAATTGTAATAAAAGATTCTGAGATGCCCGTGGGCAAAGATTAATTTTAGTAATCTCCATATTCACCCTTGCTGTGCCCAGCAGTATTCAGTTCTCATTATAGATGCTCAACCAATTCAATTTGGTGTCCAGATGGAATGTCTCATGTTTAAACAGTGACACTCTTTTTAGTTAGTCATAACTTAATTCACACAAATCCCTTGGCTTGTGGTCTGGTATCACTATGGAATTAGCTATCATTCATTTTCAATTTAAATTAATTTTCAATAGCAAACCAATGACATTTGGAGACTAGAAAACCAAAGAATACATTTCCAAAGTTTCTATTTAAGTCTTCTGAAAAGACTGTATAATTGAATGCATTAACGTTGTAACAGTCCACATTGCATACCAAAGCCCTCTATAATCAAGTGCCTGGTGAATAAATTCTTGGCACTTCCATCTAGCTTACTGTAACAAATAGAATAGACTTCTTTCAGGAATAAACCTTGACCACTCAAGCTAATGGGAATCCAGTTAGGTTTTTCCAACCTCGGGAAACATCCATTATCAATAGATGCTGAGAAAATTATATTAGAAATGAGTGTTTTAGAGAGAAAATAGAAAGTGCTTCAAAGTTGACAGAAAACAGAATCTGTGATGGTATTATGATTGATTTTGGAGAGAAATAGCTGTGGATGTTTAAATATATGAATTGCTTTAAAATATTTCAGGCTTGTAAGA
The DNA here is from genome assembly GCF_007565055.1 of Rhinopithecus roxellana. Classification (NCBI taxonomy): domain Eukaryota; kingdom Metazoa; phylum Chordata; class Mammalia; order Primates; family Cercopithecidae; genus Rhinopithecus; species Rhinopithecus roxellana. The sequence goes on along the minus strand of NC_044568.1, from coordinate 38,350,378 downwards.
AGGAAGATTATTGACCTAAAAGACACTAAAGTATCTTAGTGACTTGTGATTTATATATAAATACATATTAAAAGATTACTTAAAATTCATGTTATTGATCTCATTGATTGCAGTGGCTCCAAGGGAGTCATTGAACACTTTGTAAATAATATATCTGGAAAAGATTGGGTTGGTGTTCTCAAATTCACACAGACATTTCTCAATTTGATTCTAATGGTAATTGAAATGTTACATAAAGAAGAAAAATATAACCAGGTGATAAGAGCTAATTACAAGCATCCGTGTTTTGTGTAGCCAAAAACTTCTACTGGTAAGTTTTCGATGCAATATTGTCATCAGCTATTAAATTGTCTAAGATAGAAGAATATTATGCACTTAAAACAGTATTTTCTCTAGTCTCTATAAATTGTGGTGGGTAGATTTAGGGTCAAATCCTGTCTTTACTCAACTTCTATTTTTATCCTATTATGTGAGCAGAGGAGAAAATAGGTGTCAGTTCTTAGTACCCAGCTTAGAATATTTAGGAATTGCTATTCCAAAGGAAACAGTAGAATGCATATTTTGTATATTAAATGTCTCTTAATTATTGGGCATAATTTACAATCTCAGCTCAGACCAAGATCAATTAAAGGAATAACGTTTCAGATCCTCTAAGAGATTAAAGCATGTAGAACACAACTTTACTTCCAGAAGTTATTTGACATCTAAGATTAGTATTTTCAACTTTTAAAAATAAATGCGTGATTGTAATCCCATCCTCCTCCTATACGCCAAAAATATGGAAACATATTAAGTCAAACTTGCATTACACAGTCCCATGTAAAAAAGTACCATTAGCATTATAAAAGCAAATGACTTTAAAGAGAATAGTTGTCAACTGGAATGACTCTTGGTTTGTAACCTTGAGCTTCAAACACACTATAAAAACACACCACATTTGTAAATGAAACCTGGAAAAAATGGTTTCCAAGGCATCCTGTACATGGCAATACCATCTATCTTCATTAGTAAATGACAGGAACCAACACCTGAGGAGCAAGTTCAATCTATTCTTACTTAAGAAAGCTGGCTTTCTTAAAAACAAACAAACAAAGAAAACTTGAGACTAGTTAGGTGCTAGCTGATTAAAAACTCAACTGTGATTCATATGCTGCAGACCAGTGACCTCAGTGGTAAAATCAAAGGTTTAGATTGGATCAGGGATATAAATAAGTGTTTTGTTGTTTGTTGCTTTTGTTTTCTTAATTACATTCTTTTTGATCTAGTGACCAAAGGCGGCCAGCATAATTTTGAGGCCACATCCAGGCACATCCAGGAAGAGTGAAATGAAGAAGTGTCAGTCATGGTCCTGGGATGTGATATTTAAGTCTCATCCCTTCCTGCAGTTTATGAATCTATTGTGCTAACTCTAAACATTCCTTTTGCAAAGAGTTGTGGCTTTAAAAAAAAAAAAAAAAAAAAAAGTAAAATAGGCTTAATTTTAACAAGTTATACTTCTGCTTTAAGTAAATTCCTTAACCTTAATTTTTAACAAGTTATCTTCTTTCTTAAGTTTATCATTACCTCTAAGTTAATAAATACATTTGTTTTGAGTGTTTGCCTGTGATCAGAAACAATAGATTCGAGAATTTTGAGGTTCTGTGCATTGCATAGGGAAGGTGGGGTGTGATTCACACAAAATTGAAGTATGTTTGACATCTTTACAAATACCAATTTTCCCTGTCTAAAAACTTCATAACCCTCAGTTCTATGCATTTAGAGGAAATAAAATCTTGAATGGTTTATAGATGTATTCGTTAAAATCAATTTCAAGGATAATTAGTAACAACTCAAGACTGCTTGTAATAGCAGCTGACAGTCAGTCATACAATGGTAGCAGCAGCCTGGGGGTTAAATCCTCCCTGCCCATTGTCTTACTGTAGCTGAGGACATGGTATCCCAAGTCAGATTGCTCTGGTAAAAATGTGGGTCCATCACTTACCATTTGTAAGAGTTTTGGCAAAGTCCCTATTTTCCGAAATAAGAACATTGATAATGCTCATTTTATCAGACTGTTGTGGAGATATAAGTAATTAATCTATGTAAAACATTTAGGAGTGCTCCTGCCAAAATGCCTTAAATATGGTTGTTGTTATTATTGGTATTACTAATAAGAATATTATTGGTATTCTTATTGGTATAAGAATACCAATTGGTATTGAATATTGGTATAAGAATATTGGTATAAGAATAAGAATATTATTAGTAATGATTTTGAGTTTTCTGGTGATGAAATATCATTAAAGGAAAAGAGGGGGATTATGAAAGAATGAACAAATATGCTAAAATGTTGAGGATGGGTGAATATGGATGAAAGACATGGCATTGTTCTTTGTGTTATTTTCTTTCTTGCAAATTCTCTGGCAATTTGACATTGTGTTCAAAGGAAAAACAAAAAAGAAGTACAGAAGAAAATAATTGGTAAGACCAATTTTGGCCATAAGACCAAAATGCTATTTTACCACCATTAAAAATACTATCATCTGACATTTAATAGGAATTTTCAGCATGCCAGGAACCATGCTAAGCACAGTGTATTCACAGTTATGCCTCATGTAACACTCACAGCAACTTTTAAGGTACTGACGATTCCTGTTTCACAGATAGAGCTATTCTGAATTTGAAGTTTACAAACCTTGCACAGTCTAACTCCCAACGTACACACAGTGCAATTTTACAAAAACCCGCTACCTTAGACCTATTCAGATTTAATTTAAAGGGACGGTGTCTGAAAATTGGAAATCTACTAGATTTGCTTCTGAATTCAGGCTTTGCCATTTACTAGTTTTGTGACATTGCCCAAATTCTTCATGAACCTCAGTTTCTCCCTCTATCAAAACAGAAAGCATTTACTTGTAGCTGTCAAGAAGCAAATAAGTTTAACTACAAATACTTTTTTTTTTTTTTTTTTGCAAAATTACTGGCATAAAATATGAGCTCAATAAATGACAGTTGTTGTCACACTGCCTGTAATGCCAGCACTTTGGGAGGCCGAGGTGGGTGGATCACGAGGTCAGGAGATGGAGACCATCCTGGCTAACACGGTGAAACCACGTCTCTACTAAAAACACAAAAAAATTAGATGGAGACCATCCTGGCTAACACGGTGAAACCCTGTCTCTACTAAAAACACAAAAAAAATTAGGTGGGCATGGTGGCGGGCACATGTAGTCCCAGCTACTGGGGAGGCTGAGGCAGCAGAATGGCGTGAACCCGGGAGGCAGAGCTTGCAGTGAGCCAAGATCACGCCACTGAACTCCAGCCTGGGCAACAGAGCGAGACCCTGTCTCAAAAAAAAAGAAAAAAAAAAAAGAAAAAGAAAAGAAAACAATACGGTTAAAAATAAGTAAAACCACCTTAGATCATCAAATTAATTGTATATATAAACTTAGAAATAGAAAGTCATAAAGTCTGGGGTGATACATCTATACTTCTACAAATGTAAGATGAACCAGACATAGATATCATTCAGAAAAATACATGTAGGTACAAATGCATTTAAGAGTTAGTTCTAAGAGAATCAGAATCTTGCCTCCTTTATTTATTTTGTAAAGCGTATTTTTCACAGAGGATATGAAATGAACATTTAGACAGAATTTGGTACAATCTTTAAAGAGTAACAGAAACTGCAAAATTCATAAGATAACTTGACATTCGCTATTGCTGGGAAAAAAATGTTGTGCTGCTCCTGGAGGATGGAGTAATTTGGGAGTGTGGTATTTTACCTTAATTACGCCAACTGGTTCAGTTTTCCTTTAGGAAAACCTATTTCCATTCCCTTTTAAGAAATAGTTCTGGTAAATTATTCAAGTATTTTCAAGTCAAACCTCTTAATTCCATTTTTTTTTTATTCTAACTCTAGTCCGAATAGTAAACATTTCTGAATTTTTCTTTTAAAGCCATTTAGGTAAGAACCTTTAAAATAAAAATCTGAGTTAGAAGGTGTCCCATGGAGGGAGAACCGTCTCCTGTATAAATTTTATTGTATCCAAGAAATTCACTAGTATCTCTGGTTTCCAGCATCTCTCCAGTGCGGTTATCATGAAGCTAACAGATATGTTAAGTATAAAACTCTTCCTAATCAGGCATAATTCCTAGGTGTTCATTGTCAGTGTATTTGATGCCTGCATCGATATTAATTGCACAAATTTCAGGCAGGATTATGCAGAATACAAGAAAAATCAGACAGACCAGGAAGAAAAGGTTTCTTAAGCTATTTTAGCAGCTTAGAAGTAAATCATAAAATGTCAAGCTACAGAAATTGGCTCCGATAAATATGATTTTTCTCCTGAATTAGTTCACTAAGCTTTTATCCTTTCTGAACACTTTCAGTCAATCCTAAATACTTTAAATGCCAAGCTTAATATTGAATAGTTATGCTACAGCACATATAGAAGATTGAAAGCAGCAGTTACTCTAGATGAGAATAAGTTATTTTATCTTCATTTAGAACCAAAAAAGGAAAACCATCATGTGAAAACACATAAGTAAATGAATACTTCTAAAGAAGCTAGGTCATGTTTATCAAATAAGAAAATATAAATTACTTACAAAAATTCATAATCAGATCAATCAAGTTAGGTCTGCACAATATGCCTCCTATTTCATCACTTTTACCCCTGTATCCACCCTCTGAGAGTTAATATGTCTGAATTTCTGTAAGGGAATAGGTGGTTCTAATTGTAATTTAATTTTACATTTTTATTTAGGGGGAATTTAGATTTGGCAATGACTCTAAAAACTGCACACCAGCTGTCACTTGGCTTCCATTCTAGTGTGGTCTTCTCTTGATGCACATGAGTAAGTCTCAATAATGCTGAAGGAATTTGTGCAGGGAATGATATTTTCCATTGCTAGAGCTTCTATTAGAAATATTCTCTTTTGTTGAAACACACACAGGCATGCGCATGCGCAAAAGCATTATCATTCATTTCCCAGCTTTCCCTAAGAAAGGCTACTTTGTGTCATTTGACTCCCAAACTGTGATTTTGCAAGTATTAGACAATATCACTTTTGCAAGTATTAGACAATAGATGTTAGAAAGGGCATTCATCTGGAAGTCAGAAGACAAGAGTTTAAGTCACAGAACACATCACTCATTAGCTGAGTAGCTTTGGACAAATCAGGTAATGCTGCATAGATTAATTTACAATTTACTTCCATTTAAAGTGCCTTGATTTGACTTTAAGCTTTCTAAGATCAGGGATCATATGATATTTACTACTCTATTTTATAGTGTTTGATGCAAAATTCATGAATAAAATATTTCTTGAATGAAACAATGTATGTTGCTGCACAATTTATCAGAATGAGTCGTCATTTTTTCCTAAGCTGAAGAGGGATATGTAGGATATCATAAAGTTTCAGTGCACCTTTTATTAAAGGGCACTCTCGGTTTATTTTATTGGCATAAAGTACAGCTTAAGGCAGAAATTCAAACCTTGTTTAGAAATATGAAGAAATCAAATGGGTTATTCTTTGTTTAATGTTCATAGAAGTCTACCAAATGGTGCTGTTTGTAATCAAGCAGCTGCTGTTTTATTCCCAATGACAAGATAATGCTTCAATGGTTTGTTAAGAAAGAGCCCATTTATTGCTTACTTCCGTATTTTTCCAGAACTTGTGTCAATATGTGTCAGTAAAGGGAAAATCAGGGAATCAGGGTTGTTTTACCTACTGCAGTCAGAGCTCCTAAGAGATGTCTTCTCTGAATCCTCACCCTTCGCCTTGATGCCTGGGACCCAGCAGTTGCTAAATAGCATTTGAATGAATAAATACCATAAAGATAAAGGAATGACAAAAAGAAGGATACTCCCAAACAGCCTTTTTTTTTTTTTTTTTTTTTTTTTTTTTTTTTTTTTTTTTTTGTGAGAGAAACAAGCTGTGGGCTTCTTTGTGTAGTGACTCTGCAACCTCAACAAAAACTTGAGATTCTTGGCTTTTTAATATGTTTGAGATCTGAATTCGACATAGAAGGTGAGTAGCAAGATGGCCATTTAGGAACAGCTCTTGTCTGCATCTCCAGGGAGATAATGCAGAAGGTGGGTGATTTCTGCATTTCCAACTGAGGTACCTGGCTTATCTCATTGGAACTGGTTAGACAGTGGGTGGAGCCCACGGAGGGTGAGCAGAAGCAGGGTGGGGTGTCACCTCACCCAGGAAGTGCAAGGGATCAGGGAACTCCCTCGCCTAGCCAAGGAAAGCTATGAGAGACTATGCTGTGAGGAATGGTGCTCTCCAGCCCAGTCACTAAGCTTTTCCCACTGTCTTCGCAACCCGCAAAACCAGGAGATTCCCTCGGGAGCCTACAGCACCAGGGCCCTGGGTTTCAAGTACAAAACTGGGCAGTTGTTTCGGCAGACATGGAGCTAACTGCAGGAGCTTTTTTTTTCATACCAAGTGGTGCCTGGAATGCCAGCGAGACAGAACCATTCACTCCCCTGGAAAGAGGGCTGAAGCCAGGGAGCCAAGTGGTCTAGCCCAGCAGATCCCACCCCCATGGAACCCAGGAAGCTAAGATCCACTGGCTTTAAATTCTCACTGACAACACAGCAGTCTGAAATCAACCTGGGATGTTTGAACTTAGTGGGAGAGGCCTCTGCCATTACTGAGGCTTGAGTAGGTGGTTTCCCCTCACAATGCAAACAAAGCCACTGGGAAGTTTGAATCAGGCAGAGCCCACCACAGCTTGGCAAAGCTACTGTACCCAGACTGCTTCTCTAGATTCCTCTTCTCTGGCCAGAGCATCTCTGAAAGAAAGGCAGCCCCTCCAGTCAGGGGCTTATAGATAAAACTCCCATCTCCCTGGGACAGAGCACCTGAGGGAAGGGGCAGCTGTGGGTGCAGCTTCAGCAGACTTAAATTTTCCTGCCTGCTGGTTCTGAAGAGAGCAGTGGATCTCCCAGAACAACGCTTGAGCTCTGATAAGGGAGACACTGCCTCCCTAAGTGGGTGCTTGACCCCCGTGCCTCCTGACTGGCAGAAACTTCCCAGCAGGCGTCAACAGACACCTTATACAGGCGAGTTTCAGCTGGCATCTGGCAGCTGCCCCTCTGAGACAAAGCTTCCAGAGGAAGGAACAGGCAGCAATCTTTGCTGTTCTGCAGCCTCCACTGGTGATTCTTAGGCAAACAGGGTCTGGAGTGGACCTCCAGCAAACTCCAGCTGACCTGCCGCAGAGGGACCTGACTGTTAGAAGGAAAACTAACAAACAGAAAGGAATAGCATCAACATCATCAAAAAGGATGTCCACACAAAAACCCCATCCAAAGGTCACCAACATCAAAGACCAAAGGTAGATAAATCCACAAAGATGAGGAAAAACAAGCACAAAAAGGCTGAAAATTCCAAAAACAAGAATGTCTCTTCTCCTCCAAAGGATCACAACTCTTCACCAGCAAGAGAACAAAATGGGATGGAGAATGAATTAGATGAATTGACAGAAGTAGGCTTCAGATGGTGGGTAGCAACAAACTGCTCCAAGCTAAAGAGCATATTCTAACCCAATACAAGGAAGCTAAGAACTTTGAAAAATGGTTAGAGAAATTGCTAACTAGAATAACCAGTTTAGAGAACATAAATGACCTGAAGGAGCTGGAAAAACACAGCACGAGAATTTCATGAAGCATACACAAGTATCAAAATCTGAATCAATCAAGTGGAAGAAAAGATATCAGAGATTGAAGATCAACTTAATGAAATAAAGCATGAAGACAAGATTAGAGAAAAAAGAATGAAAAGAACAAAGCCTCCAAGAAATATGGGACTATGTGAAAAGACTAAGCCTATGTTTGATTGGTGTACCTGAAAGTGATGGGGAGAATGGAACCAAGTTGGAAAATATTCTTCAGGATGTTATCCAGGAGAACTTCCTCAACATAGCAAGAAAGCCCAACATTCAAATTCAGGAAATACAGAGGACACCACAAAGATACTCCTCGAGAAGAGCAACCCCAAGACGTATAATGGTCAGATACCCCAAAGTTGAAATGAAAGAAAAAAAAATCAAGGGCAGCCAGAGAGAAAGGTCGGATTACCCACAAAAAGAAGCCCATCAGAATAACAGTGTGTCTCTCTGCAGAAACCCTATAAGCCAGAAGAGAGTGGAGGCCAATATTCAACATTCTTAAAGAAAAGAATTCTCAACCCAGAATTTCATATCCAGCCAAACTAAGCTTCATAAGTGAAGGAGAAATAAAATCCTTTACAGACAAGCAAATGCTGAGAGATTTCGTCACCACCAGGCCTGCTTTATAAGAGCTCCGAAAGGAAGCACTGGTACCACCCACTGCAAAAACATACCAAATTGTAACGACCACTGACACTATGAAGAAACTGCATCAACTAATGGGTAAAATAACCAGCTAGCATCATAATGACAGGATTAAATTTACACATAACAATATTAACCTTAAGTGTAAACAGGCTAAATGCCCCAATTAAAAGACACAGACTGGCAAATTGGATAGAGTCAAGATCCGTCAGTGTGCTGTATTTAGGAGACCCATCTCACTTGCAAAGACACACATAGACTCAAAATAAAGGGATGGAGGAATATTTACCAAGCAAATGGAAAGCAATAAAACAGCAACAAAGGTTAAAAAAAAAAAGACAAGGGCATTACATAATGGTAAAGGGATCAATGCAACAAGAAGAGTTAACTATCCTAAATATACATGCATGCAATACAGTAGCACCTAGATTCATATAGCAATTTATCAGAGACCTACAAAGAGAATTAGACTCCCACACAATAATAGTGGGAGACTTTAGCACCTCACTGTCAATATTAGACAGATCAATGAGACAGAAAATTAACAAGGATATTCAAACCTTGGAACTCAGCTCTGGACCAAGCAGACCTAATAGACATCTACAGAACTCTCCACACCAAGTCAACAGAATATACATTCTTCTCAACACCACATCACACTTATTCTAAAATTGACCACATAATTGGAAGTAAAACACTCCTTAACAAATGCAAAGAACAGAAATCACAAAAAACAGTCTCTCAGACCACAGCAAAATCAAATTAGAATTCAGGATTAAGAAACTCACTCAAAACCGCACAACTACATGGCAACTTAACAACTTGCTCCTAAATGACTACTGAGTAAACAATGAAATTAAGGCAGAAATAAATAAGGTCTTTGAAACCAATGAGAACAAATACACAACGTACCAGAATCTCTGGGACACAGCTATGGCAGTGTTTGGAGGGAAATGTATAGCACTAAATTCCCACAGGAGAAAGCAGAAAATATCTAAAATCGACACCCTAACATCACAGTTAAAAGAACTAGAGAAGCAAGAGGAAACAAATTCAAAAGCTAGCAGAAGAAAAGAAATAACTAAGATGAGAGCAGAACTGAAGGAGATAGAGACAGGAAAAACACTTCAAAAAATTGATGAATCCAGGACTGCTTTTTTTTTTTTGATAAGATTAACAAAACAGATAGACCATTAGCCAGACTAATAAAGAAGAAAAGAAAGAAGAATCAAATAGACACAATAGAAATTGATAAAGGAGATATCACCACTGATCCTACAAAAATACAAACTACCATCGGAGAATACTATAAACACCTTTATGCAAATAAACTAGAAAATCTAGAAGAAATGGATAAATTCCTGGACACATACACCCTCCCAAGACTCAACCAAGAAAAATTCAAATCCCTGAATAGACCAATAACATTTTCTTAAATTGAAGCAGTAATTAATAGCCTACCAACCAAAAAAAGCCCAGGACCAGACAGATTCATGCTGAATTCCACCAGAGGTAAAAAGAAGAGCTGGTACCATTCCTTCTGAAACTATTCCAAACTGTAGAAAAAAAGAAACTCCTCCCTAACTTATTTTATGAGGCCAGCATCATCATGATACCAAAACCCGTCAGAGACATAGCAACAAAAAAAAATTCAAGCCAATATCCCTCATGAACATCAATGTGAAAATCCTCAATAAAATACTGGAAAACTGAATCCAGCAGCACATCAAAAAGCTTTTCCAACACAATCAAGTTAGCTTCATCCCTGAAATGCAAAACTGGTTCAACATATGCAAATCAATAAACATAATTCACCACATAAACATAACCAATGACAAAAACCACATGATTATCTCAATAGACGCAGAAAAGGCCTCAATACAATTCAACACCCCTTCGTGCTAAAAACTCTCAACAAACTACAAAGCATACAAAATCAATGTGTGAAATCACAAGAATTCCTATACATTCATAATAGACAGAGAGCCAAATCAGGAGTGAATTCCCATTCACAATTGCTACAAATAGAGTAAAATACCTAAGAAAACAATCCACAAGAGATGGGAAGAATCTCTTCAAAGAGAACTACAAACCACTGCTCAAGGAAATAAGAAAGAGAGCACAAACAAATGGAAAAACATTCCATGCTTATGGATAGGAAGAAACAATATAGTGAAAATGGCCATACTGCCCAAAGTAATTTATAGGTTAAATGCTATACCCATCAAGCTACCTTTGACTTATTTCAAATAATTAGAAAAAACTATGTTAAATTTAATATGGAACCAAAAAGAGCCCATATAACAAAGACAATCATAAACAAAAAGAACAAAGCTGGAGGCATCATACTATCTGACTTCAAACTACACTACAAGGCTACAGTAACCAAAACAGCATGATCCTGGTACCAAAACAGATACATAGACCAATGGAACAGAACAGAGGCCTCAGAAGTAACATCACACATCTACAACCACTTGTTCTTTCACCACCCTGACAAAAACAAGCAATGGGAAAGGTTTCCATATTTAATAAATGGTGTTGGGAAAACTGGCTGGCCATATGCAGAAAACTGAAACTGGACCCCTTTCTTACACCTTATACAAAAATTAACTCAAGATGGATTAAGGACTTAAATGTAAGACCTAAAACCATAAAAACGCTAGAAGAAAACCTAGGCAATACCATTAAGAGGTAGGCATGGGCGAAGACTTCATAACTAAAACACCAAAAGCAATGGCAACAAAAGCTGAAATTGACAAATGGGATCTAATTAAACCAAAGAGCTTCTGCACAGCAAAATAAACTATCATTAGAGTGAACAGGCAACCTACAGAATGGGAAACAATTTTTGCAATCTATCTATCTGACAAAGGGCTAATATCCAGAATCTACAAGGAACTTAAACAAATTTACAAGAAAAAAAAACAACCCTATCAAAAAGTGGGTGAAGGATATGAACAGACACTTCTCAAAATAAGACATCTATGCAGCCAACAAACACATAAAAAAAACTCATCATCACTGATATTAGAGAAATGCAAATCAAAGCCACAATGAGATACCATCTTACACCAGTTAGAATGGCGATTATTAAAAAGTCAGGAAAAAACAGATGCTGGAGAGGAGAAATAGGAACACTTTTACAGTGTTGGTGGGAGTGTAAATTAGTTCAACCATTGTGGAAGACAGTGTGGCAATTCCTCAAGGATCTAGAACCAGAAATACCATTAGATCCAGCAATCCCATTACTGGATATATACCCAAAGGATTATAAATCGTACTCCTCTAAAGACACGTGCACATGTATGTTTATTGCAGAATTATTAACAATAACAAAGACTTGGAACCAACCCAAATGCCCATCAATGATTGACTTGTTAAAGAAAATGTAGCACATATACACCATAGAATACTATGCAGCCATAAAAAAGGATGAGTTCATATCCTTTGCAGGGACATGGATGAAGCTGGAAACCATCATTCTCAGCAAATTAACACAGGAACAGAAAACCAAACACCTCATGTTCTCACTCATAAGTGGGAGTTGAACAATGAGAACACATGGACATGGGGAGAGAGAGGGGAATCACACACCAGGGCCTGTCAGGGGGTGGGGGGCAAGAGGAGGGATAGCATTAGGAAATATACCTAATGTAGATAACAGGTTGATGGGTGCAACAAACCACCATGACACACATATATCTATGTAACAAACCTGCATGTTCTGCACATGTAATGCAGAACTTAAAGTATAATAAAAAGTAAATAAATATATAAATACAATTTGAAAAAGAATTTGACATAGGAGACAGGGAGAGAAAATTAAAATAATAGCTATGTAATTTTCTATTTGTGTGTAATTTTATTATATTGCTTAAGTTTTTGAATCCTTATGCCATTTCTTAAATGTGTACATAAACTATAATCCACAGAGCTATTTTGAGGATTTAGTAAATATATGTAAATATCCAAGCACATATTCCTATTTATTACAAATGTATTGTTTTAATTCTTTTTCCAGACTTCTGATACAAATGAATAAGTTAATCCTTGTTTTTTTTTTTGTCAGGAGACTGGGGACAGGGTAGCATGGTTCTTTGCTCATGTCTCAAAAGGTGAACTCACAGTTGGCTATTACTGTCATCTCAAATGAGGATTGAAATTCTCTTCTAACCTCACCAGTTGATGGCAGAATCCAGTTTTTTTGGTTGTAGGGTTGAAATCCCCATTTGCTACCTGTCTGTCTTCTGGAAGCCACTCTCAGCAACTAGAGAATTCTTCCTTGATGCCAGCAGTACAGAGCTTTTCTCTGGAACTTCACCTTCTTTTAAAGGGTTAACTTGATTAATTCAGGCCTGCCTAGGATAATTTTCCTTTTGATTAACTCAAAGTCCACATATTAGGGACCTTAATTACATTTTCAAAAAAACATGTCTTCCATAAAATATAAGAGTAGGAGTAGTATCCCATTATATCCATTCAAGAGGATGGGATTCTACAGGGTGTTTTCACCAGGGTTGGAATCTTGGGCCCCAAATATGAAAGTGTCTCCCAGCAGAACAGGCTTTCCAAGTTCCTGAAGTTTTTGTTTTTGTAACTTGTTAAAACAAGACCCTGAAATGGAATGAGAGTTAGTCCTTTCCTTTCCTCCTTCCTGTGTGGCAACCCTGGCTTTCTGTTTCTACTTTGCAACATCAGACTTAGTTAGCTTGCTGTTTTATTGCACTACAGTGGACAGAAAACAAAGGCAACCTCTACCAGACCTGTGTACCCTGTTCTCTCCCTGTTGCATCTACCACGCACTTGATCTGCTCCCTCCAGCCAGCTCTTTCAGTTCCTTAGGCTTTTCCTTGATTATTATTCATTAACAAACCATAATTGTATGCATTTATGGGGTACAAAGTCATGTTGTGATATACATCTACTATGTAGAATTACTGAATAAAGCAAGTTAACCTGTCATCTCACTTCCTTATTTCTTTGTGGTGAGACATTTGGGATTTACTCTCTTAGTTATTTTGAAATGTACAATACATTATTATTGACTATAGTCATCCTGCTGTGCAGTAGGTCTCAAAACATATTCCTCCTGTCCGTCTAACTAAAATGTTTTTCCCTTTGACCAACAACCCTTTATTCCCCTCCCAATCCAGCCTCTGGTAAGAACCATTCTACTCTCTACTTATAAAATGCTGACTTTTTTCTAGATTCCATATATAAGTGAGATAATGTGGATTTGTTTCTCTGTGCCTGATTTGCTTTGCTTAGAATGGGGTCCTCCAGGCTCACTCTTGGGGTAGCAAATGACAGAATTTCCTTTTTTAAAGTTTCATAGTATTCCATGTGTATATATGTCATATTTTCTTTATCCAGCCATCTTTCGATGGACACTTCAGTTGACTACCTATTGTGGATATTGAAAATAATACCACATTGAACGTGGGAGTACAGATCTCTCTTTGTGATAATCGTTTCATTTTCTGTGAATATATACCCAGAAGTGGGATTCTTGGATTATGTGTTCTACTTCTATTTTCTTTTCAGGAATCTCCATACAGTTTTACATGGTGGTTTCAGTAATTTGCATTCCCAACAGCAGTGTACAAGGGTTGCCTGTTATTAATATCCTGGCCAACCCTTAGCTTCACCCTGACAAGCGTGAGGTGATATCTCACTGTGGTTTTGGTTTGCATTTCTCTAAGGATTAGTGATGTTGAACATTTTTTTGTAAACCTGTTAACTATCTGTATGGTTATTTTTGAAAGTGACTGTTCCAATCCTTGGTCCATTTTTAATGAAATCTTTTTTGCTGTGCAAAACAGAAGAAGAAGAAGGAGGAGGAGGAGGAGGAGGAGGAGGAGAAGGAGAAGGAGGAGAAGGAGAAGGAGGAGAGGAGGAGGAGGAGGAGAAGGAGGAGAGGAGGAGGAGAAGGAGAAGGAGGAGGAGGAGGAGGAGAAGGAGAAGGAGGAGAGGAGGAGGAGGAGGAGGAAGGCTGCATTAAAAAACTCATGGAATCCTTAACATATATTTACTACAGGTAACTCAAAGTTTTAAAAAATTCAAGGTAGAACTGAAAAGTATATATAAGAGAATCATGACAATTATCCAATTATAAATTGCTTGCCAAACTAATATTATAATTTATTATCACTGTATAATATTGCATAAACATCTAATGATTTCAACTTTTGTTTGCCATTGCTGAACACAGTCTCCTCACTGACCACCATAATATAAATATTTGATTAGCCGATGATAAAAGTGAAAAGTACCCAAGTTCCCTCATCTTGTGAAATCAATGAAATTAAAAAAAAAATTGGCTAAGACCATCAGTAAAGTCAGTGTTAAAGGTGGTAAAGGTGAATTTAGAACACAGGCCTTCTAATTATTGGTTCTACTTTATTCAACAATTAAACATTCTTTAGCAAATGTTTCATAAAATATATGCTTGAACTTTCTGAGACACTACTACTCTCTCTGACCTTCTTAAACATAAGATTTCTCCCTGATTTAAAATTTTAAATGACCAATAATTTTCTCCATTTCAGAAGAAACTCGGACTTTTTAGTCAAGCATCCCTTATTTTACTAGGGAAATTACTTAAAGATTGGACTTTTTTTCCATAGCTTCTTGTTTATCTTGATTTGCATATAATTTCAATATCCTATGTAGCTTTAACATAATAATTTAGCTCATTATTTTTAAAAAGAATTAAATCCAAATACTTTTCTCAGTAAAAATTTGTGAGGTTTGTTATACCAAAGTTTGTTTCTCTGAGTTATGTGAAATATATTATCCTCATTCAGTGATGTTTAGCAATGTTTTTAAAACACTCAGCTATTGATGGTTTCATCAAGAGCAGAATTATTTAATAAACTCTGCAATTCTTGATTTCAGTGTTAGAATTGTTTACCCTGAAGCATTTCTCAAGGTAAAACCAGTTTGCATTCTGATTATTCTCCAGCTCATCTTATTGCAGTAAAAAAAGCAAATATTACTGAATTGGAAAGGGGACTGAAAATAAACAGTGAGAAAATATTTGTTTCTCCAGATGTTCTAGAAACACAACTTTCTCCCATGTTTCTCCACTAAGCGCTTAAAATCTGGCATTTTCTAAGTCAACAAATGCCTTCTGTGAATTAGGGAAAAATGAAGTATAGTATATGAATGGCACACTCAAACTCATTCAAGTAATATTATTTGTGATTTTTGAGGCAACAAGCGTTCAGCATTCCTCAGGATGAAGACAGGCCTCTCTAAATTGCTGGGAACATGTGGCAGCATTTGCGACAATATGCACCTTCCTGCATTAATAAGAGATTGGTAAGACAATGGATTTAGCTAAGCTAAACTCTGTAAAAGAAAGACAGTGCTCAAATGTGAGGGTCACTTAGGGTGATGAACCACCTTGATTAGCCTGGGACTGATGAAGCTCCTGGGATACAGAATTTTATGTTTTAAAACCAGGACAATCTCTGACGAGCTATATTGATTTTCCTGAGACTTGAGGGGTACCTAGATCACAGTACTTTCAATACTAAACCCAGGACAGGCCCAGGCAAACTGAGATGAGTCCATCACCCTAGAACAAACATTAAGTCAAGGGACACCAGACGTTCTATAAAGTTCAGGATTGCAGAGGCAAAAATGTAGATGCCGTAAATTAGGGAATACATGACAAGGTAATAAAAAGGGTGTAAGGTAAGATGATAGTCTTGAGTTAATTTCCACCATTTCTAGCTGATTTATTGTCTAGTTATATGTATTGGAAAATAAATGAATGAATCAGGATATAGCAGTATGTCTGCATTCCTAGCCCAACTGTACCACCTATTAGCTTTGAAGGTTAGGGCAAGTAACTTCAGTTATCTTAGCCTCAAACTTCTGTTTATGAAATGGGGCTAAAACATCTGTTGTCCTGGAGATTTTTTGATGAGCATCAAAACACATTTCTTTGAAATGGAGCTGTTATTGTTATTTTTGTGTATCTGACTAGGACTAAGAACTAGAACTAGAATATAGAAAGGACATCAGCCTGTCATTATACCTAGTTTTTTAATAAAATTGTCAATTTTCCTTTTTATTTAGTTACTCAGTTTAAATTATTTGATGCCTTATTCTTAAATTAACATATCAGTGAGTGCCTTCAGAGGTCTCTTAAAATATCAAATATTGATTAAAGTATTCAGATATTCTGATTATCTTACGCAAATAAGAAGGTAAATATTGCAGAGTATATAGAGCTTCATGAAAAAATTAGAGATGCTATGGCAATTAAACATATGTATTCAATATGGGAACTTCAATCCAAAATATCTTCCAAAATATCTCTCTTTTCTTCTTGGAACTTTTCATATTTTAGAGACAAAATGCAAACATTGATGTTTAAAGCTTTTTCAAAGATATGCTACCAATTAAAGCAGGAAAGCAGTAGGTAATTGATTGCTTTTTGACCTTTGAGAACTAATTTAGGAGATAAATATGGCTGCCAATTAAAGGCTCAAATCCAAATAAAACAGTTTTTTAAAATCCTCTATTTTCAAAAGTTTTAAAAGAAAATCATACTGGTAATCATAGGGGAGAGGAATTGTTTTCAGAAGTAATAGGGGATTTAGAGACTGTCTTGTCCATTTTATTATACAGACAGAGAAAGAATGCACAGACTAGAGAAATGTCATACCCTAAGTCACTTAGGTATAGTCTCTGAGTTTTAGTACTTAAATCAAGTTTGGGAACAAAAAATAATAGTTCACTTTTAGTATTGTGAAAAAAAACACTGTCTTAAAAAAATATTATCCTGAATTGAATTACTTTGACTAACATATAGGTAATAAATAAATGGAAGATCTATGTAGAATGGAAAAGATAAATGTTTATTGTTTTTAATATTTGTTAATATAAAACATATTAATATTGCCTGTTATTTATTTTTTCCTTCACATATCACCCACCATTAAAAAAGGAAATTATCACTCAATGTATAGAGACTATTTCTTGTTTGAAGGTGACATTTCCCAATGGGAAATAGTGCTATACAAGCTGCCTAAATAGCAAACTACTGTTTTCAGCAAGGGTTTGAGATTCATAATGTAAATAGTATGTGTGTTGGGGGATGGGGGCGAAGGAGGGAGGGGGGAGTTCTTCTTAGAGGAGATATGTTCCTGTAAGAGATTAGTATTAGCATCCAATGAGTGAGGAGATGGTTGCTAATTATTTTCCAGATGACTAGTAATTTCACTTGGAAAAGCTGGTTGAGGAAATACAGTGTTGATATAAGGAAAACATGAACCACTGAGAAGTAAATTCAAAGATAACAATAAAAAGTAGCTAGGAACTTGGGAATTTATTTCATAAAATAAACAGTTTTGACATTACTTACCAGACTGAACTGATGAAATGATTGGTATGTTGAAGAAAAATACAAAAACAAAACAAACAAACAAACAAAAAACCCACAGAATCTTTATTTGTGAAATCTACCATGTTATGGTTAGAGTTTGTGGTGAGATAGAGAAAGTGGGCCAAATTTGCAGTCCCATTCATTCCAATGTCCTTATATCTTCTCATGTCTTTACGAATTTCCAATCTTGTTGCAGTAACCAATTATCACTTTCACTCTATTGCTTTTCAAAATAGAATGCTAGTGTTTTATTCTATAGGTCATGATGATGATTCAGAAAAGGTGTTAGAGCAATGATTGACTTCAGACCTGTGATAAACACAGCACAGTGACAGATGGTTAAAGTACAAAAGTCACTCCATGATCCTCACAGTCTTTTCCACCTAAGTTATGCCCTCCTTTGCCAAGCTCACCTCCTCACATCCATATACTTGTGCTCTATTCCAGCCACTGTGTATTCTTAGCTACACAGAGCATGTCTCTATCCTTTGTTTATGCCAGTTCCTCAACTTGAAATATCTCTCAATCACCTGTCAATTTAACCCTTAAGGCACAGCTCAAATGTATTTTTTTTAATCTATACATATGTGTTGTTCCCTGTGGTAGAGATGTATTCAATAAATCTATTATAATAATTTTATAAATTTTATAAATCTATTATAATACCTTCTGTAATTTTCCTAACATTATAGATAGGCATGAACCTGTTGGCCTTCCCAGACTGTGAGTTCCTTGGGCATTAGGACCATAGTCCTAAACTTGTCTGCTGTATGTTTCATAATGTTTGACCTAGATTTAAGTTTAATACATATTTATTGACTTTAAATGTTAACTAAACAGGCTTTAAAGCAGACCTTGCAGTGTAGGTGGAGGAAACATAAGGCATTTGAAAATACATATTCTGAGAAAGTTTTGTACCAAGAATGTTGTCCTAATTTTGAATACAAATCAGGAAAAGTCATACTTCACTTTGTCATTTCTGTGAACACAAATTAAATTTGTTATATATAGTTACAAAGTTAGAGCCACTTTTAGAATTACTGCACATTACCATGCTTCTGCAAAAATGTATCTTTTCAATTTAAAAAAATAAACAAAATATAAGGTCACTCTTATACTATGTGTTGAAAAGAAGCATTAGAAGCCACATATGATTTTAAATATTATCTTCTATGTAACTGATGGGATCTTTGAAAAGCCTCACTTGATTGTCTGTCAAATAAAGATATGTTTTCCTCTTTCTCTATTAAATGGTATTTTGTCCTTGCAACATTTTTCTATAAGGCATTAGCTTTCAGCAGTTGTCTCTTATCAAAGGAGACAAAGCTTTCAACTTAATTGAATTTGGAAAGTACGAAGATTGAGCTGACTTACCAAAATGTATGCGATGGCTTTAAAAACATAAACAAAATGGATGAAACTGACATGCTGGCTAAAGTAGACCTGTTGATAAAAAGGCATAATAAAAGGACAATTTAATCAAAGATAAAAAGTCAATAAAAATGAAATTATATACACAATAAAACTTATGATAATGAACTTGACATTTTTAGATCTTAAAATACCCAGTGACACACACAACCTCTAAAACATTCTAAAATAAAATGTACATTAGAGAGTCCATCAATGTAGATATTTTTATGTAGAAGCATTTATTAACGTGAAACTCCCCCGAAAACACTGCAAATCAATGGAAGTAAAAATCTAAAAAGTAGTTTAACTAAAGGAGAGAATGGCGAAAACAACCATTAAGCGTGGTAGCTGAACTATCCTGATTGCTACCCACCTGTTTTGTACCAATCACGACGTAATGTGCATGACTTTGGCTAAGTTATTTCGAATTCCTAGACTTCACAATTTCTTAACAACTAAATTAAATGTCTTTCCAGGCCAGAGTGTCTATGTTCTCCATTCCATAAATTCAGTTCTCGTGGAAGTTAATGAAAGGCTTAGGGAGAGTAGAATCTGTTTCTTTCTCCCCCCACCCCTTTTTGGGGTTCAGGGGGAAAAGCAGCAACAACACATAAAAGGAATGTTGTCAATCATTCAATAATTAGTGAGTTTTTGACTGGGCGCGGTGGCTCACGCCTGTAATGCTAGCACTTTGGGAGGCCAAGGCGGGTGAATCACCTGAGGTCAGGAGTTTGAGACCAGCCTGGCCAATATGGTGAAACCCCATCTCTACTAAAAATACAAAGAAATTAGCTGGCATGGTGGTGGGCGCCTGTAATCCCAGCTACTCGGAAGGCTGAGACAGGAGAATCGCTTGAACCTGGGAGACAAACGTTGCAGTGAGCCAAGAATGCTCCACTGCACTCCAGCCTGGGCAACAGAGGGAGACTCCATCTCAAACAAAAATTAAAATAATAATAATAGTTAATGAGTTTTCTAGGTATGGCCATAGCTGTTATAAAGTTACTATTCCACTCCTATAAAAATCTTTGTATTGACTTTTTCTTTGTTTTTTTTCTCCAATAAACAGTTAGAAATGGGATGGCTGCAACATACGGTAGGTGGATGCTTACTTTTTAAGAAAGCACAACTACTTTTCACGTGATAATATTATTTTACATGGCCACCAGTAGCATATACAGTTTCAATTGTTCTGCATACTTGCCAGCACTTGGTATGGTTAGCTTTTTAAAAGTTAGCATTTTAATGGGTATGAAATGATACCGCATTACAGTTTTAATTTATTTTTCCCTAATGATTAATAATATCAAACATCATTTCATAGGCTTCTTTGCCATTAATATATCTTCTTTGGTTGCATTAATTCAAAATTTTAATTGGATTTTTGTCTATCTGTACTTGAGTTGTATGAGCTATTTTTATATACTGGATTCAAGCACTTTCTAGAATAAATATTTTGCAGGTATTTTATCCCATATTATGGCTTGCATTTTCATGTTCTTAGCAGTGTTTTTCAAAGAACTGAAGTCGAATTTATGAATGTTATATTTTTCTTTTCCTTTTTTTGCCTATTTATAAAACCTTTCTCTAAGCAAATGTCACTATGATTTTTTCTCCCATGTTATCTTCTATAAGTTTTACAGCATAGTATGAACGACCAAGTTTCATATTTTTTCACATGGATATGCAATTGTTCTAGCACCATGTGTTGAAAAGTTTATCATTCCCTATTAAATTACTTTGGCATATTTGTTAAAATCAATGTACAATGTATGCCAGGGTTTAGTTAATGTCTCCCTGTTCTATTTCTTTGATCATTATGCATAGTTTTTCAACAATACAGACTGTTTAGATAGTTTTATTTGGTAAATCTTGAAAGCAGGTAGTGTACATTCTCCAGCTTTGCTGTTCCTTTTCAAAACTGCGTTGGCTGTATCCATTTTCTATTACTGTATGAAATGGTCAAATCCATCATGGTTTAAAATACTTGTTATTTAACATTTTCCTTAGAGTAAGACTCTAAGCAGAGTATGATTGAATTCACTGCTTAGGATCTCAGGGGTGAAATCAGGAGGTCTGCTGGGGCTCTGTTCTTATCTGGGGCTCAGGGTCCCTTTCCAAGATCATCTACGCTACTGGAAGAATTCCAACCCTTCTGACTGAAGAGCTAAAATCTCTGTTTTCTTGCTGGTTGTCTGGCCACGACTCACTGGCAGCTTCCAGAGGCTCCTGTCAGGTTCTTGCCACATGCAGCTCTCTCTGGATCCACACACTCCCATGCTTCAGATCTCATTCGGCAGGAAGAGTCGAGTTCCTTGGAAGGGCTCACCTGACAAGGTCAGGCCCACCTGGGATAATCTCTCTTGATTTACTCAGATTGAACTGATATGGGACCTGAATCACACCTGCATAATCCCTAATCTTTTCCCATATAAAATGATATAATCCAAACTATGAAATCTGTCTTGGCTTGGATTATATCTAAGGGATTATCCAGAACAAGTCCACCAAGACATGGAAATTTGGGGGACCACCTTATAATTCTGCTCATCACAGCTCTTCTATGTCCTTTCTATTTTCTTGTAAATTTTAGAATCACCTTGTCCACTTCTTCAAAAAAATGTGTTGAGTACTTGAACTTTTGTTGAATCTATAGGTCTATTTCAGGAGAAATGATCTGCTAAGAATATTGAGTCTTTGAATTCATTGGCATCTGATAAGTCTCTATTTACATTTCTTTAATTTCTCTCAGTAATGTTTTAGTTCACACTGTAAAGTTCTCACATGTCCATTGTCAAATTTATTTACATATTTTGATGCATTCGTCAAATTCACAAACATTTCTAAATGATTCCTGAAGTGAGAAAGCATGTACATTTAGATGCACTGTGAATTCTGTAGAAGGATTAATACTACTTAGAATATAGGCACATATAAGGAGGTTTAGGGATTACTAAAGGCTATGAATGAACTGCCTGCAGTGAGCTAAAATTTAGGTCATTTTTTCCCCCTGATGATCTAGCATGATTTTGTTTTTGCTTATACTGACCATGATCAGAAAATCTTGAAACCATGTCTCTGAATGTTCATACATACCTCATATTGCACAAAGTAACTGCTTTCTTGTTTAACATCGTGTCTGCTGAGTTGAACAATGTTTATCTCAGGCATAGTACCAGATTTTACTTAGGGAAATTTTGTTTGTGTGTGTTGTGTGTTGGTGTGTGCGTGTGTGTGTTCCTGTTGATAAGGTGGTAGTAAGATATTCCAAATCAATCTTGGCCTTATGTAAACAGCTACCGTTATTGGTAGAGTTGTCCTAAGACAGGTAGCTGTACTACTCCAGATAGGATAATGCAATCTCATTAACCAAGGTCTGTGTAGTTTCAAAGTAGAAATAATTTAGCATGTCAGAAAAAACAATGATATTGGAGAAGGTAAAAATCCAGAAAGAAACGACAAAGATCTAAACCATAGAGACAGAGCTACAACCAAGACTACAGATTCAGAGCTGAATCAAGAAGTACTACTATTAACAAAAACTGATCCAATATGGAGGTCTCCTGGATTACTTGAATTCTTTGCTAACTTAGGGTTGGGTTTCCAAAGTGCTTGAACCTGGGCAAAAATTGTTACCCTGGTGGAAACATCAATAAAAATAAATCAGTGGAACAAAAAGAGCCATTTTTTTTTCTTTTCTTCCCTCATCAGTGTTATTGTATGTTTTGCACATTGACTAAGTACAAAAGGTAATTGGAGATGGTGGAAATAGAGCTGCCTAGGATAAAGCACACACAAAATAGCACTGGAATACCAAAGCTGAAATCAGTAGAAAAGAAGGTCAGAATGATGAAAGCATTTAGGTAAAGGCAGAAACCTTAAAAACCTTTAAGTCACAACAAGGTCGGTGTGAGCCAGAAGATAGATATCAGGCTAAGAGATTCTCCAAGCAAACTGAGGAAATGTAGCATTTACAGTCCATAGTGTAAAAATCAGATATTCCAAGATCCACAGGAAAATTTCCTTTCTTTTTTCATTTGAAGTCTTAAAGTCATCCTCTGTTGCAATGAGGACTCTATGAAGACCCAGAGTGATCATTAGAAACATTTGGGTCTTCTTCACACTTTGAACAAAACAAATGCAACCCTCACATTAGGTGTTCCTGAAACCACTTTTACTTTTTCATATGCATTACAGTGACATGTCATTGTGCATTTTTGTTGGAATTGCCTGACAACATAGAGGGCAATGCATTTTCTTGTGAGAGTTTCCATAGTCTCCTGGTCTTGCTGTGTACTGCATGTTTGTCATTAGTTGTTTGTTCCTGAACCTTATTTCATCTAAACAAAAAGACCTGCCTCATAGGTTTATTATGAGAAGTAAATAAGAGAATACCCATGACATTAGCATAGGCCATTGTCCATTTTGAGCACTCAATGTATTTCAGTTATGCTCAATGGGGGCTTAATGGCCAAAATGTGGATTACATCTCTAAAAGTTCCTTTCCCTCTTCACCATTGAATATATATGTTCTAATATGTTTCTGTAAACCATAAAGTATTGTTTTTCTAGATTTTTGGAATTTTATACTTTTCATTTAAATGAAGATCACATGATCTCAAAAGCACACATTTTCTTTGTTTTCTTCTACCTCTCCTCTGGATAGTACTACTCTAAAGCAAATAAGCATGAGTCTTTTATACTGGTCTTCCTGAATTCAGGCTCTGTTTATCTACACATATGTTTTTGTTGTTGCTGTTGCTCTTTAAGAAGTTTTTTTCTGTAACTGAGTCTTTAGAATGGATGGAGACATGCATTTGAGGTCTAAAATAATTTCAGTCCATCTGTGACAGTATTATGTGGTAATTTTAAAAATTTATTTAATTTTTTTAGAGCTACACAATAGGAGAATGGTAAATTTTGAAAACACAGTGAAGCAGCACTGAAGTTGGGTTTAAGATAATTGAATTTTAGATTCAAATGTCATTGATTAGATTTTCAACATGACATCAACTTCAATGGATTTGTTACCCTCTATTAAATTAAATTTGCCCCAAAGCTGCCTCTATATAGTAGTGAACTGCAACCTAACTTAAAACGTAAACATGCTGCAACCTAACTTGAGAGCATATTCTTGTAACAAGTATCTGAATCTCAGCCAAACACAGCAGTCAAGCTTTCAGCCAATCATAGACGGCAAATTGCCAAACATGTCCTAATAAAGCAAACTTCAAACTGTAACCGGTCATTTTCCTATGTCACTTTTGTTTTCCAGCTATAAATATTGCCTACCAACTTTGTGAGGGAGAGCTCTCTGACATGCTTTTTGTCCTGAGGGCTATCATGTTTATAAATCTTTTTGTTTCCTACTCAGTTAAACTCAGGTAAATTTAATTTATCAAAGTTTTTTCTGTTTGAAACCTCTAATGGATAGAAAAAAATACAACCAAAACCAAAAGTTTGTAAAACTTCTATTTGCAAATAAACTGAGAAAATCAATGAATTCCCATTTTGCTGTCATGTAATTATTGTAAATATATAAGTATCCGTGTCCTCATAATCCCATCCCCACAGACTTCTTTCTCTTTTTCCGGAAAGAAGCTAATCCTCAGTTTCACTCATCCACTGGCAATGAGGAACCCCTAAAATGTCATTACTGGTCGTTGTTGGTTTTGCAGTCATTTCATTTTTTAAAAAGTGGGTACCACTAGTGTGTTATATATTTTTAAAATGTTTTTAATAGTTAAATACAATATTGTTCTTTTTTCTTAAGTGAAAAACAGATTTATATTTAGATTTGGGATTTTGAGCATGGTATTTGATTTTACTAAATGAAAACACAAGCTCTGGACTATCTTCATTTGATGAGGAGAAACAAGAAATACTCTTTCAAATCTGTGACAAGGTTGTAACGGGGTAAATTCTGGTTTTGTTTCCTTACAGGGAGTTTTCAGAACATCTTCAGTTCTTTGAGACCTTTGTGTTTGAACACACATATTTGACAAAATGATGAATACAAATTGTGTATTCAAAGAGACAGAGAGGGAGAGAGATCCTTCGTGTCAGTTCCAGGTTCCCCAAGTGAAAAGACAGAGGTACGAATCTCACTGAAGCTTTGTGGTAGTGTAAATTCTACAAGGGGAACACAAAACTAATTTATACCACTTTCTTTTTTTTTTCTTTCCCTGTGTTGTTTGTAAGTTTAATCTGTGCAATAGTCTCTCCTTATCCTTGGTTTTACTTTCTGAGGTTTCAGCTACCTGCAATCAACAGTGATCTAAAAATGAAACCAGTCAATTGTTTCATAAAATTGATATTTATGGTTTCTTTGCAGTAAAACTAGAAATTGACCATTCCAGTCTTAAAACTTGAGAAACTTACATTTGTCTTACTGATTTCCTTTCTCAAGAAACCCACCATCAGTCCTCCCAGAAAGTATCAAGCACCTGAATCTTACCAGAACACTACATCTGAACAGTGGGGCACCAGACCTCTCACCCATCATGAATGCCTAACTGACCAGCTGCTGCCTGTTAACCACCTCCACTTCCTTACCTCTCCATAATTTCTATTTTCCCATATCTAGTTACATTTCTTTCCTGCTATGTAACCCCCCAAGTTTAGCTAGTTGAGGAGCTGGATTTGAGACTGATCTCCCACCTCCTTGGCTGCAGCAGCTGAGTAAAGCCTTCTTCCCTGGCAATATGCATTGTCTCAGTGATTGGCTTTTTGTGTTGCAAGCACCAGAACCTAGACCAAAGCCCTGGTGTTTCAATAACAAAGAAATTATATTTATATGGTTCAGTATAATCCTCAGTTTCAGTCATCCACTGGGGGTCTTGGACACCATCCTCCATGGATAAGGGGGGTACTACTGTACTTTGCCTTTTTTCCCCCTCTTCCATGAAATACAGACCTTTGCCAGATAAAATTTTTTAAAAGAAGAGATACATCTTAAAGACTTTATAAAAGTGGAATCAGGTATTTGTCTTCTGTTCTAATATTGAACACCAAGTTGAATATTCTGACTCAGATCTTTTTGGTTCTTCTTTCTTTAGAGGATGTCAACATTCTTTAAAGTACAATAGACATTTCCAATACATGCAGTCTTTTTCCCGTAAATATATATTAAAAAAAGAGATCCCAAAGAATTCTTTTTAATCTATTTCAACAATACAGTCTTTGTAGATAATAACGGTTCTGATGGCAACACTGTGTCTTTTATCTTCATGAATTCTCAAATGAAATAAAAATACTTTTATTCATTTAAAAATGTTTTATACAAGTTCATGTTATTTTTAAAATTTTGCACCATGGAAAATACTTTTCTCTAAACAGGGATAAAGAGAAAAGTGTTATAGATCCACTGAAAGGAGAAACTGAAAATATTATTTACATAATTAATTTTTAAAAGGAAAATATAAGATGTATTATTTATTTAAAATAATTTCATCTAAGAATTTTTCATAATATTTTTCACCTTCTAACCACTAACATGTTAGTTATAATTATTCTATAAAAACTCAAATGAAATTATTAAAAAATAAAAGACAAAATAAAAATATATTTAGTATTACATATGAATGTAAATGAATGGAATGTAATGATTTTTTCCGTTGATGTGCTAAGGTAGAGACTTAAAATATTTATAAATCATAAACCAGTGTTATTTTCTGATTAAATAAAAATATATAAAAGTTATCATACATGTTAATTATTTTTATATACATAATTGTGATGTGTAAATTGCTTGTAAGGCTATGATTATTATTATTATATCATTTAATTTTGTCAAGATTATACATATTCATATAATTGTCACAAAGTTATTAATAAACTAAGTGCAAGAAAGCACAAAAAATCATTTAATAATCTTCATATCCAAACAAAAGTTTGATAAAACTAGGTTTATAATTTTTATTTGCTATATTGCACATTTTCTCATTTTGACACATGTGAAACAGTGTTAATTTACTATTAAATGGCTATCGTGAGTTTCTCAATTTTATAAGAATTCTTTGTATCATTTAAATTATTTATAAATATTTTTAAGGGGCATTTATAATCTTTAAGATGCCAAGGCCATAATTCAACTTATTCAATTATTATAAAATCTTTAGTATATTTTCTATTTTAGCTATTATAGCTAGCACAATGGTTATCATCGTTGTTCTTGCATCATTTTCTACATTTTTTATAATTATCGTAATAAATTCAAGGTATTTCTCAGAAGAATGGCAAAAGCAAATTGTATGTAAAATTATTCATTAATACTGCAATTTTTAGCCAATGCTTTTACTACCAAAAGTGATAAATAAGAGCATATTTTACTACACCCTTGTCAGTACTGGCGCTTCTTATATATTTGTTTTATTATTGTTGTTGATGTTTAAACAGATTGACTAGAAATGTCATCCTTAATCATCATTTAGTACCTTCTTCATAAGATTTTTAGTCCTCTCAATCAGTTGCCTTTCTCTTCTCCTTTGGCTAATCTACTGCAAAAGAAATAAAGACTTTTATTATTGATGATACAGTTTAAGGTATAGTCTGATGGATAGGCTATTTATCTTTATTGACATTTTAATATTTACACTGATCTTGAACTCTGAGCCATATTTACCAGGCTGCGAAAAACATCTAAACCATAATAAATATCTGATTTTGAAATTAATAAGGAATTAATCATACCGTATTTGGATATTTAAGAAAATTGCTTCTCCTTTATCTACTTATTATTGACTTACAGCTAAGTAGAAAGTTAAACAAATTATTTATTATATCCATAAATATATAAAGGAAAAATAGAAACATATTTGTCAGAACAACTAATTAGAACAATTAAAAGTCAGAGGTAAGGAAAAAGAGTAAGAAAGAGATGATATCACCTTCTCTCCAGATCTTTGCAAAAAGTTTGGTAACAGATTATTGAAGTCTCTATTTCCAATGTCTCCATCACATCTCCATCCTCTACTTCACTTGGCAGTCTATATAACAGGCATTTATGAGCCATTGAACATTTACAACAAGTTACAAAGATGATTAAAGCTATTATTCAAGGAGATGAGAGTCCTAACTAGACATACGCGGGCCCACAGTCATCTGACTGGTACTTACATGGATTTTTATTTTTATGTGTATTTTCTCCACTAAATGAATACCATGGTAATTAGGCTTATGTCTTTTGCTGGCCATACTCTTCACTTTGCCAAACATACGTCTTGTTTTTGTTTTGTTTTTTCCTTCCTTCTTACATGCTTTCCTTCTACATTCATATTAAAACCATACCTGGCTTTGAAGGTCTCATACCATTGTCTTCCTGATCCATTTGCCTTGACTTAATGCAGTCTTCCCTTTCTCTGATTTATAATCATTTCAGATGTATTCATCGCAAATTATAAAACAAGAAATGCATAATAAATTGCTTTGAGAATTACCAGTTCTAGGATCACTTGGGTCCTATATAGTTATCAAAAATGGGTCTCGTGGAAGATATGGCTGAAGACTCTTCAGCATCACCGTTGTACCAGAAGTGAAGAAGAAAAACCTCTCAGAAACAAGGTGGCGAGATATCTGTATGCGAGCTCTGGAAAGTTTATCATTTGTGGAAGATGTTTACACATTTCTGAATGCAAAAGGTAAAGTTGAAAAAGAGACGTAGTTTTGTCTTCTGTCATTCAACAAACATTAGTTAAGCATTTACTATGTGCCAAACAGGTTGTTAGGGTCCAGTTTCTTGGAGGTGAGCAAAATATCTTAAATGCATTTTGAGGAGGCAAGCAGGAAAGTAGCAGTAGGACAATTTTAGACAATGGTAAATGATATATAAAAAATAAAACCGAGTGATGTGTTCACGTCTGAGATTACATAGTCAGGGAAGATTTCACTGAGAAGGTGACGGTTGAGTTAAGACCCTCATGACAAATAGAGGATAGCCCAAACCAGGACTGAGATTGGGGGAAGAGAGAGGGCAGTGTTCCCAGAAGAGGAAAGTGCATGTTCAAAGGCCTGGGGTGACAACATGCTTGGTGTGTTTGAGGGTATGGAAGGAGAGCATGGGTATTCATGAACATGCGCTGGAACTTTACAAAATATTATGTGAGAGGTAGGCTGAGACTGCATGTTATGAAGTGTTCACAGCCATAAGGAAAACTAATTATGTTTTAACTCTAATGACAATGAGAAGCCACTAGAATATTAAACAACATTCTATTGTGACTAGGAGTTTTCTCTCTTTTTTAAAAAGTGACTTCTCTCCTCCCCCCCCCCCTTTTTTTTTTTTTTTTTTTTTTGAGACGGAGTCTCGCTCTGTGGCTCAGGCTGGAGTGCAGTGGCCGGATCTCAGCTCACTGCAAGCTCCGCCTCCCGGGTTTACACCATTCTCCTGCCTCAGCCTCCAGAGTAGCTGGGACTACAGGTGCCGCCACCTCGCCCGGCTAGTTTTTTGTATTTTTAGTAGAGACGGGGTTTCACCGTGTTAGCCAGGATGGTCTCGATCTCCTGACCTCGTGATCCGCCCGTCTCGGCCTCCCAAAGTGCTGGGATTACAGGCTTGAGCCACCGCGCCCAGCTCTCCTCTCATTCTTATTCTCCAAACTTCCCAGCACAGACATAGATACTTTTTGGCTATAGATGTGACTCATCTTTTTCTCTCTCTCTCTCCCTTTTTCTCTCCTTCTGCATTATGTTTGTGTGAATATACATATGCATAATATTTTATTTATGTCTTATGAGATACTTCGGTGAATGTGTTGCAGGTTCTACAAATATACAAACTAAAATGTTTAAATAAGTTCAAGCAGTAAAATTTAGTTTATAGTCAGCTGAGATAATACTTAAACACCATCCAAATGGTGAGAGATGTTGGTAGAATAAACACCAACACTACAGGTAAAAATTCAAAACAAAGCAAAACAAACAAACAAACAAAAAAAGTCCCCAGAAATTGCAATCTATGTTTTTTCATTGTTGTTTTGTTTTGTTTTGTTAATGCTACAGTTTCAGTTCCTGGGAAAGAAGATTGGGCAGCAACACATTCTGAGCAAGACTCATATGATTCCTTGGGAGTTCTGAAGATGTGATGACCCTTTAGATCTGTGTCAAGTTGGAACAAGAGGGTCTGGACTCTGTATCTTCACATGAACTAGTCATTGGATTGGGCAAATCAATTATTGAGGAGGGTTTACAGGTAGGAACTCCCTGTCTGCAACATCAGCTGCAGCTGAGAATATAAGCTCTTCATTCCCGAATGGGGATCTGGGTAATATATCATGGCCTTCACTCTACTCCACTTAATATTCATATATTTCTCAAACATTTTAACTGATCTCCAAATTATTTCTGAAACCACCTAAGATTTTCCAGGTGGTAAGCATGGAAAATGACCCACCAAGGATGTCCACATCCTAATTCTAGGGACTTATGTTAATTTACATGGCAAAAGGGAATTTACAAAAGTAATTAAGCAAAAAGATTATCCTGGATTATAAAGACAAAATTTCTTGTATTTGGTTTCCTATATGACTGAAAGTGATACGGGTGACTTGAAATCAGAAAAGGAGATGCAGAGATCAGAATGATGCTATTGCTGGCCTTGAAGATGGAAGGAGGTCATGAGTCAAGCAATATAATCAGTCTCCAGGATCTCGAAAGGACAAGGGAATTGATTATTTCCTGGAAGCTCCAGAAGGGAATACAGCCCCAGCAACGCTTTGGTTTTAGCTCTGTGAGACCCACTGTGAACTTTGGATCTCTAAGCTAAGACCCTTGTATTGACTTAGCCCACCAAATTTGTGGTAATTCGTTATAGCCACAATAGGAACTTAATGCACACCCCAAGACTAGCTTTTCATCTTTCAGGGCTCTGTTTTATCATCATGTCCTACTTATTAATCTTATGTTCCATTCTTCTCAGTCCAATCTAAATCAACCTTGTTTAGTCATGTTAGCAAAACATCCAGCTTGGGCCTTTGAAAAATAGGTGAGGGAAAGATAAGATATTTGGGGTACTTTTGTCAAAATCTCACAACTTTTATGCAGGTATCCACAGATGTGAACTACATCCATAATATATATTGTTGGGGGGCAAATAAGGTGTTATTTAATACATTCATCCATTCAAGAGGAATTTGTTATATCTATACTATATGCCAGGATCTCTACCAGACACAGAAGATACAAATTAGGCCAAATAGAAACATAATTACAGCTTTAGTATCTATTGGAGAAACCAAGAATCTTTTAAATGCCTGTCATAGTACAAGAATAACAAATGTTATATATAGAAGTAGATCATGCTATGAATATCAATAACAAGGGAATTTGTCACAAAAAGCAGGACAGCTTCAAAGAGAAAGTGAGGATTAAACAAAGATCTGCCGGAAAATGAGGAGTTCGATAGGTAATGAAGTAATAAGAGAGTGTTCCAAGGAAGAGACACGTTAAAGATTCTGGTCTTTATTCTAATGCTAATAAGAAAATATTGATGTCTTTAAAATAGGGAGGAGCATGATTATACACGCATTGTGAAAAGTTCATTCTAGTCTAGCTGGAGGGATCAGAATAATAAGAGACTAATTAGGAAACAATTTCAAAAATCAAAAATTACATTATAATAGTTGTACTAGGATGGTGGTTGCATTCAGGAAGATAGGATGAGGTTGGCGGGTTGAATACAGATATTTGCAAGCTCTGGTGGTAGAGAGAAGATACCCAGCCCCACGCTTGTTCCGTTTACTCACTGGGATCCACTTCCCTGTCTTCTCTACCCTCCCCTCATCCATGACAGGCTGACCTGTGCAGATCACATCAATGACTGTCTTGTCTTTTGTTTTTGACTGGGTCCAGTTAATAGAAAGCATCAATAGGAAAACTGAGGATTTAAGATAATCGGGTGTGGCTATTTATTCCTCAGGTTACTGCCCTTCAGGGTCACATTGGAAGGCTGCATTCTCAACCAAAATTACTGCCCCTCTCAAGGCAGCAGGTCTGCAAGACTGTCCATATGGATTCCAGAGACTTTTTTGTGGTAGAGGTCATAAAGAGCCCACAATACTGTCTTGTTGCTCATGGTGGTACTGCACCCTGTCCAGCCCTCATAAAGGCTCCCATAATTAATATATTTTAGAATCATTTTAAATATGAGTGCCATCTGTTTCCAGCTGGTACCCTGACTAATTGAATGGCTAAGGGAGATTAAATATCAAGAATGACTCCTAGGGTTCTGGCTACATAAGAGGATTGATCATGGTGTAATTCACTGAAATTAGAAATACAGAAAGATTAACATTGAAGAGAAACATCATGACTGAATGAATATATTCTGGAAATGTTGAGTTATGGCTTCCTTTTACACATCCAAGTGGATATGCTAAGTGAACCATTGGTCGTATAAGACCAAAGTTAGTCAAGAAAGTAGCATAGGACTTCCTGTTAACTATCAACCATGCTAGAAGAGGTCCAGAAAGGAAATAGAGGCAGAATGCTAGTAGGAAATGGGCTTAAATAACCCAATAAAACAATCTTTGCCTTCAAAGAGGTGATTATTCCTTCTGCTCGACTAACGTTGAAGCTTTCTGCGGGACAGAAGTATGTCTGTTTTATCCTAGTGCTCATCTTTCAATTGTGTACATTTGCTGTATCCATGCTACTTATGACATAGAAGCAATCCCCTAACACCATGTCTAACACAAAGTAGTTGCTGTGTAAGTGTCATCTGAGTAAATGAATTTTGTACTATGTGTGGATTTTAATTATCCACAATGCAAGTGAACGTGGAAAACATGGAGAAAGCATTCCAAATGACACCCAACAGACTTAGCAACAACGTTAAACGTGCCTTTAGCATTCTGTTGGAGAACATGAGCTTGCTTTTTTGCCTACACTTCCATTCCAGTCGGAACAATCACATAAAGGCATTGGATCCTAGTCCAAGGTTTTAGTCCTTAGCTGGAAGTTGTAAGTCTTTAAAGTTCAAATTTCCTAATTTCACATTAAGAAATTAGATAGAAGAGCCTTGAAGTGACTTGCCCACAGAAATACAATGAGTTACCAGAAGAGGTAAGTAACATTAAGAACGTAAATCTCTGAACATTCAATCTAGGCAATCTTTTCATTTAAATTTATTTCTCTCTTCTTTTTTTTCTTTTTTATCCATGTAATACTGTGTTTTCTTTTGATAAGATGGAAAGACAGAGAAGTACAAAAATAATTTAAAATCACCCTTAAACACACTAACAAACTCAAGAAATTGTGAAAGGCAGAATAACGCCCCTCCACGAAAGATGTTCATGACATAATCCTAGAGGCCTCTGCGTACATTACCTTAGATGGCAGAAACGACTTTAAAGGTGTGATTAAAATTAAGGACCTTGAGATAGATAGTGCTGAATTATCAGGATGGTTTCAATAGAATAACAAGCATCATTTAAACTGGAAGAAACATGTGGAAGAGAAGTCAAGGTTAGAGAAAGATTTGAAGATCATAAGATGCTGCCTTTGAAGATTTCCTTCATGTTCCCAAGACCCAGGAAGGTAGATGGTCTTTAGAAGCTGGAAAAGGTGAAGAAACAGAATTTTCCATAGAGCCCTGAACAGGAAGGTAACCCTGCTGACACCTTGATTTCAGACTCCGCACCTCCAGAATGGTCAGATAACTAATCTATGCTGTTTTATGCCATGAAACCTGTAGTCATTTCTTAGGGCAGCAACAAAAAAATATATAGTTATCCACAATGTAATCTAATCATACAAATATTTAAAAGTGGAGAAACCTTCCTGGCTGCAGAGAATCAGAGAGATGTTATAAGAAAGAAAAAAACAGCTACTGTTTAATTACTTTGGTGTATAGCTTTTTATTCCTTTTAAATTAAAAAACATTTTTCAAAACTAGAAATATTTGTTAGTTTTACTTTTATAAGAACTATTTATATGTGTAAACCATTTATGTAACTATTACTTTTGTAATTTTTTCATTTAAGTTGAATTTCATTATATTTCTAGATTTATACATATTTTAGTTATTTATACTAACATGTAACACATTAAAATAACTTCTTGATTTTTCCAGTAAGTTTATAACCAAACCTAAATATCAAGTAAATGTTTGTTTACAGTGAGAAGAAATTTTTATTTGTGTTTTATTCTTTAATCTTTTAAACCATCTGAAATATACATAAAAGAGACAAGATATTTGTTTTTCCAAATTTTCAGAAAGATTTTCTTGTTGTGTAATCTGTCCTTTCTTTATTAATTACAGTGCCACTTTCATAATATATTAAACAGATATACCTGGGTATTGTTAAAAGGATTTATATTCTGCTGTATTAATATATCTTTTTCTATTTTGGACAGTGTTATATTGTTTACAAGTACTTATCTTCACTATGCCTTTTTACATTTGCCAGTGTAACATTTAGCTTTCATGTTCTTTTTTGTTCAAATTTTTGCTGTTCTCACATCTTTATGAATTTATATATACACGACTATATTAGGCAACAGCAATAAAGACTTCAATGTATTATTTTAGAAATAAAAAATGATTTAACTTAATTTAGAGAATTGCCATTTTAATAACATGGCATTTTCCTGTTCATGAACTAGGAATATTTCTCCAATTATTTGTCTTTTATATACGTTAATAATGCTTTATACTTTTTTCCGGAAAAAATTTGCACATTCCTTATTGAATTTATCCCAGGATGTATTTTATGTTTACATCTATTATGTATGGTAGCATATTCTCCCTGTTATGATAGTTATTACAGAATATAGACAGTGTAATGATACTATATCCTGACTTTTTAACAACTCCCCAGTTGAACTCTCTTGTTACCTCTAATAACGTTGAGGTATCATGAGTTTTGGGCATTATTCCAAATTTTTGTGCAAATATGTTCATATGCTTTATGTAGTCATAAGCAATTAAATATTTTGAAAATTGTACTTTTGGTGGCAATAGGACCAGAATACCCTGACCTGTGATATTTGTCAGGCATCCACTGTAAGTATGGAATATTATTATAGTCAATGAGTAATAAATGTTTGGTGTGTGACTGAATGTATTCCACAGTTATTTTCAAGGTTATCGTACATGTTTTGGTACTGTAAACTGTTTCCAAATTAAAGCAAGTGTTATTTCTGAATGCTAGACTAAATGTGAAAGCAAAATATTGTCTGATATACAGTAATTTTGATTCACATCAACATATTTTTGCCCGTTGATTCATTTGTCAGTACTGTAATATGAGGTTCAATCAAGCTTAATGCTTGTAGGAGTCATAGAAACTAAAAGTAAGCAATAATTTTGTGTCTAAATCTGAAGAGTCATAAGTAGTGCTGAATCTCTTCTCACACTAGTAATGCTAGTATTTTTTATTTAAAATGATAACAGTCTCCTCTAGCTGACTTGTACAATAGAGCAATATCAATAAGATAGATTTTTAAATTTTTTCGCAGCACAGTTATCATATAATGAGTTAATCTAATTGCTACCTTCATTTGTTACAACAATGTCTTAAGTGGAAATTTATATTAAATCACCCACGCCCATGTACCTGTATTATTTCATCCACATAAGAATTTTTCAGTTTCACATACATTAATTACATACGTAACTCCAGCTTGCTTCTTTTACTATTTGATTAAACCCAGATTTTGAAGCTGCTGTCTATTTACAGTCATATAATCAGGACCATAATATAACGTTTGTCTGCCAGCTGTGATATTCTTTTTTTATTTACTCAAACACATTCTTTTTGGTCAATGTGGGCTTCGGAACAACG
Organism: Rhinopithecus roxellana; assembly: GCF_007565055.1. Classification (NCBI taxonomy): domain Eukaryota; kingdom Metazoa; phylum Chordata; class Mammalia; order Primates; family Cercopithecidae; genus Rhinopithecus; species Rhinopithecus roxellana. The sequence goes on along the minus strand of NC_044568.1, from coordinate 38,314,470 downwards.
TGATGAACAAGAGAAGGTGCTGCTCTTACTCTGAAATGTTGGTTGACAACCAAGCTTCTTAGTTTAAAACTGCATACAAGTTGGTGTTATTAATATCAGATAGGGAGGACAGGAGGAGAAACATATGTTTCAGAGCTCTTTTAGTTTCTTCATATTTCTAGATAACTTGCCTTTTGTTTATGTTGTATTATTTCATAGAAAAATACATGTATGTGAATAAAAATGTTGACTAAATACAAATCACTTATGACACGTTCAGATGATACATTGACATACTATGTCCATCTTTGAATGATTGTGAAGATAAAATGCTAAATATGTGTGGGCTACTCCTTCTTCTATCTCCTAAACTGATGGCCTCACCTTACTGGTAGGATTAAAGAAAAGAAAAAAATATTTTCTTACAGTAGTAGCTGACCATGGTTGCTAGAATCCCAATTTAATGCCAAACTTCAAACTCTACTACCACCGGTTTATTTCTGCAGGGGAGTGAGAAAGAAAAATAATAAAAAAACAACTTTGCAGACTCCCAGAACTTCTCAAGAACCTATCCTTGGACTTAAATATGTATTCCTACTGCATACTATTCTTATTTTTACTCACTTTTCTAACTTCACCAGGGTTTTCCAATCAGTCATTTTTCTAGCAGGCTGTAGTACCCTCCTAGATAATCCCACAATACTTCCTACATCCATGTCAAAATTTAAGCTTGTATATCCATAATACTGTAAAATTATCTTATAATACATAGAGCATTTTGTTGTCCTAAGTTGTTAGGTGTCAGAGAAAAATTTCTTTAGTGGTAATTTTAACACTAGTTGGTTATCTTTTAAATGTAATCAAACCATATTATGTTTATGTGAACATTTCGCCAAGAGTCGGATGTTTACTTTTCGTGAGAGTTTATGGGCACAAGTATGTATTGAAATAACCACTTTATTCTTTCTTCTTTGTACTTTTAATTTTGTTTATATACAAGTGTATGAGTTTGCATGTGTGCATGTGTGCTAAGACTAATTTTATTCAGCTATGCTTATTGATAAAAGTAGATTCAATGACACTTCTAAAAGATGAAGAATTCCAGGACTTTATTTTCACAATGTTTATCCATTATGCATTTCTTCTATTGTTGCACAAATCAGTCATATGTAAAGAAGAATCTAGAGAGAAGCATGGGAAATTTTGATATGTATATTGGACTTATGTCTCAAGCATCTTTTCAGATTTTCTCATACGACTCCTGTCTTTCTTTCCTCTCCCCATCCTTTTCTCCCTCTTTCCTCTCTCTCTCAGGACTCTACACTCACACAGCACCTACACTCATTATAAAAGCATCAGGGCATGGGATTTGGCCCCCGATAGGCTGTTGAGTGGTTAGAAGCTATAACCTACAGGAGTACAAATTTTAGTATCCGGTGGCATGAGATATTGAGCAATAGAAAACAGGAAATAAAATGAAGCTTAGCAGATTGAATCATATTTGTTTCTACCGTCTTTGGATTACTCTAAGATGATACTGTTTCATGCAACTCTTTCAGGCAGTATCCCAGGTGCTGAGCAAAAATGCCTACTTCATGCCTGTGCTCAGAGCTGGCCGGTGTGATGACGCATCCTATACCATCACATTTGCATCTTGCCTTGCCTTGGTTCCCTTTACAAATTCATCTTTACTTTACTGGAATTCCACCACTGAAACACAGGGATAGCGTTTTAATATTAGTCCAAGTCCTCTTCTTGGAAAGCTGTGTCTGATGAATGAAAGAGAAATACATAGAACAGAGCAAACAAGGTTTTCAGGAAAAGGTGCAGTGGTGTGGTAATGATGTGGTGGGGCAAGAATCCATAAAGCCTAAATGACTAACATGCAAAGGCCAGATGCAATAAACAAGACACTAGGATCAAACGCAGGGTCATAGGGAATAAACAGGAGGAACCTGATGGATAGAAAAGAGCCTGGAGACTGAGGCTTTGAGAGAAAATGGAAAGGACTTTAATCATATCATTTGGATTGAGAGGTTTGGAAAGAAAAGCTGATGGAAAGCAGACTGAGGCTAAGTACATTATGATCAGTAGGCTGGAGTAGAGGAAAAATTACTGAGGACAGAGAAAGCAGAACTGTCAGATGGGAAACAATATAAATGTTTGAGGATAAGGTGTAAAAGTTCAAGTGAGAGTTGCTGAGAAGTAGCTATATAGAAGCAAGGACAAGAAAAGTATCATACCTGAGACATGTCAGGTGAACAGAGTTAAAAGAGTAATAATATTGACAGCAAGGAAAAGAAGAGGAAAAGAAGAGGGAGAGGTAGAAGACAAGAAAGAAGAGAAAGCAAATGAGGAGAAAGAGAAGGAGAAGGAAATATTGCAGGTTTTTTTTTTTTTTTTTTTTTCTTTCTGGAAGTCTGACCTCTCCTTTGAAAATTGGAAAAGGGTTTATTACTTTCCATTGGATTGACAGCCTTCAGTCTCTTGTCTTCCAAACTTAATTTTTTTCGATTGTATAAGTTAAGCTACACTCCTTTTGTATGTCCATCTATCATCTTGCCCCTAGAGAAGCTATGCTCTATTAAACATATGGATAACACACTGTGAATTTGGTTCTTCTGGCTACCTCGAGGGCCACGGTATGCATTATGATAATTTTGAAACCCAGCTTCTGACTATTAGTTAAGTAAATACATCTAGTCTCTATATATGTTTTTGTAGATTCTCTTGTTCTATTGGAATAGGTCATGAAAGTTTTCTGATAGCAGCTTCTACTTTTCATCCTTGGCCTTGAAAGAGTCTACCTCTAAGTTTTTCAATGATACTGACACTTCAGTCTGTTGCTGATCACAAAGGTAAAGTGTCTTCTAAGACCTTAATTCAGGAATCTGATTGGATCCCCTCCTTTATGTAGTATGTACTTTCTAGCATATGTACTTCTCTGAGTCTTTTTTGTCTTTTATTTTCTGTCACAGCAGTTCTGGCAGTCCTTTTCTGTAAGCTAACAACACTCATCCTAGGAGCCTGTTAGTACCACCTTCCAGTGCCTTCGCCAGCATGTGCAACCCTGTATCATGGAAAAGTTTTCCCATCTTGATAATGATTTATGTTTTAACTGGAACCCTCTTGATCTGGTACCCAATCATTTTTTACAATCTCGGACAGTGTATGTTTTCGGTGGTGGGGGCAGGGCTGTCCTGAAGAAACAGTGCATTTCTGCCTCAGTTATGTTGAGACTTAAGCTTAGTTAGTTGTTTTGTGACCTGGGTGGGTAGCAGTGGTAGATCCTAAGGGAGTGTATGTCACTGTGTGTGGCAGAAGGTGCTTTATAATCAAAAAGTGAAGCCAGGAAGTAGGGCCTTCGAGATTTACAGCTAGATGACCTACATAGACCCAGAGGGTTCTGTGAAGTCTGGGGATTTTAAGATCTTTGGGTGCATTGATTGCACGGATTTGTGTATCCCTTTCTCAGTCTCAGAATCTCAGTTCTTCCTTATCAGGGCTCTGACTTTGGCATAGCAAACCTGCTGGGATTGAGAATTCAGCCTTCTCTGGAGCTCTACTTATCCTATCATTAAGTTTTATATCTGATTCTCAATTTTCATGAGACTCTGGCTGCAGGAAAGAAGAGTGTCTTTGTATGAAACCAAAGGAGTCCTCTGGAATTTACACTTAACCTTTATTTGTTGAATTTTCACCGACACTCTTTCATTGTTCATCACCAATTAATTGGCTACTTCCAGAAATTTTCACCAAATTTATTCATTCTTAAATTACTGTTTTCCTTCTACTTCTACAACACCTGAATTATTGCACTTACCACTGTATTTCCTTCTACTGACAACCTATCTGAACGTGACCTGGTGAATGTTTTGATGGATTTGCTGCTCCCACATGACAGAGGCTGACGGTACTCCTTCCACCTTCTAGCAAGGATTGGGGTTCGGAGTGTCAGCCTGCCAGCCAAGGAGCCATCGTCAGCATTTCATTTTAGACACTGCTTCTCAAACCCTATGCAAATGTCAGGTATGAGAAAACAGGTTCTAAGACAAAAATATTTACATGGAGAAATTTTATTGGTGAATGAATTTAGCATCAACATCTGTGGTGAGGTGAAGGAAAGAGGACTGTAGAGGGAAAAGCTGTATCCTTGTTGAAATGCTAAAAGAAATGCTTCATCTAAACCCATGAGGAGCTCAAAAGCTGGAGAAACTTTTCAAAGTATCCAAAATGGAGAGATGCTATTCAAGCCTTTATATTCTCGCATTGAGTAATCATTTCATATGGGCTGCCTTTGAAGGAGGCATAGACTTGGGGTAAAGTAGCTCTCCTTGACCACTGGAAATTTCTAGAGAGTGATTTAAGCAATATATTTCAGTCATCAATAACCCAGAAGTTTGTAAGACTGAATGATTTTGTCCTGAGAAAGTGGATCTGGGAAATACCTTCATTTACATATTCAAGAAATAGGGTAAATTCATTAAAATAAACTTTTAAGGTAAAGCCAATATCATAAAATACCTCTGTTTTTTTGTTGCTGTTGAGCTGCAGTTTTTTCTTTCAGATTTTTACCAGCCTGAGTGGAGAGATGATGGTGATCAATAAAAAGGTTAATATTATCTATAAAAACAAATCAGTGGCCAGCTCTCCTGGACATTAGGACCCAAGAAGGATTTTTTTCTGAACTCTCATAAGTAGGACACTATGCAATTAATGTACAATATTTTAAATAACATCTTTATAGTAAGCAATATGGAGTTTCATGTAAGCATATCTATAATATCTCACAATAAGAATCAGTATCTCAACTCAGCATCAAATCCATTGAAAGTCATCAATCAGTATAAGGTATAATGAGAGCATGACTGTCAAATGACCTGGTTTTAGCTATTGATAAATTTTTGAGTACCTCAAACTGTGCATCCAGCCAGTATTTCTCTCCAAGTATTGTTCCTCTCAGCATAGCTTGCTTTTAAATACTCCGTAAACTAGAATAAACTTCATCATGTTAAGAACAGAATTTCTGGTGAGTTTCCTTGTCAATCCAAATTAGGTACTTTTTTTCTTTTTCACACAAGTAGTATTGACTATATTTCTCACCAACTAGAATGAAGAAGAAAATAAATTTCTATGAGAATATAAACAACACATGCCCATAGACTCATGAATGCAAATACACACATAATGAGTTTACCTTAAAATCTCACATGTAACAAATATTTATAAATTTACTGGGGTCAAGGAGAAGAGCAGACCATGACAAACATTGGTCTGTGTCAATAATGTTTCTGATCTAAGAATTATTTTTCCACAATATATTAAAACTTGCAAAAAGAAACCTTGTTTTATTTATAGGAACACAGAGATATTTAATTATTTGAGAATTCGAAGTCATACTTCACTAGTTAAAAATAAACATCCATGTACATTTAAGTTAAAAATAAAATCAATGTAAATAAAGTATCATGTGTCCTTTTTTGCTTTTGCACACAGAAAACTTAGCTCTAGTTAGTAGCTCTTAGCTCTTCAAGGGACATAACCACATCTTCCTTAATTGTTGTAGGAGTGTTTTGATGTATCTGATTTATTTGACGCTGGTACCAGATTAGATTTTACATAATTTCAAAAGTAGCTGGTAAAGTTCCATCAGATAGAGCAAACTGGATTTACCATTTGGTCTGAAAAAAACAAAACAGACAAACAAAATAATATTTTTGTTGTATGATTAATGAGTAAACTTTATTGTTAGAACAGTATTAGGTTCACAGTAAAATTGAACAGAAAATACAAAGAGTTCACATATACCTCCTGTCCTCCCCCACACACATTAACTCCTCTACCATCCACATCCTATACCACAGTGGTACACTTATTACAATAAATGAACCTACATTGGCATATTATCACCCAAAGTCCATAGTTAACATTAAGGCTCACCCTTGGTGTTGTATATTCTATGGCTTTGGATAACTTTATAATTTCATACATCTACCATTATAGTATCCTAAAGAATATTTTCCCTGACTTAAGAATTTCCTGTCTTCTGTGTATTCATCCCTACTTCTCTCCTAACCGCTTGCCAACTACTGATCTTTCTACTACCTCATAGTTTTGCCTTTTCCAGAATGTTGCATATTGGAATCCTACAGTATTAGCCTTTTCGTATTGCTTCTTTTAAGTAGTAGCAGGCGTTTAAGTTTCCTCCATGTCTTTTCATGGTTTGCTAGCCCTATTTTTCTTTCCCCGCCCCCTTATTAAGGGTTTAATAATATTCTGTTGTCTGTATGTGCCAAAGTTTATTTATCCATTTACCTACTGAAGGTTATGTTGGTTGCTTTCAACTTTGGCCCATCACGAATGAAGCCGCTATGAACATTCACGTATAAGTTTTATGTGAACATATGTTTTGAATTCATTTGTAAGAACACCAGGGAACACAATTTGGAGTTTTCCAGCTACCTTTCTACTACTGATTTCTAGTTTAATTTCATTGTGGTCTGAGAGCAGACACCATGTGATTTCTATTATTTTAAACATTTAATAAGATGTGTTTTATGGCCCAGAAGGTGGTGTATTTTAGTGACTAGTTCATGTAGGCTTAAGAAGAATGTGTATTCTGCTGTTGTTGGATGAAGCCGTCTATCTATAGATGTCAATACTATCCCATTGATTAATAGGACTGTTGAGTTCAAATGTGTCCTTACTGATTGGATCTGTCCATTTCTGATAGAGTGGTGTTAAAGTCCTCAACTATAATAGTGGATTTATCTATTTTTCTTTGAAGTTTTATACATGTTTGCCTTAAGATTTTGATCTTTTATTATTAGGCACATACACATTAAGATTTTTTATGTCTTCTTAACTATTAACCTCTTTATTATTATATGATGCTCATCTTTATCACTGATAACGTTTCTTGCTCTGAAGTTTACTATGTATAAAATTAATTCAGCTACTTCCATTTTCTTTTGATCAGTGTCACCATAGTTTTCCTTTCTCCCTCTATTTACTTTTAATCTACATGTCTTAATATTCAAAGTGGCTATTTTGTAGACAATATAGATTTGAGTTTTATGTTTAGCCTTATTCTAACAATCTCTGTTTTAATTGGAATATCTAAACAATTAATGTTTAAAGTGATTACTGATATATTTGGATTAACGTATTTGTTACTGTTTTCTATTTGTCAATCTTGTTTTTATTTCTATTTTTCTTTCTATACTGTTTTTGCTTTTTGTGGTTTTAATTGGACATTCTATATCCTTTTATTTTCCCTCCTTTCTTGGCATATCAACTATACTTTTTTTTTTTTTTTTTTTTTTTTTTTTTTTTAGTTTTTGCACTACAGCTTGTATATTTTCAACTAATCTAAGTCCACTTCCAAGTAATACTACAATAGTCCCCCCTTATTCGCAGGGATTGATATGTTTCAAGACCCATAGGTATTGCCTGAAATCACAGATAGTACCAAACCCTATATAAACTATGTGCAGCAGTCGGTCCAATAACTGAGACAGAATCTAAGGGAAATCAGTGCCTGGCAGGTGTCCCGGACAGCATGGATGTGCTTGATGGAGGGATAATTCACATCCAGAGCAGCAAAGAGTAGAATGGTGCAAGATTTCATCATACTACTCAGAACAGAATGCAATTAAAAACTGATGAATTGTTTATTTTTGGAATTCTCCTTTTCATATTTCTAGGCAGTGGATGACAGCAAGTAACTAATACCACAGAAACTGAAAACAGAGATAAAGGGAGACTACTGTATATCAGTTCAAGGTCAGTGTAATTACCTTATAATAAAATATTCTCATTTCCTTTCTCTAATCCCTTACATAAATGATTCATTGGTATCATTAATTTCATTTTTACATAAGAAAATATATATGTTCATAAGCTTATATACACATACATCATTGAATGCATTGTTTCTACTGTAATTTGAATAAACCATGATCTGATAGGTAAACTAAGAATAAGAAAAATATATGAGATTTTATTTTACCTTCAGGCATTCATTCTCTAATGCCCTTCCTTTCTTTATATAGATCTTATTTTCTGACCTATGTCATTTTCCTTTTCTCTGAAAAATTCATTTAAACATTTCTAGCAAGACACATTTACCAGTAACAGAGTCCCTCATTTTTTTTTTTTTTTTGTTTTTATGAGAAAGTCTTCATTTCTCCTTTCTTTTGATGGATAGTTTTCCAGACAAAATTTTAGTCTTATGGGTTTTATTTTTATTGTTGTTCTTCTTCTTTTTCTCTACAGTTTAATTCTCTCAAATCTCATTTTGTTTGCATGGTTTGGTAGGATAAGTAAGATGTAATTTTTATCTTTGTCCCTCTTCAGATAAGGTTTTTTTATTATTATTATACTTCATGTTCTAGGGTACATGTGCACAATGTACAGTTTTGTTACATATGTATACATGTACCATGTTGGTGTGCCCATTAACTCATCATTTACATTAGGCATATCTCCTAATGCTATCCCTCCTCCGTCCCCCCTCCCCACAACAGGCCCCAGTGTGTGATGTTCCCCTTCCTGTGTCTAAGTGATCTCATTGTTCAATTCCCACCTATGAGTGAGAACATGCGGTGTTTGGTTTTCTGTTCTTGCGATAGTTTGCTGAGAATGATGCTTTCCAGCTGCATCCATGTCCCTACAAAGGACATTAACTCATCCTTTTTTTTATGGCTGCATAGTATTCCATGGTGTATATGTGCCACATTTTCTTAATCCAGTCTGTCACTGATGGACATCTGGGTTGGTTCCATGTCTTTGCTATTGTGAATAGTGCCGCAATAAACATACATGTGCACGTGTCTTTATAGCAGCATGATTTATAATCCTTTGGGTATATACCCAGTAATAGGATGACTGGGTCAAATGGTTTTTCTAGTTCTAGATCCTTGAGGAATCGCCACACTGTCTTCCACAATGGTTGAACTAGTTTACAGTCCCGCCAACAGTGTAAAAGTGTTCCTATTTCTCCACATCCTCTCCAGCACCTGTTGTTTCCTGATTTTTTCATGATTGCCATTCTAACTGGTGAGATGGTATCTCATTGGGTTTTGCTTTGCATTTCTCTGATGGCTAGTGATGATGAGCATTTTTTCATGTGTCTGTTGGCTGCATAATTGTCTTCTTTTGAGAAGTGTCTGTTCATATCCTTTGCCCACTTTTTGATGGGGTTGTTTGTTTTTTCTTGTAAATTTGTTTGAGTTCTTTGTAGGTTCTGGATGTTAGCCCTTTGTCAGATGAGTAGATTGTAAAATTTTTCTCCCATTCTGTAGGTTGCCTGTTCACTCTGATGGTAGTTTCTTTTGCTGTGCAGAAGCTCTTTAGTTTAATTAGATCCCATTTGCCAATTTTGGCTTTTGTTGCCATTGCTTTTGGTGTTTTAGACATGAAGTCCTTGCCCATGCCTGTGTCCTGAATGGTATTGCCTAGGTTTTCTTCTAGGGTTTTTATGGCTTTAGGTCTAACATTTAAGTCTCTAATTCATCTTGAATTAATTTTTGTATAAGGAGTAAGGAAGGGATCCAGTTTCAGCTTTCTACTTATGGCTAGCCAGTTTTCCCAGCACCATTTATTAAATAGGGAATCCTTTCCCCATTTCTTTTTTTTCCCCCATTTTTTTCCGACCACTGACTTCTTTCAAAATTTTGTTTTATTTTTCATGAATATGATATGACTAGTTGTAGGTTGTTTGTTTTGCATTCATTTCATTTGGTATTCTCTGAGATTTCTGAATGTGTGGTAGTTGACATTAATTTTGGGAAATTCATATTTACTTCAAATATTGCTTCCATTATTTATCTGTTCCTGTCTTCCTCTTCTGGTATTCCAATTATGTGTTAGGGTTCTCTCAGCTACACTTTTTGTCGTTGGCCCAAAGTTCTTGGATATACTGTTCCTCATTTTTCAGTCTTTTTTTTCCTCTTTGCCTTTCAGTTTTGGAAATTTCTATTGTCATATTCTCAATCTCAGAGATTATTTTCATCAGTCATACCCTGTCTTCTAATTAGCTCATCAAAGGCGAATTTCTTTGTTTCTATTACAATATTTTTGGTCCCTAGCACATTTTTTATTTCATTTCCCTGCGTACGTTTTCCACCTGTTTTTTCATGTTGTCTACTTTTTCCATTTGAGCATTTAGCATTTTAATTACACTTGTTTTAAATTTCTGGCCTAATAATTCCAACATCATGGCCATTTCTTATTCTGGCTTTGATTCTTGTTCAGTTTCTTCAAACTGTGTTTTTTGTTTGTTTGTTTGTTTTGTTTTTTGCCTTTTATTATGCCTTGTAATTTTTTTCTTAAAATCTGCACATAGTATACTACATGAAAGAAATTTGAAAATAACCTTTCATAATGTGGTATAAGGTATGGAAAGAGGGAAAGTGTTCTATGTCCCTATAATTAGGTCTGAACTTTTCAGTGAGCCGATGTCCCTGGATTGTGAATGTTAATAGTGCTCCTCAGTCACCACCTCCCCTTAGATGGGACAGAATGGCTAAAAGGGGCTGGAGTTGGCTATTATACTTCTCACGCATGGAAGACTAGAGCCTGCTATAGCTGGCTATTTCCCTTCACTCAGGTAGGTTAGGCTCTGATAAAACCCTAGCAGGTTGGTCTCTGGAAAATAATTTCTCCTGAGGCCAGAACTTAAGAAGAGCAGAATGCTCAGAAATATTTCAACATGATTAATTTCTTTTTTTCCTGTTGAAAACATGACTTTCTTTTTTCATATTCATTGCGAGAACCCAGTAGAGCTCCCAGAGGTAAAAACTTAAGAAAATGTGGAACCTCTCTGTGACTAGGGCTCCTTGGAGGTTTAACTCTCAGATTTGTTGACATTGATTCTCTAGAAATTTGTTCATTACAGTTAGACATTCCCAGCTGTTTCCCATGGAAATTTCTGCTCATGGATTTCTGCTTCAATAAGTTATGATTGTCTGTATCGGCACATACCTCTGTCTAACGGTAGTTTGTCTTATGACCTTGCTTCTCTAATGGATTTAAGGAAAGTTGCTACTTTTAAAAAATTTGTTCAGCATTTTCCTTGTTGGTAGATTGGAGTGGTGACTTCTAAGTGCCTTTCCAGACCAGAAACTGGAAGTCCAATTATTTGAACAAACATTTCAATGAACTGGATACCAGGCAATAAAGGACTGTAATCCCTGAGAGACAAGAAGCAATCAAATTGTGCTCTATGATTGCCCCAGCTTAGTGTTTTAAGAGCGTTTACAGGCACTAGCAAAGAGGGGAAACCCAGCAGATCTCAGTGGACTCCCTGAGGTGAGGGGACACAGCTGAGAACTCAGAGTGATCAGGGTAGCTAGAGTTTTCAGGACTATTAGATAGGAGAGAGTTGTGCACACATACAGAGAGAGAACTCTTAGGAACTGCAGAGGAGTGTCAGGAAGTATTCAGCTTAGTTCAAGGGAATGCATATGAGGCAACTACATAAGGCTAAGAAAGAATCACCACCTGAAAGGATTAGAGGCAAAAATGCCAGATACTCCAACAGAACCAAGATTAGTTCCTGTTTCCACCAGCTAAATTGGACAAACTCATGATTCATGTCACTAGATAGAGTAGGAAAAGGATCTTGCCTAATTAGTGTGAAACAATTCATCCTAGACTGAATGCTGCATTGGTTCTGGCTAACATATCTTAAAAGCAGACACAAAGATATCAAGCTATTTCCAAGTGACTTAACTGAATCCCCGAATTTTAGAATGTTTATTGCAATAAAAAACATTCAGCACTCAAGAAGGCAAAACATACAGTGCCTGGCATCCTTTCAAAAATTATCAGGCTTGAAGGAAGTAGTAAAATATGACTAATTATGAGGGTAAAAAGTCAATTAATCAAAATCAACCAGAGCTCTAAAATGTTAGAATTAACAGACCAAGACATCAAAATAGTTATTCCAACTGCATCCCATATGCTCAAAAAGTTAAATAGAGATATGGGATATATAGATAGATAATAGCCACCTAGCTAGATATGTAGCTACATAGCAAGCTATACAGATATAGCTATAGATATGTCAGCTTAAAGTTCTAGATAAGAAACCCACGATGTCTGTCAGGAAATACTCATTGGGTGGGAAGAAATGATTATTAGACATTGCAAAAGAAAAGCTTAGTGCATTTGAAAACGTATAAATGAAAAGAATATTAAATTAAAACACAAAGTAAAAGAAAATTTTAAAAGTGGAAGACAGAACAATGTTTGAAGGAATAATGGTAATTTTTAAAATTTGAAACTATGAAGTTACAGATCATAGAAGCTTAAAGAACATGAAGCGTAATAAACATGAAAAAATTATATAGGACTGTCATAATCAAAATGTTCAAAAGCAGTAAGGAAGAGAAAAGCTTAATGTAAGCCAGAGAAAAAAAGACATTATATACAAAAGAGCAAAGATAAAGAAAACAGATTTCTTTTTAGAAACAAAGACAAGTGAAAAAATAGTGTAACATCTTTAAAGTACTGATGTCTTTGCTTTTAAAATCAGGAACAAGACAAGGATGTCTGCTCTCATCACTTCTATTCAATTTGTGCTAGATGTTCTAACTTGAACAATAAGGTACAAAAAAGAAGTAAAAATGTATCTAAATGGTAAAGAGGGAATAAACGGTCTCAATTTTCAGACCTCATGATTATGTATGCATAAAACCCAATTAGATCTACCAAAAAGCTACTATAGCAAATGAGTGAGTACAGCAAAGTTTCAAGATACAAGATACATAAGTGAAATCAATTCCATTTCTACCTATTAATAATGAATATTGCAAATTAAATGTATAAATACCATTCAAAAAAGCATACAAATATGTCATATAAGGTTTGACTTTGACAAAAGATTTGAAAGTTCTTTATATATGTACACCAAAAATCTATGCAATATTGCTGAGAGAAATTAAAGACCTAAAATTATATATATAAATATATATAATATGTATATACACACACATACATGCACAGTATGCATTTATATAGAATTCTTAAGTTGGAAGACTTAATAGTATTGAGATATACTTCTAAAATTAATGTACAAATTAAATAAAATTCTAATCAAAATCCAAACAGGTATTTTTTATAGACATCAATAAATTGATTATAAAACTAATATGGAAATTTGATGGACCTAGAATAGCCAAAACAATTTTGAAAAAAAAAATCAAAGTGGTAGAGTTAATACCACCTGATTTCACATGTCATCATAAGGCAACAACACTAACACAATGTGGTATTGTAACAAATATAGATAAAAGATCAATGGAATGCAATGGAGAGCCTCAAATAATATCATGCATACATATGAAGAACTAATTTTTTTGATATAAGTGTCAAGGCAATTCAGTAGGGAAAGGATTGCTTTTGTAACAATTTGTCCTGTAAAATGGGAAATTATATATATAAACATTTCAAGAGAAAAGATTAGTGCATTTAAAGACATATTAATAAACGCAATTTGAAATTAAAACACAAAGTAAAAACAAAATTTAAAAAGTAGAAGAGACAGAAAGATATTTGAAGAAATAATGTTTTTATTTGAAGCAAAATATAAAGCTATAAATTATTGAGACTTAAACAACATGAAGCACAAAAAATATGAAAAAAATTATATAGGACTGTCATAATCAAAATGTTCAAAAGTAATAAGATATACAGGTGAATTTATTAAATTCTTTGGATTCTGTAAAATTAACTCAAAATGGATTGTAGACTTCAACGTAAAACCTAAGACAACTGTAAAATTTTTATTAGAAAGTACAGGTGAAAAATGATGACTTTGAGCTAGACAATGACTTCTTAGACATAAAACTACAAAAAAATAGTCCATGCACATATATACCCATGTAACAAACCTGCATGTCCTGAGCATGTATCCCAGAACTTAAAAAAATAAAAAATAGTCCATGAAAGAACAAATTGATAAAATGAACTCCATCAATATTCACAGCTTATCCTTATTGAAAGACCCAGGTAAGACAAGAAAAGGCAAGCCATAGACTGAATGAAAATTTTGCAAAAATTATTATCTGGTAAAGGGCTTATTTCCAGGATATGTAAAGTACATTTAAAAACTCCATAAGAAAAACAAACAACCCGATTAAAAATGGACAAAGTATAGGAACAGACACTTTACCAAAGAAAATATGTGGACAGCACATAAGCACATGAAAAGATGCTTAGCATCACTGATCATTAGGGAAACACCATTTGAAATCGTAATGACATATCACTGCATACCTATCGGAATAGCCAGAAAATAAAAACTGACCATACCAAGTTTTGGTGAGGATGAAACTCTGATATAGTACTGGAAGGAATGTAAAGTGGTAGGATCGCTTTAGGAAATATTTCAGCAGTTTTTAAAAAAGTTATGCCTACACCTGTCAGATAATCCATCTGTTTCACTCCTAGGTGCAGTTTACCCTTGAACAATGCTGGGCTTAAGGGTGCCAACACCCTGAGCAGTTCAAAATTCATGTATAATCTTTGACTCCCCCCAGAACTTAACTATTAAAGGCCTACTGTTAACTGAAAGCCTTACCAATAAGGTAAGTGGCAAATTAACAGATATTTTGTAAGGTATATATATAGTATGCTGTACTCTTACAATAAACTAAGCTAGAGAAAACAGCATGTTATTAAGAAAATAATAAGGAAGAGAAAATCTATGTCCTATTCATCGGGTAAAAGTAGTAAAGGTCTTCATATTTGTCATCTTCACTTTGAGTAGGTTGAGTAGGCTGAAAAAGAGGAGAGACGGAAAGGAGGGAGAGAAGGGATTGGTTTTGCTGTCTCAGAGCTAGCAGAGGCAGAAGAAAATCCATGTAAAAGTAGACCTGCACCTTTCAAACTCGTGCTGTTCAAGGGTCAACTGTATTTACCAAAGACAAACCAAGGCACATGTTTATACAAAGAATTGCCTAAGAATGATTGTAGTGGCTTTATTTGCAATAGCCTCAAAGTGGAAGCAATATCAACAGGTGAATGGACAGACAACCTCTGGTACATCTACACAATGGGACACTATTCAGCAATACAAAGGGACAGACTATTGATATATACTACAAGACAAATGCATCCAGAATAATTATGCCAAGTGAAAGAAACCAGACCAGTAAAACTACACACATCATTGTTCTATTTATAAATTTTAGAAAGTGAAAACTAATCCATTGTGATAGAAAACAAGTAAGTGGGAAGGATGAGGAGGAGGAATTAGTGAGCTGAGATTAAAGGGAGGGGATTACAAAGAGACACCATCAAACGTTTGGAGTAATCAAAATGTTCATTATCTGAATTTGGTGATGGTTTCACTGGAATATACATAAGGCAAACTTATTAAATGCCTTAAATGTGTGCAGGCTGGAAATCCAGCACACTGGAAATCTAGAAGAATTGATGCTGCAGATTTGTTTTCACATATCAGTTACATCATAATAACAACGTTAAAATATTCAAAAAGAGATGAGCATGTAAACCCTTTATAACAATAACTTTGAAAATATGAATTTAAAATGTTCTAGAAAAAATATAATTTTAGGCCGGGCGCGGTGGCTGAAGCCTGTAATCCCAGCACTTTGGGAGGCCGAGACGGGCGGATCACGAGGTCAGGAGATGACCATCCTGGCTAACACGGTGAAACCCCGTCTCTCCTAAAAAACACAAAAAACTAGCCGGGCGAGGTGGCGGGCACCTGTAGTCCCAGCTACTCTGGAGGCTGAGGCAGGAGAATGGTGTAAACCCGGGAGGCGGAGCTTGCAGTGAGCTGAGATCCGGCCACTGCACTCCAGCCTGGATGGCAGAGCAAGACTCCGTCTCAAAAAAAAAAAAAAAAAAAAAGAAAAAGAAAAAAAGAAATAATTTTAGTTACAGTGAAAATAATTGAATTGTCAGTTACTAACATGCACACTCACATAACGTTTTCTACAGATTTATGATAGGAAAGACAAACACTGTTTAATTGCTATTTTCTGTTTTTATAAATCAAGGGAAACAGGGCAGAAGAAATAATACAGTGATGCAAATAGAGAAGTTAAAAATAATAAATAAATACATAAACAGTTTATTTTTTTGTGATTTTCCCATCTTGATCACAGTCCTAGGGAGAATGGATTGGCCTTCCTCTCTTGATTCATTATTTATTTGAGCATTTTATAATAGGTTTCTTCTTTTCCTTTATTATTTTTCAGATCATTTGCTATGTCTATTACCAAAACTTTTTTAAAGAAAATCTCACCATGAAAAAAGAAACCAAAAACAATAATAACCGCAACAACAACCACCCTTTACTGAAATCTTTACTTGGGGTTTTTCAGCTCTGGTTCATCAATAAATGGAAGCACTTTCCTAAGGCAGAAAATAGAATAATAGGAAAAATGTTTCTGAATCAATGATGAGAAGATGAAAGGAAACGAATTTAAAATTCAGTTTGAAAAATGTAAGTTGGAAAAACTAGATTTGTGTGTTTCTTATGCTAATTGGCATCTGTTTTGATATCTACCTATATTTTAAACATGCGCATCTAGAAACTAGAACTTATATTTTTCTCAAAACTTCTCTATTAATAATACCATATTCACTTAAGAAACCAATGACATAATATTCAGATCATCATTTCTCTCCCTACTTACTCACCTAGAAGTAATTGATCCTGTCTTCTAAGTACTTCTAATAAATGTACTAAAGAGGTAAACTTGTGGAATGTGATCAAAATATAACTTTAATTTTGTATTGTATTACTCTTTAAAATGTATTCATTATAGAAAAAAATCCCCTTTGTTATTGCATAAAACCTCTGTAGCAGATCCCATAATTTCTCTGTTTGCTTTAGATAATAAAATATCTTATGCTTAATTTTTGCTGTAAACATCTCCATTGAGAAGACATTGAATCCTACATTGATTAACATTTTAAAATTCTATTAAGATCAAGACTTCTCCCACCTCTATGACTAGGACTGGTTTTGAATTTGGTACCTTCTTCTAGACAAAAGAGTGTAGCCAACTAGTTCTCTCTCATTCACTTCTTCTCTCAGTAGCTCATGGCTGTCAGTGACCTCTTCAGTACTGACACATGTGAGAAAAAAAAGAAGAAAAAAGCTCTGCTTTACTGACAAGATATTGTTTATATTACTCAGTGTTCTCCAGAGAAAAAGGACCTATAAGATACATAATATATATATACACACATACACACACATGTGTGTACGTAGACATATGTGTGTATGTATGTCTATAAATACATATGCGTGTATACACACATGCACACATGCATATATACAGTGGACAACATGGGTTTGAACTGTGTGAGTCTACTCATACATGGATTTTCCTCCATCTCTGACAACCTTGAGATAACAAGACCCCTCCTCTTCCTACTCCTCAGCCTCCTCAAATATGACAATGAGGATATAAACATTTATGATTATCTACTTTCACTTAATGATTAGTAAATATATTTTCTCTGTCTTATAATTTTCTTTTCTCTAGCTTACTTTATTATTAGAATGCCATATACAATACATATAACATACAAAATATGTGTTAATATACTATTTGTGTTTTCAATAAGGCTTTGGGTCGTCAATAGGCTATCAGTAGTTGAGTTTAGGGGCATTCAAAAGTTATACACAGATTTTTTGACTGCGTGGGCATCACCACCTCCAACGCGTGCATTGTTCACGGGTCAACTGTATATACCTACAAGGAATTGGCTTACATGACTATGGAGACTGGAAAGTCCAAAATCTGCAGTGTGGTTTATCAGGCTCTAAGTCCAGAAGAGTTGATGTTGCAAATTTGTTTTGAAGGTAATCTCTGGAAAATTTCATTTTGTTCAAAAAGGCCATTTTGTTCTACTTAGGCCTTCTGCTTACTAAATAATACCCATGCACATTGTGGAAGGGAATCTGCTTCAATGTGCATTAATTTAAATGTTAATCTCATCAAAAAAAACACCACCAAAGTTGACACATAAAATTAACCATCACACCATTACAAAGGGACTTTACTCCCATTGAACTTAGCAAATGCTTAAAACTGATGTCTTATTTAATGACTTCTGTGGAGCCTTCCTGTGATAACTGATGTACTGTGTCCCTTTGAGTATGTCTACTCATGCAGTCCCTAGATTTCTATAGATACTCTTTGTTCTTTCTTGGCTGTATTCCATTGTGCTTCCCGCATGTGCAATGATGCATGAGTCAAGCAGTACTAGGGTACCTATCTTGTGACTCATTTCTGCGCCCCCCAAAAGTCAAATATCCTGATATCCTGTGCCCTTATCTCATATATTCAAAAACACTTGTAATCTAAGAATTAAGTGAAATTTCTAATAAAAGATGTTTGTTTAAAAATTATAAAAGAAACAAGGAAGGTACAACGACAAATAGAAGAAAGGAACAAAAACAGAAGTATGAGCTGAGTTCTGGCTTCAAGGTATCTAGAATACCTTATTTAGAAAGAAACAGATGGGTAATAATCATATGTTATTAGTGTAAGTAACTTCAAAAGGCTATCGCCTTTTTTTATTGCATACTCTCTGTGTACAAGAATATGAACAATTTTCCACCCAGCCAGCAGACACAATATTAGAGAATAAATAGCTTAACTTTTAAGAAATGTTACAATTGCTCAATTGTAGTATAGTAAAATAAATGTGCTGTTTTAGTTCTAACATAAGCATCACGGCTATCCTGAAATTACAGCAAGATCGAAAACATAAATCTGCATAATGTTTCTAGTGTCTAGTCCTGTGAATTTACTACAATAATACTAGCAGAATTGGAAAAAATAAAATCAAGTATCACAAACCGATTTAAACCCCCATCCCTGTCACATTTTGGAACAAGAAAAAAAAGGTATTAATCAGTATTTGTATCTCCCATGACTTTTATACTTTGCAATCTTATGGAATAGCATGATTTTTCCACTATGTTTTATAAGGTGATTTCCCTGAATGATACACATAATTTTTTCAATCTAAAATGAAAATCTTGAATCAAAGGCTGCAAGAAACACACACCCACATACGTGCACACACACACGTACACACACTTCCCAAATGACAACATTGGATACAGGTCAAAATGATGTTCATTTACTGATATAACATAAAACAATAATTTTTGTAATTTTTAATTTTTGTGGGTACATATTAAGTGCATATATTTGTGGGTACATGAAATACTTTGACATAGGTATAAAATGTGAAATAATCACACCACTCCCTCAGGCATTTATCCTTTGTGTTACAAACAATCCAATTATATTCTTTTAGTTGTTTTTAAATGTACAATTAAATTGTTACTATTGTCACCCTGCTATACTATCAAATACTGAACCTTATTTATTATTTGTAACTATTTTTGTACCCATTAACCACTCCCACTTTCCCACCATCCCTCCATTACCCTTCTCAGCCTCTGGTAACTATCATTCTACTCTCTAGCTCCATTAATTCATTTAATTTTTAGCTCCCACAAATAAGTGAGAACATGCAAAATTTGTCATTTTGTGCATGGCTTACTTCATTTAATATAACGACCTCCTGTTCCATCCATGTTGTTGCAAATGATAGGATTCCTTTTGATAGCTG
This sequence comes from Rhinopithecus roxellana, assembly GCF_007565055.1. Classification (NCBI taxonomy): domain Eukaryota; kingdom Metazoa; phylum Chordata; class Mammalia; order Primates; family Cercopithecidae; genus Rhinopithecus; species Rhinopithecus roxellana. The sequence continues at coordinate 38,294,850 of NC_044568.1, read as the reverse complement.
AATAGTACTTCGTTGCATATATGTGCCACAGTTTCTTTATCCATTCGTCTGTTGGACACTTAGGTTCTTTCAAATCTTGGCTATTGTAACTCATGCTGCGTTAATCGTGGTAGTCAAGATATCTCTTTGAAAACTGATTTCTTTTCCTTTGGATATATACTCAGCAGTGGGATTGCTGGATCATGTGGCAGGTCTGTTTTTAATATTTGAGGAAATTCCAAACTGTTCTTCATAGTGGTTATACTAATTGACATTTCTGTCAACAGTGTGCAAGGGTTCCCTTTTCTCCAGATACTTGCTAGCATTGGTTATAGTCTTTTAGATAAAAGCCATTGTATCTGGGGTGACATAATAAATATCTCATGTTGTGATTTGTATTTCTCTGATGGCCAGTGATGTTGAGTACCTTTCCATATACCCATATACCTACTTGCAACTTGTAGTCTTCCTTTGAGAAATATCTATTCAGGTCTTTAGCCCACTTTTTAATTAGATTATTAGATTTATTCCTATGGAGTGGTTTAAGCTCCTTATATATTATATTGCTAATCTCTTGTGAGATGGATAGTTTGCAGATATTCTCTCCCATTCTATGGATTGTCTCTTCACATTGTTGATTTTTTTTTTTTTTTTTTTTTTTTTTTTCTGTGCAGAAACTTGTTAAGTTATGTGATCTCATTTGTTCATTTTTGTTTTGGGCACCTGTGTTTATGGGGTATTATTCAATAAATCTTTGCCCAGTTTAATGACCTAGGATGTTCCTGCAGTGTTTTCTTTCAGTAGTTTCATTGTTTGAGGTCTTAGGTTTCAGTCTTTAATCCATTTTGATTTCATTTTTGTATAGATGAGAGATAGGGGTCTAGTTTTATTCTTCTGTGTATGAACATCCAGTTTATTTTCAGCACCAGTTGTTGAAGAGGCTGACCTTTCCTGTATGTATGTTCGTGGCATCTTTGTCAAAACTCAGTTTATTGTACATACATGATTTGTTTCTGGGTACTCTAATCTGTTCTATTGGTCTATGTATCTGTTTTTATGCCAGTAACATACTGTTTTGTTTACTATAGCTCTGTAATACAATTTGAAGTCAGATAATGTGATTTCTCCAGTTTTGTTCTTCCTGCTCAGGATAGCTTTGGCTATTGTGGATCTTTTATGGGTCCATACAAATTTTAGGATTGTTTTTTATATTTCTGAATAGAAATAATACTGATATTTTGATATGAATTGCATTGAATCTGTCTAATGCTTTGGATAATATAGACATTTTAGCAATATTAATTCTTTCAATCCATGAACGTGGAGTATCTTCCCATTTTTTCTGTCCTCTTCTGTTTCTTTCTTTTTTTATAGTTTTCATTGTAGAGATCTTTCCATTTTTTGCTTAATTTCTATGTATTTCATCATATTTGTAGCTATTATAAATGGGACTACTTTTTTGTTGCTTTTTCGGATTGTTCCCTGCTGGCATATCGAAATGCTACTTTTTTTTGTATAACTTAGTATCCTACAAATTTACTATATTTGTTTATCATCTCTAATCGATTTTGGTGAATCTTTAGGTTTTGCCAAATATAAGGTCATGTTATCTAGGAGCTAAGGCCTAGAATGGGTGCCTCAGGACCCAGCCTGGTGCCCTATCCTACTGTGGTTGAGCTGGTATCCAAATTGCAAGACAAAGTCCTCTTTACTCTTCCCTCTCCTCTCCTCCATTCAAAGGAAGGAGTCTCTTTTGAAACTCCGAGCTGTGCACCCTGGAGTTGGCTATCCTGGCTAGTGTCTCACTGGGTCATATGCTCCCCACGTCCACTGGCTCCCAGAACAACACAGCACTAGGAGTTGCCTAGGAGTTACAGTCCTTGTGGCCTAGACTACCTTTCAAGTTTATTTATGAGCCCAGAGCCCTTTAGCCCACAGTGGCAAGGCTTGTCAAAACTCAACTTCTGATTGCTGGGATATACCATGGGTAAGGTTGGTCTAAATGCTCTCTTCATGGGCACTGGATGAGTTCTGCCTGTTGTTTCTTTCCATTGTAACAGGTCAGCACTGACTTTCAATGTGAAGTCCCACAATCTCTGCACTCTCTCTCCCCCATACCAACAGATTCTCCCTGTCATGTGGCCACTGCTGGGGAATGGAGGAGGGGTGACATTGGTAATTCAAGACTGTCTTTCCTACTCTCTTTAGTGTTTCCTTCAATGATATGAAGTTAAAGCCAGGTACTGTGATCACTCACCTGATTTTTCATTTTTGGAAATGTGCTTTCTTGTATAGATAGTGTGTTCCTGCAGGGAAGATGATCAGTGGAAATTTCTGTTCAGCCATTTTGCTCTTCCTCCTCCAGCGATATTTTAATTTGATGTTTTTGAACTGTGTATTCAAGCAGTGACTATTACCTAGTGTCAATAAGCTAAATGTTTTACATACATCCTATCATTTAATTCTTATAAGCACCCAATGAGGTAGGTGTAAAGATTGGACTCCACAGGAAGCAGACTGTGAGATGGAGATTACCATGCAGAATGCTCTTAAAGAAACCTCAAGGTTAAAACCCCTAGAAAGGAGATGAAGAAGATGTTATTGGCAGAGAGATAAGTTGAGGTGTAATACAGGCCTAACCTGCAACAACAGAACTAGAACTATTGCCAACCTTACCAAGGGCTCAGGAGTTATAATGACTTTTCATATTTTTCCTTATTTAGGCTAAGATTGGTAGGTGTTTATATCAGTTATCAGTTATTGGATGGGAGTCACCTTTGATTCTCAGTGGCTGAGGCAATCCTTGAAGGTACTGGTAGTTGATATCTATCAGCAGACAGCAGCCCCAGCAGTAGGAACAAAAGTTTTCAATGGATTGAGGTCTTCATGGTAAAACCGAGTAAACTCAGAGAGCAATCACAGTCCTCCCTTTGGTCGTTTGAAACTACTTTTTGACATAAATTCTAGGATCAGGACTTCTAAAAGTCTGGTGGATCTATCTTACTAAGGAAAACTTGGAAGAAGAAGGTTTTTGGATTGACCAGAATTACTGAGTCTGGTCTTTGAGCCACAGCTAATTATTGCCATCTCTCTTCCCCACTATTGATATGAAATTTTCTTCACCCTTATCTAGCACCTCTTCTCTGCTCAGTGGCTTGATCCCGTGGCATGGCCACACCTTCATCAATCATCAAAGTCAGGGATTCTTGCCTTTGTTTATTTCTATCAAAATTAAGTAAAGGACTATCAAAACACACCCAGTTGAATTACCTGGCTGTCAGACATATTCCTCTCTTCCTCCATTTGTAACATCAGCCCTACCCTCTCCTGATAATGGGAGTTAAATGCAATTCCCCAAGTGGTAAGTTCCGTTCTTGCTGGCTAGTTCCTTAAAACAAGGAGCCTACATTAGTTTGCTAGAAATGCAGCAACAAAGTAGCACAGCATGGGTGTTTGAAATAATGGAAATTTATTGTCTAAGTTCTAGAAGTTAGAATTTCAAGATCAAGGTGTTAGCAGTATTGGCTTATTCTAGGACTAGTGGTAAAGAATTTGTTCTATGCCTTTCCCCTACCTTCTTGTGGTTTATTGGTCATCCTTGACAATCCATGGCTTGTAGATGCATCACCCAGATCTCTGTCTTCATTTTCAAATGTCCCTTCTGTTTGCATATATGTGTCCAAATTTCCCCTTTTTAGAAGGGCACTGGCTATATTGGATTAGTGCCCACCCCAGTGATCTCATCTTAACTTGATTTTCTCTGGAAAAACAAAACCAAACCTATCTCCAAGTAAAGTCACATTCTAAGATATCAGGGGTTAGGAGTTCAACATATTAATTTGAAAAGGGACTTAAACACATAATAGAGTCCAAAATGCCCAGGGAGTATTCATATGAGGCTCTCTATCTTGTGGTATTATCTCAATGGGAACTCCAAAACAGCAGAACCTAGATTTTAAGAGACAGAAAACACATATTCCACAAATGGGTCACTGGAAATTATAATAAATGGGGTCATTTGCTTCAATCCCTCAGTTTCAGGACCCATGCATTTATTTTTTAATATTGATAGAACATCATATAATGGGATTTGCTTCATAGTTTATATTGCATCCTGGAGAATGATTATATTCTCTTGAAGTACTGCCTCTAAGCTCTCTATCTGTACTTTACAGCCCATTCTAAGGCTGGCTGCTTATGGATGGTGAGGCATGTGATACAGTGGACGCTAGGCAAAATTTCTCACTCTCATACCATTTTTAACTTTTTTTTTAAATGATTCCCCTGTTATGTGGCTTCCCTGTCATGTCACATTTTGTGCTGTGAATCAAGCACCCTGTAATACATGCATGTTGGTGTTTTCTGAGGTTCTTCAGGAAGAAAAGAAAAACTAATACCTAAACAATGGGTCTATTCTTATAAATAAAAAGTAAAAACATAACCAAACATCGTCAGTCACAAAAATAGAAAACAGCAACAAAACTGACTCTCCCAAGTAGAATAAAGTCAGTGTACTAAACTAGTTGATACTGGCTGAGTGAGGGGTGGTGCAATATTAAAGACTCCATGCTGCTCTTTGGGTTCACAGTTTGGATATTAGGTGGCAGCAGTAGGTAGATTATCCCTGGCACTGGATCCCCTGTTACTTCCACTTTGGCTATGATGTTTATGAATTAATTGTGCCAATTTGGGGTTGGATTACACAAGACCCTGGCTAATTTTCAATAGGCTGGGTCATTTATATTTGGTCGTTTAATTTTTTTTTCCCCATGGCATGTGCTTTCTGAAGGTGATTAACATGCAATGTGAAGTTCTTCTTAATTTGTGCCCACTAATTTACCCATTCACAACTTGCTACTCTAGTTCTCTGTGTTCCAAATTTTCAATATTATTCTTCAAGGAACCTGACCAAACAACGAAGCCTTTTGCCATTGGCCATGAGTTCATATATTTCCTGAACTTGAGTTCATTCTCATTAAAGGTAAATAAGGTAACCCAGGTGCCCTTAGAGAAAATTGTTTCTTGTCACTGGTGCATCTGCCTTCTACTTATGGCTTCTATCCATGTACCAGGCTGACCAGTTAATTCATTAACAAAGTTTGGAGTTCCCTTTCTTATCAACTAGCCATGATGAATCCACATGCACCCATAAGTTTGAGCTGAAAGAGAGAGGTACTGACATTATAGCAGTAGGTGACCTAGTAGTTTGAATTACCTGATTGTTCAGCTTTCTTGTTCCCCTAGCCCTACTTGTACTCGATTCATCTTTCAGTGAGTTGTTGCTGGGTCCACCCAGACTCATGATCTGATGTTTGATAGAACCCAGCTAATGAAAGGCAATTTTAGCTACATGGTCACTTGACATTCCATGGTTGGGTATTCCATCTCTACCAGGACTGCTGAGAGTTATTTATTAAAATGTGTTTAAATCTCAGATACAGATGGCATCATTTTAATTGAAAACCCTAAGGTTCTCTGTTGTGATTGTCTTACTGGGGCTTACTGTAAACTACATACCACATATTTTTCCTGCCACTGATACCTCTAATACTGTAAAGTTTGATGGATAATCTAGTGAAAGTGACAAGATGACTTGTTCCAAAGACTAGATGGTTTGATCTTTTTCCTGCTCTTGTCTCCATTCCAAACAAGATATTTAGAACATCCCACTCTCTTTACAGACAGTTAATTCATGTAGATTGCCCTGGTACGTTTGGGGAAGTACTGTGGAGATCAATACTGTGTAACTTACTAACATTATGTAGATCAGTTCCACCCTCCCATGGCCAATTGGATCTTACCACGTATTAATATAATTGGTCTCACCTAAATTCTGAAGCTGCCTGAACATTTTCGGGGGGCAGGATCCTATTATGCCCGATGGTATCAGTGTCCCTCATTTTATAATGGCCCTTCCTACCATGTTTTTTTACCAAAGGTGTATTTTCTCAACTGCTAATAAGATTTGACAGTGGGACCTTATTCCACAGGGCATCTGTGCTCTACCAACAACCAGTGATAAATTTCTTATTGCCAAATACATGGCAAATTATGCACCTTCTGATTTTGCCTTGTCACCTTCTGAATCAGACCATGTCTAATACCAGCTGTCACAGATTTGGTTCTTTAAAAAGCAAACTCTGAGTTAAATTTGGCATACAATATGTTCATTAATGAGTGCTCTAGGGATCAGCACCTGTGGAAAGGAGGGGAAGAGAAAACAGAAGCAAAGGCACAGGAGGTCAAGTTTCAATGCAAGCACAATAACAGCTTCAACTTACCCAGCAGGAGTTCCTGAGTTATAAGAGTCTCTAGAGCTTTCCCAATTGGGCCAAGATTTGGTCTTGTGTTTATCTGTGGAGGCTGCACATTTAATCTCTGTGCAATAAGCCTCTAACATACATGTAATTTCTTTAAATCATCTTAAAATATTCTACCTACTTTAAATTACTTCTTATTATATTTATGTTAAAATAAAAATAGTCATTCCTTGGTGTTAATAATAATAATTATTATTATTTATTTTTTATTTTTTATTTTTTTGAGACAGAGTAGTCTCGCTCTGTCACCCAGGTTGGAGTGTAGTGGCGCAATCTTGGCTCACTGCAACCTCCGCCTCCCAGGTTCACACCATTCTCCTGTCTCAGCCTTCTGAGTAGCTGGGACTACAGGTGCCCACCACCATGCCCAGCTAATTTTTTGTATTTTTAGTAGAGACTGGGTTTCATCGTGTTTGCCAGCATAGTCTCGATCTCCTGACCTCGTGATCTGCCTATCTTAACCTCACAAAGTGCTGGGATTACAGGTGTGAGCCACCACGCCCAGCCATAATTACTGTTTTTTTAAAAAAAAATTTGTTGTTAATAAGTTTGTTTAAATTTTTTTCATTACTTATTTTTTTCTTTCTTTTGGTCAGGGGTACATGCGCAGGTTTGTTACATGAATAAATTATATGTTGTAGGGATTTGGGGTACAGATTATTTTCTCACCCAGGTAGTGAGCACAGTACCCAACAGGTAACTTTTTGATCCTTTACCTCTTCCCACACTCCACTCTCAAGTAGGCCCTGGTGTCTACCAGTCACTTCTTTGTGTCCATGTCTACTCAATGTTTAGCTCCTACTTACAAGTGGCAATGCTCAGTATTTCATTTTCTGTGCCTGTGTTAATTCACTTAGGATATTGACTCCAGCCAGTACATAATTTCATTCTTTGATATGACTGAATAGCATTCCATGATGTATATGCACTAAATTTTCTTTATTCCATCCACTGTTGATGAACACCTAGGTTGAGTTTATGTGTCTACTATTGTGAATGGCACTGCAATGAACATACAAGTACATGTGTCTTTTTGATAGAAAAATTTATTTTCCTTTGGATATATACACAGTAATGGATTTCTGGGTTGAATGGTAGTTGTGTTTTCTTTGAAAAATCTCCAAACTGCTTTCCACAGTTCACAGTTGCTGAACTAATTCACATTCCCACCAACAGTGTGTATTTCCTTTTCTCTACAACCTAGCCGGCATCTGTTATTTTTTGACTTTTTAATAATAGTCATTCTTACTGGTATATGATGGCATCTCATCGTAGTTTTGATTTACATTTCTCTAATGATTAGTGGTGCTGAACATTTTTTCATATGCTTATTGACTGTGTAGTTTGTTTTTTGTTTATTGTTTTTTATTTGAGAAGTCTCTTGTTCATGTCCTTAAGAAAATTATTAATGTGGTTTGTTTGTTTTTTTATTGTTAATTTAAGTTCCTTACAGATGCTAGATATTAGAACTTTGTCAGACGCATAGTTTGCAAATATTTTTCCCATTCTGTAAGTTGTCTGTTTACTCTATTGATAGTTTATTTTGCTATGCAAAATCTCTTTAGTTTAATTAGATTCCACTTGTCCATTTTTGCTGCAATTGCTTTTGGAGTGTTCGTCATGAAATCTTTGCTAGGGCCAATGTTCAGATGGTATTTCCTATTTTTAGGTTTTACTTTTAAGTCTTTAATTCATCTTGAGTATATTTTTTTACATGGTGAATAATAGGGATCCAGTTCCATTCTTCTGTGTATGTCTAGCCATTTATCCCAGCACCATTTATTAATAAGGAGTTACTTTTTCATTGCTTGTTACTGTCAGCTTTGTTGAAGAGCAGGTAGTTGTAGGTGTGTGACATTATTTCTGGGCTATCTATTCTGTTCCATTGGTCTATGTGTCTATTTTGGTACCAGTACCATGTTATTTTGGGTACTGTAAACTTGTAGTATAGTTTGAAGTCGGGTAGTTTGATGCCTCTGGCTTTGTTATCTTGTTTAGAATTGCTTTGGCTATTTGAGCTCTTTTTCAGTTCCTTATAAATTTTGGAATAGTTTCTTGCCCTCCCTCCCTTTCAGGAATGCAAAGAATAACAGATTTGGTCTCTACATACTCCCATATTTCTGGAGCCAGGAGCAGTGGCTCACATAATCCCAGCACTTTGGGAGGCTGAAGCGGGTAGATCATGAGGTCAGGAGATCGAGACTATCCTGGCTAACATGGTGAAACCCCGTCTCTACTAAAAATTAGAAAAAGTAGCCGGGCATGGTGGCGGGTGCCTGTAGTCCCAACTACTCAGGAGGCTGAAGCAGGTGAGTGGCGTGAAGCCAGGAGGAGGAGGTTGCAGTGAGCCCAGATCGTGCCACTGCACTCCAGCCAGGGCGACAGAGCGAGACTCCGTCTCAAAAAAAAAAATCCCATATTTCTTGGAGGTTTTGTTCATTGTTTAAAATTCTTTTTTTTCTTTATTTTTGCCTGAATTGATTCAAAGAACTGGTCTTGAAACTCTGAGATTGCATCCTCAGCTTAGTTTATTCTGCTGTTAGTACTTCCAATTATATTATAAAATCATTGTAGTGAGATTTTTAGGGCTAACAGGTCACTTTGTTTCCCTTCTTAAAGTGGCTGTTTAATCATTCAGCTCTTGTATCATTTTATCAATTTCCTTATATTCCTTGGATTTAGTTTTAACTTTCTCCTGAATCTCGACTATCTTCATTGTCATTCCAATTCTGAAATTCCTGACAGTCATTTCAGCCATTTCAGCCTGGTGAAGAACCATTACTGGGGAGCTAGCGAGATTGTTGAGAAGTAAGAAGACACTCTGGCTTTTAGAGTTGCTATAGTTCCTGTACTGCTTCTTTCTGGTCTTTGTGGGCTGATGTTCCTTTTACTGTGGCCTAATTTGAGTATGATCCGTTGGCTTCATTTCTGGATGTTTTCAAAGCGCAAAGGTTTTGTGCAGTGTCTGTATTTGTGGCCGAATTCTTACCCTTGATTTCACAGAGGGATATATTAGCGAAGTATTTTTGGCGTTGTAGTTTGGGCTGAGATCTGGTAGACGATGCTTAAGAGTCATGGCTGGTAGACAGGCTCTTCATCAGCCACGTGACCCCCTTGTTTTGCTTCATCTTTGCAGGCCATGCTCCCTTTCAGTGCTCTGAGGGTGTGGGTTCTTCTCCGACTCAAGTTCTGGCCAAAGATCATGGCTTGGCACTACCAGGCTGCATCCTGCATCCCTGGAGCAAGCTCAGGCTTTTTGTTCCCTCCCTAGCTTGGAGACAGCACGGGCAGAGACCTTGGCAGTGGCAATGACACAGGGCCTGGCTCTTGCCTCTAGGAGCTCCACCCCAGAGAAACACAGAGTCACTGATAACTGGAATGATCAGCTGTGGGTGGAGTGGCTGTGTTATAGGCTCAAGGTGGGGTCCCTGCCTGGTGAAAAGCAGGGGGCTCAGGAGGAAGACAGTCTGAGCTCCTCTCTGTAGGGCAGCTGTGGCATGCTGGAAGTGTAAAGCAGCCAAGCTCTTTTTTCTTTCCCCAGCCTAGTGGCAGCAAGGGCAGGTACCACAGCCATGGTAGTGGTACAGGGACTGTAATTTGTCGCTGGGAGCTCTAATCCAGAGAAATGCAGAGCCACTACCAACGGAATGTTCAGCCAGGGGTGGGGTGGCTGTGCTGCAGGCTCAAGCTGGGACTCTGCCGGATGAAGAGCAGCAAGTAGTGCGGCTCAGGGAAAAGACAGTTTTGCCTCCTCTCTGTAGGGTGGTTGTGGCATGCTGGAGGTGTGAGGAGAGCAATCAGCATCTTTGTTTTCTCCCTAGCCCGGGGGCAGCAAGGGCAGGTATCACTGTAGCAGCAATAGCAGAGAGCCTGTCAGTTATCTCCAGGAGCCCCACCCTAGAGAAATGCAGAGCTGCCACCCTCTGAAGTGAATAGACAGGGGTAGGGTGGCTGCACTTGGGGCCCAGGATGGGAGGCCCTTCCCTGTGAGGACGACTAGCAGGGGCTGGGAACAGTGTGGAAAATACTCTGGCCACTTTTCCTTCTGGTAGCCGTGGTGTGCTGTAGGCCTGAGAGAGTTTTGGGCTCTTTACTCCCTCTGCAGCCTGAGGGAAGTAGGGGCCAGGGTTGGGGAAGGTATATGGGGAGTGGGGGTGTCACTGCAGCAACAATCATGGCAGGTCTATCACTTACCTCTTAGAACTCTGCCCCAGAAAAATAAACAGCCATGATCAGCAAGTGTTCAGGTCTTTCAGGCTGGCTGCGCTGGGGTCCCAGGCCAGTGGGCTTTGCCTGAGGTACAGCAGAGGCAAGGCCTGCAGTTCATCTTCTCTTCAGCACTGGGGATGTGACCCCTATCCTGGAGGCATGTAAGAGAGCCCTGCCTTCCTAGTTGATGTGGTTATGGCAGCTGGCACCAAGGTTCTCAGGGATTCAAGGATCTTGGGGCTCCATGGGGGCCTGAGCAGCAGCTCTGGAGGCTCCATCTCTATGGAGGCTATGGGGAATGGGGGTTCAGAGAGGATCTCCCATGCCCAGGATTGCAAAGGTCAATGGCAGAAGTGTGGGGCCCTGGGGACCCTTGATCACTCACTCTTTCCCTGCAGTGGGGCCTCCCTTGGTTTTGGACCAATCTCAAGTTGACGGCTGTTTTGCCCTGTTCCTCTCTGCTCTCCTTGTGTCATCATTGCTTCCTTGATGAATCCCAAGGTGCCTTCCTGGACGATCCACTTGAAGACCTGTTTTTATTCACCACTGTCTCCTCTCCATGATAGCCGCACACACTTCCTACTTTTAGTCAACCATGTTGCTGCCAAGCCCAATAAATTTTTTAAACGAACATCTGGCTCTATAGTTTTAGAAACAGAGAGGATTATAAAGCAATACACTTAAATATTTACATATTTATTATTTACTTTTCGATAAGATATAATATGCTGTTATCAATTATAATTTTTTTTTAGTGAACAACTAATTAAGACTTTGAATCGTTAGCCATCCATTGTTTTCCTCTAGTGCACATCGATTTGGTTATTCTTCAACATTTATGAACTTATCTACATGGACCATAATAGTAAAAATGAGCCTCATCAGGTTTTTTTCTTTAAGTGTTACACTTTCAATCCTGCACATTTGAGTGCTTACTAGAAAATATTTTTAGTGCTTGATGTGTATCAATACCTTTGTCCATCACTGATGATTCAAAGCTGAAGACAGCAAGTTCTAGTCCTTGATACTAATAATGTTATTATATTCTGGGAGAGAAACAGATGAGTAACTCATTGATAATAATGCACTATGATCACTGCTATGGTTTAATAATATTCATTCAAGAGAATTAAATATATAATATATTAGATATTTACATTTATAATAAATGTTTTATATAAATATGTAAAGTTATATGTATTTATGCATGTAAAACATGTATAATTATATGTAACCATATAATATAATTAAATATATATATTTAATATCTATGTCTAATTGTAGACATATATTTTATTTATAGTTCCTTCATTCAAAGTGACATAGGGGGTAACTCCCTCTTTGAAGCAAGTTCACTGTGCACTGGTTACCAACTTACCTGAGTCTAGTGATAGAGAACACACAGGCAGGAAGTTACATGAAACAAATGTATTTCTTCCGGATACGCAGCAAGAGACAACAGAAACAGAGGATTCAGGGCGAGCTGGTTCTCCAAGGCTAGGGAAGCTGCTTGAGGCATTTGGAGACTTGATTGAATGTGCCTTACCTGGATCACAGATGAGGAACCCTGAAAGGGCAGCCTACCCTGGGTTATATTCCTCAGGTGACACATGAAACACTGGACCAAACACTGAGGGACATTCTGCTGCTAGAGGGCCCTGAAGCAGAGCCAGGGCTGTTCCAGTGAGTTATCCTCCCATCTCAAGACATTACATTCTCAGCACATGCTACAGTTTTCCTTGAGAATTACAAGTGAGAAAGAGGAGAGAATGAGTCTGTTCAAGGCCTCCTGGAGAAGTTTCCTGAACCAACTGATTTGCTTAAAATAAAGGTTCTCTCATCTTTAAATATTCGATCAATTGTTCTAAAATTGTGTTTCTTATTATATATTATTTTTGAGGCTGTGTGTATTTGCCTTAGTGTTTATTAAGAAGGAAATCAGAACATTTGGTCTCATTTTAATTCCCATATTTGCCTCACCTTTCAACAATGCTGAAGTGCTAATAGATATACTATTATTTATGTATATATACATATGTAAGGCTAAATGAAGGAGGAATTTTTTATACAAATGTAGTTTCTTTAAAAATGAAGAATGCAGACTTTTTCCAAACTCAAACAAAAATTTCTCAGATTTAAATATCCAGATATTCAATATTACTATTTTATTGCTCAATCGTTTATTTTTATTAATGTATTTGGCTATGGAATATTCATGTAGACCGATGAAAAATAATGATAATGCAACTGCTTTAATGTGTATTTTAAACATCAACAGAACATTATAGGAAAATCAATGCAATATGGAACTAAGAATTAAGATTTGTTTCCACGTATATTTAAGTCACTTATTTGTAGACACAAAAAAATACAATTTTTATGACTATGATTGGAAGAAAACTGGTTGAAACAGGTCTCACAAACTTTACCATAAAGATATCTAGAGAATGTCAGGTTTAAAGTGATTTGGAGACCAAAGTATACAACTCTACTTGGTTCTAAATTAGAACCTGAATTGTGAACAAGGCTTTTACTAATGTAAAATAAAGCCTCTGTGGGGAACAAAATGTAAGATCAGTGATTTTATCTTGATTAGCAAATCTTCAGATTGTCACCTAGCAGTGTGTTGGATAACATCAAAACACCCAGAACAAAACCATTTTGACTAGAATAAACAAACAAAAATCTCTGTAAAATTGTTTATTTTGACTGACTTTATAGTTACACAGGAATCTCAATTGGATTAAACATGTGCTTTTTTCTGAAACCAAATGTAAGTTTGACTCTTAAATATTAATTATGGTGTCTATCTTACCACTTACATTAACCCTTAAGAAGCAATTAGTTTCTGGAACATCATCAGTGAAAAGTGATGGAGAATGCATTTTAAATTGAAATACAATGTGCTGTAGGAATAAACATTCCCATTTCTTTAAAAGATAAGACATTTTCCAGTTTCAAATTCTCCAGCTCAGTTAACGGTTTCCACTTTCTACGTGCAATCTCAATTTTCATCAATTAAATTTATATATCTCTGAAATCTACTCATTCTTTGCTATAGTCCTTTTCTTGGTTCAGACTCTCATGAACTCTCCTTTGGATTGTGCAATAGCCTCTGAACTGATCTCCCTGACTCTTTTGGCCCCTACATCAGTAAGTACTCCACGTGGTAGTACATATCAGACCATACACTGCCATGCATGATACCTTTCAGAAACTTCTATGATCTAAAGGTTAATGTCCTGACATTTGCTTGTAACTTATTTCATAATCTGTTGCATTTCCAATAACTTTTCTATATGAGTTCTGAAGTGGAGCCACTCACAGCCTGAGTTCTTATCCCCTCTCCCCACTCAGTGATGTGACTTTGAAAAAGTTACCTGGCCGGGCGCGGTGGCTCAAGCCTGTAATCCCAGCACTTTGGGAGGCTGAGACGGGCGGATCACGAGGTCAGGAGATCGAGACCATCCTGGCTAACACGGTGAAACCCCGTCTCTACTAAAAAATACAAAAAACTAGTCGGGCGAGGTGGCGGGCGCTTGTAGTCTCAGCTACTTGGGAGGCTGAGGCAGGAGAATGGCATAAACCCGGGAGGGGGAGCTTGCAGTGAGCTGAGATCCGGCCACTGCACTCCAGCCTGGGCGACAGAGCCAGACTCCGTCTCAAAAAAAAAAAAAAAAAAAAAAAGAAAAAGTTACCTAATGTTTGTGCCTCAGTCTTCTCATTTGCGAAATGGTTATAAAATGTTTTTGACACACAGTATTTTGGGGGAAGATTACATAAATACTACTACAACTTACATAATGATAATCATGGTGACAACAGTAAAAAATATTTAGTAAGCAATCACTTACTGCTTTGTACAGTTCAAAGCATTTTATATACCTTTATGTGGAGTTCCTCAAGTATTCATTTGTCTCTCTCAAATCTTAACACCTTTTTACACCTTGTATTTTCTCTATGAGGTGATTTTTCTACCGTTATCTAACTGGATAATTCTAATACATCCTTTGCCTGATGCCTTGTGAGGCAGAGTCAGAACCCCTTTTCCCTGATTTCATCATCTAAACTTTCTACTCATTGTATTGAAGTTACTTTGGTTAACAAATGTACTATGGACTCCTAAGCAGGAGAGGTGTTTTCTTTTCTCTGAGTTCTCAATATTTAGTATAGTTTAGAATCGATAATGATTATAACAAATTATTAACTGAATAAACAAATAAATGATACAAATCCTATATCTTTAGCAAATGTAAATATTTTCTGAATTCCATATTATGTTGAAATTAAGAGAAAGAGAAAAGAATGGTCAATTTTATTCAGCAGCTATACCTTAGCTTTCATTTTTAAAAAAATCTTAGGTATACCCTATTATGATACATGTTTCTTAGTAAGTACAAGGTAATAATTCAGAACATTTCGAGGAAATCATACTAAACAAGGAATTATAATGTCACATCCCTAACAACAAATACAAAATAATTTCACACATAATCACAATTTCAATTTAGATCTCTAAGGGACTCTTCCTATCCTAAAGGCTGAGTGTGAATATGATTATTTATTTTGGTATAAAATGTAACATATGGAGACCAAAACTATGTGGCACACTAGATGGCAGATTTGTGGTCTGTGCTGTTTCTCTTCTCTAAAATATGTCCAGATTTTGTCAAAGAAATTTTCTAAGTTGCTCAAACATTGCAGCAGCAGTGCAATTGGCAAAATAATATTAATAATTAAATAAATTGAAGTCAGCTTAGAGATATTCAAAATTTTAAACATACTTACCTATTTATTAGTAAATTCCAATTCTATGAATCACACTACAACAGAAATAGTTGCTATAGCACATTAGCACATAAGGATATATTTATAAATGTATTTATGAAAGTATTTTTTGGGAAAACTACCTGAGGCAACCTAAAGGTGCATTAGGTTGGAGACTCTTTAATGAAAGTTTTCTTTTGTGTTATTTTGTTTATATCACACTTGGCAAATGCTGCCTATGATCCTCTTACTTCAGTAAAAATAAACGTTATTTAGAAAATAAATCCAAGGGTAAATGGATAAAGTGAAGTAAGTTTCCCATGAAATCTTGAGCAAAGTCCTAGTGATGCTCATATTCTTAGCTATTTCCAGAGCAAGGTCTCTGATGAGCAGGAGGCAGATCCAGACACATCTTATTGCATAAAGCAATACCTAGAGAGAAGCAACCTCCGAAATCCAAACATTGCACTGACAATTCTGGAGGGAAGGGAAAAGAGAAAGTAAAAGAAAGCGACGGGGAGAGAGAGACTGAGTTAGTTCTCCCCACTCACACCAAAAGCTCCATCTTCTACATTTGTGTTTCATTTTTATTCATGCCCCACAATTAGCATCATTCTTTAGAGAAGAATAAAGTAGGAGAGATGGAGAAGGTGAGTGTAATTTCCTTGCTGAGACCAACACACTTGCCATTCATTGTTGGTACTAGCGTGGAGGTTGAACCTAGGAGGTTCAGGCTCCTCTCCTTTCCAACATCGTAAATTTCCATTCTTAGTACTAAAAACAATAAATTTTGAAAAAATTCTAATAAAGAAATGAACACACATAAAAATAATTTAAATTCTACTTTATTTCTATTAACTACCATAATCTTCTCATATTCTAGCTCAAACTTCCTTCACTTAGAATTTTCTGTAGATGGGGGCCTTGCTAAAATTTAAGACTAGATTGAATCTTGACAACCACAGATCATCACAGTGAAATGAATTCCATAATAATTAAGCCCCTTTGCATTTATCACATTTACTTTATCAAATACAGATGAGGGGAATCATTACCTAGCAAAACAGAAAAATCTGGAAGTAAATCATACATGTTTAAGGCTGGATTTGGAAAAGTAAGGGTTTCTCAAGGAAACCTCTATTACATTAAATCATACAATTGATCCTATGAAAATAAATACTTATGTTATTATATTTTATCACAAAATCTATATAGTTATGGAAATTATTGTGATCAGTGGTAATTTGCTTTTTTCTGGTATTTACTCCAAAGTTAGATTACTATCACTGTCAAAGGGATGTTAGATTTTGTTAGTAGCTCCTTATCTTACTAGGCTTTACCTATAATAGACATTTAAAAAGGAAAGAAATATACAACAAATATGTACCCATAAAAATCCAAAACAATTTAAAAATAGGAAGGAAATATAAATTTAAGCTAGTTATTTTTAAGCCATGGCTTGTATCTAAATAAGGACACATCTTTAAATGTCCTAATGAGTTTTTTAAGAGCTGAGTTATTTCCAATGTAACAAAAAAAAGTCTGCTAAATCCTAAGTCTTTTCTCAAAACTTTCAAATCTATGGATTCCATTAAAAAATAAATAGCAAAAGAGTAGGTAAGACTTTGCCTTGTGTTAATTAATTAATTAATAATTGTATAATAGGGGTTGGGGACTATATAATGTGGGGCCAAATGATTTAAATTTCTTTAATTCTTTTTCATAGTTCCCCAATATAACCATAAAAGTAATGAAGCTCTGATGAAATATGCATTAATATAATCTCCTGACTAAATCCAAGTTAATATTCTGTCCATGTTATGTTTACAAGATTGCCTTTTCACTATAGTGAAGAAAGTCTGAATGACATATTTGAAGAAAAATAAGAATGAGCTGATGGTACCATAGAAGTGTTGAGTTCAAATCTCAGGTCCATTGTTTCCTTACTGTGTGACATTGGGAAAGATCAAATAATATTTCCATAACTAATATCTCCTTACATGGTATTTAATTTATCTCACTGAATGAAAGGATGCAGATGCCTGTTTCAATGTCTGTTATATAGTAGATAATCATTAAATATTGGTGCCTCTTCCAAGGGACACATTCATCTTATGTCAATATTCTTAACACTTTTGTTTTTATTTGTATGAATGCCTGCCAGCACTCAACATTGCAATGTAATAAGATTTTCTTTAGCACCATTTTTAGACTTGTCAAAATTTCAAATTTTGTATTCCTTTTAAGAGTTGTTAATAATGTGAGTTCTCATAGTGAATGACACACAATTACTTTATTAACGTATTAGGACAATATCCCTGCAAGGATATAAATTCACCAATTTATATTACTTAGAAATTACTTTTTAAAGTTCAATTATTTAAATTTTATTGATAAGTTTACCCAGACAATCTAAGTAGACAGTTCTTTAATTGAAAAAAAAAGTTACAGACTATATTTTTTCTGAAAACGCATCTTTGAGTGTATATTCCTGAAATTTTGAAAGTGATTCTCCTCTAAAGTTCTTTATAGAAAATTAGTGACTGCTTTAGATAGATCACATTTAAATTAATTAGTATTAGTTGATAAAAGAAAATGTATACCTGTGGTAGTGATCTGTAGCTCTAATTCCAAAACCATGTTAGTCTGTATTGAGAGCTTCACTGAGAATGACAAATTGTTAAAGTGTATTTGCCTCTTTTTTTAACACATTAATCCAAAATGAATTTGCTCATTTTATTAAAACTTAAATTGATTCCTCAAAGTTTTCCATGCATTTACAAAATATAAGTTGCATGTGGAATATATAAAGTATGACATGTTGGTATGTGTAATGTTATAAAATAGATGAAATGGTTTCGAGATGTGTAGTATTGACTTGGAGTTATTTAGACACGAGTAGGCTTTCTTCTAAAAAATAACTCCAGAAACGAAATTAACTGGACCTTATCTGTCAATTTGATAAAAAACTATAGTGACAGACTTAAGAAAACCCATTTTATTTTCGCCAACACTGAAATCAAGGCACTTGCTTTTGATATTTCTGTCTTAAAATAAGTTTTCAGTCAGAAAAATTCAAAACTCAAAAGCAAGTTTTCATTGTATGTGCCTTACTTGGTGTTTCTAATAGTTCTTACCTGTTATTTGATAAATAATAAATAAATTATTCTCTGTCATAACCTAGAATCCATTCAACAAATCAATTAGAGTGAAATATTGTTTATTATTATACAATTTAATTAATTTTTAAGCATGTTTTATACCATGTTAGGTATTTATTTTTCTGAAAATTTTGTTGTGTTTAGGTTTGGTATTTTCTTTTTTTTTTTTGAGGCAGAGTCTCACTCTGTCGCCGGGGCTGGAGTGCAGTGGCCGGATCTCAGCTCACTGCAAGCTCCGCCTCCCGGGTTTACGCCATTCTCCTGCCTCAGCCTCCTGAGTAGCTGGGACTACAGGTGCCCGCCACTTCGCCCGGCTAGTTTTTGTATTTTTAGTAGAGACGGGGTTTCACAGTGTTAGCCAGGATGGTCTCGATCTCCTGACCTCGTGATCCGCCCGTCTCGGCCTCCCAAAGTGCTGGGATTACAGGCTTGAGCCACCGCGCCCGGCCGGTTTGGTATTTTCGTAACTAATTTTCTCATAATAAAATTGAGTAATATGCTCTTATCATGTTAGGAACAGAAATGTAAATACCTTACAATTTTCCCTAAGTGATACCATTTATGTTCCTATGAGAACTCTCTTACTTATTAAGACTTCTATATTTAGGAATGTGTGGGGGGTGTGTGTGTGAAAATATGTGTATTGTGTGCACTGTGGATGGGGTTAGAGGTGGAGTTAGAGCAGTAATCCTAATTTTCACCTTAAAAACTTCTCTTTTTTATAAAACTACATGAACATACATATACACACATACACACACATAAAAACACATGAGTAAATGTAACTGAGGTAACTGGTACCTGCAGAGGTAAACATATTGACATTGCATAGTAATATCTATTTTGTCTCCCAAATCTATACCTTTATATATCTCTAACTTTGAAATAATGTTAGAAATATGGTCTTCGAGGATCTTGATCAATGGTTCTCAGCCTGGTGATGTGATAATGGTATCAGTAGTAGAAATAAATATAGAAGAGAAAGAAAGGATTTGGAGATAAGGTAACTGGTTTTAGATGTGGTATAGTGGAAATAGCCCTGCTTTAAGATGCTGAAAATTTTTATTTTGTTCCTGCTCATGCTGCTGACTAGTTTTTGACCTTGGCAATGTCACCTCTCTGTTCTGTCTCAGTTTTTTTGTATGTATGTAAGAGTATTAAAATATAACTCTATAGATCTTCAAAATTTTATGAGTCAATGATTTATCATTGGTCAGTAATTATATTTAATAAACACATGAGTGCATTGTTTTCCATTTGTGTCCAACCACTTATTAACTATGAGTCAGTTGCGTTGGCATTGCTAAATTCTGAAGGATAATCAATAATAAGTGAAAATTGCTAATGAATCTACCATATAACCCATTAGGTATTTTGCTGGTGCAGCAATGTTTAAATATTGTGGTTAATAATATTCTTTTAGTATCAGGAGATGTGATAAAGTAAGCAGTACTTATCATTAACAACCATCTCAAATTAGGTAGTGCCCATTTCATATATATATATATGACATCAAGGAAATAGAAAAATTGAAAGCATCTTGATTCCACTTTGCTTTCTGAATTCAAATGCAAATCCAGGGTTAGTGCATTAGTGAGCTTAATCTGAAGTAGTTTTGTGACCCTGAACTCTTTCCTTCTCACTCAGCACTTTGGTTATACACGATGTTAGTGCTCAGTACATATATTCTTCATCAATGGTGAGTCAGAAACTTTGAACTTTTTACCTAGTATCCAGTCTTCCTTTCATCTAAATTAACTTTACCTAGATTTTACTTAGGGGAGCAAAGTCCCTCTCTAAAAAGGTCTCCAAATTTCCCTTCCGGCTGGGGTTGATCATGCAGCATAGCCAGAAGAATGTATGAAGAAGTCATGAGGTAGGGATCAAGTAAAGCTCTTCAAAGGAACCTACTCAGTTCATATGAGGTTTTTTTGCCATACACACCTGTTTTCACGTTGGTCTATATAATGATGCTCCCCACGTGGTCACAGTGTTCTGACCTTAGTATCTAATCTTAATATTCTTGAGCTATTGAATCAAAACAACCACTGCTTAACTCCAGAATTATTACCTGAGCAAAACACAAATTTCTGCTTCATTAAGCCAACGGAAACTGTTTTATTCTGTGCCATTCAGAACCAATTTTTAAAATTATGACACTTGGGTAGTTGAGAGATGTATTTAATGAAGAAATAGAAGAGTCCAATATCTAAAAAACTTTGGAAATATAAAAAGTTATACATTTGATTCTAGATTTTGGATATATTGCAAACATTTTACAAACCCAAAAACTCTCAAGTCCAGGAGAAAGACTAGGGCAAGAATTAATCATATGTCATTTTGTAGCATAAAATGACATGTTTCAAAAGTTCCATTCTGCCATCAGATGTAAGGTGTTCAGAAAGAGTTACAATGGAGAGGAAACAAGGACAAATTATACTTAATTGCAATTCTGTTTCCCTAGCCACACTTGGGACTAGAACACAAAGAACATGATTAAAAACACCAAATTCTGCCAAATTAGAAGACAAACTTCTAATGTAATTAGCACTCAATGAATGTGATAAATATCCCCAGCTATAACATTATAGTATGAATAATAAAGAAAAAAATGATTTATTATTTATTCAACAAATGTTTTTCAAATGCTTCTAATTTGCTTGATAAGGGCCTTAGAATTTGACTGAATATACTTCTTTCCAAATTCCCTTAGCGTTATATTATAAACCACATATCAGGTTAGCATAAGCACAGTAGGATTTCTTTCCTAGAACTATAAGAGTAGTAGGTCTGAGGAAATTCATCAACGCCAGACATATCTTACAAGAAACGATAAAGGGAATACTTTAGTCTAAAATAAATGGACACTAGCACATAACAAGAAACCGTCTGAAGGCATTGAGCTCCCAGGTAAAAGAAAGAAAACAGACAAATTTAAAACACTCTAATACTGTAATTGGAATAAGTAAACCAATTGTATCTTATGTATGAAGACCAAAAGATAAAAATGTTAAAAATAACAATTGCAGGCCTGGTGCTTTGGCTCACGCCTGTAATCCCAGCACTTTGGGAGGTTGAGGCAGATGGATCACGAGGTCAACAGGTTGAGACTAGCCTGGCCAACATGGTGAAACCCTGTCTTTACTAAAAATACAAAAATTAGCTGGGCGTGGTGGCACATGCCTGTAATCCCAGCTACTTGGGAGGCTGAGGAGGTGAGGTGAACCGGGAGGTGGAGTTTGCAGTGAGCCAAGATCACACCACTGCACTCCAGCCTGGTGAGACAGCAAGACTCAGTCTCAAAAAACAAACAACAACAACCACAAATACAACTGCAACAATTAGTTAAGAGATCGGCAATATAAAAAGATGTCAACTGAAATATGGAAAGTAAAAATCTGGGGGATGATATTAAAGTATAGAGATGGTGTTTGTTACTTCCTCTTTATGGTAAAAGTTATGTCATTATCAGTTTAAAATAAATGTTTTAACTATAAGATGGTTTTATGTGTGCCTCATGATAATCACAAATCAAAAACCTATAATAGATACACTGGAAAAAAAATAGCACAAAATCAAATATACTACTAAATAAAAATTACTTAACCACAAAGGAAAACAGCAAATGAGAGGAAAAAGGACAGAAGGTCTCCAAACAACCAAAAAACAAGTAACACAATGGCAGTAGCAAACCCTTATCTGTCAATAATAACCTTGAAAGTAAATGAATTAAATTTTCTAATTAAAACACAAACAGTGGCTAAATGGATTTTTTTAAAAGACTCAGCTATATGCCGTGTACAAAAAAATTCACTTTACTCATAAAGGCACACACATATTGAAAGTAAAGAATAGAAAAAGATACTCTCTTTAAATGAAAACCAAAAGAACAGGAGTAGCTATACTTATATTTTATAAAAACAGACTTTAATAATAGTAAGGAAAGAGAACGCTGTTACACAATGATAAAGCAGTCAATACAACAAGAGGTTTGAACAATTGTAAATACATATGAACTCAGTGCTGGAGCACCCAAACATATAAAACAAATCTTAAAAGACCTAAGGGAGAGATAGACTGTAATACAATAGTAATAATGAATTTCAACATCCTACTTTCAGCAATGGACAGATCATCCAGAGATAAAAACAAAAACAACAAAATCAGAGTTAAACTTCATCCTAAACTGAATGAAACTAATGGACATTTACAGAATATTCTATTCAACAGCTAAAGAACACAAATGTTTCTCAATGGCATATGGAGCAGTCTCCAGAACAGACCACATGTTAGGGTACAAAACAAGTCTTAACACATTTTTTAAAAAATCAAAATCATATCAAGTATCTTTCTTATGACAATGAAATAAAACTAGAAATCAATAACAGAAATATCTTTGGAAACTGTACAAATTCATAAAAATTAAACAGCATGCTCCTGAACAACAAACAGAGCAATGAAGAAATCAAAAAGGAAATTAAAAATGTCTTGACAAAAAATGAACACAACATACCAAAATCTAAGGAATACAGCAAAAGCAATTGTAAAAGGAAGGCTTAAGGCCGGGCGCGGTGGCTCAAGCCTGTAATCCCAGCACTTTGGGAGGCCGAGATGGGCGGATCACGAGGTCAGGAGATCGAGACCATCCTGGCTAACACGGTGAAACCCCGTCTCTACTAAAAACTACAAAAAAAAAACTAGCCGGGCGATGTGGCGGCGCCTGTAGTCCCAGCTACCCGGGAGGCTGAGGCAGGAGAATGGCGTGAACCCGGGAGGCGGAGCTTGCAGTGAGCTGAGATCCGGCCACAGCACTCCAGCCTGGGTGACAGAGCGAGACTCCGTCTCAAAAAAAAAAAAAAAAAAAAAAAAAGTAAAAGGAAGGCTTATAGCAATAAATGCCTACATTGAAACAGTGGAAATACTTCAAATAAACAACCTAATTATGTCCCTAAAGGAATTAGAAAAGCAAGAATAAACCAAACTCGGAATTAACAGAAAACAAAGAACCAAGAAAGATCAGAGTAGAAATAAAAAAAAAAAATCGAAACAAAAAATGGACAAAACATTAATAAAACCAAAGATCGGTTTTCTGAAAAGATAAACAGATCAATAAACCTTTAGTTAGACTAAGAAAAAGACAGGTAAGAACCAAATAAATAAAATTAGAGATTAGAAAGAAGATATTAAAATTGGTACCACATAAATACAAAGGGTATATTATGAACAACTATATCCCAAGAATTTGGAAAACCTAGAAGAAATGGGAAAATTCCTAGGCACATATAACCTACCAAGATTGAACCATGAAGAGAGAAAACCTGAACAGACCAATAACGTATAATGAGATTGAGGCAGTAATAAAATGGCCCCCATCAAAGAAAGGTCCAGGACCTGATGGTTTCACTGCTGAATTCTACCGAATGTTTAAAGAAGCACTAATACATATTCTAATTAAACTAATCCAAAAACTCAAAAAGGGGAGAATATTTCAAAACTTGTTTTACAAGGTCAGCATTACCCTTACACCCAAACTAGACAAGGATACAACCACAAAAGAAAACTCTAGGCCAACATATCTGATGAGCATAGATGCAAAAATTCACAGCAAAATACTAACGAATTAAATTCGACAACCAATTTAAAACTTAATTCATCATGATTGTGTTAGTCCATTCTCATGCTTCTATGAACAAATATCCAAGGCTACACAATTTATAAAGGAAAAGGGTTTAATTGAATTACAGTTCTGCATGACTGGGGAGGCCTCAGGAAATTTGCAATCATGGCAGAAGGCACCCCTTCACAGTGTGGCAGGAAAGAGAATGACAGCTAAACAAAGAGGGAAAAGCCCCTTACAAATTCAGATCCTGTGAGAACTAATTCACTATCGTAAGAACAGGATGGGGGAAACTCCCCCATGATTCAATTATCTTCACCTGGTCCCTTCCATGATACATGGGGATTATGGGAACTACAATTTAATATGAGATTTGGGTGGGACAGAGCCAAACCATATCAATGATCAAGTGGGATTCATCCCAGGGATGCAAGAATGGTTCAGCAAACACAAATCAATGCTGAAAAAGCATTGATTGAAATACTTTCAATAAATTGGTTGATTGATTAAAAAAGCATTTAATCAATGATGCAAAATTTAATATCCCTTCATGATAAAAACTCTTAGCAAATTGGGTATAGAAGCAACATACTTCAAAACAATAAAGTTCATGTGATACAAACTCAGAGCTAACATCATACTGAATGAGGAAAAAATGGAAAGTCTTTTTTCTCCAGTATCTGGAACAAGACAAGGATGCCCACTTTCACCACTTCTATTCAACAGTACTAGAAGTCCTAGCTAGAGCAATTAGGCAAGAGAAATAAAAAAGAGTTATCTAAATTGTAGAGGAATAAGTCAAGTTAGCTTTGTTGCAGACAACAAGATCATATACTTAGAAAAACCTAAAGACTCCACCAAATCCTCTTAGAACTGATAAACACATTTAGTAAAGTTGCAGGATACAAACTCAACGTACAAAACTCAGTAGTGCTTCTGTACACTAACAGTGATCAATCAATTATTTTTCAAATAAATCAAGAAAGCAGTCCATGCGTAATAGTTACAAAAAATATACCTAAAGAATACAGTTAACAAAAGAAGTGAAATATTTCTACAATTAAAACTATAAAACATGGATTAAATAAATCAAAGAGAACACAGAATATAGAGAGATATTCCATGCTAATAGTTTGAAAAAATCAATATTGATAAAAGGTCTATACTACCCAAAGTGATCTACAAATTTAGTGCAATCTCTGGCAAAATACTAATGACAATCTTCAAAGAAATGTGAAAAAAAAATCTGAAAATTTCTATGTAACCACAAAAGATCCTGAATAACTAAAGCAATCCTGAGCAAAAAGAGCAAAGTTGAAGACATTCCATTACCTGACTTCAAGATATACTACAAAGTTATACTAGTCAAAACAGCATGGCACTGGCATAAAACTAAACACACAAGCCAACGGAACAGAAGAGAGAACACAGAAATGTCCATCTGCAGAAGAAAGAAACTAGACCTTTATCTCTCTCCATATGCAAAACTCAAATAAAAATGGACTAAAGACTTAAATATAAGACTTGAAAGTATGAAACAACTAGATAAAAACATGGAGGGAACACTTCAGGGCATTGGTCTGGGCAAATGTTTTTTGAATAAGATATAAAAAATAGTGAACAAAAGCAAAATAAATTGTTATGTATCACATTACATATAATCTTATATATAAGATGTTAAAAAGTTTCCACAAAGAAAAAGAAACAATCAACAGAATGAAGAGACAACCTATATAATGGAAGAAATATTTGCAAACTGACCATCTGACAAGGGATAAATAACTTGAATATATAAGAAATTCAAGCCAAACAACGCAGTGGCAAAAAACACCCCCACGAATAACCCCCCAAAAAACATGAACTGCCCCCCAAAAATAGGCAAGAGATCTGAACGGACATTTCTGAAAAGAAAACGTGAAAAAATGGCCAACAGGTATATACGAAATGCTCATTATCACTAATTATCAGTGCAATGCAAATCAAAACCACAATGAGCTATTATCTTGCCCCAGTTACAGTGACTACTATTAAAAAGACAAAAAGTAGTAGATGCTGGTGAGGATGTGGAGAAAGGAAAATGCTAGTAAACTATTGGTGGAAACATAAATTAATACAATACAGCCACTAGGGAAAACAATATAGTGATGTCTCAAAAAACGAAAAGTAGATCTAATATATAACTCAGGAATCCCACTGCCGGGTATCAGTCCAAAAGAAGGGAGATCAGTGCATCAAAGAGAGATCTGCACTCCCATTTTTATTGCAGCACTATTCCCAATAGCCAAGATATGAAATCAACCTAAGTGTTCATCAGTGAGTGAATGGATAAAGAAACTGCAGCATGTATATATGTGTGTACGTGTGTTTGTGTGTGCATGTTTGTGTGTATATAATTTCTTTTATGTATACATATAAAAGAAAATATTATGCAGCCATAAAAATGAATGAAACCAGCCGGGTGCGGTGGCTCACGCCTGTAGTCCCAGCACTTTGGGAGGCCGAGGAGGGTGGATCATGAGGTCAGGAGATCGAGACCATCCTGGTTAACACAGTGAAACCCCGTCTCTACTAAAAATTAGCCGGGTGTGGTGGCGGGTGCCTGTAGTCCCAGCTACTCAGGAGGCTGAGGCAGGAGAATGGCATGAACCTGGGA
This sequence comes from Rhinopithecus roxellana, assembly GCF_007565055.1. Taxonomy (NCBI): domain Eukaryota; kingdom Metazoa; phylum Chordata; class Mammalia; order Primates; family Cercopithecidae; genus Rhinopithecus; species Rhinopithecus roxellana. The sequence goes on along the minus strand of NC_044568.1, from coordinate 38,268,144 downwards.
GGCAGAGCTTGCAGTGAGCTGAGATAGTGCCACTGCACTCCAGTCTGGGAGACACAGCGAGACTCTGTCTCAAAAAAAAAAAAAAAAAAAAAAAAAAGAATGAAACTCTGTCATTTGTAGCAGCATGGGGGGAACGGGAGGCCATTACGTTAAGTGAAATAAACTAGACACAGAAAGACAAAAATTGCATATTCTCAGTGATATGTGAGAGCTAAAAAAAGGTTTATCTCATGAAGGTAAAGAGTAGAATGGTGATTATCAAAGTCTGGGAAGAGTAGGGGGTGGAGGTGATGAAGAAAGGTTGTTTACAGGTACAGAGACATAGTCACATTGAAGGAGTACATTCTAGTGTTTGATAGCAAAGTAGAGTAACTGTAATTCTATTTTACTTTGTATTTTAAAATAGGTGAAAAAGATTTGGAATGTTCCCAAAACAAAGAAATGATAAATGTTCAAGGTAACAGATATTCTAATTACCCTGATTTTGTCATTACATGTTGTTTCATGTATCAAAATATCAAATGTACCCCATAAATATGTACAAATTATGTATCAGTAAAAAAGTAAAAATACAATTTGTGATCCTTGGCAGGATCCTAGATTTTTAAAAATGTACTAAGGATATTTTAGAGACAGCTGTGGAAAGAGAAGTGTAGGCTATTAATTAGGATATACTCTGAAATTATTATCAATATTTTAGATATGATGATTATATTATGTTGTATATGAGACTGTCCTTATTTTAGGAGATGGATGCATCTCCTAAAATACATCCTAATGTATTTAGGATTTTTGTGGTGATATCAACTGAATTTTAAATAATTCAACCAAAATAGTTGGTTAATTAATTAAAATAAAATTATACACATATAGATATACTGATAATGTGGCAAGATATTAATATTTAGGGAAACTAGATAAGTTACATATGGGTGTTTATTTTATTGTTTTTTAAATCTAAAAAAAATCGCCTAAAATATAAACTTTGGAGAACAAATGTTTAAGTGAACACACACCTCCTAAGCATCAACTCTATAGAGGGATATTGAAGAAGTGATAGTACAGAGGTAAATGAAACAGGACATACCCCATAAAATTAGCATTCCTCCATAGTTTTTTAATAAGATGAAATAAGAATTAGAACACTATCTATTGATGCTATTAGAGAATAAAACTTTTTAGAGTCTGAGAGAACTTGTTGAACGAATAAAAGACTAACTTGTGTGAATATTCTTTGCAGGGATTGATAACTCAATTATCCCATACAATTTACTAAGGGATAAAATGTTTCAACCCCATAATTTTATTTGTATTAATAGTACTTTATTTGCTCATTGTATTAAAGGAACTAAGTAAGTTCTCTTCCATTTCCTTCACCCTATCCTTCTGTTTCCTTTTCACTGTCCCAAGCCCGCCCCAGGAGATCAGGAGATTGGCTTAAACCAACTATTCACGTTCCCCTCTGCCTTTCTATTAAAATTGGGTAGAGTACTGGCAGTAGATTGGAGAGAACAAGGGACATGAAGCAAGGGTACCAATCTTCACAGCTACCTCTTGGAGGAGTTCCAATAACCTAAATTTGCAGGTCCGGAGCCCCACCTATCCACCCAGCTTTCTGTTTGCTGATTGCATCTCCTCCTCCTTTACAGACTAGGGGCTGTAAAGATGCTCCACTGGCACTCCACCGTTACCCAGGATAATTCACTATCCTTGTGGATTTCACAAATCTCACTCACACTTTTGTCAGTAACCCCTTTTTTCAACTCTGAGACCCTCATTAATATAGAGAAACATATAGAATGCAAAAAGACATTTTTTCCAAATAAAGTAAACAAACATATATACTTAGAAACAAAATTCTTTTTTATTCTTCTGGTTGAAACCTACATTTATTTTTGTGGTGAACTAAAATCTTTGTTTCCTAAAAACAACAGTACCTAAAATGTAAATATGATGGGAAAGAACTAAACATCTTATCACTGTTTTATTCTCCTTAAATTATAAAAATTAGTAGTTCAAAATAATTTCAAACAGTAAAAGTGTCCAATGTAACAGCAGGATTCTAAACACAGTTTCATACATCCAGAGAATACAACTTTACACAATTTTCAAAAATTGGTATTGATATTGTTTGGCTGTGTTCCCACCCAAATCTCATCTTGAATTGTAGCTCTCAAAATCCTCACATATGGATGGAGGGACCCAGTGGGGGGTAATTTCATCACAGGAGTGGATGAGATCTGATGGTTTTATAAAGGATACTTCCCCTGCACATGAGCTGTTGCCTGCTACCATGTAAGACATGCCTTTGCTCCTCCTTCGCTTTCTGCCATAATTGTGAGCCTTCCCAGACATGTGTAACTGTGAGACCATTAAGCCTCTTTCCTTTTTAAATTACCCAGTCTTGGGTATGTGTTTATTAGTACTGTGAGAACAGACTAATAGAGTATACTTATATTCAATAATATAAAAACAGGGTTATGAAATAAGGTAAAGTATAGGAGATGGGGACAAAAGTAGGCTAGGCCAGTTTTTAAATTATACACATTTATAAATACATAGAAAACATTTGGAAAGGCATAGATCCAAATATTATGAGTAGTTATTTCAACCACCACCTGCAGTATTTATGTAGTGGCCTTTGTCAATGTGGCCTCTGCAGATACTTCCACAAAAGACAAGGCCTCTACCACCTTTCCATGGGCAAGTGGTCTCAATGCCATGACCCAAGATTGAGATTGTAGGATGATTGACCCAAATGCACTTTTATATGCAGCTTGAGTTTCACCAGCGTGGTCTCTCCCTGTTAGTGGAACACCTTTCCAAGAAGCTACAATTAACTAAGAGAAGCAAAAACATTGAAAACCCAGTATTGAGGGTGCTTTCTTATATTGCTTACAAATTAAGGTTCCTGCCTCACCTAGAAAGCAAGACACTTCCTGCTCTCAGTACTTTTAATTAGTAGTTGGTGATTCTGTCTTCCTGGTTGGTCAGACATCCAAAGCAAACAAGAATTCGAGAGATATCCCTTCCCTGCCCCCAGAAAGTTAGAATGACAGATTTGTCCTCATGTCTCTTTTTCGTCACTGATGGTTTCCTTTTTTCAGATTCTTTTCTATTTCTTCTGGAGTCATGTAATCAGTTCATGGGACTTCGTCTACCATGCTTCTGTAAAAGTCTTCAAAATTTACATCCCCACCCTTATTTCTTCTTCCAGACTTGCATCTTTGCACTTATTACTACTTCTAATTCATTTCATTCAAATATGAAACTTATCCTTCCCTGAACAATCAACTTCTCAATTTCAGATTTTCTTATTAATAAGTTAATCGTTTCTCCATCATCTCTGGTTAGAAACCTTACGATTCACAAGACTCTCTAAAAAGGCACTACATACAAATTCTAGCAAACATCCATCAGTATGATTTTCCTAAAGCAGCATAGTTACAGGTTCCTGGTGTGATTAATCTGTCCACAACATGAATCAGCTCACCACTCTCTCTCCATCCTTTTCTTCATCTTCTCTATCACCGTTCTGCCTCCCAACAAACTAGCTGGCCCCAACTTTTTGTCTCAGGCTCTGCATTTGGAGGAATTTGAACCAGGATAGGACACATGTTGATTAACTGAAAATAGTCCCAGAGTATGTCTATTGTCACAAAGTAGTTATAAACAGCATTTTCATTCATTCTTTCAGTTTTTTTGATTTGGGACATGAATGGTTTACTGATGTTCATTCTTCTTTGAGTACATAGTGATGCATATTGATATGCTCAACCTCAGATTTAATAAATCTGAATATTTAGGTGGATCAGAAAATCTGTGTGTTTAACAGGTGTATATGGTTGTTTCAATATCCATTAAAGTTAAAGAGCCATTTTCCTAGAGCACATCTGAGGCTAAACTTTCCACCTAAAATACCCATAAATGTTTGATCTTACTGCATTGTATCTAAATCCCTTGTATGTAACAGTAAGCCCTTATGGAGTTCCAAATTGCCTTTCTGTTTTCATTCTGTAACCACTTTCCTGATGGATATATGCTCATGAACATCACAATAATTGCCATTGCCCCACTATCTCATAGCCCTCATGTTTATTAACAACATTGCCTAAACAGAGAGTCAATTTCCTTATGCATTTTCATATGTTAAAATCCTTTCCATCTTTTTCATCCCTAGATCAAATGTTATCTTCTTCTCAAATATTTTAATTTCCAGTCATTTCTCAGCTCTTTCTTTACTTTTCCTTCACGATATTTTGCATTAATCACTGTTAGTTTCTTCAAAATTATGCGCTCCCTTTATAGTGACTTTGCGATCCCACAAAAGCAGTGACTACTTCTAACTTAACTGAATAGCCGTGCAATACGTCTAATAGAGCCTTGCAAATAACATTTGCTAAGTAAATACTTATGTAATAATTTAACTTTAGTGGTATAGATCATCCACTTTGGTTTACATTGCACAATTAAAATTAAAGATGACTCATTATCCAAGAGCAGATGCAGGCATGACTTATGTATATACCCATATGATAGTTCTGAGAAGTACACTTCTCCATGCAGTCATTATTTCTGTCTTCTCCTGTTATACTTTTTTTTTTTTTTTTTTGGTCACATCACAAGAGGTGATACCAAAGAGCCCTATGTTTGTATCTGAACTTCCTACAGTTATGGAAAAATCAGGAGCCCTTTCTTCTGAATAGTTCTCCAAAGTGTTTGATTTGAGAAGTATTAATGATGATAGAACTATATGCCCATATCTAACCCAATCCTTGTAGCCAAGGAGATGTGATGATTCATTCTGTAACCACTTTACTGATGGATATATTTTCATGAACATCACAATAATTGCCATTGCTCCACTATCTCATAGCCCTCACGTTTATTTGACAACATGTCCAACAATATCGGAAAACTAAGTTGCTTTATTTTCCTTTGAACCCACAGTGGAGTTTGTTCTTTGTCAACCACAGGAACTCAGAACTAGGGACAGAAGTACATGAAAAAAAAGATCAGAATGAATACATAGTATTTAGGCCAACAGAATAGATGTCTGCTAAAGCTGAGTTATGAAGGTTTAACACAATGGAAAAGGACATTCCTGGAAAAGTAGTACATGTATAAATTCTGAGTTGTAAAAGAGCAATAAATACAAACTACAAATAGCTCAGCTGGTAAGAGCAAAAAGCACATCTTTGGGAACAACACAGAAGAAGATTATGGAAGACTAACAGGTCTCATGTTCCATAGGAAGACCTTCTTTTGTAACTTTCTCTTGAAGTGCATGCATTAATGGTTTCAAGTAGTGTGCATTAGTTATCTACTGCTTCACAGTAATTTACTTAAAACTCAGAGGCTAAAAATAGCAAAACTGTATTAGTATTTTTGTGGTTCATGAGTCTGAACATTGACCAGCTTTTATACAACTTCTCTATAAAAGCTCTCCCAAGGTTGTAATCAAAATGTCAACCAAGCTTCATTTTTTTAAAAATTCTAAGCCCTTTTTGAAGCTCAGTTGGTTGTTGGTAGTGTTTTGATTCTTGCGTCGCATTTGTAGAACTGAGGTCACCGTTCTCTTACTGTCAGTGGGATCACTCTCATTTCCTAGAAACTTTTGCAGTTCCCTGCCACTGGTCTTGCCACATCCACTTACAACATATTGGCTGATGTTGGAAAATCTCTCTTAAGGCTTTCACTGAAGTCAACCCCACCCAGAATTACTTAGCTTTTGAGGAACTCAAAATCAAGTGACTTTCAGCCTTAATTACACTTGTAAAATCCCTCCACCTTTGCCATATTATATTGGTTTGAAGCAAGTCGGTTCCAGCCACACTCAAGGGGAGAAGATAACACAAGTGGGGGTCATCTCGATTCCAGTGTCCACTGGACAGTGCACGGTGACAGTGCAGTGTGATGCTTTCCAATCAGTAATCCATTGGTTGACATTTCCTATTAGGCATTTCTTTTCCTTAAAAAAAAAAAAAAGAAAGAAAGTGGCAGGTTTTTGTGAACATTAATGCTCTTTTTAACTATCATCTCCGTTCTGAGACAGTCTCGTTAATTTCAAAACCTGCCAAAATAGATTCATATTATGTAATCTCATTCCACCTGAAAGTGAGCTAAAAGAGTCATTTAAAACTAGATCCCCAACTGAAAATAGACACTCTTTCTCAGAAAATTATTGCTACACTCTTTGACCTCACCAAAACATCCCATTTTAAATAATTTTATCTTTTTTAATGGATATTTTTTCTGATTGAATGAAAATTGTTTTGTGAAAAATCCAGTTATTTTGCTCAAGCTATCTCAATCAGCAGGTGATTTGCTGAATATTTTATCATAAATGATAATAATCACTAGCTCAAACAACCAAATGAAATTTGTGGTAATTGTTATGTCCCAAAAGATTACAATTTAGAGAACTTGACATTTTCCTCACTTTTCGTCCTACATTTGCTCTAACTCGTTGCAATTAAGGGTATGGGTCAAACAAATGAAAACTATTAATGAAGCAAAAAAGTAAAGTCTTGTCCTATTTTGTGGGCTGTGTTGATTGTACTTCCTAGATAATTGTAGTTCCTCAAAGCTTCTCTTAAACATTTTCATTAGAATCTTCATTGAAGTCTATTATTATCTCTGTCTACTGTAGCTTTGTTTGTTTGTTTGTTTGTTTGTTTGTTTTTTAACTGAGGTTCTGGGTTACTAGGAGGTTTTGAATGTGAAAAATCACGGGTCCTCAATTTACTTTAAAAAGTTAAATAAAGATATTTCAAAGATATGGTAAGATATCAAAATAATGGATTTTGTACTATAAAAAAACCTTAGGTTTAATTCTCAAGTCTGTCTTTGGTACTTACATAATCTTGGTAAAGTAACAAAACCTCTTCAAAGCAAACTTCTTCCTGCCACTTAGCTCTCAATTTTTTTTTTTTTTTTTTTTTTTATCAAGCAATACTTCTTGAGGGCTCGTGCAGAGGGATGTGAACTTGGTATGTTGGGCAGCAACTCTCCAGTAAATTCCAAAGCAGATTTTCTAGAGCAGATTCATGTCACAGCTGAAAGTGGGTTGCATATCACCAAATCTCCATTCAATGAAAGGCATTCAACACAAGGTATGCAGTTTCTGATGAACTAGCGTATATAAGATTAAAAGCATATCGGCCAGCACCCAGGTTCTCAAATTTCAGGGCATATCATAGTTACCGGAAGTGCTTGTTACACTGACAGATCCCCAGGCCAAAGCAAGAGTGATTTGACTCAATATTTTGGGGGTATGACCTAGAACTCTGCAGGTTGAATAACCTGCAGATTCTGATGCGGGTTGTACAAGGAATAATCACTCTTTCAAGAATGTGTGTGTGCACATGTGTGTGTGTGTGTGTGTGTGTCTGTTTTCTACATAAAATACCAGACATATTAGATAATCTGGACAAAAAAAAAAAAAAATCAAATAAACTTAAATTTGAAAACCCTATAAAGCAGTTCATTATCCTGAAAGGGCACATTAAACTCTAGTATATTGAAGGACCTGACGTGTTCTTCACTAAAGAAATAAATTTATCTTCCTCCAACTTAATGTTACATAGACATATTTGTCCACAAAGCCAGTTAGCAACCAACAACTATGAATGCCTCTTGCAGACACTGCTGGTGCCCTCCCTGACACTCTGTGTAGCTGGTGTCTCCCGCCCCTAGCTTCTGGGAGTGTTTACTACAAAGATTCACACTTGTAGAAGGCCCCTCTCAGAAATGTCTAGGAGGTTACAGCCAGTAGTTTGCTGGATCCATTCAGCTCACACCAGCTCAGGAGAGCCAAAAGGGCTCTTCCCAACTCGGCATCCAGTGATATCGAATGCTGGTGACTTGACATTGATCACACAGGAGTATTTGTACCATGAAAATCGGCAAACTCTACCAGTCAAATTGTTTTGTTGGTTGTTAGCTGATCGTTAATCATTTGCCAATGACTGACTGCTACAGGGGGTGCAAATCTCCAACTTTCTGGCATAAAGTTGTTCACACTTTCTGGTGCCCTTCATACTCCAGGGCTTCCTTTGGGATCAGTCTGAGAGGCTAGATGTCAGTAAAAACCATGTCTTTCCTTTGCTTTGCTCCCTGACCCCTCCTGTTTCCCTCACTCCCTCATCAGTACAGAGTTGTTCTGAGATCATTACGCCAGGAAATCACTTCTTGAAAATCCCAGTCTCAGGATCTGCTTGTAGGGAACCTGACAAGGCACAATCTCCTATTGGACCCAGTACTCCACAAAGCACACTTTAAGGAAGACTAAAACAGAAGAATCGAAGTTCTATATCTGTGACACCCAGTCCTTCCACGAATATTACTTATTTCAATCACACCTTTGCTGATCTGAGTAAGTGTTGAGCAGCATATGTGTCTCATTTACCTGTGGATATCTTCAGTTTAGAAACTTAACCTCATTCTCTCTTTCTATATCCTTTAAGGTCCTCATAAGCATTGTGAACGCCTAAAATGTTTTCTGTTTCTGTAAACTGTTTTGCCAATGTCAGGCATGGGCACCCTATTAGGCAGTATGGTGTATTGTTATGGAGAGTAGGTTCTACTTCATAAGGCCTGGGTTCAGATTTTGTTTTACATTTAATTGAACCAGGGCAAGTAAGTTTGCTTATTTGCAAAATAGATATAACATGTTTATATCAAATGTCTGTTTTGAGAATTATTTTTCTTTCCAAACTGGAGTAAATATATTCAGCTCAAATATTTGTTATGAGTCCTCAGTATGATAAATAATATTTAGCTTGATAATTGGTACCAAGTTCCCTATTACTTACAAGGCATTACTATCTACTATTACAATGCATCTGGCACATTATAGGCGCTCAATAAAGTTTCTTTACTACAAATTTCTTAAATATTTAGATAATAAACTAGCTTCTATATATTTTAGAGATATTTCACCTAGAGTTGAATTATTTCCCTTTTCTAAATAATCCAAAAGCTACCTCAAATCCCCTGTGGAAAAATGTAGAACACTTAATAACAATTAAAAAAATTCATAAGTAATTAATATTTTTGGTGATTTAGATGGCCTAAGACATAGTAGAAAAGGATACAAGCAAATCCAAACACAGAAACCGGTACCAAAGGACAATGTTGTTAATTCCACGAGAAAGTATGAGATAACAATGATGATGTTATTCCAGTGTTTACCTATATCTAACAGGGAATATAGCAACTTTTGCTTATTTGGTTTATGCCAAGATATGCCTGGGGAAATGTTATGTGGGCAGTGAGAAATTGAAACCCACACACTCTCACACACATACAAACACACTTTTCTTATGTTCATAGATGGTTTGAAATGCTTGAAAGCAGGTTGATACGTCAAGTCAGATAGAGAGAGTGTATTTTTTTGCAGATTGAGAGGAACAGCAATTTACTTGTCGGATAAGACAATCTCATCCTGAGAGGTATTTAGCAAAGCTACTTGAAAGGGAGGTAGAGCTGCTTTCTGTTGCTTTTAAACAGAGTTTTTTACAGGTAATTGATGAGTGAGATGAAGAAAGAAAGAGAGTGAGAGAGAGAATATTACTCTGCTCAGTACTTTCAAATTTCTTTTTTTTATAATAATTTAATTTTTATTTTTATTTTTTTTCCGCCTTTCTTATTTTTTATTTTTTATTTTTGTTTTTATTATACATTAAGTTCTAGGGTACATGTGCATAAAGTGCAGGTTTGTTACATATGTATACTTGTGCCATGTTGGTGTGCTGCACCCATCAACTCGTCAGCACCCATCAATTCATCATTTATATCAGGTATAACTCCCCACTGCAATCCCTCCCCCCTCCCCCCTCCCCAGGATAGGCCCCGGTGTGTGATGTTCCCCTTCCCGAGTCCAAGTGATCTCATTGTTCAGTTCCCACCTGTGAGTGAGAACATGCGGTGTTTGGTTTTCTGTTCTTGCGATAGTTTGCTAAGAATGATGGTTTCCAGCTGCATCCACGTCCCTACAAAGGACGCAAACTCATCCTTTTTTATAGCTGCATAGTATTCCATGGTGTATATGTGCCACATTTTCTTAATCCAGTCTGTCACAGATGGACATTTGGGTTGATTCCAAGTCTTTGCTATTGTGAATAGTGCCGCAATAAACATACGTGTGCATGTGTCTTTATAGCAGCATGATTTAGAATCCTTTGGGTATATACCCAGTAGTGGGATGGCTGGGTCATATGGTACATCTAGTTCTAGATCCTTGAGGAATTGCCATACTGTTTTCCATAATGGTTGAACTAGTTTACAATCCCACCAACAGTGTACAAGTGTTCTTATTTCTCCACATCCTCTCCAACACCTGTTGTTTCCTGACTTTTGAATGATTGCCATTCTAACTGGTGTGAGATGGTATCTCATTGTGGTTTTGATTTGCATTTCTCTGATGGCGAGTGATGATGAGCATTTTTTCATGTGTCTGTTGGTTGTATGAATGTCTTCTTTTGAGAAATGTCTGTTCATATCCTTTGCCCACTTTTTGATGGGGTTGTTTGATTTTTTCTTGTATATTTGTTTGAGTTCTTTGTAGATTCTGGATATTAGCCCTTTGTCAGATGAGTACATTGCAAAAATTTTCTCCCATTCTGTAGGTTGCCTGTTCACCCTGATGGTAGTTTCTTTTGCTGTGCAGAAGCTCTTTAGTTTAATTAGATCCCATTTGTCAATTTTGGCTTTTGCTGCCGTTGCTTTTGGTGTTTTAGACATGAAGTCCTTGCCCATGCCTATGTCCTGAATGGTATTACCTAGGTTTTCTTCTAGGGTTTTTATGGTATTAGGTCTAACATTTAAGTCTCTAATCCAAATTTCAAGTATATTGCCAATGAAAAGCACACCAGGGCAGTCCTGGTTCCCGGGGGCTAGTTTGTATATTACTACTAATTGAATGACACTAAAACCAGACCTCCCTCCCGTCTCACACTGCTCCAACATTCCTGCCATTCTTGGAACAAAAATGTCCCACTGTCTTTAACTATCTACTGCTCTAAGTAACTCTCTGTGAATGTAACCACCCACTTTACTCTGAATGTCTGCGCTTTGCAGATCTCAGCTCCTGTCTGTGCAATTAGTCATGGCTACAGGGCTTTTATCCTGTGGTGAGAGAAGAGACTGTCATCCCTAGCTTCCTCTTGCAGCTGGGCTTAGAAGATGCCTTGAGTTATGCATATATTTTTCTCCTTTGCATAAGCAGTACATTCAAAATCTAGCCAACCCACCGAGAATGTGCTAGGTGCAGATTTCGAGTCTTCATAGCAGTTTCATGAAGTAACTTGTTCCACATCAGTCAGTTATTTGGACTGCCTCTCCTAGTCTCTCTCTCAACTCTCCCTCTTAACAAAGATTCTTTCTGCAGTAATTACTTAATTGTATTACCATAATGTAAGTAGTTTTCCCTTTGGCCTCCGAAGGTTTACTGAAAATCACTGACAAAAGGCGGATTAATGGGAGAAAAAGCAGACAAATTTATTTGGTCATAGTTTGACATGACTTGGGAGCCTTCGGAATGAAGACCCAAGGATACAGGGGAAACTGTTGGTTTTTATGCTTGATTCAAGATAGTATGAACAACCTCGTGGTAATATGATTGGACAAAAAGGGTATGATCTAATGCTAATAGACTGAGTGGGAAAACTCAGAAAAGCCTGTCTGTTTTGATTTATCTTGGCATCTTTGTGAAGCCTTCCTTCCTTCCCGGTATGAGGCAAGACCCTTTCTGGATGGGAAGGTCTTATGACCTACACTTAAACAAAGTAGGTCAGAAAATTTCTATAATGGCCAGTTTTTATACAGAAAAGTGGGAGGGGGGAATTAAAGTAATGTTTTTAGGTTTTATGACTTGCTTTGGGTAAAAGCGGTTCTGGTTTTCATGATCCACTGTGAGGAAGAGGGATTCTAGTTTATATGGCTAGCCTCTGGAGAGAATGAGGGGCCAGAGACAGGAGGCCAGAAGAAGCTCAGAGAGAAACTTTTGCTTCTGAGGCCTTTATTTTGGGGTATCATTTTCTGAGCCTCAACAATAGTCAAGTCACCCACATTTTCTATGTTTTATTTCATCTGAAACAGGATAGAAATAGCAACCTTCTTTAAAGGGGAAAACGCCGTTAGAGGACTGTGAAAAATATACGCCCATTAATGGCTGGTATTTTTGGTTTTCTTCAACCTGCTCCCTTCACTCAGTCCCAGACGTCAATGAGGCACAGAGTTTGGGTGGAGAATGAGGTGAGGATCGAATCCCAGTGTCTGGACTCCCTGCTTGGAGATTAAGCCTGATCAGACTCACTCTTTGAACACTTACATGGTCAAAGAACTTGCCATATGTATTCATATTTAAGTATCAATAGTGTCATGTCTTAGACTTGTCAAAACTGAGGCAGGGATTTAAGCAAACTATATCATTTTGCTTCTAAAAATCAGATCCTGAGTTCTAACTCAGGGTCTGTCTGTCTGTGTTAATGCCAGATATGCATTATTTTTTCTCAAACCCGTGGTTGCCAAACTACCTAGTGAGTCTCCAAAACTACCATTAGATGTGAATTCCCATAGATGTCTACTGTCACTGAAGGACATTAGCACTTACTTCAGCCAGGTAAGATCCATTGTTTGTTATAGTCAGGCCATGGACCCCAGGGGCTTTTAGTTTGTTTGTTTTTTCCAAAAGCAATGTGCTGGTTTTTTGTTTTTTTTTTTGTTGTTTGTTTGTTTGTTTGTTTGTTTTTTTTTTGGTTGCCATCTTGTCAATTTATAACTTTCATTGAGAAAAAAATGGAAAGTAATGGAAAGGTAGGTAAATCAATTAAGTCACTTAACCTGTGTGAGCCTATTTTTCCCAACTTATTTCTTAGAAGAAAGTGTTTTAGCATGCACTTCTTATTTTAGAATATGGAATGTTTAAGTAACTTGATTAAGATAATACAAATAAGTAGAAGGCCAAGGGCTTGATTCATGACCTCATCCTACCTCTTTCTGATGATATTTGCATTATCGAATGTTGCTTTCAATTATTCTGCAGCATTTTTTTTGGGAAATATCGTACCCAGTGATCATGTCACCCTGATGGATTATATAAGTGGAGTTTATGCACACTTTGTAAGTCTAATATGGCAGGAAAGTGCTCTCCTTTGAAAAAGAAATTACTGAGTTACTAATTTAAAATTTTATGATCTGGTGCCAGAGCTATAATAACACTGAAATTTTCAGGCTAAAGCAAAATCATGAGGGCAATAATTGTGTCAATTTCAAGATAGTAGGATATTTCAAAAGCCTCAAGCCACATGTACTTTACTTTGATCACATAAACGTTGAAAAGTTTTACCCTGTTATGCACCAGAACAAGCATTCACTATCTCAAGCCTTATATCTGCCCCTCTTTTTATTTTAGAAACAGAGCTTTAGGTGATATTTAATGTTTCCATAAATAGGGCTCTGTGTCATCTTTATTTGTCATGTGCCCTTTTGCCTAGGATGCTACCACTCAACCCCCCCTTCATTCATTAAGCAGATGTGTTTGTTTTAACAAGTTTTGTTTTGTTTTTTTGTTTCTTTAGATGCAATGCAACTGTAACCCAACTCTAAAAGCATTTAAAAACAATGGGATCTGTTTTTTATAAATAATAAGTCTGGAGGTAATCAGGATCCAGAGTTGATTAAAATGGGTTGATTCAATGGATATTCTCCAGGAGTCAGATTTATACCCCTTTCCACTATACCTATGGAGAATATACTAAAGATAGAAAAATATTTTCAGGGTCCCAAAATGGCAATCCTAGTTGCAAGTGCTATATGCTATGAATAAGGAATTATTACTTTGTGGTTGTTACATTAAAGGAGTAAGAGAACTTTTTACAAAAGTCCCTCAGCAACCTCTCAATTAGTCTTATTATCCAGAATCATGTTACATGCCCAGACCTAAATCTATCATTGATCAAGGAAACGATCCACCCTGATTGGCTCAGAGAAAATCTACTTTACCAACTGGAACTGGGGCTGGAGCTAGAAGTCTGTCTCCTGAACACTTCAAACCGATCGTACTTCAAACAAGAAAGAAGGTGAGGTAGAATGGGGATTGTGGATAGCTATTTGGATAGGTAACCAAACTTCTTTGCCACTGCATTCTCCAAATCTAAATGAAGGTGTTAAATTTTCTGTGAAGTCTTCTCTGGCCAGGCCAGAGAACGTTTATAATTTCCCTTTCTGCATTATATCTGAATCTTGTACAAACTTTACTATTTTAATTATCCTATTACGTTGCACAAAACAAAACTAAATGGGAGTCTCCCCCAGCATTAGCAAACTCCTTATGAAAAAGAGAAGTGTGTTATTCATCTTCATAGCCATAACATCTAACAATGATTGGCTCATAATTGGTTCTCAATCAATGTTTATTAAGTATAATTGGAAAGTAAATTCTCTTCATAAAGGTAACCATTTCTAAATTCAATACATTATTTACGATAACATTTAAAAAGAATATTTTACTTTGCTTACAAGAAAGAATCAGTGCTAGGCAAACGTTATAAATGATAGTTAAGAAATTGCAGCTCATGGAAAAACTACAAAGTGAAAAGAGAAAAATAATTATGCATTAGAACCCACAGTAGAAAGATGCATAGATATGCTAATACAAGCATAATAAAATATTGATAGAATTCAGGTGGTAGGTTCAAGTGTGTTCACTGTAAAATTTTTTCAACTTTCTTTTGACATGTTTTCATAATAAAATCTTAGAAAATAAAATTATTGAAACTGTTCCTTGGTTATAATTTTGTTAACTATTTTGGGAAAATGTTAAAATAAAACAAGAAAATATAGAAAAGATAAATGAAGTCAGGTTGAGGAGATAATAAGGTTTTATTTTTTCTTTTCCTTTCAATAATTGTTACAATGTGCTTTGGACAAGGCAATTTTATATTGGAAAAATAGAGACCACATTGAAGTGGAGTTGTAGTAGAATCTGGAAATAAAAAAGTATATATTATTGTTAAAACTAATATCTACATAAAAGTCTGCATTTTAGATTCTATATTTAGCAACACATAATAATGTAATACATTAATCATATAGAGAAACACCAAATTGCATTTATAAACCAAGACATAACATCTGAGTCTAATCATTTTATATTAAAACAAAAATTCGTGAGTATGAGAAAATATAAGAACAAAATGGGTGTGGAATATGCTCATCATTTCCAGTGTGTTTTTTATTTCTAATTCAGCTTTTATTATAGAACACACTCAAAGTATATTTATTTCATAACTATCATGTAGTGTATTCCAGTCACTATGCCCTTCTACCTTTGAATTGTGTCAAAAATTCTCCATCTGCTGGTAACCAAGGAAAGAATGAAATTATTCAATAAGGTTGAGCAGTGTAAACTCTCCTCTATTGCTATTTTTTTATCTTTTCTAATATGAGACTGACATCCAGCCAGTATCAACTCTATTTAATTCTCTCCGGTCTATTTATTCACTGATGGCACGTATAACTTTGCACCTAAGAGCCAAGTATAGAATTTACTGACACCTGGAAAGCAGATGTGTCCAGCTAATGGAGTCTCCCTTCTGCTGACCATGACCTCTCCCTTATGAAGGACACAATTCTGCAGCTGAGACTCACCTCAAAGGTGAAGGGAAGCCTCTTTTGTGAAGGAAATAAGATTGATAGTGAGAAAGTGATCCCACCATAAAATTAGTGCCCCAATTAACAGATTAATGACAGTGTTGTAGGATTTGGCTTACTGAGAAAACTTAGTACAAAGAGAAGAGTAAATTCACTCTGAATCAAGATTGTTCCTAACACCAAAGAAAATGCTTTCCATTTTGCTTTATAATTTAACTCTCTCTTCTTCATTTGGATAGGTATGTCTTTCCATTGGCGTGTTTGTAATTATAAATATGCACTTATAACAGCACACACATATACGTTTAGATGAGGGGACAGTGAGACCAAGAGTTGTTTCTGCTGTTAATAATGAGGATGATTACATTATTTTCCTGTTGCTGATGTGAAAATTACCACAAATTTCACGTTCTAAAACAATGTACATGTAGTATTTTAGATTCTGGAATTCAGAAGTATGAAATGGGCCTTGGCTAAAATCAAGGCTGTCCTTGATGTTAGCAGGGCAGCGTTCCTTCTGGAGGCTCTAGGAAAAAAAATCCTTTTGCTTGTCTTTCTCAGTTTCCAGAGGCTGCCCTCAGCCCTTAGCTCACAGCCTCCTTACATCTTCAAAGTCAACAATGGCTCAGAGCGTTTGTCAACAGCGTATCACTCAGACACTTACTTTTCTGCTTCCGAACTCCACATTTTAGAAAAACACTTAAAGACCCAATTTTTATTACATCGGGTCTAACCCAGATGATCCAGGATAGTCTTTCTACTTTAAAGTCAAATCGTTAATGTATTAGTCTTTTTTGTATTGCTGTAAAGGAATACTGGAGACCGGGTAATTTATAAAGAAAACATGTTTATTTGGGCTCACAGTTCTGCAGACTATAAAAGAAGCGTAGTGCTAGCTAGCATCTGCTTCTTGTGAGGGCCTCAAGAAGCTTATGATCATGGTGGAAGGCAAAAGGGGAGTGGGCTTGTCATATGGCGAAAGAGGGAGCAAGGAAAAGTGGGGACATGGTGCCAGATTCCTTTAAGCAACCAGCTCTTTCATGAACTAATAGAATGAGAACTCACTCATTACCATGCAGAGGTCACCAAGCGATCTATGAGGGAGCTGATCTGCCTCTGTGAACCTGACACTCCCCCAAGGCCCCATCTCCAACACTGTGGATCACATTTCAACATGAGATTTGCAGAAGACAAACATCCAAAATATGTCAATTAGCAAACTCACTTCCCCTTATCTATGTAACATGACATATTCACAGGTTCCAGAGGTTAAGATGTGTACATGAGGGAGAAGGAGGCCATTATTCTCTCTACTCCAATGATTGATACAGATTGTTAGTTTGTACCTTACTCTTCTTTCCTTCTCTCCAAGGAACGTGATTTGCTAATTATTGACTATGTGACTGTGTGTCAGGTAATTTACTGAATGCTGGACCTATAGTTACTTCTTTACCATATTCTCTTTCATGAGATAAATAATTTTAAAATATAATTTATTCCTTCAACAAATAAGAAAACTGAGAACCTGGGGACTAGAATATCTCCAGTGGCAGAATGGTGATTTTTATTTAAATTTCTTTAACTATAAAACCATCCCATATGCTGGAACCATGACATCCTACCCCTACTAGCCTAGAGAAAAAAAATGATTTCCCGAATCTTGTGAACTCTGATATTTGAAAAGAATAAGAAAACCATCATTCTTAGCAAACTATCACAAGAAGAGAAAACCAAACACCGCATGTTCTCACTCATAGGTGGGAACTGAACAATGAGATCACTTGGACTCGGGAAGGGGAACAGCACACACTGGGGCCTATCATGGGGAGGGGGGAGGAGGGAGGGATTGCATTGGGGAGTTATACATGATATAAATGATGAATTGATGGGTGCTGATGAGTTGATGGGTGCAGCACACCAACATGGCATAAGTATACATATGTAACAAACCTTCACGTTATGCACATGTACCCTAGAACTTAAAGTATAATAAAAAAAAAAAGAAAAAGAAAAACAATGCAAACACTTATGGACATCTTCAGCAATCACAGAGATAATGAAATCTCTGGAAGAGATTTATATGAAAAAGATAGCCTCTGATTAGTAGACAGACAAGTTGAAAGTGTTTTTTGTCTCCTTTAACGCTGCTGTCAGGAAATTTCTGCAATTGAGCTAGTATCCCAATTATTAATTCATGCAATGGTATTTATTAAGCTTAGCTATGCATCAAGCACAGCACCAGCATGTAGGAACAAAATGGTGGGCCAAAACTTGTCTGGTCTCTGTCTTCGTAGAGCCAATGACTGAATTGGGAAAACAAAAATTATTTAAATAGCCTAATACGTAGACATTAAGTTTCAACCCTGATAAATGACATAAAAGGACTAGATATGAAAGCACAGTACATAGGGGATTTATCAAATTGTGCAGGGGAGCAGATAAAGAAAGATGTTCATAACATGAATTGTAGGGCTAGGCAGGAGGTAATCAGGCTAAGACAGGAAGGCAGAGCTTTGCACTTGAGAGAATGGAGTGAACAAAACGTCCTGGTGGTGAAAGGAATTTGATATTCTCAATTTAGGAAACCAGTGTGGATGGAGGACATAAAAAAGTGGCAGGGGAAGGGGAACAAACATTATGCAAGATCATTTGGGAAAGGTAGGCACGAGGTATGTCATGCAGGCTATACCACTGGTCCCTCCCTAAGAAACGCAATTTAGTACCCGAAAGCACTCAGCACAAAGGTGTTTAGGGGTAGGAGGAGGGTCATAAGCATTTCACCGCAAGGTGATTTTACTTCCAAGACAGAGTGTTTGAGAAAAATCTACACTGCTCTCTGTGCTAGGTGAGATCCAGCCTTTCATTGGTAACCATCTGGTATACCACATTCAGAGCAAGACTCTCATCATTTTAGATCATTCTATTAAGTGAAACCTGAAGAACATGTGCTCCATCCCATGATGCTGAGCTCTGTGTTTGACATGGTTGCTCTCCAGGGAGAGTGGGCCTCCAGGGGTATCAGAAGAGGCCGTATTAATCACTTAGGTAATTTACAGCTATTGTAACATAATGGAACCCCAGAGTCTTACAGAGTTAGCTTTCAGCACGTTTAAGGAGGAAAATGATGGTAATTAAAAATGGCATTTCTAATTAGGAAGAGTTTAATTAGTGAGAGGCTGGAAGGACTGAGGAGCCGAGGTCTCCCGTTTCCCAATCTGTGGCTCCCTTGCAACTGGCTTTAGTGCTGTCTACTGTCTTCTTCTCTCTTGCCTACAGGGTAGTGATGGACTTGGGGGCACGCTTGCTTCTTCAGTGTGTACAGCAGCACTATAACATTGATAAGAAAGCATCTGATGTCTTAAAATCTGTCGCAGTGTTTGATATAAAAAGGGGTAAGAATATGAATGAACTCCTCAGTCAACTCTGGCTAAACACATTTGCAAGACCCAGGAAAGTAAGAAAAATAGGCTTTTGAGGATCTAAAATTGCTGATGCACTTTACTCCAATTCTCAGCCTCTCTCAGAACCTATTTATGCACATTTTATAGATAATCAAAACTGTTGTGATTATATTGAGTAGCAACATAAAAGTGACACCAGATTAGCAAGGGAGATAAATGACTACTGCTAGATACTCTGACAGTTGGGAGAAGTGAGAGTGAGAGACAAAAATAATTAAGACTAAATACACAAAAATCAAAATAGAAACTATACTTGAAAAGTAAAAACAGGGGGCGGAGCAAGATGGCGGAATAGGAACAACTCCAGTCTCCAACTCCCAGCGCGAGCGACACAGAAGACCGGTGATTTCTGCATTTTCAACTGAGGTACTGGGGTCATCTCACTAGGGAGTGCCGGACAATCGGTGCTGGTCAGCTGCTGCAGCCTGACCAGCGAGAGCTGAAGCAGGGCGAGGCATCGCCTCACCTGGAAGCGCAAGGGGGAAGGGGATCCGTTTTCCTAGCCAGGGGAACTGAGACACACAACACCTGGAAAATCGGGTAACTCCCACCCCAATACTGCGCTGTAAGCATACAGGCATTCCAGGAGAATATATCCCACACCTGGCCGGGAGGGTCCCACGCCCACGAAGCCTCCCTCACTGCTAACACAGCAGTCTGCCGCGATCTATCCGCAAGGCAGCAGCGAGGCTGGGGGAGGGGCGCCCGCCATTGCTGAGGCTTAAGTAGGTAAACAAAGCCGCTGGGAAGCTCAAACTGGGTGGAGCTCACAGCAGCTCAAGGAAGCCTGCCTGTCTCTGTAGTCTCCACCTCTGGGGACAGCGCACAGCTGAAGACCAACAGGGGAAGTAGCGGGAGCCGGTGCAGACGCGAACGACTCTGTCTGACAGCTTTGGGGAGAGCCGCGGATCTCCCAACGCGGAGGTTGAGATCTGAGAACGGACAGACTGCCTGCTCAGGTGTGTCCCTGAACCCTGAGTAGCCTAGCTGGGAGAAATCCCCCACTAGGGGCAGTCTGACACCCCACACCTCACAGGGTGGAGTACACCCCTGAGAGGATACTTCCAAAGGAAGAATCAGACAGGTACACTCGCTGTTCAGCAATATTCTATCTTCGGCAACCTCTGCTGCTGATACCCAGGCAAACAGGGTCTGGAGTGGACCTCAAGCAATCTCCAACAGACCAACAGAGAGTCCTTCTGACTGTCAGAAGGAAAACTATCAAACAGGAAGGACACCTATACCAAAACCCCATCAGTTCGTCACCACCATCAAAGACCAGAGACAGATAAAACCACAAAGATGGGGAAGAAGCAGGGCAGAAAAGCTGGAAATTCAAAAAATAAGAGCGCATCTCCCCCTGCAAAGGAGCGCAGCCCATCACCAGCAACGGATCAAAGCTGGTCAGAGAATGACTTGGACGAGAGGAGAGAAGAAGGCTTCAGTCCATCAAACTTATCAGAGCTAAAGGAGGAATTACGTACCCAGCGCAAAGAAGCTAAAAATCTTGAAAAAAGAGTGGAAGAATTGACAGCTAGACTCATTAATGCAGAGAAGATCATAAACGAAATGACAGAGATGAAAACCATGACACGAGAAATACGTGACAAATGCACAAGCTTCAGTAACCGACTCGATCAACTGGAAGAAAGAGTATCAGCGATTGAAGATCAAATGAATGAAATGAAGCGAGAAGAGAAACCAAAAGAAAAAAGAAGAAAAAGAAATGAGCAAAGCCTGCAAGAAGTATGGGATTACGTAAAAAGACCAAATCTACGTCTGATTGGGGTGCCTGAAAGTGAGGGGGAAAATGGAACCAAGTTGGAAAACACTCTTCAGGATATCATCCAGGAGAACTTCCCCAACCTAGTAGGGCAGGCCAACATTCAAATTCAGGAAATACAGAGAACGCCACAAAGATACTCCTCGAGAAGAGCAACTCCAAGACACATAATTGCCAGATTCACCAAAGTTGAAATGAAGGAAAAAATCTTAAGGGCAGCCAGAGAGAAAGGTCGGGTCACCCACAAAGGGAAGCCCATCAGACTAACAGCAGATCTCTCAGCAGAAACTCTCCAAGCCAGAAGAGAGTGGGGGCCAATATTCAACGTTCTTAAAGAAAAGAATTTTCAACCCAGAATTTCATATCCAGCCAAACTAAGTTTCATAAGTGAAGGAGAAATAAAATCCTTTACAGATAAGCAAATGCTTAGAGATTTTGTCACCACCAGGCCTGCCTTACAAGAGACCCTGAAGGAAGCCCTAAACATGGAAAGGAACAACCGGTACCAGCCATCGCAAAAACTTGGCAAAATGTAAAGACCATCGAGGCTAGGAAGAAACTGCATCAACTAACGAGCAAAATAACCAGTTAATATCATAATGGCAGGATCAAGTTCACACATAACAATATTAACCTTAAATGTTAATGGACTAAATGCTCCAATTAAAAGACACAGACTGGCAAACTGGATAAAGAGTCAAGACCCATCAGTCTGCTGTATTCAGGAGACCCATCTCACATGCAGAGACATACATAGGCTCAAAATAAAGGGATGGAGGAAGATCTACCAAGCAAATGGAGAACAAAAAAAAGCAGGGGTTGCAATCCTAGTCTCTGATAAAACAGACTTTAAACCATCAAAGATCAAAAGAGACAAAGAAGGCCATTACATAATGGTAAAGGGATCAATTCAACAGGAAGAGCTAACTCTCCTAAATATATATGCACCCAATGCAGGAGCACCCAGATTCATAAAGCAAGTCCTTAGAGACTTACAAAGAGACTTAGACTCCCATACAATAATAATGGGGGACTTCAACACTCCGCTGTCAACATTAGACAGATCAACGAGACAGAAAGTTAACAAGGATATCCAGGAATTGAACTCATCTCTGCACCAAGCGGACCTAATAGACATCTATAGAACTCTCCACCCCAAATCAACAGAATATACATTCTTCTCAGCACCACATCGCACTTATTCCAAAATTGACCACATAATTGGAAGTAAAGCACTCCTCAGCAAATGTAAAAGAACAGAAATTATAACAAACTGTCTCTCAGACCACAGTGCAATCAAACTAGAACTCAGGACTAAGAAACTCAATCAAAACCGCTCAACTACATGGAAACTGAACAACCTGCTCCTGAATGACTACTGGGTACATAACGAAATGAAAGCGGAAATAAAGATGTTCTTTGAAACCAATGAGAACAAAGATACAACATACCAGAATCTCTGGGACACATTTAAAGCAGTGTGTAGAGGGAAATTTATAGCACTAAATGCCCACAAGAGAAAGCAGGAAAGATCTAAAATTGACACTCTAACATCACAATTAAAAGAACTAGAGAGGCAAGAGCAATCACATTCAAAAGCTAGCAGAAGGCAAGAAATAACTAAGATCAGAGCAGAACTGAAGGAGATAGAGACACAAAAAACCCTCCAAAAAATCAATGAATCCAGGAGTTGGTTTTTTGAAAAGATCAACAAAATTGACAGACCGCTAGCAAGGCTAATAAAGAAAAAAAGAGAGAGGAATCAAATAGATGCAATAAAAAATGATAAAGGGGATATCACCACTGACCCCACAGAAATACAAACTACCATCAGAGAATACTATAAACGCCTCTACGCAAATCAACTAGAAAATCTAGAAGAAATGGATAATTTCCTGGACACTTACACTCTCCCAAGGCTAAACCAGGAAGAAGTTGAATCCCTGAATAGACCAATAGCAGACTCTGAAATTGAGGCAACAATTAATAGCCTACCCACCAAAAAAAGTCCAGGACCAGATGGATTCACAGCTGAATTCTACCAGAGGTACAAGGAGGAGCTGGTACCATTCCTTCTGAAACTATTCCAATCAATAGAAAAAGAGGGAATCCTCCCTAACTCATTTTATGAGGCCAACATCATCCTGATACCAAAGCCTGGCAGAGACACAACAAAAAAAGAGAATTTTAGACCAATATCCCTGATGAACATTGATGCAAAAATCCTCAATAAAATACTGGCAAACCGGATTCAGCAGCACATCAAAAAGCTTATCCACCATGATCAAGTGGGCTTCATCCCTGGGATGCAAGGCTGGTTCAACATTCGCAAATCAATAAACGTAATCCAGCATATAAACAGAACCAAAGACAAGAACCACATGATTGTCTCAATAGATGCAGAAAAGGCTTTTGACAAAATTCAACAGCCCTTCATGCTAAAAACGCTCAATAAATTCGGTATTGATGGAACGTACCTCAAAATAATAAGAGCTATTTATGACAAACCCACAGCTAATATCATACTGAATGGGCAAAAACTGGAAAAATTCCCTTTGAAAACTGGCACAAGACAGGGATGCCCTCTCTCACCACTCCTATTCAACATAGTGTTGGAAGTTCTGGCTAGGGCAATCAGGCAAGAGAAAGAAATCAAGGGTATCCAGTTAGGAAAAGAAGAAGTCAAACTGTCCCTGTTTGCAGATGACATGATTGTATATTTAGAAAACCCCATCGTCTCAGCCCAAAATCTCCTTAAGCTGATAAGCAACTTCAGCAAAGTCTCAGGATACAAAATTAATGTGCAAAAATCACAAGCATTCTTATACACCAGCAACAGACAAGCAGAGAGCCAAATCAGGAATGAACTTCCATTCACAATTGCTTCAAAGAGAATAAAATACCTAGGAATCCAGCTTACAAGGGATGTAAAGGACCTCTTCAAGGAGAACTACAAACCACTGCTCAGTGAAATCAAAGAGGACACAAACAAATGGAAGAACATACCATGCTCATGGATAGGAAGAATCAATATCGTGAAAATGGCCATACTCCCCAAGGTTATTTATAGATTCAATGCCATCCCCATCAAGCTACCAATGACTTTCTTCACAGAATTGGAAAAAACTGCTTTAAAGTTCATATGGAACCAAAAAAGAGCCCGCATTGCCAAGACAATCCTAAGTCAAAAGGACAAAGCTGGAGGCGTCACGCTACCTGACTTCAAACTATACTACAAGGCTACAGTAACCAAAACAGCATGGTACTGGTACCAAAACAGAGCTATAGACCAATGGAACAGAACAGAGTCCTCAGAAATAATACCGCACATCTACAGCCATCTGATCTTTGACAAACCTGAGAGAAACAAGAAATGGGGAAAGGATTCCCTATTTAATAAATGGTGCTGGGAAAATTGGCTAGCCATAAGTAGAAAGCTGAAACTGGATCCTTTCCTTACCCCTTATACGAAGATTAATTCAAGATGGATTAGAGACTTAAATGTTAGACCTAATACCATAAAAACCCTAGAAGAAAATCTAGGTAGTACCATTCAGGACATAGGCATGGGCAAGGACTTCATGTCTAAAACACCAAAAGCAACGGCAGCAAAAGCCATAATTGACAAATGGGATCTAATTAAACTAAAGAGCTTCTGCACAGCAAAAGAAACTACCATCAGAGTGAACAGGCAACCTACAGAATGGGAGAAAATTTTTGCAACCTACTCATCTGACAAAGGGCTAATATCCAGAATCTACAAAGAACTCAAACAAATATACGAGAAAAAAACAAACAACCCCATCAAAAAGTGGGGAAAGGATATGAACAGACATTTCTCAAAAGAAGATATTCATACAGCCAACAGACACATGAAAAAATGCTCATCATCACTGGCCATCAGAGAAATGCAAATCAAAACCACAATGAGATACCATCTCACACCAGTTAGAATGGCAATCATTAAGAAGTCAGGAAACAACAGGTGTTGGAGAGGATGTGGAGAAATAGGAACACTTTTACACTGTTGGTGGGATTGTAAACTAGTTCAACCATTATGGAAAAGAGTATGGCAATTCCTCAAGGATCTAGAACTAGATGTACCATATGACCCAGCCATCCCACTACTGGGTATATACCCAAAGGATTATAAATTAGTCTACTACAAAGACACATGTACACGTATGTTTATTGCGGCACTATTCACAATAGCAATGACTTGGAATCAACCCAAATGTCCATCTGTGACAGACTGGATTAAGAAAATGTGGCACATATACACCATGGAATACTATGCAGCCATAAAAAAGGATGAGATTGCGTCCTTTGTAGGGACATGGATGCAGCTGGAAACCATCATTCTTAGCAAACTATCACAAGAAGAGAAAACCAAACACCGCATGTTCTCACTCATAGGTGGGAACTGAACAATGAGATCACTTGGACTCGGGAAGGGGAACATCACACACTGGGGTCTATCATGGGGAGGGGGGAGGGGGGAGGGGGGAGGAGGGAGGGATTGC
The DNA here is from genome assembly GCF_007565055.1 of Rhinopithecus roxellana. Lineage (NCBI taxonomy): Eukaryota > Metazoa > Chordata > Mammalia > Primates > Cercopithecidae > Rhinopithecus > Rhinopithecus roxellana. The sequence goes on along the minus strand of NC_044568.1, from coordinate 38,242,720 downwards.
ATTGGGGAGTTATACATGATATAAATGATGAATTGATGGGTGCTGACGAGTTGATGGGTGCAGCACACCAACATGGCATAAGTATACATATGTAACAAACCTGCACGTTATGCACATGTACCCTAGAACTTAAAGTATAATAAAAAAAAAAAAAAAAAAAAAAAAAAAAAAAAGAAAAGTAAAAACAAAAAAGTAAAAATTAAAGTAGAAGGAAACTTATTTTTATGCCAATAAGGCAGGCAGTGGATATGCATATACCTTTTGGCACATAGTTTACGCTAATAATCTATGCCTAACTTTATCTTTTCAAGGTGATTCAAGATTATCATTACATTTATTTTAATCTATTTAATTACACATATTTGGCTGTCTTCTTCTTCTTCTTCTTCTTCCTCTTCCTCTTCTTCTTCCTCTTCCTCTTCCTCTTCTTTCTCTTCTTCCTCTTCTTCTTCTTTTAACTGCTCTCACCCAGGCTGGAGGGCAGTTGCACAATCTTCTCTCAGTGTAACTTTCAGCTCCCAGGTTCAAGCGATTCTCCTGCCTCAGCCACCTTGGGATTACAGGTGTGGGCCCTCACACCAGGCTAATTTTTTGCATTTTTAATAGAGATGGAGTTTTACCATGTTGGCCAGGTTGGGCTCAAACTTCTGACCTCAAATGATCCACCCACCTTGGCCACCTTGCTCACTGCAATTATAGGAGTGAGCCACTGACCCCAATCACTTGGCTATCTTCTTAATCTTCAAAAGTTTAACACATCTAAAGACTATGCATGTTTGTGTGTGTGTTCCATGTGTGTGCAATGTGACATATCACTGCATGTTCTCTTAAATATTAAAATTTGTCAAAATAGAAGACTAATTCCCAAGCCTTACCCTTTCTTCTGATGAGTAAATTTTAGATAGCATAAGTTGCTTTATGCTATCTAAGGCATCTTTAATTCTCCAAAAGATATACTTTAAAAATTTAGGAAATTATAATGTTACAGTTCAATGAACATTTGTGCTACTTAGAAAGAGTTTTTATTTTTTAAACATTGCAAGAGCCCTGTGGAAGTAACATGAGGGCCCATTGAGGAATTTGGTGGGAAGGAAAGAAAGTCACCATTTACTTGTGAACCAAAACAGTTCTAACCGTATCTGTTTGTGTAATGACCCTCTGTGTAATATCTAATTGAGAAAAAGAGTTCCAATAATTGTTTTGAAAAGTATTTGAGCCATTGTTTAAGAGAAAGAAAATCCGTCATAGATTTTAAAACATGTTATGTGTCAGCTGCTTTGTATCCATTATCTTAGGTAACAATTACTACAATCTTTGCCAGGAATGACAACCTATTTTACAGGTGAAGAAACTGAGCATAGAGATTAAATATTTTGTTGAATGTTACTCTATCAGGTGGAGCTACAATAGAGAATTCATGATTTATGTCCTTTTGAGTCTCAAACTATTCGTAATGATTAAGTTTATAAGTGCCTTCATATATGTTTAATAAAGAGAAACCAAGAAGGAAGAAGTCAAGTGAATTCAAATTTCATGCAGTGGCTCATGCTATCAAAGAACGGGGTCTTTTATGACAGTAATAGTCCAAGCTTAGGTATGACTCTCATGCTTAGACTGCCTAGAAATACCAAGAATGTTGCATGACCTACAGACACCACTTCCTCAAGCAAATATGTTCAAAATGGGGAAAAAGAGGAAGAGGCGCTATAAGTGATCTTTTTCCACATATGTGTTTTTCTTGCCAACTTGAAAAGTTTCTTCCAGAAATCCTCATAGAATGTATTACTTGCACTATATGAACCCAAACTGTGCCATTAGGCCACCCCTATCTGTAAGAAAGAATAGCAAAGGAGACTAAGATTGCTATGTCATACTTACACCCCTTATGATTTATTCTTACTTTCATGGAACATTTTTCAAATTAGTGCCTGATTCATATCGGATTATGTTGTCAAGAAATAAGGAGGGAGATGGCTGTTGAGTAGGCAGCCAACAGCATCTGCCACAGGGACATATTCTGCATTAGACCTGTATTTTTCAAGGTTACTATGGAAGCAAAGTGAGTATGTCTCAGTTAGTAATATCAGTTACTGTGCAGGATGCAGGCATTCACAAAAACAATTAATGCAATTCTAATTTGCACTCTAATAAGGTGTCCTGTTGCTCTAGAAGAGTTAGCTGCAATAACATAAAACATTCCAACATAACGTTCTATCATATGATATAGGATAATGCCATGTGTTACAATAATGATTATTATAAAACTTATTAAACCTTTTAATCATTTAGACATATATATAGAGGGAGATGATACACTGATATATATTTTTCACCTTGCCCTCCGTAGTCCAATAAAGATCCCATTTCTTATATAACCAGCTCTCATATAATTGAACTAAAGCTTGAAATAAAACTGATATATTCACTGCATCTTAATAGACTCTTAAATTTTCTTAGGTACGATAGAAGAACTAGTTGTATCTGCTGTCTTAAATTAATGAATTTTCAGCATTCTAGAAGAAGGCAGTCTAGAGTAGTTATGGGGAGCTTTGTACAGTTAGAATGCCAGGCTCCAACCCTTAGATTCACCACCTAATGACTGTTCATATGGTCAGGATGTTGCACCTCTCTGAGCCTTAGTTTTTAGCTATAAATTGGAAATAATAATAATGATACTTAGTCTCAATTTATGGTAATTAAATGAGATATACCTATAATGCTTTTAGCAGAATGTCTTCAAGGAAGGTAGGATCTCGTCACATACAAGTTACATGTTCTAAAATATAAAATACTTGCAATTACAAGATGACTGTCAATTGATATTGGGAGATAGGAGACAGTGCAGTAGAGTGATTATGAGTGAAAATCTTGAGTTTAAGTAGCTATAGATTCCATCACCCTCTCTGTTACTGTTAATTCAGTAGGCTTCATTAATTTACCCAGACTTTCTGATACTCAGTTTTCAAATTTGTGGAATGGGCAAAATGACCATACCCAGTTCATAAAATTTTTGTAAGGACTAAGTTAGTGATTTTATGCAGTGTACTTAATTAAATTGATGCCTAATGTAGAAAAAGCACTCAATAAGTATTTGCTGCTATTATTTACATTAATGAAAAATAGAAGTTATAAAGAACTTTTTATTAGAGAAAGTTAATGAAGCGTTCTTCTCTCTTCTAGGCCAAGTGACAGTCTTCTAAAAACAACTCACAGAACTGGAATTTGGGGGGCAAGTTATGGTATCTCAAACATGTATGAATAAAAACAAACTAAAAATGAGAACCTAACAAACTAAGTAGTAGTAGAACAAAAGCAGGGGATTGAGAATAAGCTCCACGATAGACTTTGCTTCACTGTAGGTGGGTTTTGCGTGAGCCGGATCCATCTCACCTTGAAATGGATCCAGCCCAAGAGCGCTGTACAAATAAGCAAGGTAACTGAGCCTGGGAGTCTATAAGTGGGATTAATAAGCAGCCAACTGGGGAACTGCAGTTGGGGTCCAGCATATGGTCTGGGGAAATGCTAAGGAACCAAAATATAATAATTCACCTTAGAAAGAATCAGTGAATGTTTGCCAAATTAAGAAGTTTTTCATGTAAATTATAAATGCTCACATCAGAATGTGTTGGCCCCTTTCTTCCCCATCTCTCAGTTCTAGCATAGAAGTAATCAGCTGCCTAAAAATGAGGGTGGGGGAAGGGAGTGAAAAAGCAAAACAAGGTAAAATAACAGCTTTTAAAGAAAGAAAGAAAATAGGAAACCATTTAAAAAAAAACCCCAAAACTGTGCTATTCTTAGTCTCCTCCCCAGTGGCAGACTCTGACTTTGGGGCAGAATTCACAAAAGTAGAAAAAAGAAATAGGCTATATCAGTTTAAATAATGACATTTTGATTTTTAAACAAATATTAGCAAAAAAGGTATAAAATATTAAACATGACAACATGGAGTAGATCCACAAAGTAGGTTAATCGAACACATCGGTGGGGCACCTTGGTCTGTGAGGTTGCAACTTCTGAATTAATATTTTAGTTTTGTGTTGACTTTCAGTGCTGAGGTACACAGGTGTTTCCTTGCAAATTCTTTGTTGAACTAGTGACTTTCTGATTGTGAGAGACTCTGATCCCGATAAATGGAATAGAAGGGCACAGAGGTTATGCTCCCTTGACTACTATATTCTCTCAGATATTCTGAATTATCTTCCAATTTGAAAAACAGTTCTAAAATTTAATAGGTAGTAGAACTATTTGCTTGATTTATCTTTTAAAAATTGCAGTGGCATTTTTACTCTTTTACAGAATCATTTTACTTTGCCCTTGGGTGCCAACACAATGTGTCCTTTAGATATATAAATTTGATGAGCTGGTTGAATAGAACATTTCTTTTTCCATAAAATAATGACTTCTATATTAACCACTTAAGCCTCCAGGCAAGTAACAGATCTTCATTCTTTCTAAATAATATGAGACTTTCTTATGGCAGATAAATGTCAAGTATTAAACATCCATTGTCAACAAACCTCCTTGTGGTGGAAGTCAGATGTCCAACGATAGCAATATGTCTACTTTTCTCTCTTTGGACTACTTTGAAACCAGGGAAATTTTACTTTGCATGGGAGAGAGACAAGTAAGAACATTTGCAACAGTCATAAACTTTTTCTGAAGTTATTACAGCACAAAGAGGAAAGCTAAAAGAACACTAGTTTAGACATCAGTCACTTTTGAGTTTGAATACAACATTCAGCATTGAAAAGCTGTGTGACTATTGACAATTAACTTACCTTCTCTGAGTTTGAGTTTGTCCACTGGATAATCTCCAACACACACACACACACACACACACACACACACACCCCTCGTGTTCCAAGTTTTAGTCACTAGCAAAAGTTATGGTTATAACCAATTTGTAAGTTTCTCTTCATTTATATTTAACCTTCTTTATAACAAAACAGAGACATCAGATTCAAAGGTTTTTTAAAAAGGAAATCAACTGCAATTTAAAAATACTCTTTGAAAAGTTAGGTTTCTTTTTGCTGTCTATTGAGTCTCCCCATTCCTATAATCCCTTTAATCTTAAAAGTTTGAGAAATATTTACTAATCTAATATTTGGGAAGGAACATAACATAGGTGAATGGATATGAGATTTGTGTTTCTATTCAGCTGTGTAAGCATGAGTTATTTTGAACTCATGGTTTCTTAATTTGTAATACTAAAATAAATATATCAAATAGTACTTTTATAGCAATTAAATAATATAACAGAAGTAAGGTGACTGAAGCACAGACCAAACAATAACAACAATACTTCCCACTATTAAATTCTAGGTAGTGTGCTATAAGTTGTGAGCATTAAAAATGGCTATTAATTTTGGTACGCGACAAGAAGTTTAAAGTAAAGTAAGAACACAATTAAAGTAGAGAGTTGCAGTACAATAAAGCTGCAGGTTGACTTTATTGTGACTGAGTCATAGCTGTACTCTAATTACATTGTTCTTATGATCACTGACTTTTCTGGGATTCAATAAAAATATTTATTAAATACATTTTCATATAATTATTGCTAATATGTATTGTTTCATATATTCATGAGGTAAAGTCACAACTCTTGATTTATCTAATAAGATGAACCCCTAATTTATTAGCAAGAATTCTAGTTTCCTTCTTCTGAGACTCCTCTCCTTCAAGCTGTCCCCAAACTCCTAAGAGCTGCTCTGTCCAAAATTGGAATCTATTCTCTTTTAATAGCAGGTTATGGAGAAAACCCAATTCTGTTCAGTTAATTACTGTCAACATTGTTTGCTATTACACAGGGTCACAATTGAATGATGGTCCTGCACACTCTGATAGATGATCCTTGTCTATTTACTGGCCCAGATCCCTGTGCAGACCATGATCAATTCTTAAGAGACAATGATAGCATGCCCTCAGCACTGAGATGGCCCAAATGTGTCCCAAGGAACATGGCATGCCACGGTTATAACTCTTTGCAACTCCCCTCTTCCCCTTTTTTCATATAAACAGCAACTTCTAAGAACCATGGGATCAAAGCAAGTGCTACTATTGTATCTTCATCTTTCCAGTGACTTTCTCTTTCCAAGGAATAAGAGGGCCTCTCAAAATACAACAGAAATTAGTGTACTCTTCTCTCAAGCAATGATAGCCTACTTGCTTTAGCTTTGCATAAATAGAAAAAAAAGAAAGAAACAGAAAGAAAAAAGGAATAACTATTCTAGGTGATATAGTGACATAGTCTTTCTACTGCTATATAAATATTAAGCCATCATTTTAACCAGTCCACCAAAGTGCATTGGACTTAAGCTTTACTTTGGTAGACATGCTATGCAATGAGAAGGCATTGCAGTGAGGTACAAATCAAATTAAAAACTGTGGTCTTCCACCACCTCTCAGAGTAGAGCTCAGCACAAGAGGACCATGCATCCCTCATTTTTTAAATGTACTGGAGCACAGAACTTAAGAATATGTGCTTTATAAGCACTCCTGTGTTTGAAACTATTCTAGTAAATTAACTACTGGGTGATCAAGATGGAGAAGAAACGAAGGACTGAAGATCATGATCTGAAGAACAAATTACACCATATCTTCAGTGGAGTCTCCAGGAAGATGTTTTAAACTGGGAAAGTCCATGATAGTATCTGTGTTTTAGGAAGCTCATTCCGCAAGTGGAATAGAAAACAACACCTCTGCTTAACGGCTGTTTTCAGATCAGAAATCAGAAAAGCATTTAATATAAAGCTTTATAATTTCTTATAGAAAATAGAGAAATTTAAAATAATTTGGGGGAAATGTGAACTATCTCTGATGTGGTTTATCTGTGTCACTACCCAAATCTCATGTTGAATTATAACTCCCACAATTCCCACATGTCATGGGAGGAACCCAGTGGGAGGTAATTGAATCATGGAGGTGGATCTTTTCCAAGCTGTTCTCATGAGAGTGAAAAAGTCTCACAAGATGTGATGGTTTTAAAAATGGGATTTTCCCTACACAAGTTCTTCTTCTCTTGTCTGCCGTCATGCGAGATGTGCCTTTCACCTGCGTGACTGTGAGGCTTCCACAGCTATGTGGAACTGTGCATCCATTAAACCTCTTTCTTTTGGGTATGTCTTTATTGGCAGCATGAAAACAGACTAATACAGTAAATTGGTACCAGTAGAGTGGGGCAATGCTGAAGATACCCAAAAATGTGAAAGCAACTTTGGAACTGGGTAACAGGCAGAGATGGAGCAATTTGGAAGGCTCATAAGAAGATGGGTAAATGTGGGAAAGTTTGGAAATTCCTAGAGACTTGTTGAATGGCTTTGCCCAAAATGCTGATAATGATATGAACAATAAAGTCCAGGCTGAGGTGATCTCTGATAGAAATGAAGAACTTGTTGGAAACTGGAGCAAAGGTGACTATCATTATGTTTTAGTAAAGAGACTGGCAGCATTTGGCTCCTGCCCTAGAGATTTCTGGAACTTTGAACTTGAGAGAGATGATTTAAGGCATCTGGCAGAAGGCAAGGAGGAGCAAGTCACATCCTACATGGATGGCAGCAGGCAAAGAAAGGGTACCTGGCGGAAGAAATTTATAAGCAGCAAAGCATTCAAGAGGTGATTTGGGTGCTGTTAAAGGCGCTCAGTTTTAAAAGGGAAACAGAATGTAAAAGTTTGGAAAATTGCAGCCTGACAATTCAATAGAAAAGAAAATCCTGTTTTCTGAGGAGAAATTCATACTGGCTGCAGAAATTTACATAAGTAATGAGGAGCCAAATGTTAATCACCAAGACAATGGTGAAAATGTAACTTTGGGAGGAAAAAATGGTTTCGCAGGCCAGCTCCAGGGTCCCTCTGCTGTGTGCACTCAAGGGACTTGATACTCTGTGTCCCCGCCACTCCAGCCATGACTACAAGAGTCCAAGAAACAGCTTGGGCTGTTGCTTCAGAGGGTGGAATCCCCAAGCCTTAACAGTGGTGTTGAGCCCGCATGTGCACAGGAGTCAAGAATTGAGGTTTGAGAATCTCTTTCTAGATTCCAGAGGATGTATGGAAATGCCTGGATGCCCAGGCAAAAATTTGCTATGGGAGTGCTGGGGGGCCCTCAAAAAGAACCTCAGCTAGGGCAGTGCAGATGGAAAATGTGGGTCAGAGCTTTCACTCAGAGTCCCTACTGGGACATCAACTAGTGGAGCTGTGAGGAGGGCCACATTTCTCCAGACCTCAGAATGCTAGATCCACCAACAGCATGCACCATGTCCCTGGAAAAGCCACAGACACTCAATGCCAGCCCATGAAAGCAGCCAGGAGGGGTGTATACTCTGCAAAACCACAGAAGTGGAGCTGCCCAAGGCTGTGGGAACCCACCTCTTGCTTCAGCATGACCTGGATGTGAGACATAGAGTCAAAGGAGATCATTTTGGAGCTTTAAGATTTGGTTCCCTGCTGGATTTTGGGCTTGCATAGGCCCGGTAGCCCCTTTGTTTTGATCAATTTCTCCCATTTGGAATGGCTGTATTTACCCAATACCTGTACCCTCATTGTATCTAGGAAGTAACTAACTTGCTTTTGATTTTACATGTTGCTATGCAGAAGGGGCTTGCCTTGTCTCAGATGAGACTTTAGACTGTGGACTTTTGAGTTAATGCTGAAATAAGACTTTGGGGGATTGCTGGGAAGGCATGATTGGTTTTCAAATGTGAGAACATGAGATTTGGGAGGGGCCAGGGGCAGAATGATATGGTTTGGCTGTGTCCCCACCCAAATCCCATCTTGAATTGTAACCCCCACAATTCCCATACGTCATGAGAGGAAGCCAGTGGGAGGTAATTGAATCATGGGGGAAGGCCTTTCTCATGCTGTTCTTGTGATAGTGAATAAGTCTAACAAGATGTGATGTCTTTAAAAATGGAAGTTTCCCTGCACAAACTGTTCTTCTCTTGTCTGCTACCATGTGAGATGTGCCTTTCACCTTTTCTCATGATTGTAAGGCCTCCCCAGACACATGGAACTGTAAGGCCATTAAACCTCTCTCTTTTTTAAATTGCCCAGTCTCAGGTATATCTTTATCAGCAGTGTGAAAATGAACTAATACAATCTCTGACATTAAAATATTATAATAAAAGCAATTTTGAAATATTCTAAAATCAATCTACAAGTACAATCAATGAAATATACAATTCAGTAGGAGTTTGCCATCCAGAATTTGATACTTAAACTATGGCTATTATATGTCAAGTAGTGTAGCATTGGCAGAGGGAGAGAGAAACAGACTTGCGGCAGATGAAATAAAGTATGCAACACAGACAAAGCTATTTTAGTATTTTAAACAATTAAAGAGCGACCAATTCAATAAATTATCTTGTGAAATTGACCAACTATTTGAAAGAAGTATAATGGTAGATTATTATTTCACACAATATATGTAAGAGTATCAATATGAGGTAAATATTTTAAAACTAAATTGAAGGCTAATGTTATTTGAAATAATGCATAAATATTTATGTAATCTTTGTACAAAAGGGATTTTTGAACAAGATACATGATATAGTTTGGCTCTGTCCCCACCCAAATCTCATCTTGAATTGTAGCTTCCACAGTTCCCACGTTATGGGAGGGACCTGGTGGGAGGTAATTGGATCATGGGGGTGGGTCTTTCTCATGCTATTCTCATGATAATGAATAAGTCTCATGAGATCTGATGGGTTTATAGACAGAGGTTCCCCTGCATAAGTCCTATCTCCTTTGCCTGCTGCCCTGTAAGAAGTCCCTTTGCTCTTCTTTTGTCTTCCACCATGATTGTGTGTCCTCCCTAGCCATGTAGAACTATGAGTCCATTAAATCTCTTTTTCTTTATAAAATATCCAGTCTCAAGTATGTCTTTATTAGCAGTGTGAGAATGGAGTAACACAATATCAAAATCAGAAAGTACATGGGAAAAGTTGATAAAAATTTAAAAATATTTGTAAAGATATATTTGTATATAAATATGTATAACATATAAAAATCAAACATATTAACACATTTCATGTGTATAAATCTCTTTTAAATAAATGAAAACAAGATAAACTTTCCAATAGCAAAATAGACACAAAACAAATAATTCACAAAAGACAAATGAATTAATGCAAACAGTTAATAAACATGTAAAGCAAACTGAATTTTTTTAGTACATCCAGAGATTTGGGGGTAAGACTAGGGATTATCACATTTCCCTTTAAATTTTTTAAAATGAAATTTTCCATTGTAAGAATAGGTTCAGGGATATAATTTTATAAAATTTTGGTAGGAACATAAATGGAATTCCTTCTCCAAAGGCAATTACTTCTAAGAAATATTTAGAAATATGTATTAACTTCTAAATTGGGAGAACAGGAGAGAGGGGGAGAGAGAAAGAGAGAGAGAGAGAAAGAGAGAATAATCCAGGTAAGTAATAAAAGGTGGTTCAACTAAAATAATGAACTATGAAATTTAGCAGAGGAGACAGATTTGAGACCTAATTTCAATAACAGGTGTAATAGGACATTGTCAGATGTTCACGGGAGCCATTGCTCAATCTGCACCTACCTAGAAGAAAGACTTTCAACTTCCCAGCCACCAAAAGCAAATCTAATTCTATCAGACTCATGAGGAATCTCAAGTTTACTACAGATTTCATTTAAAAAAGGAGGGCTTTACAAAGCAGCCACTTAATAAAAGTCATCCAATTGAATAGCTCCCTTCCCTTCTACTCCTATTCCTAAAGTTTTCCAAAATTTTTCAGGATCAAGAATTTCATTTTACTTTCTCACAAGTCCTTTGTCAATCCCAGCATTATCTGTGGCAGTGTAGCAGTGATTCAACATCTATAAGAAAATTGAAGCCTGAACCTCCTTAGAAAAGCATGTCTTCCTAAAGATTTTAACCTTAATGGCTTATCAAATGCTTCATTTAAAAAGGCAAGTCTTTCCATTGATAGAATGTGAAGAGATTCTACTCTTAAAGGACATTTTTTAATTTATGATCTTATTTTGTTACTTTCAAATTATTTTAAGAAAACAACCCTGGATGTGGGTATTTCTCTATAAGAGTCTCCAAATGTTTTCTAGACTAGCATAGAATTGTATTCTAGAAAACCATAATAAAATACAAAACATACAAATTGTAGTAGAAGCATATGATAAAATTATATGTTGTCATTACAAGTCATATTTTAGAAAATATTTTATGTATACAGATTAAAGGAGGAAAACTGCAAAAATTATTATTTTGTTATTGCTTTTTATGTTATCTGTGAATGGAAATTTCAAGTCAATTTTCTTTACTTCTGTATCAAAGATTTGAGAGTGAATGACTTATGTCCTCAAATTCCAAACCAAAAAAAAAAAAAAATAATAATCAATTGCATTTAAATTACTCTTGACTTGAAGAACACTGGGTTCCTATATTCACCAGTATATATTATGAATATCTTGCTGCTATCATTGACAGCTTTTCTTCTATAGCCAATTGTAAAAATGCCTAGAAAGATCAATAATGTATTAACATTTTTGTCATTTAGATTTCTTTTCAGTCTGAATTACATTGGTACTTTCTTTCCAATGACAACTGGTTCTTAGGGTTTTTTTCCCCCTTTTTGGAAGAAAAAAAAAGATAACATATAACATACATGCAAACTACTATATTTGTTTCATGCTTTGATTTTGTAGAAACTTTGAAATACAGTTCAAGCAGGTATTTATGTTGCATTTAAATCAATCTAAATGTCAAGGTTATTCTCTCTGACTTATAATGAAATCCTGCTTAAAGTAGGTAAATGCATTCAAGAAGATTGCAAACACATGTGAACTTATAGATTCCTACTGCTCCTTTTATGAATAGAATGAGTGAGACCAGAAAAACAGTGAGTGGCCATATTTAGGGGAGATTCCAGGGACACTGATTTCCAGTCCAGTGTTTTGTACAGTACACTTCCCCAAATGTTCTCAAATTCCCCCACACATTTGCTGAAGAAACTGGAGAAAAACACACATCAGAGGAGGTAGCTAACCCCAGGCCCACAGGCTGTATTTTCATTGTATAACTTGACATAGTTTATGGGCTCATTTCTCTCTGACCATCATCGTCTCCTTATCAGCTTTTCTGTAAAAGTGCTTTTTAAGGTATTCAACAAAATTTGTGGAATATATACTGTAAATGAGAACAGTAAAAGTAACTAAAAGACTAAATGAGATTTTGCTTTAAAAGTCAGTCATTTGGCCTGCAGATATAGTATATCAATAAGAATTCAATTTAGAAGTGTCTAACTCCTTAACCTCAGGTGTGTAAAATGAAAAAAGTACTAAGACTAGCAAACTTTAGTAGTCTTATTTTTTAAAAAAAATTGGTTTACTCATGGCCATTTTGTCTTTTAGATGAATGATAGAATTGTTTCAACAAGATTCAGAAGCTAATTCACAATGTCTTCTTTTGAAGAATTGTATTTGTTTTTTAGATTAATTTGGGAAGAACTGGCATGTCTTACATTTAGAATTGCACACTGTCTCTCTAATTACTAAAATGACCTTTTAAATTGCCCCATAGAGTATTGCTTTATTTTATAGAACCAGATCATTAATTTTAATTGTGCATATTACTAAGGTTTATACATTTTTAGCTTTTTATAATATATGCATTAAATTGAAATCTGATTATATAATTATTTATTTTAATATTAAAATGTTATATTTTTAAACTAACTTTCTTACTAGTTTTAATAGACTTTTGCCAGTAGAATAGCTGTGTTTATTTGGTAAATAATCATATCATTAGCAAGCCATGTAATTATTGTTTCTACCTTTCCAATATCTATGTTAATTCTTATCTAGTTGTTCATGCAACACAGAGTTGGTGAGCTCTACTCCTCCAAGGAAGTTATACCTTTTTAATGTTTCTGAAGCTACAATCCTGAAAAAGAAGATCTCTTTCTTTTTTGTATCCACAGCCTTCTCAGTCAAGTGAATATTAATAGGGTTTTACTATATCACCTACAAGCTCATCCATCTACTGAACACTTCACCCTAGTGTAAAGTTTCTTCCACTGCTAAAGCAGAAGGTAAATATTAATAGCTTCCAAGGAAAGTAGTTGAGTGTCCAAAGTAATCTCCACTGAATCAAGAACACACGCAAATTTGTCCATTCATTTGCTACACTACGTAAGGCAGATACTGTGCAAACAGAATAGCAGTTATATATCATACAAAGACAAAAAAAAATACCTTACATATCTTCAAGTTGTTCACACATGTTGAATAGTGCCTTGGAACAATGATCTATAATGGAGTTCTCAGCATAGCTGTACAGAAGAATCATCCAAAAATCTTTAAAATAATACCTACTGAAGCTTGGACTCCACCCCTCTATTTTATTTATTTATTTGTTTGTTTGTTTATTTATTTATTTTATTTTAATTTTGACAGAGTTTTGCTCTTGTTGCCCAAGCGGGAATGAAATGGCATGATCTTGGCTCACCACAACCTCCGCCTCAGGGGTTCAAGCAATTCTCCTGCCTCAGCCTCCCAAGTAGTTGGGATTACAGGCATGTGCCACCACATCCAACTAATTTTGTATTTTTAGTGGAGATGGGATATTTCCATGTTGGTCCGGGTGGTCTCAAACTCCTGACCTTGGGTGATTGGCCTGCCGCGGTCTCTGAAAGTGCTCGGATTAAAGGCATGAGCCACTGCGCCTGGCCTCCAAAAAATACGTTTTCAATGCTCTGACTTATGGTCGGGATATCCTGAGATTCACTACCTTTAAAAATGTTAATTAATAGACTTTATGTTTTGAACCGTATTGGGCTCACAGGAAAATTGAGTGGGAAGTCCAGAGCATTCCCACACCCTTCACAATCACCACCACCCGCCCCATCCAGATTAATTATCTTGTTAGGGGATTGTAGTCATGATTAAATTTGAGCTTCTTCACTTAAAACTGAACATTCCGGGAAGTTCTTTACATATGAAATGTAAACCTTTAGGAAAAAAGGGTATGATTATTCAATACCATTATCATGTCCTTACACATGAAACATCTTGGGAGACTAAAGGAGGAGTTAATGAGACTCTAGAATTATTTTATTTCCTCTTTTCACAGCATACCAGGGAGAAAACATGTCAAGAGACTAGCCCTGAGAATTTAGAACACAAAAATAAGGTTACTGGTTGTGTTGCTCTTCACTTCTCTAATTTTAAGAATCCTTATGCTGTTGAAAATACTTACAGCACTTGGCACTTGTTAAAGAAAGGCACTTAATGTTAAAATAGCCAATAGATATAGTTTAACATGAAAGAAATATTGTTTAATTTGCTACTTTGTACTATTTAACTTTAACCAGATTCTTCCTTATTTTTTTTTTATCCAATAACCATTGTAGGAAGACAGTGCAAGTGGTAACTATTGTATATAAATTTTATGACCTATGTGAGGATGAAAAGAATCTAGAATAGAGGTATAAAAAAAAAAAGAATTGAAATCACCCCGGTTGATTTTATGAGCAAATAACTCTTATATTTTTACATTATGCTATGCCAATATATTGACAGATTATTAAATGTAGGGTCAGAAGTAAGAGCTACACTCACTATATTCATTTTCTAGGGTTGCTATAACAAACCACGAATTAGGTGGCTTGAAGCAAAAATAATGTACTGTCTCACAGTTATGGAGGCTAGAAATCTGAAATCAAGGTATTGGCAGGACCATGATCCCTCTGAAGGCCCTAGTGGGACAATCTGTTTTGTGTCTTTCTCTTTGTTTCTGGTGTTTGCTGGCAATACTTTGCTAGTAGATGCATCATTGTAATGTTTTCCTTTATTATCATTTGTGGTTCTCTGTGTATGTCTGTCTCTGTATCTCTTCCCCTCTTCTAGTAAGGCCACAAGTCATATTGGATTAGGAGCCCATCATCCAGTATAACCTCATCTTAACTAATCACATCTGCACAACCCTATTTCAAAATAAGTTCATAGTCTGAGGTTCCAGGAAGGACACAAATTTTGGATGGACTTTTTTTTTTTTTTTTTTTTGAGATAGAGTCTCACTTTGTCACCCAGGCTGGAGTGCACTGGCATGATCTTGGCTCACTGCAACCTCCTCCTCCCAGGGGACACCATTGAACCCAGCAGAGTGACTTGAGGCAAATCTCTTACAATTGCGTGTATTGTTATGGACTGAATGTTTACATCTCCCGAAATGTATGTGTTGAAATCCTAACCCCCAATGCATATTTGAAACTAGAACCATCAGGAAGTAATTGGGGTTAGATGGATTCATGAGGGTAGGGTCCTCATGATGGAGTTAGTGTCCCTATAAGAAGAGAAAGAGATACATCTCTCAACACTCACATACTAAGGAAAGAATACGTAAGCACACAGTGAAAAAACATCTGTCTGCAAACCAGGAGGAGTGCCCTCACTAGAATTGAAGTCTCATACTTCAATTCTCCCAAAATCTGAGAAAATTGAATTTGTTTTCTGAGCCACATAATCTGTGATATTTGTTATGAAAGTCTAAGTTGACTAAGACAACTTTTGTTACCGAGAAGTGGGGTGCTGCTATAACAAATACCTAAATATGTAAAAGCAGCTTTAGAACTGGATAACGAGTACAGACAGGAAAGGTTTTAAGGTGCATGCTGAAAATATTAATGCTATAGGCATCCTGATGAGGTATCAGACAGAAAATGAGAAACATGTTACTGGAAGCTGGAGAAAAGGTTGTTCTTGTTATAAAGAGGAAAAGAACTGTGTTCTAATGTTTTGGGGAAGTTACAACTAGTGTGCAATGAAATTGGATAGTTAGCTGAGGAGATTCCTAAGCAAAGTGTTGAAAGTGTGCCTTGGTTCCTCCTGATTGCTTATAGTAAAAATGTGAAAGAAGGTAGATAATTTGAAGGAGAAATTGTTATGCAAAATGGATCCAAGTCTTAAAAATTTGAAAGGTTCTCAGCCTGTTCATATTGGGAAACATTAGAAAGCATATTTAGAATATAAAACCAAGAGTGTGGTAAATTATGACTTGGTAAAAAGCTTAGGAGATTATATAAGTGAGAATACTTTAAGTTTGAAGTAAAGGAGATGGAGACAAGACTTCAATATGGATCCATTGGTGGGGGACTACCACACAGGGCCAGTGAGGCAAAGCCACTTAGAGCCTTGAAAGTGTGACTTCCATCAGACACAGCCACAGGGGCAAGACATGGCCTAGAGCCATGAGGGTGATGCTATTGCCCCACTGAGCCTGGAGGACAGAGAATCAACCAAGGTTAATCTCAAACATTACAATCTCTAGAATTCCCCTTGCTTGGTTTTGCACTAGTTTGGGACTCGTTACTCTTTTCTTTTTTCCTATTTATTTCTTTTGGAATGAGAATGCCTATCCTTTGCTTGCCTCCGCATTGTATTTTGGAAGTACGTAACTTGCCAGGTTTCACAAGTTCATAGGGGGAGAGGAATTTTGCCTCAGGAAGTATAATACCTCAGTTTTCATGCATTTCTGATTTTGATGATATTTGATTTTGAATACAAGAGTTAATGCTTGTATGAGTTAAGTATTTTGGGAGCTCTTGGGATGGAACGATTGTATTTTGCATACCCTAGGACATGAATGTTGAGGGATCAGATGTAAAGCTACAGATTGAATGTTTGTGCTCCCCAAAATTCACATGTTAAAGCCTTAACCCACAATGTGATTGTATTTGGAGATGGGGCCTTTAGGGGATAATTGGATTTAGATGAGTCATGCCAATGAGATGCTCATGATGAGATTACTACTTTTATAAGAAGATGAAAAGAGAGATTTCTCTCTCTCTGCCCTCCCTTTGTTTTTCTCTCTGTCGCTCTCTTTTTATTTCTATCTCTCTCTCTCTTTCACACACACACACACACACACACACACACACACACACTCAGACACTGAGGAAAAGCCATGCATGCACACAGCAATAAGGCATTCATCTGCAAGTCAGAAGGAACCCTCCCCAGAACCCGACCATGATTGTACCCTGATTTCAAGACTTACAGGCTGCAGAACTCTGAGAAAATAAATCTCTATTGTTTAAGAAAATGAATCTATGGCATTTTGTTATGACATCCCAAGCTGATGAAGACATATCTTATTTATGTTTTGTATATAAGAAAGTAATCTTACTTACCTGAAGGGTTGGTTGAGATCGTATGAAATAAACATGCTTATTAAACTGAATCTGCAAAAATATTGAGGGATTATTATGTAACTAGCTCTAGGGTGTGTTCTAAGTATCTAAAAACAATGAAAAAAAGAATCCTGCATTTGAAGTTTTTGGAGTTTAACGTGCATTACTTCCCTAACCTTTAGTTTTTCTCATATTAAAAAAGACACTGTGAATTGTCCTAAAGAGGACTAGTGAGCATTAAAGGGATGGTACATTACAGGCTACCTATCATATAGCAGGTGCCTCACTGATGCTAATCTCCTCTCCCTCTCCAGTATTAATAATATTAAGTTCATATTAATATGGATTTTTGGCTTCATATGTAATTTGTGGTTTTTTCGTCTACGTTCCATGTATACACTCACATGTAACATGTTTATGGTCTTAGTTCTTGAGTTTCAGAAAATAATGTCCAGTCTGATTATGTTAAATATCATCCCATTGCCTGTAGATTCAAGTTCAAAGTGTTTATCCTGGCATTTACGATACACTATAACTCCAAGGTAAATTTTTACACCTCATTTATTAAAATTTTTTTCTTCAGAATACCTGGAATTCCTATTATGCCTTTAGCACATTCGATAACTCTCCTAAACCCATGCCTTTTACTATGTTCTCCTCTCTACCTGAAATGCTTCTCATTGGTGACATCTGTAATCTGGAATTTAGGATTCAACACTAGGCAAGGCAACCTCTGTCCCTTTCTGAGTTTATTGTGAAACTCCAATAATTAAATAAGGAACTACAGTATAATGTCTGGAAACCAGGATAGGAGGAGTGAAGTCCCTGGGACTCAGAATGGAGCATCTAAAGAAGGCGTCATGGAAATTGTATTTGGTCTCTGATCTCAGGAAGGATGAAGATCCTTCCCTCAGGAAGGGAGATGGAGAGAAGAATGGCAATAATCTGTGCAAAAAGTACACAGTGTTTAAAGTCTTGTAGGCAAAAAGACAGTTGACATTTTCATGAAACTGAAAGAAATTTATTCTGACTGAAGCGTGGAATTTGGAGCAGAAAAAGTGGCATAGTCATAAGTGATGAGGCAGGGGAGCAAAGGAACAGCTAGATCATAAAAGGCACAGTGAGTGAAATTAAGGACTGTATTTTAGGTCAATGAGGACCCATTTTTTTTCTCTGACTGATTATCACACAACAAAACCAGGGTCCTTCTTATTGAAACTACCACTAATTCATATTCTTTCTCCCAAACTTCTGCTCTGCCTGATTTCTACATTACTCAATAAATACTTGCTGAATTGTGGTGTAGTGGGAATGAAAGGCAGACTTATTCCAAAAAGGAACAATCAACTCCATCTCCTTTAAATCATTCGTTTGATTATCATTCTCCAAAGGCTTAGGTGAGAAAAAAACTTGAAGTCAGCATGTCCTCTCTACCACAAGCAAAAAATGATCTTTTAAAAAATTGAATAATGTTTTTTGAATTAGCTAAATACGTCAGTCTTCTCACTAAGGCAAAGCAGTTAAAAAGTTGGAACTGTCAAACACTGCCAAGCAATAATTTGAGTTCTCTCTGTTCACTTTTCAATTAAAATTTCAATTTAATAAATGGAAACCCACTATCTGATTTTCAAGTAAAAGAAATCAATAAATCTCTGTGATACGGATAACCAGTGAGTCAACTCTGAGAAAATGGTTTGTGTAAATTGGCTAATATCTAAATAGGGCTCCAATAATATTTTTAATGGAAGGATGAACCTAAACAAACAAAAGCATAGATAAGAGATAAAATGTAATTTCACTCTTCTCAGAAAAAAGGGAAAAATAATAAACCAAATTAAAAAAGGATATGATTGAGGGTTTGTGTTAGAATTAATAAAAGGAAAACACCAATATCCAAAGTTGTATATGCCATCATAAACTTCTTTATATCTGTGGTGCTTAGATTTTATTCGCTCTCGATGCCTGCATTCTTCCTAAGATATTTTCCCTGAGTTCAGTTGTATTGGAAAGTAAGATTATATTGCTATTGAGTTCATTTTCCTAGTATATAATACCAAACTGGGTTGCAATATCTGACAGATTTATGACTATTTGCTGAGACGTATTTTATAAAATGGCAGAATAGAAGGCATTTTTTTCAATCTGCTCTTTGTAGCAAACCTTCACAGAAAAAAGGTAGTTTTTAAGAAGGAAAAGATCAGTTTTTTCAAAGTCTTTTTTGTCTGTAGCAAAGGATATTTCTGAATAATATGTTGTAAAATAACATATTACAGATGAAACACACAATTCATTGCTTATCCTATAGAGAAAGACGTCTTCCTGTCTCTGCTAAATGTGTGAGTTCATAGGTATATAAAAATAGAATGCACTTGGCAATGAAAGTTACAGGCTGATGGATGACACCCCATTGTCAAACAATTGATAGCTAGTGAGGAATTATAGTGACCTTGTAGTGCAGCACAAATAATTCAGCAGCCCCTGAAGTATGCTAAGCAGACGAGCTTC
The DNA here is from genome assembly GCF_007565055.1 of Rhinopithecus roxellana. NCBI lineage: Eukaryota > Metazoa > Chordata > Mammalia > Primates > Cercopithecidae > Rhinopithecus > Rhinopithecus roxellana. The sequence continues at coordinate 38,223,051 of NC_044568.1, read as the reverse complement.
TCTCTTAGGGGTGCTTGGGTCACTTAAGTAGGGAAAAGGTATGTCTTTAATTTCATTTAGAGACACTGTAATCACCTCCAGGCAAGTAAGAGAGTGGGTGACTTCAAGGCAATTCCTTAGAATACCTTTTAAAACATTATTTCATCAGCAATGGTTAGATACAGCCCAGATCACCCTAGGAAATTGGTCAGAAAGACACAGGAATAGAAGTACACGTATATCAATGTTATCTTCCTAATCAAAAAACAGTGGTGCATAATACATTATATCAGCTATGATCTCAGCCAGACTTGAGAACAAAGATGGGTTTACCACTTGCTAGCTGAAGGAGCTTTGGCACAGTTCAGTTTTCTCATTGATAAGGGAATAAAAGGCATCTTTCAAAGATTTATTGCAAGGATTGGACATAATAATGTGTATGTGGGACCACTCCCACACACACTCCCACATGAGAGAGAACTTATCTCACAGCACTGACATATACTCAGGAGGTGGAACCACCAGGAATCTGGATCAAAAAAGTGTAGGGACCACATGGGAAAGAGCCATCTAGATCATTAAAAGACACATGGCTTTGTTATTTGTTGCTACCCTTAAAAAATGTTTCATATAAAATGAAAGGAGTATTTTTAACTCTTTTGACCATTTTGCGTGAAGACCCTTCTTTGGTAAATGCTGAATTTGGAAATGGATTTAATGCATATATGTGACTATTGTTTAGGAGAAGAAAGTAAGGGGTAGGAAGAAAAAGATGTGAGCCATCAGCTTCTACATGGGAATGAAAACCATAGGTGCCCTTAAAATCATTCTGAGTGAAGGAGGAGATGCTATGAGAGGTAAGCGAGTCAGAGGTCATTAAAGGGAATGAACTATGCCTGGAAGCAGATGATTTTGTACATGAAGATCCCAGGTTCTCACTGGTGCTCAGTACACCTTTGGCTGTCCCCTTTAAAGCAAAAGTCACTGAGAAACATGTGGATATTATCACATGGATACCGAGGGAATACAAGATGAGAGGCATCAAATTGTCCATTCATACTCACAGGCAAAGCAAACCACTGGTAGGGAATGAGTAAGGCACCCACAATGGAACAGATTATTAGAAAAAATCTCCATTTTGACCAGAGTAATTTATGCCTAAAAATCAGCTATTCCAGAAATGCACTGAGAATTGTACTTTTCAAGTGTTCACTTGGACATTGGATTGTGAGTTTTACATTCTCAAGAAGCTCACCTTCTAGAAGTTCTCACCACAATAGACTGTGTAACCGGAAAGAATTGATCACAGCAATTCAGAGAGGAAAAGTAGAGACCAGATGGGAGCTCAGTGTTGAAAATTTCGGGGCCTTCAGGCAAGTTTGGCCCACATGAGTTATGACATGGAGATGGAAGAAAATTATTTTAGTCCTAGTCATTCATTTAATGGAAGATATTTACTAAGCATGTAAAATATGGTAAGAACTCTGTTGGCTCTGAAAATACAGAGTCTGATAAGTTTTTTTTTTAAGATAAAGGAATATGAAACAACAACAACAAAATCCTTAAGGAGTATGTAAGAGAATCTCATGGGATTCCTACGAACATAACAATTTGTATCTTTTTGAAGACTGTTACACAATCCATCCGAATGTATGAGTACCAATCAGCTCTCTAAGACCTACAAGATTTCTATTATTCTCTGATGCCCCGTCATTTAGCAAATGGTGTGTACAATGTATACTTTCAATAAAACTAAACAAAAATCAACACATACTCTGGCAGCAACACAACCACCAACAAAATTGAAAGGCAAAAGGCAGTTTGTCATGAAGATGTTTGCTGAAAAAATAAATCCCATTGACATCTCAAAAGTACTCTTCAGAGAAAATAGTTTACATGCCTGTTTTTTTTCTAAGTAGTTTGCCATCTCTTTCACAGATAAAATGATGCTTTATGTTTCTTTTTACCCAGGTAAAATTTTTTCAAGAATTCTGCCAAATCCTTTGCATCTACAAGCATAATGATTGTTCAGTCGATGGTGGTACATTTCTTTTAATTTCATTGTAATCAGAAATACACGTTTTACTGAAAAAGCAGTAAGTAGGAGCACAAAAATGTCTGCTAATTAATATAATAATTATAATAATATCACTTATTGAGCACTTAGACAGCCCTGTGTTGTTTGTGTAGAGTGTCCTTGGTTGGTTGTTTTAGGGTTAGAGATTATTATCTCTATTTCACAGAGACGGTGGAGACTAAGAATGAATACATGACTTTCCCATAAACCTTAACCTTGCAAATGAGGAGTCTTGAACTTTCTTTAGTGTCTTTAGTGTCAAATCTCGTTTTCATTATACTATAGCAAATCCCACTTAGAAATAAACTTAGTTAGTAAATTTCATAATTTTTATCAGACTATTTTTCTTGATAGCATATATCTTTCTTTGGCTGCCTATTTTGAAAAGTTAGTATGAACTAGAATGCTTTTTTTTATAGAAATGTCTTTCAAATATTTCCATTTTGTTTTGCCAAATATTATTTTCAGAGTCTGTGGTTTACAAAGAAGTAAGTATCCCAGGGGTTTGGGAAACACCATTTTTCAACCATTATTTTCTCATTTATAAAAAGGAGGTAAGACTAGGCCATTTCTTATGGCTATACCTGGGATTAAGTCCATTGACAAATATAAAGCCCTTAGCACAGTGCCAGGGACACAGTATATACCCAACAATGTTGGGTTTGTTATGTTTTTCATGCAACAGGAGATAAAATGAGCAGATAAGTAAACTAATTAATATCAACCAATTACTTGGCTGTATGGTCACAGATTATTTAATGAGTGTTTACTGCAAGTTGTCCTATCTCATACTCACAGCAACCAATTTGGGTAGAAATGTAGTTCTATTTGGTAAGAAGTTGAGGATCCATTTAGGTTAACCCCAAATCCCATGACTAGTGTCTGCCAGAGCTGGCATATGAATTTCAATTCTGCAAACATGTCAATTAGTATACATTTTGTATCAAATAATAAAAAACCAAATCAATGGGCTAAACCATCAGGAAATATATCAGCAGTACACATCACTGGAATTCTGGAGGTAGGCCAGTTTCTGCTTTTCACCTAATCTAGGTGTTGTGACTCCATTTATTCATTTATCCATTTATCTACACATTTCCCACCTTGCCTGTCTTTTTGGTATCAGTACCATGTTCCATCAGAAAGTTGTCTGACTCAAGAATTTCAAGGGTTCATCTAGATGTGATAATATGCAAGGGAAGAGAACATGCTTCTCCCAGCCTTTCAAGCAATAGTTCACCAAAATTCAATTTATTGATCACTTGTCAGTCCCTGTACAATTATTTAATCCAGGAAAATGGAATTTTCTGATAGGCTTAGGACTTATAATGTACATATCCACACACATACAGTAGCAAGTAGATGAAAATCATAAGATATTAAAATATTAAATCTCTGAGAAAATATATTGCATTTCTTTCTAAAATGGGTTTTAAACAGTAAGCAACCAAACTAATTTATTCAGTGCTTATTCTATTATCCTCTGTGAGTCCTTGGGCCAGACTCTTGCATTAGAAGAGTAAAACAGGGAGACAGGTTATTCACAGGACATTCATCGAGTGAACACAATTTTTTAGCTAGCTGGACTTTGCCCCCATAGCTTACCAATTGCATGACTTTAGTGAAATGGCTTAACATCTTTGAGCCTCTGTTTCTTCATCCATAAAATAGGTTTCTGTGAGGATTGATTCAGACAATCAAGCTGCTTGACAAATTTACATTGTTGTCAGGGAGCTGAAGTAAAACTCAGGTAGAGAGAAGGTTGTGAAATCTGTTGGACTGGGATCATGTCTAGGCTTGCACATATTCCTAAGATTCTGTGCAATCTGAAAACAAAACTAAACTAAACTAAGAAAAATACACAAACAAAAGCAGCATCACATTTGTTGTGAAGATACAATAAGATAATACACAAAAAGTATTACGTCCATCATCTCTCTCAGAGTAAGCAGTCCATGGATATTTTTGTTATTAATATTACTATAGAAGTTCAATTTCTTTCATCAAAGAGTTTACTGTCCAGTAGGAAAAAGAGATGGAAGAGTAACAAATAAAACATATCATGAGGATTTTATAGGGCATGAAATTGTGTAATTTTGCAAGTCCACAAGAAGTCGCACTGTTTCCTTGAGGGGTCAAACACTTCACAGAAGAGGTGAAAATAAGTTGAGCAAGTATTTATGCAAGGCGTTTCTTACATGCAGAAATATGCAGGAATCTTGGGGGTGTGGGGAAACAATACGCTTAAGTTAGACAACTCATAGCACGGATGAGAACACGGGCTTTCATAGCAAGTCTGCACCATCTTATCCAAAGCAAAGATGTTCTGGTGCAGACCCAGCTGAGAAAGAAAAAGTGACAGAGAAAACAGATTTCCTCCTTATAATGTGTCAGGGAACTTGGAGTAGATTAAATCCCTGTAGGAAGGCAATAGAGAGGAGCGGCAGCTACTTTGACAGAGCTGAAATAGAGCCAGGAGCCCATTACTTTAATACTCAGAGAAACCAAACTGATCGGCATCAAAGCCATTCAGGAAAGGTGCATAGATTGATGACATGGTCCCAGGTGACATTTTAGAGCAACAGCAGGCTTTCAATCCTGGGCACACTTCCAACTGACACCCAAATTATCTTCAGATACTGCAAGTTCCTTAGGTTTCTGCCACAGTATATAGTGACAAGAGGTAGCTACACAGTAGGCACTCAGTCCTACTTCTTTACTAACCTATTTTGTAAACATAACCCAAGATTTGTTGTTAATTTATGTTGGGATTTGAGGACTGGAATATTATGTGTTTGACGTAATGCAATATTTCCTAGGCAAATGTATAAGCTGGATGTGGATTACCTGGCTTTCATTCTACTCTTTCTTTTCCACTCACCTCAAGAGTAATAGAATAGAAAAAGATGCAGGAAATTTCATCTAAAAGGACAAAAATCTTCGGGCCAAGGAAATGAGATGGAATTTGAGTAATGGTAAAGATGGACAACATCCAGACACCTATATGAAGCGTTCGCAAGAACGCTGATGCTGTGCTCTGAAGTTTCAAAATGCAACCATCACGATCACAAAAAGGCTGCCATTAGCAAACAGAAGAGGCCTTGGCTGAAATGGAAGATTGTGCATCCCACCCCATTCATATTCCAGGAAAACAGAAGCCCACTCAAAATAGTTAAACATTTATTGGAAGAATATAATTTTTCAAAATACAAACGTGTAATGCCATTCCCTGTTTAAATTACTAGTGACTACAATGGCTTTCGGAATGAAAATCTGTATTCTTTAGCAAGACATATAAACCTTTTCAACGTGTTCTTCTCATCTGTTTTCTTAGGAGCACTCTCCTTACCCCTCAGCGCACACTCACACTGTATCCTGTGCTCCAGTCGTGCTGAAGTATTTACGGTTCTCAGAAGAATCGTGTGGTTTTACGCTTCCCTAACCTTGAACATGCTACTGCACCTGGAATATCATTTCTCTTCCCCACCTGCCTATTCTACACCTAGATCTCTCCGAATTGTTCTAACTTCATTTTCACATCAGGTTTGAACATTTTTCCTGTTGGGAGAAGGTTGCTGAGATACTTATTTCTTGTTTTATTTTACTCACTGATAGCCTTTTTTACGAATTCCCTGGTCCATTGGTCAACAAATAATTGCCAGTCACGATCCTACATCTAGGTGAGAGAGTGTTTACTAAGTCACATATTGTCTTGCAGTCTGGTATTTTATGATTTACTCCCTATCACATTTATCAATTAGCATCTTAATTGGCTGTTGGCACTGGGGGAAAAAACCATTAGTGAAGAATCTTGGAGGATGGGGGCTCTGTATTGTTCATTTTGGTACACACAAAGCTGTATGCCTGAATTATAGAAGTGGAATCCATAACAGTGTGTTCAGGGAATAAGTGTGTGAATTAATAAATGAAAACAGGCTGTATTTGCTTCCCAGGGCAGTCATGTAAAAGACGCCCAAACTGGGTGGCTTAAACCCTTTCTGGTTGAAGAAGAAATACATTGTCTCATAGTTTTGGAAGGTTTAAATCCAAAATTAAGGGGTTGAGAAGGTCTTGCTGTCTCTGAATGCTCTAGGGAAAAATCTCTTCTATGTCTTTCTCTTAATTTCTAGTGTTTGCTAGCAACCCTTTGCAGTCCTTGACTTGTAGTTACCTCTAACCTTTGCCTCTAAATTTACATGGCACTTCCTCCTATGTGTCTGTCTCTGGCTCTCTCCTTTTCTTCTAAGGACACAAGCCATAACAGCGTAAGGGCCCACCCCACTCCAGCATGGCCTCATCTTAACTAATTATATCTGTAATAAAAATAATTCCAAATAAGGTCATATTCTGAAGTTCTAAGGAGGACAGGGAGTTGGAGACATGTTATGCAACGCAATACGAAGGTCTTTGTCAAAGGATACTCAGTAAGGATGGAGAAATACAAAACTTTCTGTTCCTTATGTTATGCTGAATTATTTCCAGAAAAATAAATAAATATATAACAAAGTAAGTAATCTAACTTTAAAATTATTCTAACATACAGAGTTATTAAAATTGGTAGTCATTGTCCTGCCTTTAAGATGATCTATACCTGGGCAAGAAAAATGGATCTTGATGAAGTGGTTTAGAACAAAAGATGTGAGGTTCATCTATCTCACATATCCACATATCAACAATTGTGTATAAAAGTTATTCTCTGAGATAGTTTAACAAAGGCTACGTACTTTATATATTTATACATACATAAGACACATGCATATGCCTGTGGTAAGCATGAACATAAATATATTCTCATAAAGAGGAAGTGAGTTGTAATTAGTGGAAAGAAACAGAGTTGATTCGCTGTTCTGTTAAGGTCACACAAACATGAATTACAATTTGTCTCCAAAAACACAGCAATATTCCAAGAGAACTATTGTGGCCCAGGAGTTACTTAGGTAATAGGGCAGTCTGATTCAATATATTTAATTCAAGCATTTTCAAGGTACAGTTTGAAATCAATATACATTAGATACTTTTATCAGGTGCTAAGATTTTCCAATAATATTCTAATTCATAGCAGCTCATGATGAAGAATATGAAAGGGCACACTTAAGCTGTGCTCAGGGCTAAATTATATTGCTTGTTATTAGAATCAACACCTAAATATAACCCAAATAGAGATGATATTGTTTATTCTAAAGATGAATAAGAAACAGACATCATTTGGAAATGTTTTTTAAGTTCAGATTCAAGTTTAACAATTTTTGCCTTGCATTCAACTGGTTTGAAACATGAAAAAAATGCTCTTTTGATTTTATCTGACAAAAATAGAGAAGAAAATTTTCTATACACACTACAAAGGACAGATACTGTGTTTAATACAGGAAAAAAATATTCTGAAGCAATGGTCCTTAACAAATATGTCATTTTTTTTCAATTTTTGACCTTATGATTTTTGTCTGTAATGTCAATTGTTCTTTCAAATAAAGGATCCTCAAAATGTGGAGTCAAATCTCTGAGTTATAATGCAGAATAATTCACTGAAACTTTTCTGAATAATCGATGTTGTACCCTCACTATTCTGAATTTCTTTATTGCCTTGCATTTCTGCTCATTCAATCACAGGTTGTGCTTTAAAAATGTAAAGGTATATCGTTTGGTAATAATGAGAAAACTTTGCTCCTACCAGCTGGACTGAAAATTTTAAAAACACAGATACAAAAGTATATTACTCAGTTCATAAAAACCTCTCTAATGAGACAGATGAAAATATGAATTGCTTCTAATGAGCTCAGAATTGCATATACTTCCCTTGGTTTAATTTTCTAAGTGTTCATAGATATTTGTTGTTGTGCTTATTATAAAACAAGAAGTGGCCACTAGGCTGTGATAAACCAATTTGTGAGATTAAAGTGCTGAACTTGAACAGTTTCATTAAATTCTAAGTCATGAGTTGAAATCGGAATTTTAAAAGCCTCTTTTTCTTATTTACACAAGACCCACAGCATTTATGCAGGCAGAAAGTAGTGCCAATTAATGCTGACTCTGTTGATGAGGTCTAGAAGAGCTCCTTAAAAATGCTGTCTTTTTACCCTATCTCCCCTTCATCTTTACACACACCCTTGCCCCTAAAAATGCAAAGCTTGAGCTTTAATGACATTAAATCTCAACACCCCATAATATTCCACGCCTATTTCCTGACTAGTACTCATTTACACATGTTTAAAAATAAGTTCTTATATGCCTTATTTAATGTGTTACACCTGGGAACTACGGAAAACCCATTTATCAGTCGAAGGGGAATTGATCATTACAATGTGCTATTTCTTATATAAAGATGAACAGAATTACAGTAACTATTATTTGTATGCAAACAACACCATCTAGTTAATTAGCGATGCTACTTAGAAATTACGGGTTTCTCAAAAAACTGCAGGGTGTAATAAAATAGAATAAAAGATCATTAGCTTTCAGTAATGAAGTTCAAGGAAAATGAGCACCGCCTTTCTTTATCCTGCTAAAGCCAAATTAAAATGTCTATCTGAATATAAGCATATACCATTTAATTTAAATGTAATGTAAATTTCAGTACATATTGAAACACATGGATATATTTAAATTTCTATCAGGCATCATCAAAATATCTTGGCATTCTCAATTTCATCTATTGCCATACTTATAATAGGTGGCCACCAGAATATTAAGGGGACAATTATTTATATGACTTGAAATATTGAACTGTCTTGACATACTATTTATCATTACTCCTATAGACCTGTCTTATTACTATTCTTTTCACATATATAATTTTACATATGTTTATGTACATGTAGTATCTACATGTACATGTGTGTGTATAACTTATGTATATCAGAGACAGACTCTCCACAGGAAAAAAGGAACATTGATATAGGACCTTTCTTTAGGATTTTGAAGTCTGTTCACTTTCCATAATCGCTTTTGAGACAAAAAACCTTAAAAGTATTACATGCCAATAGTTTGTGACACAACTGTCAATACTTACAGGATGAGGGTTTTGCTGTGTTTATTGTTCTTTAACCCCAATGCTAACATACATTAGGTGTGTAGCTCTGGATCACGTGAATTAATTTCAATATGGCTCAGTTTTCTCACCCCCAAGATGAGACTTCTACAGCACAGAAATGAAGTGAGGATATAATTAAATGGGGAAATCAGAATAATTAGTACAGAACCTAAAAAGTTATAGGCATGGGATAAATGTTAATCATCATCTGTTTCCTTCCTTAACAATGATGGCATCTCACTCCTGCTTCACAATGTTGATGAAAGTAATTTGTCCTTCAGTTGTGAGTATAGCTAAAAAGCCTCTAGTGTGTTCTAACGTACGGCACACTGCTAATTTTTCACAAACATTTAAAATAAGAATTATCCTTAGGAACCTGTGCAACCCAAAGAAAGACCCATGGTGGTGTTATTTTTACGTTATTTTGTATTTCAAAGGCATATAGTGGTATTTGGGTCCCCAAGTATCCTTTAAATACACACCACAACATGTATTTTTGGAAAATGGTTCCAGAGGAGACACAAATAGTTTAGAATGGCAAATGTACTCTCCGGGCAGGGGGCCACAACATGATGCCCAATGCAAAATATCTGTGTACCCTCCCTCCTGCTTCTGCCAGTGTTGCTAAGTCAAAGGCCCTTCACGTAATTTCGACGCTTGAGGAATTACATTCGCACCTGGAGACCCACTAATAAGCAGGATAAAACACCAGAAAATGTATCTACAAAGTCAACTCTGCAACACTCCATCAGGTTATGTTATAATAAGCTCCTGCTATCAAAACTGCTGCAATGGGAAAACACTTTCAGAGGGAAAAATTGGATGGCCTAGAGTGACTTTCAAACTTAGGAACCTCGTGATGTATGTTTTAAATTAAAGGGAGGAGGGGCACATGGAGCATCGCTGTACATTTCTCCTATGCTGTGAACCTAAAATTTCTCCAAGAAGTAAAATTTATTTTTAAAATCTATATGTTTTAAATTAAATTAAGTGTGTGTGTATGTGTGTATGAAGATATATAGATACATATATATAGATTCATGTATATGAAGACTCGACAACTTAAGAGAAACAATTAAGAAAAGAAAAATAAAGCACGCAGCTATTGTGCCTGAAATTATAATAACTGGAAACTGTAATGTAAAAACAGTTCACTTTGTTTTCAATAAGCTTATAGAAAGCACACAGTCATTTCAGCTGAGAAAAAAAAATGACGCTTACAACATTAACCTATACGTCAATCTGTGGAGCCAAGTAAAGGTTTCATTAATGTAAAGGAAAGGGCTGGAGGAGACGAGCAGAAATAGGCCATAGATTTGTATTCTTCTTCAATTTGCTTTTACATAGTTTGTTGTAATCTAAGAAACTGCTCCTCTTCCCGGAAGAGAATTTCTATATTCAACCTTCTTTAGTTGTTTTTTTTTTTTTTTTTTTTTCCGTTTTTGTAATAATATCTTACTTGGGATTTCAGTTAACCAATAGATTTTTTCTGCGTCTTACACTAAATACTACATAAGCATGGCCTTTAACATTTTTGTAATTGAAGACTGTTAGCAGAACAATTAGCATTTAAAGCTAGAATGACCTTAGCTCTGTGCGTCACTGTGATTAGTTTGGACTCTAGTATCAGGTATATCACCAAGCTGCCTTAGATACCAAGATAAAAAGCTTCTAGCTCTAGCCCAAAGGACATTGGGTAATAGTGTGATACTTGGGCAGTGAAACATAAAGGACAAACTAGTGTGATTATGTTTGATTTGTGTTGACTGAGAAACTGGGAAAGGTCCCTCAGACCTGAGACTACCAGCAAATGAGGATAGAAATGGTCTGTCGGGCTTGTCTCCTTTGTAACTGCTGTGCTATTTAAAAATCTAATTTCAGCGCAGTCTTTCTCCCCAGTGAGATTCTCTTAAATTTTATCAGTTACAGGACTCATTTATTAGCAATGGCAACAAAATAGAATGCAAGGAAAGAAATATTTGTTTTTGCTATTAAATAGGCTATTGTTGGCTTTAATTTAAAACATACATCATGAGGTTCCTAAGTTTTGCCAGGCCCTCTGCTTGTCACTGGGAATACAAAGATGAAAAATATCTTCTGACTTTTGTATGTGGACTACACTGAATCAGAATACACCATAACCAGCCTATGCATTCGAACTCACATGACATATTATCTACAAACAATGGTACATATTTCATACTTTTGCCGGATTTCAAATCACATATTAAATCTTTTACAAAATCTCACATTTAGTGGAGTGAAATTGCTCTATGTGATACAGCAGTGGCTGCATATATTATAAATCTGTCCAGACCCACAGAATGTACTTCAGGAGTGAAACTTACTGTAAGCTGGAGGCTTTGGATGATAATAAGTGCCCATATAGCCTCATCAATTCTAACAATTGTACCACTCTTGTCGGGGTGTTGATGATGAGGGAGGCTGTACATGTAGGGGAGGAGGAGCACATGGAGCATCTCTGTACATTTCTCCTATGCTGTGAACCTAAAACTTGTCTAAGAAGTAAAATTTATTTTTAAAAAACTATATAAATGCTATAATCTGTACATTTCTAGGTCTGCTTGCATTATGCTTTGAGATTTAACCAGTTCAATATGTGTCTTGTTCATATTAACTCCTACGTATGTGTTTACTGTTTGCCTCCTTATAAATATTTACTTTTTTCTTATTATTACTCACAATGTGGGTGTGAGTACTTTGTGCATACCTTCTTGGGCACAATTCAAAGAGTTTCTTTAGAAGTAAAATTCTTGGGTAATAACTAAGTATGTCTTCAGTTTTACTAGATATGACTCAATTGTTCTAAAAATTGGTTATAAAATTTTCACTCCCACCAACAGCGTATAAGCACTTTACTTGCCCAAACATAATTATTAAGATTCTTAAGTTTCGCCAATATCAGGGTGTGAATGATGTCTCTGCTTTAATTTGTATTTACCTGAATACAGTGGGGCGTCTTTTCATATATTAATTGGCCATCCTTGTTTCTATTTCTTTGACTTGCCTATCAATACCTTTGCCCGTTTTTCCTATTGGGTTTTTCTTTTTATTGTTGTTATTTGTAGGGTTTCTATTTACGTATTTAAAAATTTCAGATATCAAGTTTCTTACTTGGATTTTTTTGTGTTGTAAATATTTTCTCCTGGTCTGTAGTTTTGTAAGTTTTCCACTTTTGAATTACTATGTTAGTCACAATGTTTTTAATATTTTAAATTGTCTTAATATTTTCCTTTATTGTTTCTCTCATGACTTCTCTACTTTGATTACTTATTTCTCATTTTTTCAAAAGTGATAAAGTTTTGCTTTTGCATTTGCTTTTTAATTTAACTAGAAGTGGTTTTGTTTGTGGCGTGAGGTAGAGATCTCAGTTCCTTTCTGTTTGTCATATAAGTGCCTACACATGTATGGGTGTCTTTTAAATGGCCAGTTCCCTCTCACTAATATATTTTTCTCACCCTGTTCTAAATACCAAACTCTGCTGCTTTAATGATGCTTGATTTCGGATACGGTGAGTCTCTCATCTAATTCTTCCTCAGGATTATTCTGACTCCTCTTGCACTGTGCAATTCTCCATAATTGTCTTACATATCTTATATTGAAATTATTCATACTTAATAGTTGTGTTCCCGTGAAAATAGAATTGCCCTTCTAGTGCATTAATGGTTGTTCTATTATCTAAATGACTTATAGAAATGTTGGCTTTTAAGTTGATTTTGTATTTAGCAACTTGCTTAACTTTCTTAGAACTAAAAACTTATTTGTACAGCATGTTGCATTTTCTCATTAGAAAATCATGCAATTTGCTAATGAAATTTTCTTTCTTTCTTTGTAATTATTCCTTCTCCCTCTCCTTTCCTTCTACCTTCTGGTTTTCCTCCTCCTCTTTAATCTTATTATTCTCTTATCTCAGTGTCTAGACTACCTGACATAATGTTAAACAAAATTTGTGAGAGGGAATTCTTAATGTGTTCCTGAAATAATGGAAACGCTGCTAAAATTTCAGTATTCAGTATTCAGTATTTAGTATTCACTAACCTAGATATCTAGGTTACTGTACACCCCTTATTAGGTGACACAAGCTTGTTTGTACTTTTAGTTTAAGTATTTTCATATGAATAAAGTTTGAATTGGAATTCTTGCACAGATATGGAATTGATCCTAACTTCTTTTCTCTCTCTTTAATCTGTCCATGTGCTCTGTGTTGCCTGGCTTTGCTGTCAAAGTCATAGAACCCAGTTTGATTTCTTTGTTGTTGTTACAGTTTTCTGAAGTAATATGTGTACGATAAAGATGAATTGATACTTGAAATTAGGTAAAACTTACCTAAAAACGTTTTCTTCTGTTTGCATTTGAGGGGAAAATTTTTGTTGCAGTTTTAAATCCTTTAATGGAAATCCATTTCTTCAGTTCTTTGTCGCTAGTCAAATTTGGTAGTTAATATATTTCCAGAGACTAATATGTACATTCAAGCTTTCAAAAGTATTGTTCAGTTGTTCATAGAATATGCTTAGTAGTTTTTTTGTTGTTGTTATTGTTTCGAGACGGAGTCTCACTGTCTCCAGACTAGAGTGCAGCGACGTGATCTCGGCTCACTACAACCTCCACCTCCTGGCCTCCTGGGTTCAGGTAATTCTCATGCCTCAGCCCACTGAGTAGGGATCACAGGCATGTGCCACCACACTCAGCTAATTTTTGTATTTTTAGTACAGATAGGGTTTCACCATGTTGGCCAGGGTGGCATCGATCTCCTGACCTCGTGAACCGCCTGACTCGGCCTTCCGAAGTGCTGGGATTACAGGCGTGAGCCACCATGCCCAGCCTGCTTAGTAGTTTTTAAATGTCAATGTTTAGGCAATGATAACCTTTAAAATTTTAAACTATATTTGTTTCAATAATTTTGATCAGTCTTTTTACATTTGCATATTATGTAAGTATAATGTTTTAAATTTCCATTTGGTAATTATTTCTTTTTTTAATTTCATTAATTTATGCTCCTAGAGTGTTCTTTCTTTTACTTTATTTAACAAACACTTTTTTTCCCATCAGTTTTAGTTTGAACAACCAAATTCATTTTGTGTGTGTGGTTTTTTTTTATTTTAATACACCCATTTGCAGGTGCAAATTTACATGCAAGCACTGCTTTAGCTGTGTTTCACACATTTTGTTTTATGCCATGTACTGTTTCTCTTTTTATATTTCATATATTTCCTGTGTAATTTCTTTAACCCATGAATCATCCAAGAATTAATTTTGAAAGTTTCAAAATCAACACTTGTGTGAATTTAATTATCTTTTTATGTTGAATTCTAATGTAATTTCAAATTAGCAAAATATATATTCTGTCATATTAATTTTTTAATTTTTTATATTTTTGTGATCATATTCTTAATGCTTCATATATTAGACAAGATCTCTACAGTTCCTCCATATATATCTACAATTGTCCATTTTATACTAGATCTTCTATATGTTTCTTACACTTTGCAGCATTTGCTATCGGTTTATGATAAAGCAGTATTAAAATATCACATCTTGTTGGCTTTTTCTCTGTAATTCTACCAAGATTTGCTGTGATGTAATGTACATCTGTATTCGAGACAGCTGTATCTTCTAGGTTTATTTTACTAGTGTATGGTGTCTATTTTATTCTTGTTAAAGATTTTTCTTATGTTTTATTTTGTATTTTATTAATATGTCTATGGTAACTTTTTTGGTTATATTAGCAAACTAAATCTTTTCTCTCCGTTTACATTCAAATATTTTATATGGTTTTGTCTTTTGTTTTATCTTTTCTATGATAATCACAGGATGATGTATTTTGTCTTTTGGTGGATTTTTAATAATTGTATATTTTGTGCTTGATATATACCCTATTGAAATGTCTCTACTATCATACTGTCTTCTGTTAGATCTGTATTGTATTCCATGATCTTTCTGTCTTGTTTTCTTTCTGTGCTATTGCTGCTGATTTGAAAACTACAGATTTTGGGGGGAGGCAGTACATTATTATTAACACTATTACTGCTATTACTTAACTATATGTATTTTTAAAATATTGAAAGGTCAATAAACGATCCTTTTTGGGTCTGAAAACACTTGAAATATAAATGCTAGAGTCAAAATACGTAGACATAGATAGTGACTGTATCATTGATAAAGCCCTGTGAGCAATGTGACTTAGCTGTATGGCCATACAGGTTGCAAATACCTCAACTTTTAATTAGACATACTTCTGCTCAGTCATTAACATAGAGGGACAACCTCAAGACTCCCTCCATAAGGACCATGAGAACAGGACAATTGTTAATTAAAGTTGTCAACGTAGTCTACTAATTTCCCTGAAGTTTTTTTTTTTTTTTTTTTTTTTTTTTTTTTTTTTTTGAGACTGGAGTCTCGCTCTGTCGCCCAGGCTGGAGTGCAGTGGCCGGATCTCAGCTCACTGCAAGCTCTGCCTCCCGGGTTTACGCCATTCTCCTGCCTCAGCTTCCCGAGTAGCTGGGACTACAGGCGCCCGCCACCTCGCCCGGCTAGTTTTTTGTATTTTTTAGTAGAGAGGGGGTTTCACCGGGTTAGCCAGGATGGTCTCGATCTCCTGACCTCGTGATTCGCCCGTCTCGGCCTCCCAAAATGCTGGGATTACAGGCTTGAGCCACCGCACCCGGCCCTGTTTTTTTTCACATCTGCCATTTGGATTCATTTCTTCCTGTCCTTTTGTATTCTGGGAGCCTGAAGTCAGCACTCATTTTTATCCTTAATTTCTGAAATCCTTCAGCCATTATTATTTCAAATACTTTTTCTCCTGCATTGTCTCTATTCTTTCCTTTACATTTGCTATTAAATTATATATTTAATCTCCCAAACTATTATCTATCTCTTCTTTGGTTTCTTGCATTTTTGCTGTTTCTTTATTTAACTGTGCTGGATTCTAAGTTTTATACCAATTCATTTAAATTTAGTAACTTTCTTTTTTGTTTTCCCCCACACTAGAATTTATATAACCTATTTAGCATTTTTTATCTTTCAATGATTTTTTTTATTTTCATGATATGTATTTTAAAATGTTTAATATTTTTATTTTCATATTTTTTATTTTATTCTGCCACGTTTAATTTTATAATTTTATTCTATTTTTAAATGGAAGTATTTCATGAATCATTTTGGTCATTATAAATACTCATAGTTTAAAATATTGATCAGTGGTTTAATCTACTTTTAACTTTACTTGGAATGCATTCATGTTCAGATTGCTGACTTCATTGGCTGTCTCAGTACACACGTTTTCACTCTTTGAAATTCTCCATTTGTTTACTCAGTCACTGTGAGAAGAATATTGTTTTCTTTCTTCTTTCCCTCTTTTTTCTTCTCAACTCCTACATGTCCATCATGTGTCAGCGTCTCCACCCAGCTATCACGGCTCCTAGAAAGCATTCGATTTTTATAGTGTCATTTTATTACTTCTAGTAATAATTAGGGACAAGCCAGATTCATCTCTTAGTCAGGGATAGTCACAGAGCTTTAGATTATTTTCCCTTTAGACTCATAAAGCCTCTGTCAAACTGCATGACAAACTGACACGTCAAAAATAGCTTCTGCTACATTATGTTTTCTTCTATCGGTGAGCCAGAGTTTTAAATCCTGATTAATGAATAATTTTAATCCTCCTTTCCCGAAAGAAACTCAATTCCCAATGGCCAGAGTCTTCTTCTGAATCCATTGTCTAGAGACCCAGGGCTTCAGCCCTATTCATTGTTTCCCATTTCTGGGTGTTTCTACACACACACACACACGCACACGGCTTTTAGGTTGCTTTAATGATAAACCAAACATTTGTACTTTTTTGTCCATTTTAAATTGTTATTAGTGGGAATTTGGAGCACAAAGGTTTGTCAAAGCATGTATTCTTTGTAACTGGTTCAAAACATTCAGAAATTTGTTTTTGTTTTAACCTCAGCAGCATGGTACGATGAATTAAGAATATAAATTTTATATCTTTCTTGTATCTTTACACTAACAACAAAATACATTTGATGTAAAAATCTAGGCTTTGTGATTGTCCAATAAAAATAATTGAGAGCCGGGCGTGGTGGCTCACACCTGTAATCCTGGCACTTTGGGAGGCCGAGGCAGGTGGATCACCTGAGGTCTGGAGTTCAAGACCAGCCTGATCCACATGGAGAAACCCCATCTCTGCTAAAAATACAAAATTAGCCAGGCATGCTGGTGCATGCCTGTAATCCCAGCTACTCAGGAGGCTGAGGGAGGAGAATCGCTTGAACCCTTGAGGTAGAGGTTGTGGTGAGCCGAGATCATGCCATGCACTACATCTTGGGCAATAAGAATGAAACTCCATTTCAAAAAAAGAAAAAAAAAGAATAATTATGAAACTGCCACTGTTACACAATGGAAGTGAATCAGAGGCTGAGCCTATTTAAGTGCAACTTCTATATTTTATTTGAAATATAGAAATGTTAGCCCCATCACTTATTACTTGGACAATCTATTAATCTTTGTAGTCCTTGGACAATCTATTAATTACTGTATTACTTGGTTAATCTATTAATCTTTCTAATCCTTGTTATTTATTAAGCAAATGTAAACAATGATGGCTACCTCATGGAAATGTTATGAAAAACAAGTAAGTTCATGTTTCTGGAAGGGTTTTATAAATGGTAAAACACATAGGAGAAAGTATAAGACACAACATGATTATAGTTATTAATGTGGGTATTATTAGTGTTGTCGGTAGTATTAATAATAGTTTAATACAGTAAACTGTCAATACAGTTTAATGCAGTAAAATGTGACTTCTTGCTCTTTTTTTCCTTTGAAACAGATACGTAAAGATAAATGATTTTAAATAGAAAAATAATGAAGGATTTCATGAAAGAAAATACTTTCCTACAAATTTCATATGCAAATACAGGTAAGACATATGAGCAGTCAAAGCTTTTTTTACACAATTAACATTAATTTTGTCTACTTGTGAATAACACTGAACTACTATGAGAACCCTAAGAGTTGCTATATGGAAATGCACTGATAAAGACTGTCTTAGACTTTAAAGTAGGTAGAATTTGGTGATCTCCTCCATAAACATTAAGCTCAGAAAGAATAATCAGTCATACGTTAAAGGAGCTCACGAATCTAACAAAACGAAAAAAAAATTATAACATGATGTAATAAATATTATTAAAAGGCCAAGAGAAGATGCTAAGAGATCACAAACTAGTGGCATTTAACCTAGTTGGTGAGGCAGAGACTAAGGCTATTTATTTTATTCTTCTTATAGTGGGTCTCATTGATGTACTTAAAAATGAGTTTATGCTAGGTAATAGCATTGCAAAATTAAAATAAATTAACAGATAAAATAAGTCCCCATCAATAGGTCCTGACTGCACGTCCTGTTTTATGACAAGGGCTCTGTGACACACACTTTGACATGTTGCTTTAAAAAAAAAAAATTCTTCCTGATTTGAAGTTGAGTGCTTGGTAGATACTATTACTGAGGAACTAAGAGCTAACTATGTAGGGTTTTTCTGAACTCTATTAATCTGCAGGCTTGTGGGAGTCTTACAAGAAGCTGGTATAGGTAGGCAAAGAATAAATGGGGCGGATAAATGGTCTCATCTGATTTCTTGGGCTAAATAAATAATTTATGTGTAAAACCACTAGCCTATGATGATAAGGAAATGTTGCTGAATAGAAAACGAGATAATTTCCAAGGTGTGATATGCCATGAATTTAATTATGAATGACATTGATTTTGGATTCTCAAATTAAAGCATGCATACACATCTCTTTAAGGAAAATTGACAATTTCAGTGAGAAATGATTATTTCAAATTTATAGTCATCTGAATCACCCTATAATTTATCATAACCTAAGGGAAAGTTTCTACTAATGATTGGATCAATGATTTTCATATGAAGAAACCATGAGAACAAGAAGTAAAATACTTAGCAAGCAAAAATAACGTTTTTTATTTACTTTCATTAAAATTTTATGAATTTGGCAAATATTAGTTAGATTTCTTTTCTTGCCCAAATTTATGTAGCACAAACTCACAATTACAGCCAGCTATAAAGTTAATGAACATGCTGCAAAATTCAAAGTTAACAATGAGCCCAACTTGGAAATACTTCAACAGAAATTCAAACTGATGAAGTCAGCAGAAATGGGTGTATTTCTTGACTGGTTTGTTCTGGGGATATTTTGGAGCGTTATGTGGTTTTAACTTGTTTTATTGAAATCTATTTTCGGCTGCTACTGACAAAAGATGGGAAAATATTACTTTAGGTCTTTTCCAAAAATGTTATCAGTGTTTCCAGCCATGCATAATTTAACTATATTTGGGAGTCCAGGACCATATATAGTAGACTTCAGGGGGCATATGGGGATAAAAATATTTATATATGTATATAAATATTTAATACACTTTAATTTTAATAATAAAATTTGTATATTGAAGCAAATCTTTTTTGAAACAACAAAAAACACAAAAGATTGTCTTTGTGGTTTTCATGAGATAGTTGTTGGTGATATTAGTGATCATTTTTAAGATTGGGAAGGGATGACGTTATAAAATTAAGTGATAATGGCAATCACATTCAGGCCTATGGAATTTTCTAACAGCAAACTTTATTGTTATCTAGTACAGCCATTTACCTAAGGTATATTATTTTCTTCATTATTAAAATAAACAAACTGATATCCTGCAGGGGTTAAGAAACCTGTCCAGAGCCACATAGCTGGTAATGAAGACATAATCAGTACAGAATCTGATTTGGAGTCTATGCATGCCTTAGCTTCAGTATAAAATAGGGGGTATTCTGTACTATCTCTATTTTATACTAAGGCAGATCAAGGAGAATCTTTCAGTGTATAGTTTTTTAACAGAAAAAAATGCTTTGCTTTGGAATTAAAATTGATGTAGAATGAATAAAATGGACATCATCAAAGATTTTGCATACATTTTAGAAAGTATAATTGATGAAAATAAAAGAAAGACAATGAATTTCTGGACTTCAGTGACTTCCTAGACATTTTCGATATTAAATCTTTCCACTCATTTCTTCCACACATAGAGTACTGTCTGAAATTTAAAAGAACACATATTGAGATAATTTAAATAGAAAGGTTTTTTTTCCTTTTTTTTTGTGGAAGTTCTTGGAGAAACAATGAGTTGAATCCTTTTTATAACTTTAGATAGAAAGGCAGTGAAGCTTACAAATGTAAATGATTTCTAAACTGTACATTTGGTAGGAGGGCAGTTTCAGGGGAGAGAGCAAGGCAGCAAATAGAAATGAACATCCCTTTAACCTGGGAGCTTCATCCTCAAAACTAGATGTCTTTCTGAATGATGAGCCCAACATCAATGGCTAGCAAGTCAGGGATTCCTGTAGCTGCCCTCTAACTCCCTGTTGCAAGGTCAGGTCATATGACCAGCAGGGCTCTCACATCTTTTGCAACACTTAGTAAATTCTGAAAGAAAAAGAAATTTTGTGGAAGTGTAGAAATACTATAATTTCTTATGAAGAAAATTATTTGGTAGAGAGAGTAGAAGAACACTGGAGTTAGATAATGCATAGATTTTTGCCTTTAGCATGCATTGACTATACAGCATAGGCATTGACATGCATTTCAAGGAGAAATCTGGCATAACAAATGCTGTCAGTACTTACTTCCTTGGCCAATAGCATCTTACTATGATCACCTGCTGTTTTCTGCCTGAGGATCTTCACCGGGAGCATCCTAGAGTGCTAAGGATTTAATGGCTTGGGAGCTCTTTCCAATCAATGAGTTGGTTCATACCCACCAAGCTTCTTGCTTCTAGGTTTTATGTAAGACTCCAAGGTTCTCAGGAGTTTACGGGGTCTCACAGGACAAGAACCACTTGCCTATAACACATTTGGTTATTTAACATACCTTATTTGGGTTTTTGTTCTTTCTCTGTCTCATGTTCCTGACCACATGTCATACTTTCTGGAATCAACATCTGCATACCCTACTTAAACAGGAATCCTTTTCTCAGGCTTTGTTTCAGGTCAAAAACAATCTAAGACATTCAGTTATTTCATTTCCAAACATTTTCCTTGTGAAGGAGCTCCTAGTTTTAGCTCCAACATGTGAAAGGTTTGAAATTTGTTACTTCCAACCTTATACTAAGAGGAAAAAAAAACTGAACAAACTGTTTTTTAACTGCTTTTCTTGGGTGTGCTGGAGAACAGAAATCACATGGCAAACTGTTACCCTAATGCCTGGAGAGACAGGGACATTCATTGAATCTGGTTAACTGGAGCAGAAGATTCTGAAGCCATAACTGGTAAGAACATTAAACTGTCAATTTTGAACAATGGCTGGAAACGGAATAAGCACTATCAGGAAAGTGAGAAGCTCCTAGGAGCTGAGGTTTTAGGAAGGCCCCCACATACTGGTGAATCTTACCACCAGGGACCTCAATAGGCTGTGACATTGAAGAACCAAACCCATCATGGAAGGATGGAGAAGAGTAATCTAAATAAAATATGGCCAACTGTTCTCCATGACCATAACCTATGCTCTATGGGAAAGATCTCACCACAGTCATTCCATTCGGGAGAAAGGCATTTCTCCAACTCAGGTTAGGGGTAGAAGCTACAAAACACTTGTAAAGATTACAGCCAGGGATACAAATTCACTAAAAGACACATAGAATGTTTCACCACCTCCATGCCTTACCACCATACCAATGAGGTTCCAGTGCATTAGAGTTGGAGTTTTAGGACACAGATTCTCCCTGAAGATGAATAATTTGGGAAGCCAAAATTTAAGAATAGAGACAAAAACAAAGCTATCAAAAGAAATTTAAGTCGCTGGCATCTACAGTTACAACTATATCAATTGTCACTTGAAATGTAAACATTCTAAATGCATGTTTTACAAAACAGAGATTATCAGACTGGATAAAAATTTACACATAAATAAATAATACCCAACTGTACAAGAAAACAAGTGAAATCCAACTTTAATATAAAGACTTCGATAGGTTAGAAACAAAAGAATGGAGAAAAAAACACCACACTAACATGAATCAAAAGAAAGCTCAAATAGCTGTTTTAATTTCAGACAAAGCAGGCTTTGGAACAAAGAAGATTATAAGGAATAAAGAGAGGCATACATAATGATAAAGGGATCAGTTCTCAGAGAGGATGAAATAATCCTAAATGTGTATGCACCTAACAATACAAAGTAAAAATCATAGAAAGATAACTGGACAACCTACCAACATTTGAAGATTAAACAACATATTTCTATGTGACACACAGGGCCAAGAAGGTGTCTCAAGTGACTTTAAAACATATTTTGAATTCAATGAAAATTAAAATACAACTTAACAAAATTTGTTCCCGGTAATGAAAAGTGTTTAGAGGAAAGTGTATAGCATAAATGCAGATACAGTTGTAGGGAAAAAAGAGAGAAAGAACCAAAATCAATAACCTAAGCTTCAACTTTAGGTAACTAGAAAAATAAGAGAAGTTTAAGCCTTAAGCAAGCATAAGGAAGGAAATTTTTTAAATTAAATCAGAAGTTAATGAAATAGGGAATAGAAAAACAATAGAGAAAAAGAGTGAATTCAAAAGATTATTATTTGTAAAGATTAACAAAATTGACAAGTCTTTAGTTAAATTGACAGGAAAAAAATGAGAAACCATGCTCAAATTGCTAGGATGAGAAATTGGGTGATGTTACTATTGTTCTTACACAAATGATAAGGATTATAAAGGAATATGCTACTAAATAAGACAACTAACTTAAATTTGATAAATCTCTGTGAAGGCACATACTACCAAAACTGACTCAAGAAGAAATAGACAATCTCCTCTGCAAAAGAATTCCAAGTAATTCATGTCGGTACCTCCAACAAGAAGTGAAGCATCACTCTACTCTTTCAGTGTGCGCTGCTCATCATGACTTTCTTTCAAAGAGTACAATATCAAAGGTTGGGAATAGAGATAACGTTGCATTCAGAAAACCTTACAAACATTATCTAAATCAGATCATCAAGGTCAAAATCAACAGTGAGTAGTCATATTGGCTGTATGTGCACTCAATAAGGTGTGGTGAAAATATAACTTCTGTGGTGTTCCCTCCCAAATCTCATACTCCAGTGTAATCATGAGAAAAGCCTCAGGAAATTCTCAGTGGAGGAGGCTTCTACAAAATACCTAAGCAGTATTATTCAAAACTGCCAAGGTCATGAAAAACAAGGAAAGTTTGAAAAACTGTAGCACCCAAACAAGTCGATGATGATATGACAACTAAATGTACTGTACTATTTTAAAGCATTATTAATAGGATAAACTGGCTGTGCAGTATATCAAGCTCTCTGCACTGTTTTCACAATGTCACCATAAATCCAAACTGGCTTAAAATTAAAAAATGTATTTCCAGAATATTCTAATAATCCTACATTTGCAGACATGTTCACATATTATCTGTTTAATACTTATAAGCCTCAAATGCTGTCCTCAAATTAAGTCCTTTAATTTCTTCACTGCTCCTTCACTCCTGCTCTCCTTTCCTCCTTCATTTAGGACTAGAATTCACATTTCCAGAGCAGTCTGTGGCCAATTAGAGCTTGACATTGGAGAAATCACATAGTATCTATTTTTCACTTGACAAAAAATTTGTTTTAGTCAACATGAAAAGTTCCATACATTGTTGTTAGGAATACCATTTACTATGACTAGATAAAGCTAGCTATAGACAGAGAACTAGACAATCCAGGCCAAATTAGTTGATTTCTTTAGTCTCAAGCATTTCTCTCTAATAAAGTTGATTTTTGTACTTTTTCAGTGAAAATGAATTATTTATTTTTAAATGAGCTTCAGATACTAGCTCTTTCAATAAGATGTAAGATAAAGTAATTCTGCATATAGAGGAAAAGGACTAAATGAGAATTCATATCAATTAAATACCTCAGATTTGTCAAGGGCCATCTGAGGGCAGTAGTCATTATTATTTCATCCATAATCACACTGTACTTTGTGCTTTTCTGGGGGAGATGCATCAGAGTTTATTCAAAGTAGACACAGACTCAGTTGAGCCACTTGGGCGGATGGCAGCGACATTCCTCTGCAAGGGCTTGATGGGAAAAGGACCTTGCAGAGGCATTTAAGGCTGTTGTAAAAGTGGTCGTTGATTCCCCATGAGCATTCTCTCTCTCTGCTGCTCTCTTCTGTTGAAAATGTGCCCTTTCCTCAAAAGAATCCATCATAGAAATTATCAGTGCATATAAATTATCTGTGAACAGTTGTTCACCCTAGTGCAAGGTATAACTACTTCATGAGAAATAACTTTAGTAGCCCAAATGGAAGAAAGAATGGAACCAAAGAAAGGAAAGCAAAGTTTAGCTGCTCAATCATTGAGAATTCTATCTTATGCAGTCTCACGTTTCCTGGCAGAAAACTGAAGCCAGAATCCATATGTGTTATTTCACAATGCAATTTGGGATGTCTGTTGCAAAGAAGGATTTGAAACTTCCTAGGAAAACAATAGATGCTACACAAAGGGGCCATGCTATTTTTGTTACCCCAGTCATCAGTAACTGAATAAATAAGCTGGAAATATTAAAATACAAACTATTTATGAACAAGATGGAAGTTACTTATGCAGATTGTTTTCATTGATGAGAATTAATAAAGTCAACTGCAACTTAGCATTATTTTCTAATATAAGCTGTATTTGTAAATGTATTATAATGTTAGTAAATTTCAGGGAATGTATTCAGGTTACATAATTAGTTTTGGAGTTGGTTAAGTCATTTAAAGCTAAATGTAATATCATTGAATAGCACAAGGAAAAAGAAGAAAAAACTACTATCAGGCACAATAAAATTCTTAAGATTTTACCATTCTAAGGAAAATTCCTTTTTAAAAGGATCACAGAAAACTTAACTTTTTAGTTTTTCCGAATAAACAGCATTATGCATGTGCACTTGTTGTTTATGAAGCACATATACTATTACTGAAATTGCTGCTTGAATTTAGGAAACTGATGAAAATTAAGCTCATAAAAATTTAATGCCGTGAAACCCAAGTATGGAATATATAGTTAGGGTGTAGCTTTTCAAAGAAACCACATTAAGGCTTAAAAAAGAAATTACATTGGATTTTACCCACTAATTTTGAATATGAACAGTTTCCTTTGAGCAAACATGTAGCTTTTCCATGCCCACAGCTGCAGTGAAAGAATTCTGTTCTTAAAATATTGGGACAGGCTTAAGGTCACCAGGAAGGATGAGGTGAAAGATCCTGAGAGAACTGAGATAACTAAGCAGTTTCCTCCACAGCAGTGCCATTGTGTAACCTCATTTGAATGTTCAATGTAGAGTCATGCAGAACCTGTAGAAAACTGACAGGATTTGGGTAATAGAATCTTTTGTGATGAAGTCGGCCTGGGCCGTTTACTTTTGTAAAAGTGCTTTTATTTTTTTTCACACAAAATGCAAAATGCATGAGAAACAAAATTTTGCTATGCTTACTATTTTTCTAGTAAAATATGAATGGATAACTTGGTAACCTTACAACCAAGAGAGCACAGACAGTTATGCAAAACATTATTTAGGTAATTATTAAGCACTGTTATATAGCTGTTCCATTCTATTGTATATTGGTTTTAAAGGTTAAAATTACCAGATAAATGATAATATGACTATAATAATTTGAGAAATACCATGAGATTTTGAAGAACAAGATATTGTGCTAAGAAAAGACGAAAAATAAAGAAATATCCTGTAAAGGCAAAATATGCCCTTTGTCACTTACAAATACAATTTAAATAATTAGAACAGTTTAAATACATTCCTTTCCTCTGAAAGTAAAAGAGATCTAACTTATTCATTTTATACTATGGGCATGACACTAAGCTAAACATATAATACACATGAGTTCATAAAATAGTCACAAGAACACATATAAAAATATTAATATTCCCATTTCTAAGGTTAGGCAAGTATTTGAAAAGGTTCTTTCATTTCCCAAAAGTTGCACCCAAAGTAAATGGAAGAAATAGCATTTAAAATAATGTTTTTTCCAGGGCAGCCTCTTTGAACAGGTATATTCAACTTTACTAGGTCAATCAAGACAACGTACAATCAGGGACTAAGAAAAGAATGTTCTTCCTCTGGACAGAAAGTAAGGTTTGTTGATATTCCAAGTTCCTTAATATTGATTTTATTCGATTCTATGGCCATGGCATTTAATAAATGGATTTTAATACAAAATAGAACCTACTCTAGTGCTATTTCAAATTGTTTCCTTTCCAAAGTGTGCTCTCCAGAGACTCTGAACTTTCAGAGAGCTGGTCACCCGCTTAGATTTATATTCAAAAGATCTAGCACAGTACCAAGGACACAGTAGATGCCCAAGACATACATTTTACAAAGTCTCAACAACAACAACAACAACAAAAAGTATAAAATAGCACTGGTTTGAAAAGGCAATTCAGAACATCTTATTGTTTTCTTTCTCTGTTTACACTTCTCTTCTACATTTCGTTCACCCAAATTATTCTCATTTACATTTCAGAACATTTTCTAGTTATCCCTTATTTGGTAAAGAATTCCCTGAGCGATCCTAGCTTTCTGCACTACTTTTATATAACTTACTCACAGTACAACTATCCCATGTGCCACACTGTATTTTAGATATGAGGAGGATTACCCTGATGTTGAGAGCCTGGGCTCTGAAGTCAGACATGCTTGCATTTGGATCCAGGTCATTATTTCTTAGCTCAGTGACCTTGGGTAAACTGCCTTGCTACTTTGAGCCTTGGTCTCCTCATCCATCATTATTTTCTTTATATGGTTACTTAAATGACTAAACAACCTAGAATCTGCTGATAAGTTAATATAATATATATATTTATATATATATAATATAATATATATTTCCTGTACTCTAAAGGTGTGCTATCCATGCAATATATATAATGAATTTTATTCCTTGTGGCCAGTACCATATTAATTGGTAGCCAAATGATCTTCTAGAATCTTCTGTGGACTGTGGAGAGAAACAATACGTGTGATGATAAAAAACATGCCATTGTTTACAACAAATCAGATTTCCATTGTTTTTGTGAGAAGTCTCCTTAATGGCCACAATCTCCACTGAGTTTAAATTGCAATCAACATTAGCACCTTTCCTCACTGCCTGTGTGATGTAAGTATTCTTCTTTAAAAAAACCTTTGCTGGCACACAAGCATATTTTGTAAACTATACTGGCATACCATTATAATCTTAGAAAGTAGAAGACCCAGTATGGTTAGATTCCCAAGAGGAGAGGGTGTTGAATGCTTGTAATTTAGCTGGACTTGATTTAGAATTCAACTCAGGCACCCTTTAGCTGAGTGATCTTGAACAAATTACTTACTTAATGTGTCTGAAACTCAGTTTGTTCACCCATAACATAGACACTGATGCATTACCTACTATAAGGTGTACTAGTGAGCACTGAATTATCTACAGCCTCTAGTAGAAAGAACACAACACAGAAGACAAGTCATAGGTGATGTCTTTCCTCAGAGTTTCATTATTTCCATCACACAACCCTCACTTAATAGAGGAACAAATATTTATGTTTTATCGTTCTTGTCTCTAATTGGCGTCACCATTCCAATTCTCCCCGTAACCAAGTGGTTTCCTTTCTCTCTCCATAGACACTTATTATATCTTCCTTGATGCAATACTTAATAGGAAATTTCATGTTCTCCTCTGCCGTGTCTCCCTTGACTTTGGACTTTCATGTTTATTCTTTTCCCCAAAAAATGATTCTCACAGGTAAGAAGTTTTGACTAAATACGTGAACTTCTCTGATTACCTTTTCCCCACTGCCAATTCTCTTCCCTTTGATATGCCTTTGTTTCTTTTCTGAGATGTGTTAACTCCTCCATGTGGACAGAGGGAGGCAGAGAAGTAAGAGGACTAATATCATTAAAGGGTATATTTTAGTTAAAATGGTGTATGTAATCTGTAAAACGCCAATTACACTTCTCAACGACTGAACTCCCATTCAGAGCACAGGGAGCTGCGGCTTAGAGAAGTGGTGAAGTCATGTTGCCAAGGTACCACTGTCAGTGGAAAGTAGAGCTGGGATTTGAACCACATCTGCTACTCCAGAGCCCATGGCGTTTTCCACTTAGACACGCTGCCTTTTGCCCTAAATCTCTCTGTAGCAGAGCCACGGGTCAAGCTCCCATTCAGAGCGATGCAGCTGCAGCAGTCAAGGGAAAGGGAAGGAAGAAAAGCCAAGCAGCTCAGCATGAAGAACGATAATAACCTGACTTAGATTTAAATAATGATAACCCCTCAGGGACAGGTTCCTAGCCTGGAGAGTGATTATGCAAATGAACCCTGTGTGTATTTCTGAAAGTAACGTTTTGAATGGAAACCAAACACATTCACTGACTTCAGTGTTGATGACTATTTTAAGCTGGCTTCGCAAAAAAAGCATTCCATCGTGCCTGCTTTTCTGCCCTGTTTCAAAAACACACAGCCAAGGGGAAAGGGCAAGTGAGCTAGCATTTAATGAGTCCTCTAATGTGCCAAACACTGCCTTAGGCACTTCACAGATCCTATTTTATTTAAGCCTAACAAAGGGCCTGAGCATAGGTTTTGCTAGCCTCATCTTTTTTTTTTTTTAAAGAAAATCTAGACAAAAGAAAATCACGAGGACAACTGTTGAGTGCCTAGTATGTATCAATTTTATGGTAACAATATTTAACATTTATGACAAGGTAATATAAATCAACATCATCTTAATACCCAAAGTAAGTGAAAGATAGTTGAAGCAAGAAAAATTATACAATTACTTCCCTTAGAAATACAGACACAAAATTTCCTTTGCAATATCAAACCAAATCTATTGATTATTGATTTAATTATCCTAATATATTATGATTAAGTATGATTAAGTAGTGTTTGTTCCAAAAAATATACATAATTTAATTCAGTTAGAATACTAGTGTGATTCACCATACTGACCTATTAATGGGAAATGTAATCAATAGATTTAGAAAGAATATTTGATTAATTTAAAGATGTAGTTATGATTTTAGGAACAGAAAAGCATATCTTTAACCCGATAAATCTGTAGAATAAATGCTTGTTGAATGATTAGAATTTTTTTTTTAATATTTGTAACAAATAAAAGATTCCACTTCACTGCTTCTATACAATGCTCTACTGGAAGTCATAGGCATCAATTTAAAATAAGACAAAGGAACATAATTTAAGAACTGGAAAGAAGAAATAAAACTTAACTACACATTACACACAAACAAACACACACAGAGAGGTTTCTATAGCCCATTTGATTCTCTTTACCTTAAAAATTATTTATCATTTGATGAGACTTTCAAAAAGAAATAATCTACTATATTTACACTACTATAAAGAGGTAGTTGTAGCAATCTGGTTCTAAATTATTGATCTCTATAGTAATACAGAGGTAGTTGTAGCAATCTGATCCTAAATTATTGACCTAGATCAGAAACATTGCTATATTGTTGAACTAGTTCAGAAAGATTGCTGGATACATCAACACAAAACAATCATTTGAATCGCTTATTTAGTAACAAAAACATAATTTTAAAAGATATTATTCAAAATGTCAGCAAAAGAAATATGAATGTAGGGAATCAACCTACAAGAGATAGATACTTTTGTACAATAACTCCTTTAATAAAAGTCATAAAGAACATAAAATAAATGAAAAAGCATACCATGTTTATGGATGGGAAGATTTTGTGTCATAAATGCAGCGATACTCCCCAAACTATTCTAGACACTTGACTGTAATGCCAATCAATACTTTGAAACAGATCTTTATGTAGAAATTGACAGATGGTTTCAGATTACAAACAATAGTGTAAACTAAAAATAAAATTCTAAGCCCCCCAACCAACTGAATGGACCCCTCTTCTTTGGCCAAAGGCATTCTAAAATAAGCATGAAACACTAGTTCAGGACATTATAGGAATGGATGCTCAGACATGCCTTATTAAACCCTACTCCTTTTGGAAATGAGGCACAGATGACCAGGGTTTACATTTAAAAAGAGACCTCAAGACTGATAAAATAGACTCTTTAAATCTGATAAGAAACATTTACAATCTAGTCTCTCTGAAGCCTGCTACCTGGAGACTTTATCTGTATAATGAGAACCTTGGTCTCCACAACTCCTTATCTTAACCCAGACACTCCCTTCTATTGATTCCAAGTCTTTAGATAAACTCTTTTAACCAATTACCAATCAGAGATTCTTTGAATTCACATAGAATCTGGAGGCCCCTGACAACCCCCACTCTGAATTGTCCCACCTTTCTGGACTGAAACCGATGTACATCTTACATATATTGATTGATATCTTATGGCTTTCTAAAATGCATAAAACCAATCTGTTAGCCTGACCACCTTGGGCACAGGTTCTCAAGATTTCCTGGAGCTATGTCACAGACAATGGTGACTCATATTTGGCTAAGAATAAATCTATTCAAACATTTTAGAGTTTGACCTATTTCACTGACAATAGCTAAGACACTTTGAAAGAATGAAAGGAAACATTACTTAACAGGTATCAAGAATTTCAGTAAGCTAGGGTATCAGAATATAGGGATTTTGTCACAACAGTTAAAAAAAAAAACAGGATCCAGACACAGACCCAAGTACATTTGTAGTTTCATTAAAAGTCTAAAATGAAGTTTGGGGATGATTGATGGGACGTCTCTGTACTGAGGACCTCTGGATCTCAACATAAATTTCTGCCAGTAGAAGCACACTTCATGGTCCTGATATAGGAGTTAAGAAGAAATTATTTAGGCAGCTAGTGACGTTTTCCTTTTAATGAAAAGCAGCCCTAAATAATTTTCTTTTCTAACAAAAAGCAGCCTGTAAAATCAAGCTGCAGATGTAGATTAGCAAGCTGGAAGCTTGCACAGGTGAATGGCAGCAGCTGTGCCAATAGGAAAAGGCTGCCTGGGGGCTAGATGCGTGCAACATGGGGGCTCCATCTTCTCCTTTCCTTGTCAACCATGGGTAAAGCAAGGAGCAGGCAACATGGCGCCAGCCAAGTAGAGACCGCATTTGCATAATAAAAGATTAGGGTGAGGTGGCCAGCTTCCTTACCTGCT
The DNA here is from genome assembly GCF_007565055.1 of Rhinopithecus roxellana. Classification (NCBI taxonomy): domain Eukaryota; kingdom Metazoa; phylum Chordata; class Mammalia; order Primates; family Cercopithecidae; genus Rhinopithecus; species Rhinopithecus roxellana. The sequence goes on along the minus strand of NC_044568.1, from coordinate 38,191,776 downwards.
ATGTAAACATCACACCTGGTCCAACCAATCTTTGGGTCCTGTATAAATCAGACACTGCCTCCTCAAGTCTATCTATAAAACCCTGTGCACTCGTCTATGGTCCAGAAGTCCCACTCCAGAGTCCCTCTCTCTCACAGGAGAGAGAGCTGTTCTCCTTTCTCTTTATTTTGCTGATTAAACTTCTGCTCCTAAACCCACTTCTTAAATGTCTGCATCCTTGATTTCCTTGGTGTGAGATGACAAACCTTAGGCATTTACCCCAGACACTAACACCTCTTCAGTCCCAATGACATCAAATTGACACCAGCTTATTTCTCATTCCGTAAATAAGATTCCTCATTAACCCTGCCACTTTGGTCTCTGAAAAGAGGGAGGCTCCTATTTCAGCATAGAGCCACTCTTTGGCAGGTTCTGGGTTCTTGTCCCATGACCAAGAGAAATCAGGAGAATGAGCAAGGCAGAGAAGAATTTTATTGAGCGACAGGAAAGCTCTCAACAAAGCTCTTGAAAACAGTGAATTATCCTAGATTGCTGTTAACTTTTCCAAAGAAAACTGAAATCTTTAACAACTGAATTTTTTTTTTTTTTTTTTCTGAAGAGGTCTACTTTTTTCTACTTTTTTTTAGGGGTTAAATATTTCATAAGACCCATGAGTTGAGAAATACATACATACAAAATATGTCCTTGTGATGGTCTCAATTCCTTGAATATCATCCTCTTTCCCAGACCTGGATTTCTCCTCGTTAGTTTGATATGGTATAATCATAAATATTTGGAAAGTATTAATGAAGGAAAATAGCCTGAACTGCTGTTAGCTGATTAGCCTCATATCACTTCAGTCACATCCAGACTTCAAAAGTGCATTAGAATACAAGGTCTTAATTCTTTTACCTTTCAAACTCATAATAAATTGACCTATATTCTGCTAATTTTACATTTCTTTTTTTCTAATGAAAGACAGCCAGGCCTCCTATTTCTTTTATTTGTCTTTGTTTCAATTATGTGTATACTGTCATAAAACTTCCCAATGCTAGTTGAAGCATTCTCCATGCTTTCTAAGACTAAAGCAAATGTCTATACTTGAATAGAACCCCATTTCTATACTTGAATAGAAAAAAATTATTTTTCTGAAAGTGATGGTTACAAAAGAATTGACCTTTTGGAGAGCGATTTTGTATTTGGAAGGGATAATTTTATAAGCCTCCTTAAGATGAGGCCTCCAAAGCATGAGTGTGTGTCACCAAAATAATACCATTTGTTTCTTGAGACAGTGGAAGGATTTTGTTAGTTGCACCAGAAATGTAAGATAGAGCACAAACATCAAACTTATAGAAAGCATCATCTTCTGTCATCCATGTAACTACTTCCCGATACAGTCTTCTAGTATTCTGTCAACGTGCCCATAGTTTCAGAAAAATAACTAAAAGCATGACATGTTTAGCAAGAGTGTGTTAGAAGATAAATACAATAATATTAATAAGATGACACTTTACACCAAATTTATAGTGGGAAATACTGAGGTTAAATCAAGAAGGAACCAGGTTTTACGGGAAGTTATATTTAATTAAATCTCTGTTGGTAGAGGTGAAGATTCAGTGTACATGTTTGCCATATAATTCAGCCAACTTGCATAAAAATTTGAAAACTTTTAGAAACCATATAATTATAAGCATTATTAATTCTACCCTTCTAAAATAATTCCCTGTCACCATGTTGATAAATTTCTTCCTATCTTTTTTTTTCCCTCTGTGTAAGTCTGTTTCTTACTGTAATCATAGTACCTATATAAATGTATATCTTCTTCCCTCTGTTAATAGTGTATTGCTTTTTCACTGTCATATAATCTTCCTCTGATTATTTCAATGGGTGCATAGAATTCCATTGAGTAATTCTACTATAATTTATTAATCTAAAAGAATGAATTTGGGAAATACTTGTCTTCAATTTTTTTTTGCATCAATTCAAGCTGAATATCTCTGTAAACTAATATCATATTCATAATTATTTCTTTCAAATGGAATTTGTGTCCATGTGTGTAAAATTAGAACAGTGTGCATATTTAAGGTCAATAATGTATTTTTAGATTATAAAAATTATTAAATAAGCATGTGCTATTTTCTTATACTTATTAAAAATAACTGAATTAGTTTGATATCACAGTTGTCTGAACCAAAATGGGTAACAGTTATGTCCTTAAATTCTATGAATATTAGTTAGCTTGTAGAGTAATCATTATTTCACCTAAAGACCTTAATCATAAAGGTATCAAAATGAGGACAGCATGGGACCTCAATTCTCATGGCCAATGTGAAACTAGATATATACAAAAATAGAGAAAAAATGAAGCACGAAGTAGAATATAGAGTGCACTGTCTTTCTCTCTATATCTATATGTAAAATACATGCACATGTATTATGTGCATAGAGCTATTATTAGTAGAGATTAAACAAGAGTGTACTTTTGGATACCAAGATATTTCCAATATGATATTTACAATGAATTAACAACATGATTCTAATTATAGAGGTCCTAGAATTTCAATCGCAATAGCCACAACATGATAGCTAATGAAAAACTTACTTTTTGTTAGATCCTCTGCTAAGAGCATTATACACATTATCTCAAAGAACAGTGGAAGGGGAAAGAAACATTTTCCCCTACCCATCTTAAGTTTATTGGCTGAAGCCCTGTAAATGAGACTGACAAAAGACAGACTAACAAGACATAAACAAGGAGAAGGTCATGAATGCAGGCATCATACACACATAGAAGCACTCAGTGATGAGTACAACTCATAGATATGGCTCAAACTTGGGCCCATAGAGCATCTTAACCAAAGAGCAATAATTGTGTAGGGAAGTGACAAGAAGAAATGACACAGGATTCTTTTGGCACCATTTTGCCAGCTGGAAATCTTCACAGCTGGCAGTGCCTCTGCCTAGGCTTCACTCCTGCCCCTGCAGCTTGCTCTGCCCACTGGGCCTGACAGAGGGGGCTCTGCTTGTGCTATGGCCTGGATTCTGCACCCACTGTAGTTCTGTGCTCAGCCTGCAGTAGGTCCTGCAGCCTGCCATGACTGGCTTCTTTTTTTTTTTTTTTTTTTTTTGAGACAGAGTCTTGCTGTGTCACCCAGGCTGGAGTGCAGTGGTGCAATCTCAGCTCACTGCAAGCTCTGCCTCCCAGGTTCAAGCAATTCTTCTGCCTCAGTCTCCTGAGTAGCTGGGATTACAGGCACCCACCACCATGCCTGTCTGCTTTTGTGTATTTTTAGTAGAGATGGGGTTTCACCGTGTTAGCCAGGATGGTCTCGATCTCCTGACTTTGTGATCCACCTGCCTCTGCCTCCCAAAGTGCTGGGATTACAGGCGTGAGCCACCGCACCTGGCTCCATGACTGGCTTCTGCCTTGAGTGTCAGCATCTGGACAAGGGAAATGTGGTGGTACCTGAAAACTTGGAGATGCCAGCAACTGTGGATCCCCAAGGGGTGTTCAAGCTTTTGCTTGGGGAGTCCTAAGGTCTGATCCCCCAGGAAGTGTTACAACTGTCATTTGTTCCTGCCACCTGCAGCTTCGGCAAATGGGGGTGTGTCAAAGCACATTTGGTCCTAAGCTGGCAGCTCAGCAAATCGGGCTGTGTGATGCCCAGTGGTTTTTTTCACTCCTGTAGCTCAGCAAGCAGGAGTGCACATTACAGCCCTTTTCTCAGCAGCAACAGTTTGGCAGGTTCTGGGTTCTTGTCCCATGACCAAGAGAGATCAGGAGAGTGAGCAAGGCAGAGAAGAATTTTACTGAGCCACAGAAAAGCTCTCAAAAATGAGAGAGGACCCAAAGTGAGTAGCCCTCTGCAAGGGGGGTCCAAAAGCAGGTAGCCATCTGTGAGGCTGAGTCTGGGGGTTTTATAGGCTCAGAGTGGGGGAGTGCATGCTGATTGGTCCATGAGTAGGCCTTGAAAAAACTCCATTCTATTGGCTAAAAGGCATCAAGAAAGTTCTCACTCTGGTAGTGAACTGCACCCAGAACTAGCAGCTGGTTTTCAGGCTTCAGGCTGTCTTTGGCTTGAAGGTTGGGTTTCACTGAGCGCTCATTTCTGTCTGCTTAGGAATTTGTCTGTCTCCTGCAACTATTAAAAGAAAAATGCTAAGCTTCTAGGAGCAGTAAATTGTGAAAAGGCAAATGTTTGAGCAAACTAATGGTAGATAAAAACTAATTAGTTACATTTCCTCTTGGAGACTCTTTTGGTGCCATCTCATCACTTGTAACAAGGTTGTTATTCCCTTCCTGGTACGGGAAGTAGGGGGGCACCTTCACAAAGATAAGAAATGTTCTGCTCTCAGGCAGATAGGTGGTGAGCAGAGAGCTCATCCTGTGCCTGCTTTTTCTCAATTGCCTTCACCTTAAGATAATCCTTATGCCACAGTGATGCATTTTGAGGTCACATACTCTGAATGTCTTCCGGATAGTTGCAAAAAACTTTTGAGATAATTGAACTTATTATCATTTTATAGATGAGATATTCATCTCAAAATTGTCTACCCAAGGTAAATAAACTCGTTAGAGGCACTGACTGGATTCAAAATTTGGGATATCTGAATCTAGACAACTCTTAACCACTTTTCTAAATGCCTAGCGGGTGTTTGCAGCTGCTTTGAGGGGATTCAGGTAATCAAAATATTTCACCTTTCCATCAGAAATAAAATATTCACTTTAATTTGGTCACACAAATTAACAAGCACATTAAATGTGTTTGCTCTGGGCTAGAATAATATCTTCTCTGTGCAAAACAATGATAAATGACACAAATCAGCTCACTGTCAGGTATACCTTTCTTTTGTTAATAAAACTACAGAGCACTTATCTGTTAAAAGATGAAGTCAGTGATCCCCAACTTTTTATCATCAAGGATGCTTAAGCCTAATCACTGTATTTGTGTTGTATTTATTCTTCCAAAGAATATAAGTTACTTTCCTTGTCCAGTTAATGCAGACATTTCAGAATGTAAGAATAAGACATGAAGCTGTTCTTTCTGAAACAGAATTTAACTCAGAATCCCAAGCTCACAGGGACTAAAGGGTCTAGTGCTTTCCCTTTGAATTCAAGTTGCTTCTGGGCATTTTTCTACCCTTTGGCATTTCTCTCTCCAACTTAATTGGATATCACATTTTAACACCCTCAGGTCTGTCTTAACACCACTGTTTTCTAATTATCTCATGTTCACTGAGCTTCCAGCTTCCAGTTGTATTGGTTCAGATGCTTTCAGATTGATCCCTATGTTGTACCATCTGCAAATGTGATTGCTACACAGTTTATTCAAATCTATCAGATCATTAATAAAGGAAGAAAAGAAAACAAACAGGCCTACACTGGTCCTGCCTCCCACTTCCACACCCCCACCTCCCAGCCAGTTCCCTTCAGGCCCAGACACAGTCATTTATCACCAGTCCGTGTTTGTGTCCCAGGAGCCGACCTTGCCATGTGGATAGGGCTGACATCCAAGTGTTCCTCTATTTGTCTTATGTAAGATCATAGGAAGAGCCATATTGGACACTTCAGTTAATCCAGCAATAGCAATCCCTCACAGTTTTATGGTACTTAAACTCAACTGTCATTTTACTTCACATGTGCGTTCTAAATATTCCAGAACCTGCAACAGGCACCAAACTGTCAGTTTTCTGAGGCTAGAAACTGTGGATAATTGTGATGCCAAGGTGAACTTCCAGTGACCTGTCTAGGGCCTGAAGCATAGATTTATTTAACATCTAGTTTTCTATTAGGTTGGTGAAAAGTAATTGTGGTCTTTGCTATAATTACTTTTGCACCAACCTCATACATTCATGCTACCAAAAAGGTTCATGTCCTTCAATGGCTAAAGCTCTAGTGGTAAAATTGAACTGTGTAAGCTAAATATTTTATGACAACAAATACTTGCTTAATAAGCAGTTAACTTTATAACCATCAGAAGGTAAAGCATTCCTTAGTTTTCCCATCTGTAAAATGGGTAAAAGTTGCTTGTTGATGATCACTCAATAGTACACGCATGCATATTTAAACACAGGCATATCTTTGAAGGAGCTGAAAAGTCACCTCTTCCCTAAAGCCTTCCTGAACTCACTCTCCTCTAATAGCTTTGGCAGTTTTTTTTGGTCCATTCTCATAATAGCTTGTGTGTATTTCCATTTTCACACATAGAAAATGCACAATACACACATAAAGTAGAATGTAATGTTTCTTCAGCCAGTTTGTGAATGTGAGCACAGAGTCAGCATGTTATTTCTTGGTATAATCTCCCACCATGCCTGACACACCACCTGATTTATTTGTGTTATCCACCAGATAAATCAATTAAGTTATTTAGCACTAGGATTAGAGCCAAACTTCAGTCTGTAAGTTCAGGACTCTCCACCATGTCATAATTTTCATCTTATTTCCATTTTATTAGACTACAGCCCATGTTTAGTTATGTTCTTCCATGTTTCTTGGATCCACTTCTATTTCATCATTATATGGTTAGAAATTAAATTATGAAGCATGTTTTACTTTAATCAAAAATGCTCTCTCATTTTTGAAAGCATTCATGTTTATGAAGTCCATGTCGTGGATTGTGTCCTAGAACTATCCAGGGCTTCCTAGAAATATCTAGTGTTCCTCAGTCTTGTAGTCTGTCCCCAGGTTGTAGGAGATCAGTCAGGGTGGTGGGAAAAGTTATAAGAAAAAGTTATAGGGAAAGATGCAAACCTTCTTGGAAGGCTGGGAGGTTTTCTAAATGCTTTAGAAAAGAATTATGGCTGAAGGCAGCCAAATTGTCTTATCTGGAGGATGAGAGCAAAGGGCAGATAACAAGGAAATGTAAGGGAGATTGTCTAGATAAATTTGTTTACTCCTGTCTCCAGAAACCAACTTTTGATTGTTTGCACACAGGGCTGCTCTCTACTCGGGGGGTCAACACTGTTTATTACACACAAATTGTGTTTGCTCCAAGCCTTTGTCATTAAATCTGTACTAAATAAATGCAAGTGGGGCCAGCTTATGAGGGCCGCACTGTCATCAGCGGTGCTGAGCCGTGAGGTCCCCTACCTGCCCTGTCAGGCAAAATACCTGTGTCAGCGTACTTCTTTCATCCGTTGCTCAGCCAGAGTCTGCAGGACAGACTCAACACTAGGTCACAATTTGAAAGAGAAAATAGAGCTAAAAATCAGTTGGCTTTCCAATTTTGTTTTTAAATTATTGACAATAAACAGCATTATGTGACATATGTGACATACAAATAATATTATGTGACATATTAGAATGTGAGATACTTTCACAAAATGTTTCAGAATTTAATGACTGCCACATCAAGTAGAGATAATTTTTATCCACCACAGGTATATTCTATTATGGAGTGATTACATTACTCAACGCAGGACATTTTTTCCCCCAATCATTAGTTATCTGAATTTCAATAGTTTGCTTTACAGGTTAGTTCAGTTGATTAGACCCTCATGCTAAGGAATCCATGATTATTACACAAACTCAAAGTTAGATGACTGTATACCTGGGTAGAGAGATCATACTATGTATTCTCTAATCCACAGTCCTTGAGATTCTGCATTTTAAAATACTTTCCAAATGGTTCTATCTGAGACACGCCTAATCAACAGTATTGTCCTTCAACTGTAAATGAGAGTCTTGGGACTAAAAGGGCCAGGGTGGTTCATTCAGGGACATACTCTGAGACTCAGAGCTGAAAATAGATCAGTGGTTCTTGATCCTGAAGCACATGGAAAACAAAGAAAAACAAAAGAGTCAAAAGCCAAAGGTGATTCTAATTATCAGTGAGGATTGAGACTCAATGAATAAGATCTAAATCTGATTCCCATTCTAGTACTCTCTGCACAAGTAATATATCTCTTTTATCTTCAGCTACTTGTTTTTGGAATTTTTGGTCACCAAATTCCACAGATAAAAATAAAATAGATAACAGATCTATGTGTTTAGCAGATCCAGAAGATAGGATTCCTCCCATGGCAGTTTGTGAGATGATATTGATAAGACACAAATTGAAAATCAAGTAACGTTGATAGAAACAGCAAGAAAGTCACTTTTCTTTCAATTTTTAAAATTTTTTTCTGATGATGTCAAAGATAAAGTCAGATAAAGTCCATTTGAAGTTACCGTGGTGTTATCTTATTTATCAATATCTTTTTGTATGAAAGAGAATGAGGAGGCATTGGCAGAGAGTCAAGTGTGTGAGTTTGTGTGTTGTGCATTGTATTTATTTCCATAGTTACCTTTATTTATAGAAAGTAACATGATAATAAGGTTAAATTTTCTTTTAAAATTAGCTTTCAGTAGTCTACTTTGGGAAATGTATTTTTATGTCAGTAATATTAAATATTAATTTTTAACTAGTCCAGGCTTATGACTATTCAGGAAATCATTGCAGGAATAATAATGACTGTTACCAAACATACTTTTCCATTCAATCAAAGCCTTTGACACTTCATTCAAGAACTCTCTTGTCTGTTACATCAAGGATCATGTCAAATATTCTTAAAGGGAATCTTCTGTTCCAGTAATTTTTGTGATAATCCCACCATATGTTACTATTTTGGAAAAGTTGGTAGAGAGATGAAAATATCAAAGTAGGCATATGTTTTTATGAAAGTTTCAGAAAAGTGTGTTTATTTTGACTTATGTCTAAATTAGATTCCTAACAGCTGAATGAAATGTAAATTAGTTGTTTTTGTTGCAGAAGATAGACATTCCATAAAACATGGTATCAATCATCTTAGAAGTGCTTTATTTCGGTCTGTGATGTGAGGGCCAGCATGATCACTCTTAACAGCTGATAAGAATGAACAGCAATAAATGTTCAAACACTCAGGACATGCATGGAAGTAGTCAGGTCGTGCATGTCCTTTCAGTCTTCAGGGTTTTTGTACCTACCACTCTCTCTAAACAGAAATCTTCCTCTTCTTCCTTTCTCCTTTTTTCCTAACCTGCATTTCTGAAAAGCTCCTCAGGTAATTTTGATCAACAGGCAGGTGGGAGTGACTGATCTAGTTCAAACTTCTTCATCTATAAAAAATAAATTAGCACCCACACAAAGCCTTCCTGATGCTACTATGTCAGATCTCTAGAGCACCCTGCATTCTTTTACTTTCATAGGATTGACAAAAATCACAACAAATCACAAAGTGGCATATGCTGAGAGCCTATTGAAGTTTTTAAGATTACTTTTTCCACATAAGTTCCTTGAGCATAAGACCATGTCTGTCTCAAGCATCCCTTTAACCCATTGCTTTCCTAGAATCGGGTGTGGTACATGACAGATACACAATATATCAGTGGTCCCCATCCTTACCGGAACCAAGGACTGGTTTTGTGGAAGACATTTTTTTCCATGGATATAGTGAAGGGGTGGGTAATTTCAGGATAAAACTGTTACACCTCAGATAATCAGGCAGGCATTAGATTCCCGTAAGGAGCACACAATCTAGATCTCTTGCCTGCACAGTTCACATTAGGGTTTGTGCTCCTATGATAATCTAATGCCACTTCTGATCTGACAGGAGGCAGAGCTCAGGCTGCAATGCTGCTCACCTCCTGCTGTGCCAGCCCAGTTCCTAACAGGCCATGAACCACTCCTGGTCTGCCTCCTGGGGTTTGGGGACCCCTGCAATATGTGTCTTCTTAATAAATCTGAAAAAGCCTTTCTAATTCTATAGGGACCATGACCATAAACACACAGTATTGTATTGGGAAGTGCTTTGGACTGTCCAGAATGTTAGACGAATGCAAAGGAGGGGTGAAACTTTAACATTATTGCCAATATCATTTTCTTCTCACTGATTTATTCAGGAATGCAGGTTACCTGACTCTTGGGTTTCCTGCACTAGAAGACTTAAAGCACTACCTCTGAACAATATAGAAAAAATGGACTAGATATATAAGTACCAAGGACCTAGCATAGAATACAGGTTATTATCTAAAATCATGAGCTAATCCAGAAGCTTCAGCATGTTAATGCCTGAGGGAGTAGAAAAAGAGACAACATAGGTTTTTATGATGGAATGGTTGCTAGATTTAGCAGAGGAAAATTCAGGGCAACTAGTTCAATTTGAATTTCAGATAAGTCACGCACACACACACAAACATATACATGTACACTTGGCCCTCCATATCTGTGAGGTTAGCATCCATGAATTCAACCAACTGTGGATGGAAAATGTTTGGGGACAAAAATGGATGATTGTGTCTGTACTGACATGTAAAGACTTTTTTTTCTTGTCATTATATCCTAAATAATATAGAACAGCTATTTGCATAGCATTTACATTGTATTAGACATTATAAGTAATCTAGAGATTACTTTTATGTAAGGGACTTGAATATCTGGACATTTTAGTATTCATGAAAAAGGGGATGTGTTCTGGAGTTGATTCCCATGATGTTGAGGAATGACTATGTAGTATATGTGTATCCTATATTTTTAAAAGCTCTATTCATTTTATAGCTCAAATTTACATTTAACCAGTTTTAAAAATGAAACTTAGGCATATCTTAAGAAGTGTACTTGAGCACTCAGCAATCCATGAATCCGGCAGCCCCAGACTGCAAGTGGCTGGGTGGTTGAACTCCACTGGGGAGTACAAGGAAATAACTTTTGTAAGGTGTTCTTAGAAACAGGACAAAAATATTTGATTGGTTAAAGTGGAAAGTTCTTAGTTAGAGTTTAGTGGGCAGTTTTCGATTGGCGAAGTCTCTACTTAGGGGTTAGTTCATGGTTTTTGGATAGGTTCCACTTAGTTTTGTTGTTTTGTTTTGTTTTTTACTAGGGTATGAACATTCACTGTGAGTTGAATTTCAGTTTGCTTGATTAGAAACTCAAGTTGCTGGAGCCCTCTCAGCCTAATGGCCTCCCAATTAATTATTTTAACACTGGGCATCTTACTTTTCATCTGGAACACTTGTACCATAGGGTAACAATAACACAACAATAACAGTAAGATACTGTCTAGAGCATGATTTCATTCAGAAAGTTTTGGCTAAACCTTAGAGGCAGGAACTTTATACACTGGAGACTGACTAGAAACTGGGAAGGAGGAGAAGAGAGTGTGGAAAGAAGGGTCTTAAAATGGAGAGCTTAATGAAGAAGATATCTTAGTAATTTGTTTATCCTATGGGTGAAAGTTCTAGCTGAATTACAAATATTGGCAGGAGTAGCTTCCATAAAAGTCTCCAGTGTTTACAAAATAGCTGAGGGGAAGTAAGGAATATTCAGTGTTTCAGTTGCCTTGTAGTTTGTCTAGACAACAGGTCACTTGCTCCTGGGATTTGTGGGGATGAGTTGAGATGAGTTTCACTGAGTTAATATGATCCCAGGGTGAAGCAATTGGCCAGATGAGGGGTAGAGAGTGTTTAGAAAACAGCTTGAATTTCACAAAGCTGGAACAAATATCTTATTGGCCCTTGATCTGAGCTTAGATTAATTTTTTGTAAAAAATAACAAGATTATAATCCATGCTGTGGATCATTTAGCTCAGATTTTAGAATTAATCATAGGGAACAAACTGAAAGATTGATAAACATAGTGGAAAACATAAATGAGCAATCAGGGTCAGGAACTTTGGCTAAGACATATGCTGCATGCAAATTTAATATAATAGATATATATAAACATTTTGATGTTTACTCTGTACCCAAACTGTTTCCAGAGCTCAAGTTCTATTTTCATGGCAATCCTTTTGCAGAAGGTATTATTGTTTTCTCCATTTTACTGATCAATACATTGAGACTTAAATAGATTAAATAATTTGCCAAGATTCCCTGGCCAGTAAATGACTGAGTTAGGTTTTAAACAAGGTACTGGCACCACAGCTTCCAAGGGATAAACTATCATTTTATTTTTTCCTTGAGTCATACTATCTGATATGGTTTGACTGTGTCCCCGGCCAAATTTCAACTTGAATTGTATCTCCCAGAAATCCCACATGTTGTGGGAGGGACCCAGGGGGAAGTAATTAAATAGCATGGTCTTTCCCGTGCTATTCTTGTGATAGTAAATAAGTCACACAAGATCTGATGGGATCAGTAAATTACCAGGGGTTTCTGGTTTTGCTTCCTCCTCATTTTCTCTTGCTGCTGCCATGTAAGAAGTGCCTTTTGCCTCCCGCCATGATTCTGAGGCCTCCCCAGACATGTGGAATTGTTAGTCCTATTAAACCTCTTCTTCCCACTCTGCGGTATGCCTTTGTCAGCAGCATGAAAAAGGACTAATACACTACCCTGTAAAACTTTATTTAATTGTAACCTTTGATGGCAACATGGGCAAAATAACAACCTTCACATTTCTCTCAGTGCTACCCAAGAAATAAAAATAGTCCAAGAAGAGTGGTAAATGGCAATCAACACTCTATCCAAATGTAGGGAGACACAGAGATCAGTAGGAATTATAGAACAGTGGCAACTCCTTCCTCATCTGAAAAAGAGCAGTGTCTGCTCTTCTCTAGGAAATTATAGCCATGTATAAGTGAGGGTCAAATAGTGACAGAAATTGATATTTCAAGGGATTAAAGAAATTCAGATTAGTATGTAAAATCTCTGACTGAATCTTGACAAGAAGGTAACTGATTTCTGTTTTTCTTTTGTTTTGATTTTAATAGCATGAGGCCAACAAGGTATAACATGCAACTCAGATCTTGCATGAGTTGGCTTTGGTCCAAGAAGGACAGTATGAGACCTTAACCCTCCGTTGTGCTATGCAGACCTGGATTGCTTTTTTCTCAACCTGCGTAGAAATTCCAGAGTGACTCTACACCTCTTTCAGAGATGCTCTCCTAGGATGTGACTGGTACAGGGCCCCATTTCAGCCCAGGAGAAGAAGAGCTAATGAGACTACAGTGTCACATTTATCTCCATTCCCCGATGTGACTGATGGTGGAACTTTCATTTACAATTATTTTTGTTTAATCAAAATCAACGAGGCCTTTGGCCAATGTTCTTTTAATGCAAAGTTAGTAAAGGACTTAACTAAGTAATGAGGTCATTCAAGAGTCTATTTATTATGAATAGCAACTATTCTGTGGAACTACTTTCTATAACTATGGTGAAATTTCTACTTAAAATTATATTGTTTTATTTTCTCTTTTCTTTATAGATACAAAAGTGCAGCCATTCTGTGATCCCTTTGAAAGGACTGTCTGTGCATACAATGAGACTTAGACATTAGCACAGGTATTTCTATCATGGACTATCACCATTTCTAATGTACTTCACCTGGAGGGTAAATAGCAATTGGTTTTCAGGGGCAGGAGAAAAAGTTAAGTTGAGGCTGATGTATCCTTTAAGGGGAAAAGACAACAACCAAAAAGTCATGTAACAATTTTGTTTATTTATTTTTTTGATACGAAGTCTTGCTCTGTCACCCAGGCTGGAGTGCAGTGGTGCTATCTTGGCTCACTGCAACCTCCAACTCCCGAGTTCAGGCGATTCTTCTGTCTCAGCCTCCCAAGTAGCCGAGATTACAGGCGAACACCACCACACTCGGCTAATTTTTCATAGTTTAGTAGAGACAAGGTTTCACCGTGTTGCCCAGGCTAGTCTCAAACCCTGGAGCTCAAGCAATTCACCTGCTTTGGCCTCCGAAAGTGCTATGATTAGAGATATGAGCCACCATGCCTGGTCAACAATTTTTTGAAAAGTATTGCTCCCTTTTATTTAGTACTCTTAATTCTTTTTATTTATCTTTTTTTTTTTTTTTTATGATGTCTTTCTCTGTTGCCCAGGCTGGAGTGCAGTGGTGCAATCTTGGCTCACTGCAACCTCGGCCTTTTGGGTTCAAGAGATTCTCCTGCCACAACCTCCCGAATAGCTGGGACTACAGACATGTGCCACTGCACCTGGCTAACTTTTTCATTTTTAGTAGAAACAGGGTCTTACCATGTTGGCCAGGCTGGTCTTGAACTCCTGACCTCGTGATCCGCCCACCTCGACCTCCCAAAGTGCTGGGATTACAGGCGTGAGCCACTGTACCTGGCCACTTTTGATTCTTGAGTAACTCAATTAAGTAAAATACTTTCTGGTTTTAAGTGAAAAATAAATTAAAGCTCAGAGAGATTAAGTAACTTGCCTAATATCTCACAGCAAGCTAGTAGGAAAACTAAAACACAAAGCCCTCTTTCTCTGGCTGTGCTCCCCGCTTCCTCCCTGAACCGCATCACTAAATACATCAGTCCTAACCTTAAAGAGGGCTCCAACACACAAGGATTCACAAATATAGAATTGAGTAAAGAATTGATTTAGAATTGGAAAACTTGTTACAATGAAATACAAATTTAAAAAAAATGACAAAACATGCAAACATCACAAAATCTGAGAAGAAAAAAATGTAATCTCTGTATAAAATGACTGTATATCTACAGATACAACATTTTTTTCATAAAAATTTTACTCTCTGATTGCCTCTTTTAATGACAATTATTTTTGTGGGAATTTTTTTTTATTAGAGAGAGTAAAACAAATCAGTCTCTCCTTTAAAATAGTTTAAAAAATAAATTAATTTAAAAATTAAAGCTATTAAAAAATTTTCACTAACTTAGAACAGCCATTGTTGTTGTTTTTTGTTTGTTTGTTTTGCTTTTTTTGAGACGGAGATTGGCTCTTTTTGCCCAGGCTGGAGTCCAGTGGCACGATCTCGGTTCACCGCAACCTCTGCCTCCCGGATTCAAGTGATTCTCCTGCCTCAGCCTCCCAAGTAGCTGGGATTACAGGCATGTGCCACCACCCCGGCTAATTTTGTATTTTTAGTAGAGGTGGGGTTTTTCCACGTTGGTCAGGCTGGTCTTGAACTCCCGACCTCAGGTGATCCACCTGCCTCGGCCTCGCAGAGTGCTGGGATTACAGGCGTGAGCCACCGCGCCCAGCAGAACAGCCATTGTTTGTAATATCATGAAGATATTTGATATTGTTAAATTTGGGGGAAACTCTATCAAGTTCCTTTTCCATAAGTTTAAATGCTCAGAGCATTTTGAATTTCTCTTATACAATAACTGGTTTTAAATACTCCGAATTGCAAATGGCTGGTACATATGGAAATCTGTAGGTTACATGATTAGCCTACTTCTGATACCAGTGAGCTTCCTTTTGACTAGATATTGATTAAGAACTGAATTCTTCGATTTTCCCTGAGCATTGCTGATGATTGGGAACTGTTTTGCAGGCTAGATTCTGCATCCGAATCATTCAGCATTGCTTCTCCTTCACTATGTAACTCTGTTGCCTGGCACCGTTCAGTCCGACATGTTCATATGGTAATAGGACCTCTAGACTTGCACTTTCCTACCACAACCCTTGCTGAGTTAACATGGCAGAGAGAAAGATAATTCTCAGAAGCCACTCCCACACCAGGGCAGCCAGCATTAATTAAAGCTGATATAGAAGTAACTGAAAACCACTTAAATATAAACTATTAAAGTAAAATTGAATGTATTCCCAATTCAACTTCCCCTTAACCAGATTCTCATGTCAAATGCTAGCTCCCTAAAAATACCATCCAAAAAAGTTTTTCTTTTTTTTTTTTTTTTTTTTTGAGACAGTCTCACTCTGTCACCCAGGCTGGAGTGCAGTGGCTTGATCTTGGCTCACAGCAACCTCTGCCTCCTGAGTTCAAGCGCTTCTCCTGCCTCAGTCTCCTGAGTAGGTGGGATTACGGGTGCCTGCCACCATGCCAGGCTAAATTTTTGTATTTTTAGTAGAGATGGGGTTTTGCCATGTTGGCCTGGCTGGTCTCGAACTCCTGACCTCAGATGATCCACCTGCCTTGGCCTCACAAAGAGCTGGGATAACAGGCATGAGCCACCGCACTCAGTCCCAAAAAAACCTTGTTAATAAGACTGAGGGCAACATCTGTATACAGTAAGGTTTGGAGTCTAGTTTAAGACAGATCTTTCAATGCATGGCTGGATTAAGGTTGAATAAGGATCGTTATATAATAGTTTAGGATAGATGGGCAGAGCAAAATGAGAAGTTTGAATCCAAATTTGAAGAGCCTTGAGAAGTAAATTAAACTTCCTAAATTGAACAGTTGGGTGTTCACTCATTTTTTTTTTCAGGATGCTCCTGAAACTAGCAACATTTTTTTGTGACTTTTATCTTCCCAGACAAGGGTTTTTTGTTTTGTTTTGTTTTATTTTTGAGACAGAGTCTTGCTCTGTCACCCAGGCTGGAGTGCAATGGCGTGATCTCGGCTCACTGCAAGCTCCACCTCCCAGGTTCACTCCATTCTCCTGCCTCAGCCTCACGAGTAGCTGGGACTGCAAGCGCCCACCACCACGCCTGGCTAATTTTTTAATATTTTTTAGTAAAGATGGGGTTTCACCATGTTAGCCAGGCTGGTCTCGATCTCCTGACCTCGTGATCTGCCCTCCTCCCACAGTGCTGGGATTACAGGCCTGAGCCACTGTGCCAGGTCGACAAGGGGTTTTTTAGAATAAAAAGTTGTGTTACTGAAGAGTAAAGTCATGTTTTTGAAAATGTCCACATAGAAAGTCATTGTCATGTAGCTAGTAAGATGTACAGGTGTCAATGATTTGGGTTCTTACTCCAAGTATTAATCCATGGCCTCTCCAAGAATGCTTTCAGGATCAAAGGCAAACTGAATTCATTGTGATTTAAATCATTTACTTTAGAAAAAATTACAAAAATATGTGGTGATGTGAACAGGTGTCCAACCTACATACAACAGGTGCCCTTCAGTATTTGGAAGGGGTCCAGGAAAGCAAGGTTTAAATTTCCTTAGCTTCATGATAAATGTCAGGAATCAGACTCTTGACCACTGTGTTATCTTACCACGCCCCCACAATGCCCCTAAACCTGATTAAAATAAAGAGATTTAGCTCTAGTCTAAGGCAGGTAGATTGAAAAACAAACTTGAGCAAGACTGCACTGAACCAAAGGCTATATTCTAAGAGAGCCTCCAATCTGAATTCTGTGAAGGTAACAAAGAACCATCACCCTTGACTCTTCTCCTCTCCACTCACCCCCGCCAGGTCCTTTTAATGGGTATACAATTTTTCTGGTAATGTGAGCACTTCAGTAATCAATGCCCTTTAGCATTGTGAATAGAAATAAGTAATACCATTACTTATTAATGACAGAAAAGTGCTAGGATGAAACATGTTTTTCGGCATATTTTCTGATTAGATGCAGAGACATTGCCTTTTATCTTGACTACTGGGGCACCTTACTTATTTCCTCTGCACCAGGCAGGAGGAATATGATACGCACACACACATACACACACACACACGCGCTTGCACATATTTCTCTCCTTAATCTTATGATTCTTACTGAATAGACACTTACTTGGCCTAAGTCAATTAACAAATATGAATAACTGTACTGTGCCAGGTACTCATTTTTATATAAATTTACTTCATTTAACTTGACATTTACAACATTACTATAACATGATTCTTGCATTTTTCCATTTTATAAATGAAGGCATCAAAATTCAGATAGTTTTACTAGTTTATCCAAAGTGGATATAGGACTCAAAAGATCTGATTTCAAACCTCAAATCTAAATAAATTGCATTTACCAACATGCCATGACCCCTTTACAGAATAATATATGTTTTGTCAGGTTAAAAATAAAGGCTAAGTGGTTTTATGTGTATTTGTTTGTTTATTCATTTATTTATTAGAAAGTTTAATCATTTTTATCTCTAACCATTAATGAACATTAAACATGGCCTCTAATTGCCTGGAATGTTTAAAGTGATCCAGTTTGCTTGACTCCTTTTACTTTATAAGATTTAAGGAAAACTAGCTTAAATACTCCTCTTTACTATACCTGGAACATCTTCAGAGATTTTTAGAGAGCTGGTATTTTACTTTGTTATTCCTTGCTCCAATTTCAATTTCTGATTTTTACTAATTCTAAAATTCCATCATACCTTGATTACTGCCTTTTTCTCTCTTTCTGGTGGCTACTCAAATGCATAAGTCAAACTTTTTCCTCCTTTTATAAAAACTCTGATAGAACTTATTGATAAAATTTTGGTGTACAATTCAATGTGTACTAACATTTTTAAAACGTTACTGACAGTGTTATGTGTGTGCTGTGTGTGTGCATGTGTGTCTGTGTATACATGCACACATGTAAGGTTGGAGTGGAAGTGAATGAAGGTCACAGTTTTGTACTGCAGAGACTGTTAAGCAGTAGGCTACTCTAACATTTCAAGTTTTTTGCTTCTATGGATACCCTGTCCTCAAAAACTAGCCCCCAGCCTTGTTACCAGGCTCTTCTCTTTGGCTCACTTGCTTCTCAATCTAGTTGAGTTCTTCCAACTCTTGTTACACTATTGGGGAATGTGTATTCTTGTTCACTCTAGATATGAAATGGAATATAGAGGAATATTGCTAGCAAACAATGTACTGTATTAGAGAGTTTCTCTAAATAGAGTGTCATTTGCTTGAAATCATGTCACTTCTTTAGAGGACAAGCAGCGGCGATTTCTTGTTATTTGAAGAACGGCGTACACACGTACACACACGCACACACGTATTTGTGCCTCACTACAAAAAGATGCAGTAGTAGTGGCCAATCTAGGTCTCCAGACTCCCTATCAATAGTTCCTAAATTAATCCTGGCTTCCCTTGAGCAAGTTAATTTAACCTTTCTCTCTTTCTTTAGGGCTTGAGGGGTCGGCTTTCCTGGGATTCGGGAGGGGAGTGCTTGCTGGGGTTCGTTCTGTGTTGTTCTTTCTTTCTTCTTTCTTTTTTTCTTTCTTTCGCTCTTTTTTTTCTTTCTTCCTTTCTTCCTTCCTTCTTCCTCCTTCCTTTCCTTGCATCCCTCACTCCCTCCTACCCTCCCTCTCACCTCCCTTCTCTTCTTTCTTTTCTTTCTTTCTTTCTTTCTTTCTTTCTTTCTTTCTTTCTTTCTTTCTTTCTTTCTTTCTTTCTTTCTTTCTTTCTTTTTTCTTTCTTTCTTTTTGAGGTGGAGTCTCGCTCTGTCACCCAGGCTGGAGTACAGCAGCATGATCTCAGCTCACTGCAACCTCTGTCTCCCACGTTCAAGAGATTCTCCTCCCTCAGCCTCCAGAGTAGCTGGGATTACAGGTGCGTGCCACCACTCCCAGGTAATTTTTGTATTTTTAGTAGTGATGGGATTTCACCGTGTTAGCCAGGATGGTCTCGATCTCCTGACCTCATGATCTGCTCGCCTTGGCCTGCCAAAGTGCTGGGATTACAGGCCTAAGCCACTGTGCCAGACCTTTGTACATCATTTTATATCACTCTTTAAAACACTACTTTTAAATAATTTCCAAGTTAATATTTGTGTAATAACACTTGAAACATTTATAAAGTGTAGTCTCTGATCCTATGAGCCATAGAGTAATCATTATCACAGTCCTCTTTGTGTCTTGTAAACTCTAGTTTTTGATAAAAACTCCCTAGCTTTACAAGTGCAACTATTTTTTCAGCACAATAAGTTATTAGCTACCTGGAAACATATGGTAATCCAGGTGTAAGCATCCCTGGATAACTGCCCGAGCAGCTGAATCCCCACCTGGTATTCTGCTTTTGGCCTGTAATCAAATTCTTCCTGCATTGGACCACTTGTTTTTTTCTAGATACAAATACCATTTTACTTTCGGACAGAGTGTTTGTCAAGAATGGCATTTACATTCTGTTGTATCAAAACATGTATTGATATTTGCTTATTGGGGTTGTTATAAAGAGAGAATACACAGAGAAGAACATAATTTTGGACTACTACCTCATACTATAACGGCAAGTAATCAAAATTCAATCAAATATAAAGAATAATGTTGAGGTAATGAGTATTCTATGTATGAGAGAGTGTGTGTGTGTGTGTGTGAATGGATCACTTTTAAAGTTCAGGGATGCATAAGTGTTCTAAGGCTCTTAGTGCTTCTTGAATCTTAGTGATGACAAAAAATCATTTAAACTGGGAAGGACAGGACTTCAAAAATGAATAAAAAGGAAAAAGTGGATTATTGGTTTCCACTCACTGAGATTTCCAGGTTATATACTTTTTCTACTGAATCAGAATGTCAATTTCAAAATAAGTCTGCAAGTGATGTGACAACTGTTCATCAAGCACTTACTAGGCACCTGGAAGATCTTTGTTTCTACTCAACAGGGAACTTTCATATGAGCACTGCCATCTCTGTGATTTTAATCCAGAGGAATTGTAAATTATTACTTACTATTTATTTATTAAAGTTGATCTCAAATTTCTATCTGAAACTGGTGATTCCTCAAGGATCTAGAACTAGAAACACCATTTGACTCAGTAAACTCATTACTGGGTATATACCCAAAGGATTATAAATCATTCTACCATAAAGACACATCCACGCACATGTTTATTGCAGCACTCTTTGCAATAGCAAAGACTTGGAACCAACCCAAATGTACATCAATGATAGACTGGATAAAGAAAATGTGGCACATATATACCGTGCAATACTATGCAGCCATAAAAAGGATGAGGTCATTCCTTTGCAGGAACATGGATGAAACTGGAAACCACCATTCTCAGTAAACCATCACAAGAACAGAAAACATAACACGACATGTTCTCACTTATAAGTGGGAGTTGAACAATGAGCACACATGGACACAGGGAGGGGAACATCACACTGGGGCCTGCCAGGAGGTGGGGGACAAGGGGAGGGATAGCATTAGGAGGAATACCTAATGTAGGTGACGGGTTGATGGGTGCAGCAAACCACTATGGCACATGTATACCTATGTAACAAACCTGAACGTTCTGCGCATGTACCCCAGAACTTAAAGTAGAATAATAATAATAATAACTAATCCTTCATATTATAATAATAATAAACTAATTTAAAAACTAATCCTTAAAGTATTATAATAATAATAATTTAAAAACTAATAAAAATAATAAACTAATCCTTGTGTTCTACTCTTCAATTTACAACAAAAAGAAGAAAGACTGTGGTCTTTGAAGGCAGATCAAAATTCCAACTCAGAAGAGTCTCTCGCTTATTTTTACCCTCCTTGTTCTCAGCAGCAAAGTAGGGCAAAAGCAATTCTCTCAGAAGGGATATATGGAGGATTAAGTGGAAGTGTGTAACTCGGTATTTCTCCTACTATAGAAATTTTGTTAAGTAATACTCTTGTTTGTCTATTGGCAGCCAGAGTTTTTGAACAAGTCAATCACTTGTTTCAGGGAATATAATAAAAGGGTCAGTTACTATAATACCGATTTTATTAAAAATTTCTTTAAGAATATTAAAATTGTAGTATATTAAATATCCAAGGTTAAGGTGAGAAATTCCTGCAGTTCCACACTTCACCAATAAATGTGTTTAATGTTCTGAGACATTGAAAATACCATTTCCAGTTCCTAAATAAGACAAATAAAAAGCAGTAATACCTATATTTCATAGATGCCTATCATTCAATTATAATTTAAATTAACCATTTATGAGAGTTGTGTAATCTCAGCTATATAAAGATACCAAAGGCTAAGTGCGAAAAATCCTTAGCAAAAGAGTTCCATTTCATCCCAGGCATTGTAGAAACAAAGCAAAACAACAAAAATATAGTGGCTTAGATTAGCCTCTCCCCTACCGCCCAAAATAGATGACACTATCAGGGCACCAAGTAGTGTATTCATTGTTTTTGACACCTTTCAAATATCAAACATATTTGTGAGTGAGGTACAATTAACTCTCATCCATTGTCTTTTGCTTACTAGAAAGTTTCCAGAGTTATAACATTGATATAATGGTTGGAGACATTCTAAGCTAATTTTGCTTTCTTATAAATGGTAAGGAAATTAAGAGAGTTTGCTGTTTTTGAATAACTAATGAAGTGATTCTTGAACTTTGCCTCTATATATCATTTTCTTTAGCACATGACTGTGACTGACTTTCCTTTTTTTTCCCCTCTATGTGCTCCCTTAGTTACCCTAGACACACATAAAAGAAGAATCCATTCTCAAAAAAAGAGGGAATTTTTTTTTTCTATTAAAAATCATAAACCCATAGGAAGTCCAAAGCACAATTTTCCCATTGAGTCAGCTCCATGTTCAAACTTTCCACTTCCTCTGGGTGCCTGGGAGTTCCAACTGTCATTCATCGATCTCTTTTCTCCCTTTATCTTACAGCACCTAACACATTTCTTATACTCTCCCATCTCTCCCTCCAGGGTCCTACCTCCATTCTAATAATAGATCTTGATCTCCCTACAGTTTGATTCTACTTCAATTTCAGGAATCAGTAAAATGTCCTTATCTTTTTATCCCAAGAGAATTCACAGGTTTTTCTGCATTTCAGAGTGACTTATACAAAGGATGAGGAAACCTTTTCCTAATGCTTTACACCTCTCAGATAATAACTTCAATATGTTAAGAGAAGAACTCCTCAGTCTATTTATCCTATCAAAAGCCACCATAAAGAAAGGAGAACAAGGTTGAGTGGAAGAAGAGGGTTAGAAGGCAGTATATGCCTTGATGCCAGACACCTATCCTTGATTTTAAAATTTTATAATAGACATTTCTCAAAAATTGCATTCACTATTTGGGAAAAATTACACACATGTACATACACATGTGACATACATACAGTGTACAGTATTGTAAAAGTGACCTCCTTGAAAGAATTGAGTTGGAGGAATGCCTAGACACTCGGCTACAAGGTAGGGTAGACAGAAAAAATGCAGAAGAAAGGTAAAAGCACAGACTGGATCTATATTCTTGCTTACCACTTGTAATACAAAACCCATAAATATTTTATTTGAGTGTTTTTGTTTCTGATAAATAAAACCCTCATTTGGAATGACATTTTATCTTATGTCCTCAAGCATTTGCTTGAGTTCCTATTTTCTTTCCCAAATAAGTAAAAAACAGCCCCAAGGCCTATGAACAATTTGCATGACAAAAACATCATCTTCCAGCCTGGAACCTTCCCAGGGGTTTTGATTGGAAGATGAGTGAGGTTCATTCACAAACTTCAGAGACAGGTAGGAGAGTACAAAGCAAAAGTTAAGTGCCCTAATAAGGTAGTTGTGAAGGCTCATCAGCTCCTTGTGTTTGATAGGTTCTGTCACCATTGCCAACACAGCTGCTAAAAAAGGCTGCCAAAGAGGAAGAAAATGAAAGAGGTTGAGATTGCAGTCGGAGAAAATATTTTACACAACTTAGCACCATCTGCCATTCTCTTAATCTTTGTTCAGTGAGGAGTGGATTGAATGTGGATGTCGACAATGACTCTGACAGCTAACTTTTTTGTTGATATAATCATTAAAACTTGCGGACCCTGCCTTACTAAAAATGCACAGAAGAGGTAAAGAACATTCCATATTTGTTTTTAGCAAAACAAACCAACCGATCAAACGAACAAAAACCTAACTTCTATTATTTTATTTATGTCGCTTTAATTTACTTGGCTGTAAGAGTCTAATGGAGGTGTATAGGGATTTCTTAGCAGGCAGAGAATAGTGCAATTGATTCTATGTATGAGCCTTCTGGGTGTGTGTGTGAAGTGGGAGAGAAGGGAGAGAGGTGGAGAGAGAGATTAATTCAGACTCTACTAACAAATTAGCATGTCTTTGGCCTCTCATTTCTCTTTAATTGTATTAATAACAGTTGCCCCAAATATATGTGATGTTTCTTGTGATATGCTTTCTTAGTTAACAACATTATTGGTAGCAACATTATTGATATCTTTCCTCTAGCAGATAAAGTGAGTTAGTGTAAGTAAAGACAAGTTTTTTTTTTTTTTTTTTGAGAAGGAGTTTTGCTCTTGTTGCCCAGGCTGGAGTGCAATGGCACAATCTTGGCTCACCGCAACCTGTGCCTCCTGGGTTCAGGTGATTCTCCTGCCTCAGCCTCCCGAGTAGCTGGGATTACAGGCATGTGCCACCGGCTTATTTTGTATTTTTAGTAGGGACATGGTTTGTCCATGTTGGTCAGTCTGGTCTCGAACTTCCGACCTCATGTGATCCGCCCTCCTCAGCCTCCCAAAGTGCTGGAATTACAGGCATGAGCCACCGCACCCGGCCCAAAGACAAGTTATTAAGGAATGAGCAGGATATGTGTAATACGAAGGACAAGTAAATTTGAGGTTTTGTGGGTTCAATGAGTCTAGGGGGTAGGAGAGTTTTTGGCCTCTACAGAGTTAGGGAGAGGAAAGAATCATCACCATTTGTCTACCCTTAATTCCCGGAGTCAGCGTGTGCTGGAATCTTGGAACGGGAGCCCAAAGCTACAGGAAGGAGCCAGGGATGGGTGCTCTTTTCCTCTCCTTGAGAGGATGCACAGAGGCTCAACAGCAACGTGTCTGTAAACCTGAGAGCGTGTGTATGCCACTTCACACCCAATCTGCCACCCTGATCATCCCCAAGATTGCCCTTGCTTTCCTGGTTCCTAGGATCTCTAAGAAATGCAATGGCTGCTTTGGCCTTGTGTTGCTGTTAGATACTCTTCTGCAAAAGCCAGAAAAAGTAGTCAGGTAGAGTGACTGCATATTTGGAGGGATCTGAATCCCATCTTTACATCTTCCAAATATATAACCTCACACAAATCCAACTATACACATAATTCTGTTTTCTCTTCTGAAAAATGAAATTAGTATACATCTCTCAGGAGTTTGGGTGTGAGTGTGTGAAAACAAACTATAGGCACATATAAGAGAAACTTCAGCAAGCATTCATTCATCTGGGCCCCAGAAGCACAGTCTCATTTCATTCTATAAAAAATCCTGATAAAAATGAATTAACTAATTGGTTAATTACTTAGTTACTTACTAACTAGCTTCCCTTCTTCCCTCTTTCCTTTTTCCTTCCTTACTTCCCTCCTCTTATTCCCTTCTTCCCTCCTTTTCTTTTTCCCTCCCTCCCTCCTTCCCTTCATCTTTCCTTCCTTTCTTCCTTCCTTAATTCCCTTTTCAAGAGGGAATTACCCAGTAATCACTTGTAACAGAAACTATATCAATTTTGTAAAAAATAAAAATTATACTATAATATCTCTCCAATTCTGATTTATAGGTAGTAGTCGGTCTTAGTTGTTTTAGGAATAAATCAGAAATATACAATGAAATTCAGCAGCAGCATGAATGTAAATATTTCACAATGTGCTGTTCTTGAACTCTAACCTGGAGACATTCAGTCATTCTGCCTTGATTACAAAATAATTCTATAATGGTATTATTGATATTTTTACATAATCTAGGATGAAACTATTTTGCTTCATTAGGTATTCAATTTAATTTATATATTCATAATATTTGAATACTTTATCAACATCTTCAACTTCTCTTTTTTAACAATTCTAAGGCATTTTAAAATTTAATGCCACGAAATCAAAACTAACATTGACTTATTTTTAGCTTATGTATTTTTTCTAGTGTACTGTTGCAATACACAGTATGATTAATACAAAGAATAGACTTCAACATCATCTTTTATTTGATAATGAAATTGTTTCACCTGAAACACTAGCTGTTGTTTCGAATAGTTAATTGACTATGTCATCAGCTGTCAAATTAGTGCATTTTATGAAGCTTTTATCTTGATTAAAAATTTTTTCAGAAAATAATTAAAACCTAATTCACTAGTCTTTGTTGTAATGAATTATCCAGCAGTCAAACTTATAAAAATATCTCTAAACATGTCTGGTCTGATTGGCTTTCTGTATTTATTAAATGACACAGTGACTTAGTCTATTGTGTGCTGAATCCAAATTTTGTGATTTTTATTAATAAAAAATATTTACAGAATAGATCAAAGAACTGTGAAATGAATTCTTCTATTTTTTCTATGTTATGTCATCAACCTATAAGTGCCATTTGAAATGGAAACACTATATTCATTACCCACATCTGATTTGGTTTTAATTTTTGAAGGCTTATATACAAAATAATATTTAAACCTAGAAAGTTTTATAAATAGAATTGATTATTTTGTTTGTTTTTATATTGTGGTACAATCCCTTTTCCAAGTTGTCATGCCTACCACACATGCCCTTTGGTGAAATAAATCGAAAATGATGAGCTTGTTACATGAACTGGTTTTGCTACTGATGACAGTGAACATAGGCATCAACTATGTCCAGATATTGCATCCATAAGATTATACATGTATTTCATATATTAACTCACTGTATTTTATCCTAACAAAACATCTGATATCTCTGCTTTCATTATTTCAAATTTACAGATATTAAAACTAAGGCTTAAAAAATATCCAGTGAATTTCCCTAAGTTACACTGAATGTGACTTTGCAAAGATTAAAACCATAGCCAGTGTGATGCAAAAATGTGTCCCTTATATGAAAGCCTAGTTAACTAGTCTCTTCACTCTGCTGGGTACAGAGCATAGGCTGGGTACCATTTAAACACTATTCTTGTCTTTCTCATCCTTGGCAATCTTATCTATCATTTATATCTAGTTTGTTGTCAGATTTGTACCAACTGTCAATAGACTATTTCTATTTCTAAGATTTTGTATTTGCTTCTAGTTCCCTAGAACTTCAGACAGCTTTCATGGTTAAAGCTATTTTACACTGCATGAAGCTCCTTTTTCTCCCATTTCTTCTTAACAAGCAGTTTTATTCTTTCAGCAATAGCCACTGCTGCATGATTGAACTTGAAGTTCAACTTCTTGTTTTCAATTTGGGGCTTCTCATCTTCAATTTGAAACTTATTGACAAACTCCTTTGCTAAGTACTCAAAGTTTTCCATCTCTCAGAGGCCTGTTCTGTGCACCCTTTGAAGATCACCTTTGCGTGAGTTTGTATGAGCTTCTTAATGTAGAGAATAAGCATAGTTTTTTGGTTTTTGTTTCTTTTTTAAGTCCTCATGAGAAACTCTTGCTCAGTCCTTAAAGGAAGATATCAGGAAAACGTGTTGGCAATCCTTTTTTCTGTGTGTAAAAATGGAGCTGTATTTTGAACTTGGAAGATGAAATAAAAATTACAGATTGTTGTCAATGACCACAAAAGCTTAAATATTTAAAATTAAAAATGAAATAATAAAGCCTTAGAAAAACATAGCATTTTCAGCAAATTAGCTAAGACCACGCCAACCAAAATCTCTTTATTTTTTAACAGCTTCTTTGAGACATAGTTTATATGCATACAATTCATCAATTGTACATACAATTTCATGGTTTTTAGTACATCCACAAAGCTGTAAAACTATCACTAAAACAACTTTAGGACATTTTCATCATCCTAAGGAGAAACCCCCATACCTATAAGCAGTCATTTTCTGTATAATGAAGAACTAACTTTACCCCAAGTGAGGTCTGACCTTTGCCTTCAGCTACTGGGCGGTGATCTCTAGGCGCCTGTAATGTCCTGCCTGATAGGAATATCCTTGTTTGCCACTAGATAGTAGATCAATGTGATATATGGTGAGGTCTTTGGGACATGTCACATCAGTTTCAACCTCTCAAGGAGTTAGAGACTAAAGGTATCATCCCTAACCTCCAAAAGGGTCTAGAAACTCAAGATCAGCCATGCAGATGGCACATGATGAAGCCCCAATAACCATTTTGGACACCAAAGTCTTGGATAAGTTCCCTGGTTGGCAAAACTCTATATTATCACACATCATAGCCAGGAGAAGGTAGCACTGTCCAAAAATCCACAGGAGAGGATAGCAGAAAGCTTTGCATTTGGATCTCTTTTAGACTCTGCTATATGTGTCTCTTCCTTTGGTTGATGCTAATTTATATTCTTTTATTTTAATAAAACCATAACCATAGGTGTGGCATTTTCCAGAGTTTTGTGAGTTGTTCTGGCAAAGTATTGAAACTGAAGGTTATGGTGGGGATCCCCACAATTTGTACTGGGCTGATGTGAAGTAAGGGTGGTCCTGAGACCACCCAAATCTGCAGATGGTGTCTGAAGTTAGGACACTCTTGTCAGGACTGTTCTCTCAGACTAAAAATTGTCTGACTCAGCCGGGATTGGTGACTTAACCCTGTAATCCCAGCACTTTGGGAGGCCAAGGCGAGCAGATCACCTGAGGTCAGGAATTTGAGACCAGACTGACCAACATGGAGAAACCTTGTCTCCACTAAAAATACAAAAATGAACCGGGAATGGTGGCGCATGCCTGCAATCCCAGCTACCTGGGAGGCTGAGGCAGAAAAATCGCTTGAATCCAGGACATGGAGGTTGTGGTAAGCCAAGATCGGGCCACTGCACTCCAGCCTGGACAACAAGAGTGAAATACTGTCTCAAAAAAAAAAAAAAAGTTTGACTCATCATATTTTTCATTTCTCTTCAAGCTCTTTTCACCCCCAGCCCTTGGAAATCACAAATCTACTTCTTGTGTCTATATATATATCTGCAGCATTTCATGTAAATATAACCATATATTAGGTAGTCTTTTGTGAATGACTTCTCTTAATTAGCATAGTATTTCAATGTTCTTATTGTATACATACTTCATTCTTTTCCATGGCTGAATATTCTACTATATAATTGTATCACTTTTTATTTATTCATTCATCAGCTTATAAGCTATTACATTGTTTATACCTTTTAACTCTTGTGAGTAGTGCTTCTATGAACATTTGTATATATGTTTTGTTTGAACAGAGCAAACATCTGTTTTCAAGTCTTTAGTGTCTATGCCTAGAAGTGAGATTGCTGGGTCATAGAAGAATTCCACGTTTAACTTATTGAGGAAATGTTAAACTTTTTACCACAATGCCTGCATCATATTGTATTCTCACCAGCCATATACAAGGATTCCAATTCTCCACATCCTTGAAAGCACATTAATTTTCATCATTTTGGTTATAGCAATCCTATTGGGTAGGAAGAGATATCTTATAGTGTTAATTTGCATTTTCTTAGTGGCTGATAATACTGAGCAACTTTTCATGTATTTAACAGCATTTGTGTATCTTGGGGAAATGTCTACTCATGTCCGTTGTTCATTTTTTAGTTGAGTTGTTTGACTTTTCACTGAATTATAAAATTTCTCTGCACATAGATAATAGACCCTTCACGGATATATGATTTTAAAATATCCCCTCCCATTTTATGGGTCTTTTCACTTTCTTCATGGTGTCTTCCAAAGCACAAAAGTTTTTAATTATGATGAAGTCCAATTAGCATATTGTTTTTAGTTTTGTCACTTGTAGTTTTGTTGTCATATCTAAGAGGACTTTGCCAAATCAAGGTCACAAATATTCATGCCTATATTTTATTCTAATAATTGTATAGTTTTAGTATTTATGTTTGTGTCTATGATCTGTTTAAATTAGTGTTTGTATATGGTGTGAGAACTTCATTCCTTACGTGTGACATGTGGATATCTAGTTTTCTCAGTACGATTTGTTGAAAAGGCTATTTTTTTCCTCATTGGATTATCTAGCAGCATTGCTGAAAATTATTGACCATAAATTAGAAGATTCATTTCTGAATTCTAAATTCTATTCCATTGATCTATATGCCTATTTTTATCCAAGTACCTTGCTGCCTTGATTACTCTAACTTTGTAGCAAGTTTTGAAACAGGAAAATGTGAATACAACTTTGTTCTATTTTTCAAGAGTGTATAGCTCTTCTGGATAAAATATTCTAGTCTTAATAGCTATTGATTATTTCCTTTATGTGAATAGATGGGTGGGAGATAGATGCATAAGACATGTTGATCTACCGAATACATGCGTATCGACCTTACTCAGTCCCCACACATATGCAGTTCCAGTGAGGTTGTAAGTTGCGAGAAGACAGGGATGGGTAGGTCTAATTTATTTTCAGAACGACAGATTTCACCTCTTTCTTTTTATTACAATGACTTGCTTCTCTGAGTTCAAAGAGGAAATATCACAACCTAGTGGAATGTTACTGAAGATTTCATGTAAGTGGTGCCATGTCATTCACATTTTAAAACAGTGCTAAGATTTCGTTGGGATGAAGAGACTGCTTGGGCTGGAATATAGAATTAAACAAACAAAACCCATACCAAGACTATCCAGAAATGATGAAGCAGCTGAAGGTAACGTGTTCAACCTAACAGATGATAACAAATAAAGGGAATATGAATAATCCTAATTTTCAACATGATTACTCTTTCATTGAGGAAGTACTATATAACATAAGATCCAATTAATATTGCCAATTGAAGACAGGAAAAGTAACTAATATTTACGGAGTTTCTACTGTGAGCTAATGCTTTATATTCATCTCCTTTAGCTGTTATCTTAAGAAATAGCTTGCAGGATAAACATTAAAAACTTTTAAACATATAAAAGTCCTAAAGTTCAGAGGGGCTAAATTACACTAGGTCAAGCAGCATAAAAATATTTCACATGGGGTTTTTACCCAAGTCTTTCTGATTTCAGATCCCAAGTTCTTTGAGTGAACTGTGATGCTTGGGAAGGTAATCAATGGATAAAAAAAGTGCTATAGATGTGTTGAGGATAATTTAATGAAAGGGGCATGGGTTATGAATGCATTGACCTAGAAAGCAGATTTTCTTAATGGAACATCATGGGGTTGGATATGTAACCGATACTTGCTAGATTTTTCTTTTAGTAAAAAAAGGAATAAAATAATATTTCAAAATTAGGTGATTCAACCCAAAACAGATATCAGTACTTCATTGTAAACTGCCTATAGTATTTCTTTTGTTTCACATATGAAGTCATATCCCTTCCTCTTCTATACCACACCTCTTTTCAATAGAATTCATTCACTGTAATTGACTGACAGTCTAGCAAAACCCAAACTTCAGTATTAAAATATTTTCGATTCTATGTGATCATAGGCAAAATGCAGTTGGAAAGAATAGAAAAATATTCTGAAGCCACTAACAAATAAACTCAGTTGATTATTGAATTTTTATTGCAGTGTAAAGGAGAATCTATTTCATTTAAAAAAATACCATACAGCTCATGACACACATTCCACAGTTCTTGTCATATAGGGATGCACAGTAATTGTCGAGAAACTAAGAGAAAAATGAGTAGTGTATTTTGACATTTTTCTTCCAGAAAGGGGGATATTATTAATCATCCCTGTGGGTATTTTGATGCCTTGCAGACTAAGGGAGTCTTCAATTGTGTATAATTTGGGGCATACCCTAAATTAGCAGTAATCTATTTGTGGATACATCTTTTGTACCAAGGTAGTTTCTCACTTCCTCAGTTATTTAATTGTACTTCGAATAGTTTTGGCAGGCAGCTCATTATGTATTCTCCTCACTATATTTTATTTTTATTATCCAAAGTCACTTTGAAATGAAACGGATACATGCACCATTGACTTTAATAGGATTTTGCATTGTAAGAATAATATACAGTACACTGTATTGCATAGAAATATCTTGTGGGAAAAGAATAACAGAGTTAGTGTGGAATTCCACAGCGTATAACTCAACAGGCAGTCATAACTACAGGTTTATAATTTTCTTTAGGGGGAGGTAAAAAAATTGAAGGGCAAGTGGTTTTAACAAGCCCATATATGTAATATTCATTGTAGAAAGTACCATTTGGAATACTTTGTGAATGTGAAATTGAATTTATAGAATGCAAAAGAGTTAAGAAAACTATAAAAACTTTGTACTGTATCCAAAGTCATTTCTGACAAGTGGGAAACTCATTTAACAAAGATTTCTTTGTAACTACAGTTTCAAAATGATTTTGTAATAATGCTCAGAACTCGATAAAACATCAGCAGTATAAGCCTATTGACTTTCTTATGAGGCTAGAAATGAACAAAACGTGACCACGTTAGAGCAAATTAGTTATTCTGGGAATTAACAGTTATTGAGCAACTTTTCAACATCTCTCAGGATGAACAAATACGAGGTGGTAAAGAATCATATGTAAGAATATGTGCTTCTGAGTCAGGTTTCTCTTGCCCCAATCTACCTGATTGGCCTGGTGCACATGAGTTAATCTTCTAAAACTCAAGTTCCTTAATTACAAAATGTTGATAATGATAACATAATTCATAGAGTTATTAGCAGGAAAAAATAAACTGCGATATGAAAAATGATTGCCATAATGTCCAGTATACAGTAGGTTCTGTACAGTCCCTGTTATAAGTCCCCAAATGTATACCACAAAATAGCCGGGCTACAATATGCTGAACTGCAACAACAAACACAAGTGAGCAAATAAACGAGATATGGGGCCGGGCACTGTGGCTCACGCCTGTCGTCCCAGCACTTTGGGAGGCCGAGGCAGGTGGATCACCTGAGGTCAGGACTTCAAGACCAGCCTGACCAATATGGAGAAACCCTGTCTCTACTAAAAATACAAAAATCAGCCGGGCATGGTGCCAGGCACCTGTAATCCCAGCTATTCAGGAGGCTGAGACAGGAGAATTGCTTGAACCCGGGAGGCGGAGGTTGCAGTGAGCTGAGATGGCACCACTGCACTCCAGCCTGGGTGACAGAGTGAGACTTCATCTCAAAAAGAAAGAAAGAAGGAAAGAAAAGCAAGCAAGCAAGCAAGGAAGGAAGGAAGGAAGGAAGGAAGGAAGGAAGGAAGGAAGGAAGGAAGGAAGGAAGGAAGGAAGGAAGGAAGGAAGGAAGGAGAGAGAGAGAAAGAAAGAAAAAAAAGTAAGAAAAGAAAGAAAGAAAGAAAAGCAAGCAAAGCAAGGTGAGTCACAGGCAGGGTTGCTCATGCCTGTAATCCCAGCACTTTGGGAGGCCAAGGCGGGTGGATTACCTGAGGTCAGGAGTTCAAGACCAGCCTGACCAACATGGAGAAACCCCGTCTCTACTAAAAATACAAAATTAGCCAGGTGTGGTGATGCATTCCTGTAATCCCAGCTACTCGGGAAGCTGAGGCAGGAGAATTGCTTAAACCTGGGAGGCGGAGGTTGCGGTGAGCTGAGATTGTGCCATTGCACTCCAGCCTGGGCAACAAGAGCAAAACTCTGTCTCAAAAAATAATAATAAAATAAAATAAACAAGATATGATGGTCACATTTGTTTGTAAATCTCAAACGGGAGGTAATATATGAAGTATTTACTCATGGGCAGTCAGATGGTAAAGGCTCTGATAAATACTGCTATAATGGGAATGTTTACTCTATTGAAACTGAAGTGTATTAAAATAAACTTATGAAAAATAGACAAAAAATTAAGTAGCATTTTGTTATCCTTTGTGTGTCAAATTGCTGTTTACATAGGTATCATCTATTGTTGTATGTAGACAAACATTTTTTAAATAATATTTCCTAGACCATTAGTTGGCAGTGTTGTCATGAGAAAACAGTCACATGTTCAAACAATTTTAGTAAAAAGCTCATTTAAATTAAAGTTAGCAGTTTCATGTTTGATATCCTTATTTATTTCCCAACAGCTTTGTGACCTTCTAGACAGTGATGCTTAAACCATAGGATCTGGGATTGTGTGTAAGCCCATTCTTGGTGTTTTATAAAGAAATATCTGAAGTTGGGTAACATAAAGAAAAGAGGTTTAATTGGCTCACAGGTCTGCAGGCTGCATAGGAAGCTGAGCAGCATTGCTCTCCTTCTTGTGAGGCTTCTGGTGACCTCAGGAAGCTTCCAGTCAGATGGAAGCCAAATGGAGAGCCAGTGGTATGACACAGCAACAGCAGGAGCAAGAAAGACAGAGGGGAGAGGTGTCATGCTCTTTTAAACAACCAGATGTCACGTGAATTCAAAGCAAGAACTCACATATCAAGGGGATGGTCCTAAGCCATTCATGAACTATCAGCCCCAATGATTCAGTCACCTCCAACCAGGCCCCACATCCAATATTGGTAATCACATTTCAACATGAGACAGCATTCAAACCACATCGGGTTGAGAGACAGGAGAATAATGAATTTGGGATAAAAACAGAAAAATGCTGCTTTTATTGGAGATACTTCTTCCGTGTAGTCTGCTCCAGGTGGTGGTGAAATAACTGTGGAATATTGCATTGTTTTTCTGGACAACACTCTTTTTCGATGCAGAAACACAATCTGTTGTCAGTGGAGGCTCTTTTCCAGTCATCAACTCATCTTAAAACTTTAGTCAAGCATTTAGAAGGAACCTTCTACTTTCATTTACTCCATCAGTTTGTGACCATCCTACACCCTGACTCCTCTGAAACTGCCCCCATGAGTCCCCAGATAACTATCTAACATCAAGGGTTTTTTGTTTGTTGTTTGTTTGTTTGTTTTTTAGAAATCCTTTAATTTCTCCATCAAGCCCTCATTCCTATTTTAAAAGGAGTAATCAGAAATTTTGATAGTAAACCATGTTGCTAGAATTGACTCTTTTGCCTTATCTTTGTATTAACTCCCTTTAAATAATTGTTACCTCAATATTCGCGAAGTGCTATTCTCTTTTCAAACTGATACACCAAATCTTTAATATCTAAGTAGTGGTTTTTTTCAAAACACAAGTTCTAATTTTTTATTGTTAGATTTTACAGATATTAAATTGATCTGAAAACTGTCATAGTAGTTCCCAACACTGTTTCTGCGTTCTTCTTGTTGTTGACCAGTGATGGATTGTGGGTAGGTAGCAGTCTGCGGACCGGTCCTCACTGCCTTGCCATGTCCGCACCCCTGCCCCACGGGGACAGCCATTTCCTGCCTTTGACTGGAGGGCAGGAACATTGGTGGGCTGAGGGCAGGCTGTGGAAACCCTTCCCCATGGAGACTCTTCCCCACATGAGGGCAGGTGTGGAGTAGGGAGCAGAAATCCCCACGTGAGTCTCATATGTGCTCTCTCTAAGATTTAGCATTTCTTAGATAGCAATTTTGGTACTTAGGAGCCGAATCTTCTCAATTTGGTTTTGGGTACAGGACTCGTCATCCACAGAAAAAACCGCAGTGGTAGACATAGGAATGGCAGAGCCAGGGCAGTTTCAAGGACCTCAGCAGGCCAAGTTCATGGACCCTCACTTAGGCCTCCCGTGTTAAGGTGGCTCAGCTTCCGGCTTTCTCAGTCTCTTGGCATAAATCATCAAGACAGAGATTCTGTGGATTCAGTGAGGGAAAAGGTTCACCTTAGTTCAATTAGCGGCAGGCCGAGAGATGTCTCAGAGCCTGCTCTGCTCTGTAGGGGCTGTGGAAACCAACTCTCTGAGAAAGGAGTTAATGGCAGCCTGGGACCCAGGGCAGACCTGAGTGCAAGCTGCTGCCTGTGGAAGTTGCAAAACAATGTGCCAGTTCTCAAGGAGGAGAAAGGTTTTTTTATTTTCATATTTTTTAAGTATTATACTTTAAGTGCTGGGATACATGTGGAGAATGTGCAGGTTTGTTACATAGATATACACGTGCCATGGTGGTTTGCTGTACCCATCAACCTGTCATCTAGGTTTTAAGCCCCACATGCAATAGGTATTTGTCCTGATACTCTCCCTCTTCTTGCCCCCCACACCTCGACAGGCCCTAGATGTTCACCTCTCTGTGTACATGTATTCTCCTTGGTCAACATCCACTTATGAATGAGGACATGCGGTGTTTGGTTTTCTGTTCCTCTGTTAGTTTGCTGAGAATGATGGTTTCCAGCTTCATCCATGTCCCTGCAAAGGTTATGAGCTCATCCTTTTTTATGGCTATGGGCATTTGTGTTGGCTATTACAAGTCTTTGCTATTGTAAATAGTGCCGCAATAAACATGTGTGTGAATGTGTCTTTATAGTAGAATGATTTATAATCCTTTGGGTATATGGTCAGTAATGGGATTCTTGGGTAAAATGGTATTTCTGGTTCTAGATCCTTGAGAAATCACCACACTGTCTTCCACAATGGTTGAACTAATATACAAGTAGTGTTTTATTCTAAACCACACTTCTAGGTCCCGCATTTCCCATGTAGGTTAACCTCTATATCTACCGTGCATCCTTCCACCAAATTTAAACTTAACATTCCCTCATACAGACTCATCTTCACCTCTTCCCTTCCTGTTCCAGTTTTTCCAGTAAAAAATATTTCAATAAACCTGTATACTCATCTTTTCTTACCCATACATGTGAAAAGTGACAAAATCTTGTCATTTCTATCTTCCTACTAGCTTCCAATCTCTTCCTCCCACTATGCCGGTTGGGCACATTATTTAATTCTAGCCTGAACTATTTCCTTTATTCTCCTTTCGTCAGTTATACAACTTTCTATTCCATTGCAGATATTTTTGTCAAATTTCCCTATCTAAATCATACATTGAATTATGTCCTTCTCCTTCTTTATATCAGTCAAGGACTCCTCTGCCTACAAGATAACACTGGGATATATCACCTAAGAAACTATGGCTTTGCTGTGTTTCTTCCTCCCTCCTGGATGAGCCTCACTACCTACCAGGTTTCCCCATTGTCTTACTCACACCTGGTGCTCCAGCTGTTCCACATAGACTGGGCTCTCTTTCACTTCTGCACCTTTATTTATGCTTGGAAAATTTTCTACCACTGGTTTATGTGGCTTTTTTTTCAAGACAGGGTCTCACTCTGTCACCCAGCTACAATAGCACTGTAGCCTCGACCTCCTGGGGGCTCAAGCAATCCTCCTACCTTAGCCTCCTGAGTAGCTGGGACTACTAGTGTGCACCATCATGCCTAGCTAGTTGTTTTGTGCTTTTGGTGGAGATGGGGTCTTGCTCTGTGGCCCGGGCTTGTGTTGAACTCCTGAACTCAAGTGATCCTCTGCCACCGACACCCAAAGTCTTGGTATTACAGGCGTGAGCTCCTACACCTGGCCATGACAAACTTTTATTCCTCATATCAACACAAATTCCGTCTCCACTGTATGATGAACAAAAAGAATCACAAGTCAAGTTTAGGACCACTTTATTTTGGGCCTAGTGCGTATTCTACCTGTATTCATGAAAAAGTTTCTCTTATCCTTCCTTACATAGTATTTTATTCTTAGACTTTAGCATGACCATAGCACAAACTTTTGGAAAACACACACACACGCACACACACACACAAACAGAAACACTGTCATTGAAAGAGACAGCTACATTGAAGAAGAAGATCTTAAAGGGAGATAATGTGATTTTTAATTTGAGATATAATGCATACTGTACTTTATTTGAATAGACTATTTATTTAAAGAATAATATTCCTTGGAAGTGATGAGTTCCCTATCTCTGGACAAAATAATCCAATTAACACTTGTTGACAATGCTGTAGAATAGACTGCAGTATTTCTCAATGTGTTAAAAATTTAATAGTAGTTCCATAAAAGATGATGTTTGAGGTAAATACGCGCAGCAAATTATGTGTTACCTTTTTGATAAGTAATACTTCTAAATTTTCTTTTCATATCAGTCTACTTTACTATAAAGGCAAATTAATTAATGAATTATTAATTGATAAGCCTGTATATGGGTAATTTGAGGATACAGAAAAATTATAAATGTTATACAAGATGTACCCATTTGGATTACAGTGTGTTATAATTCACATTAAAAATACCAAAAGATGACTTTTGAAGAATCTTAAAGCCTTAAGTGATTTTAAACTTAATCTTTCTTTTTCATTCAAGGTTCAGCATCCTAGTCATTTTTCAAGTAGGATTCCAAAGTCAATGTGAATATTATGCTTATTAGGTTACCTAGTTCAGCGCTTATTTTCTAAACCCTTATGTTTGAATGACTAATACCCACATTAAGGAAATTTATCTTGCAGCCTTGCAGAATCAATTTATATTTAGAAGAACAAACAATTCTTGTCCCGTGATTTTCCTGTTGTCTAGATTTTTCGTGAGTTCATCTCTACCTAGGAATGCAAATGCTCTTCAAGTTGGCTGCATGGTTATGAAAATGGATGCAACAGTCTGTGTGTGTGTGTGTGTGTGTGTGTGTGTGTGTGTACCTAAAGTAAGAAACAGTCTTATGGCAGTTGTCATAGCAACATGACACTGTTTCCCAAGGAACAAAGTAAATAAGCACTTTTCACATGAAACCCACAATTGTCTTGACACTGTGACATTTTCCCCTAAAGCAAGCCCTTAAATCAATAAAAGGTTTCAGTGCCAAGGAGGGGAGCTTCATGATTTATGCAGTTTGAGGTAAAATCCCCACCAAAGCACTTGAATACTTGCAAAGAAGAGACTTCTGTGGTCAGTTATGCCTCCACTGCCTAAATTCTGAAGAGAAGCTTTCAATAGATAAGGCCAAAAAGGTCACACTCATTCATTCATTCCTTCTTAGGTATTTTCAGGAATCGTTATATGGATATTTTGGCCAGTGCTACAGAAATACCCATGTAACTGTGCTGTGAAACGGATCTTAGAGAGTGTCATCCATGTAAAACCGAAGAAAGCCCTAGGATTCAAGGTGTTGTTGAGATCTCAGAGGGATCTCAGACATCATCTAGACTAGCATTTCTTATAGTTGTTCTATTCTCACCTTCAGATTTTTACATATGCTTTTTATGCTATAAACCATAGTTTACATAGTTTTTAAGACTTTTTGAATTTAGGTGCAGATTTTTTATCTCAATATCTAGTTCATGAGAGGTGCCATTCAAATGGTAGTTATTATTATTTTTAATAGTTTTTCTTTTCTCCTTTGAATCATGAGCCACTCAAACTATGAAAACATTGAGATGGGGAAAACAAAAGCATCAAATCTAAACAAAAAAGGTGGAAAGCATCCCTTTACCTAAATCCTACATGAAGCTGTCCAGAGCATCATTTTCCTCATTAATTTGATTTGCATTTAACATCATTCTTACACATTTTTCCTAGAATGTTTAAACAGTTTAGAAAATACCATCATTTCTTTTTCCTAAGTACTTTGTTAATGAGTTAATAGAATAATATGTGTGATGTGTGTGCTAATCTGATACTTATTTGAACTTTGTTGCCTGCCCCCTCTTTTTCTTTTCTTTTTCTTTTTTTTTTCCAATGACTAATTACTATTTAGGCACTCTGCAGTATTTTCCAGGGAGTTTAACTAACCGTTGTAAATTAAACTATGAGGCCATGTCCTCTTAATTGAAGTAGAAGTGCAAATAATTGACCTTACACTTAAATACTTCACTTTCAAATAACAGTGTCCCATTCTGGCAAGACAGAAAAAAATAGCCTTTTGTCAGCATACAGTTTGCTTACTAAAAGCTCAGTAAAGACTTATGAGAAGAGGATATATTATATAAACATATACCACATTGAAGGTACTCATATTTATATTTCTTTTTATGAAACATCACAATCCCTGTTTCCATAATGGTATCACTGAATAATATTAGGACATTCATCAACTTATTCATTTCTCTTTTCTGATAATAATCATTGGTGATCATTCTTTAAATTATGTTTTAGAGTCATTTGCCCCAGCAAAAAAACAAAATTTTGATGAAAGCATGTTGTACGTCTATGGGGAGAGATGTTTCAATTTCAATTAAAAGTGAATTTGAATATTAAATATTCAAATTTGATTAAATATTAATATAAAATATTTAAAAATTAAATTTGATTAAATATTAAAGTGTAAATGCTATAGTAATTTATATATTTTGGCTATTCGGAAAGATTCTATTGGTGGCTCTGAAACTTTGTTTAAATGGCACTCTTGAGCTCATAATCTGTTTAATAAACAATTGAATTGATAGTTTTTTATAAAACTGTTGTCAATTTTAATTGGTTATTTTAGTTTCTATTCAACATGAGTATTTTCTAAACTCCATATTCTAAACCATTTTTAATCTGTTTTTTCTCTCCTTCTTTTTAACTAACTCAACCACTGCAACCCAAAATATGACTCATAGACCAGTTGCTTCTCCATAAATAGTTGGTTACCAGAATCAATGAAATAAGTATCAAACTTTTGAGTAAGAGTTCACAAATGTTTACAGCCATATGACGTTGCTATTCCAACTAGGTAAGTGATCAATAGGGTTGCATTCAGCAGAGCCTACAGCAATTTGGTTTTCTGGAACACGTTGCAAGCTGAATATTAGTTATGACACTCGGATCGTGTGTGATCCGTGGCATGTTGGAAAAGGGAAAACTTGTTATTTTTCACAGATAACTGAAGAAACATTGGCATAATATACCTACTATCTTAAGTATTTACAGAGACAGAATCAGAAATGTCTGCATTGTAGATTCATGTCTGCTCTTTCTCTTTTGTGCCCACATGCAACATACTTACTTTTTTTGACCTTATCTCTTTTATTTCTAAACTTGAGATTTAAACTTCCACTGCAAAAATGTAAGAAAACTCAGATTCTCATTAGCTTTTGTTCCCTTTTCTGTATTCATGTTTAATGAAATTATTTTAAAGTGAGTATGGTTTTGTATTTAGTTTTTTCCACTTGAGTTCACACTTAAATATGTGTCAAGCATTTGTTATGATCTTTATAAGTGAGCTTTTCAATTAACAATTCAATTTTCAAGTAATATTCTATTATGTTTCTGCATAATTTGTTTAACCAATTAACTTTTAGACATATACAGTTTCCAGCATTAAAATAACCAAATCTTCATGCACATAGTTTTCTGTCATCAGGGTGATTTTTTTTCTGTATAAAAATTTTAAATTTAGATATAAATCACATATGATGATATAATATTCATACCATAAAGTTCACACTTTTAAAGGAGCTATTCAAAGTTTTTATTCTATATTCAGAAAATTGTCCAGTCATCACTATTACCTATTTCCATAACAATTTCATCAACCCAGAAAGATTATATTTTCGGTTCCTATAGGCATATACCTAGGAGTGGTATATCTGGGTCATATGATAAATCTCTGTTTAACATTTTGAGCAATTAGCAAACTGTTTTTCAAAGTGGTTGCATTATTTTATATTCCTACCAGCAATGTGTGAGGGTTCCATATTCTCCACATCTAACTCAAGTTTCATTGACTTTTTTTTTTTCATTTAGCCATACTAGTGAGTGTGACGTGATGGATTATTTTGATTTGCATTTCTCAAATTACTAATGATGAGCATCATATGTTGAACATCATGTATTTATTAGCCATTTTATGTCTTCTTTGTAAAATTGTCTACTCAGATCCTTTTCCCAAATGTAATTAGT
Source organism: Rhinopithecus roxellana (assembly GCF_007565055.1). Taxonomy (NCBI): domain Eukaryota; kingdom Metazoa; phylum Chordata; class Mammalia; order Primates; family Cercopithecidae; genus Rhinopithecus; species Rhinopithecus roxellana. The sequence goes on along the minus strand of NC_044568.1, from coordinate 38,150,807 downwards.
TTTTCTTTTTACTGTTATGTTGTAATAGTTCTTTCTATATTTTGAATACTGCACTTTTATGGGAATATTGTTTATAGATGTTTTTCTTATTCTGTGAGTTGGTTTTTACTTTCTCGATAGTGTCTTTCGAAGCACCAAAGTTTTTAATTATGGTGAAATCAAATGTTGTTATATCTGAGGGATTTGTCAAGCCAAGATCATGAAGATTCATGCCTAGGTTTTTTTCTAAGGGCATTACAGTTTTAGCTCTTGCATTTAGTCCTATCTTTCAGTTTTAATTAATTATGGTATAGTGTCAGTAAGAGGTCCAATTTCATTGTTTTTTGGCTTGTGAATATTCAATTGCACCAGCACTACTGATTGTAAAGACATTTCTTTCCCTATTGAATAGTCTTGGCACTGTTGTTTAAAATCAACTGGCCATAGAGTTGTTGGTTTATTTCAGGACTCACAATTCTATTCAATTCATCTATGGTTATATCCATATGGTCAGTACTATACTGTTTTAATTACTGTAGCTTTGCAGTACATGTCGATATTGGAAAGTACAAGTCCTCCAACTTTATTAGTTTTTAGATTTTTGTCTATTCTGTGTCCCTTGCATTTCCAGGTGAATTTGAGGATCAGCTTATTAATTTCTATAAAAGGATGGCTAGAATTTTGATAAAGATCATGTTGAATTTGTAAATAAATCTGAATAGTATTGTTATCCCAACTATATTATCTTCCAATTCATGAACATGATGTCTTCCATTTATTTATGTCTCTATTTTTTTAACAGCATTTTATAGTTTCAGTTCTTTCACCTTATTTTGTAAAATTGATATCCTATGTATGTTATTACTTTTGATGCTAGGGTAATGAAATTCTTTTCTTAATTTTATTTTCAGATGGGTTCATTGCTGATACATAAAATCTAGTTAAGTTTTTATATGATCTTGTATTCTTCAACCTCGCTAAATGTATTAATTTCAATACTTTGTGTTTGTGCGTGTGTATATTCCTTAGAGTTTTAGACATACAAGATCGTGTTATCTGTAAAGGAGAGTAATTTTATTTCTTTCTTTTTATTCCAGTATGGAAATTGGTTATTTATTTATTGATCTGTCTTTTTGCCTTGCTAAATTCTCAGTACAATGTTCAATAGAGGTGTGGAAGCAAATACCTTTGCTGTGTTCTGACTCAGAGGAAAGCTTTATGTCTTTCACCATTAGTTATGATGTTATTAGCTATGGGTGTTTTAAATATGTGCGTCATCAGGTTGAGAAAACTGACCTCTATTTGTAGTTTGTTGACTTTTTTTTTTTAAATCATGAAAAGGTATTGGATTTTTAAGTACATTTTCTGCAGTTAGTGAGGTATCCATGTGTTTTTCTTTTGGTCCTTTATTCCATTACTGTGAATCATGTTGATTTATATTCATATATTGAATGTATTTTCTTGTGCATTCCAAAAATAAATCCCACTTAGCCATGTGTATAATGGTGTTATGTTGCTGAATTTGGTGTGTGAGTATTTTGCTGATGACTTTTGCATCAATACTTGTAAAGGATATTGTTCTGGAGTTTTCTTGAGACATCTTTGTCCGGTTTTGGTATTAGCCTAATACTAACCTTATAGGACTATTTGAGATATTTTCTATTTTCTTCCACTTATAGAAAAGTTTGTACAGAAATGGTTTTAGTTCTTTTATAAATGTCTGATACAATTCACAAGAGAAACCATCTGAGTCTATTTTCCTTTGTGAAAAGTTTTGATATCCTTACATATTATAGGTTTATTCAAATTTAAAAAACGAATATTTCTTGACTCAGCAGCTGTGTCTCTAGAAATTTTCCATTTCTCCTAGGTTATCAAATTTGTTGGCTTATAATTATTCATAATATTCTCTTATAATTTATTTTGTAGTCCTCCAGTGATAACGTGTCATTCCTGACCTTAGAAATCTGAGATCTCTCTTTAGCCTTTCCACTGCTCCTCCTCCTTTTTCTTCAGTTTTTTTTTTTTTTTTTTTTTTTTTTTTGGAGGGGTGCAGCAATCTAGCTAGAGATTTATCCATTTTTTGTTTTCTTCAAAGTACAAACTTTTAGGCTTTTTAAATTGTGTCTATTGTTTCTCTATTTTTTATTTTATTTATATCCACTCTAACATTTATGGTTTCCTTTCTTTTTATTGCTTCGGATTTAGTTTACTTTTCTTTTTCCATCTTCACCTCAAATGTTAGGTGTTTTGTTTTTCTAAGACCACCAGAGCGGGTACAAAAGAACCAGCGACTAGGCAAGGGGTAGGAGCAAAACTGCAAGTTTATTTTGGTCACCTAGCTTCAAGGGAAGAAGGTGGGTAGGGAGAGGTCTGTTGGCCCCCCCCCCCCGACAAAAGGGGCCCCCAGAGTCACCCGTACAGCTCTCGGACGGAGTTCCAACAGTTCCGACCGCAGTGAGGAATCAACCGCAGTGGGGAAGCTGGGAAGTCCGCGCGTGGCGATCCTCCGGAGCGGCTTTTCTAGGAGTGGGAGGGCGATAGGCGGGGCACGGGCGTGTCCGGGGGCGTTCCGCAGGTGCGACCAGGTAAATCTTGGTCTCTTCAGATTGACATCACCTGGCGCATGCCTAGTTGGTCTGCACCTTCCCGGGTCGCCGGCTGGATTTTCGCGCGCGCGGGAAAAGTTGGGGGGGGATGAAGAACCCGGAAGTGCGCCATCTTGCCTCCGTTCATCCAAACAGTCCAACCTTTTATTGATAATAGTGATAAAGGGGCGCCGTGGTCGGTCTGGCTACTTCCTGCTGTTAAGGGGCGCTGTTAAGGTCGGGGACCATGGTTGGTATTTGGACGTACGGATGAAGAATAAAATAAAGCACAGTATTAGTATAGGAACGAGGTATGGAAGCATTTGAGGGTTTGAATGTTAGTGTCTGCTAGGCCTGACTTGCTAACATAATAGCAGCACTCTTCTCTAAGGAAGAGACAAGTGCCTCCTTTCTCAGCTGTAAACAAGCCTAGGGCTTGCCTGTTTTGGGCAGCTACTTAGGCTATTGAGGTAGTTCGGCGCTGCAGGGAGGCCAGGCTTTCAGCTGATTTCAATAACTAGAGGGCGGAAAACAGCCAGTTTTGACGGGAGTGGCGTAGTGGCATGGAAAGTTGCTGGAAAAGCTCTGCTACTTCTGCCTGGCTGTATAGAGTTAGACTGGGGACCAAGGACACGGGGACATAGAGGGATCAGTTAGTGGCTGTATGGTTAAGAGTTTTAGAGAGAGAGATCAGTTGCACGAGAAATAGCCTTCAATGGGGGCTGTTTTGGCCTCCATTGGGTGCCTGAGTATAATTACCTCAGGATGAATTTGGAGTTGAATAACAGAAAGGAAGGATTGGGCAGTTGCACGAGAAATAGCCTTCAATGGGGGCCGTTTTGGCCTCCATTGGGTCCCTGAGTATAATTACCTCAGGATGAATTTGGAGTTGAATAACAGAAAGGATTGGGCAGTTGCACGAGAAATAGCCTTCAATGGGGGCCGTTTTGGCCTCCATTGGGTGCCTGAGTATGATTACCTCAGGATGAATTTGGAGTTGAATAACAGAAAGGAAGGATTGGGCAGTGGAGATGTTCGATGAAGGTTAGGAGACGGGAGAACCACTGCTCTGGACTATTGTCTGGAGGTAGATATGGGTCTGGGGTTATATATTGAAAGTCTGATAGGTTTATGTAGAGGAGGGTGAGAAAGCGAGCTAAGCGCCAGGGGTCAGGAAGCATGAACTAGTTAAGAAAGTTTTGTAAGTTTGAGGTGAGTGGGGGAAAGTTGAACTGATGTCCACTGATTGTTCCCAGTGGGGGCCCTTTTTAGCTGGGAAATATGAATCCAATGCGTGTGTCCTAGGAGTTTTGCTGCCGTATGTGTAGACAGGAGGACAATGTATGGGCCTTTCCACTTGGGCTGTAAGTCTTTGGCTTGGATATCTTTTATGTATACTTGGTCCCCAGGACTGAGGGAGAGATGTGGGTTGTAGGCATCCGTTGGAGGAGGGTGTGCTAACTCAGCGTGTTGTCTTAGGAGTTGTCTGAGAAGAGTGAGATATGGGAGGTAGTTCGCCAAAGGGGCTGGCAGGGAAGGTATTTGTTGGAGGGTTAGAGGCCGTCCGTAGACTAATTCGAACGGACTGAGGCCTGTTGGGCTTCGAGGTGCTGCCCGCAGCCGGGTCAGGGCTAAGGGAAGGAGAGTTACCCACGACTGCCGGGTTTCGATTGAGAGTTTGGTGAGCTGCTGTTTGATGAGTCCGTTAGCCTTTTCTACCTTACCAGAAGACTGAGGCCTATAAGGGATGTGGAGTTTCCAGGTGATGTGTAGGAGGGCTGCCACCTGTTGGACTACCTTAGAGATGAATGCTGGACCATTGTCAGATTGAAGAGTGACCGGGAGGCCAAACCTAGGAATAATATGTTCAGTGAGTATAGAGGCAACAATGTTAGCGGTTTCTCCTGTGGTAGGATAGGCCTCGATCCACCCGGAAAAGGTGTCCACAAGGGTTAAGAGGTATTTGAATTTTTTATGTCTTGGCATATGTGTGAAATCAATTTGCCAATCTTCACCTGGTTGGTGTCCTCTGAGTTGATGGCTGGGATGGGGATTACGCAATGCACCTTGAGGATTTGCCTTTAGACAGGTAGAGCACTGCTGGTTGATTGTAAGTAAGTGTTTTTGTAGTGTTGGACAGTGGAGGAGGGGATTTAGGAAATCATATAAGGCTTTGGGTCCTATATGTAAAGAATTATGTATGTCTGTTAGAATGGTATGGAGTTGTGTTTCAGGAATAACTAGTTTGTTATCAATATAGATCCAGTCACCTGTAGCTAGTTTGGCTGTTGGATTTTGTAATAGCTTAGCCTTTTCTTCCTGAGTGTAATTAGGGGCATACTGGGGGGAGAGAAAACAGGCAGAAGGAGGCTTAGGAGTGGAAAATCTGGCGGCTGACTTGGCAGTGACATCAGCGAAATTGTTGCCAGCTGCTACCAGGTTAGATGAAGTTTGGTGCCCTTTACAATGTATAATGGCTACCTTGGAAGGTGCCGACAGTGCATCTAGTAGTTTGAGTATTTGGTTTTTGTTAATAATAGGGGTACCGCTGGTGGTTAAAAACCCTCTCTCTTTCCAGATGAAACCTTGTAGATGTGTCGGAGAGAGAGAGAATTGGGGGCGGTTTGGGAAGCGAGTGGGATCTTTGAGCTTGACGAGAACTGGTGGGTGGTGAGCAGCTATGACCGGGGTGGAAGTGTTCCACACTTGAGGGTGTACAGAAATAGGGAAGATGGGGGGTGGGGGCGACATAGGAGGAGCCTGTGCACTTGCACAAAGCATGAGCAACAGGTCATGAGGGGGTTGAAGGGGAGTGGATGAGTTGGTGGGAATGTATATGGAGGCCTTTAAGGTGCTCAGGATGTCTCGGCCTAGTAAGGGGGTAGGGCATGAGGGTATAATGAGGAACGAGTGCGCAAAGTAGTTGTTGGCCAGGCAGCAATTAAGGAGTGGAGTTTTTCGTGGGGTGGATGGCTTTCCGTCTACTCCTACTACAGAGATATCGGATGGAAGGCTAGGTCCAGAGAAGGACGGCAAAACAGAATAGGTAGCCCCGCTATCTATTAAAAAATTAATTGTCTTACCCGCTACCAGGAGAGTTACCCGCGGCTCGGCGAGGGTGATGGGGGTCCCCGAGTCTCGGCACCTTCAGTTGTCGTTGTCGTCCAGATGTAGAAGCTGGAAGGAGCTCCCAGGATCCTGGGAAAGGGGGTCACGTGGAGACGCAGCACCTGTTCTCAGGGTGGGGCAATCAGACTTCCAGTGTCCTCCCTGCTGGCAAGCAGGGCAGGGGGTTGCTGGTGGACGAGGCTTAGGACATTCACTGGCCCAATGTCCTGACGCCTTGCACTTATAGCAAGGCTGCATTGGGACTCGGGGACCTTGCGGACACCTGCTGGCATAGTGTCCTGCCTTGCCGCACTTATAGCAGGCTCCTTTCGTAGCCTTGGAGTCTGCGGAGTATGTGCTCTCTGGTCTGGGGTTACAACTGGGCTGTAAAGCCGCTGCTAGGAGCTGGGCCTTCTGTTTGAGGCGTGCCTGTCGCACTGCCTCAGCCGTCTCCTCTCTGGAGTTATAGACCTTAAAGGCTAATTTAACCAGGTCTTGTATTGGTGCCTGAGGACCATCCTCTACCTTCTGAAGTTTCTTACGAATGTCAGGAGCTGATTGAGAAATGAAATAAGACGCCAAAATGGTGGCCCCTGTGGGGGAGGCCGGATCTAACCGGGTATATTGGGTTAGAACCTCAGTCAGCCTATTTAAGAATGCGGCTGGATTTTCTTCTGGATTTTGAATAATTTCTTTTAATTTGTTAAAATTTACAGTTTTGTTTGAGGCTGTTTGCATACCAGCCAACAAACACTGAACCATTATGTCTCGCCTACGGCGCCCAGGCTGGTTTGCTTGATAGTTCCAGTCCGGGTCTGCCGAGGGGACTGCTTGCTCCCCTAGTGGGATGGTGGCGTCAGTTAAATGTAGTTGGTTGGCGTGCTGCCTGGCGGCCGCTAGGATGCGCTCTTGCTCCTCAGGGTTTAGGGTGGAGGTTAGGATAACCTGGAGGTCATGCCAAGTTAAGTCATAGGCCTGACAAAGGTATCTAAATTCCTTTATGTAGATGGTGGGATTAGCTGAGAAATCACCTAAACGCTTCTCAATTTTGGAAAGATCGGCCAATGAAAAAGGGACATGTACTCTGACTACACCCTCCGCCCCAGCCACCTCTCGCAAAGGCGCTAACACTGTAGGAGGGTGTGGGGCAGCAGTGGAGACATCAGCAGGGCACTTAGAGCGGGTGTGTGCAGAGACAGGAGACTCAAGACAGCCAGTTGGGGGCCCCGAAGGAAGCACGGGACTGAGTGGATTACTAGTAGGCAAGGAAGAGGAAGGAGGAGCCCGGGCGGAGGGAGGAGAAGTATAGGGCGGAAGTGAGGGAAAGCCTAGATCCTCCGGCTGAACAGAAAGGAATGAAGACTCCTCTTTTTCGGGTTCCTGTGAGCCGGCGTCCTTGGCTAGCATAACTTGGGCCAAAGAGCATCGGCTACACAGGTCGGGACGAGAGCGTAAGGCCCAAAAGCCTTGTATGTACGTAATTTCAGACCACTTGCCTAGCCGCTGGCAGAAATTGCTGAGGTCGGTCAGAACATTGTGATCTAGGGTGCCCTCTGGTGGCCACTGAGACTGATTGTCTAGTTTGTATCGGGGCCACGCCACAGTGGAAAGGAAAATTAACCGCTTCCTCCTAAGGTCTTGTTCAAGCTGTAAGGTTTTTAAATTGGCTAGGAGGCACCCCAAGGGGGTGCTCTTTGGAAATTTGGACTGGGGGTTTCCCATTTGTTTCCTCTTTACCGACACAATGGACCCAATGGACATGGGAATGGATCCCTGCCTGGCTTCAAAGCGTCCTTTGGAACCAGCAGAGACAGACGAGAGGCTCTTGAAGCCTAAGTGGAGATTACCTTCAGGCGGACGTCTCCGTCCTGAACGGGTCTCCCGAGCCACGTGGTGGCTCCCGAGCCACTTGGTGGCTCCAAATGGACCCCGGACCTGCGCAGGATTTCTGGCCGAGGGAGGTAAAGAGGAGACAAGGGCACTTACCCCAGAGAGGCCGTGAGAGTGAGGGAAGCGGGTCTCAGGTCCTGGTCCGTCTGCCGCGTGGGAGCAGGAGGAGGTTCCTCAACCCTTAGAGGCCTGAGGAGGGGGTCTCCTCCCGGGTTTCGGCACCAACTGTTTTGTTTTTCTAAGACCACCAGAGCGGGTACAAAAGAACCAGCGACTAGGCAAGGGGTAGGAGCAAAACTGCAAGTTTATTTTGGTCACCTAGCTTCAAGGGAAGAAGGTGGTAGGGAGAGGTCTGTTGGCCCCCCCCCCCCCGACAAAAGGGGCCCCCAGAGTCACCCGTACAGCTCTCGGACGGAGTTCCAACAGTTCCGACCGCAGTGAGGAATCAACCGCAGTGGGGAAGCTGGGAAGTCCGCGCGTGGCGATCCTCCGGAGCGGCTTTTCTAGGAGTGGGAGGGCGATAGGCGGGGCACGGGCGTGTCCGGGGGCGTTCCGCAGGTGCGACCAGGTAAATCTTGGTCTCTTCAGATTGACATCACCTGGCGCATGCCTAGTTGGTCTGCACCTTCCCGGGTCGCCGGCTGGATTTTCGCGCGCGCGGGAAAAGTTGGGGGGGGATGAAGAACCCGGAAGTGCGCCATCTTGCCTCCGTTCATCCAAACATTAGGTTATTGACTACAGATCTTTTATTTTTTTCATTTGTAATACAGGTGCTTAGAGCTACACACTTCCCTCTAAGCACTTCTTTGGCTGCATCCCATAAATTTTGGTATATTGCATTTTTATTTTCATTCCTCTCACAGTATTTTCTAATTTCCTTTGTCTTTTCTTCTTCAATCCATTTATTATTTAGTAGTGTGTGTTTAATTTCCACATGTTTGTGAATTTCCTAAATTGTCTTGTGCTATTAATTTCTAGTTCATGTGTGTTTGTGTGTTCAGAGAACATATTTTATATAATTTCAACCATTTTAAATTTATTGAGAGTTATTTTATAGCCTAGCAGATGATCTGTCTGGAGGGTGCTCCATGTGAACTCAGAATAATGTATACTCTATTGTTGTTGACTGGAGTGTTTTATAGAGGCCTTTCGATCTAGTTGGTTTCTATTGTTAATCAAATCTTCTATTTCTTTGTTCTATTTATTATTGAAAGTGGGAAACTGAAATCTCTACTATTAGTATTAAATTATTTTTCCCTTTAGTTATGTCAGTTTTGTTACATGTATTTTGGGACTCTGTTTTAGGTGTAATTTTCACTAGAATTTAATAATAGGAAAATGTGCTTTATTGTGGATACAGTCACCAAAGTCCCAACGGTAATGAATGATTGCCTAGGAGCTAAGTTAAATTTTCCTCATGCAGAGCTCAAAGAAGAGTATCTGGGGTTTCATCATGGAGGCATATTCTCTTTTTGAAAATACGTGTATCATTCCAAAGAATTCTTCTCTTCTCTCTTCCTTCTGTATTTTCCCACCTGTATTCTTTACTACTTTTTTTCTCACCTAACCTTAAATTACTCTTTCTAAAAGTTTTTAAATTAGTAATTGAAGCTAAGTTCTTTATCCTTTTCCATAAATATATATATATATATGTCACCTTCCTCCAAATTTTAAGTTTTTGCTGTAACAGATGTTTCCCTTATTCTAACTTTATAATTCAGCACTATTTATTCACAATTTCCTGATCAAAGCTGAATTATATAACCATGGCTTTATAAGACCATCAATGAACTCAGCTTTGCCTATAACCATAATTCTACTTTCTTAATTTTATTTTTACCTCCAGCCATTTTAGGCTTATATCAAGGTATTTGCTACCTCTGCTCACCTTTGTGTTGGAATGTTCTGCATTGTCCCTTGAAGATTCACATTCACCCTTTTTGAGTCAGGACAGTGATGTAATCTCACCTTCTGGAAAACTGGCTCTATCACTTATTAGCTGTTAATATTAACTTATTAGATAATAATAAGTTTACTAGCTTATTATTATCTATTAGTTACCTTCAATAACTTGATTTCTCTAAGCCTCAGTTTCTTTATATGTGTTGGTAAATTTACTTATATAGGATTGTTATAATACAACTCTAAATTCATTAATATTTTTGGTAAAGTTTGTAAAAATACTAGCTGCTCAAAAATACTAGTTTTAAAAGAATAATAATTGTATTTGTTATTTAACATTTTTCAGAAATTACTCTATGATGAGCCTTCCACCCTAAGTCCCAGAATTATTGCTTGTTTATTAAATTCTGCCTCTATCCCCATACTTACACATGAAAAAAATTCAAATTTATAATATTATGTGAAAAACGTCTCCCTGTGGACTGTGAACCTCATACGACTACAGCTTATGTAAAATTTATCCTTGAACCATCAGTACAAATACCTACATAAGTTGGTGATTTTCTTTTTTTTTTTTTTATAATTAAGCAGATTCTATACTAAAAGGAGTGAAAGTAGGCATCAAGCTGTTCTCATCCTACATACCTTCCTATAAATACATTTGAGTTCTTTCATAAAGGATGTGTTTATCCCAGTTTTACCACATTGATCTTGGAAATGAAAAAAATGTTCTTTCCCTAAACCTTGACTAAGTATGTTTCAAATCTATTCCTGAGTTCAGGTAAGTGTGAGATAAGTGACCTGTCTTTATTGAGAGGATAGACACTATGTCATTCTAGCTTTCTTGAGTCAGAATGGAAAACCAAGTTCAAGTCAGAGTATCTATATGGGTTTAGCTGGATACAGACTAAACATCAGGTCTATGCACTTGTCAGGTTCAAACTGTTTTCTGAAAGTCAGGTTAAAAAATAGTACTGAATTAGAAGGTCAAATTGGTATCTAGGGAACCAAAAAATTGATTTATTTTACAAAAGAGATATTTTCTTTCATTTACTGAAAGCATTTGTTGTGTGATATCTTGGGATATGTGGTTAAGAAAGAAATGAAGATCTAAGTTTGACAATGCTTTTTTAAAAGGGTGTTTGATGTATTTACTGAGATAATGGAAAAATACAAAAATTGGTTCTAATGAGTATTGCCATTCTACTATTTACTTTTAAAATGCTTATTTGTAAATGTGCTTACCATGCTTAACAAAAGTTTGGTTTTGATGATGATTTCCTGATAAAATAATATTTATTGACCGTACCTACTCTGGAGAGATTCACAGATTCAGTAAAGAATTGTGGCTTTCAAAAGTGCTGTTTTTTACACTAGCAACTCTTCTTTCTGTTATATTAATTTAAAATATTTTATTTCCATCACAGTTTATGTCTTATTTAACAGACAATTACACACTATAAAATGTATGTGGTTGTCTTTGCTGCTATTTACAAACATTCTAGTTCTTTTCCCTTTTTAGGTACATGGTGGGAATGTATTTACTCATGTTTTTGATGTTAAACATGACCATGTGACTTAGTCTGATGAATGAAATGTTTGTTGCTTATGAATGGACATATCAAGAATCTGTGGTATTTGGCCAGGTGTGGTGCCACAAGCCTATAATCCCAGCACTTTGGGAGGCCAAGGAGGGTGGATCAGTAGAGGTCAGGAGGCCAAGATCAGCCTGGCCAACATAGTGAAACCTAGTCTCTACTAAAAATACAAAAATTAGCCAGGCATGGTACTCGTTGCCTGTAATCCCAGCTATTCTGTAGGCTGAGGCAGGAGAATCACTTGATCCCAGGAGGCAGAGGTTGCAGTGATCCAGATTGTGCCACTACACTCCAGTCTGGGGGATAGAGTGAGACTCCATGTTAAAAAAGAAGGAAGGAAAGAAAAATAAAAACAACAACAACAAAAAGAGTGGACAGCATGAACTACGATATGCCTTTCCTTTTGTATGTGGCTTAAAACAAACCACATTTATAATTTCCCAGTTTCTATGAGTCAAGAGTATCAGCATGGCTTAACTGAGCCTTCTAGTTAGGGTCTTAATCATCTTGAATCAAGGTGTCAGCCAGGCTGCATTGTCATCTGGAGGTTTAAGTGAGGAAGAATCCATTTCTAAGCTCATACAGGTTTTTGGCAAAATTGATCTTCCTTGTAGCTATAGAACTAAACGTTCATGATTCTTGAGTGCTGTTGGGTAGGGGACATTGTCAGCTCCTAGAGGCTGCCAGCAGTTCCTCTCAGATAGGCTCTTCCAATATGGATACTTCTTTCATCAAGTCAGCAAATAGAGCTTCCAGAAAGCAAGTCTGTTAGCAAAGTGGAGTTTCTTGATTGGTAATATAACGTCACACTCTGAGTGGCATACTGTGCCCTTTGCCACATTCGACTGGTAGTTGAAAATCACAGGTCTCAGTTACTCACGGGGAGTAAATCACTGGTCATGGTGCGCTAATGTAGAGAGTCTGCATGAATCCACCACACACGAGCAATGCCCACTTATCAAACTCTGCTAGGTTTGCAACCTGAGTGAGAAAGAAAGTTTCATTACATTAAACTGGAGATTACTTAAGTTTTAGGAAGTCACCCTCATGGCTTCTCAAAAACTTCCTACAGACAGACATAAAAACCAGGGACTGACTGGGCACAGTGGCCCATGACTGTGATCTCAACACTTTGGGAGGCCGATGTGGGCGGATCTCTTGAGCTCAGGAGTTCAAAATCAGCCTGGGCAACATGGTGAGAACCCATCCCTACAGAAATAAAAAACAATAGTGGGAAGTGAGGGAGTGCACCTGTAGTCCCAAGTACTTGGAGGCCTGAGGCAGGAGGTTGAGGTTGCAGTGAGCTAAGATCATGTCACTGTATGCCAGCCTGGGTTGCAAAGTGAGATACCCTGTCTGGAAAAAAAAAAAAAAAAAATGACAGAAAGAAGAGAAACAAAAGAAAAGAGAAATTAAGAAGAAAAGAAAAGAAAAAGAGAAAATGACAGACACCAAGGATCTAGTTGTGGAAGGACTGTGCTATGAATATCCCTTTTCCCACCTCTACTTCTGCCTACATCCATCACCTTTAACACACACATTCCTTGCAATGAATTCTTTCAGTTCTTTCTCCCTCCTGGCTTTTCCTCAGACAGAGATCAACATATGCACTCTTATGTTCTTAAAGATTCCTTGAAATACACCCATCCTCCTTCGGACTCCCTAGAATAGCTTCTCTAACCACCTTCCTCATAACTAAGTTTCATGCCCGCCTTCTAATGTCCTCTGTCATAATGAATTATAATTGCCACTTATTGCTTTATTTTCTTTCCCACTAGACTGGAAGCTCATTGTGCACAGGGACCTTATGATGTTCAGAGGCGAGGGCAGGTCCTGGTATGAGTCATTCTGTACATGTTATTAAAACAATGAAAGTTGTTAATAGTAGCATAAAAATTCAGTTCGTTCACTGAATCGGCCAGCCATTTGGCTTTATTGACTCTTTTTTGCTCTGATGCCTGTTGAAAAAGAAATGGCGTGAGTTTCTAGCTAACAGAGTGTGCAGTTGAATTTTGATTTTCTCTATGGATTTGTGCCAAGGAGCTCAGGAGAGAGCCACGCTTTCATACAGCACAAATGAGTAGCTGAAAATGAACTTCAGCCCACGATAATAAGCTAACACATTGGTACACCATCAGAATTATTTCTTCAGTCTTCTGTGTTTATTGGTTTCTGTATATCACCCACAATATTTTCTATTGAAGAAAACCTTCAGAATATTTAGCTAATAATGCCAAAGCCCCATGGCGGCATTTTTTAGTAGAACCTTGATTTCTAAGTTTAGTGTAAAAGAAGACTATCATATAGAAGAATAACTCCATTTGGAAGAATTAAACAAAAAGGAAAATCCTGTTACTTTGGTTCAATAGGAAATACTGCAGGATTTTGGCAAGTAACTTTAAAAGGTAAGGTTTTGGAGATTTTCCAGGATATTTTACTTAGGCTTAAACCTTATTTCTAGAGAAAATGTCTTCAGACAAATAACTTTTGAGACAGAGACATATTATATTAAATAAACCCAGTACAGCATTATCCTGTGTGGATGACAGTATATTTTATGTAAATTTTCAGATTTAATCTATTAGATAGATTACTTATCTGTGTGACTTTCCAGAGTTCTTCATCTCAGAATATTAATATTAAAATAATTTAACAGCAACCCAAAAATGCATATAGAACTGTGTTTCATACCTTACAGTTATCTGATATATAATTGTATATAAAAATATAATTATATTAGTTGATGCTGGTAAGGCTTTCTAATTCCCTTATCACTAAAAGAAAAATCAGTGAAAACCTTTAACTAATTTTGGTCGAATGACTGAATTGCTTTTCCTTTTTCATCTTCTTGCAGCTTCCAAGTTTTCCTCATTTCCTTCTGCTGTCCTGAGCTGCTGGTATCCCTTGCTTGTTTACATTGGGATTCTGTAGTCTTGTCAAGACTCATAAGAAGGAAAGGTCAGCCTTACCAACGTTGCTCAAAATTCATGTCATCTTTAGTCTTTTAACCATATTATTCCTACAGAAGTTTTGCCTTTCTCGATTACATAGTTCTAAAATGGCTGCTTATCATTCCATTTTGCAGAGAAAAACTTTGTTTTTCATTTGCAGCATTCTTTACTTCTTACCCTATTCTGAGTGCTCTTTTTGCTTCCCCTTTTTACTCTGACAGAAGAGACATTTTAACTAAGTTCTTTTGGGCATTGACAATAGTTTCTTTGTTAACTTGGAAACTTAACATTTTGGACAAAAATATGGCAATGGTGTCACTTCCTGTGTAACATCATGCTAGTTCCTGTATAACCATACCATTCTTGTGGCAATATCATTAAATGTTCCTACCCACTGGACTGTGACAGCTCATACAAATTTTATTTAATCATTTTATACCCAGCACTGTATGAACTGCCCTTTTCCTAGCTTTTGTTAAGAAACCTTGGTAGGCATATCATACACATATCCAATTAATTAAAATAAGGTCAAAGTATGTCTGTGCATAAACTCAACTGCCTACTTTAAAATTATTAGATATAATGTACTTACAATTCTTCGAACCCCCAAAGTAAATGCCAAGTTGACTTTTTGAATTTATTTTTTTGCAGAATGGTAGCTTCCCCACCTCTTAGATGCATTTTAAAATATGGCGAATACGTTTACTGTTAATTTTTTAAATTTTGATTTGTTTTCTACTCCTAGCTTAAACATTTAATAGTACAGTGGAACAAGTAAGAAATATGCATAATGCCATTTATTGGGCTTTCCCTGTATTAAACATTGTACCTGACATTTTGTGTACATTAACTTAATCTTCAAAAAGGCTACAATGCAGAAGTGATTTCCATTTTTTAGATGAAAAAGCTGATACTCAAAGAAGTTAAGTAACTTTTCCAGAGTATCAAATATCAGGTGACAAAACTGATTTGAACAATGGTAGCTCACTTCTAACCCCAATTCACCCTAAGGTGCCTCTTCATGTAATACTATATTATATGTAGCTTATTTGTTTTTATGATAATGGGGTAGGTAAAGCTATTTTGGAATCCAACCCAAAACACTGCAATGCCTAAACCTACCACGACTTTATTTCTGTGTCCAAGGTTTTGTTATATAATGTAATTTTTCTGAGGATTGCTTTTTAAATACAGGAAAAGAGAAAAATAGCATGTTAAATCATGTTAGAAAATACAAATGTAGTACTATATCCTAGATAATGTGCTAACACTTTATATACTTTATGTGTTCAGTCAAAGGATACTACTAATAATATGGTTTTAGTCATTTAACTATCATTACTAAACACCTTCAAAGTTCTAGACATTATATTGGATATTAAGAATATAAAGATAAGTGGAGTAAAGCACAAATCCTCGAGAAAATTAAAGTGCAGTGAAGACAGGATACATTCTCTATGTATATCACTTATATAAAGTTGTCAAAGTGACTTTTTGAATTACACCTGGAACCATAACAGCCAAATTTTATAGTGGAGGACCCTGGAAAAGGAAATTGGGGACAGTTTCTATAATCAAGAGGGGAAATACCAATAGAAGTGAAACAGATTTTATGTTCTCCCTGTTCTCTGCTGAGACTTACGGTGGCCTACTTAGCAGTGTTAACTCTGTCCAACATCTAGAGAAACCTCTTGGTAAAGGAGCTGCCAGCCTTCAGAGGAGCCTGATAAATATTTTTTTCTTCCTGAAGGCTTGCAGTTGGTTTTCATTCTAGCATTCTAAGAAATTCTATAGACTTTCTGCAGTTTAGCATCCAATATATATGTGTCACCATTTAACATACACAAGAATACACATGAAGATATACTTTTTCAATCTACATGTTTTCTTGAAAAGAATATTTAAGAGTATCATTGTGTTAGGAGTTCAAAGTTCTTTTCCATTTTTTTCTGATTTATTTTGGTTTGCAGAAAAAATGAGAAAAAAATGATGTGAAAGCCACAGAACTCAAAATAAGAGATTTATGAAAATCCACTTAAGTTTGAGACTATAAACCACTATAATTCTAAATTTCAAAAAAGTTTTGTGCTCAACACAGTGTCTAGAAAATTCAGGACTTAAAAATTTCCTAATTTCAATTAAATAAATGCATTACCTGGTATCCCTTCACCAAGCATGAAATAGTTATGTAAATTTACTAGTAAAAATGTTAAATAAGGTACTTATTCTAGTAATCTTTAAAGATGCTTGAAATTAAAAGTAACTTTTATTTCTTGGTCTCTCATTGAAGATCTATCCATTAAACATTTATTAGCTATGTCAGATATTGCATAAGGCCACATTGAAGCTCTGAAGGACATGTATTTTTTCAACCCAGATTTCCAAAAGTGTTTTATTGACTTTTGCAGTTAAGCTCCAGCCTCAAAATTTTCTGAAGGACAGAGGTATAATGTGTTATCTATTGCCTGGGAATATTGAAAAATGAAATGTATAATAGGAATATATACTTTACACTTAACATATGGAATGACAAAGCATCCATCTCAAGTATGACTAAATATTAATAAATCACAATCTGAACAGAAAATCAAAGAAGCAAACAATTCTATTATGCAAATGGCAGAAATTTATGGTGCAGTTAGAAAATAACAATCTCTAAAAATAAATGTTTGTAACAAGCTATCTCATGCATATAACTAGATCAACAATCTATTCCATATTCCTGTGAAGCTTGCCAACAGATCTAAGACGCAGTTAAGAAGTTAAGATATTTAAAGACTTTATCTGTTTTATATTGTTTCCTCTAAGGTCATATTATTACTGAAATAGTGTATGTGTGTGTGTATGTGTGTGTGTGTGTGTATGAGATTCCTGTAATATACATTTTTCTCATTCAAAAGCCTGATTCTGAAACCTGAATTTCCCAAAACATTCTGATAGAGAGACAAATCAGTTTCCTAGAGTTAAATGGAACAGTAGAATCATGTATTTTAGATTCAGAATTTTCTTCCACAGTGAGATTAATTTTCCAGCCTCTCTCACTCATTCATTGCATATTTATTGGGCATTTTTTATTTGCCAGTGCTTACACTGAGCAACATAAATATAATATTGAGTGAAAACAGATATGATCTCATGAAGGTATAGTCTGGTGGAGAAATACTTTACTCGAATCATTATATATGTAGAATGTAATTATCAGTTGTGGGAAGGGCTGTGAGAGAGGGGAATACGATACGATAGGTGGCATTGCCTTAATTAGGAAAGTCAGTAAGAGCTTATCTGAGGAAGGGATGATTTGAATCTGAAAAGATCCAACAGACAGTCCTGCACTGGCCAGCCCCACCTCCATCTCAAATGAATAAAATGAAGATTTTTCAAGAAGAGTTGTGTGAGTGTCTACCCGAAAGAGGGTCTGGGTGTATGAATTAACTGTGATCATGGCATTCTGTGAACAAGATGTAAGTGACTACTTCCATGCCCCAAAATCTTGGAACGCAATACCTGAAGAGACTATTAAGGGCTAACTTGAAACCACTTTTGAGAGGATAAGATGGAAGCTGAATAATTATTCTCAGCCTTCACTGCAGATAAAATAAAAGAAAATTAGTCAAAATTACATCATTTTTATTTAAAGAAGATAGCACCATGCATTAACAAGGCATATATGCAATGCCTAGAAGTCATTCAGAATATGCGTCGAGAATAAAAAGAGTTTTATCTCCCCAGAACTGTTCTTGCTTCCCTTCTGCTTCCATTTTTCTTTAATGGTCCAACAGCCTCAGGATCATTGGAGCTCAAAAACAGAGTCACCATCTATAACATTGCTATGTTTAATCAGTGGCCAAGTCCTATGTATTCTATCTTAATGATATCCTTCTTATTCTACCATCACTGCTGTAATTTGGGCCTGCAATACATTTGAGCTACAGTATGCTAATAGGCTCCTCAGTGGTCACTGTAGCTCAGACTGTCATTCTCATCATTCATTTTGAGCATTGGAACTAATGTTCTCTCCTTAAAATGCATCTCTAGTCACAAGACATCCTTTCACAGACTTCACTTAGTAGGCAATAGGGAATGTTCAAAGTTTTAAACCCCATTAGGCTATAATTCATGCTTGTTCTCAAGAACTATTTACAACTTATATTGTTTTATCTCAATAAAAACATATTCCCATAACACATTTACTGAATAGATATTTATTGGGCATCTACTGTATGCTAAAAATGAGAGATACAAAAATAGAAAAAAAAAGAAAGTTCTCTTTCTATAGCTTGCAAATTAGCAACTTATACATTTGAATACAAACATTTTCATAGCAAATACAGCTATAAAAAAGCTAAATGTCATGGAGATGTAGAAAAACGTTATTCTGGTCTAATTCATTCTGTGATATTTCTTCTTTTGAGTTTTCTGTTCCGAGTGTATCAGAAACGGCCTAATTTCTTTAAAGTATGTTTAGATACGAGAGTAATGACTACATTATGTTAGGATTGTAATTACTTCTCTTTGTTGTCTCTGGCTTTGCACATGATTTAATTATGTTACTGACAAATTGCTGTATCATGGTTATTTTCAAAACAACAGCATATTCCACTGATGCTTCCTTTTGAGGACCACAGGTATTTTTAGGTGCTATTGTTTATTACAAATTTATGTTTAGCCTATTTTATAGATATATGTACCCATGTTTTGCAAATGAAGAGGTGACACTGTTCTTTCTCTGGCTTTTCATTTAATTTGAGATAATCTATATTTAATTTGCTGTTAGTTATATTATAACTAATAAGCTGATATTTATTATCTTATAACTACTAAATTTATATTTATAGCTAATATAAGCAATAAATTTAGTTATAAATTTTAATTTATAAATTAAATCGAGTAAAGATATTCAATTTAGGCTGGGCACAGTGGCTCAAGCCTGTAATCCCAGCACTTTGGGAGGCCGAGACAGGCAGATCACGAGATCAGGAGATCGAGACCATCCTGGCTAACACGGTGAAACCCCATCTCTACTAAAAAAGATACAAAAAACTAGCCGGGTGAGGTGGCGGGCGCCTGTAGTCC
Organism: Rhinopithecus roxellana; assembly: GCF_007565055.1. Lineage (NCBI taxonomy): Eukaryota > Metazoa > Chordata > Mammalia > Primates > Cercopithecidae > Rhinopithecus > Rhinopithecus roxellana. Next base: position 38,131,718 of record NC_044568.1, on the reverse strand, counting down.
CAGCTACTCGGGAGGCTGAGGCAGGAGAATGGCGTAAACCTGGGAGGCGGAGCTTCAGCCCAGGCGACAGAGCAAGACTCCGTCTCAAAAAAAAAAAAAAAAAGATATTCAATCTATAGCTAGCAAATTTAGCTTACTTTTCTGTTCAGTGGTAATCAGATATAAAAATAAAGATACGCACATACAAACCTATATACTTATAAACACACAATAGTTTGTATGGATGCTTGAATTCAAAGTTATTGATTCTGATCTTTCTCTAATGCGACTTTCAAAATAGGCCTATGAAATGAATGATTTGTCCAACTTCCTATAGAGGTTAGAATTCAAATGAAAATCCACAGCTTTCAAGACTTTCTATGTTCTTGGGAAGGATCTCAAATTAAAGGAATGGCATGATCTCTTCCCCTGCTCCACTTCTAATCCCTGGAAATGAACATTTTTTAAAGAGCTCATTCTGCTAAAACATAAGTTTTGTGACAATATGATTTACTTCAAATGGTATGGATTTCAATCCAGGCTGACCTAAATTTGAATCTATTGTTTCTGTTCCTTAGCTCTGTGATATTTTTACAGCGGTTCAATCTCTCTAAGTTTCAGAGTATTTTTGAAAAAGTAGTCACAATATCCACTTCAAAGTTCTGTTGTGATTTTTAAATGAGATAAATGTATTTAAAGCCCTTAGCATGTACAAAGCACTTAAAACACGTTTATTTCTGTCTCCCTATCTGGTATGTTTCTGTAAACAAGACATCATTTTGAAAACACTCAGTCATCTAACATTTTGTGTAAATAAAATATTTTCCTATTACCCCCAGCCTCTGACAGATTTAAATTCAAACTGAGATAAAGAAATCAAAGTGCTCAAGGGCAAAGGACAAGGTCAAATCTATGAAGCATAAGAATAGAATAAAAATCTTAACCCTTATCCCCAATCCTTATTCCTCAGAGGCTGTGAAACCACCTTTGCAAAAATTATAACAGTGAGAAAATTATGGCAGTGAAAGAGATCTGACCTAACCAACTCCATCTTGCCTTTAACCTCCAAATAGCCCTTAGTCATTCCTGGATGGAAGACCACTTTCAGAGAAACTTAGTTTATAGTTTAAATGATAATGACCCGTCCCCAAACTAAACTACCTTCATAAAACTAATGAAAGACCACAAGATTAGGATTATGAGAGGGGCCCGAATTCTGCTAAAGCTTAGATGTAATTAAAGAATTAACAGCCATTGTTCTGGAGGTCACAAAAAATTTGCAACTTTTCCAATTGCTCTTATAAATTAACACCACTGTTGCAGAACCTAAGGATGGCCTTTTGCGATGTCTTTTCAGACTTTCGCATTTCTGATGACTGGGTGACTCCAGATCCACGACTCATGACTTAGTGATCCTGTGGTCCCAACTCAGAAGCAGATTCAGCAAAGAAGGACTAGTTTCCATGTACCTATACCACACCACCAATCAGTATTCCCCACTTCCTAGTCTCCGCCCAGCAAACTCTCTTTAAAAAAACCCTAGCTCTGAATTCTGGGAGAGACTAATTTGCAAAATAAAACTCCGCTTTCCTGTTTAGCCGGTTGTATGCATATTGACCTTCTTCACTACTGCAATTCCCCTGTCTTGACAAATCAGCTGTACCTGGGCAGTGAGTGAGATGGACCCTTTGGGCGGTTACAGCTATGTCAACTGTTCAGGTAGTCATGCTGACTTCTTTGGCTACTGATATGCCATTAGGGTCTCCATAAAAGAACTGCTCAAGTGAGGCAAACTGGCCTGTGATAGTAATCCAGGTTTCAAAAGTACATAAGAAATTCCTTTAAAGCAGCTCATGTGCTGGAAGAATCTAGCACAGATTTAACAAAACAAGAAAACTAGGCCATAGCTCATTTAAGTCTGTAATTGCTTTGAGGTTCACCAGGAAACTGCGATCATAATCATAAAATATATTTTGCTTTGCTTTCTTTCTAAACCATTTTTTCCCTTGATCTCTCTTTTCCACTCCTTCCACTTTTCTGATAGATTCCAAAGACAGAAATACTAACGACTCTGGTGAGGTTAAATTATAACACATTTCTTTCTCTTCTTTGTTATAGTTGTATATTGTCAGATATTTTTATTTGTTTTTCATGCATTTATTTATCTTTAAATGACAATTGATTTGAATTGCAGGGAGATGTCATTGGCAAATAAGCATCGAATTGAGGACTAAGATACGGAGATGGAATTGTTCCCTTGACCCCCAGGCAGAAACTGGAGTGGCTTGTTTTACTCAGCCCACCACTGGCCACTCCTTGTGAGAGGGAGTCTGAGAGTGGGTGAGTGCAGGAACCCGAGCTAATGAATGCGGGGACTGGTCAGTCACTCTTCTCTGGCAGGAGCAGGCTCTGCACAGCCCCACAGCAGCATCCAAGTGTGTTACAACCAACGCTCTTTCAGCTCTGCTGTCTGGGGACATCCAAGCACCCAGCAGCTAAGTGGAGGGTCAAGGTGGCAGCCCTTGTCCTCTGGAAAGTTTCCTTGTCCAGTGTCCGGGAAGAATCCTTGTCCAACATCCAGGAAGAATCAGGTCACATGAACTGTTTGAAAGGTGATGAATGCAGAAGATTGTATTGAGTGGTGGGTGGCTCTCAGTGGAAAGGGAGGCTGGAAAGGGTATGGGACGGTGATCTTTCCTTGAAGCCCAGCCACCTCTGCCTGGGCCCTTCACCAAAGCCACACCATCTGAAGTTAGCCGCTTCTATCCGTAGTTTCTGATGCTCAGTTGCTTCTTTGCTCGCTGCTCAGCCACTTGCTTGTATCCTTAACACCCAGTCACTTGTATTCTTGATGCTTAGCAGCTTGTGTTGCTGTGCCAGCTAAAGTCTTTTATGGGCACAGGATATGGATGGGACAGGCCAAAAAAAGCAACATTTGGACGGAAAAATGGGGTCAGCTGTTTTCACTGAGGGCTGCAGTTGTACGTTTAAATGTGGGGTTTAGCCAGAAGCCCAGCCCTTCTGTATTAATACTGTGGGGGCTATAGGCCCTTGGCCCCCTAAAGATTGGCTTAAAAAAAAATCACTGATGTGAAGCAGGTTAATTAATAGGAGAAAAGGCATACAAATTTATTTACTGTGCATATATAGGAGACTTCAGAATGAAGACCCAACTTCCCAACGAGTTACAGAAACTTATCCTGAGGTTATAGAAGAAATGGAGACTTGATCCTGATAAAACTGATTATGGGAGAGGAGAGAAGAGGAATTCTACTGAGAGGCAATATACGATTGCTAGGGAATGTGGTTAAATTTAGGAACAGAGATTAACATGTAAATAGATTTCTTTGGAATTCAAATGATCCATAGAGACAGTCATTATCCTCATAAAAAGGATCTGCTCAGGTGTGGTCGCATAGAGGCCTTATTTTCTGCAGTAGAATAATGAGATAACAGAGAGAGGAAGAAAAACAATTGCCCTTCTTGGTGGATCTGGATTTTAGGTAGATAAAGGAACTTTATTTTCTTTCGGAGAGATGGTATGTGAGGAAAATCAGAGATACCTTGATGTTTCCTCAGTTTAGCATGTCACAGTGTCATATTTTGGGGTCTTGGTTTCTGAGTCCCAACACTGAAGACATAAAGGAAACAGTTTGTGCATGTGTGAAAACAAAAAGTTAAATGGGGAGGCTGAAATAATACATTTAAAAGAAGCAATGGGGTTTGATTTGTTATAATAAGTATCTCCATGTAGCTGTGGGAGCTTGTGAAGAAAGTTACTATGTTTTAGGTGTAGAGTGAAAAGGAACCTGATATCTCCCATCTCTTCTGAATCTGAGAAGACAATGGGGATTTGCTAGGAAATTCCTCTTGAGTAATGAGGAGTGCATAGTAAGTAATGTAATGGCTCTTCATAAAGAATATGAAAAGCGGGCCGGGCGCGGTGGCTCAAGCCTGTAATCCCAGCACTTCGGGAGGCCGAGACGGGCGGATCACGAGGTCAGGAGATCGAGACCATGCTGGCTAACACGGTGAAACCCGTCTCTACTAACAATACAAAAAACTAGCTGGGCGAGGTGGCGGCGCCTGTAGTCCCAACTACTCGGGAGGCTGAGGCAGGAGAATGGCGTGAACCCGGGAGGCGGAGCTTGCAGTGAGCTGAGATCCGGCCACTGCACTCCAGCCTGGGTGACAGAGCGAGACTCCGTCTCAAAAGAAAAAAAAAAAAAAAAAAGAATATGAAAAGCAAATGCAAAGCCAGGGAAATCAACATATTTGATGGGCTATGAGAAGTTTACAACAGTCAGTGGAGAGAGAGTAGTGGAGAGACAATTCTGTGCACCTTTTATTCAAAATTTTGTGAGAAACTGTCTACCTTTGTTATAGTAGGTGGCTTGTCAGACATGAGCAGGGCAGGAGAGCACCCCCCCTCGCCCCGCCACCGCCCCCCTGTCCCACCAGCAATGCCAGGTGGTGACTATCAGGTGATGGTCACCATCACTGATAACTGTCTCTCTAAAATAATAATTGGTCACAGCTGGAGCCAGAGCAAGGCAGTCTCCCAACAGATAGAAAAACCTGAAACTGGAGATTAGCAGCTTCCCAATAAGATTTCAGGAGCTGGGTGAGCAGGCTCAAGCATGCACAGTAAGAAGCACAAGGGCAGGGTTTAACTGGTATATGACCTTCTAGTAACATTTGACTGGTAAGGGAAGAATGCCTCAAGTGAGCATGTGTACAACTCCAGGAAATACACTGCATATGTGGCCCATCCCAAGTGCCAACAGGACACTGCTCACGCAGACAGCCCACCCAAAGGGAAGAATCAGTGGAGAAGAGACACAAGACCCCAGAAGTACAAGTACGCCAACATATAGAACCTGAAGTCAAAGGTCAAACAGGGCACTGGATCTCTTGAGTCACCCACTTGGCCATTTTCCAAGAGTACTTTACTTCTTTTTATTCCTGCTCCAAAGCTTTTTAAAAAACTTTCACTCCTGCTCTAAAACTGGGTCTCTGTCTCTCCTGCCTTATGACCCTCAGTGGAATTATTTCTTCTGAGGAGGCAAGAATTGAGATTGCTGCACTGCTATGGATTCACCACTGGTAACATCTCGGCCACTCACTTTCCACTCACCCTTTTCAACTCATACCACTTCAGTCAGGCTTTTGTGTTCAAACCACCCCACTGACATCACTTGTCAAGATTATTAAAAGGATGAAAGATACCAAGTGTTAGTGAGAATGTGGAGAAGAAACCCTTGCATACTGGTGGCTGGGGTATAAAATGGTGCATTTGTTGTGGAAAACAGTATGGAGGCTCGTCATACTGTTAAAATAGCAGTACCATAAAATCCAGCATTCCCTCTTCTCAGCATCTTTCCAAAGAGAAATGAAATCAGTATCTCAAAGGGCTATCTGCACTTCCATGTGCATTGCAGTATTATTCACTATAGCCAAGCTGTGGAATCAACCTATATGTCTATCGTAGATGAATGGATAAGGAGCATGTGATGTATATACACAGTGGAATACTATGCAGCCCAACAAAAAGGAAACTCTGTCATTTATAACAACATGGATAAACCTTGAAAACATTACGTTAGTTGAAACAAGCTAGCCATATTAAGACAAATATTGCATGATCTCATATATGGCATTGAAAAATGTAGAACTCACAAAAACAAAGAATAAAATGATGGTTACCAGAGGTTGGGTTGGAGAGGAGAGGGTTAGAGTGATACTAATCAAAGATTACAAAATTTTAGTTAGGAAAGAGAAATAAATTCAAGCGATCTACATTACAGCATGAAGACTACACTTAATAACAACATATTACATACTTGAAAAGTGCAGAAGGAGTAGATTTTAAGTGTTCTCATCACAAATAAATTATAAATATGTGAGATGCATATACTAATTAGCTTGATTTATCTATTCTACAATGTATACATATTTCAAAACATTATATTGTATGCCACCAATATATGTAATTTTTGTCAATTTAAAAAATAAATTAATCTTTTTAAAAAATTACCAGCGATCTCTAGGTTGACAATCCTGTTGTCAGTTCTACTCATCCAACCTCTTATCAGCATTTGACCGAATTTTTCTCTTTAAAGCAAATTTTTCACTTGGCCTTCAGGAGACACACTCCAAGTTTTCCTCCTGCATGACTGGTCTATTTTCATTTCCTTTGCTGGTTCCTCACCTCTTCCTGGCTTACAAATAACAGGATTCCCTGAGCTAGTCCCTGACTGTTCCCCACTCTACCATTGCACATTGCCTCAGAGTTCGCATTTTGTGTTATGGCTTTTGATTTAGATACCAGGAACTCTCACATTTACAGATCCATTCCTAAACCCCACACCCAGCCCCACACTTGTATGCTTAACTTGTATGCTACTACACGTTGGATATCGATGTCTAACTAACACTGAAAAATTATCATGTCAAAAAGAGAACTATTTGGGCAGGGTATGATGGTTCGTACCTGTAATCCCAGCAGTGTGGGAGGCCGAAGTGTGTGGATAGCTTGAGCCCAGGAGTTTGAGAGGAGCCTAGGCAACATGGCAAAATCTCATTTCTTAAAAAAAAAAAAAAAAAAAGAGAGAGAGAGAACTGTTGATATTTCCTATCTTAATATGTGCAAACATGTGCATGCCTACACACACACATATATACAGAGACACACACAGACAAAACTGTGTTACTATACAATTTTAGCACTTTCAGTAAATGAAACTTGAATAGATCTGGTCTGTGGGAGTCAATATTGACTTATGTTTTTTTCACATTCTAGTTGTTATTCATTAAAATGGTCCTGAATTCAACAATTTCTTATCACCACCATTGTTAGAAACCTCGTCAATCAATTACCAAATTTGTACCATATGTGCCTCTCAGTAAAAACAAACAAGCAAATAAAGCAGCATATTCTCCAGCAGATATATTTATTAAATTCTAATTATATATAATTAATATATTATATTCATAATGAAGTGAACAGAATTTTAAAATATTCTAATTTGTTTATTAAAGTCATATGGAAAACATTCTTCCTGACAGTAAAGTTAGTTACGATTTTAGTTACCATTATTTCATGAAAAAGACTTCATTATTTTTGAAAATCTTAGTTTAGTAATTTCAGATTAGAACCAGACTTTTTTTTTTTTTTTTTTTTTTTTTTTCTGTCTCACAAGCTGAAGGGCAGTGCAACCTGAAACTCCTGGGCTCAAGAGCTCTTTCTGTCTGAGCCTCCTGAGCAGCTAGGATTATAAGCATGCACCACCACATCCAGCTAACTTTTTTATGTTTTAAAGAGATAGGAGCTCTCTAAGTTGTCCATGATGGTCTCAAACTCCTGGCCTCAAGCCATCCTCCTACCTCTTTGGCCTCCCAAAGTATTGGGATTATAGTCATGTACCACTACACCTGGTCTGGTGTGCTATGGTGTGTATAGTTTATTTTTATTTTATTTTTAGTGGCTCCTATAACTTCAAAACAATTTTTTTAAATGATTTAAATTTTAAAATGTTTGACTGAGTTTCCTCTATTGTGTTCATTAGATGTATCAATTTATCCACCAATGGTGGGCTTTTTGCTGAAATGCCTTACTAAATCAATTATCTGTGCAAACTAATTAGAAGATGTTGTATCTTCATGGTTTTAACACACAGATTGGAAATGACAAGCTCTTAGAAGATGTGTAAGCTGGTTAGAAAATTCTAGGGCCAGGGTTTTAAATGGTACAGGTAAAAGAGATTTAATGGCACATTTAAGATACTTTTAGTAACAAAAGGCCATTAAATAGAAACATTTCAATCATCCATTTCCAAAGTGCTCTCTGAAGTGCACAATTTTTTAAGTTGTTACTTTCTCAGTCATTTTAAAACATAATTTGAAAGACCAAATTAAGATTGTTTCCTCAAAAACATATATTAAATGATTTAATACTAATATTTGCTACATGAAAGTGATCAAATCTGATATACTTGTCTTTTTGTAAAAAAGAAGTTTACTTTATCTTTGCATTTCATAACTCTTCATGTATTTGGACAGGAAACAAGTAAATTGCTGTGTATCTGTAAGATGTTCGTTGTCCCATCCATCTCATTAGAAGATGATGTAAAAAGTTCAAAACTAAATGAAAACCTTACATTAAACATAAAGACATTTTTTCTTTAGCATGTACATTGTTCTATATAGCAAGAAACTAAAGCAAATAAATGAATGAGGGAACAATTGGGACCCCTTGTGAGTGTCATACTGTTGAGAGACATTGGATGGCAGCTGAAATGTACACAACACTTGTGGATCAGGCTTTAGACCAACAGAGGGCACCAGTGCCAATCAAGATTGTAAACAATAGTAAGGCTTTATTTTTATTTTTATTTTTTTTTATTTTTGAGACGGAGTGTCGCTCTGTCACCCAGGCTGGAGTGCAATGGTGCTATCTCGACTCACTGTAAGCTCCACCTCCTGGGATCACACCATTCTCCTGCCTCAGCCTCCCGAGAAGCTGGGACTACAGGTGCCCACCACCACGCCCTGCTTATTTTTTGTATTTTTAGTAGAGACGGGGTTTCAACGTGTTAGCCAGGATGGTCTCGATCTCCTGACCTCATGATCTCCCTGCCTCAGCCTCCCACAGTGCTGGGATTACAGGCCTGAGCCACTGCACCCGGCCTAGTAAGGCTTAATTTCTTAAACAGCATTCTAAATGGAAGTCCTAATATAGCTTCTTTTTTTACCATTTTGTTTTACCTTGTGTCACTGGCATTCTTGGGGAGCATGCATGTTATATTAATGACTAAAAGTTAATGCAATAACCTCTATTCGGCAGACGGAATCATTTTTAAAAATACGTATATACACCTGTCATCAGAAAAATGCAAATTAAACGTCAAAATGCTCTTCAGAATAGTTAAAATTGAAAAGATGTAAAATATTATGTTAATTAGAACATGGGACGAAAAGAACCTTCATAAACTGCTGGTATGAGTAAAAATTGGTATAACTGTTTTAGAAAATTGTTCAGTAGGATCTACTAAAGCAGAACATATGCATCCTTAAGATTCAACAATTCCACTTCTGTCCAAAAGAAATGTGACCTTCTACCCAAAAAAAGACCTTCATAGCAGCACTATCTTCAAATGACAAAAAAAAGTGAAACTATCCAAATGGCTATTAAAGAATGGATAAATTTATACCAGTATATTTCTGTAATGTAACACTACAATGTGATGAATAGAGTTCTAACTATTGCTACACAAAATGATGTGAAAATAAAAACCTTATGGATATGTTAACCAAAAGAAACCACATATCAAAGAATATATAGTCTCAGATATTATTATGACTAAACTATGTCCCCTCAAAATTTATATCTTCAGGACCTAAACCCCGATGTGACTACATACGTTTGGAGATTGAGCTTATAGATTACATAACAGCTGTTAAATAAGGTTTAAAGGGTGGTGCCCCAATATAATAGAACAGATATCCTCATAACAAGCATAAGAAACACTACAGCTTTCTGTCTTGCGCACATTCACAGAGGTAAGGCCATGGGAGAACACAGTGAGAAAGTGGCCATCTCCCAGCAAGGACTAGAGCCCTCACCAGAACCCAAATCTACCAGCACTTTGATCATGGACTTCTAGCCTCTGGAAATATGAGAAAATCAATGTCTGTTATTTAAGCCATCCAGTTAAAGGGGTTTTAATATGGGAGTTGAGACTACTAGTACAGATTTTGGTAACATGAAGTAGGGGATAGTGCTGAATAAATTTAAAAATGTGGAATAGGCTTTGGAATAGGGTGGTGGGTAGAGGCAAGAGTTTTGAGTTGCTTCCTAGAACGGGCTCAACTGTCTTAAAGGGAGTGTTGGTAGAAATATGAATGAACTACACAGGAGTATATAGATAGCCTCATGAACAGAATGTTGGTAGAAATGTAGGCATTAAAAGCCATTCTGGTGAGGCCTCAGACGGAAATAAGGAATATGTTAGAAACTGGAAGAAAGTTGATCCTTGTCATAAACTGGCAAAGAGCTTGCCTCAATTGTGTCCTAGTGTTTTGTGGAATACAGAAATTGTGGAATACAGAAATTGTGGAATACAGAAATTGGATATTTAGCTTAGGACATTTCCAAGCAAAGTTTTAAAGGCATGGCTTGGTTTCTCCTTATCACATAGAGTAAAATGCAACAGGAGAGAAATAAACTGAAGAACTCGTTAAGCAAACAGGATCAAGAACTTAAAGATTTATAAAATTACCAACTTACTCATGTTGCAAAAAAAGAGAAAGCATGTTCTGAAGAGAACGCTAAAGCTGAGACTGAACAACAATTTCATAGGGAGATGATATGATTGTGAAGCATGGATTTATTCAACCACCTCAACAGAAGCCAGAAATAGACATGGGATTATACCAGCAAAAACTCTACCAGGTGGGACTAAAGGGGCGAAGAAAATGTGATGGAATGAAGGAAAGCTGTTGTGTTTATGAGGTTCTAAAGAATGGGACCCTAGATCTATCCAGTTGTGTATATGCATAATCTTTCAAGAAAAGGAAAGCACGGACCCACAGTGATTCAGAAATCTTTAGGGTTGCCACTCCCACCACAAGCCTAAGGGGGGATGCTGGTTTCTTCTTGGTTTCAAAGAGTAGATCTATTGCCTTGAGTCTAGTGCCTCAACTCTGGGGATGCCATAAAAGGCCATGGGGACAGGGTGCTATCCAGAGCTCAGGGATAAGGGCCACCACATAGGAACATGGGGTTGATGCTGCCACCTCAGCATCAGAAGGTGGGGCACTGGGTCAAGGATGATTATTCCCGAACTTTAACATCTAATGCAATTTACCTTGCTAGGTTTTGAATTTGCTTAGGGCTTATCATCCTTCTCTTCTTTCTGATTTCTCCCTTTTATAATGAGAATGTCTTTTATGTCTGTCCCATTATTGTATTTTGAAAGCACATAATTTGTGTAGTTTTTTTAAAACACAGTTTTACTCTCATCGCCCAGGCTGGAGTGCAGTGACGTGATCTCCACTCACTGCAACCTGTGCCTCCCAGGTTCAAGCGATTCTCCTGCCTCAGCCTCCTGAGTAGCTGGGATTACAGGCAGCCACCACCACGCCTGGCTAATTTTTTGTGTTTTTAGTAGAGACAGGGTTTCGCCATGTTGGGAAGGCTGGTATCAAACTCCTGGCCTCAGGTGATCCACCTGTCTCCACCCCACAAAGCACGGGGATTACAGGCATGAGCCACCATGCCTGGCCAGTTCGTCTAGTTTTGTAGGTTCATACAAAGAGGAATTTTGCCTCAGACTGAATTGTACTTCAAGTCTCATCCCTATCTGATTTAGTTGATATTTAGATGCTATTTTTGGCTTCAAACTTTAGAGTTGATGCTAAAACGGATTAATACTTTTGAGGCTGTTAAGATGGAGAGAATGCATTTTGCTTGCAAGAGGCACATAAATTCTGAGGGGATGGCAGAGGATAAAATGTTACGGACTTAATTGTATCTCCACATCACTGCTCCCCCCAACCTACTACCACCAAAATAATATCTTAAAGCCTTAACCCCCAATCTGGCTGAATTTGGAGCTAGAGAGTATAAGGAGATAATAAAGGTTAAATCATGTTATAATCCATTGAAACTGATGTCTTTATCAGAAGAAAGATAGACACTGGAACTCTCTTTCTCTCCATGTACACACAGAGAACAGATCTTGTGAGAACACAGCAAGAAGGAGGCCATCTACCAGCCAGGAAAAGAGCTTTTATTAGAAAATGACTATTGTGGCACCTTGATCAAGGACTTCTAGCTTCCAGAACTGTGGGAAAATAAATGTATGTTGTTTCAGCCATAGAGTTAGTGGTACTTTGTTATGGCAGCCTGAGAAGACTAATGCAGATACTATTTATCTATGATGATAGAAGTCAGGGTACCCAAGTAACGAACATTTGGCACAAAGGAGCACCATGGAACCCCCTGCATCTCTGGTTTCTGTGTGTTGGTTACATGAGTATGTTACATTTATAAACATTTTTCAAGCTTAGCATTTTTTGTTGTGTGTATATGTCCATAAAATACATATGTATGCATGTCGTATATTAGGGTTATGTGGGTGTTTGTGGGTGTGTATTTGTATCAGGTGAAAGGAAATTGAGTTTCAAATGTCTCAGTAGATATTATCACGTTCAGAATAAAATACAAACTCTTAACTCTAGGCTATGAAATTCAACATGATAAAGCTCCTTCATATTTTGACTCCTCTATATTCCTAACACCTTCGCTATCCTCTCTGCTCATTCACATCAGCCACACTGAACTTCTTGCTAATCTTTGAAAATGTTTTCATGGGGGCAAGATTCTCAGCTGTTTCCTCCTCAACTCTATTGCCATTAATTAAAACAGTGCCTGGCTTGGAATAAGTGCCCGTTAAACATTGAGGGAATGGAATGCGAAGACTTTTGATGGTCAACTTGAACACAGCAATAAAGAACCATCATTCTCTAGCTCCCACATGTGAATTTTAGCTCGCTAAATAAAATTCCTAAAACTCTTCTGTGATTTTTCTTTGCTAACAGGGCAGTTTTTAATTTTACTTCAATCAGAAATGATATAACAGCTTAAAAAAAAAGTGGAGAGTAGAATGGCTGTTTTAAACCCATCCCCCCAAACATTTACGTATTAGACACTGCTTTTAGTATTCCTCAAAGCATTGGCTTTTATGTCGTCTAAAGTCAGACAAATATTCTTACCTAATTAACAAATATTGCAATGATATTTTAATCTTATTCAACCTGAGATTCAGAAGTATGAAATAATTATAAATACAGTTTAAAGGTATCCTGCTGGCAGTCATTCTTAGTGCAGAGATCTATAAGTTTCCAAAAGACATGTATTGAGAATATAGTTAAAATAATATCTATAGGGAAAAATTACTTCTCCAATAAAATGAGTCTTTCTTCCATTGGCCATATGTTCCCACAGCTAGGAGATTTCAGAAAATTGAAGACGGCACAAGTTTAGTGTAAGCTAATACCAGGGGTGAGGGGGAGCTAGGTGAGAAATTTTCCTTTGCAAGGATGGCATTTCCCACAGTTCTGCCCCCTTGCTTTGCAGAAGTATGGGATCCATCCGGCCACAGTTTGTGGATACTGAGGGAGGAATGCAGTTTGGAGGAGTGAGGTGCTGAGTTTGGCATGACTCAGTGCCATCTGCTCACTCTTGGAATCCACAGATGTTCCATATCAAAAACTGTGTAAGTTAAGGCTTAACATGCTTGGTGGGCACTCAGACCCCCACCCGCCAGAGCATCTCTGTAGGTAGGCAGTGGCAGAGTGACAAGGAAGGAAGCATCCCTTCTGAGTCCGATGCAGGAGAGACATTGAGAAGAAAGGAGTCTCCTGCTTCCTTCAACAGCCCACTTTGCCAACAAGCACATCTGAATGACTTGAGCTTAGAAGCAAATTGTACACCATGGAGAGAGTCAAGTATGGTGGATTGAGCGTTGCACAATGAGTTCAAAAGATTTGGCCACTGTTCCTGGATCCATTACTGATTCCCTTTGTGACCTTGAGGAGGTCAGATAACTTCTCTGTGCCTTCGCTTTTCTCCTTCCAAAAACCACCAGTTTTTCTTGCTCCTCCGTACTTCCCAGCAGGATTTCTTTCCTGCATCTATTTGAATTTTTGATGTGTAAACTCTTCCAGAAAATCTTGGGGGTTCTGATAAGCTCCATATATCATCGTAAGAAATATATTGAAATACCTAGCTTCATAATTGTGTTAAAACTGATTTTATCAATGTGATGTCTGTTCACAAATTTTGTTTTTAAAGAGCAAACTATGATGTTAAGATAATACTAAATGTTGGGTTCTTTGGGACTCTATAATATAAATATATATATATAATAAAAATATTTTGTATTTTATTATTTTAATCATAAACAGATTTTTGCTAGCTATTTATCATTTCTTGATTTTGTTTACCACAATACAGTCAAATATAACAAAAGTAAATATAGCCTAGCCTCTCAACTGGTTACATTTGGGTCTTGTATCAAAACATTTACTGAGAGAATACTCTGAATTTTCTGGCCATTCGGTTTAAATTTTCTTGCATGTAATGTCAGCCTTCTAGTCATTGAGTTAACCATGTTGTGAGATTTAAAAGGTGGCCAGGGCTTGTGAAACATGATCATGACTTTCCTAGAATTTTGAGGAATGAAAATGAAGTTCCTATTGAAAGTTCTTCTTCCCTCATCATATTGAGTTGTATATGGAATGGATGAATATCACCAATAGAGAAGGTGCACAGGAGAAGATAACCTTAATTCTGTTTCCTCTGAGATCAGATAGCTGCCTGATAGGGTGTAGTCTATACAGGAGCTAATTATATAGAACATCCGTATGAGCTGTCATGGGAGAGTGTAGCTTAAGTGTAGGAGCATGAACTTTGTAATAAACTGAGTTTAAATCCTGATTCTGTCATATAGTTGCTGTGTGATATTGGCAGTTTAATGAACATATCTTTGTACTTTGCCTTCTCCTTTGGAATAGGAAATAAATTATATACTAGCCTTATAAAGTCTTTTGTGTGTGTGTGTGTGTGTGTGTGTTTGTGTGTGTGTGGAGATTAAACAAGATAATGCATGAAAAGTGCTTAGCATAGTGCCAACTAAATATTAGCTTCATAGCATTTGTCATACTTTCAATTGCTGAAAGATTCCTTTACTGACTGTCTATGAGATATTTTCTAAGAGTGACATATTGTTTTGTGAAGTACCTATTGTATTGTCTTAGGATGGGTTCCCATAAATGTAGAGCCTGAGATACAGATTGTGCAAGTTACTGATTTTTTAAGTGATGTCTGGAAGCACCAGTAGGAGAGTAGGACAAATATTTTCTTATTTTTATTTTGTTTTGAGACAGAGTCTCACTCTCTCATGAAGGCTGGAGTGCAGTGGTGCTGTCATGGCTCACTGTAGCCTCAACTTCTCGGGATCAAGCAATCCTCCCTGCCCAGCCTGTCAAGCAGGTGGGACTACAGGTGTGTGCCACCACATCCGGCTAATTTTTATAGATTTGTTGTTGTTGTTGTTGTTGTTTGAGAGAGGGGATTTTGTCATGTTGCCCAGGCTGGTCTTGAACTCCTGGACCCAAGTGATTCACCTACTTCAGCCTCCCAAAGTGCTGGGATTACAAGTATGAGCCACCGTGCTTGGCAGAGAGTAGGACAATTAGACAGGGAAGAAACAAAGGCAATGCGGAGCATGTTAATGAACAGGTTACTCTTATGGGCATTTGAGGCTCATTCCAATTGCTGACTTCTAGTAGATTTCATGGGATGCTCCTCAGAGACAGTCCTCACAAAGAATGAGGAAGTTGAGGTATTTACCTATGGATCCCCTTCCCTGAGTGGCTGAAGGCTGATCCCAGAAGTGTAAACTTCTAGCTACTTCCATCTTATTCAGGTTCCCTCAAGAGCCAAATGCAGGATACCTTGGCAAGCATGAGGGAACAAGTGCAAGAAAATACTGACTGAGCATAATGGTGCCACACTGAGGCTGGCACACAATACCCTTTTAAGAAAAGTATCATTTAATTTTTACAGCAAACCTATGAAGTCGATTTCTAATATCCACTTTATATGGTCAACAGAATGGTAGCCCAAAAGTAAATACCCTTAAGTTACTTTTTTCAAGGCCCTGCATCTAAGAAATGGCAGGGTTGAAATTTGAATCCATGTCTATGCTCTGTTCATAAAATGGAGTAGAACCTAAGTCTCAAGGTGTCTATTCAGAGCTATTTTTAATATTTCTCCAAAAGTAATTTAAACAAATACAATTGAATATATTGCTTTTTAAAATGATACTTACTCATACATTTTCTAGATGTGAAAATCTGCCTCTCTCTCTCTCTCTCTCTCTCTCTCTCTATATATATATATATATATATATATATTTTTTTTTTTTTTTTTTTTGAGACGGAGTCTTGCTCTGTTGTCCAGTCTGCTGGAGTGCAGTGGCACCATCTCGGGTCACTGCAAGCTCTGCCTCCCAGGTTCACGCCATTCTCCTGCCTCAGCTTCCCCAGTAGCTGGGACTACAGGTGTCTACCACCACACCCAGCTAATTTTTTGTATTTTTAGTACAGACGGGGTTTCACCATGTTAGCCAGGATGGTCTCCATCTCCTGGCCTTGTGATTTGCCTGCCTTGGCCTCCCAAAGTGCTGGGATAATAAATATATATTTTTAAAAATATAAAAAGTACATCTTTTAAAGCAAATTTTATTGAAGCTTTAGAAGGAGAAAAAAAAAGTAGACTCTATGAATTGAAAGTCCTAAGAATGCAAGAACATAATTTTATGTGCTTATGGCAATTAAAAGAGGTTAACTGAGTAGCATTTAAATGCAAAATCACATTTTCATATGACTGGAGGGGAATCTGTGTGCCGTTGGCTAATAAGAACCAATGGCGATTAATAGGTGGGGCCATGATCTTTGAATGTCTGATCCCACTTTAATACAGTGAATATCAAGGTTCAATATCACTTTATTTGCTTTTTCAAACCAAAGCAAAACCAAAAACCTAACTAATTACATTTGCAGCATTAAAGCACCTTACTGTCAAAGCCTACGATGTTTAAGAAAATATAGTGGTGGAGGTGAGGCATAGCCACGGCATGCTTCTCGGCTCTGTTCATTCTATTTGGAAGACAGATAGAGGGACAGTGTGTCTATAGATTTGACAGAATCTGTTAAATTAAAACAACAACAACAACAGAACGAGACAGGATGACCTTCTTCCATAGAATCTGAGATGATGGATGACTTGTTGATGATCGGAGCAGTCAGGAACAGGATCATGAGACCTACTAGTCCGAGATCAAACAGACTGGCCTTGTAGCACCCTTGACCCTGTGGGGACCATATGCAAATTATGGAGCCCTTCTGAGCCTCAGTTTGTGCATTCGTTGAAAAAGGACTGAGGTTCGTTCCTATAGCAGGGTTGCATGAAGATTCTATCAGGTAAAGCGCGTAGCTGAGTAATCATACATCCCACTTTGCATAGGACCGTCATGGAGTCATTATATATTTCACTTTTACTTTTGAGAGTGTTCCAGTTAGGATTATCATTTAAATGGTCACTCTAAGGAGAAAGAACATAGAACAGTGCCTGGAGTGAGTGAGTCCTCAGCGAATGTTTGCTTATTTTTCTAAAGTCATTGTTAGTGTTTTTTATACTGTATTAGTAAAATAAGCAATTTCCATACACTATATATTTTCAACATATATCCTAGAAGTAAAGTAAAAGTGATATGTTTTATATCTTCTAATTGGTTTATGATTTTTAGTTCCTTTAAAACTTTAGATGAAAATGAAATACGTTTATATTAAGAAGTGCTACATACGACCTGTGTGTCTCATACTTGATAGATGAGCAGTGTATTTATAGCCCAAGGCTGACTTTATGTAATTTGAACTCCAAACAGTAAAACTTGCAACTGAATTATTTGTAATCAGCTTAATTTCCTTCTTTTTTTTTTTTTTTTACATTAATATTACAGATTGTGGGCTGCATATAACCCTACTCTAATCAAAGAGTATTTTATTCTGGCATTGCGATATCAAAACCTGATTTGAAAGCGGAATATAGATGTCCAATATCCATGAATACCTCAATTAAACTCCTTAATGCAATCATCTAAAATTTTATGTTTCAGTTAGGGACAATTCTCACCTCAAAACCTAACACATTATAAGGCAATCAGGCATACACACACACACACACACACACACATCTCAGCACATATATATTGTTATTTAATGGAACTGAATATATCTTTGGAAAGCCAATAAAATTTGGGCTGGAGGCAAGTGAATGAATCCAAAATAGGAATGAGACTCTCGCCTATGAATTGAGGAAAAAAAATTAAATAAAGATTCTAAAACCTGTGATCCAAAGATTCTTTATGGAAGCATTCTGATATGAATAGTAAAATAAGAATAATGTGAACAAAAAAGAAATAATCATAAAGAACTTAAGAAAAAGACCCTAAGAGGAAGAAGAGGAGACTGTCAGATAAAGACTATTGTCTCACTATTTTTTATTTTTATTCTCACTAAATTTAATGTTGTGGTGGATTAACGGAAGCTAAAAATTCTCTACTCTGCCCATAAGGCAGAACTCCATTCTCCTTGTTTTGAATCTGGAATGATAGAGAACTCAGCTGCTACTGTGAAATCTAAAGACATGTGTTAATGACTTCCAGACAATAAAGCGGTGAGTAGAAGATGAATGGGCCACAGAGAGACTACCAGTGAGGGCCAGGACAGTGAGGAAATTGTTCTATGAGGACTTCTACATTCCTTTCACCTCACTTTTTGGGAACAGGAGGGTCTACTGCCATCTTGCCGTTAACTTATATCTGCCACACTGCTCTTTGTTGGGTACACAAAGAGCACACACACACACACACACACACAATTTTATTCTTAAAATTATATATATGTATATATGTTATCTTTAGCCAATTTTTTAATGCATTTGTGTCTGAAAACTATTTAAAAAATATTAGAAGATGGCTGCATTGACACCAAAGGCAATGGGAATCCCTTAGCCCTGAGAATCTATACAAGAGCATCCAAGCCCTCCAACTCCCATTTCAGCTGCAGAATTCCCCACAAGCCTATTGGTAGTGAACACGCTCATTTTGTTAGCAAGCTGCTAATCTAGAGGCTAAAAAGTTCACATCCTCCAGACTTTATTATTCCTACCCCTTTCCTAGCAACCTCTCAGTTCATGCAAACATGGGGGCAAGGACACTCACTGTGGAGTTTTTGCTCTGAGTTAGAGCATATCCACCTCTGACCTGTGGCTTCTTACTCAGCTTCACCTATCCAGGGGCTAACCTAATATCTCACTGGCTTTGAAAGGCACATGGACTGCATTAGTTTAGCTGGTTCACTGTGTATGAATAAAACATTGCTTAACTTCTTCAGATTTAGTTTCCTTTTTTTATTTAAAAATTGCATCTACCTCATATAATTTTGTGAACATTAAATAAATGAATGTGGAAAGCAGTCACTGCAATGCTGGGCACACACTTTGCACATCCTCAGTAAATAGGAGAAGTGTGGGATAAGTCAGAGTAACGAGTGTTATTGTGATAATGAGGCTAGTCATAATGGCATCACTTAAATGATTTGCTAAGTGCTCAGTACTGTTCTAAGCACTGGGCATATATAGACTCATTTAGATCTCACAGTAATGCTGTGATGCTAGTCTTACATTATCATTTCAAGATGAGAAGACTGGTGCATATATGAGTTCAGTATCATATCCAAGTTCAGCACAGCTACTGCTACTGCTGCAGGAGATGATGATGGTAGTTACAACAGAGGCCAAGAGAATAGGCAAGGAAGAGAGAGGAGGGGAAAAGAATAGAAACAAAAGAGAGGTGAAAGAATTAGAGGCAGATGACCGGGTGCGGTGGCTCAGGCCTGTAATCCCAGCACTTTGGGAGGCTGAGGTGGGCGGATCATGAGGTCAGATCGAGACCATCCTGGCTAACACGGTGAAACCCTGTCTCTACTAAAGGTACAAAAAGTTAGCCAGGCGTGGTGGTGGGCACCTGTAGTCCCAGCTACTGGGGAGGCTGAGGCAGGAGAATGGCATGCACCCGGGAGGCGGAGCTTGCAGTGAGCCGAAATCATGCGCTGCACTCCAACCTGGGTGACAGAGGGAGACTCCATGTCCAAAAAAAAAAAAAAAAAAAAAAAAAAAAAAAAAAAAAAAAAACTATTAGAGGGAGGTGGAGTAAAACATGTCCATTTTCAGCTGTATTTCCAGACTCAGAGAATAAGAATTTGTGTTTTTGCTGCTAGATGAGACTGAAAAAGACACAGAAGTTTATTTCAGCTTCATGTTTGGAAAGCGAAAGCAAGGAGCAGTGAAAATGTGCAGTTGGTCAAGGGTCTACCTTTGGAGATATCTGGGTACGTTAATACTACATTATTTTGATCAGATTTATTTGGACAAACAGGAACTGTAACTAAGCAACAAGGGGAAATTAAAGAGATCACATTTAGAATTTGGTAGGAAGTGAAATGAATTTGAATGTTCTTTACTGCTGGAGCTATAATTATAGGTTTTAACTACCTGCCGGGGATAGAAAGGGAAAGGGAATGAAGTGGTTTAGCATGAGTCAAAAAATCATCTTTGAGTGGCATGCAGAAAATGTTGACATAAGAAGTAATTGTTCTTATTAACTTTTATCTGAGGTAATTTCATAATTGATCTAGAAATATAAATGATAACATAATGTTTGCACTTTTGGAAGGAAAGCTCTCTTTAAGATTAGTAATATCTGTAATTTGTCAAGAAATTTTTTTCCCTACCTTCATCTCCTCTGTGTACCACTTCAAAGAAAATGAAGCATTTTCAGGCATTCCAAAAGATAACTGTGTCTGTTAGAACAGCATCTACTAAAACTAAGTCAGCAGGTCACTTACCAGAGGACGGGTCACCAAAATCTCAGAATTCACTACTGAAGAACTTATGCATATAACAAAATGCCACCTGTACTCCACAAGCTATTAAAATAAAAAATATTTTTTTCTTTCTTTTTGAGACGGAGTCTGCTCCATCGCCCACGCTGAAGTGCAGTGGCGCGATCTCGGCTCACTCCAAGCTCCGCCTCCCGGGTTCACACCATTCTCCTGCCTCAGCCTCCCGCGTAGCTGAGACTACCGGCGCCAACCACCATGCCCTGCTAATTTTTTGTATTATTAGTAGAGACGGGGTTTCACCGTGTTAGCCAGGATGATCTCGAGCTCCTAATCTCGTGATCCACCTCCTCAGCCTTCCAAAGTGCTGGGATTACAGGCGTGAGCCTCCGCACCCGGCCAATAAAAATATTTTTAAAAGAACAACTTTACAATTGAGAAATCACATTATAAATAAATATTCTTGGACTCCAACAAAGACGTGCTATGCCATAAACTCTGATAAAGAGTCACAGGAATTTTCATCTTTAATAAGCAACTCAGGTGATTTTCTTTCTTTCAGTCATGCTTTGAAAACAAAGTCAATAAAATGTGTCTTTCTAGTGTAATCAAGAACTTCTCTATTTCACTGCAGCTTCTAATCATGATTTTGTGTCTCCAAATAGTTATGCCAATGAACTGAGTTTCTTTTTCTTACTTAGAAACATTGCCTTTTTACTAAAAAATAGTTTTAAAGCTTTGAGGACATGAGTCCTTTTTCTCAGTTTCTTAGCACTGGAACAGGAAGAAAAACAGAGAAGTATTGGTATTCGTAGATGTGGGTTGAAAGAGCTCAAAGCAAACTTGAAGATATCCTAGGCACTAGCAAAGATCTGCCTTGCCCCACAAAAGTGTAAAGGAACTAGGAAGGCTGTAGGTCAAAGATTATCAAGTTTAATTACCCTGCATCTGAATCAGAACTCTATTTCTCTGATTACTAAATCCAGAAAGAAACTTAATGGAAGATACATTCTGTACACAGAGTACCTCAGAAATAAAGAAGGAATCTTACTGTATGTTAATATTATGTTCAACCATTATATAATATATATATGATATAAATATTCTTTCTCTTTTTTGACCACATGGAAAATCCTAGAAATTTTGGAAAGGAAAGAGTGAATAAAAGCTTTCTTTTAATCTCCGTTTGCAAGGACACTAGTTTTCTATGACTTGGTGGAGAACATCATGATTATGGTCTTTAATGACAAGAAGGACTGACATAAGTAATATAAGCCTAAAAAATTAGGCTTGAACATTGGAGGAGGAGGACCCGGATCAATAGGATGAAGTAACTGGAAAGTAGATTTCTGAATCCATATACAAATATTTGTGCAAAGTCTAAGATGACAACAGCAGAATAGACTTTCCTAACAGTTACTAAAATTAAAGCCCACTAGGAGGATCCAAGCAGAAGCCACGTAAAATGTACCCCAAGTAAATTC
The DNA here is from genome assembly GCF_007565055.1 of Rhinopithecus roxellana. Classification (NCBI taxonomy): domain Eukaryota; kingdom Metazoa; phylum Chordata; class Mammalia; order Primates; family Cercopithecidae; genus Rhinopithecus; species Rhinopithecus roxellana. The sequence goes on along the minus strand of NC_044568.1, from coordinate 38,109,723 downwards.
AAAGAGAAGGTATGACTGGTTGAGATAGTAACCAAGAAGATTCTCATTTTTCTTTCATGTCTTATTCGCACTTTTTGTTCTGCATTTTTATTTATTTAATGCCATAATTCTTTGTCATCTTTCTTTTACTTTTTCTTTTCTTTTCTTTTACTTTGAAGTGTGTCTTGTTTAAAGGGTAAGTTTCAGAGACATGATGTGTACATTAGGACAGAGGTAAAAAATATTTACTATGTTTCCAAGAAGATTATGTATTGTTCACCAGCTGTTGCATATTAATCTATCTTAATCCTTCTGCCATCTGTCTTTAGTTACCCCCCAAAATTAGACTGTCCTAAAACCTAGACAGGATAAAGAAAAATATAAAGATGTGTGAACAGAATTAATTATAATCAGGTTTCATACTTACATTAATGCCAATCTAATTCACCTTGCCGTAAAGAAGCTGAAATGAATGCATAAAAGTTACTGTTGTTTTAGGACCTACATAATATCTTTTGAAAATAAACATCTTTGCACATCAAAAGTCACTTGAAGTTTCTGGTTCCACATGGAAGAAGCTTGAAAGTTGCTAGTCCATTGTAACAAGAAGTAGAAAGCTGAAAAAATTGAAGAAACAATAGCTCTTCTTATTAGATTTGTTTAAAGGTAATTACTATCTTTTACTTTTGAACCAACCTAATAGATCTTAAGACAGTTAAGGACGTAGGACAAACTGCTGACCTCAAGACTGGAGAGAGAAATAGGCAAATACAAGGAGTCAGAAGCAGAAAGCACTGTGGGAACAACTACAGGAGTAGGCGAACCTAAATCTTAATTAACAAATTGCTGGGTTCAGTGTGGACAAGAACGAGACTTACAAACTATGGGAGATTCCAGTGGTGTGGAGCCCCCACAATCTTGTGAGATTTGCCACCAGGAGTTTGACTAGCTTCTCACTGGTCAGTTCAGTGAGTTAGAGGAAATTCCCCTCATGCTTCCTGCTGAGGAAATGAAGGAAGAATCATTTTGAAATAAGCCCATACACTCTATTCATAGTGAAGTCTGCCCTCAGGAGAAATCAGTTAATCACATCCTAACCTGCTAGGAAACTATCAGAGCTCAGCTGAGCTTAGGGAAGGCTACTGTACAACTCCCATCAGCCGTAGCCATCCACATGGGGAAAAAAAAAACCAAAACACATGTGATGCTCACAGTCCAGAGACAAAGGCTCACTGAGACCAAACCGTGGACCATAGAAGTCTTCCCCATCCCCACACCTTACTATCACGTCACTACTCACCTATTTATAACAGTTCCTTTCACATGATACGTCATGTCTGGATAGAAAGAAAAAAATTTACAAGAAATTTTTGTAAAATTTTGTAAATTTTTTAATTTTACAAAAATTTTTTTAAATTTACAAAAAATTAAATTTTTTAAATTTAAATTTTTAAATTTACAAAAAATTTACAAAAAATTAAAATTTTAAAAATTTTGTAAATTTTTGTAAAAAAGTTTACAATTTACAAAAAAAATACTAAAAGCAAATCAACAACAAGAGAAAAATAAAACAATTCGAAGACACAGAGCAATCAGGATCAGGCACAGCAAGGAAGCTGGAATTAGACATTTAAAGCAACCATGTTTAATATGATAAGGATGCCAATGGATCATGTAGACAGCATGCAAAAACAGATGGCCAATCTAAGCAGAGAGATGGAAATTCTAAAAAAGGATCAAAAAGAAATACTAGAGATCAAAAATACAGTAACAGAAATGAAGAATGCCTTTGATGGGATTAGTACTAGTCGACACAATGGAAAAAAAAATTTCTGAGATTGAGGATACCTCAACACGAATCTCCAAAGCTGAAAAGCATGAAGAAAAAATTTAAAAAGACTGAAAACAAAAGAGAATATCCAAGACATTTGGGTAACTACAAAAGGTTTAACAAGTATAATGGGAATACCAGAAAGAGCAGAAATATTAAAAGGAAGAGAAGAAATATGTAAAACAATAACCACAGATACAAGAAGGTGGCTAGGTGCATTGAATCTTGTCTATAATCCCAGCATTTTGGGAGGCCAAGACAGGAGGATTGCTTGAGCCCAGGAGTTTGAGAACAGCCTAAGCAGCATGATGAGATGCTGTCTCTACAAAAAACATTTTAAAAATTAGCCAGGTGTAGTGGCATGAGTCTATGTTCCCAGTTACTTGGGAGAATGAGGTGGGAGGATCGCTTGAGCATGGGAGTTCCTTCCAGGCTGCAGTGAGCCATACTTATGCCACTTGCACTTCAGTCTGAGCAACAGACTAAGATCCTGTCTCAAAACAAAACAAACAAAAACAAAAACAAACAAACAGATAAAAAAAAGAAAGCCTGAAAAAACAAAACCCCAGAAAGCTAAGAGGACACAAAGCAAGATAAAGGCCAGTGAAACTACACCTAGGCATATTATTTTTAAACTACAGAAAATCAAAGATAAGGAAAAAATCCTAAAAGAAGCCAGCAGTGGAAGAAATGCTACCTATAAAGAAGGAAGGTAACAATTGCCTCCAACTTCTTGGAAAATTTTTCAGGCAAGAAGAGAATGGAGTGAAATATTTAGTGTGTGGAGAATAAAACTACCAACCTAGAATTCTGTAATGCAGAAATATAAGCTTTTCTTAACAGATAAAAGCTGAGGGAATATACTGTCTACAAGAAATGTCAAAAGAAGATCCTTAGAAAAAAGGAAAATAATGTAGCTTAGAAATGCATACATAATAAGGAAAAGAAGAGCCCCGGAGAATAAATGCAGTTAAAATAACAACTTTTTGTTTTTACCCTTAACTTATGTCAAAATAATAATAGCTAAAATATATTTTATTATGTATGCTGTGTGTGTGTGTGTGTGTGTGTGCATGGATGTCTATCTGTTTGTATATAAATGAAATAACAGCAATGACACAAGGTATCAAAGGAGATATCACAATTATTTTGTTATTATAAGGTACTCACACTAACCATAAAGTACAGTGTTGTTTGGACATGAATTAGCTGAAGTATATTGCAGACTCTAATGAAACCACTAGAAAAAGTAATAATAAACACATACAAAAAAGGACTATAACTGAAAATAGGAACAAGGAACAAGGCCAATTAATAGAAAATGATGACAAATATGATAGCTAGCTATTAATTATTTTTTAGCTATTAATTCTTTTTTTTTTTTTTTTTCTCCGAGACAGGGTCTCAGTCTGTTGCCCAGGCTGGAGTGCAGTGGCAAAATCTTGGCTCACTTAAGTCTCTACCTCCCGGGCTCAAGAGATTCTCCTGACTCAGCCTCCCAAGTAGCTGGGATTACAGTTATGTGCCACCACACCAGCTAATTTTTGTATTTTAGTAGAGATGTGGTTTCACCATGTTGGCCAGGCTGGTCTCAAACTCCTGACCTCAAGTGATCTGCCTGCCTCTGCCTCTCAAATTGCTGGGATTACTGATATAAGCCACCATGCCCAGTCTGATAGCTATTAATTCTATTGTATCAATAATCACTTAGAATGACAGTGGTCCCAATGCACTAATTGAAAGACAAAAATTGTTACAGCATATCACAAACAAGAACCAATTATATGTTCTCTACAAGAAATCTAGTTTAAATATAAAGACACATATAGATAAAAAGTAAATGGTGAAAGACATACCTTGCTAACACTAATCAAAAAAATGTGACAATAGCTATATTAACTTCAGAGCAAGGAAAGTTATCAGGGATAAAGAAGGACATGGCACAATAATAAAGGGCTCAATTCTTCAGAAAACATAACAACTCTTATGGATATGTGTCTAACAAAAGAATGTCAAACTATGTGAGGCAAAAGCTAAAAGAAGATGGAGGACAGATGAATGAATCTAATATTATTGTTGGAGGTTTCAACATTCCTCTGTCAGAAGTGGACAAATCCACAGACAATAAATCAGTAAGAACACAGTTAAACTCAGCAACATCATCAGTCAACTGGATATAATTGGAATCAGACTACTTTAGCCAAGAGCTGAATATACATTTTTCTCAAGTTCACATGAGACATTCACCAAGATAGGTCACATTCTTGGCCATAGGGCACCACTTAACAAATTTTAAATAATAAAAATCATACCATGTCTATTCTTAGACCACCTGGGAATTAAACTAAAAATCAATAACAGAAAAATAACTAGAAAATCTCAAAATATGTGGAGATTAAGAAACACATTTTAAAATAACTGTCAAAAAAATTTCAAAATAATTTTAAAAAATTAAACTAAATAAAAATTAAAATCAAACATCACAATTTATGAAATGCAGCACAAGCAGTGGGATGCTTATGAAATATGTGGGGTGTTTAGAACAAAATACATAGCACTGTATGCACATACTGGAACAAGAATAATCTAAAATCAATAATCTAAGTTTCCACTTAGGAAACCAGAAAAATAAGAGCAAATGTAATCCAATGTAAGGAGAAGAAAACCAAAAAGAGAGCAGAAATCAACCAAACTGGAAAGAGGAAGTCAAGAGAAAATTAAAAAGAAATAAAACCAAAAACTCAAAAACTAATGTTTTCGAAGACCAATAAAAGAATAAATCAATAATTTAGACAGTCTAAGAAAAACAGAATGAATAAAAATTACAAATATCAGAAATGAAAGAGGGGCTTCCCTACAGATTTCATGGGCCATATACTATGAATAACTCTATTTCCATAAGTTTGCTAAGCTCAACTAAATGAATCAATACCTTGAAAGACACAATCTGTCAAAACTCACACAAGAAGAAATAAGCAATCTGAATAGTCTTACATCTATCAAAGAAATCGAATTAATAATTATACCCTTCCAAAACAGAAATCACCAGGCCCAGATGAGTTCAGTGGTGGATTCTACTGTCCCTTTAAGAAGAAAAAAAATACCAATTGTCTATAATCTCATTCAAAGGACAGAAGCAGAGGGAATTTTTTAAATTTATTCTATGGGGCTGAAATTAATCTAAAACCAGGCTAAGACATTACAAGAAAAGAAAAAGGGAAATAAAGATAAATTCTCACACGAACATAGATTCAAAAAGTAGCCACAAAATATTAGCAACTCAGATCGAAAAATGATTTAAAAGAATTATATAACATGACCAAATGCGATTTAACCCAGTTATGTAAAGGTGGCTCAACACTTGGAAATTGATTAATGTAATGCATCACATGAACAGCCCCCAAAAAACCAAAACAAATCACATGATCTTATGAATGCACGCAGCAAAGCATTTGACAAAATCCAACATCCAAGACCCATTCATGATAAAAACTTTCAGTTAACTAGAAATAGAAGAGAATTCCCTCAACTTGATAGTGGATATCTACAAAAATTATACAGTTAACATCATACTTAATGGTGATAAACTAGAAACGTTTCCACTAATATTAGGAACAATGCAAGGAGCTACCCTCTAATCACTCTTAAAACATTGTACTGAAAGCCCCAGCAGATGCAATAAAACAATAAATGGTGATAAAAGTAATACAGACTGTAAATGAAGAAATAAAACTGTATTTGTTTGCTGATTTCATGATTATCCATGTAGAAAATATGAAAGACTCAACAAGAAAAACTCCTGGAACTAATTAGAGATTATAGCAAGATTGCAGAATGCAAGTTTAATCCAGTGAAGTCAATCACTTTCTTAAATACCAACAATGACAAAACTCTGATGAGCAAAATTTTAAAAAATAACTAAATAAATGGAGAGATATTCCACATTCATGGGCAAGAAGGCTTAAAATTTCAAGATTTCAGGTCTTCCTAACTTTATCTAAACAGGTTCCATACAATCCAACTCAAAATCCCAGCAAGTTATTTTGTGGATATCAGCAAAGTGGTTCTGAAATTTATATAGGGAGGAAAAAGACTAAGATTAGCCTACACCACATAGAAGAAAAAGAACAAAGTTGGAGAACTGACACTATTCAACTTCAAGATTTACTATAAAGCTACCATAATAAAAACAAGGTAGTATTGAAAGAATAGACAATGGATAGATCAATGGAAGAAAATAGTCTAGAAATAGACCCACATAAATGTTATCAACCGATCTCTGATAAAGGAGCAAAGGCAGTACAATGGAGGAAATATAGTCTTTTCAACAAATGGTGCTGTAACCACTGGGTATCCACTTGCAAAAAATAAAACAATGACCCTTTTCAAAAAATAACTCCAAGTAAATTATAGACCACGTTGTGTCAATGTAGGTTTATACATTGTAACAATTGTGCCACCTTTTATACATTGTCACAATGGTATCACCTTGGTGGGGAATGTTGATAATGCGGGAAGTCTATGCATGTGTGGAGGCGGGTAGCATACAAGAAATCTCTGTACCTCTAAGTTTCGTTGTGAACCTAAAAGTGCTTTTAAAAAAGTCTTTTAAAATAATGCGTACTTACTATAGTGCATGTTGATGAATTTTTTAATGGTTTACGATAATAAGACATGCCTGAAATCAGATTTCTAAATTTGTCTAATCCCCTATGTGAGTAGAAATCCAGAGGCATGTTGCTTTGAAAATTAAAATAATTTGGAATCTCATTTGCTTATCTGCTGATTTTTTTTGTGTAGATTAAATTGGGGCATGATATTATTAATACAGAAGAATAATAAAATACAGAATTTTAACTATCAAGCTGGAATGAACTATTGCTGGTTTAGATTATCTTAATTAGGATTCTGTAGCAAATTATTGAAGTCTTTCTTCAAAAAAGTTTGAAAAGGTTTAAACATTTAAATGTACTTAAGTAAACTATTTTTAAAGAACAAAATTTACAACTTGAACCCAGACTCTGGGGTGTGAGATAGCTCATCTTGGAAACTGTGCCTATTAATTAATAACTAATAAACGGGAGGGTACTCCCATAAATATATGAAAACAAATTTTCTTTTATGATTATTTTACACTATGAATTTTTTTTGCATCTGATACAGGCAGAGTTATTTTACACACAGTTTTACCAAATATGTTTAATGAGCCTGATTTGCACAACTTGATCCTGAATAGAATAATGTTGTATGTACATGTGAGCATTTTAATATTTCAGTCTGTCAGGCTTCGAACTTTTCATTAAGAGTTATGTGCTCCCATTTTTACTACCTGGTCATGTAAGTAACTTCAGGCCCATAAAATCTGTACATGCAAGCCTGAGTCCTTCTTTCATAAGTAATGTCTATTGTTAAAAGATTAGGCCAGTGTTTTAGTCCAAGACCTATTTTATTCCTTCAGACTCTATAAGTGAATTGTTCTATGAATTTCTAAGGCTAAAAAAATAAAAAACCCTGTCTACTGTCACTTAAAATAACCAAGATCAAATTAATTACTTAAGAAGTTAAATTTTATTTTGAAAAAAATAAATTTACTTTAAAGGAGGTAACTGTACAAAGAAATCTACATAGCCACTACTCAGTTTTGATACTTATACAGGTATTAATCCATTTTCTTAAATTATTCTTTTTAAAAAATATTTTTTGTCGGTTCCTTTAAATATTTGAAAATGTTGCTTGAGCATTATGGCATTAGACTTCCACTTAACATCAGTGTATCTCTCTACCTCTCTGTCTCTGTCTATGTATGTCATTATATGACATAAAAATATATAAACATGTCTAAAATAAAAATTGTAAAATACTATTTTTATAAAACAACAATGTCAGCATCATACTTAGCATACTTAAATATTGTAGAGTCTGCTCTTGAGGATTTTTGGCTCAACTAGATACTTAAATTCACAAGAACTAAGTAGCACTATTTGGTACTGACAGATAAAAGGAGAGAAAACAACAGAGCATGCCAGCAGGACAGCATTAAATATGTTTATTCAACAGAAGTCCTCAAAGAAATTCATACAATGGCCCAAAAGTTATTCTCTGTGTCTCTAAGTTTCATCTCAGATATGAGGGCATGAGGTCATATTTGTTGTAGCCATCTTGGCTTAGAAACTTCATATCCAAAGAATCTCAAGTTAGGAACGATTCTGACAAAGCTCTGGTTTCCCCAGAAAGTATTTACAGTTCATTTGTAGTTCCCTTGGATGAGATGCATTCCACCAGTCTCAGGATGACTTTAAAATTAAGGAACAGGCACACAGGAAGGCAGTGACATTTTAGGATTACAGGGCTTCCAGGAGAATAGCACCAGAATCTTGAGCCAAGATAGACTGTGCAACGAAAAAGGGAAAAACTTTGGCCCTTACTCAAAGGCCACCTCCAAGTGCTAATACTTTTGCCATAGAAAAAGCAAGTCAATACACATTTGACCATGAGGATCTGAACCACAAGTATCTAAAGGGTATTAGAATCCCCCTCATTCCCTAATTAGTGGAACTATTTTGGGAGAGAACAAATAGTTTTGTAGAGCTCATAATGATTGTCCTGATGATCATAAGGCAAATTTACATCAAATAGCATTAAATGACAACAAGCAGAGATCAGTAAATATTTTATTTCTTTTAGCATAAGTGTTCTTTCAAGGGTAGCATAGGTACATCTAGGGTTTCATCAAATCTGAAGGCACAGTTATAACCTATGGCAACAAAGAACAGGGTTATTCTTCTGATTTGGCATGTCAAACTCAAATTGCAGTCCCAACATTGGCAGTGGGTGTGTAGTTAAATCAGTGTACAAAACTATGGCTTAAGATTTACCTGCAGGTACCATTTTGTAGCTGCAGAAATACTTTGAGGTTACTATTACTGCTATTCTTTGCAGACTCCTCAGGACATGGTCAGAGTACACCACACACATAGGGACTGAGACATTCCATAAAGTTGTATCTTTAAAATACCAGAGTTGTGGCAAGTTTCTGCCAAAGTCATCCAATTCCCTTTGGATGTTAGTCTGCTGATAGCCTGCCTGGAATAATGCCTCAGCACATACCATTTTCTTGCTTCCTCTCACTCATCTCCAGCTTTTTGTGTGCTGTAGGGTCCAAAGGTACATCTTCGTACAGAATGAAGCATAAGTGCAGATGTAGGGTCCAAAGGTACATCTTCATACAGAATGAAGCATAAGCCAATACCAACATGACAGTTCCAGCCCATTTAACTGACTGCAGTTTTAGTCACAAACAAGTGATGCAGGATTTTTGCTCCTTTAGCTCAGCTAAAGTCCAGGTTCTTGTCTCATGACCATGAAAAATTAGGCAAGTGGACACCATATAGTGAGTGGAATAGAATTTATTAGGCAAAACAAAACAAAACAAAACAAAAAACAAAACAAAAAAAATAAAAAACAGTTTTCAGCAAAGAGAGGACTCCTAAAAAGCAGGTTGCTGGTTGTCCCCTTAACAATTGAATACAAGGGTTTTTATATATAAGCTGATGTGGGTAAGTTCCCTAATTGTATAAAACACAAATTTCTGGTGACTTGACCCAATTCCCTCAGTGCACATGCGGCCCTTCATCCTCTGAGGGCGTGTTTAGGCAAGCCTCCCTGTGCAAGTTCCCTTATCTGCACACAACATGAGTCAGAGGTTCTCCAGGGGCCCTTCCCTTACTGTCTGCCTAAAGCAAGCTGGCCATAACTCCTTTCACAAGGGGTCTGCGAATCTGAGTGCCTGCTTTGGCCCATTGTCAAGGGATCGGTGCATGGTTTGACCTGTATCTACTGTAACCTCTACAAATGGTATTTGGCTTATTTGCATCAATCCAATGGCAGTGTCACATCTTCTTGCCAAACCATAGCTGAATTAGGGGTCAGGCCAGTCTCAGCATTGGTGAGAACAATGGGCAGTATTTCTTCTCACACAAACTTGCCTCACTTACGTCCTTACTCAACATTTAAAATGAGAAGACACATCTCTTATCACATGCTGCAGAATTTTACCATCAAATTGAGATGGGTTTGCTCCCATCTTAACATCGTAAAGATCCCAGTCTATTTTGCCTAGAACTCTAGCCAACTGCTGATTATTCTCTGCAAGATTCACTCCAGGTGGCTGTAGGCTCAACTAGACAAACAAATTCACAAGACCCAAATAAGCCACTTTTGGCAATAGCTTCATTCATTAGGGCACGAGGACAGAAACACAGCATGACAGCAATGAGTGCCCTCTCAGCAGGGCAGTATGACGGGAGCCTCTTCAATGATTGTCCTCAGGAGTTCAAGCCATTTTCCAGGGACTATTCTCTTTGCCCCCTGCCAAGTAACAGCATAGATAAAAGGAGATCAGTCACATTAATAGAAGCAAGAGTTACTGGCTTAGAAATTCCATGTTTCATATAGAAGATGAGTTTGTTATAATAGTTGTATGTGCACCACCCGAATGGATCCTAAAAAAGAGCACACGCAGTCACAAGAGTGACTTCGCTCTAGGGAGAATGTATCCTCTAAGTATTTATAGTTAATTCACAGTCCTCCAAGTCAAGATAAGAGCTCTCCATCATGGATCATTTTTAGAAACCTGGCCTGGAAACACAGCTAATACTGTATCTTCATTAGGTTTTCAAGAGAACAGGACTAGAAGCATTTTAATTCAGGGTCAATTTTTCATATTAAAGAAGATCAGTTTTGTAAACCATTTACACAAAGCCATATATTTTTAACATTTAATATTCAGGCCATAATATTTGTCTCAGTAAAACAAACAAAAGGAAGTTTCCTATAGCCAGTATTACAGGCTCCATAGACTGTTGTGGTCTTCCCAAAGTGCTTTAACTCATGCTTCCACTTGTTACTTGGTGGTCTGCTATCCTACCATGGTAGAGGTGGTGAGGGCTAGTGTTGTCCTGATGAGATGACATTGAACCTAGAGCCCGAGAATAATCTTCCAGTCTTCCAACCCTCAACTCACTTTTTTAGTTATTGCAGAAATACCACTTAAAAAGCCCACCACCAGCCAGGCACAGTGACTCAGGACCATAATCCCAGCCCTTTGGGAGGCTGAGCTGGGAGGAAAACTTCAGCCCAGGAGTTGAAGACCAGCCTGGGTAACATGGCAAAACCCAATCTCTACTAAAAATCCAAAAATCAGCCAGGTGTGGTGGTGCACACCTGTAATCCCAGCTACCCCAGAGACTGAGGTGGGAAGATTGCTTGAGCCCAAGAGGTAGAGGCTGTAGAAAGCCTCATGATTGCACCACTGTATTCTAACCTGGGTGACAGGGTAAGAGCCTGTCTCAAAAAAACAGAGCAAAACAATCGGCCACCGGTAACTATTCCACTTGCCAGGCCCCACATTTAATATAAAAAATTGATTCTCCAAATTCAGAAAGCAATGAAAAATTAGTAAAGTAAGCTATTCACTGGATCCTCAATGAAATGGAATTTTCTGAGGCATATGTTTGTGGGCATGCTTTTATGTATTATTTTTTCTCTCTCTCCCTCAGGATTAAGTGTCAAGAATTGTGACCCAGGCGTGGTGGCTCATGCCTGTAATTCCAGCATTCTTTGGCAGGCTGAGGTAGGTGGATCACGAGGTCAGGAGATCGAGACCATACTGGCCAACATGGTGAAACCCCGTTTCTACTAAAAGTATAAAAATTAGCTGGGCATGGTGGTGCACGCCTGTAGTCCCATCTACTCAGGAGGATGAGGCAGGAGAATCACTGGAACCCCAGACACAAAGGTTACAGTGAGTGAGACTCCATCTAAAAAAAAAAAAAAGAGGAGTTGTGGTAGATGCTTTAGGTACAAAGGTGGCAAATAAACACTTTGGTCTTTGTCCTTATGGAATGTAGAATTTAATGGTGGGTAATGCAAAATCAGTAGACATTGTACTAGTGAGAGCTAGGGAGCCAGTGGTTAAGGGGAATATATGTATCAACTGAACAACAGAGATTTGCAGTCCCTCTTTTAATTTTTTTTCTTTTTACATTTCAGAGACATGATCTTGCTCTAAACTTCTGGACTCAAGCAATCCTCCCGCTTCAACCTCCCAAGTAGCAGGAACTACAGGCACATGCTACTATGTCCAGCTAAGTCTCCTCTTTTTTAAAGAAAAGTTTATTTTCCCTTTTTTCTAATAATTTCTTAGGCTTCCTTATTGGTTATCTAAATTGTAAAATCCAAGATTATATTCAATTGTTTTTTCATTACATTCCCTCTTAAAGACAAATTAACTGCCATTTTCTAAAAGAAAGCTGTCAACATAAATCAGTTAAACCTAACATATCATAATTCCTCATTTTTAATACCTAAAGGCTTTTAATTTTGGGTGAATTAGAGAATATCTTCAAGCTTTTGGTTTCTCTTTTTATTTTTTTAAAGAGCACGCCTTTCAAATATAAAGTGTTACATGTTAGGGAATAATTTTCTTCTTGCTTTTGAACTATAACTTGTTTCCAAACACAATTCTTGCCTAATTATTTTTTCTTTAAATTCTGTAGAATGGAGCAGAATGTGTTTATGTTAATATCAATATTACTTTTTACTTTTTTATATTGAAAAAAATGATATTTTAGGAGAAAAGTTACTCCTAAGACATTTCCTCATTACCTTTTATAATTTTGTGAAGCAGAGAATGTCATGGTGCTCCCTTTTTCCAATTTGATTCTCAGGTACTGTATTATTTTTGTACTTTCTGATATGTGATCAGAATAAGTCACAGGATCTTTATTTATTAATTTTGATGGAAGTATTGTAAAGCCTTTAGAGATATCTACTTTAAGATCATAAAAGTTTTGGAAAGTTTCATTTTATTGTTTCTGATCTCAACCTCCATCGCCGTCCAGGTTTTGTTTCTGAAAAAAGAATTACCTTTGTATTGGTTTTCTATTCTTTAACCTAACGGACATAATTTAGTCTCTCACCTGATGATTTTCTTACATTTATTTTGGAAAGGATTCTCTCCATTATATATTTAATCCTTTATGATTCCTGATTAGTGTATTGATTATGTGATAGTTTCTATCTATCATTATCTATTTAATTTTTGTTTCTTTGAAGGACTTTTTATATTCCCTGTCTCCTTTCCCACACCATTTCATTCTTCCTTTTCTTTTCAATTTGCAGCTTAATGTGTTGACTTTGCATTTTGGCCTGTCCTGATAGAGCTATTCTTTTTCACTCCTTTTCATATCTATCATGTTTCCCTTTGCACATTTGAAATGACAAAAATATTCCTTAGTTTGATGCCTGGATCTTGAATCAAAGTACTATTAGAGATATATTATTTCTCAGACTCTCCCAAACACAAGATTTTCCCCCAGTTTTGCACAGCTGTTCAAATAAACCGAGACATAGCCAGATTCAGTGCTTTTAAGTCATTGGGCAGATCACAGGTTTCTGTTCTTTGGAAACTTTTGAGATATTTACTACCTGGTCTTTTACACCTCTAGGCACCAGGTCAATATACGTACCTTCGTGTACAGATCTCTCTTTCTGGCTTACTTATTATTATCATTATTATAATTATTTAAGAAAAATGAACTTGATATCTACCCTGTTAATAAATTTTTAAGTGTATAACACAGTACTGTTAACGAGAGGCACAATGTTATATGCTGTGCACAAGTAAATCTTGATAACATATTCATCTTTGCATAACTAAAATTTTATTCCTATTGAACAGTAACTCCTCCTGCCCTAGCCCTGGGCAACTTCTATTCTATTCTCCATTTCTCTGAGTTTGATTATTTTTGATGCCTCATATAAAGGGAATCATGAAGTATTTGTCCTGTGGCTTGCTTATTTCACTTAGCACAATGTCCTCCAGGTTTGCCCATGTTGCCATATATGATGAGATTTTCTTCTAAGACTGAAGAGCATTCCATTGTATTTATATATTACATTTTCTTCATTCATTCTTCCATCAATGGACATAGATGTTCTCTAGATCCTGCTGTTGTAAATACTGCTGCAATAAATGTAAGAGTATAGATACCTCTTTGAGATCCTGAATTCCATTTGTTGATACATACCAGTAAGTGGAACTGCTGGTTCATAAGGTAACTCTATTTTTATTTTGTAAGGAACTTCCATACTGTTACTCTTCTCCATAGCAGCTGCACCATTTTACATTTCCATCAAGAGTTTACGGTTGTTCCAATTTTTACACATCCTCAACAACACTTGTTATTATTTGCTTTTTAGTAATCACTATACTAACAGGTGTGAGATGGTACTTCATTGTGGTTTCCACTTGTATTTCCTTGATTATTACCGAGCACCTTTTCATATACCCATTGCCTTTTGTGTGTCTTCAGTGAAGAAATGTCCACTCAAATCATTTGCTCATTTTAACTTGGGCTGCTTCTATGCTGTTGAACTGTAAGTGTTTCTTATATATTTGGATATTAACTCCTTATCACATGTATGATTTCTAAGTATTTTCTTCCATTCCCTAGGTTGTCTTTTCATTCTGTTGATTTTTCCTTTGCTCTGTAGAAGCTTTTTAGTTTCATATAGCTCCACTTGTCTATTTTTGCTTTTGTTGCTTGTGTTTCTGGTATCATTACAAAAATTCATTGCTGAGACAAATGTCATAAAGCTTTTCCTTATTTTTTTATTCTAGGAGTTCTATAGTTTTAGGTATTATTTTTAAGTCTTGAATCTACTGTCAATTGATTTTTGTGTATGGTGCATGAAAAAGATCTAATTCCATTCTTTTATATGTCAGTACCCAGTTTTTCCAACAACATTTATTGAAGACACCATCTTTTCTTCATTGTGTATTCTTGGAACCCTATACTTACTTTTTGAGAATTTTTATAATGAAGCATGTTAAATTTTGCTAATATTTGTTATGCATCTATTGAGATGATCATGTGATTTTTATATTTTATTCTATTAATGTGGCATATATCATATTAATTGAATTAGGTATGTTGAAACATCTTTGCATCTCAGATATAAATCCCACTTGATCATATTGCATGATCCTTTTACTATGCTGTTGAAGTTGGTTTGCTGGTAGTTTGCAAAGGACTATTGAATCTATGTTCATTAAAGGCATTGTTCTGTAGTTTTATTTTCTTGTTGTGTCTTTACCTTGCTTTGGTATTAGAAAAATCTGACGTCATAAAATGAGTTTGGTAGTGTTCACTCCACTTCAAATTTTTTGAAATTTTTGAGAAGAATTAGTATTAATATTTGGCAGGATTCACCAGTGAAGCCATCTGGTCCTGGGGACTTTGGATTACAGATTCAATCTCTTTACTTGTTATTGGCCTGTTCAGATTTTCTATTTCTTTATAATTCAGTCTTAGTAGGTCGCATGTTTCCAGGAATTTATTCATAGTATCTGAAAATCCTTTTCACTTCGTTACTGCATTTCTTCTAATATTTCTAAATTTCACTGCATTACTTCTAATATACTCCTTTTCATATCCAATTTTTCTTCTCTTTTTTCTTAGTGTGGTAAAATTGATTAATTTTATACTTTCAAAAAAACTTTTAGCTTTTTTTTTTCTATTTCTGATCTATTTTTTATTTTGTTGACTTCTAACATTATCTTTATTATTTCCCTGTTTCTGCTAAATTTGGTCTTAATTTATTCTTCCTTTTCCTAGTTGCTTGAGGTGTAAAGTTAGCCTATTTGAGACCTTTCTTTTCTAAAATCAGTATCTATCTCTATAAACTTTTAAAATAATATGACTTTTACTGCATTTTAAGTTGTGTCATATTGTTTTTATGTTGTTTACCCTGAGATATTTTAAATTACCCTTACTTCTTCTTTGATCCATTTGTTGTTCAAGAGTATTTAGTTTAATTTCTACAGACGTGTGAGGTTTTTTTAAATTTGTCATTAAAGTTCATTGTGTTGAGAAGAAATATTTGGGATGATTTAAAGTTCTCCAATTTGTTAAGATGTGTTCTGTGACCACATATGTGATCTATTGTGGATAAATTTGTACATGGGTTTGAGAAACTTGGGTATTCTGCTGTTGTTTGGTGGTACATTTTGTATGTGTCTGTTGTGTCCATTTGGTCTATAATTTTGTTCAGGTTCACTGTTTCCTTATTGATGTTATGTCTGGATATTCTATCCATTATTGACAGTGGAAATTGATGACTCCTATTATTTTTGTATTGCTGTCTATTTCTTCCTTAAGTTCTATAAATTTTTACTGTATTTTTAGATATTCTGATGTTGGGTGCATGCCTGTGTGTGTATAATTGTTATATCATCCTGAACAATTGACTCTTTTATCCTTATATAATGACCTACTTTGTCTTTTTGGACAGTGTTTTTCAAAGTCTACTTTCTCATGTAAGTATAGTCACCTCTGCTCTCTTTTGGTTACAATTTGCACAGAATATATTTTTCCATCCATTCACTTTCAGTCTATATGTGCTCTTAAATCTGAAGTGAGTTTCCTTCACAAAGTTTAAAATTGAATCTTTCTTTTTCTTTTTTTAAAATCCATTCAGCATTCAGCCACTCTGGTCTTTTGACTGGGCTGTCTAATGTATTTACGTTTAAAATAATGATCAGAAAGGATTAACATTTGTAACTTGTTTTCTATGTGTCTTGTAGTTTTTCTCTGCCTCTTTTTCTCTCTTACTGCCTTCCTCTGTGATTCGCTGGGTTTCTTTTTGTTTGTAGTGGTGTGCTTCGATGACTTTCACTTTTTCTTTTGTATGTCTTCTATAGAATTTTCCTTACGATTATTATGAGGTTTACATAAAACATCTTAGAGTTATGAGAGTTTATTTTAAGCTGATAATAATTTAATTTCAGTCAAATACAAAAATTCTACACTTTTACTTTCCCTCACACACATAGTTAATGTTATTGGTGTCACAATTTACATCCTTTTATATTGTGTATCAATTAACATATTTGGCATATATAATTTTTAATACTGTTTTCATTTACGTTTATACTAGACTTATAAATGATTTACACACACCATTACAGTATTGCTGTATTCTGTGGTTTTACTTTTACCAGTGAGTTTTATACTTTTACTTCCTTTTTATTGCTGTTTAGTAGTCTTTCATTTCAACATGAAAAATTTTTGTCAGGTATATCTAGTAGTGGTAAAATCTCTCAGCTTTTAGTTTTCTGGCTATGCCTTTATCTCTTCTTCATTTTTGAAGGAAAATTTTAGCAGGTATTATATTCTTGGGTATTAGTTTTTACTTATTTGCTCTGTTTTGCTTGATTATTCTCTCCGCACTTTGAATATATATCCAATTTTCTTCTAGCCTGCAGAATCACTACTGAGAAATCCACTGATTATCTTTTGGTGACTCCCTTGTATGTAGCAAGTAGCTTTTCTCTTGCAAATTACAAAAGTCTCTTGGCCTTTGATTTGACAATTTGACTATAATGTCTTTTAGTGTAAACTTCTTTAGGTTCATTATCTTTGGGTTTATTGGGCTTCCATAAATTTAAATGTCCATTTCTCTTCTCAGATTTGGGGTGATTTCACTCACAATTTCTTTAATTAAAAGTTCTTTCCCTTTTTGCCTCTCTTCTCTTTCTGACATCAATATTACCTATATTGACTTGCTTGATAGTGCCTTGTAAGTCCCTGAGGCTTTCTTTACTCTGTTTCATTATTATTTTTTCTTTTTTCCCTTTCCACGAGAGAATGTCAAATGACTTGGCTAGTCTTTTATTATAATTTATCAATTCTGCTATTGAACCTCCCTATTAACTTTTTAGTTCAGTTAACAAACATTGTATTTTAAAATGATTTTTAATAAGTATTTAATGATGTTATACTTATATTTAATAAGTATTTAATGATGTTAAGTATTACTTACTGGGTACTATGGTCACTACCGGGGTGACGAGATCAACTGTTCCCCAAGCCTCAGCATTATGCATATGCAGCATATGCAGTATACACATGTAACAAACCTGCACGTGCATCCCGTGGATCTAAAATAAAGTTGAAATTAAAAGAATGAATATAAACTATTAACCTACCTTATGTTGGATTTGGATTTATTGAGTACTGCAAAATTCAGTGTAATAAGGATGTCATATAATTTCTTAAATAGTCCCCTCAAGTACATAAAAGACACAGAAAAGAAATGAGAGTATTGTTCTTTCATTCTCCTTTCTCAAAGAAGCAATATGTCGTGCCCTTATCTGGCCCTACAAGTATATCTTTCTATGACTCTTCCTTCTCCCTTTAATTGCACATCCATACAAAAACCTGCAAGTGCAAAAAGAAAAAAAAAAAAACCTCATACTTTGTGACTTTAACATATTGTTTAATGCCTTATAAAAAAGTAATCAAAGTAAGTCCATAATTATAAGCATAAAGAAGGCCATTATCACTCAAGGGGTCCCTCAGTTCATACAATTAAAATGACAAGACGTATCATATCAAATGAGGCCTAAGATTTAAATAAATATTGAATTAACAACCAAATTAAACCCAGCATTCAAAGAGCCAGAGTTCTATCACATGTAAAATATTAATGTAAACATTTGATATTTAATTTTACTGATTGACCCTCACCTTCTTGTAATAAACACAAATATATTTAAAGAAGAAAATGTTTATGTAATATTTTGCTTTGTAACTGAGGTTAATTTCTTCTGGCTCTGTAACTTTCAAGAGAAAATGAGCATCCAAGTTTTCAGACGTGGCTGGGTATGGTGACTCACACCTGTAATCCCAGCGCTTTGGGAGGCCTAGGTGAGAGGATTACTTGGGGTCAGGAGTTTGAGACCAGCCTGGCCAACATAGCAAAACCTCGTTTCTACCAAAAGACAAAAATTAGATGGGTGTGGTGGCGTGCCCGGTTATCTCAACTACTCAGGAGGCTGAGGCAGGAGAATCACTTGAACCCAGGAGGCAGAGGTTGTAGTCAGAGGAGACTGCACCACTGCACTCCAACCCAGGTGACAGAGTGAGACTCCATCTCAACAAACAAAACAAATTTTCAGTTAGACCAGATCAAAAGTAGGGCTACTTCATGTGTAGTGAAAATGAAAGGCAAAATCTTGGGAGGAAAGTTAGTTGTACAATTTTAAGAAAACAGCAGAGTTTAAGCAATATTTAAAAACATAATTTTTTAAATGTCATTTTTTTTTCTTTTAGGCGGAGTGTATGTTTTAAAGTTTTGCCAAATCTTATCTTTTGTACATTTGATGGTTCCAGTTATATGCAACTGTGACCTGTGCTATCTGTATTTCTTCAGGAAATTTAAATGTCATTTTATCAGAGTATATTGTCATGAGAAATAAAAAGAAAATGATAACAACATAAAAGTGCCAATTTATTTAGTTTTTTTTTAAAATGGGTTGCCATTATATACATAATGGAAAGGAATAACACATTTTATTTGCAAGAAACAAGAAACCTGGACAATACTGGTGGTCATTATGTTAAGTGAAATAAGCCAAGTAGAGAAAAACAAATATCACATGATCTCACTCATATGTGGGAGCTAAAATGTTGATCTCATAAAGGCAGAGAGAAGAATTTTAGATACTAGAGGCCAGGGGTGAGGTGAGTGGGTGGAGGCAGAATAAAGAGTTGTAGGAAAATGAGTACAAACATACAGTCAGATAAAAGGTGTAAGCTTTACTGTTCGATAGCAGAGCAGGTGACTATCGTCTCCGACAACGTATTGTATATTTCAAAGTAGCTAGAAGCGAGAACTTGAACTATTCCCAACACATAGAAATGATGAATACTCGACATAATACATACTTAGGTAATCTGGCCTGATCATTATAAATTCTATGCATGTAACCAAATAGCACATGTACCTTATAAATATGTAAAATATATATTAATAAAAACATAAACAATTAAAAAACATAAATACTAAAATAGACTTTTTTTCCAAATCATTCCTCTATTCTCCTTTTATTCTTCTCATGTTCTCCACTCCTGCTGTGGTTTTAATGTGTGCCCTTCAAAATTCAGCTGATGTTAATGTGATACTCTTCAGAGATATGGCCTTTAAGAAGCTTCTCTCTCACGAATGGCATTAAAGCTCTTATAAGAAAGGCTTCATGCAGCATTCAGCTTCTTTGCCCTTTCATCTTTCTCCATGTGAAGACACAGTGTTGCTTCCCTCCAGAAAATGCAGCAACCAGGCACCATCTTGATAGCAGAGAGCAGCCCTCACCAGACAACCAAACCAGCTGCTGCCTGGATCTTTGGACTTGCCAACCTCCAGAAATTTGAGATAATAAATTTAAATTTAAATTCTGTTATGGCAGCACAACATGGATTAGGACAACTTTAGTTATAAGTACTGTTTGCTTTTGTTAAATTTAATTTCATTTAATGCAAATTAAAAACAAACACATACAAATGTAAACAATAATTAATATGATTTCTTCTCCACTGCTAAAACTGACCTGTTTGAGAGAAAATAACTTAATTTCTCATTGTTCTAGCATATAACCAATTTCATGTGTATGTTTTTTCCAGTGCTGACTAAATTAAATTAAAAACATTTGAAATTATTCTCTTTAGATAGTGCTTAATATGTTTCTATTTTTTCTAATGTTTATAAATGTAAACCACAAGGTAGCTGTGAATATATATTTTCACTCTGTCCTTCACTGTGCTATAAAATTCAAATTTAAACAATTATTTCACACTCACTCTGCATCTCTAAATTTTAGGAGCTTTTGTTTTAGTGTGAACTATAGGGATGACTCAATTTTATTTTTCAGATTAAGAATGTGAGGCCTAGAAAAGTATTACAACTTTCTAAAGGACATAAATTTTATTACCAAAGCTAGTTAATAATTTTTCATTTTTCTCATATCTCCCAGACTAATTAATGTCATATTTTAATTATAATTTTTGCTTCGTAACTGTGTCAACTGGTTAGTAAAATGATTCTTATTTGTATTTATTTAATTTTTTGAGACGGAGTGTCACTCTGTCCTCAGGCTAGAGTGCAGTGGTGCGACCTCGGTTCACTGCAACCTCCCCCTCCCAGGTTCAAGCGATTCTCCTGACTCAGTCTCCTGAGTAGTTGGGACTACAGGTGCATGCCACCACACCCAGCTAATTTTTGTGTTTTTAGTAGAGAGGGGGTTTCACCATGTTGGTCAGGATGGTCTTGATCTCTTGACCTCGTGATCCACCCACCTCGGCTTCCCAAAGTGCTGGGATTATAGGCATGATCCACGGCGCCTCATCATGATTCTTATTTTTAAATGATTAAGATTACTTAGCTGGCTTGTTATAGTATTCTGGTTGTTTGTGTTGTGGTATAATAAGATTAATTAGTGTTCTGTTAGTAAAAGAAACAAAATTTTTATGAAAGATGAATTTAGTTGTAAAGAGCATCACATTTTAAGCTTAAATCTCAATGAGTCATGAGATTATTGTTAATTTTATGGTTCATTTTTAAAGTTTCTTTTTTCCACATAAATTCTGAGATTTAGTGTTAATGACTAATATAATCATGGCTCAGTGTGTTTGTTACTTTTCTGTAAATGTTCATTGATACAATCTGCTGATTTTAAATATCTACATTGCATTATTTTTTAACCTATAACAAATGGCAGGCATTTTAAGATATCCCACTACATAAACCACATTGTACTACTTCAGCCACCTGCCATCCCTTATGTGAAACCAAAAGGTATCTTTTATACAATTACTTTTCACAGCATGTCAAGCTAAAAACTTATTAGTGTGGATGGATTTTTGAATGTCTAATTCAGATGCTGATAAAGTGAAGGAAAGGGAAGAAAGAACACTCTTAATATAGAGTAGTTTTATGTTTTGCTTTTCTTTGAGACTGGAATACAGGGTTTGTTTGAATATACAATTCCTAAAGTGAGTGTGTTTTGATTTTTACCTGGTAAGAATTATTATAAGTTATCTTCGGTATTATTTTTGTATATCCCCATATTTTTATAAGTGAAGAGCAAGTTATTTAAAATAACTTTTAAGTTGATATACTCATATCGTATCCAGTTTTCCTTTGATGTATGGTTAAGTTTTAGTTTAAGTGAAATTCATCACATACATAATGGAGTTTGTTTATTAAATGCACAGTTGTTTTATTTCTTCTTACGAAACTCAAAATACTAGATGTTCAATCATTATGAAATATACCATTTATAATAAGAAGTCATATTTTGGGAATATAGCAAAGATATGTAACCCATTATGATCTCATAATTTACCTGGAGATTCCTAGTAGCAAAAGAGGAAAGAGAAATGCATTTGTATAAAGAGATCTTGTTATCAGTGAGAAGGAAACGTACCATTAATTTAGGTTAAGCATTTTTTTCTTGACTAAATTTATCCCATATGAGTTCAATTAAAACCTTATTTTTGTGGACCATTTGATAAAAATTCTTCCGAAAGGTAATATATTGTTGGTTTCATACTGAATAAGTGCCGTAGTTTCTGTTGAGTTTAAATTTTTATATAGATACAGAGGCAGATGTCTGTCTACCTACATACATAGATACACAATTAGAACAACTTTTAACTTTTAAAATAAATATTGTATGCTACAAATAAATTACTTTGGAAAACTACAGATCATTTAGTTGACCCCTATACACACTGGATTTCACTGCATATACTTATTTTCAAGGTAAGTTTTAATGGTTTAGAATTCTTAGAGCTCCTTTTATGTGTAGTTCATGTCTTCAACCTTTACATATTCCTGCTTTTAAGAAATAAAGTCAACATAAACTGTAATCTTTTCTGAGCTGTCTTATTCTGGTATAAAGTTTTAAATGAGAATAACTCAACATAAAATTATGTGCAAAGAGCTGGTACCAGTCTAAAATTTTATATATATGCATATACACACATACATGCATATATACACACACACACATACACACACACATATCTCACATGCACACACGTATACATATATATACACAGTGATAACCAGGAGTTTTATATTTTTTTAATTCAGCTGAAATAAAGTATTTAGAAGGCCATTAATTATGCCAAAATAAAATGTAAGACAATACATATGTATAAAGAGACAAATAATCAAAACGTTTTTTAAAAAGAAGCCGAGAGAAATAATGAAAAATAGTGATTTTAAGTTGCTAGAAAAAAACAAAGGGGCAGTCTTTGAAAGCCTTGATTATTTTCCCTAAGAACAAGAGTTTTTCAAAAGCCACGGATCAAATAATGTCCATGTTCACTATCATGAAACCATTTTCTATGATTTTTCGAAAAGAAGAAAAAATTTGAAAATTCTTACCAAATAAAATTGAAATCCATGATGAAATTTATGAAGATATTTTAGTAGAAATGTCCAACTGGAGAGATATTTGAAAATCACAAGAATGAACTCTGTAAAAGAAAAAGTCATTGATAGTATTGCAATTTTTGTGGTTTACTATAAAGTGGAAAGTGTTCTTGATGAATTAACATAGCTTAACAAATTTAACTTATCTATTAAACAGAAATTTTAAAAGGATAATTTTGGAATGCCAGGTGTGGTGGCTCATATCTGTAATCCAGCACTTTGGGAGGCAGAAGCAGGTGGATTGTTTGAGCCCAGGAGTTTAACAACAGTCTGGGCAACATGGTGAAACCCCATCTTCCTAAAAAAAAAATAATAATAATATTACAAAAATTAGCCAGGCATGGTGGTTCATCACTGTAGTCCCAGCTACTCGGAAGGTTGAGGTGGGAGGATCACTTGAGCCCTGGAGATTGAGGTTACAGTGAGCCAGGATCACGCCATGCACTCCAGCCTAGGCTGCCTCAAAAAAAAAAAAAAAAAAAAAAAAAAGATAAATTTGCAAAAATTAACACTAGAAAATAAGAAAAGTAGTATTATTTATTTCTGCAATAGACATCTATGCATATTTGCATACCTTGTTTAGAAAATGTTAATGTAATTAAAGAGCATTAATGCGTGGCTCTTCTTTCTTGTGCTGTAATACTCATTTCTACATTTTACTTATTTTACATGTGTTTTATTTATGTATTCTATCTGGCAATTATTATTTATTTTATTTCAGAAATACGTGTGCAAATAACTTTGTCATATAAAAGAAGGAGTGATTATAAGGGATCTCCTCCAGGTGTGAAATATTCTAAGAGTCCCACTACATTTTAAAATAATTGCATAGCTTTTCAAACACACTCACGTGCAGGCAGGATCCACATAACAGTATGACTGAGTCCCTGATCCTTTAATGATCTTGGACTCTATAATATCATGGCACAATATCAGTTCTTGTTTCCACTCTGGTCCTAGTTTGCATGACACTTTCACATTGACTGAATATGTCATGTCATCTTGGGAAAAATCGTATTTGTCTGAAAATGAATGACAATATTTTCAGCCATAGACCAAGTGAAAGGATTCTATTGGTCTTATCCACATGAAGGAAAGACAGAAAATTACATTTGGGTCAAGTAAAGAGAAACAAGAATAGTGACTCAGAAAAAGTTTACTGCAAAAAGTGCACGTGTGAAAATGTAAGGGAGCAAGGAAAAATTGACAAGGAACCGTAGGAATACAAGCAGCTTTTGCACTCTTTGACTTCTTTTAGTAAACTATATGATTCATGAGAACAGAGATTATGCCTGTCTTTTTCCCCATTTAATCTTTGGTGAATGTTCTATTGCTTGTCTCTATGTATTCAACATACAAACTTCTCTAGTGATCTACTCCTCCCCATATTCTAAACAAGTCTGGTCAGGTGTCCTGTTCACCCTGCTCCCACAGCCTCAGCATCTGGGGAGTGCACACATGCACTAAGGCAAGTTGGCTAGAGTCTCACGCATGAGGACCACACCACTGACATTCGTTTTAGGATGTTGCATCCCCCAAAAGTCTCTCCTACTTAATTTTCTAGCTCCTATCCTTTCTGGTACTGTTATTTTAATCTGTGAAGTGTTCATAATGTTTCAGATCATTTTTCCTTTTTTAAAATAAATGTTGCAATGTTGATTTCTATTGCTTATAAATTGAAGACTGTGGTTATTATACACATCAACTAGCCCAGTGCCTGAAACATAGGATGTACTCACTAAATATTTTCTGGATGAATGAATGAATGAATGGATGTCTCAGTTAGAACTTCTATAACAAAAACATCATACCTACGTGACTTAAAGAAAGAAACGTATTTCTCAAAACTCTGAAGTCTGAGAAGTTTACAGTCAAGGTGCACATCAGTTTGGTTTCTGGTGAGGACCTTTAGAAAAAGATCCGGCCACTGCACTCCAGTCCGGGCGACAGAGCGAGACTCCGCCTCAAAAAAAAAAAAAAAAAAAAAAAAAAAAAAAAAAAAAAAAAAAAAGAAAAAGAGAGAGAGAGAGACAGAGAGAGAAAGTTTGTCTTTTTTTTTTTTTTTTATTAAGTAAGGAGATTAATCCCATCATTGTGTCTCCATTCTCCATTCTCTTGACCTCAGCTAAATCTAATAATTCAAAGGTTCCCCCTCCTAATACTGCCTACTGACATCCCATTGAGAGTTGAGTTTCAACATATGAATTTGAGGAAAGCAGAAACATAGAGCCAATAACGATGAATAAACAACGACCTTTATCTTCTCAGTCAGCATACTGTCCTGGGAAAGACTGTGACTGCTAAAATCTCAAACTACTCTGTATCATGTCCAAAGGGAACAGAGTTCCTGGTACAAAAACCAGTAATAAATTTCTGTCTGCATGGACCTAACATGAACAAAATAACATGAAATAATCACTAGATGAATGCTTATAATTAAGATGTAAGAAATACTTTACATAAATGAATTCAGTCTAGAAGCATTATGCACAACTATCCATAATTATTTTCCATATCCAACTCACTAAGAACATTGAGTTTGCTTTGTGCCAAGATATTTCCAGCTACTATTGTGAGCTGCGTAGAAGTCCTGGTGATGTGGAAATATGGTGCTATCTCAGCACCACCTCCTTTTCCAATATGTTGTTTTTTAATTTTCAGGGAACTTGCAGCATTTTGTACCTGGAAATATGACAGCAGCATAAGAGGCCACATTGTATATCCCTTATGTTCTTTAAGAGGCTAGTTCTATCCAAATTACTCTCGACTTGATTATTAGCAGTATTGCTGAGGTGAAATAAATATCACTTCCCTTATAAATGAATGCTCCTCCAATAAAAGCATGTTTTAATATGCTTAATAGTCAATGAAAATATCTGAAGAATTTTTATTTCATGGCTCTTTTGAGAAAATATATTTAAAATTCGCATCATATTGTGTTTCTTCAAGTAATGACCCCATTTTGACATCACAGCAATGTATCTGTGAAGAATATACGTATTCACTGTTCAGTGACTGTGTGACAAAAAACGTAAATACGAGCTTATCTAAATGCAGCAATTAGCATAAATATGGTTCAGTAGTATGCACTGGGGGAAAAATAAACATATAAAGAAATAAATTTACATTGATTGACTCAGAGATACCTCTTGTAATGTGATAACAATTTAAAAGCATTTCCTGTCTAATTCAAAGTCTCAGAATGCGGTTGGGGGAATTCAATTAATGTAATATACGTGGCATTTTAGTTTCATTTCAAAGTGGCAGTATATATTATCAAACTGCCACTAAAACAATCAGCATCATATTTTTATAATGTTCTTTGGTAGTACATTCTGAAAAGGTTTAATATTACTGAATCTTTAGCCATTAAATTCCTGTTCCCAAATTATGGCTTGGAAAAAGGAAAAAAAATAAAATTAAATAAAAAATAAAAGCTAGTGCAAATTCATGCAGATTAGCGAAATTTTGTGCTTTTTTGCAAGTCAAGAAACCCAAGAGATGATAAGCAAATATTTACCTCTGTTGAATATAATGTGAGCCAAAGATTAGGTTCTGACAAAGATTAGAGACAAAGAAGCATTTTGCAGACAATTTGCATGCATTCATTCCATCTGCAAATTTGGTGGCTGGAAATGAAACAAGTGGACATTAACAAGACTTGATTATATATTTTATCTGGAATGGGCAAAGTCCTGACAATGTGTCTTATCTTTGACTAAAGAACATTATCTCTAGAAGTATTACAGCAATTCTCCTCTTCCTCTCCCCTTTCTTCCTACCTTTCTTCATTTTCTGTCTATTTCTTCTTTCTTCCCTCTTGCAACTCTTCACCCCGCCCTACCCCACCCCATGAGAATTTGTGTTAGAGAATAGAGTAGGCTACTCTGGAATACGTTCACTATGACGTCTCAGTAGGTTAACTGAGTAGTTTGTTGTTGTTGTTGTTGTTGTTGTTGGTTTGTTTGTTTTGGAGTTTTGATTTGCTTTCCTTGCTTTTTTTTACATGACTGATGCAAGTTGTCTGAGGCTTTACTCAGTCCTTGGATTTTTACTTATACCAAAAGAGGTACCACCATCACGAACTTTGCTAATTCTTACAGAAAGGCCAGAACAGCAGGGAGCGCAGAGCATCAGCTCTTAAATGCCAGGAAAATTTAGAAACAACACACATCACCTCCACTTATATAATGTTGTCCACTGTTACAATCTTACTAAGCATTTTATGTGCCTGACGGTATGAAGTTTCTAACGTCAGTCCCATTTGGCTATTTTATGTTGTATTTTGTTACATTTTAATTAAATTTCAATTATATTGCATAGACACTGGAAAGAGTGATGCATGATACCAGATTTTTCGATTTGAGACTGTTTTATGTCCTTGTACATGGTCAGAACTTGTAACAATTTTAAGTGCTTAAAATCCACGTGCAGGCCGGGCGCGGTGGCTCAAGCCTGTAATCCCAGCACTTTGGGAGGCTGAGACGGGCGGATCACGAGGTCAGGAGATCGAGATCATCCTGGCTAACACTGTGAAACCCCGTCTCTACTAAAAAATACAAAAAACTAACCGGGCTAGGTGGCGGGCTCCTGTAGTCCCAGCTACTTGGGAGGCTGAAGCAGGAGAATGGCGGGAACCCGGGAGGCGGAGCTTGCAGAGAGCTGAGATCCGGCCACTGCACTCCAGCCTGGGCGACAGAGCGAGACTTGTCTCGAAAAAAAAAAATCCACGTGCAGTTTTGAATCATTGGCAAAGAGTTCCATTGAAGTCCTTGAAGATCAGGTTTGATGACTGTTTTGTTTGATTTGTTTTTTACTGAGAAAGGTGAGTTATCATCGTTCACTCTGACTAAAAGTGCCCCATCATCCACCCTGACTGAAAATGAATAATTGTCTTTCACTTTAATGCCAAATAATACTGTTTAGAATGTTGACCACGACCATTATAAAATTAAACATTAACATGCACTACTCTTAAATTCCTTGATGATGGAAGTATTTTCTTAAATTTATAAGTGAGAAAAATTTATAAGTCAGAAAGGTAAATGTGTTGTATAATTTGAAGGTAGGTCCATTTGACTCTAAACCTCTGTACTAACAGTAAATGTAAAGTAATAAATCTGAAAAGATATTTATTAAATGTCTCTGAAACTTCAAACTTAGAATAAAATTAATACTGGATTTTATCTAATAACCCTTTAATATATGTCCCAATTTGAGTATGCATATTTTCCTTAGCCAATTTAACTTCAACATTTATTTCTTTTTAATTCAGTAGTAAATGTGATTAAATTTACCATACTATATGGATTGTCATAAAACATGCAATCTAGCCAAATTAGCATGACAAGGATGAAAAAGAGACCAGTAAATAAAATCAAAATATGCCATAATATTTCATCATGCTCTAAATATGGCATGATGCAAGTGTATTAGCACAAGGATTTAATATTTCAACATCACTGTCATATACTATATTTATTTGTATTTCTTCATTAAATCTAGGACAGAAATAAAATTACATAATCTGAAAGCATTCTAATTATGGAAAAGTAAAGGTTACTATTTACTTTTAAATTAAATTTAATATTAAATTTATTAGTATAAATTCAAATGATTTCTGTATTTTTGGCAACTTGTTAATAGGGAAATAAATTTGCAAAGGGTTATGATTACATAATTTATGAGAATTCAATATTATTTAGGAAATAGATCTTTCCTTATCTACACACAAGCACACACACACATTACATTTTTAATGTTTAAACTTCTGTAATGAAGTGAGGATTTTTTTCTTTAGATGATTTATATCTGGTACGGTTAGATTTCATCAAAATCATTTTGCTCCTAATTTCACATCTTTAAAAATGCATGCTTTGAAACAGTAAAGTCCAAAAATTATGAAATTACTTTTGTTATAAATAAGTAATATGGAAGCCTAGCCAAAATGATCAGGCAGGAGAAAGAAATAAAAGGCACCTAAATAAGAAAAAAAGAAGTAAAACTATCTGTCTTCACTGATGATGTGATTCTACACCTAGAAAACCCTACAGCTTCTGCCAAAAGACTACTAGAACTGATAAATGATTTTAGTAAGGTTTCAGGACACAAAATCATTGTACAAAAATCAATCACATTTCTATACACCAATAATGTCCAGACTGAGAATCTAATCAAGATCAAAATGCCATTTACAATAGACACAAATAGAATAAAATAATTAGAAATACATTTCACCAAAGAGGTGAAAGATCTCTACAAGGAGAAGTACAAAGCACTACTGAAAGAAATCAGAGCTAACACAACTAAGCGGGAAAACATTCTACACTTATGAATTGGAAGAATTAATATCATTGAACTGTCCATACTGCCCAAAGCAATTTACAGGTTCAACACTCTTTCTATTAAACTACCAACATTATTCTTTGTAGAATTAGAAAGAAAAAACTATTGTAAAATTCACATGGAATCCAAAAAGAGCTCAAATAGCCAGAGCAATCTTAAACAGAAAAAAACAAAACTGGAGGTATCACACTACTCAACCTCAAACTATACTATAAGGCTTTAGCGACCAAAACAGCATGGCATTGGTGCAAAACCAGACACTAGACCTGTGGAACAGATTGGGAAACAGAAATAAAGCCACACACTTAAAACCATCTGATCTTCAACAAGGCTGACAAAAACAAACAATGGGAAAATGACCCCCCATTCAACAAAAGGTGCTGAGATAAACGGCTAGTCATATGCAGAAGAATGAAACTGAATGCTTACCTTTTACCATATACAAAAATTAACCTTAAATGAATTAAACATGAATTATGAAACCTCAAATAATAAAAACCCTAAAAGAAAACCTAGGAAATGCCATTCTGGACATCGACCTTGGCAAATAATTTATGACTAAGTCCTCAGAAGCAATTGCAAGAAAAAAAAAAAAAAAAATTGACAAGTGGAACCTAAGAAAACTAAGGATCTTTCTTCTGCCCAGCAAATGAAACTATTAACACAGCCCACAGACAGTATACATAATGGGAGGAAATATTTGCAAACTATGCATCCAACAAAGGTCTAATATCCAGAATCTATAAGGAACTTCAATCAACAAGCAAAAAACCAATAACCCCATTTTTAAAAAAGGGAGAAAGCATGAACAGGCACTTCTCGAAAGAAAACATGCATACAGTCAAAATAAATATTAAAAATTCTCATCATCACTAATCATGAGAGAAATGCAAATAAAAACCACAATGAGATATCATTTCACAACAGGCAGAATGGCTATTACTAAAAACTCAAAAAACAACAGATGCTAGTGAGGTTATGGAGGAAAGGGAAGAGTTATACATTGTAAGTGGAAATGTAAATTAGTTCAGCCACTGTGGAAAGCCATGTGGAGATTTCTGAAATACCTTAAAAAAACACAACTACCATTTGACTCAGCAATCCCACTATTGGGTATATACCCAAAAGAAAATAGATCATTCTACCAAAATGACACATGTACTCGTATATTTATTACAGCACTATTCACAAAAACAAATACATGGAATCAACCAAGATGTCCATCAAAAGGGACTGGGTAAAGAAACTATGGTATGTATATACCATGGAATACACGCAGTCATAAAAAAGAATGAAATCATGCCCTTTGCAGGAGCATGGATCTTGCTGGAGGCCATTATCCTAAGAAAACTAATGCAGGAACAGAAAACCAAATATCTCTTGTTCTCACTTCTAAGCTGGAGCTAAACAATGAATGCACATGAACACAAATATGGGAACAATAAACACTGGGGACTTCTTGAGGAGAAAATGAGGAAGAAGGGTGTACGCTGGGAGACTACCTATAGGGTACTATGCTCACTAGCTTTGTAATGGGATCATACATACACCAAGCATGAGTGACACACAACTTACCCATATAGAAAACCTGTGTTTGTGCCCCCTGAACGTAATATAAAAGTAGAAAAAGAAATACACAAGGGGAAAAAAAAGAATTCTTAATTTTGTTGATCCTTTGTATTTTTGTTTAGTTTTGCTCTGATCTTTATTATTTCTTTCTTAATTTTTTTTTTTTTTTTTTTTTTTTGACAGAGTCTCACTCTGTTGCCCAAGCTGGAGTGCAGTGGTATGATCTCAGCTCACTGCAACCTCCACCTCCCGGGTTCAAGCAATTCTCCTGTCTCAGCCTCCTGAGTAGCTGGGACTACAGTCGCATGCCACTATGCCCTGTTAATTTTTTGTATTTTTATAGAGATGGGTTTTCATGGTGTTAGCTAGGAAGGTCTCAATCTCTGGACCTTGTGATCCACCCACTTCGGTCTCCCAAAGTGCTGGGATTACAGGTGTGAGCCATCGCTCCTGGCCAATTCTTGCTATTTAAGTTCATTAAGGTGCATTAATGTTGTATTCCCAAGGTTTTGGTTTGTTTTATCCCCAATTTCATTTGTTTTCCAATTTTTAAAATATTTAATCTTATATATTTCCTTGATGCAATGGTAATTGAGAAGCATGTTGTTTAATTTTCATGTACTTGTATTGTTTCCAGTGCTCCTCTTGTTAGTGATTTCTAGTTTTATTTTACTTTGCCCTGAGAGATACTTGATATTATTTTAGTTAAAAAATTGCTGAGACTTGTTTTGTGTCCTACCATATAGTCTATCCTGGAGAATGTTCCGTATATGGATCAGAAGAATATATATTCTGTAACTATGGAATATAATGTTCTGTTAATATTTTAGTTTCATTTGTTTTAAAGTACAGTTTAAAAGTTTTGTGTCTTAACGATAAATCTAATGCTAAGAGTGGGATGCTGAAGTCTCCAATATTATTGTATTGGAGTCTATCTCTCCCTTTGCATCTAATTATATTTGCTGTATATATCTGGTTGCTCTGGTGTTGTGTGCACTGTGTGCACATATGTTTAGAACTGTTATATCCTCTTGTTGAACTGATCCCTTTATCATTACATGATAGCCTTCTTTGCCTTTTTAAAACTGTTTTGTATTTTAAAAGATATAAACTTTTGTATTTATAATCTTTATTGCCCCTAAGGGTTTGAGGGTGGCACAAGTTGGGTATAGTTGAATGGTTTTATTTCAGGGTGTTTTCAGAGGGCCTAGACTCAACTTTGTACTTATTGGCTGTATGCTCTAATCCTAGGTGTCTGGGAATGGGTCCTTAAGTTTGTCCTCTGGTCTCCTGAAGTTGAGCTCTGGCTGGAGGGACTGAGGACCTCCAAGACCACTGGCAATAGCATTCCATAGTCAATGATGGGGATGAGGGGGAACCATGGGTATAAGTGCTCTGGTGGGAGTGGCAGGGGCATAATGGGCAAATATGTTTCAGAGGGAAGCTGCCAATAAAAGTGCTCCAGTGGGACAATGGAGGCCTCAGGTGAAAGCACCATGGCAGTAGCTGCTCGCAAAAGTTCTTTGGCAGCATAACTGAGGCTTCACTGTGTGCAGGCATGACCAGGTTGGGACTCTGGGGGGCACTGGTGGCCATCGGGGGGTGCAGATTAGAGTCAGTACCACAGGAAAGACAGCCTTGCTCTCCCTGGGTCTGACAGACTACAAGGGTCAGAGCTACCCATTCCTTAGGAACCATTCAGGGCCATGAATGTGTCCCAACACTCAGCAAACTCAGTTTCCTCTCCCTTTAGTAGTCCTGGCATCTGGATTGTCTCTCTATCTTCCCTCAATGTGTTCTCTTGGATGACATTGTTCAGAGTATGCTGGTAATATTCCATATACTCAATATTCCAGTGTGTCTCATTATGAGTTCCTGGCTGCCTCTAGTCAATCACCTTGTTTCCTGGTGGTTTTTTGAAAGGAGAAACAAAATCAATTTATCACTAGACAAACTAATCAAAAATAAAAAGGAGAATGCCACAAAAAATAAAATGAGAAACAAAAAAGGAGACATCACAACAGATACCACAGAAATGCAAAAGATCATTAGAGACTATTATGAACAACTATACAGTAGCAAATTGGAAAACCTGGAGAAAAATAACTGGACACATGCAGCCTACCAAAGTGAATCAGAAAGAAATATAAAATCTGAACTAACTAATAATGAATAATGATATTGTATAAGTAATAAAAAGTCTCCCATCCAAGAAAAGTTTAGGACTGAATGGTTTACTACTAATCCTAGCCAACTTACAGAGAAACTAATACTAATTCTCCTCAAAATATTCCAAACAACTGAATAGGAAGAAAGTCTCCATACCTAATTTTACAAACCAGCGTTATTCTGATACCAAAACCAGACAAGGATACAACCAAAAAAGAAAACTATAGCCAATATCCTTGATGAACATAGATACAAAATCTTCAACAAAATATTAGCAAATCAAATCCAACAGCACATGAAATGGCAATAGACCATGATCAATTGGGATGTAGCCCAGGGATGCAAAGATGGTTTGACATATGTGAAAAAAAAATATAATACATAACATTAACATAATGAATAACAAAAACTTTGTGATCATCTGAAAAGACACAGAAAGGGCAACTGATAAAATTTGACATCTCTTTATGAGAAAACTCTCAACAAACTAGGCACATATGGAACATACCTCAACACAATAAAGGATATATGAAACAAACCCACAGCTGACATCATCCTAAATGAAGATGAGCTCAAAGCCTTTCCTCTAAGAACTGGAACAAGAAAATAGTGCTAACTTTGACTTCTGTTCAACAAAATATTGGAAGTCCTAGCCAAAGCAATCAGGAAGAGAGAGAGAAAAAACAAAGGAATCCAGATTGAAAACATGAAACTCAAATTCTCTCTCTTTGCGGGTGACATGAACTTAGATAAAGAAATCTCTAAATTATTTATTAAGAAATTCTTAGATCTGATAAATAAATTCAGTGAAGTTGCAGAATACACAATCAAAAATAACACAATGCATAAAAATAAGTAGCATGTGTAAGTGCCAATAATGACTTTGCTGAGAAAAAAGTCAAGAAGACAATTTCATTTACAGTAGCTACCAAACAAACAAAAGTCAATGACACAAACATAAAACCACCTAGGAATACATTTAACCAAGAAGTTAAAAGACCTCTACAAAGAAAATTACAAAACTCTGATGAAAGAAATTGAAGAGAACACAAAGAAGTGGAAAGACATCTCATGCTCATGAATTGGTAGAATTAATATTGTTAATGTGACCATACAACCTAAAGCAATCTGTAGATTCAATGCAATTCCTATCAAAATGCCAATGTACTTTTTCACAGGCATAGAAAGAAAAATTCTATAATTTGTGTGCAGCAACAACAACAGAAAAGTCCAAATAGTCAAAGCAATATTTATCAAACAGAACAACTACGGTGGTATCACACTCACTGACTTCAAGACATATAAAAAGACTGTAATAGCCAAAACAGTATGATGTTTGTATAAAATCAGACACACAAGCCAGAGGAACAAAATAGAGAGTACAGAAATAAATCCATATGTTTACAGCAAACTGATTTTTGATAAAGTCACTAAGAACACCCATTGAGGAAAGGGAAGCCTCTCTAATAAATGGCAAAGTCACTAAGAACATCCATTGAGGAGAGGACAGCCTCTCTGATAAATGGTGCTGGAAAAATTAGATATCCATCTGCAGAAGAATGAAGATATCCATGTGTCTCTCCATGTAAAAATATCCACTCAAGATAATGGACAGTGGATAGTGGTCTTAAATGTAAGACCCAAACTATAAAGCTACTAAAAGAAAACATACGAAAAACACATCAGGGCATTGAGCTAAGCAAATAACTTATGGCGAAGATCATGAAAGGAAAAGCAACAAAACGAAAAAATAGACACGTGGGATTATTTTAAACTGAAGTGTTTCCGTATAGCAAAGGAAACATTCAACAGAGTGAAGAAAAAACCTCTTGAATGGAAGAAAATATTTGCAAACTATTCACCTGACAAGTAAGTAATATCTAAAATATACAAGGATCCCAAACAATTTATTAGTAAAAAATAATAATCCCATTAAAAAGTGGACAAAGTACACAAATAGAAATTTTTCAAAAGGAGACTTATAGATGGCCAAGAAATATATGAAAAATTTTCAACATCACTAATCAGGGAAATGCAAATCAAAACCACAATAAGATATCATCTTATCCCAGTTAGAATGACTATTATTAAAGACAAAAGATAATAGGCATTGATAAAGATGCAGAGAAAAGGTAACATTTATACACTGTTGGTGGGAATGTAAAGTGGTAGAGCAATTATTGAAAACAGTGTAGAGATTTATCCAGGAAGTAAAAATAGAGCTACCATATGATTTAGCAATCCCACCTCTGGGTATTTTAACCAGGAAACAAAAAGATATCTGAACCCCAAAAATATCTGTATCCCCATGTTTACTGCAGCACTATTTGAAATAGCAAAGAGCAACCTAGGTGTCCATAAAGGGATGGGTGGATAAAGAAAATGCCATACATATACAAAGTGTAATACTATTTGACCATAAAAATATAATCATGTCATTTACAGCAATATGAGTAGAACTAGAGTTAATTATGTTGAGAAATAAGGCAAGCACAGAAAGAGAAATATCACACGTTCTTACTCATGGGTGATAGCTAAAAAAAGTTGATCTCATGGAGGCAAAAAGTAGAATGATAAATACCAGAGGCTGGACAGGGTATGTGGGTGGAAGTTGGTTAATGGGTACAAACATACAGTTAAGTAGAAGGAATAAATTCTAATGTTCAACAGCAGAGTAGGGTGACTATGGTTAGCAACAATTGTAAATAGCTGAAAGAGAAAACGTTTTCAACACATAACAATAATGTATACTCGGCCAGGCGCGGTGGCTCAAGCCTGTAATCCCAGCACTTTGGGAGGCCGAGACGGGCGGATCACGAGGTCAGGAGATCGAGACCATCCTGGCTGACACGGTGAAACCCCGTCTCTACTAAAAAAAATACAAAAAAAAAAACTAGCCGGGCGAAGTGGCGGGCGCCTGTAGTCCCAGCTACTCCGGAGGCTGAGGCAGGAGAATGGCGTAAACCCGGGAGGCGGAGCTTGCAGTGAGCTGAGATCCGGCCACTGCACTCCAGCCCCGGCGACAGAGTGAGACTCTGCCTCAAAAAAAAAAAAAAAAAAAACAAAAAAAAAAAAACAATAATGTATACTCAATGTGATAGATACACTAAATACCCTGGCTTGATCGTTACACATTCTATGCCAGTAACTAAATATTACATGTACCCCATAAATATGTACAAATATTATGCATCAATAATGAAATAAAGTAAAATGAAGAAATCACAAAGGACATTATAAAATACCTTAATACATATGAAAAAAAACCCACGACATATCAAAACATGTCAAAGGCAGTGCGCAGAGGGTAATTCATAATTGTAAATGCTTAAATTTTAAAAAGATGAAAGATCCCAAATTATTAACTCGACTTTACATCTTAAAGAGATATAAAGATAAGAGTGATATGAACTGAAAACTAGTAGAAGGAAAGAAATAATGAAGATAAGAGCAGATAGCAATGAAATAGAGGATAGAAAAACAACAGGAAAAAAAATCAATGAAACCAAAAGTTCTTTGAAAAGGCCATTTACTTTGACAAACCTTCAGTTAGGCTAACAAAGTAAAAAAAAAGGGAGAAGATTCAAATAACTAAAATCAGAAATTAAAATGATGATAATACTGATGCCCTTAAAGCAACAAAATTCATTGTAAGAGATTATGAACAACTACAAACCAATACGTTAGATAACCTAGATGAAATGGCAGAAAATCCTAGAAATATATAATTTGTCTAAACTGACTCAAGATGAAATAGAAAATCTCAGAATACCTATAACAAGTAAAGAGATAAATCAGTCATTAAAACCTCTTACAAAAAAATATTTGGATCTAAATGGCTACACTGCTGTATTCTACCAAACAATTAAAGAAAAATCAACACCATTGTCCTCAAAGTCTTCAAAAAAATTGAAGAGGATAGAAGACCTTATAATTTATACTATCAGGCCAGCATTACCCTGACACCAAAACCAGATAAAGACTTCATAAAAAAGGAAAATTACAGTTTATTGAGCTCTATGGATGTATCTAAAACACCTTCAATAAAATATTTACAAACCAATTTCAATTTTATATTAAAAGATTTATATACCATGGCCAGCTGGGACTAATCCTCAGAATGCAAGGGTAGGTCAGCATAAGAAAATAATTAGATGTAATCATCACAATAATAGATGAAAAAATAAAAACTTATGATCATATTAATTGATTAAGAAAAGGCATTTGACAAAATCCAATACCTTTTTCATGACAGAAACACACAGAAATCTAGGAAAATAAGAGAAATTCCTCAATATGATAGAGAGCTTTTATAGAAAACCCACAGCTAATATACTTAATGGTGAAAGATTAAAAGCTTTCTCACAAAGATTAGGAACAAAACAAGGATGTTTATTTTCGTTACTGTGATTCAAAACCTGCTTAAATACACTGATGACGTTTACAAGGAAATTGTGAATTCAATATGGAAATGATTTTATATCTTGGACCTTAAGTATTGATGCTACTCTAATTTTGATGGATGTAGAATAAAATAAAGAGACAGATAAATGGCCTTGCATTATCTTTTTCTACATCCATTCACAAAATAACTGGTTGCAATAAATGGCTTAGAGCATAAAGTTAAAACATGTCTGCGATTTGGCATAATCTTCCTGGCTTTCTTTATCTTTTTTCTCCTGGGGCCAACTAATTGAATAGCTTTTTCTCTCAGTTATGTAGTTATGCTCATAGTTATATTTGTAAAGCATGCTTTCAGTAGGGCAAATGCACAGCTTTGTAAATGGTTATCTATGTATCATAGTAATTTTTTTTTGAGTTCTCAAAAATCTCAGAAATAAGTGAAGTGCCCGTTATAAATATACCAACATAATATATTTATACCCATGGCCTTATATACAGGTTTGTTAAATGAAAATAAAAGATTTTTTAGAACAAAAGTTGGACATGAAATAAGAATAAATTAAGCTCTCAATTTCCTGGATTGCATATTAATCATGGCTTTACTCATCCATTTATTCATTCCTTCAATAACTCATCTCTCTGTCAATTATGTATGTTGCTTTTTTTTCACTGTCTACCAAGAACTGTGCTAAACTGTGAAAAAGATAGATATAACCACTTGCCTTAGAATTTTCAGTCTAATTAGTCACTATGTTTAACCTCATTGGTCAATCTTTTTGTTAAATTACAAAAAAACTAAGATATTGACTCTCAAGGAAATATAATGTAACATATGTCCTTTCAATATCTAGGATGAAGTCAACACAAAGTATTTAAGAAAGCTCAGCTATGTTGTAAATATTATGTCAAGCATTTTATGTATAATCTTATTTAATTCTCACAACAGCCTTACAATATTTTACTGATCCTTTTTTAACTACACTTATTTGCTATTGAAATGAACCGATTGCTATTATAAAGGGAATTGAAAAAAAAAAAATCTCCCCTGTACTTCAGAACATGATCTTCCCAAGCCAAAACCAGATCCAAATTCATGTCTAAATGAAGTTTGAAGCTATCACTAGAGTCACTATTGAGTCCTGCATTTTTCTCATAACCCATATTCAACTATTGACATAGCATGACCCCTTTTAACCCTTAGGTATCATTATCTTAAATATCTAGGCAATGTGATTTACTCATCAGTAGAATTTCAACTTCAGTAGTTGAGGACCTCGTCATATCCTGCATGGACAATGGCAGTATATTTCCAACTATACCAATGAATGACCTTTACTGCATGGACAATGGCAGTATATTTCTAACTATACCAATGAATGACCTTTAAGAGGTGCAAATAAGAACCTTCTACATTCAATTAGAAATTCTTCACTCATTCCTTATTACTTTCACAAGGGAATCCCACTACATAGCATGCCATGGACTTGTTACAGTCTAGATCCTGCCCAGTTTGTCATATTCATGTCTTACCACTCTCTTGCCTGAACTTTATATTACTAAAAGATGAATTACCTATGGCATACACTTTCACTCAAGCTTCTAATATCTTTGAACAGGACATTTTTTATTCCTGAACTGTTTTATCCTTTTTTTCCCCCCACAGTCCTTTAAGATTCTATTCATGCTACTTTTCAAAAGAACCTTCTTTGAACAACTCTCTGTCCCCATTCCACACCAGTATGGGTTAAGTAAACTTTCCGTCTTCTCCTGCTAATCAAAGTCTATGATCATATTTACCATAGGATTTATTGCACAGTATAAATTTTGACTTTGCTTGTTGGGGGATTAATTTACAACTCTCAGCCTGAGACAGTGGTGGAATCAGGATTTTCAAAATTTGAAGTCCAAATGGGTGATTGCTATTCTATTGTAGACTACTGTCAAAGAGGCTAAGTAAATATGCACATAATATAACTTATGGTGGCTGCAACAATGATCAGTGGATCATTTTGCCTTTTTAGCACAGAGTTGATTCTCTGACCTAACAAAACAGAATGCAGTTAAACCATAGGACAATTTTTACATTATAGTAGTTAAGAGAAGTAGTCACCATCTTTATTAGCTTTAATGGGGAGCGTTTTATTTAGTTAGTCCCAGAAAAGTTGATTTAGATTTATGAGGGAATTCTATGGCCATACTAACACATTCCTCAGTATAATATAAAGCCTAAGGTTTTCTAGACAGATGTCTTCTAAATGAATAAGAATGTCATTTAGTTTTGTTGGTTCTAAGTAACAAAATTCACACTTGGCTGGTTCAAGCACTAAATAAATTCCTTAAATGATACTGGTAGTTCTCAAAATTGTAGGAAAGGTTGTCTCCCTAAATTTCTTCTCTACTTCGTAACCCGATTTTCCTAAGCCAAAACCTGATCCAAATTCAGATCTGAATAAATTTTAAAACTATCCCTTGAATCATAACTGAGTCCTTCACTTTCCTCATATGCCCCAGACTTAAGATTATACAGTTAGTACCTCAGCCTGCATCGTACACCTTCCTGGTATGTGGTGGCACTTAATATGACGATGTACCTTATCAACACTGCTGAAGATTGGGTGCCACCATAAACTGTTTTCTGCCACTTAGCTTTCCTAGATCCTGTCTCAAGTTCTGGCCAAATGGCACTCAACAGTTGAGCCTAAGTTTCATACTTCTGTTCTAAATGCAATGAGACCAGAAAAAATGAGGATCTAGAGTTTTCAGCTTTAATTTTGGGAGGTGAACTCTGCCTCCACTGAGATTCATATTTAAAATTTTGCAAACATAAAGTGAAATTTGAGTTGTTGAGTGGTCTAAAGTAAAAAATATCTACTACATACTTTTTCTATGTAGTGAAGGGACAAAATAAATCAATTAGTCACTAAATTAGTCAATTCACTAAAATGTATTTATATACCAACCCTCATGATATAAAATTTAGGCACTTTATCACTTTATTCCCAAAGAACTCTACAGTGTAGGCAGTATTATTATTATTATTATTATATATATATATATTTTGAGATGGAATCTTGCTCTGTCGCCCAGGCTGGAGTGCAGTGGCACCATCTCTGCTCACTGCAAGCTCCGCCTCCCGGGTTCACGCCATTCTCCTGCCTCAGCCTCCCGAGTAGCTGGGACTACAGGCGCCCGCCACCTCGCCCGGCTAGTTTTGTGTATGTTTTAGTAGAGACGGGGTTTCCCGTATTAGCCAGGATGGTCTCGATCTCCTGACCTCGTGATCTGCCCGTCTCAGCCTCCCAAAGTGCTGGGATTACAGGCTTGAGCCACCGCGCCCGGCCAATGTAGGCAGTATTATAATCACTATAACCATTTTATAGATGAAGATTCTGAGACTCGGATACATTAAGTCTGTCCAAAACCACAATACTAGTAAGTGATTGAGTCTGGTATTTATTTCACCAGAACCAGTGTTTGGTCCACTATATTACTTGTTCCCTGAAACAGTAGATTGCTCAGAAATATAATCAGTATTTGAATTAATTATTTCATGATTTGAAAGGCAAAAGACTAGTTATAATAAAACAAAATGTTGGGGGCAGGGGAATAACATAGCTCTGATGATGCCTGCTGTATACAGTCTGTGTTTTGAAGGCAACATTAGCCACATATACAAAATAATTTTTTCAAAGAAGATATAAGTAAGCTGTTGTTGAAGTAAAAAGAGAAATAAACTTAGTGGTAACACTTGAACTTAACTATATTTCTCTCTTGATTATGTTATGAACTATAATGCTGTTTATATTTTTAAATTATTTTTAATTAATATATAATATTTTACATACTTAAGGGTCCATGTGATATTTGATACATACATACAATGTGTAATAATCAAATCAGGGTATTTAGATTATCCATCACCTCAAGAATTTATCATTTATTTGTGCTGGGATATTTCAAATGTTCTCTTTTGGCTATTTTTAAATGTACAATATGTTGTTGTTAACTATATTCACCTTACTGTGCTATTGATCACTAAAACGTATTCCTTTTATCTAACTATATGTTTGTACCCATTAACCAACATCTTTTCATACCCCCGCCATGATACCCTTCCAAGTTTCTGGTATGTGTTTATATATTTACATGAAATGAGAAGTACTCTATCTTGCTTTGCAAGGAGTTTTGTGGCAAATATTTGAAAATGTCTTTCTCATTATTCCACTCTTTCCAAGCCAATTCTCTTTCCTTGCTTTTTTCCTCATGAAGAAAACTACTGCTCTCTAACAAAATCAGAGAAAAGTATAAAACCATTACATACTTTTTTCTTTCTCTAATAAGATATAGCATTGTATTTCTATTAAACGTAACAAAAGGTAGATGAAACAGATATTAGTTGCTCTTACCAAAAATCTTGGAGTCACTCTGTGCTGACCATCCAGTCTATTACAAATCTTGTCACATTTTCCTTCAAAGTCTATCCAGATTTTGATCACTTGTCATTACCCCATCTATCATCAATCTGGTTCAAACTCACCATCGCCTGCCTGAATTATTGTGTCAGCCCCCTCCGTGGCTTCTCCATTTCTCTGTACATGCTGAACACAGCAGCAAGAATAATACCAATTAACCATAAAAAATATTGTGCCACTTATCTGCTCAAAACCCTTTAACGGCTTTTCATCTCACCTAGAATAAAAGACAAAATCTTTTCTCTGACAGAAGAAGTCTTACTGCTTCAGCTACCCTGCTATCTATGACCTTTTCTGCTATGGAAGCTGCTCACATAGCTCCTTCCAGCTCTGCTGGTCATCTTGTTCCAGCGCAGCACTCTCCCAACTCAGGGCCTTTGTGCTTGCTTACTCCTCTTCTCCAGAGTCCTCTTCCCCAAAGATATTCTTGCCTGGCTCCCTCATTTATTTCAGCGCCTTACTCAACAGTTCCTGTATGAGTCAGGGTTCTCTAAAGGGACAGAATTTATAGGATATATGTATATATGAAAGGGAGTTTATTAGGAAAATTGACTCACACGATCACAAAGTGAAGTCCCACAATAGACTGTCTGCAAGCTGAGAAGCAAGGAAGCCAGGAAGATTCCCCAAACCTCAAAAGCAGTGCAGGCTTCAGTCTGTAGCCAAAGAGGCCCAAGAGCCCCTGGCAAACCACTGGTGTAAGACCAAGAGTCCAAACCCTGAAAAACTTAGAGTCTGATGTTCTAGGGCAGGAAACATGTAGCATGGGAGAAAGATGAAGGCCCAAAGACTCAGCAAGTCTGTTCTTCCATCTTCTCCTACCTGTTTGATTCTAGCCGCACTAGCAGCTGATTAGTTGGTGCGCACTCAGTTTGAGGGTGGGTCTGCCTCTCCCAGTCCATTGACTAGAATGTTAATCTCCTTTGGCAGCACCCTCACAGATACACCCAGGAACAGTACTTCACATCCTTCAACCCAATCAAGTTGACACTCAATATTAACCATCATAGTTACCTTCTGAGAAAAACAGAGTCCTTGCAAATTTTTTACAATTAATTCTTAGTAGGGTTGCTAGATTTAGCAAATAAAAAAAAGGATGCCAAATCAAATTTTAATCTCAGATAAATGATGAATAATATTTTAGTATATCTTGATACTGTGTGGGAAATATTGCATCAGACATACACTTTTAAAAGATGATTTATCTAAAATTTAAATTTAATTGTCATTGTGTATTTTTTTAGTTTCTGCCCTCAAATTTAATATTGCCTTTCCCTATTTTGTGTGTTTTCCTCTTATTCCTTATCACTAACACACCATATATTTATACATATTAATTGTGATTTGTCTTCTGTCTAAAATGGAAGCTCTTTAATAACAGAATTTTAACTGCTGTCTTAACAGTATCCTCAGTGTCTCTAGCAGCGCCTGTTCATGGTAGACATGACAAGTATTTATAGAATGAATGAATGAATGTTCAAATGATTAAATTAACATAGCAGAGTGCCTTTGCTCTGTGCAAGTCACTAAAGTGTTTAACATATATTACCAAATTTCATTCTTGCAATTGTCTTTTGAAATAGCAACTATCAAATTCCCATTTCTAAACTTAGGATCCTGAGTTTCAGAGAGGATAGTATTATTTTTTATTTCCCTTCAAATTTTAATGACA
This sequence comes from Rhinopithecus roxellana, assembly GCF_007565055.1. NCBI lineage: Eukaryota > Metazoa > Chordata > Mammalia > Primates > Cercopithecidae > Rhinopithecus > Rhinopithecus roxellana. The sequence continues at coordinate 38,065,940 of NC_044568.1, read as the reverse complement.
AAACTTAGACTTAAAACATATTGTGTTTCATTAATTCCATATTTTGTTTTATAATTTAACATGAAAATTATGCATTTCAAAATATGTATATAACTGACTTGAAATAATGTAGTCTTTTCTTTTGAGGTAGATAATAAAAGAGTTCAGGGCATTTTCTTAAATACTTTTTGATATTTTGAGAACATCGTCCAATAATGATGTCTAATAAATTCCTCTGTATATTTAATCCTGCTAATTAACAGTTTCATAACCTAATCAAAAATTTTAAAAAATGATTACAATTTAACACATCTTTAGAATATATTTTGAACTGATTTCACAAACTTGCTAGCATCCAGAAGTCATACCAACAGGATTTGTATGTCTAAATGAAATCACTATTCGATTTACAATTTAATAGGCAAAATATTTAAAAATCCCTTTTTTCTTATGTAGATTTCTAAATAAATAAATTTTTATTCCAAAGCCCCAAATTCCAAATTTTGAAGCTTAAGATAGGGATATATTTTTAAATATTATGAAATAGCAAAAGCAGCAAACAATGAATATAAATTATTCATTAAAATTAAAATTAAATTATTCATTTAAATCAATTTAAAAATATACTCCAAAGCTAGAGATAAGTTTATGCGGTGGAGAGAGGAAGAGCTTTGGAGTACTCTAGGCCAAGTAAAGATTCTATTATTTACCTGAATTATTGTCTAAACCAACTAGGGTGTCTATCATTTATCTACATTAACCTACATATTTAGGGATTTTATCATTTTCTTGCATTGTAGCCTTGGACAAATTCCTTCATTTCTCCTTCGGAGAAACTCTAAGTCATTATGTCTAACAGATCATCAATGATGGACCAGAATACCAGAACTGAAGCATGGAGTTACATGTTATATAAATTTCATACAATGGCAGAAAAAGACATGCAAGCTAAATTGCCAAAATCTACTGAGAGGCTTTAAAATTGCATGTTTGATCAGCGCTGAAGTTCCCTAACCTTATTCTTATCCAGTATTTTTCCTATGTATTGGTGTCTATAGATGGAGCAGACTAGGCCAAAGCTTTAAAATCTTAATGCTTTCCTAGCAGGCAGACTCAGAATTAAAAAACAAAAAAAAAAGACAAACAAACAACTTAGTGCAGTATTATTACCTGTGTGAAATCAGGAAAAGAGAGATACAAAGAGAGAGACAGATTGCAAGAAAGAGGAGGAAACAGAGGGATTAAATAACCTCATTTCTTAAATGTCAAAACTTTTACTGATTTTGTGCTATTTTTTAAAAAATCAATATAGCTATAAGTATCCTCACAACTATGCAACATGTTTAGAAATGTTCAGTGCTGTCTTACCATATGTTATCAAAAACAATCACATACATCTACATACACTTATACATATTTTTTCTCTTGAAATGAAATTGAGAATAGTAACATAGAACTGTGTTTGGTTTATATCTATTTGAGGCACCACAGACCAAAAATACAGCTATTAAAATGTGGCATAAAGCATGGATTTTGTACTACCTCATTGTACATAAGAAGAATGAACTACTGTCATTGTTTTTACACACAAAGCAAACCACCACGACTACAGCATTTCCTACTATTTACCAAAAGAAATCTTTGCAATAATAAGCCTTCTCCATATGATCCAGAAAACATACTCTCCATTAAAGAAATGTGTATAACATTTTATTAATAAGGCAAAAAAAAAATTGGTGATAGTGTTCATTAAAAATAAAACCAGACCAGCAATCTGGAGAGTCTCAATAAATTTAAGAAAATTGAAATTATATCAAGCACTCTCTCAGACCACTGTGGAATAAAACTGGCAATGAACTCCAAAAGGAACCTTCAAAACCGTGAAAATACATGGAAATTAAATAACCTGCTCCTGAATGGGCACTGGGTCACAAACAAAATCAAGATGGAAGTTAAAAAATTATTCGAGTTGAACAACAGTAATGATGCAACCTATCAAAACCTCTGAGATACAGCAAAGACAGTGCTAACAGGAAAGTTCATAACCCTAAATGCCTACATCAGAAAGACTGAAAGAGTACAAACTGACATTCTAAGGATACACCTCAAGGAACTCGAGAAACAATAACAAACCAAACCCAAACCCAGCAGAAGAAAGGAAATAACTAAGATCAGAGCAGAACAAAATGAAATTGATACAAAAATACAGAGGATAAATAAAGCAAAAAGCTGATCCTTTGAAAAGATAAATAAAGTTGATAGACCATTGAAAAGATTAACCAAAAAAAGAAGAGAGAAATACAAATAACCTTACTAAGAAACGAAACAGGAGATATTACAACTGATACCACCGAAATACAAAAGGTCTTCAAGGCTACTATGAAGACCTTTACATGCATAAACTAGAAAACCTCGAAGAGATGGATAAATTCCTAGAAAAATACAACCCTCCTAGCTTAAATCAGGAAGAATTAGTTATCCTGAACAGACCAATAACAAGCAGCCAGATTGAAATGGTAATTTAAAAATTGCCAACAAAAGAAAGTACAGGACCAGATGGATTCACAGCAGAATTCTACCAGACATTCAAAGAAGAATTGGTACCAATCCTTTTGACACTATTCCACAAGATAGAGAAAGAAGAATCCCTCCCTAATTCATTCTATGAAGCCAGCATCAACCTAATACCAAAACCAGAAAAGGGCATAACTAAAGATGAAAACTACAAACCAATATCCTTGATGAATGTAGATGCTAAAATCCATAACAAAATACTAGTTGACTGAATCCAACAACATATCAAAAAGATAATCCACTATGATCGAGTAGGTTTCATACCAAGGACACAGGGATGTTTTAACATGTGCAAGTCAATAAATGTAATACACCATAGAAACAGAACTAAAAATAAACATTACATGATAATTTCAATAGATGCAGAAAAAGCATTTGACAAAATTCAGTATCTTTTATGATTAAAACTCTCAGCAAAATTGGCCTACAAAGGACATACCTCAATATAATAAAATCCATCTATGACAAACCCACAGCAAATATAACACTGAATGAGGAAAAAGGTTGAGTACATTCCATCTGAGAACTGGAACAAGGCAAGGATGCCCTCTTACCACTACTCCTCAACATAGTACTGGAAGTCCTAGCCAGAGCAATCAGACAAGAGGAAAAAAAAAAAAAAAAAAAAAAAAGCATCCAAATTGGTAAAGAGGAAGTAGAACTGTCACTGTTGATAATGTAATTGTTTACCTTGAGAACCCTAAGGGCTCTTCCAGAAAGCTCCTAAAACTGGTAAAAGAATTCAGCAAAGTTTCCAGATACAAAATTAATGTACACAAATTAGTAGCTCTTCTATACATCCACAGCGACTGAGTAGAGAATCAAATCAAGAATTCAACCGCTTTTACAATAGCAGCAAAACAAACAAACAAAAAACCAAACAACAAAAAAAGGAATATACCTAACCAAGGAGTTGAAAGACCTCTACAAGGAAAACTACAAAACTCTGCTGAAATAAATCATAGATGACACAAACAGATGGAAACACATTCCATGCTCATGGATGGGTAGAATCAATATTGTGAAAATGACCATACTGCCAAAATCAAGCTACAAATTCATTGCAATCTCCATAAAAATACCACCATTGTTCTTCACCGAATTAGGAAAAAGAATTCTACAATTCACATGAAACCAAAAAAAGAGCCTGCACAGCCAAAGCAAGACCGAACAAAAAGAACAAATCTGGAGTCATCACACTACCTGAATTCAGACTATTCTGTAAGGACATAATCATGAAAAACAGCATGGTACTAGTATGAAAATAGGCACATAGACTAATGGAACAGAATAAGGCACCCAGAAATTAACCCAAATACTTGCAGCCAACAGAACTTCAAAAAAACAAACAAAAACATAAAGTGGGGAAAGACACCCTTTTCAACAAATGGTGCTGGGATAATTGGCTAGCCACATGTAGGAGAATGAAACTGGGTCCTCATCTCTCACCTTACACAAAAATCAACTCAAGATGGATTAAGGACTTAAACCTAAGGCCTGAAACTATAAAAATGCTAGAAGATAACATTGGAAAAATCTTTCCAGGCATTGGCTTAGGCAAGGATTTTTTATGACCAAGAACCCAAAAGCAAATGCAATAAAAACAAAGATAAATAGGTGGGACCTAATTAAACTAAAGAGCTTTTGTACCATAAAAGGAACAGTCCACAAAGCAAACAGGCAGCACACAGTGTACACAATCTGTACATCTGACAAAGGACTAATATACAGAATCTACAACGAACTCAAACAAATCAGTAAGATAAAAACAAACAATCCCATCAAAAAGTGGGCTAAGGACGTTTCTCAAAAGAAGATACACAAATGGTCAACAAACATATGAAAAAAATGCTCGACAACAATCAGGGAGATGCCCGTCAAAACCACAATGTGATACCACCTCACTCCTGCAAGAATGGCCATAATAAAAAAATCAAAAACCAGTAGATGTTGGCATGGATGTGGTGAACAGGGAACACTTCTACACTGCTGGGGGAATGTAAGCTAGTACAGCCCCTATGGAAAACATGTGGAGATTCCTTAAAGAATGAAAAGTGGAACTACCATTTAATCCAGCAATCCCACCACTGGGTATACACCCAGAGGAAAGGAAGTCATTTGAAAAAGATACTTGCACACACATGTTTATAGCAGCACAATTCCCAACTGCAAAATCGTGGAACCAACTCAAATGCCAATCAATCAACGGGTGGACAAAGAAACGGTTTTATATATACACATATACATATATATAGACACACACACATAAATACACACACACACACACACATATATATATATATATAACTAACGTCATGAATGAATTAACAGAATTTACAGTGACCTTGATGAGATCGGAGACTATTATTCTAAGTGAAGTAACTCAGGACAGGAATGGAAAACCAAACATCCTATGTTCTCACTCATATGTGGGAGCTAAGCTACGAGGATGCAAAGGCATAAGAATGATACAATGGACTTTGGGGACTTGGGGGGAAAGTGGGAGGGGGCCGAGAGATAAAAGACTACATATAGGGTGCAGTGTATCCTGTTCGGGTGATGGGTGCACCAAAATCTCACAAAATAACTTACTCATGTAACCAAATACCACCTGTACCCCCAATAACTTATGGGAAAAAGTAAAGTGACATAGTAATAGCAAAAAATAAAAAATAAAGAAACCCACAAGCAAACAAATACCTTCAGCATCTCAAGCATCTTCCTAACGTCCAAGGAATGATACACAAGACAATCCTAACATGGTGAGACCCCGCCTCTACTAAAAATACAAAAAGTAGTCAGGTTTGGTGGCACATGCCTGTCATCCCAGGTACTCTGGAGGCTGAGGCAGGAGAATCACTTGAACCTAGGAGGTGGAGGTTGCAGTGAACTGAGATCACACCACTGCACTCCAGCCTGGGCAACAGAGTGAGACCCTGTCTCAAAAACAAAACGAAACAAAACAAACAAACAAACAAAAACCACTTAGATGTCTTCACTCCCATTCTCCTGTCTGAACAAACTAAAATCTGATGACTTTTATTGGGCCAGTGAGACAAGTCACAGGACAAACTGCCATCCTGAAATCTGGAGGGACAGGGTGTGCAGAGAGACTCAGCCACTGTGATCTGCTTAGCTGAAGCAGAAGTTACAGGGGTCATCACATGTTAGGAATATTTAAATGATAATTTTAACACATTGCTGGAGAATGAATGTGGACTAGGGCAATAGTGAGAACCCCTTAGGGGGTCGTAGTTTTAGAAGAACCCTTATAATTTTGCTGAGTTTATCTCCAGAAATCACTCTAGGTTCTCGCAGTGAAGAACCAGGATATTTGGGCCTCTGGCTGCATGATGGGAAAAGTAATCTCTGTAAAATATACTCAGCCTTCTTCATAACAAAGGCTTACACTTCAGGTAAAAGACTTTGCTTGAACTGTCTCAGGTGGGAAAAGGGATTTCAGCCTGACGTCCTGATGCCTCTAGCCTTCCTGCCTCACTTAACACAGAAAAATCATTGGGCTGGTAACTGGGCTTTAAGAAATTATGCTGCAAACATTGCAGCCAGAAAAGTGAGTAGGGAAAAAGGCAAACGGACAAAAAAAGCTGTACTTCTTGTTTCTAGTCTGACATGTAAGAAGCTTAGAAGTTACTACTCTGTCCTATTGACATACAAATCTGAACAAACTAAAACAATCAATAATTATTCTTAGAATCATAAAAATAAAGAGGTCATAGGAGCATGATGCTGCCTCTAAAATTGGGGATACAAAAAAAGCAAATACATAGAATTACATCTCAACCAAAGACAAAATTCATGAACAGACACTTCCACAGGAACCTGTGTCAGGATAGGAAAACTCGAATCGTAACTGACAAATTGCTGTGGGTTCCGTGTGAAGTCTGAGAGAGAAAAACTCCAGGGAGACCCAGGTATGAGGTGGCCCCACACTTTTATGAAGTTTGCCTCCTGGAGCTCTACCAGGTTCTCACAGTGGATATCAGAGAAAAAACTCCCTGTGATTCTGGCAGGGGAGAGGAAAAACAAAACAAAACAAACAAACAAACAAACATTTTGAAATATGCCAGTGTTCCATTCTTCTTAACAAGGTCTAACCTCAGTAGAAACTCTTTAACCCAAGTCTAACCTGCTGCAGTTTTATCAAAACCTATCTGACCTGGAGAAAGGGAAGTACCCAACTCCAGCTCCTTTAAGCCAACCTGTCCCACCTAAGCAGGTGGAAGCGGGTCTGAGAAGCACTTGTGAAGCTCACTATTCAGGCTCACTAAGAAACTCGGGTACAGGCTCACTAAGAAACTCAGACCTAATCATAGAACTATAGAAGCGTCCTTCCCCTGACAATTTATCTTTGTATTACTTAAGACCTATATGCATGAATTTTTTCTACTCAGTATATCATATCCAGCTTTCAAAAAAATATTATGAAGATTACTAAAAGATCAAAGACGATTTAAGGAGATACAGCAAGAAACAGAACCAGATTTATATCTGGCAAAAATGTTGGAATTATCAGACTGAGAATTTAAAACAACTATAATTAATATGCTAAGGCCTCTAATGAAAACTAGGAATAGAGGATAACTTCCTCAATTTGATAAAAAAAAAATCTACGAAACATATACAGATAACATCAAATTTAATGGTGAGAAACTGGAAGGTTTCTCACTAAGATCAGGAACAAGCAAAACTATTCTCTTTTACCACTGTTTTTCCACATTATACTGGAAATCTTATGTAATGCACTCAGACAGGGGAACAAAAATTGTATACAGATCTGGGATAAAGTAATAAGCTGTTGTCATTGTTGTTTTTGTTCACAGGTGACATGATTGTCTACGTAGAAAATCTAAAAGAATTGTCAAAAAACTCTGAAACTAAAATCTGAAAATTTAAGGATGTACAATGCAAGGTTCATGTTAAAAATCAATGATTTTCCTTCATAACAACAATAAATAAGTGGAATTTGAAATTAAATGCACAGTACCATTTACATTATCACCCAATAAAATGATGTACTTAGGTATAAATCTACCAAAATATGTATGAGATCTGTCTGTGGAAGAATACCACAAAATTCTTTTGAAAGAAATTGAAGAACTAAATAAATGGAAAAATAATACATGTTCATGGATAGGAAGACTCAATATTGTCAAGATGTTAATTTTCCCTCAATTTATGAATTCAATGCAATCCCAATCATAGTCCAAGCTAGTTATTTTGTGCATATTCACCAGCTGATTTTAAATGTTATAGGGAGAGGCAAAAGGTTTAGAATAGCAAACAATATTAGAGAGCAATGTATGACTGGCACTGCCAAAATTTAAGACTTATTTTAAAGCTACAATAATCAAGACAACAGGATCTTGACAAAATAATAGACAATTTGATTAATAAAATAAAATAAAATAGATATTCCATAAATAGACCAATACAAATATATTCAACTGATGTTTGACGAAGGAGCAAAGGAAATACAATGGGGAAAATGTAGTATTTGAAACAATTGGCCCTGTAACAACGGGACACTTGCAAAAAATGGAGCTCAACCCAGATCTTACACTCTTCAGGAAAACTATGTGCCAAATGAATCAAAAATCACTGCTGGGCTCAGTGGCTCACACCTGTAATCCCAACACTTTGGGAGGCTGAGGTGGGCAGATCATCTGAGGTCAGGAGCTCGAGACCAGCCTGACCAACATGGTGAAACCCTGTCTCTACTAAAAATACAAAAAAATTAGCCAGACGTGGTGGCACACACCTGCAATCTCAGCTACTTGTGAGGCTGAGGCAGAAGATGGCTTGAACCCCGGAGGCAGAGGTTGCAGTGAGCCGTGATCACACCATTGCACTCCAGCCTGGGTGACAGAGCGAGACTCCATTTCAAAACAAACAAACAAACAACAACAGCATCAAAGCAAACAAACAAACAAAAAAACAGAAAAACACAAAACTAACTAGTAAGCTCCAATAAGGTAACATAGAAAAAAACCTACATGACTTTGGATATGGTAATGAATTTTTAGATGCAACATAAAAGGCATAATCCAAGGTAGAAAGAAATTATAAGTGGTGTTATATTAAAAACAAAATTTCTGCTCTGTGAAAGACATTGTCAGGAGAATAAAAAGACAAGCCACACACTGAGAAAAATTATTTGCAAAAGACATATTTGATAAAGGGTTATTATCTCAAAATATACATAGAACTCTTAACACTCGATAATTTAAATAAAGCTTTTTTTTTTTTTTAAACGGCAAACAACAAAAACAATAATTTGACAAGAGAGACCTAATTAAGCCAAACGGCATCTGCACAGAAAAAGAAACTATCAACAGAGTAAATAGACAACCTACTGAATGGGAGAAAATATTTGCAAACTATGTATCTGATAATGAACTAATAGCCAGAATCTATAAGAAAATTAACAAGCCAAAAGCAAATAACCCCATAAAAAATGGGCACAGAATATGAACAGACGCTTCTCAAAAGAGGACATACAAGTGACCAACAAACATGAAGAAATGCTCCACATCACTAATCATCAGAGAAATACAAATCAAAACCACAATGAGATACCGTCTCTCACCAGTCAGAGTGGCTTTTATTAAAAACTCAAAAAATGACAGATGCTAGTGAGACTGTGGAGAAAAGAGAATACTTATATAATATTGGTAGGAATGAAAATGAGTTCAACCACTGTGTAAAGCAGTTTGGAGATTTGTCAAAGAACTTAAAACAGAAATACCATTCAACCCAGAAATCTCATTGCTGGGAATACGTCCAAAGAAAAATGAATAATTCTATCAGAAAGACACATGTAGTTGTATGTTCATCACAGTGCCATTTACAATCACAAAGACATGAAATCAGCCTAGGTGCCCATCAACAGTGGATGGGGTAAAGAAAATGTGGTACACATACACCACGGAAAAATACATATCCATGAAAAAGAACAAAATCATATCCTTTGCAGCAACGTGGAGGCAGCTAGAGGACTTATTCTAAATGAATTAATACAGAAACAGAAAATCCAATACCACATGTTCTCACTTATAATTAGGAGCTAAACATTGAGTACTCAAGGATATAAAGATGGCAAGAATAAAAACTGGGGACAACTAGAGGGTAGATGGTGGGAGGGTGGCGATGATTGAAAAACTAACTATTGGGTACTATGCTCAGTATCGGGGTGATAGGATCAATCATACCCCAAACCTCAGCATCATGCAATATACCCAGGTAGGAAAACTGCACATATAACCCCTGAATCTAAATAAAAGTTGAAATTATAGAAACAACCACCCCCCCAAAAAAATGAACAAAGTCCTTTAACAGACACCTCACCAAAGAAATTCACAGAGGTTAAACATATAAAAGGATGCTCCCATATAGTACGTCATCAGAGAAATGAAAATTAAAACAACAATGACATGCCAGTCCATACCTATTAAAATGGCCAAAGTCAAGAGAATTGAAAACACTAAAGGCCGATGAAGCAGTGGAACAATAGGAACTCTCATTCATTGATGGTAGTAGTAGAAAATGGGATAGCCACATTGGAAGACAGCTGGGCAATTTTTATCAAGCAAAACATATTGTTACCTTATAATCCAATAATCATGCTTCTTGGCATGTATCCAAGTGAAGTGAACATTTATGCCCACACGAAACCTGCACTCAGATGTTTATAGCAGTTTTATTCACAATAGTCAAAACTTGTACCACAGTTTTTACCATAGTCTCTTCATCCGTTCGTCTAATGAAGCAGACATTTTTCATTAGATGAATGGAAAAGAGACTATGGTACCTCCAGAAACTGGAATTTTATGAAAAGGTATGAAATATCCAACCATATAACAACATGGAGGAAATGTAAATGCATATTACTAAGCAAAAGAAGGCAATGTTAAAAGGCTACATTATGCATGACATTCTTGAAAAAGGAAAACTATCAAGACAGTAAAAATGTCAGAGTTTTCAGGGATAAAGGAGGGATGAATAGCCAGAGCACAGAGGCTTTTCAGGTTAGTGAAATTAGCATGTAGGATACTATAGTGGTCATTATAAATTTGTTTAAACCTATAGACTGTACATCACCAAAAGTGACCCTGAATGTAAACTGTGGGATTTGGGTCACGATGACATTTAATTGTAGGTTCATCAATTTCAAGAAATGTACCACTGTGCTGGAGGATGTTGATAATGGGAGAAGCTGTACATGTGTGGGGACAGGAAGTATTTGAGAAATCTTTCTACCTTCTGATTAATTTTTTCATGCAACTAAAACTGCTAAAAAACAAAAGTCTGCTTCTGAAGGTTATGCTTTGAGTCATAGGCATACAGGATTGAAATTTAACTAAAAGGTTATAGAATGCTACTGGTCCCACGCTTTACCACCATACCAATAAACCTGGCTCCTGTATAAGAACAAGAGATTACTACCACTGGTAGAACGACAAAATGCAAAATCTTTCTCAAGTGAGGTATTTATGGAAGGCCATAGTCAAGAGTAGAGATAGTTAAAAAGGCCATTAGAGACATGTGAAGCATCTGCCACCTATAGTTACAGAAGAAAGCGCTACTTATGACCAGGTTAACAAATTCTTGCATTTAATGCCTATTTATTTTGGTTTTCATTTCCTGATATAATACGTTTGGTTTTCAACAATAACAACAATAGAAATTGCAAGACATGGCAAAAAGCAAAAAGAAAAATAAGTCTTTTAAGTTTCTGCCCCTTATAGCTACAACACACATTTCAGAACCAGACTCTAATATAATATAATATTGGAATTATCAGCTAAGTAATTTAAAATAAACTATAAATAATACATTATGTGTTTAATTGCAAAAGCAGACAACATGTAAGCACAGACGGACATCATAAACTGAATGGTGAAAATTAACAGAAAGAAGCAAAAGGAAACACTAAAAATAAAAAAATACTGTAACAGAAGCAAACTTTTCAATGTGTTTATCATTAAATGTAACATTGCCTAAGTGGGTTTTAAGATAGGATCATACACACACAGACACACACACACACACACACACACACGTATATGGTCATATATAAATGTTTTAAATGAAGTGCAAGAAAAAATGAAAACAGTAAAAACAGAACAGAACATTCAATAACTCTGGGAATACTGAAGAAGAAGAAAAAGAGAACACAGGAGAAAAAACCTTACAATTAATAGTGGCCAAGGATCTTAAAAAATTATTTTCAGGCATCATATTAGAGATCCAGAAAAATCAGAAAACACTAAGCAGAATAAATCATACACACACACACACACACACACACGTCACACCTAGACATATCATATTCAAGCTGCAGTAAAACAGACGAGAAAAATCTAGCAGAGCACCTGCAACTCTCCTCCATTGTCAGTACCAATAGAAAATGGTACAGCCATGTTGGAGGGCAATTTGGCAGTATTATTTTTACAAAGCTAAACATATCTTACCATAAAATCCACCAATTGCTCTCTTAAGTATATACTCACCTTAGCTGAAAATGTACGCCCACATAAAAACTTGCATATAGTGTTTATAGTAGTTTATTCATAATCACCAAACTGGAAGCAATCAAGATATCTTTTAGTACTGGATGGATAAATGAACTTTAGCACATGGATATAATTTTTTATCCATGTGCTAAAGTTTATTTATCCATCCAGTACTAAAAGACTATTCAGTAATTTTTTTAAAGGTAAGATATTAAGCTAAGAAAAGATATGGAAGGCCTTCAAATACATACTTCTATATGAAATAAGCCAGTTTAGAAATACTATATACTGCATCATTCCATCTATATCAGAGGTCCTCAACCCCCTGCCCCTGGTCATGTACTGGTGCCCGTACTACTGATCCCTGTTGGGAACTGGACCGCATAGCAAGTTTGGTCCAGTGGCAAGCTTGGTGGGCAAGGGGGCATTACTGCCTGACTTCCGCCTCCTGTGGAATCGTGGTGGCGTTAGATTCTCATAGGAGGGCGAACCCTGTTGTGAACTGCACATGCAAAGGATCTAGGTTGCACGCTCCTTATGAGAATCTCACTACTGCCTGATGACCTGAGGTGGAGCAGTTTCATCCCGAAACCATCCTTCTATTCCTCTCCTCTGCCTGTGGAAAAATTGTCTTCCACAAAACTGGTTTCTAGTGCCAACAACATTGGGACCTCTGATTTATACGACCCTCCACAAATGCCTGTACTATAGAAACAGCAGATGAGTGGTTCCCAGGGGTTCAAATTGAGGGAGAGGGTGGTTGAATAGGTGAAATAAAGGGCTTTTTTTTTTTTTTTTTTTTTTTTGAGACGGAGTCTGGCTCTGTCGCCCAGGCTGGAGTGCGGTGGCGCAATCTCGGCTCACTGCAAGCTCCGCCTCCCGGGTTCACGCCATTCTCCTGCCTCAGCCTCCCGAGTAGCTGGGACTTACAGGAGCGCACCACCACGCCCTTCTAATTTTTTGTATTTTTAGTAGAGACGGGGTTTCACCATGTTAGCCAGGATAGTCTCGATCTCCTGACCTCGTGATCAGCCTGCCTCGGCCTCCCAAAGTGCTGGGATTACAGGCGTGAGCCACCGCGCCCGGCCACACAGGGCATTCTTTTAATACAGTGAAACTATTCTGTATAATACTGTAATGGTGAATATTCACTATATCTTTGTCAAAACTCAGAGAACTTTACAAGATCAAGAGAATAACTTTAAACAATGCAAATTTTAAGAAGCCGTTTAAGACACAGGCAATCCCATAATGAAATGCAGATGGTTATAACTGCCTAAGTATATTACAATGTATGGAACAATCTCACGCAAGTTACTGTGAGTAAAGGTGCTGACCTAAATAAGCTTGAAAGTTGGTGAAATTCTTTTTTTTTTTTTTTTTTTTGAGGCGGAGTCTCGCTCTGTGGCCCAGGCTGGAGTGCAGTGGTGGGATCTCAGCTCACTGCAAGCTCCGCCTCCCGGGTTTACGCCATTCTCCTGCCTCAGCCTCCCGAGTAGCTGGGACTACAGGCGCCCGCCACCTCGCCCGGCTAGTTTTTGTATTTTTAGTAGAGACGGGGTTTCACCGTGTTAGCCAGGATGGTCTCGATCTCCTGACCTCGTGATCCGCCCGTCTCGGCCTCCCAAAGTGCTGGGATTATAGGCTTGAGCCACCGCGCCCGGCCAAAAGTTGGTGAAATTCTAAGATTCATGGCAAAAGGAACTATCCATCAGCACTCTACACTAGCTGATAAAGGTTTTTCCCATGTAGCTAGAGTTAATAATTCTGAAACTCAATACATATCGGGGAATTAAATAATATGTTTATTTAATTAACAATATGTTAAATAATAAACAATATGTTTAATTATTTATTTAACAATATGTTTAATTAAACAATATGTTTAATTAACTCAATGTGTATGAGGGAGGTAAATAGATGTTGTATAGTGCCAGCCAGTTTTCTCACTGTTGGGGTGGAAGGTCACAGGAAAGCAAGTGAGAAGGCTAGAATGACCTATGTGGTAAAGGAGTGGAGTATGAGATCCTATGGACGCATGATTATCTTAATATAGATAATGATGGTAATATATAGAAATATATTTAAACACGTATGTGTACCTGGGTTAGTATACACACAAATTTTCTTGCTCTGTCTGCTGAGAGGGACTAGAGGGAATCTCCAGTCCTGAAGCATGGTCTCTTTACCAATACCAGTGAATTATAAGACTTTCCACATTTTCAGTAGGAACAGGCACTATTCCTGACTCTGTGTGTGTACCACATCCTGTTTCTTCCAGTACTTTGCAATACATTCCTTAGACTTGAGTAAAATCCTCACGCACATATTCTGATGAGTGTCCTGAGGAACTGTTGAGTGGGACTCTCTGCTGCTCTCCAGGGTTCTGTCTTTTCAGATCTCTCTTCTTCAATACTCTAACTATCTTGGTCTTCCCCAGACTCACAGCTCCATCTCCTGACCTCAGGGAATCTGCTGGGTTTTGCCTCGTTTTCGTCTTACTGCATCGCAGCCTAGACAACCCCTAGGCATTAAGCTAGGACCACCTTAAGGCATAACTCACTTGTTTTATGTCTCTTAGAGATCACAGTTCTTTGGCACTTGCTTCCCAGGGTCTTGAAAGCCACTGTTTCATGCATTTTGTTAGTTTAGTTGTTATCAAATGTAATCCTTGAGGGAAAAAAAAGCCTAATATTTTAAATTCAGTTTTATGACTAAGAATCATCCAACCTTCAAAATGTTTTAATTCACACAGATTATTTTCCCTAAATAATAAGCATAATACTTTATATTAGTGAGTTAATGTGTTCATAAGACATGTATAGGACAGAGGATAGAGCAAAGACTTAAAATGAAAAGAAAAGCAGCCCTTCTTACAGTTGTTCATCCTTTGATATTTTGCTTAGTGCTGTTAGCAATAACCTATGAATTACAAGACATTCGGCAGGGTGAGTAACTCCTTCATTGGGTCCAAACTGTGACAGAATCCTGTCATATCAAAGAATTAACGAAAGTAAAATTTCCGTCACCCTGCGTTTTGAAACTTTCTGTCCTGAAATGGCTCAGGACTGAATTTCAGGCATCCTTTATAGGCACATACGTTTTAATAGTTCAGGAGCAGGAGACACACTGATATCTTTGCCAAATGACACTTAGTGTAATATTTAACAATACACAGCTGGCTTCACCTGAAAAAGTATTTTCCAAACCAGGAAATAACTGTGCTGCAGGCTTAGTATTAATACAATTTTATTCCATCCTCAAAATCTTCATCAGACTTTGGTTTGGAAGTTCCATTGAGTATCAGGTTCCCCAAAGGGAGATTTGAAGCAGGTCTACCAAGTCTATCTTCTATCTACAGTGAGAAGGACAGTAAACTTTTGCAAAAGGAGTTCTGGAATGCCTTTGTGAGATAGACTGGTGATAACACTTTTCTCTTTGTGCTTTTCTTCCCCCCTTGGGATTTTATAAAATAACTTGCTTATGGTCCCAGAAGGGTTAGCAATTGAGCCAAGAGCTGAACTCAGCCCCCATCCCAGTTTCCAGGCTTTGTCTTTGACAGTTTCTAACAGCTCATAAATGGCCTTGATGCTGAAACTTTCCTTAGAGGCTTTTTTTTGAAAAGGAGCAATTGAGGATGTTTGATGAATTCTTATTACCGTAGCTTCCTTTTTCTCCAATGTGTTGTACAGTCATGCAGTCAACAATAAAATGTATAAGTGCACATAAATGATCCCTCTATTGTGAAAATCGCAGCAGAAGACAAGCAATTATGTGGGGGAGTACATTAGGTAATACTGTTTTGCTTAGTTTAAGAGCCTCGGCTTTATTCCGAGTGTTGAACTCAATTTCCATATTACTCAGAAGACATTGATCATTACTAGCCTAAGTAAATATTCATTTTGATTGTCTCAGCAGGCATTCTCTGTGGTCATGTTTTAACTCCTCATGCAAGCAAAAGGAAACATTTGATAGATATTTTGGCTGGTGTCTGCCATTACAAAACATACCCAAGCAGGTGTAGAATAATGATACCATATTTAAAAAGGCCATGTGAACAATATATTGTATTGCCAAAGTAATGCACTCAGTTTATCACATTTGACCATTCAAAGAATATATAAAAATAAAATTTCATTCTTAAACCCACATTATGGGTGGGTAAAATAGAGCACACAGTATATGAGGCATGTTGGCATTCCCATGGCTAATAAAAACTTCTGCTGCAAATTGAATTCAGAAGACTGATGTGCTTAGTACAGTGATGATTCAAATAGGAATTCGGTGTTATTAATCTGTTCCATCTCTTTCTCTTTATCTCTGTCTTCAATGTTCTCTCTGTCTCTCTCTCCTTTTCTCTCTTTTACTATCATGCAACAGATAAAGAGAAAGCTACAGAGAATATAAGAACATAGCAACCTCTTTAACAAGGCCCTTTAATACCTGCTCCAACCTAATTCTCAGCCTCAGTACCACTCCCATACACCTACTTGGTAAAATCCTACTTTCTAAGCTCTCAAATTTCCCAAACTGGTTGCACCGTGACACTGTGTCCTGGTACATACCATTGCCTTTTGCATATTTCTGAGTTCTACCCTTTGCCTTGAAAATACCTCATCTTCAATTACACACACCTACAAAGGCTTCTACTGGGTGGCCCCACAGGACTTTGGTCATTATTAACCTTTGTAATTGTTGTACTGTGATATACTGGATTTTCTAGTAAACTCAGGTCCCACAAGACAACTACAAAATATTTTAATCATTTTTTTCCCCAGCACCTAATCTATTTATTAAGCACCAGTTGCACTCAAGAGGTCGAGCCCCACCTGGGAACTCCTCTGCAGGCAAGTTTAAAATCCTTCTTGAACTCAGGGTTACTATAGAATTTCCAAAATACTGAGATATTTATAATGAAAATAGCCTATAAATCAATTGCTTCACACACACATACACAAACATACACAATTAGGTAACTCTTAATATGCTTATGTGACAACTAATATGCCCATTTTCCAGATAGGGGAATCACCTTCAGAAAATAATCTAAGTTACTCTATTTGCACGGCTAACACTAAGCAAAAAATGAAGCCTAGGCAGGCTGATTCAGGGTGCTATGCATATTCACATGTATATACTTTTTAGTTGATAAAAATAATCTTCCATGCACTGATTTAGTTTCTGTAGCACTTTTTAAAGCAGAACTGCACCAGCCACTGTGTTCTGCTTTGTTATTCTCAACAATATAATACTTTAAGATCAGAGAAGGCACATATTGAGACCAGAGAAGTAGGCCAGTCCCAGTGGCTCACGCCTGTAATCCCAGCAGATTGAGAGACTGAGGCAGGTGGATCACTTGAGCTCGGGAGTTCAAGACCAGCCTGGCTAACAGGGTGAAACTTTATCTCTACTAAAAATTACAAAAATTAGCCGGGTGTAGTGGCGCACGCCTGTAATCCAGCTACTCAGGAGGTTGAGGCATGAGAATCACTTGAGCCTGGCAGGCGGAGGTTCCAGTGAGTCGAGATCAAGCCACTGCACTCCAGCCTGGGTGACTAATTGAAACTCTGTTTCAAAAACAAAAACAAAAACAAAACAAAAACAGAGAAGTAACTTACTCAAGGTTATGCTCCTAGAAACAAGTATTGGAACAACAATTTGAATTTCAGCCACACTGAGTGCAAATCCTGAACTATTGCACATACCTTATCCTCAGTAGGAAGCATAATATTATCCAGAGAATCATGATAAATGGAAATATGAATACAATACAGCACTAATTCTTACAGCGCTCAGCCTGGTATATCTGTATACAATCACATTTCTTATCAATATGATGAATCTTTTTGTGTGCATGATTACAGTGATAATAATTTTCCTTCATAAGGGAGGTTGGATGTCTTTAATTTGCTCACATTCAAGCAGTAGCAAATGGTTACCTCTGTACTTTCAAAGGATTTCTTTTTTTTTTCCTCTTTCCTGTTTCCAGATGGTTTCCTGATTGCTATCAGAATTAGTGTCCGTTGATGAAACACTTTTCTCCTGGTGATTCTGCTCCGTGAGCTATTATTCCTAGTGGCCATCCAAACAATTCCACCAAGTGTCACATTTTGCCTAAATTGATACTAAAGTCGTTTAGCATAAGCTAATTAACACTTGGCTGTCCTTCCTGAACACGCCACATGACTGATGGCTATGAGCTCTATCATCATTGCAGAGCACATTACTTTTGTAGGTGTGCCTTATAAAGCATTCCATAGCTTTCTGTTATATTTTCAGGAGTATGTAGTCTAGTATATGTATATGTTTAAGAAGAATAGTGACTTTAAATAATGCTAGAATAACAGGATTTGGAACTCCTATCTTCAGTTCTCTCCAAATTTTGGCCTCCTTCCCTTTCTCTTCTGGTTTCCCTATTTCTTGTTCTCATAGGTGGAGTGTGGAAAACATGAAACATTTCCTAAAAATAAAATAATAATGTCTGCCAAATCATATCAAATTCACTAACTCTGCAAGACTAAATGCAATTTTTGAGGTAAATTTTAAATTTTTAAGTGCTTATTTTTAAGAAAGGTTGTGTTCATTCTATTAATCTTTGTTCCAGACATCACAGGTTACTCAGATAAGCTGTTACTTGCTAGTGATTTTGGTTTTGAATATTTTCTGGAGAAAGGGTTATAGAGTTTACATTATAAGACTCTTCTTCAGACAATAATAGTTTTTTATGCTCCTCCTTCTCTGCAAGAATATGATCAGTTGAGTGGATTGCAGAAAAACTTGGTTTTTAGTTTTGTATAAGAGGAACTCTTAGAATTAGTGAATTGCTTCTTCTCACTACAGTTGAACAAATTGCTGCCTTAGAAGCAAATGTAATACAAAGAGGGAGGGAGTGGGAAAGGTGGGCTATGGTATCAAAATCGGCTTCAGTTTACTCATGCATAAAATAGAGAGAATGTTATTACCAACTCCTAGGAACAGTGTGAGGAATCTATGCAGTAATGCATATGCAGGGTTTAGTGCAATTTCCGGAACTTAGTGAGTGTCCACTGAATTAAAGGGATGATGTTGAAGATGAGAGAAGAGGTGAGCACAATTTCATAATATACCCCCTCTAGTTCTTGTCTTGTCCGACTACGCCATCTACTAGGCCCAAGAACAAGATAGGCTAGTCCTCACTAATTGTCTGCCTTTATTTTGTGCACAGCTGAAAATGCCTAAGCAAATCTTTTCTAGGTTTCTGCACAACATTGTGAATAAAAACACCTACTTCCCTCTTATTCCAAAAGCCTCCTTTGTGTCTGTCCTGAAACTCCATTGCTTGCAGAATAGATGTGGTGTTTCAAAGTCTGTCTATCAAATCTGTGAGAGAAAACTGGATTTATTTGCAGTAGTTGAGGATGGGGAAACAAGGAAATATCTAGTTCCATGGACCAGGCAAAGTTCTAGCATTGCTCTCCAATGACATTTAAAGCCCGTAGCAGTCACCATATGACGTGCTTGATTGGTCTTCTATCTACCTACTTACTTCTTTATTCTCCCTTTACTACTCTGTAGTATAAGTGTTGCTATGCACCGTTAACTGGTCTCCAAGATTCCCTTCCCACATGGTGGCCCTTTATTTTCTAGTTAAGATTCCTACCTTGTTGATTGGATATCAGTTTACATTCACACCGTTCTTAGCATTCTGCGGAGAGGCAAGCACCGCTCTTGCTACCAGGGAACAGATGTGGGTAGACTCTGTTTTGAAAAAATGCACAGTGAAGATGGAACCAACAATTGTAGCTAATGGTGTTCTTTACATATACTCCTGCTAAATGTAGAAGAATGAGAAACAAGATTAAAAAGCCATATGTAGTTTGCAGATGAATATAAACATTACGCGTTTGCATATCATTTACTGATGTCACCATGTCATCTGGTCTGTTTTGCCTTAAACCTATGCCTTAAATCTGTCCGTTGTTGTATATTTCCACTGCTTTACAGTGGACTCTCCCTCATTCTTGGCCCATAAATGCAAGCAACAGAAAACAATACTAGTCTCATCAAGAAATAGAAAATTTAGACAAACGGTGTCCTTTGCTCCAATGTCGATGAGAATCTGAAAGACTCTTTGTGCGCATTTGAAAATGTCTAAGCAAATCTTTTCTAGGTTTCTGCACAACGTGGTGAATAAAAACACCTACTTACCTCTTATTCCAGAATGGGAAATTTAGATGGGAAAAATTACAAGGCAGAACAATGACCTTTCAAGGGCAAGAAGTATTCCAAGAGTAGTTTTCTAGAACTGCAGGCACCACCACTGCCTGGGTGGTTCTGCATTAGGTGGGAGTGGATCTTACCACTTCTTTGACTTTATGTGTCTCAGTCCTTTGAGACTCAAAGTCCTAGTGGAGCATAGTAATGGCTGAACTTAAGGGTTTGAGCTCCGATTGTGATAGGACAAAAAGGAGAAAGATTCTACTCCCTGTTCAGACTGCAGATCAGGAAGTATGCACTGTATCTCTGGAATACACACAGAATGGAATTCCTCCAAATTAAGAGAGGAATATGAATTGCATACTGGATAGTATAAAAAAGTAAAATATTTCTACCCGCACTGACTGTTTTGTTATTTTTTTTCCTCTTTCTCCCCAACAAATTCTGCATGCTGTATTCAGAGTAAACTTTATAAAATGAATATAAAGACTGGAAGCTCTTTTTCATTCTCTTTGAATTGTGTTTTATAGGGGAATAAACTCTTTAGGATGGCTTGCAAAACTTTTTTTCCATATCACCCTGAAAATGACTCCTACCTATATATAAATGTATTTTTTGAGACAGGTTTTCACTCCACATGCCGTGGTTGGAGTGCAGTGGCATGATCGTGGCTCACTGCAACCTCAACTTTGTGGGCTAAAGTAGTCCTCCCACCTCAACCTCTGGAGTAGCTCTGGCTACAGACACACCTCACCCTGTCTGGCTAATTTTTTAATACTTTTAATAGAGATGGGGTTTTGCCATGCTGCCCAGGCTGGTCTCGAACTCCTGGGCTCAAGGAATCTTCCTGCCTTGGCCACCCAAAGTGCTGGGAAAACAGGCATAAGCCACTGCACCTGGCCTCCTACCTAATCTTCTCCCAAAGCCAGACTCTAAAGGACATCCTTCAAGGTTTAATTAAAATGTTCACTCTTCCTCAAACATGCTGTTCCTTTCCCAATCTATGGGGTTTGCTCAAGTTACTGTTTCTCTGGTGAATTAAATTTAAAACTCCAACTTATTTAAGACCCACTCAGAGATTTCTTCTTATATCAGTGCATTTCTTGACTAACATAAAGGTATAAATTGGCATTTCCTCCTCAGGATTCTCAAAAAATATATACATATATGTATATATATGGACAAGTAGCTGTAATGACCCTTAGACAAGTAAACAGAAAAAAAAAATGCTATGTTGAATCGTACCAGATTTTAGTAACTTGAAGACAATCTTTATTTTTTTATTTTATTTTATTATTTTATTTTTTTAGACAGAGTCTCGCTCTGTCGCCCAGGCTGGAGTGCAGTGGCACGATCTTGGCTCACTGCAACCTCTGCCTTCCGGGTTCAAGCAATTCTCCTGCCTCAGCCTCCCAAGTAGCTGGAATTACAGGCACACGCCTCCACTCCCGGCTAAGTTTTTGTAGTTTAGTAGATACGGGGTTTCATCGTATTGCCAAGGCTGGTCTTGAACTCCTGAGCTCAGGCAACTCACCCGTCTCAGCCTCCCAAAGTGCTGGGATTACAGTT
The DNA here is from genome assembly GCF_007565055.1 of Rhinopithecus roxellana. Classification (NCBI taxonomy): domain Eukaryota; kingdom Metazoa; phylum Chordata; class Mammalia; order Primates; family Cercopithecidae; genus Rhinopithecus; species Rhinopithecus roxellana. The sequence goes on along the minus strand of NC_044568.1, from coordinate 38,044,089 downwards.
GTGAGCCACCGTGCCTGGCCCCATTGTTTTACTTCCATTAAGAAGACAGAAGAGTTGGGATAGGCAAGATAATGAGGGTATTAAAGTGTTATAGGAGATTGCTACACAAATGAGTGATGAAAAATTTTTAAATTCTGACAGAAAAATAAAGACATACATTGGGAAATATTAGAGGCAGAAGAATAATTTAGAAAGTAGTTCAGATCATAGATTATTGGTAGCAGCAATGGAGGTGAAAAAGAAGAAAAAGAGACATTAGGTTGAGAAAACGGAGAGAATCGGGATTTAAATTCAGCATCCAGAATGTTTACATTGAAATTCATTTAAGTCAACTTTTAAAAATTTAGCTTGTGTGAGACCTTCTAACTACAATTCCCCACCTCTATCCCAAATTGATTGTTCAGGCAAGTTGTTTATGTCGGGAAATGACACAATGTGGTGGAGACACCAATGTCTGTTTCTGACAACTTGCAACTAACCCTCAGCCACACAGCGAAGAGGTTTTGAGACCTCTGGATGAGCCACATCCTGGGGCACTGGCACGGAAATATCAATTTCTAAATCTTATCTCACACAATAATTCTACACTGGGGGCTTTGAGCATGAAGATTCATCCTGGAGATAATTGCAGTGAACGAGAGTTATACCTTGGAAGATAAGATCCTATCATCAGTATGGTGACTGACAGTAAATTAGAGTGGTGTTGATGACAGATCTATAATTACATTACAAATATTTATCTCCAAGAAATCCTTCCTGAATCGCTTCTCATATGATATGACTTCTCCTCCCCTCCTTTCCTCTGCTGAGATCAGTTGCGATTGACATCAAATTTCTAGTCTAAAAAAAAGCTAATTTGATTAAAACTTGGATAATAAACGATCACTTGAGCTGAAGGCAGTTCTTCCCGGTTTTTAAAGGCTCCTCTGTAAATAAAGTAGAAAATACGGGTAGAAATGTCATCTTACTGAAATCCGCATAAACAGAAAAGGAATTGCTGAGAAAGTTCTCCAGCTGCAACATTAAACTTAACCAACAATTTGTTGTGCAGTTTTACAATTTAAAATGCATTTGAGCTCTGGTGACATGCTGTGCACATGAGTTAGTTACTGAGGTCATAATCACATTCAAATTAATTTTTGAGTTTTGTCAGTTCTATGAAATAATCTTTCAATTTCTATGAAATAATCTCTTAACTCTATCCCTTGTTTTATATCTAATTGTGTTACACTAGCTGCTTTTTAACATTGTTCACCTGGATTATTGCAACAACCCTTTGATTGGCCTTTATGACGCCAGTTGGCATGTCTTGCTATTATAGTGGATCCAATCATGGGCATTTTGACAAAGATATCTATGTTTAGAAGGTAAGATGGATTTTTATTGCCTACTAATTATCTGAAATCCTAATTCCCTACTCCGGCCTCTATCTAATATGTAATGAGAATTCACTGTTTGTCAGTTCTGTGATTTATAATAGAAATTAGGACTGTCAAATAAGGTATCCATTTTTAATCCCAACTTGTAGGAAAAGCCATTTCAGGTTTACCCTTATGACTTCAAATTGCAACCCACCACAATGGTATGACCCAGGTACAATTATTATGCTATGGATACAGATGAAAAAACTGAGCACAAAAAAGTTATACCAAATAACACTCTCACAAACCAACACGGTTGCTATTCAAATGCATGCTGTGGTATTTTTAAATCTAAGTTGCCATTTGCTTGAAAAATCTATGCCTGGTGCAGAGAAATTCCTGATTAGGAAGAAGGCAGTAGTCTTTTTTATTTTTTAAAAAAACATTTGAGATTCAAACTTATTGTTTGCCTGTTTATTTGAAAATGATCTGAATAAATATGGAACTCAAATACATATCTTTCACACTGTGGCATTTGTGGTCTTGAGTATACTCAAAGTGACAGGAAGGAAGTTGCTAATAATAAGCAATACGGGTTGTATTTGCAGCTGGGCACATTACGATACACGGAAATATCTCCTCACCATTTTGCTAGGTTATTGTCATTTCTTTCAAGAAATCAATGCTACTGAAGATATATGACAGCAGTGACCTGGCAGGTATGATTGTGTTGTGAGTGAAAGATCTTTCTGTAGATGTGCTTTAAAAAACTGCAATTTCCTCTCTAAGAACAAAGGTCATGCAATTCTCTGAATTGCCAGGCAAGAGCCAGGGTACCTTAGGTGATGGTGCCACTCCTACTCACCTGGAAAAATTAAGACATCGTTGGAAACAGGTATCATTAAATGTTCAGTGATGACTTTGCTAGAAGAAATTCCTTTAAATTAGAAACTAATGTGATTCCTTCAGTAATGGTATTTAGAGTTATCTGCAGGTGGAGAAAGATAGATCACAAAAGGAATTTGATTTTTCTTGTCATTAATTTTTAATTCGCTTTAAAGCCATCTTTAGGATTTCTTTATAGTTCTCACAGTTTTCTTTTGTGTAAGAGAAAGCATTCCTCCTTATCAATGCAACAATAAAAATGACTATTTCCCATGTATCAATCTCAGCATGCTTTGTGTAGACTGTCAGGCTTACTGTGAATGTGCAAGGGGAGAGAAATCTGTATTTTGTGCCTATTGACCTAAAAATGCAGAATGTTCAAAGCCTGGCAATAAAAATTCAACTGAAGGACAGTGGGTTTTCCTTGGATTGTTCACTTAAGATATGACATGAGAAATATATGGATCAGACTCAGAAAAAAGCTATACAGCCACATCTACATGACTTGTGGAAGTTGCTTGCTGTTTTTAGTTGCCTCTTTTGCATTCCTTACATACTCATTGCTTCTGGCTTTCATTCTCTCTCACAATGTCTATGATAATAGCTTCCAAACTGGACTCTTGGTTTTGCCATATACTGATAATTTCTGCACATGTCCACTGGAGTGGTGCTTCTAAAAGCACAAATTGAACATGTTAGTCCTCTGCTGAAATTCTATTAGAATTTCTTTCTTTCTTTTTTTTTTTTTTTTTTTTTTTTGAGATGGAGTCTTGCTCTGTCGCCCAGGCTGGAGTGCAGTGGTGCGATCTCGGCTCACTGCAAGCTCCGCCTCCCAGGTTCACGCCATTCTCCTGCCTCAGCCTCCCGAGTAGCTGGGACTACAGGTGCCCGCCACCTCGCCCGGCTAATTTTTTGTATTTTTAGTAGAGACGGGGTTTCACCGTGTTAGCCAGGATGGTCTCAATCTCCTGACCTTGATCAACCCGCCTGGGCCTCCAAAGTGCTGGGATTACAGGCGTGAGCCACCACACCTGGCCTCTGTTAGAATTTCTATGTTGGTTACAGGCTACATTTTACATTTTTAAGAATGCCAATCCAAGTCTGCTCCTGGGTCATCCTTCTAATTTTGTATCATGCATCATCTCCTGCTCTACAGCCAGAATGCAATGTTATCTTTTGCAAATTTTATTATTCCTTGTGATACTTCTTTAGTTACGTTGTGAAGAATCCTAAATTAAGCCACTTTAAGAAAATAGAAATTCCAGGCCGGGCGGGGTGGCTCAAGCCTGTAATCCCAGAACTTTGGGAGGCCAAGACGGGCGGATCACGAGGTCAGGAGATGGAGACCATCCTGGCTAACACGGTGAAACCCCGTCTCTACTAAAAAATACAAAAAACTAGCCGGGCAAGGTGGCGGGCGCCTGTAGTTCCAGCTACTCGGGAGGCTGAGGCAGGAGAATGTCGGGAACCTGGGAGGCGGAGCTTGCAGTGAGCTGAGATCCGGCCACTGCACTCCAGCCTGGGCGACAGAGCGAGACTCCGTCTCAAAAAAAAAAAAAAGAAAAGAAAAGAAAATAGAAATTCTAATGAAAAATATATAGAGTTTGTTATTGAGTCGAAGTTTCAATAAACAAATCGTACAAAAGACAAGAGTACTGCTGGGTCCAGAGATGAAAATCCTGCCAAGTCGTTCCCTGGCATTGGTCTCTGCCTCCCACTGTCTGTTGTTCTTCCTCCCTCACTGAACACCGGCTTCTCCCATGTGGTGTGTTGAGAAGCAGTTCTGCCAATACATGCAGAACCTCATGGTCTTTAGCTTCTGTCACTAAAAGAGACACTCTTTTTTATAGTTTTATTACAGAAAAAAACTAGAAAGTACTCTAATTGATTCACCTGGATCATTTGTCTATTAAATCCTGGATTAATTAGCTATAGAGTAGACAAGAGCAAGGTGGTATAAAAATTTTTGAGTCCTGGCTGAAACTTTTGGTTAAAATGAGAGACAGTTTATTCAAAAATAAGAGAGGGTAAGGAGCAGGAAAGAGAAAGAACGGTTGAAACGTAAAATAGATAAGTTCTGTTTATCTATCAGGACCCTCCCTAAGAGTCATGCCTTAGCAAGACTTGTTTCTACTCCAGCCCTTCAGGAGAGCTTAGATATCTCCTCTTCCATACCCTGATAATTCTCTATTTTCATATTGCTTGGTAACTTACTTGGTAACTTCTGTTTTCTAACACAGGAATGAATTTTTGAAATGGAGAGAGGATAAGAAACTGGGTTACAGGATTTCTTTTTAAAATTATCCTTAAATTTATATTTATATATCAATATCTATACCTATAAGCCTATATTGGGGCAGGTCTAGGAGGAGGATGATACCAAATTTATAGCACTGCTGTTGGGGAAGTTTAATTTATGTTTCTTTTTGTAATGAGTTTAAGTATGACAGTTTAGCTACTACAATTTTGGTTTTACTCTACTTTTTTCTATTTGGTGCCATCATTTAAACATTTTATGTTATTAAAATACTTTGTGAATATTTATAATGGACACATAGTGCTCCATCATATAGTATATTTAAAAATTCCCTTGTTGCTGAAATTTATGTATAGTTAATTACATTTTTAAGAATACTGGGCAAACATTTTTAGGTCAAGCAATTACATTATTTAAGCTTCTTCTCTGAACATAAATTTTTAGATCTAGAATTACAGGATTAAGGTATGTGTGTATTTTAAGACAATTTATGTTGACAAATTATTTTCTAATGTATAATCGAGCATAATGTATAAAACTATTTGTTTTCCTGTAGATGTACTAGAATTCTGTAGTATTGTTTTAAACAATGATCTGATAATAGAGTAACAAATATTTTGTTATTTTAATTTAAATTTATTTATTTTTCATAAGGTTACATAGTTGTCCAGACATACGTGAAGCAATCATTTCTTATCATCTAAATTTTACAAGTCAATTACCATTTCAAAAGGGATTTCAGTGGATTGCATACAAATCATTTATAAAAATATCAAGAATATTAATTATATCCAGAATTATAGCTTTGTGATTTATTCGTAGCTTTAGTGGTCATCTGGTTATATTTTTGTAGTTGTTGTGTAAATATTTCACTACTTCCAAAATTTGAAAGGTGTTTTTTGTACACAAATAATTTAATTTAAAGGCAACATTGCAAAATATATTCTTTCTGGAATAATAAATACTATACCAAGTGATATGGTTTGACTGTGTCCCCACCCAAGTCTCATCTTGAATTCCCATGTGTTGTGGGAGGGACCCAGTACGAGGTAATTGAATCATGGGGACAGGTGTTTTCTGTGCTGTTCTCTTGATAGCAGGTAAGTCTTTCAAGATCTGATGATTTTCAAAAGGGGAGATTTCCTGAACAAGCTCTCTTTTCCTGCTGTCATCCATGTAAGACATGATTTGCTCCTCCTTGCTTTCCACCATGATTGTGAAGCTTCCCAGTCACGTGGAACTGTAGATCCATTAAATCTCTTTCTTTTGTAAACTGCCCAGTCTCTGGTATGTCTTTATCAGCACTGTGAAAATGGACTAACACACCAAGGAATTATTTTATATATTTGGACGGTGAGACAGTATAATGCTATGTTTGGATTTGAACTTTGCTCACAGATTTCTGTTTTAAGAACTGGAGAGATTATAAGGGCTAATGAAATGTCTTAATGGTGAAAAGAGCACAGACCTGGAAGAAGGAGGAGCTGGAATATTTTTTCTTGCTCCATCCTTGAGTAGTCACTGCTTTTCTCAGGGTCAAAATTCCTTCAAAGTTAAAACAAACAAGCCGTGATGATCTCCATCATGATCCTTCCAGCTCAAACATTACATGGTTCTATGGTGATAACATTGTTTAGCAAATTGCCTTTCACAGTGAAGACACAAGGAGACATGGGACAAGTATGCCAACCACCTGAAGTGGTCACGCTCCTGCAATCAGCATCCAAGTGCTTGTTTTCTTAAGAAACTTTTGACATCACCTGTATTCATTTCCCAATGTCTGTAGTAACAAAATACCACAAACAGCGTGACTTATAAAAACAGAAATTCAGTCTCTCAGAGTTTCGGAGGTGACAAGTCTGAAATCAAGGTGTCTGAACTCAGGTGAGACTCTGAGTCAAATTCTTTCTTGCCTTTTTCTATCTTCTGGTGGTGGTTATTGATCTTTAGCATTCCTTGGCTTGCAGCTGGATCATTTCAATCTCAGCCTTTGTTGTCACATGGTATTCTCCTTGTGTCTTTGTTTGCACACAGCTTTCTCATCTTTCATTAAGAATGCCAGGCCGGGTGCGGTGGCCCACACCTGTAGTCCCAGCAGTTTGGGAGCCCAAGGCAGGCAGATCACTTGAGGTCAGGAGTTCAAGACCAGCCCAGCTAACATGGTGAAAAACCATCTCTACCAAAATTACAAAAATTAGCTGGGCATCGTGGCATGTGCATGTCATCCCAGCTACTCGGGAAGCTCAGGAAAGGGAATCACTTGATCCCAGGAGGCAGAAGTTGTAGTGAGCTGAGATCACTCCACTGCACTCCAGCCTGGGCAACAGAGTGAGATCCTGTCATAAAAATAATAATAATAAATTAAAAAAAAAAAAAGAGAATGCCAGTCATACTAGATTTGGCTCACTCGAATGACCTTATCTTAACTTGATTGAATCTCCAATCATTCTATTTCTAAAAAGTCACATTCACAAATACCATTGGCTAGGACTTCAACATATCTTTCTAGGGACACAGTTCAATTAGTAACATCTCTCCCTGCCCATGTGTGCATATTTTTAGTAAGTTATAGATGCTCCATTTTCTCAATTCCAGAGGGAAGAGTAGTAACTCAGTGTGAAAAGTTATGGACAATTGTTGCTTGTCATTGCAAATCATCTAATTCACACGTGACAGTGTGGTAAGTCTTGACACTTCCACCACACACAGAAAAACTCATAGGTGAGGGAGGGATAGGAGTGAAGACAACTGAGGAAGAAGATATGTCCAGAAGAAAATTGGGATATTATGGATTGACTTCAAATTCTATGCCAAATTTATTGTACTGGGGAAAATAGACTTAACTCCTCTCCGAAAATAAGTGAGATTTAATAGGTTAATCAACAAGTGGAAAAGGATTTGACTTAAAGTTATGACTTAAAAAATGTATACAGCTTAAAGATTAGATCCCAATTGTAAGACTCTTCCGATGTTATTTAATAACTGAGACTTAAGGCAGATAAGCTAAGGCTGCTTGGGTACGCGTGGTTAGCCCCATCACTTAGTTCAACCGGATCCACGCTTGGAGGACCACGCCTACAACCACAGGGGAGCACATTTAAGAAAGTGCCGGAATCCAGAAACCGGGGAGGAATCAAGCTTGACATGCAGAGCCAATAAAAGCCCCTGGGAGAACTGGCATCATACCTTGTCTATACAGTCCCCGCACAGGGCTCCTAACCTGTGGTCAGTGAAGAATGTCACTTTCTAACAGGTCTGGAAGCTCCAAGTTTCTTGGGACCTCAAGAAGAGAGGATCACCCAACTTACAGCAATCAAACTGCAAATGGTGTTGCAAACTGAACCACATATGGACACGCCATTCTTCTGAGGATCCTTAGATCAACCCCAGGAGGAGCCCAAGTTGCTGTTCCCCATTTGATGCCCCTTTTCAGCAGGAGTAGCCAAAGGAGTTGTTGCCCCAAACCCTCTAACAGCAGTTAGTATGGCATTCTCCACAGGGAGGAATGTTGTAGGAGTTATTAAGAAATTATTTTAGGCAGAGAGGAAAAGGGGTCCTTGGAAAGTTTTCATTTTTTAAAGCATCTCTGGAAAAGTTTCTTGTAAAGCCCAGGCTCTTAGAGCCAGGCCAGCAAACACTGTGATTCCCACAGCCTTCTTGCCTTTGCCCCACATGTTCCTGGAAACATGGCCACCCCCACATATCCCCACGTGGGTGGATCATGGCGCCATGCATTTGCATACTAAAAGACTAGGGTGGGAGGGCCAGATTTTTCATGAGCTACGTGAATGATGTGCCTAGTCAAACCAATCCCCTGAGCCCTATGCAAATTGAACACCACCTCCTCCAGCCTCTGCATATATACCTGGCTGGTGTCTACCACACTTGGGGTTCCCTTCTCTTGGCTTTGGAGCCTCCCTCCCTCTATCTCTATATGGGGGAGCTTCTTCCTTCTGCCTTCTCCCTTCTTTCTGGCCTGTTAAACTCTCCACTCCTTAAAACCAAACAAAAAGAAAAAAAAAAGGATTTACTCACCATGAAAAAAAAAAAAAAAAAATAACTGAGACTTGATTGCCTTTTCCATACAATGAAATAACAATCCCCTTTTTAAAAAGATTATTAAAAAATTAATATATAAAACATGTTTTTAAAAAGTAAATAATTTTAATTTTTACTTTAAAATTCTTATACTATTTTCCAAAAGTGGCTTCTTTAATCTTTTCTCACTGGATTGGTGACTCCCTGAGAGTAGGGACATTTTCATCTTTCTGTCTTCTACATACACATCAGTGCATGAAATATAGTCAGCCCTAAGTCAGTACAAATCAAATAACTAAAAAAATGAACAATTCAACAAATTGTCCCCAGAATATCTAGGTGATCAGGAACAGACTTAGAACTACAGTTAGCGAGATTCCAACATGCTTGTTCTTTTTATTATGTGTGTCCCCAAAATGGACAGAATGTAAAGACATTGACAAGAAGAAAGGAAATGACTTAATAGGGGATGTTGATACCAGAAAAAAAAAAAGGAGTATATGAACTACAAAGAGGCAAACAGGGCCTTGGGGAAACTCATAAATTGAATGCATGCTTGTAGAAGAGGACACAGGTGTAATGGAAGCAGTTTCCTTCCATTGTAAAGCTTAATTAGACATGATATCATCTGTTTCCACCCGCATTTGACCCACTGGAGTATTTATGGTGGCATTTGCTCTCCTTTCTTCATTCCTGTGCAGGTGAACTCAGTCTGAAGAGGCATCACAAGGTTATTAAAAAGGAAAAGTTGGAGAGTTTTTAAGTGTTCATTCTCCATCCCCAAGCTTGAATTTTGAGAAAATCTTGAGAAATTGACAGTTATGAAGCTGCAGAAGAGGCTGCTCTAGGAGGGGACTAAAGTTCAGCTGCTTATTGGGTCTAGTATAGGGTTTCCAGGGTGGGGAAAATCAGTACACTTAAAAACAACTGGAAGTTAAATGCTTTTCTGTTACCCAGTCTAATGACTCCAGCTGACTTTGCTTGAACGATCATTCTTCCCTTTCCCCTGTTTTATCTACCTATTTGTGTGTGTGTGCCAGTATCTGATATCAGCTTTCTAGGATGTTCATAAGAGGGAGCTCTGTTGCTGGAATGGGGTCAGCTGGAATCATTGGTATCCCAGGGCCTTTCTGTTTTCCCTGTCTGTTCAAGAAGCAGGACAAAGCCATTCAATGAAGGAAGGGAGACACGGATGACTCTGGGAGCCCAGAAGGGCAACTGATATTTGTAAAATTGAATTACAGTAGTTACCTCAATAAATCCTCATATCAACTCCACGAAGTAGATGTTATGATCTTCCCTTTAGAAATCAGGAAAATGAGACTCAGAAATGTTGAGAAACATGCTTTCTACCACAAAATGTGATGTGGCAAAGCCTGGTATTGACCCAGGTCTTTGGACTCTTTGTGCTGTATCGCCTTGCCCAGGGGTCAGTGAAAACATTGTGTGCTAAAACCAAAATGATTATTTAATACATCCTATGGGAATATAACTGCGATAGTGGGTAGTCTAAGAATATAAGCATGCAAGCTATTAGAGCTTTGAGTGTCTATTTTATTTATCGTCTGACCCATTTCTAGCAGAGTACCTGACACAGAATAGATACCTCATACAATTTTGTTAAATGAATTCATGAAGGCCCCAAACCAACCTTAGTACCTATTTTCCAAACAGACAGTGATGGCATCACTAAATGACAATGCTAATAAGGATTTGTCTTTTGAAAGAAGAAATCAGTGTGAAACAGGAATTCATAGGCAGTGGTCCCTCCTGAATGAATCTATAGGAACTGCTTCATAGAGGAGGCAAAAAATGAACTGGCTTTGAGAAACAAACATGCTATAAGTACAGATAAAAGATTTTGATGGAAAAGACTTTCTAGGCTTTTGGCAGAAAGAAACCCATAGGCTCGTATTTCTTGAGTACCTCTTTGCATGACTGGAGTGGCAGAGATGTGTATTAAAGGCTAGTGCCTTTCCAAGACGCCTGGATTCATTTCCTAGGTGAGCTGTAGCCAGGTACTACTAAGGTTACTTAAAACAGTAAACAGGTATTCTCTCATAGTTCTGGAGGCTAGAAGTCCAAAATCAAGATGTTGGTAAGGCCATGCTCTCTCTGAAGGCCCTAGAGAAAATCTTTGCCTGCCTCTTTCCAACCTCTGTTGGCTTCCAGAAATCCTTGTCATTCCTTCTATTGTAGATGCCTCACTATAATCTCTGCCTCCACTTCACATGGCTTTTCCCCCTCTGTGCCTACGTCCAAATTTTCATCTTCTTATGAGGATTTATAAGGAGATTTATAAGGATTTCCATCTTCTTTTTTTTTTTTTTTTTTTTTTTTTTTTTTTTTTTTTTTTTTTTTTTTGAGACGGAGTCTCGCTCTGTCGCCCAGGCTGGAGTGCAGTGGCCGGATCTCAGCTCACTGCAAGCTCCGCCTCCCGGGTTCACGCCAAGGATTTCCATCTTCTTATAAGTCACTGGATTAGGGCTCAACCTACTCTAGTATGACCTCATCTTGACTTGATTTCATCTACAAAAACCCTACCAAGTAAGGCCAAATTCACAAGTTCCTGGCAAACAGGAATTGCTGAGAGTGGATAGGGAGGATATCCAACCCAGAACAAACACTAGGGATACTAAAACAGTAATAAAGCAAGGATTGAATGAAGTCAGTGTGACCTACTTTTCATGTGACCTGTATGTATTGGGATACTTGTGTCTTGACTAATGGGAATTTAAGGTCTGCCAAAACATTGCATTATTTCAGCATAACCCTCACTGCTGTCGGGCAGTCACTTCAGCAAACATCTTTCTGGTCCTTTTTTCCAGTTTTTCCTCCTGCTGCTCTGGTACTCACAGGAGGCTTTAATGGACACTAAATCCTCCCTGCCCTATAGTCACTAAATCAGGCTCTTAATAGCATTCTATTAATTGTATAAAATAAGGATTTAAAGCAAACCAGAAAGGTTTTTTTTTTTTTTTGCATTTTAATTAAATTCACATTGATTTGGAAAAACAGATTTATTGAGACCTTAACAACCACACAACACACATAACTGGGTTGTTAAGTCTCAATAAATATTTTTGAGAAATCAATTGATGTTTGATTAACAACAAATATCTGTTTTAATAAATCTCAATGAAATAAGATGTTGAGTGTAGATAGACATTTTAATTAAGTTGGGCTTCTTTACTCTTATCGTTAAATGCCTTGACCCAGAATTGCTTATCCCAGCCTTTTTTATTTGGGAAAAGAAAAAATATATCTTTTCATCTGTTTTACCAAAATGGGTAAAGACAATGTCGTTTCTGAAACTGCATGGAGAGTGAATAGAAGCCTCTTATGTCTTTAACTTCTTAGAATCTGCACCTTCTCAAAGAAGCCTTCCATGACCACCCTGTATAAAATATTTTATCCTTCCAAACCATGTGTGCTTTCTTCACACACTTTAAGAAATTTTAAATCATGTCATCTAATTAGGCACTTACTTGTTGGCTACCAGATTTTGCCTCCAATTGTAAATTCTCTAACAACAGCAAGCATAACTGATGTGTCCATCTTTGTGTTCCTAGAACAAAGAAAAGTGCTTCTTGTGCACCTGCCCCATGTGTCTTCCTCTGTTCCACCTCATGTATTTCCCTATTCAACATTCGATGATTAAATCATTATCAGCTATGTGTCTATGTGCTGCACCAAAATATGAGTTACTTGACACATTTGGGAGTATCTCTCATTCCGCTCTAGTTCCAGTCTCCAACACTAGGCCTTGTGCTTAAGTCCAAATAAACATCAGTAAATGTTTCCTGAATGAAATAACATGTCTGATATGAAATATTGGAGTCAAGTCTGTAGTCACAGAGCTTCCTAGGCTTCTGTCATTCAACCAAGAGGGGGGTCCCTCTACACCCTTGAAACTCTTCATCTATACCTGAATCCACCTTAAGAATACACAGCTATATTTCCTAAAAGCTTGATCTATACCCTTTTGTCTGATATTGATAAACTGTTGACACCTTGCTTCATTGGACATCTAAAAATAAATTGCACCCAGCGCACCATAAATTACTGCCTCGGAGTCATTTGTACAATGTCAACACTCTGCAATAGGTTGCGGCAATATCCACTGGAGAGGAAAAAACAAGTTGGAAAGGGCTGAAGCCACCATATCTGCAAATCTCTTCCAGGAGACACCAGGCAGGCAAGAAGAGGAGGTTTATTCTCACCCAAGTTAATAAAACTAAAATGTCTTGGCTTCTAGGGAGTCACTATGAATTGTTATTTCAAAAGAATGGGACTGCCAGATCTATACTCAGGTGACAATCTGAGTATACATCTCAAGCACTATGTTTGGCAAAAATGTTACAGTATTCCATTACTTACCATATAGTAACTCTAGAAATTAAATATAGTTAGCTCCATTTCACATTGAGAAAACTAAGATTCAGTGAGAGGCTACAACCTGCCTAAAGTCACACAGAAAGCAATGTATTCAAGTAAGTTTTGAACTTAAGCTTTGTAACTCTAAATAAAATACATTTTGCTTTAAACTCTTCTGATGAATATGATGATATACATTGAATTTGCAAGCAGGTCCTAGACTAAAAAGAACTGTTTCATATTTACACAGGTAGGTGGAGGTCAGTCAAGGAAGGCCAAAGGTCTAAGCCAAACATCTGACATCTACTAGATGGTAAATCAACCAACAGCCCTAGGCGCGGTGGCTCACGCTTGTAATCCCAGCACTTTGGGAGGCCAAGGCGGGTGGATCATGAGGTCGAGAGATCAAGATCATCTTGGCCAACATGGTGAAACTCCGTCTCTACTAAAAATACAAAAGTTAGCTGGGCATGGTGGTGCATGTCTGTAGTTCCAGCTACTTAGGAGGCTGAGGCAGAATTGTTTGAACCCGGAAGGCTGAGGTTGCAGTGAGCTGAGATCATGCTGCTGCACTCCAGTCTGGCAACAGAGCAAGACTTGGTCTCAAAAATAATAATAATAAAATTTAAAAAAAGAGAGAGAGCAGAATTCACACACATCACAGAGATAAGCTAAGTCATATCTTCTCTCCATTAAGCAACCAAGATCTTAAGTGGTTGGGTGAATTGCCCATGGAGAGCCTGGAACTCCAGCCTGGTACACAATGCAAAAATGTCTCTTAAGCACTAGCCATTTATACCAACAGGAATTGCCCATTTAGCTAAAACCCCAGTCCCTAGCCTCAGTCCTTTGGGTCGATAACCAGACTTGCCAGTTTGTTACACTTTTTTCTTTGAAATTTCTTCCCCTCATTCCCTTATCACCATCATCTCTTGATGGACAACCCCAAAAATATTGTGGAAATGTCTCCCCTTGAATTTGCTAGAGCAAACTACTGCCTGCCTGATATATATGTCTATTCAAAATGTGGCACAAATGTTTGGTTAAAGATAATGACCCAGTCTGAAAATGACTGTGATAAAAATGTCATGTAATTTTCCAGGGTGACTTTGAAGTAAGGCTTACCATATAAATGTGGAGGATTGAGAGAACCAGCTATTATTTTCTTCCTTTATGAGCACTAAATTATTGCCTCCTCGGCCCCAAAGTAGTGGGCAGTCTCCATATTGCTAATTTCTTTCCTCCTCTCCTGTAGCTAACTGGGCTGAAGTAATACCCAAGACCCTCCCAGAGCAGTAATTCCCAGGAGCACAGATTTTTTTCTTCTTCTTTTTTTTTTTTTTTTTTTTTTTAGCAACTCACTGCCTCAAATAGCTGAAAGGACACAGAGATTGAAGTCACGCAGAACTGTATTGGTATTAGCTCAATGTGGATTTTTAAGAACAACTTAAGCCCCTGTTTTCTCTCCTGTAAAACAAGAATTTGTTTTTTGAAGGACCAAATTAAATAAAATTTGTAAAATATCTAGTACATGAGAGTGCTTCTCAATTGTTAGTTTATATCAGGCCATATTTGTTAAAAATACAGATCCTTGGGCAATTCCCAGTGAGATTTTCGTTAACTCAATCTGCATTGGAGCCCAGAAATCTGCATTTCTAACAAGAGCTTTACCTGCTTCTAACACATACCAAGCAGAACCATGCTTTGAGAAACATGGGTACTGAAGGATATCATAACAACATAATTACCATTCATTGTGTGCTACGTGCAGGGCACTGTGCCTACCCTACTCTGCACATGGCGTAAAACATGACATCATACTCAAGAGACGCTAGTGTTTTCTGTTCCCTAAACTTCTTTTCTCTACTGATTGTTTGCTGAGTGTAGCGCTAGGAGAAACAGTAGATGTTAAAGTGACTCCGTTGTAGGAAGCAGAGCTGAGGGGTCTGAAACAAACTTCACATTGGAGATGGATCATTTTTCCCAGGTAGGGACTTCCAGTCGTCGTTTTCTTCCCAAGCTGTACCTGGCCTTTAGAGGTTACTCTGTCCACTAGAACTGTTGAGTCTCCCCTTCCCCATGAGCCTGTCATGGGTTTGCTTGATGTTTGGCGTAGCAGCTTCAACCACAGGGTACCCACTGTTCTGGAGAAAAGGCACCGTTTTCTCCATGCCAGTCAGAGCCCATTTACTTGAGAATGACACAGAAGAGATTCAACATGACTTTATCTGTTTTGGGTCGTGTCTTACACACGCCTCTGATTTTCCTTCACCTTTCTGTAGCAGTGCAGCAGAGACAATCTTTTATTTATTTAGTTTTTTCTATAGCTCAAATTTTTCCATCTTTTATAAAGATGAGAAATTTGAACTTCTGGACCTCACCAATTGATTAATTTGACATAGTAATGTTTGTGAAAATATTATGCAAATTTTAAAGAGCCAGAAAAACGTCCCTTAATATCAGTATGCTATTATGAACTTCACTATTATTTCCTCCATCCTTTCTTTGTACAAATAGGCAACAGCTGAGTCAAAAGTATTCACAAGTCACCTGCTTTATATGAAACAATTTACCTTGCTTTTCTTAGATCTAATATTCAGTAGGAAATATATATGGTTGACTGAAGACAGTAACAATGTCCCCTGTGAAGGTCAAAATTTCTGACTAGTGACTCAGTCTAATTAGGTTAAGCTTAAGGTGATAATGTGTGGATTGTCAGCAGCTGGAACATTTATTCTTATTTTTTTCTAAACCAGTGTCCTTTGAAACAGCCAATTAACATGCTACAGAGAAGAGCATCCAGATAACTGGAGATTGAATTGAAAGGCTTTCCTTTCCCTGACAGAGCAGAAAGAGAGGTTGAGTACCTGACTTCCCTTTCAAAGTCAGTGATCCATGCAGCACTTCTGATTGGAAAGATGTGAACCTTTTCAATCCTTGGTGTACATATAAATGGAGATGCTAAGGAAATTAGTCAGAGTCTGGCCAAAAAGAACTGAAGGATAGAAGAAGCCTAACTGCTTTCCAATGCAATCAGCTGTCTCTGGAGAGTATTATAATTTCCAGTTTTCTTATTTAAAATCCTGTTCAAAGCAATCAGTAAGGGATAGTGATGTCTAAAATGAGTGCTGAGTCAGAAAAAAGCTGAAAACTGAAATCATTCTTATATTATTTTATTTGAAATATGTCCAGGCAGTCTTCTACTTGGGGAACTTTATTAGAGGCCTGGAAAATTCAATCAAAAACTTTTCTTTAAGGTCAAAACAACTGGGTACTCACAGTTCTTAGTTCTATAATCTTTAGCTAAACCTTCACAGAAGACAAAAGTACTAATAATTTATTAGGAATAAATAACTCCTCTGAAATTTACAGCATGTGTAAGGATTTGAACTGAGGAAATGAATTAAGGTAACGTCACTGGATGTGGGAGAATTAGATACAGTCCCCAGATTGCAATAATCTCTTCCCAGATTCTAAGAAATTTGTTTTGTTCCTGACTTTGATTCTTTTATCCTTAAAATGAAGGCATGAGCTAAAAGTTTCCTAGGTCTTTTATTACAATAGGCAGAATGTTCATGTTTCCCCCAAATTCTTATGTCAAAATTTAACCCCCAAAGTGATAGTGTTTGGAGATGGAGGCTTTAGGAGGTGATGATGTCATTTAGGGCTCTGCAGTCATGAATGATAACAGAGTCCTTGTAAAGGAGATCCTACATAACTCCTTTGACTTTTGCCACGTGAAGACCAGGAAGCAGGCCCCTGCCAGACACGAGATCTGTCAGAGCCTTGATCTTAGACTTCCCAGCCTCCTGAACTGTGACACATCAATTTCTATGGTTTGTAAGCAACCTCCTCTATGGTATTCTCTTATAACAGCTCCGGGGACTAAGACACTTGCACATACATGATTATATAACTCAAAAAGTTGCTAAATGAATGAATGTTGAGTACTTAATATGTGTCAGGCATTGTGGTGAGCCCAATCAAAGGCATTGTCTATACCCTCATGAAATTTAGGGTCTCTGTGAGAAACTAGCAATATAATCATAAATGGGACAAACTACTGAGAAGGAAAGGGGCTGGTTCCACGGGAGTATATAAAAACGCAACCTGGCCTAGGCTGTAGGACGCTAAGGAAGTGGCACATGAAATCCTCTGAGAAGACACTCAGGAGGTAACTGGAAGGAGTGGCGGCAGCAGTGCATTGCAGGCAGAGCGACAGCACATGCAAAAGGCTCAGTGGCCAGAAGGAGCACAGAAGGCTGAGCACTGGAAAGAAGACTGGAGTGAATGACTCACGAAGGAAAATCTAAGTGCATAATGTAAGACAGTAGTGGCAGGGGACATAAGCAAGATTTTGTCTTTTTCTTTTTCTTTTCCTTTTTCTTTTTGTTTTGTAACAGAGTCTCACTCTGTCACCCAGGCTGGAGTGCAGTGGCACGATCTCGGCTCACTGCAACATCCACCTCCCAGGTTCGAGCGAGTCTCCTGCCTCAGCCTCCTTGAGTAACTGGGATTAGAGGCGCTCGCCACCACACTTGGCTAATTTTTATATTTTTAGTAAAGACGGGATTTCACGATGTTGACCAGGCTAGTCTCAAACTCCTGACCTCGTGATCCTCTGGCCTCGGCCTCCCAAAGTGCTGGGATTACAGACAAGAGCCACCACACCTAGTCCATAAGCAAGATCTTACACTATATTTGTTAAAGCAATGCGAAGTCATTGACAGATTTCAAAGGTGATGGCGATGTCATGATGACATTTGCATTTTGTGCAAATCTCTGGAGTTATTGTTTGGAGAACATATTAGAATAGGGCAAGAGTGGGAGCAAAGAGGCCAGTCAGGAGCTTATCACAGCCATCCTTACGAGAGGTAAAGATGGTCTGAGAAGGAGAGTGAAATAGATAGAGTGAAAATTTTATGGAGTGGAGATAAATACACCAGGTAAAATCATTAGAGGAAGAACGAATGTACGATATCAGCTGGTCTGCTATTTAAATTTCCTAGAATTTTTAGAAGACACTATGGAGCAGACAATGTTAAAAAGTTAGTACCTCCTCAATATTAAATTGATTAGTGAAGAAATTATCATTTATTAAGCCTCCAGCCCTTTGATATGTACTTTAAATATGTCTTCTATTTTAGTCTCTACAAGCAGATAATCTTGTGTCTACAAGCAGATAATCTCATACAACAAATGAGAAAAAGGAGGCCATTTTCTCAGAGGAAAATACTTTGACATTTGTGCCACAACCACGGTTAGACACCAGAATTTAGTTATCTGACTGATCTTATATGTGTCTTATTTTCTTTGAAACCCAGTTTCTTATTGGGTAATGGGTTAAACAAATTAATATTATAAGTTTTCCTATTTCTGAAGTTCTGTTCTTAAGCATTTGCCAATTTTCCTTAAAAATCCTGTAGTTGGCCTCTGAATGTTGACCTAGTATAATTACATATGAGAGTAATTACCTATGTGCTTACAACCATCTCTCGTGCATTTTGTACTGTCTCTGATTGATAGGCTCTGATCTCCCCAATCACTGAATACTGGGGAGAGGCGCTGAGAGTCCTTAGATTCAGAAAAACCAAAGCTGTTAAAGCATGTGGGCCTCATCTTTCTTTACCATAGATCTCATTTTCTGGGACACGCCTGGATCTGCATTTCAATCAGAAGCACACACACACCCATTAATCAGACATCACAGGAGAGTGAGCGCTGAGCTCAGACCATCACTCTCTCTCTCTCGTTAGCACGCCTTACATTATACCCGTTGGATTTATTTTTATCATTATTCTTTTTGTAAAGAAACGTCAAAGCCTAATTTCTTTATTAATATTGATGTGTTCAAGTTCTTGAAGCCAATTACTGTAGACAGTTAAAGTATTTAACCAATGCTTAGAAAATCTCAAGGATGTTAACATTAGTCTCTGTGAGAGTGATTACACAATGCATGGTGTAAGGCAACCTTTTCATTTAACAGTTTAGTTTAAGGAGAGAGATGTGTCATAAGTTGTTATTGCTACACTTTGAGGAATCCAATTCAGGAACTATTAGTAGAGTTTGTATTGGGTGAATAGACCCAAATACTCAAACAGTAGTTTTCCTTTAAAAGTAAGGGTTAGAAATTAGGTCTGATTTTTGTCCTGTGCAGCATCAGCTCCAACCCAGCTGCTCTGAATGTCCTCAATCACTGAGTCCCTCTGTTTTTGCACATTAAATATATCTTGGTTCCAGACTGCCTTTCCATCTCTTGTACCACTGACTATTCAACCTGGAAGTACGGTGGCAATAACTTTATTACTACTTTTCCTTTTAGTCTTGACCAATCCCAAGCATTCTCTACTTAATATCTAAGTATTCCTAATATGCGTTCTTCCCTTGTCTAGAGTCCTTTATTGGTTCTCCTTTACTGATGGGATAAAATCTGAGTTTGACCTAGGGCACACAGTGGTCTCTGGGAGTAGCTGTGACTTTTGTTTCATTTCCATTCTGTCAGTGCCTGCCTTGCATTCACTGTTGAACAGGACGCCACCATTCATAAATTCTAACACAGGATAAGCCTCCCTTTATCAACAAGTCTTTGTATATATTGCCCTATCTGCAAGACAAAATCAAGGAGAACATGTGTAATCTAATCATTTAGAAAGAATGCTAAATTACGAAGGTGTTTTTCAGGACCAGAGGGAAACTTGGATTCCTAAGTAGCAGATCTTTAGGCAACAAGAAGAGACTTTTTGGTGCTATAGAATAATGATAAAAGTGGTGGGGAGAAAAGCCAGAAACATAAATAGGGGGAAGATGAGTGGTTTTAAAAGCCATATCAAGGACTGTTGATATGATGATATGATCATTGAAATGATTTACATAAATAAACAATCCATGTCTATGCACCAACTCTAAGATAAGTCATCTCATTATCAGAAACTTGCCTGGTGTGCCTGGTGTCAGAGCTAGGGATGTCAGTTGCATCAGGCTCTCAGAACCGTACCCTAAATCTGTACCATAGAGACAGATATGCAATCTTAGACACAATTTACACTCCTGAAACTCTAAACTTCATCTGTTGAATCATTCTTTCCTTAGATATAGTGATATAATTTATGCAGTAACAACATTTGTCAATACAATTCAACTAAAGTTCACTTGAAAAATCTTTAAAATTTTCCATTTCATGAAGCAATTTTCCATAGTTTTTTTTTTTTTTTTTTCCTAAAAATGTCCCCTAATATATGTGATGTGATACTATGTGGACGAAAGTCCCTTTGCATGCATAATCTTTCCAGATACAATATGTGACCCATACCTTGCCACCCAATAGGGATAGATTCCATCCAGTAATTGGGGGATAGATGAGATATAAACATTCTTATAATTAAAAAATTGTGGAATATAAAATAACTATTGAAGAAAATAATAGAAATAGAAGCCACCATGCAGCTAGCTACTGATAGATTACCATGTGAGTGGCAGTGACAATAATTACTAAAGGATTTGAAGAAGGGTCAGAGAAGGCTTTTAAAAGCAGATGAAATTGAAACTCAGTCTGAAAATATAGGCAAGATTTGAATGGACAGGGAGGCATGGTATTCTTGGTACGTGGGTCTATGTGCTGCAATTACCTTCTTAAGCAGATGATAAATTGTCTCTAATGTACAATGAGATTCTCTCAGACAAATTATACAGCCAGCCCTACAAATGGGACTTCCCTAGCTGTCAAGGGGGTTCCACAGACTGAGCAAATGATGAGAAGATTACAAGAGACAGCAATGAAAATCCTGTTTTCTTGCTAAACTCCAGACAGGCACTAGACTGGAAAGCTTCATGGGAAAGAGGTTATTAATGTGGGGGTGAGCTGTGTATGAGGCTTCCTGACATGCTCTTTTCACTTCCCACATTCTTTAGGTATTCAGAAAACACTACTGAGTGACTGCTGTATGCCAAGCATGAGCATTATTCTTTGAGGGTTTTGCTTGTTTGTTTGTTTGTTTGGATAGAGTCTCCATAGATCACCAAGACCTCAAACTCCTGTGTGCAAGGAGCCCTCCTGCCTTTGCCTCCAGAGCAGTTGGGAGTACAGAAATGTGCTACCATATTCAACTAATTTTTAAACTTTTCGTAGAGATGGTGTCTTGCTTTGTTGCCCAGACTACTCTTGAACTCCTGCCTTTAAATGATTCTTCTGCCTCAGCCTCCCAGAGTGTTGAGATTACAGACATGAGTCACTGTCAATAGGCAATAAGCCCTATTCCTTAGCTGCTCCTGAATATCCCCTGCTATTCTTAATGCTAGTCTTGAATAAGTTTCCTTTTATTACTTTCACAATACAGATTTTACCCTGCATATAGCCCAGTGAGAATGAATAAAAGCAGAGTCTTTATAAATAGATCTTGACTTGAATCCCAGCTTCTTCTCTGATTATCTATCCTCTGTCAACTTCTTTTCACCTCTCTGAATTTTAGTTTCCTCATCTGTAAAATAGTAACAAGAAAACTAATCCCATCCATTCTACCAGCAACCTTGATAAGTAAGTAATGATTCTCAACCACCAGTGTGCATTAAAACCTCCTGAGAAATTTGTTATAAGACTTAAGTCTATGCTTTATGTCCAGAGATTGTGGCTTAATTGAACTGAGGGGGTACTTTTTTTTTTTTTTTACATCTTCTTCAGACAGTTGTAATTTGCTGCCACAGGTAAGAACTATTGAGATAAAGTATACAAAGTGGCAAGTGCAGTCCTTGAGCTCAGGATCTTAGTAAATGCTAACTGGTGCTTCTCACTTGGTTTTTGCCAGTTTTGATATTGTGACTGGGGAAAAAAGAAGACATTTGCAAGATATTTATCTGTAAAGGAGTTGTATCGGTAACATACAGATAACCCTCACAACTCAATAAGAAAACCCAATCAAAAATGGCTAAAACAACTAAAAATGGCTAAAACAAATTCATGAAATAGAGAACATATGCATGGAAAATAAGCACATGAAGCAATGCACAAAATAGTCATTAGAGAAATAGAAATGAAAACTCCGGTGCAATACTCAAAGTGGCTAAAGTTGAAAAAGACTGACCATAGCAACTATTGGAAACAATATGGAACAGCTGAAATGTTTATCAAGTGCTGGTTAGAATATGAAATGGTACAAATTCTTTGAAGAGCGTTTTGGTAGCTTCCCATGGAATTAAACATTTATACAACCCAAAGATTTCAATTCTAGCTATTTACCCCAAATAAACAAAGTATAGGTCCACAAAGAGACTTTGTATACAGATATTCAAAGACATTTATTTGTAACAAACAAAAACTTGAAGCAATGCATATTTTCATTAACCAATGCATGTTAAACAAATTGTGGTATATCTCTACAATAAAATACTACTTAGTTAAGAAATTAACTATTAACACACAAAAAATGAATGAATCTCAAAATAGTAATGTTGAGTGAAATAAGAAAGTAGTGTCTACAATGTAATTCCACTTATATGAAATTGTATAAAATTCAAGTTAATAAAAAGTGACAGCATGTTAATGGTTTTCTGTGTACAGGAAAATTTAAGGATGGAGAGAAAGAAATTTTAGTGATGCATAAGGAAATCTGGTGAGATAACAAATATCTTCATTATCAATTATGGTAATGATCTCACAGATGTATTTATATGTCAATCTGATCAAATTGTGTGCTCTAAATATGTGAAAATTATGGTATGTCTATTATGCTTTAATAAACCTCTATTTCAAAAAGTGCAATAAACATGCCTATGGATGGAGGGCTTGAATAGAAAAATAGGAAAAAGACTACTCACCAAAATGAGTTTCCACTTATTCCATTTATAATGTTTTTAAAACATTTTGGGGCATACATAAATACACACACACACATATATACACACACACATACTTACATATGTACACACATATATATTATATATGTATATATGTACAGTCATACATATATATAATATCTTAATAAAGATTTCATACCTGGAATGATCTACATTTTATTGTAATATGTTTTAGTTATCTATTATTGCCTAGAAAATTCCCTAAAATTTAGGTGCTGAAAATAACAACATTAATTACCTCAGCTCGAAGACTGAGATTGGAATCCTCCAACAGAGAAGTCATGAAGCATTGTGCACAAAGTCCGACTCTACTGAAGCTATAATGTTGGAGAGTTCATATGGAGATGTTTCTTAGAGATAGTGGGAAATGCCCAAGGGGCCCTAGCTGCTCCAGTCTCAGTCATCTGAGTCTTTTTGCACTAGCAGCACAAATATGAGTGAGTAAGCCTTCTGATAATTCTATCTCCAGCCTTCAAGCTAACCCAGGCAATATCTACTGCAGCAGAAGCGAACGATCTCTGTTAATTCCTGTTTAAATTATAGATTCTTAGGCAAAATAGATGTCATTTTACACCATCATATCTTGCGGTGATTTGTTACATAATATTAGGTAATAGAAAGATTTTTTTTTTTTTTTTTTTTTTTTTGTACCTGGAGCTAAGATACTGCCATAATAAAATCTAATATGTGTGGTTTGGGCACTGAGCAGTAAATGGAAGCTGGAGGAATCTTAAGGACAGTTAGTGAAAATGTAAAAGTCTTGAAAAAGACTATTAATGAAAGCCTGAAGGTCCCCTTAGAAGGCCTAGGAGTGGGGCAAGGAGCAATTACTTCATCAAAAACTTAGTAGTAGGTGAAAGGGAAGTGTCCATTGACTCTCCACCAGATAACATTAATAGGCCTTAATTAAGAATACAGATTTTATTCTAAGTTCAGCATGTAATCATGAACTAGTTCAAACAACAAAGTGACATGATGTAATTTGTATGCTAGAAAAGATGACTCTAGCTTCATGTAGAGAATAGATTTGAGTGATTCAAATTGAAATGGACCAGTTAGGGGACTTGTGGTAGTCCCATTGGGTAGTAATGGAGCCTGGGGCTAACGTGGCATTCATGGAGATAGAGAGAGTGGATAGGCTCAGGATGTTCTCTACAGCTAAAGAACAGGAGCCAGAACTTGATGATAAAATGAAATGAATGTGTAGCAAAAAATAAGTTTCCACCTTTATTTGAGGGTTCTTAAGAAGGTCACATGAAATGAGTCTGTAAGTGTTTTATACATATAAAGCTTTTAAATTTTTTTCGTGACATTTCATATCTATTGATGCATCAAAAACTCTAGGCAGGTTTGCTTGACTTGCTTCCAACTCCGTCCTCTACAGCACAATGCATCTTGTTCAATAGTCTTAATGCACACATGAATACCATATAATGCTTTGCCCGCTTTATGGATGAACACTGACTATATCTAAATGGTATCTATATTTCCTTTGAATACTGCAAACTGGTATTTGATCATTTCATTTTGCTACAGAAGATGAAACATTATGATTTTCAGTAATCCATAAAGACAGACATTTGTTTCCTTTGTGAAACTGTACCCTTCAATGATTATTCCTCACATTAATCATAGTAAAAGCAATGCTTAAGGTAATCTCTTTCTTCCTGCAGAAAATAAATGTCTGCTGTTGACAGAAAAAGTGTGGAAAGGTGAAAGGCAGGGTGAGCTCTGTGTGTTTGTGAGATAAACAACTGTCATCGTCTCCTAAGGGCGCTATGATCATGCAAGGCCAAAGTTGCCTCTTTACATAACCCTGACAATAAAACTAATTTTTCTCTAACTGATGATTCAAAAGATTTCACTGGGGATACCTAAGCTACAATTTCCATCCAGAAGTCTAACTTTATTAAGTGTTTATAAATTCATGGTTTATATTGTTAAACACCGACGAAATTAGTGTCTGAAATTGCATTCACATCCACTCTCCTCTCTAAAATTGCTGGTGACTTATTGGTCCACAGAAACATAAGGTAACCTAGTGATTTCCTGATCAGAAATGACCAAGATCATAACTGAATGTGAGATCTTGAATGTGAGTCTAATCCAGGATGTAAAAAGGTATGAAACACAATTGAATAAGAAACATTACAAAAAGAAAAGCAACAAATAATAGTATTTGTTTTCAAGCAAAGTTCCTGGGGATACATTTTCATGGGTGTATAGCCATGAATTTCACTTGACAATGCTTGCAGGCAATGAAGACAAGGCAATGACATTTATTTAATACCCATTTTGACACTGCATTTTATGAATGGTTTCCGTAGATTGCCTCATTTAATTCTGGTGAAATCCAAGCAAGTAAGGTGTCACTACAAAGCCTTTTGCCAAATTTTTATAAATGAGGCTCAGAGAGGGAAAACGTGACTCATGTAGGTCATGAAAATTTCTCAAGTTTTTATAAATGCTGCTGTCGTTAAAGGTAGCTATGTCTGACTCCAGGCTTATGCTTTCTCTCTTCTGCCAAGCTAGAGTATGCAGGATGATTTCAAATTATTTTAAATGATGTCTTAAAGTGGTTTGAAGTTTTAAAAATAATGTTTTCTTCAAGTACCATCCATGGACCACAATATTTCTAAACTTCATGGCGTTTTTATATCTAATCTCATCTTTTAGAATATGCTGCCTGTCTAGAAAACTCTCACACATTTAAGACTCAGTTCTTATGATCCAGGACAAACATGTTCCCTTTGTGGATGACTTCGCTGATCATGACAAGAAGAGATTATTGCTGTTCCACCCACACACCCACCACATACACTTAACACACTGCATTCAATTAGCTAACTGTATGGCAACCTGTTTTTATTCCCAGACATCCTGTGAGACGCTTCACAGAAAGAATCAGGTAATACTCAACTTTGAATCTTCAGTTCCAATTCAGGTGCCTGGCCCATAGTTGTCATTAAATTGGTATTTTCTTAATTAATAAACAAGCACATACTAAAAGTAAAATATTATGGTGTTTATTATAAATCTTATACAAATATATTTATATATCTAAATCCTTAGCTGGGAAAAAAGATCATCATAATCAAAGAGAAAATGTTAATTTTCAAATAATTAATGTACATAATAAGAAGTTCATGTGCATTATCTGTTTCATCACTGTGCTGTCCTTAGTACTTTGACTTAACTCATTTTCTAGCCAAGGAATATAGACATTTTAGTTCTTTTTAAATATGTCTGGAAGTCAAAATATTAATTACAATATTTTACCCTGCCAATATACATGAATCTATTTTGATAAATATATGAGTGAAAGATGGATGAATAGATGAATAAATAAAAAATGAATAAATTAAGTTCACATATATGGTGAAACAAATAGCTTAGTTTTGGTGATCACAGATATTAGACTTACATAAGGTATATCACTCTTTTCTTAAAAAAAAAACAATAATATACAAGGGTCAAGTACTATGACTTGATTAAGCACTGCTTAATATATGCTTGACTATAGCCAGGAAGAAGGCCATATTTCTTTTATAATATGTGAAATATTAAAACTAAAACCTTCCTAAATTTTAAATTCTTTCAGGAGATATGAATAGTTAAACACTTGTATCATTTTGGAAGTAAAATGAGTTTCAAGGGAGACCTAGAGGAATTCAATAATAATGACTAATTTTTAATTCACCAGAATTCCATGCTGTCTAACAAATGATATCTCTATATTACAGATGCTTTACTCAATGCTTTAATGCACAATCTATGATTTTTAAAGTAGTCAGATTAAATTGACTTCCTCGTGTCTATACAATTTGTAAAAGACAGAAGTCTGTGTAGATATAACAATAAAGACAAGAAAGACACAGAAAGAGGCAAATCACAGAGAAAGAAAATGAGAGAATTATGTGTGTGTTCAACATCACAAAATACTTTACAGTGTACAAGGATTATGCATGGGATGAATCCTAAAGGATGAGAAGGGATTCAAAAAGCAAAAAAGAGAATTCAAGGTAGAAAAGTTACCCTGTGAGAAATTATGAAAGCTTGAGAACAAGGAACAGCTGAGAAACTTCTGAAGTTCTGTTACCTTGTCCCTAGATGGGGTTGATAAATGATGTGAAATGAGGCTGGAGAGGTAGGCTAGAGTTCAGGCTCTAGAAAACCTTTGATGCTATGTTAAACTTCTCATGTTTTACTCTGTTATCAAAGAGGAGTCACTAAAAGGTTTTGAGCTGATCTTATTGGCATTTTAAAAAGCCTACTCTGGTTGCCTGGTGGCCTAGACGGAGGAGTGGCAGTGAATTTGGCTATGAGCAGATCAGTTAGAGGGATATTTTAGAAGACCAGGTGAAAACGTTGAAAGGAGAAAATAATGGAGATCTGGACTAGGGAAGTGCCTGTGGGATAAAGAGGGAACAAATGGAAAATATCTTCAGGTGGTAAATTAAATATGAAATAATAATCTCTTATGTGGTGGGTAAAGGAAGGAGAAATTTAGATGGTACTCTTGAGTTTTCGCATGAGAATAATGAAACCCTCATTATCAGTGCATGGATCGGTATAAAAAGTGCCAAAGTCAAAAGTTAAAATATCTCTGCATTCAGACAAACTTTCTAAGTGCACATTCATTTTTTTAAACTTTGAAACTTGTAAGATAGTTCAAGCAGTTTTGTCAGTGTGCTTAGGCATCTCTACAGAAGAGGGAGGAGAAATTGGAGCTCTTTCTAATTCTCATCAAGTCTTTTATTCTGAAACTTAAAGGCTATAGTTCTTTGAATTTTGTTTTCAAACATAAATTTTTTATGTTTCACTCTTATGAATTGATAGTCTGAATTGTGCACATGAGAGATGGTTTTGATCTTCCAGTATTATTCTGGTGACTGTACCATTAATTTATAACTCACTGGCTACTACTTATTTTCTCTAATTTAGTCCATCCTACCTTTTAAAACATCCTCCTCTTTCTGTCACCTCAATACTGTATTCAAGTCTAGACATGAAATAAATATTTTGCAATTTAAATTTGAGTGTTGAACAGACAGCACTTTGCTTATGTTTGAAGAATTTTCAATGAGAAAAAGGAGAAGAGATGAGAAAAAAAGTTATGGCTTCTATAATCTCATGAAGCAATTACCAAATGTTTATACCATGAGATTTATCAGTAACTTTTCAAATGTAACTTCATGTTTTTTATTATTTATCAACCGATAATCATTGGCTGGGAAATGATACATTTGGACACAATGATATCCTTTCCTCCTTTTTAAAATTCTTTATGGTAGGTACACCTGGTTGCTTGATCAGAGTTTTCAGTGAGGTTATTGCTTTGGGTTTAGGTTGGTTGGCTTGTGTCTCTATAATGAACAATTTGTTTGCAGGAAGACACTCTGTTATTAAGTTATACAGAACTTGATGGATAGAGATGTGGGAGGTAGGTTGAAACACACTTTATACTACACTTTATGAAGTGGCACGGGACATTAATTGAAAATCTAACTCATTTCACTTTATGTCAAAATATAGCAACGTTCTTTACAACTTTGACATTTTAGTAATCACTTGGAAAAAAAATCTTGGGTAAATCATACAGGAAGATAGTTATCTTCCGTCCTTAACAAATTTGACTGCTTTGGAAATAATCAACTCATAAATATTTAGCTAATATACACCCAGAGCAATGGATTGTGCAAAATTAAATGCCTCATTGAAACAATTAATTTCAAATGCTATGATTTATTGAGCATACTTTACTGGAAATTTAATAGAAATATGGACTCAAAGTAATTTGAGCAGAGGATGTTTGCACTGTCTTTGATTTCTGGCCAACATATATTCTTTCTTACCCTGCAGGTGAACCTCATGAAAGAGCAAACTTCCAGGAAAGCTCTCTAATTGAATTTGTGGGTCAGAGTTTGATGAGAGGAGGCGATGACCACAGATTGTAAAAAGACTAAATAAATAAATAAACAAAATGAAGTCATCTTTTTATATTTCACATACCTCCTGCAGTTAAGCCCTCAGGGAAGAAAATGCCACTTCACTAAAAGCTGTTGTCATCATCTGTCCATTTCAAAAGAATACAGCTCATGCTTCTCAGAGCATCAATAACCAAATATATCCTCCAGGCATCTGAAACATTCAGTCCTGCAATTTCCCGTAAGTGGGCTTGTGCTTGGGCTTTAAGCAAGAGTTTCACACAGCAGTAGAAGGCAGCAGGAATAGCCAGAAAGGCTGGGATGGGGAGTTGGAGAGGTGATAATGGAATGGAGGTGGTAAAGGAGAGGAAGGTGATGAAAAAAATACTTACTTAGAGTCTTGGGTTAATTCAATCTATCTGCATTTGTAGCAGAAAGGACACTGAGGTAGGATTCTGAAGACCTGAGTTCTAGATGCAATCTGTTAATGTCCTCAAGAAAATCACTCTGTTGTTTGTTAGACTAATTTTCTTACCTGTAAAGTGAAATCAGACAAATAGGCAAGACAAATGTTAAGATTTCTTTCAATGTAGGCATTCATTAACTTTTAAACTTTATCTTACAGGTTTCTTTCTTCAATTTTGCAGAAGTCAGATATCTTCCAAAAACAATTAAGCTTGAACACAGCTGAGTTTTAATTTCCAAACACTTAATAATGATCAGTGAAGAACCATATGGGTTTTGCTTTAGGTACATGTCTCTTTTGTGTTCATAATTCAAAATGTTTCCTAATTAAACCAAGCTTTTTGATTTTTATTATAATTTCTAAAATGTGTTATAATAATAAATCATTTCCCAAAATATTTTAAATCACACTTTCAAAACTAAACTTTGGCTTCTAGGTAGGTATGAATTTTGTTGTCATTTTGTATTTTTATCCTCTCTACAATATTCTGTATCTAGGAAGAAACCCATTCTTGTCTTTTTTTTAGCCCAAAAACCTAAGCAGAATACAGAATACAGTTTATCTTACTTGACTTAATTGAATAATTACCTCTTTCCAGGCGTAGGATAGATGGTCTGGCCATGCTGATTTCAGAATGTATGCCTGGATCTGAACAGAACATTGTTCCCAGTGACCTCTGAACTCCCCAAAAGTTAGTGAATGTAAACTAAATCTGGGTTTCTTCATGTTTTAATGACTCCTTCATGACTTAATGATGCTATAGTCTCATCTTTTTTTTAGCCCAATAACTTAATGATTTCTTCATGACTTAATGGTTCCTTCATGACTTAATGATACTACATTTCAGCTGAGCATGGTGGCTTAAGTCTGTAATCCCAGCACTCTGGGAGGCTGAGGTAAGTGGATCACCTGAGGTTAGGAGTTCAAGATTAGCCTGGCCAACACGATGAAACCCATTTCTGTAAAAACACAAAAATTAGCTGGACACGGTGGTGTGTGCCTGTAATCCCAACCACTCAAGAGGCTGAGGCAGGAGAATTGCTTGAACCCGGGAGGCGGAGGTTAAGGGAGGCGGAGGTTACAATGAGCCACTGCACTCAAGCCTGGGTGACAGAGCGAGACTCCGCCTCAATCAAAAAAAAAAAAAAAAAAAAAAATGGGGCCGGGCGCAGTGGCTCACGCCTGTGATCCCAGCACTTTGGGAGGCCGAGGTGGGGGCATCACGAGGTCAGGAGATCAAGACCATCCTGGCTAACATGGTGAAACTCTGTCTCTACTAAAAACACAAAAAATTAGCTGGGCGTGGTGGCGGGCGCCTGTAGTACCAGTTACTCGGGAGGCTGAGGCAGGAGAATAATGTGAACCCGGGAGGCGGAGGTTGCAGTGAGCTGAGGTCGTGCCACTGCACTCCAGCTTGGGGGACAGAGTGAGAGTCTGTCTCAATTAAAAAAAAAAAAAAAAAAAAAAAAAAAAAAAAAAAAAAAAAAAAAAAAACACACACACACACACAAAATGATACTGTGTTTCAATCTACTCAAGAAGAAACTTAAATTTTTAAAGCCAGCCTTTCAGCATATGGACAAGCAGTGCACTCCAATCATAATGTAAGATAGAAAATACACAAATAATTACATGGATGGGACTGAAACATGGGAAATAATTTGTTTTCCTTTTTTTTCTTTTTAACAATTGGCTTACTAGTGTGTGTGTGTGCGTGTGCACAAGTGTTTCCAGTTTTGTGTGACACTTAATATAGGGGCTTTCACCAGTACCCATACCTTGAGTTTCTTAGTTTTCTTTCATTAGGAAAGCATGAAAGACCTCATAATATAAGCATGAGGCATTGTACCATTGCCATCAGCAATGTCACAGCGTTTTTCTGGTAGTTGGTTGTTTAAGACACTTCACTGAGCTGAATTCTAATATGGTGAAAAGACAAAGGTAAAGCGTTGTTTTCTCAATTTGTTTTAGTGTTTGTTTGTTCTGTTTGTTTAATTTTCCACAAAGTACTCTTGAGGTAATGGTCTTTGTACGGGTAGATTTTATTTGAGAAGTGGTTCCAAGGAACGACAGGGGAGGAAAAGAATGAGATAACAAAGGAGGAAAATCTAATCCAAAGATGTTTTATTAAGTTGGTCCACACTATGGGAAAATAGGGCTCAATTTTGAGGTTGAAACTCTTTGGATCTGAGCAGAATATGCTTCCAACTGTCTGCCCAAGAGACTGACTAACAATTTTACCCACTAGCTGCTACTCCCTATAATTCAAAGGCTGTCCAATGGTTGTTTAAATCTTTTGCACTTTCAGGCTGCTACATGCAGCTGGCTATAGTGAAGACTAGAATTAAAAGGCTCACTGAGAGAATGTGGGCCAGGAATAAGGCATGTTCAATACACAGGCCACATTAAATGGCATAAGGTAAGCACTCAGTAAATGTTCATTAGTTTATGTGCCAGAAACTATGGTATGATTTGCAGTGATGTTCTCAGGACTGAATATTATTAATTTCATTCAGTAGATAATGATTCCATGACAAAAAGATAAAAAGAGGAGAAGGGCAAGGAGAAGGAGAAAAAGTTAGATAACTTGTCCAAAGTCACAAAACTACTAAATAGCTGAGTCAAGATTAACACTCAAATCATCTGATTCCAGAAATCACCTGCTTTTTTGTTTAAGAGAAGTGGTATGTCACAATGAAAAAACATCACTATGAGTCAGAAGTTGTGTGTGTGTGTGTGTGTGTGTGTGTGCTGCATCGTGGATAAAATGTAAGTTATTAAGCTAGAAAGTAGGCTCAAGTGATGACTCTAGAACTTATCTGTGTGTCTTTGATCAAATCAGTCAAACTCTGTTAATTTATTTGTATGTCATACTTTTTTCTGAAACATATTTCTGCACTCCAATTATTTAATTTAATTTATACTATATTCTGTGGAATTTTTTTTTTTTTTTTTTTTGACAAAATCTTGCTCTGTCTCCCAGGCTGGAGTGTAGTGGCATGGTCTTGGCTCACTGCAACCTCTGCCTCCTGGGTTCAGGAGATTCTGCTGCCTCAGCCTCCCAAGTAGCTGTGATTACAGGAGTGCACCACCATGCCTGGCTAATTTTTGTGTTTTTAGTAGAGACAGGGTTTCACCATGTTGGCCAGGATGGTCTTGAACTCCTGACCTGAGGTGATCCACCCGCTTCAGCCTCTCAAAGTGCTGGGATTACAGGCGTGAAGCATCGTGCCTGGCCTATAGAATGTTTTAAATTATATCAGAGTATCTCAGACTCAGAACCACTGACATTATGGGCCAGATAATTGTGGCTGGGGAAGGCTGTCCTGTGCATTGTAGGATACTTTAGCAATATTCTTGGTTTCTGTCTACTAAATGTTAGTACAACTTCACTGTCAGTTGTAACAACCAAAAATGTTTCCAAATATTGTCATATGTCTTTTGGGGGGGGGGGGCGGTGCAAATACCAGCTTCCCATTTCCATTAAGAAATGCTAACCATTGAGCTGGGTGATACTGAAGACACAGTTATGACTTACATATGTTTTATGAATGTTATTCCCAAAGGTTAATAAAAGTTT
The DNA here is from genome assembly GCF_007565055.1 of Rhinopithecus roxellana. NCBI lineage: Eukaryota > Metazoa > Chordata > Mammalia > Primates > Cercopithecidae > Rhinopithecus > Rhinopithecus roxellana. The sequence goes on along the minus strand of NC_044568.1, from coordinate 38,011,352 downwards.
TTGGAATATAGTCTACAATCAAAGTTTTGTGTAAAAGTTTATCTCATAAAATATTGAAAATCAGATGGCTCTTTTTGGATTTCAGAAACTGTTGCTGCAGATTATTTTGAGCTGGAGGAGGCAGGGGGGCCTCAGAAACAAGAAAGTTTCTCTGACATCCTCCTGCCTTTCTGTCTCCTGCTGCTCTTTCTCCTCCAAATCTAGCCATAGAAACCAGAATTACTCTCTACCAAGGTGGGTCATAAAAACTAGAATTCCTCTCCCAATGCAAGCCATAAAACATAGAAAGGTCACTCTCTGACCTTTTCCCTTCACCTTTGAAGAACTTCAGGTATTTTTACCTATACCTGGAAGAAAGGAATGAACAAAGAAGCCAAGAAGAATCTGAAAAAAGCAGTCTTTGCTAAGTCCTCCCCAGTTTATTACCATGGGATCATATCCTTTTTGTCCAAACATGTTTCTCCACAATTATTCACTTCTTTTTCATAATTAGCGTAAAAACACATATTTCTCTGGGTCTTCAGGTCTTTGTCTCTGAAAGTTCCTGCATCATGTAAACACATTGTTAAATTATTTTCTATGCGTTTTTTCTCTTGTTAATCTGTCTTTTGTTATAGGGATGTCAGATGGGACCTCACTATGGGTGACGAAAAGATACTACTTTTTGCCATACATTTTCGAGAGGTTTCTTAACACCAACTATTGATCTGCCAAGCTAATGAAATTTCCTTTGACGCATTCAGATTTTGACCATTTTATCATTTAGCTTTCCAACCTTCAGCAAGATCTTGAGTTTGTCATTTCACTTTGATTATTAAACAAGTAGCACAAATAATAACCTTGCTCTCAATAAACTAACAATAAAAGCCTATCAAATAAAATACCTGTTTAACATACTGCTAAATAAATAATGGCCATTATTATGCATAATCATTATGCTTCTTAAGAGAATCAAGTTATGAGTTTCAAAACCATGTCTCCTGCATAAGGATTTTAGATATTTTCTGCCTTCTCTGCAATTTTGATGGTTTGCTTGCAGTTTGCTTTCATCTCATGACAAACTCAAGAGAAATCAATTTAATTTGAAACAACAAGTAGTCATTAGTCATTTTCTGTTGTAAAGATTAAATGAGCTTGCATCAAGCACTGTGCTAAATAAAGCTTTGCATACACTAAGTAAATCTGGACAAAATAGCAGTGATTGTTTGCCTGCTCCATTACTCCTTCCCCTTCCATCACAGGCCAGACACTTGAGAAGGATTTTTGGAGATTCACAGTTAGATTTTTAACCAGAGAAGTTAATAGTATAGGAAAGTAATACTTCTCAAATTCTAATCTGCATGTGAATCAACTAGGATACTGATAAAATGCAGATTCTGCTTTCGTAGGTCTAAGTTGAAGTCAGAGATTCTGAATTTCTATCAAGTTCAAGGCGACGCCAATCATTCTGATACAAGGACAACTCTTTGAGTTGCGAGGTAACTGGAGACGGTCGTCATGTTATGAGAAAGATGTCAATCCTTTCTAGCTGAAGGGATTTAAGAATGGCTTGGTTGGTAATCTATTCTCCCTGAGGCCATAGACCAAACTCAGTGTCTGGTACAGAGTAAGATCTCAATAAATACTAGATAGATGAGTGAAGAAAGCATTTTAATGTGTGTCAGTCAATAGTGTTTGTTTGAAAGTGTTCAGATGGAATTGAAAGGTATTTCAGATGGGGAGCATAAGTCGCAGAGGCAATAGAAGTCAAAACAGCGGTTCTCAAAGTGCAGTCCTTTGGACCAGCAGCATCAGCATCTTCTGGAAATCTGTTAGAAATACAAAGTCTGAGGTCCCACCCAAGTGTACTGAAGGAGAAGACCTGGGCTAGGGCCCAGCAGTCTGTGTTTTAGCAAACCCACTAGGTGATTCTGATGCATGTTAAAGGTTGAGAACCACTGACTGAAAACGCAGACATGAATTCAGATTACTTGGAGTGTAGGACATATGAAGAAGAATAAAAGAAGGTCTAAATGGATTATAACATCAAGGATGTGATTGCTATCTCAAACATTTCATTGATTATAATCACAGGACTGACAGGGCCAAAAAACACATTCCTACCACTCACCCCGTTCTCAATACCCTAAGCAATTAACATATCCCACATGGATACATCTTTCCTCATCAAAGAAGTACAGGAATAAAGATGACTAGGAGCGACAGGGAATTTAGAGAGAGCAGAAGCTGCAGCAGAGAGGAGGTAACGATAGGCTCAGAGGAAATGCTGTGAGCCAGCTACGATTTAGAGGTGGGGAACGGCCGAATGAACCAAAAAATGGGTGTTGGAGAGAGAATGCAAGTATTAGCCTGAGTCCAGGAAGCTAAATAAGACATCAGAGAAGGGCTAAAATGAGAAGAGACTGAAGCTCTGCGATAATTGAAAGAAACAGAATGGCCAGGAGAAGAGGACTCTTCCTGATCTTAAATAGACTGTAAGTTGTGGAGGCACAAGTTAAACACTGTAATTCCACACACCAATGCCAGAATTGTCTCTCCGAATGACAAATTTGTCACCCGAGCACACAAAAAGTCCTTGTGTGATGGATAATAAAGCACCTGTTGCCTACTTTTTAAAGTATAAATGGGGTTTTCTTGTTGTTTTTGTTGAATTCTGAATAATTTCTTTAATAAAAGCTAAGACAACAGAGTCTTACTACTTAAACTATTTAAATTTGTGGAAACAAAATATTTCTCAAACTCAGCAGACTGCCAAAATAGACACTTTCCAAAGAACTTGGGAGGGAAGAAGGAGGAAAGGCCCAGCAGTGGTGAAGGCAAAAGAGCCCCATTTTAAATAAAAGAAATACAGAGTTGTAGCTCCAGTTCTGCCACTATGTCTGTGACTTTTGGTGAGTTGCTTCCCCACTGTCTGTTTCTGTTTCCTTATTCATTACAGTCCAAGTCCTTACTTTTCCTACCAAGCCTTAGTGTTAAACATATTTATCCTTAAGAAAGTTATTTTAAGATTGCAAAGGCTAGGTACAGTATTGAGAAAACTTATCTAAAACAAATCTTGCCTCTTTTCTCTCTCCTGGCTCTTCGGTCCTCTGATTCTCTGAATTTTTGCAACAATTCATAAATTAGCCACATTTATATACATGCTTATAAATAATTATCATTTGTTTTGCAGTTATTCTTTTTGAAATACCTAAGTGTAATTTTCTCCAAAATTTTCAGAATATGAGAATCATCAATATCGTCAAATGAAAAATAAATGTTTTGTCAACCTGGGAAAAATATATGATTTATTAATGAGACTGCAGGCTCTCAATTATTCATTTTTTATTTCTGTACTTATCCTATGCATTCATTATTTATTGATAAATAAATAAAAGGACATGCATTTTATCTTTGTTATACACTATTTGCTTTGGAAGAAGTCATTGAGCCTTTGTTTCTGTATCTACAATATTAGCAAAGTGTTCATCATAATAAAAACTAATATATATGAGTATTGACATGTGCACGTGTTTAAATTAATTAAAATATAATACTTTCTAAACTCATCAGATGATTGAGTCTGGCACTTTCAAAATAGCTTGTGTAAACAGATCATCCAGGTGCTTCACCTGAATTGTTTTATTTGTTCCTCAGAGTGCCCCTAAGTGCTCCTCTGCTTTCACTTTTGATGAAGAATTTAAGCTTTTTTTCGGGAGTATAATCCCAGAGCCTTCACTCTTGGCCACTACCCTGTGGTGTATGGAATTAATCTTATCATGATTCTTGGATGTGGAGTTGGGCATTGTTTCCTTTCTAAAACGTGACGCATGTTTTCTCCAGCAACTGGCATGCACATTTCGTAGTAATCCATAGGTACTCAGTAAATTATTCTAAACTAAATGTATTAAACTTTTGTATGGAAGTTTCTGAGTTTAAGAGGAGTGACCAATTAGGTAACAGGAAAACAGCACACATTAAAAAACAAACAAACAAACAAAACAACAATCAAAAAAATCCACACAGATAGACTTGGCATTACACATAGAGTTGGCATTAGGTATAGCAAGGTCAACACAAACGTCTTTTCTCCATTCAATCAACATACATCTGAGTTTTGAGACATGGGTTAGAATTAGCCTGGATAGGGAAGGGAGGTCTAAGCAGACACACGGAGGCATTGGTGTATAAGTTACAACATAAGAGTTATGTTTTGAAAGTGATGGGAAGAAAAGTGAAGAATGAGATTGCAGTTTTAAGCAAGACGTAACATGTCATTGGTAAAGCATTTGGAAAATATTCTGGGGATAAAGCATTCCAGGGAAAGAGTGACAAGTTCATGATTCCATACACGGAAGATCATTCTAGCAGTGTATGAGAAATGGATGGAAGGCGGCTAGACTTGATATGTGATATACAAGAAAAAGCCTATTAAAGCGGTTCAGGGGAGAGATGATGGGGCTTGGAATGAAGGCAGTGATATCAGTGGGAATAGAGAAAAAGTGTGAGTGTGTGTGTGTGTATATATATATTTCTAATAATATATATTTATAATACATATACACACAGTATTTTTTTTAAATACTTATAGCCAGAGGTAAGAAGAAGAAAAATGGTTGACCAAATGGCCAGCTATGTCCCGCAAGATTCTGAAGAAGCACTGCTTAGTACCAGACTCCTTGGCTTGTCTCCAAATTAAATTTTGTAGTCTTTCTTATTGCCTTATTAATTGCTCCTATTCTTTTCTTAGCAGCATAAGGCAACATGAATTTCAGGCACTAAAATTCAAAATCCAGATGTGTAGAAGAAATATCACTAACTGGAACTTCAACAAGTATTAAATTCCTACTAAAAGTATTTAATTTGAAATTAATAAGGTGATGGTATGGAAATTAAATCCCCTATGATTGTCAGGGAAGAGCACCTATTGAGGTATAACTATATGAAAGATAAATCTACTTGCAGTGTAATTAATTCAAATCTGCAGAACCAATAAGTGTGTGACGATGTTCTTATTATTACATTACACTTGTGAGAAATGCTCAGGAATTTAATTAGCATTTACCCATACAACTAAGGAAAATGAGATATTAAGCATGCTATCCAATTAACTAGCTATAGATTGCTTGTTAAATAAATATTAAATGTATAAACACTTGAGACTAGCTTGGAAGTATTGCCCTAACTAGATATCCATTTACTTATGAGTTTTTCCCCCAAAATAATAGTAATTTTAAGAACTAAAAATACAGAGGCTTCCAATGGAGGTTACAGGCTTTTCCATGTGACTGTTTTCCTTTTCAGCTCAATTAGGCCATGTTTTCCAAATTTAAGCTACAGTTTAAACTATGTCGTTGTCTTCTTTTCCAAATTTAAGCTATTGTTTAAACTATGAGATCACATGCATCATGCAAGCAAGTTTTTACAACACTCTGGTCAGTTATCTTAGGGTGTCAATATCTCCATTTTACAGATATGGCTACTGAAATGTGGATATGCTAATTTGTTCCATGTCACACAGCAAGACAGTGAAGACAGTGTTGCATGCTTTATTACTGCAGTATTTCTAAATACCCTCTATCCCTACAAAGCCATCATGATGATATTGATATAAATCAAACATCATTCCTCTATTCAAAACTCCTTAATGACCTTCCATATCATTAAGAGCAAGTGCTTTAATTTTTAAGGCTCTTCATGAGGTGGCCACTGCTAACATTCTCTCCAACTTCAGATCCATCACACGTTTCAGCTCGTGTCCTACCAACTCTCCCTTTTATTTTATCTACTCCTGGTGCTTGTGTATTCACTCTTCCTGGACCATTGTAGGCAAGTTCCAGCATCAGGACATTCAATCATGCTGTTTTTTTCTTATTCCCTCACTTGCTTCCTATCTCTACTCAAATATTACCATATCAATGAGAGGGAGTCCCAAAAAGAGGGGTCTCATTTCTACCATTCCCATCCCTCTAATTTGCTTTATTTTTCCCTGATCATAGCACATACTACAAATTTGGCATATTTATTTGTCCCTTGTGTGCCACCCCCCTGGGCTATAAAGTCCCCAAGAGAAGGAATTCACATTTGTTCATTATTATATCCCAGCACAAAAAGTAATGATGCCCAGACATGGCTTATTTAATGAAAATAAAAGAATGATCTGTGAACAATAGCATCTATATGCCACACTAGAAGTTCCAGTTGGTCACAATAGTCCCAGTTTCTACATTTTTCAAAGTTCGCGTTGAGCAGTATAACATAACACATGGGCCGGCCGCGGTGGCTCAAGCCTGTAATCCCAGCACTTTGGGAGGCCGAGATGGGCGGATCACAAGGTCAGGAGATCGAGACCATCCTGGCTAACCTGGTGAAACCCCGTCTCTACTAAAAAATACAAAAAACTAGCCGGGCGAGGTGGCGGGTGCCTGTAGTCCCAGCTACTCGGGAGGCTGAGGCAGGAGAATGGCGTGAACCCGGGAGGCGGAGCTTGCAGTGAGCTGAGATCCGGCCACTGCACTCCAGCCTGGGCGACAGAGCAAGACTCCGTCTCAAAAAAACAAACAAACAAAAAAACATAATACATGGTTAGAAATGGGTCTAGCTCTTTGCTTAACTTTTTTCTTGGATCTTGACATAGTCCCTCATGCTCATTAATGATAATTTGTGTATTCCTTGAACGGAGTTTATTGTGCATTCTATCACCCAGCTACTTTTTGAGATTTTCATTACATACTCTCTCCAATTCAAAAGGGTTCAAATTCAACCAGTTACTTCAAAATCATCTGAGATTGTTTAAAAAGGAATTCTACTGGTCAAGGATTTGTTTTTTATGCATTGCTATGTTTTCAACTCTAGAAATTTATATCATATTTTTAAGATAGATCTAGGAATCTTTCTTGTTAAGATGGAGAATTGGAATGTGTGATCACTAAAGGAATGGGCAGATACTCGGCAAACCAATATTTAACTTCATGGATGTTTCTAGAGTATTGTCTAATATTTTAAAACATCTAGTATCTTATTAATATGTTTCCCATTCTGTAAAGTAGAGGTGATTATCCTCTAGGAAAAAAAATGACAAGATCTATAAAAATGCAAGGTTCAGTTTAGTTTGTTTTGTTTTGTCTCATTGTTTTGATTAGCATCTTTGAATGATATGGGTGGATAGCAGCAGGATAGTCTTAAAGGCTTAAAAAAATACATCCAAGATGTTAAAGAGATTAAATCAAGTGTTAGAAAATGATATTTTGTAGTAATTAGATGAAAAGAGAACATAAATAGGGAAACAATTGTTTCCAACCATCTGAAAGATTGTCTTAGCTAAGAAAGTTAAGTTTGTCTGTTTTTGCTTTTCTCTTTATTCCAAGACAATAGAGCAAGTACCAATGAGAATTCAGATGGCACATGGAGAGTCTACCTTGGGATAAGTACAATAAACATGTTGTCTGTATATAACAGTTTAAATAGAAAAATGAGTAAATTCTACTTAGAACTTAGACAATAGAGACAAGAACAAAAAGGCCCACCTTTTCTGAAGATGTAGAAAAACACATGAATGGAAACATAACAATAATTTATAATTATATTGTGGAGTTAACAATAGGAAACAAAATCAATACATAAATACGAAGTTGCTTCTAAATAATTATAACATGTAGAATCATAGGCAGATGAAGTGGGAGATTAATCAAGCCTTAGTGAGTTTCATATATCTGGAGGGTATTTAAATGGAAGTTGGATGATATTTACTTGTGATGCTGTGAAGATTATTTGAACCAAAAACACAATTTATTTCCTATAAAGTTTCATCTAGCCCTGGTTTTCAATGAAATTACAATTATAATTTATTTCACTTGAGAAATAATGAATGCCTAAAATTTACTCTCAAATAGTGTAGCAAATAAATATGAACTTGAGTATAAATAAATATATGCATATAATTTATCTTTAATAATCTCAGATGATATTTGAAGTAATTTGGTTAAATTTAAACTCTCTTGAATTGGAGAGAGTATGTAATGAAAATCTCAAAAAGTAGTTGGATGATAGAATGCACAGTAAACTTCATTCAAGGAATACATAAATTATCATTAATATGTATGAGGGACTATGTCAAGATCCAAGAAAAAAATTAAGCAAAGAACCAGACACATTTCTAACCATGTATTATGTTATATTGTTCAACATAAACTTTGAAAAATGTACAAATTGCGGTTATTGTGATCAATTTGAACCTTCCAGTGTGGCAAAAATGCCGTTGTGGACAGAGCATTCTTTTATTTTTTTCACTAAATAAGCCATGTGCCATCCACTATTACTTCATTTGCTGGGGATATAGTAATGAACAAATGTGGATAGAAAGAGAAAATAGGGATACAATGACAATATAGTAAAATTTTAATTGGCATAACTAGGTGAAGGGTGTAAAGATAATCATTGTACTATTCTTTTAACTTTTCTCTAGTGTTTCCTTATAATTTTTTTCAAAATAAATAACAAGTTAAAACCGCATGTTTAGGAATGGCCTTCCTAAATGGCAACAGAGAAGAAAATATGGGGATATTGAGCATCTCTTAATTCTCAATGTACTTTTATTAAAATGTAAACAAATTTTAGATTGGTAATTAATTTCCCTTTTTCTCAAGGATCCCCAGAAATTGTTTCAGTTCTATTTTTTTCTCAAAAACAGGACTTTTGTATTAGTTCCACATGTATATTTTCCATATTTTTTCCAACATCTGTAATTAAGAATCCTTAAGACAATTGTTTTCTTTTTAGTTCATATTTAAATTGTGAACAATGTAAATAATGGTTGAAAAAATAAAAAATTTGACTCAGAGCTTCACTCTTGAAAATAAGACTATAACAAAGAAAGAATAAATAACATCATGTTCATATAGCATATTGGGGATAAAGTTAGTTGGAACTTGGTATCATTCCAAAGTGACACAATAAGGTCTTTGAGTAGCTGAACTACATAAGACAATAAAGGAAGATTAAATTTAAATTTCTCTACCTTTGGTTGTATGATTGTGGTCTTCATTTTTTTTTTTTTTTTTTTTTTTTTTTGAGACAGAGTCTCACTCTGTCGCACAGGCTGGAGTGCAGTGGCGCCAACTTGGCTCACTGCAAGCTCCGCCTCCCGGGTTCACGCCATTCTCCTGCCTCAGCCTCCCAAGCAGCTGGGACTACAGGCGCCCACCACCACGCTTGGCTAATTTTTTTGTATTTTTAGTAGAGACGGGGTTTCACCGTTTTAGCCAGGATGTTCTCAATCTCCTGACCTCGTGATCCACCGCCTTGGCCTCCCAAAGTGCTGGAATTACAGGCATGAGCCACCACGCCCCGCTGTGGTCTTCATTCTTTGTCAACTTGGTTAACTAGAACTGTCAACTCAGAATCACCTTCCCTATGTGGTTTCAGGTTAAGGTTGGGAAAAACAGAAACTTATAAAAATGATTTCCTCATTTTTTAAAACTTTTTATTTTAGAGTAATTTTAGAATTGTAGAAAAGCTGCAAAGATACTATAGAGGGTCACCAGATGCCTCTCACCTGGCTTTTCCTAGTGTTATCATCTTATAAAGCCATGGTACATATTGCAAATCTAAGAATGAATATTTGGTACAATGCTATTAACTATTTGGTACAATATCATTAACCAACCTGTAGACTATTTTTCTTGCATTTTTCAATGGGTGGGAGGTTCTGTTTGTTTTCCTGTTCCAATTTCCCATCCAAGATACCATATTACATATTATATTTATTTGGCATATCTCCTTAGACTCCTCTGATCTATAACAGTTTCTCAATTTTTCTCTTTTCTTATGAACTTAATAGTTTTGTGGAGTAGTAGTCAGGTGTTTTGTAGAATATCCCCCAAACTGAGTTGATGTTTTCTTATTATTTGACTTGGGTTATAGTTTTTTTTTTTGTTGTTTTTTTTTTTTTTTTGGTAAAAAGTACATACAGGCAAGGTGCCTTTTCATTATATCATAGCAAGGGGTACATGCTATCCATATGACTTATTATTGATATTTTTGAAACTATGCCACTTGTTTAAAATGGCATTTGAAAGTTTTTTACACTAAAAAATATTTTTTTTCTCTTTTCATACTCTATTCTTTGCATGCGAGTCACCGATCCCAACCCACACTCAAGAGGAAGTAAACTAAGCTCTGCTTAAGAGAACAGGAAGAATCTACATATATTATTTGGAATTTTTCTGTAGAAAAGACTTTTTCTTTCTCAATAATTTATTTATTTGTTCAATCATTTATTTTTATTAGCATGGACTCATGAATATTTTATTTTTGGGATTAAAATCTAATATTTTGTCCCAGAATTCACCATTGGTGACTCTTTTGTTTGGTTTCTCTCTCCTTTGACAAGGTTCCATCTTTCCTTCATTGTTGTTTTTTGTTATTTCGTCACCTTTTTGCTTTCTAGTAGTCCAAGATGGTGTAGGTTTGTCTTGCTTGTATCTTTCCAGTTCCCATTCTAGAGTCAGTCATTTTTCTAAGAATCTCTGGTTCCTTTTATTTTAGAAAGGTACATACCATTTTGAATGCTAAAATGAAACAGAAGCCATTATTTTCTGAAATTCGTTGTAGTCAGATGCAATGATGGACAGATCTAGAGGTGACCAAAAAGTTCCAGATTATTGTTGCTTTCCTTTCTTCTGACTTTTTCCTGACTGATGATCCTGTTGCAGAATAGGCTTTAGGACAACCACTATATACTTGTCTGTAGACCCACAGAAGTAGTGGTTATGCAGAACCAACAAATTCCCATAGATCTTCCAACAAGCTTCCCTTTTGCTGTCCCACCTCATAAGCTGAACACAGCCAATGACTATCTCTCTGATCCTCTAATTGCCTTTTTGAACTTTCGCTTCTCCAGTTCCTTTCCCAGTTGCAATATATTTTATTTTTGTGATAATAAAACCTATTCTAGAATATTCATGGTGATTCTGCTTCTAGAAATAGTTCAGACTAGATAAGTGAAAATTTATCTAAAATTGTTTCTCTAATCTGACTAAATATAAAGTTATTGATTACTCGGAAGCCAATAAAATACTGGACACTGGGATGACATAGAATGTGGTAGAAAAACAGGTACTTAAATTGTCATCTGTAGTCACCTGAATTTGAATGCCAATAGAATATTTTAGTGGAAATAAATAGTATAATAGAGTTGGTTGATTGCCTCTATGTGTGCTTAGAAAACTTGAAAGAAGAAAATGATGAGCTCAGGATTTTAAATTGCCAGGTCAATATCTAAATCAGGAACAAGAAATGTTCTGTGTGCCCTAAACGCAATTCTTATCTTCTATAGCAATTTGTTTATAATTTCAGGAAATTAAACCCAAATTATAATCCTTTGAGGATCAAATTTATAAGATAAATTAAAATTACAATATTATGGAGTCTCATGTTAAGGTTATGGCATTGATTGTCACAGTCTGATACCTTCAACACTGGTATGGGGAATGATGTACAATTTTAAAGAAACTAAGGACTTTGACCCCAAGTTTTGGTTAGTGTTCCCCTAAGAAATTTAGTCCAGCATTTTCTAAAGAAATAAGGTAATTTTCCTGCAGGGGCTCTGGCTCCTCCTCAAAATCACTGCTTACCACCTCTCCTCGCTTCCAAACATATAAATAGTCTCAATTTCTATCAGGCCCTAAGGGTTTGCACACAAAGTATGACTCAGGCGACAGCAGCATACCTATCAAAATAATTGCACAATTTTGCCTATTCATATACGAAAAAACTTGGGGTTTCCTCAGTTCTGAAATGCATAGTTGAAATGCAACTGGCTGAGTCTCCACACTGATGTCTCTGAAATGCAAGATATTATAGTAGGAAAGGGCAAGTTGAAGTCTCTAGAACTATCTTTTCTCTATCTTATATTAAAGCAAAAGCAAACATGACTTTCTGGAAGGAATGCAGAGATTAGAGCCCCCCACATACACAAAGAAAAAAGTAAATAAAGAAAGAAAATGTGAAGACTCCTGCCACATCAATTCCTCATGCCTATTTGGCCTGTGTAGAACACAGATGAATCTTACAAACTAACAGTAGATGACCCTAAAACTTATCAGGTGGTTATTCCCACTGTAGTTGCTTTTAAAACTGTGTTTTGTTTTGGTTTTTTTCTGGAATCAATGCTGTTCTCTGTCTCAAAGTTTTAACCATACTAGTCTTCATCTTCATGATACCAAGCTCTCATTTCATTCTGTTTTACCAACTGTTTACCTTTCCCAGAAAATGTCTCCAGATGTTATGTAGTTTTCTGCCTTAAAATCACTGTCCAGTTCCACTTCTTTGTAATATGCAACAGATGATACCAACCTGTTTTTCCTCTGTTGGAATGGTAGGTTTTCTGATTCATTGTTTCACATTCTTTCTCACTCTTCTTACTATTGCATTTCTGTTCCTCAGCTTCCTACAAAATGGGTGTTTGGCTCTGATTCTGATAGGAAGCATTAAGACAAAAAAAATTCAAGATATTAAAAAATGTTTAGTTCTGCCTCAGAACCAGATATCACACTATATTATATCGCCAAAACCTCAGACCAACTTTACGTTGTATTACTAGTCTCTTTTTACAGGTAAGAATATTGTGATACCAAGACGTTGAATGACTTGGTCAGAAGTGACAGCTGGATACAAAGGATGCCCATTTGTTTGATGCCAGAGTTGACCTCTTAAGCCCTAATTCCTCCTTTTTAATATTGTGAGTTATTCAGTCTTTAAATTCACAAAATGCTTCTCGCAAACATATTTTCCCTTGTACTGTTAGATTTTATTATGAAAGTTGGGTTGAATACAGATAGGTTTAAAATCCCTGCATTGAATCACATTGAATAGAATAAAAAAGAAAGAAAGAAGAGAGGGAATTCCACTTTTCTTCACTGCTGAGATCATCATTTTGCAAAAAGAAATAAACCTATTTGTCAGAATTACTTGAAAAATACTTGGCCCAGATACTTGACCCATATTTCCTTGGCTACCACATCTGAGAAAAAATGTGGATCATAATAAAGTCAGAATTTTTTCTCCCCTCCCAGTTCTAACATTGTGAATCCAATTTGCTCTGGGAAACTGAGTGGCTTTGAGGACTACCTTCTTTTCTGCCAACAAAATATTATAATTTCACCAGCTTCTTCTTCATCTGAAAATAGGCTTGAAAGAAAACGTAGCTGTTTATCAGGCAAATAATTCCAAATTACAAGAAAAAAAGAACGAATAAAATGGTAAAAAATCTCTTCATGCTACATTTATCACAGCATCATGTAGAGCACATTCCACCACTTCCCCATTTTTACCGCTCCCTTACTACTGCACATGCGCATGTGTACACACACACACATACACACACACACACACTCCTGTGGTTTGGAGGTGAGGTCTTTCATTCAGGGTAATGACATAAAAGATGGAGCCACTGAAGTTTGAAAGGGAAGATTATTTCATTACTATTCATTTCTTTGGCCACTCAATTTTGTCCATTTTGGACTTGCAGGTGGCAGTGCTATTGATTTCGTCAATGTGTCTATGGCTGTCTATTTTGCACCAAAATTATTGATAGTCTTCATTTCGACTTGTATTTTGGTGTGATTCTCTCTCTCCAGCATGGATGAAGCATGTACTATTTAAGTATTAGCTGTGGTGCTAAGTGCTTGACGTTCATGATCTCATTTAATTATGGCAATTAATCCCCACAATGGGCATGCTGGTGCAAAATGGTAATACTCTTATTACCATTTTGATGATGAGTATAGATGGGGTCAAATACACTGAACACTCTGCTCAAGATTCAGTATTTAGCAACTGTGGGAAAGAGGATTGAAACTTGGGCCTATTTGTGCTTGCCCTCCATTCATGTACTTTCCTTGATTATTTTCACTAATTATTCTCTTTTTATAGCTGCTTTATTTCCTTACACTCATCTGTCTTAACTGTGTATTCTCATATGAGTCCCTTCACCTAAGAATTCAATCAGACTATTTGTTTACTAATACACAACCAGTATGGGATGACATATCTAAAACAGAGAATACTGTGAGTAGTAAATCCTTGTATTTATTTGCAAGAATGACATAAAGGAGCTATATAGAGCTAAAATGTTTCACGATGACATAGGAATGATTGATCTTCACTTGCTGTGGGGCAATTGGGGGGAGTTTTTCCAAGCAGGTGGCATTGGAAATGAGCCTTGAAAAATAGATAATGATAATAGCAACAACAATTTGTAATGCTCAGGAAGGTGGAAAAGGTGGGTAGATGAAATAGAGGGAGGTTGTGTTTAAAAGGGCATTCCAGCGCCCTTCTAAACCAATAAACACACACAAATATTCTGACAATGCTGAATTTCCTAATATGTTTGTCACTTAACTTCAGGTCTTTGCAAGTTAGTTTTTATAAAGTTAAATGCTGAAAATCAGAAAACTGTCAGGAGTGAGGAAGAGAAACAGTGACATCTCTCCTGACCCAGCCTAAACTAGAACACACAGATGGGAAAAAGGACATGCCGATTGCTGGCTTCAATACTGTGCAATGAACCGGAGAGGATGATCCGGTGCAACAGCCTGGAATGTGTCAGAGGGGATTAGGGACAGAGGTCAAAGGTGACCGCAGAGTGCCTCACCAGCTGACAGTTCTGGAACGGAGGTCTCCAGCAGACAGCCCCATGAGATGCCCAAGAGGCAGTGGGATCTTCAGGCTAGCCAGTGACTGCCACAGCAGATGGGGAGGCCTTGGCAGCGGATTCCCAAATGTGCTTAGTGTGTTTGCCTAAAGGCATAAGCACATTGGTATCAGAGACTTTTTTTTTAAGGGGAGGTATCAGGTGATCTAAGTCAGCTAGACCTATTTAGGCTTCCAAACTGTGAAGCAAGACTCCTCCCAGGTAAACCTAGCGTCCTTTGCTTGCATTTTTAAAAGTTGTTGATAGTTTCAAATGCTGATGATCTCACCTTACGCAACCTAAGCTGCATATGGGGGAAAAACAAAAACAAAACTTGGTGGAGGAGGAGATGAAATTTTTGGCACATTCTGGGGGCGGCAAATGGTGAGTACTTAGATTTGAATGGCATCACAGCAACCTGTCTATATTTGGCGACTCTTCAACAATTTATCTTCGTCAACTTTGTGCTTGCACTGAGGTGGAAACACTTCCTTCTCTCCAGCATCCATAGACACTGTGATTCTTTCCTCTTCACTCAAATGCTCCCGAATTTAGGAAAATATTCCTTTCCGTGTTAATGATTATGCTTGGTGTGTTTCTTTTCAATTTTATGGAGGGATGAGTGGTTTCCAACCTAAGAAAAACAGAGTAAAGCAACCACCACAACAAAACAGAAGTAGAGAGAAATATGCCTTCTCATACAGGCTGCCTTAACCCTGAACAGACTGCATGGTGCTTCAACCTCACATAGATTCTAAATTACTGGTGCCTGCACAGACAAAATGTCAGCCTCTACCCTTGCTTTTCAATTCAGTTGAGTTATAGGTGCAGCCATTTCTGAAGATATTTTTGTGTTTTCTTAGAATGTGTGTGTGTATGTGTGTGTGTGTGTGTGTGTGTGTGTGTGTGTGTGTGTATATATATATTTTTTTTTTTTTTTTTTTTTTCTTGAGACAAGAGTCTCTCTCTGTCACCTAGGCTGGAGTGCAGTGGCGCGATCTCGGCTCACTGCAAGCTCCGCCTCCCGAGTTCATGCCTTTCTCCTGCCTCAGCCTCCCAAGTAGCTGGGACTACAGACGCCCACCACCACGTCCGGCTAATTTTCTGTATTTTTAGTAGAGACGAGGTTTCACCGTGTTAGCCAGGATGGTCTTGATCTCCTGATCTCGGGATCCGCCCACCTCAGCCTCCCAAAGTGCTGGGATTACAGGCATGAGCCACCACACCCGGCCAGAATGTATATTTTTTGTTCATTTTGCTGCTTTTTAACAAGGAAAGAAGAAAAGCAAAGACTCAATGTAGCAATTCACCTTAGATGCCAATTAATTCTTAAGCATTTTTTTTTTTTTTTTTTTTTTTTGAGACAGAGTCTAGCTCTGTCACCCAGGCTGGAGTGCAGTGGCCTCATCTAGGCTCACTGCAAGCTCCACCTCCCGGGTTCACGCCATTCTCCTGCCTCAGCCTCACGAGTAGCTGGGACTACAGGCGCCCGCTGCCCGGTTAATTTTTTGTATTTTTGGTAGAGACGGGGTTTCACCGTGGTCTCGATCTCCTGACCTCGTGATCTGACCTACTCCATCTCCCAAAGTGCTGGGATTACAGGCGTGAGCCACTGCGCCCGGCTTTGTTAAGCATTTTGTAAGTATTATCTAACTTGTTTGACTGCAGTCTTTGGTATTAAAACACAAATTAGTTATGTAGAATGTTTCATGTGATTGATTAATAATGAAATATAATATAGAATATGAGCCAACAAATGGCTTCTCTTTATATATACATAACAAAATTATTGCAAAGTTTTGTAAATGTAGGAAATGTATACAAATACATTCACACATATGCATGCTTTACTCATATACACATGAGTTTGCAAAGTTATATGGGACATATGTGTATCCTTAGATTTCTTCATCCATCTGGGGTTCACATTCATTATGTATAAAAGAATTAGGGATTATGTAACTCAATCCAAGATCCCTTCATGAACTAATGGCCTAAAATTAAAAGTCCCAGACTCTCAAGGCATGAAATTTTGGTTTATTGGGATGTACAACTAGAGTCTTAAAAACAACAATAGTAATTACAACAACTTTTGTGAGAAGTGAAAAAAGAGGTAGGGAATGGAAATGGGGCACCCATCTGTATGAGCACTTACCTTTGATCAAAGTACTAGGTGCTTGCATCATCATATTTTTTTTCTGATCCTCACAAGATCTCATTTTAAACAAATTTTTTACATATAAGGATACTGAAACAAAGGGGGTTTAGGTTAATGACCACACACAGAGTTTGTAGGTAACTGGGATTCAAATTCTCATAAACAACTGTCCTGGGCTTATTGACCCTTGCTATTTTCCAAGTGATTGGAAAAGTCCTTGAGATTTGACAATAATGAGAGTTAGCCTCTGCTGTCAAGAATCGCAATACTTAGCAGAGCTGAAAAACAATCACCTTAGCAGTATCTGTTTAAACCTTTATTATTGGACCTCAGCAGGGAAAATTCAAAGGCAATTCCTTTGAATTGAGCGTATATAGTAATTATTTTTAGAAAAAAATGTATATGAGTAGGTAATGGGTTTGGGTGGGGGAAAACATATGGAAAGAAGGAATTCCAAAGAACAGAAAATACAGCTTTACGCCTGGGCTGTGGAATAAATATTTCCATGAATTCTCTAGCCTTGTGGAGATGGCTACAGAGTTCTTTTTCTCACTTTGCTTGGCATCTCTTTTTTCTCATTCTGCCAAACTCTAGCATAGTAATTAAGCCCACAGAGCCCTTCAGTGTGTTACATACGCACCCCTTCACATAGAGCTAGACAGCGTGGCATACCATGGAGCCAATGGTTCATAATTCAAGGAAACATCTCCGTTGTTGCGCCTTGTGCTGGGCACAGACAAGAGTCTCCATTCCCTTTTACATTTGCTGGCACAATATAAGCCGTGGAGTATAATGGATTATGTTACATATATCAAATTACGAAATGCACAATTCTTTTTAAATTTCTCTAAAGGGTGCCCTCTTATTTTTTATGCATTCTAGGGCTATGCTAGATATACATTTATCATTTGAAATTCAAATGGTTATAGTTATAAAGCTGCTGACTCGTAAAAACAGGAAATCTAGCATATATCAGAATCTGAAAGCAATGCATGATTTGCTGAACTTTTATGATAATTTCAATAAATTATTGAATTAGCCCTGTAGTTTTACAAATATGCTTTAAAATGTTCAGATGGTTACAGCAAAGAATAACACTTTTTTTGGTCTTTTGCCCTACTTGGAAAATACATTTCAGCTGACAAGCAAGTTTGAGACATTCAGCCACTCATCAAAGAACAATAAAATTTGATTATTTACATTTTTGCAAGGTCCACTGGAAAACTAACTTAAACAGTTATTACCAATCTGGCTCTTACAGCTTTTCCATATTCAAACTTGTCTATTGACCAACATTTTTTTTTCATGAGAAATCTTTAGAATTTAATCTAAAATTTATGCAAAATGGTTCAGATTGATATAATTTTACAGGATTTCACTCTGACCATTAGAAATTGGAATTGGAAAGAGACCCAGGATTCCAATGAGAACTGAAATAGAAATGCATGTCAAAGACAATTTATTATTTTGCTGACATCTGCACCATCTATTGATTCTACTTATGTAAATATGAACCAATTGTATCACCATACAAAATTGCATTGAGTTTGTGCCCCCTCATCTAGATGTGTAAGCAATTTGCTAGGTTTTCATTATCATTTTTAAGTGTAGATGACTCAGGGTCTCAGATTAAATAACTCCCTCCACAATTTTTTTTTTTTTATTGCCTAGGTTTTAATAGGAACAATGAGTTAATTCTGTACATCAGGATTGAGAACCACACATTTTTACTTTGCCTATAGGTTTGAATTTATTGGTTAACTGTTAGTATCTATATCATTGAACAGATATCTCTTCCTGCATCTCTTATTCATGCATTTGTTTATTTTTTCACTGATATTAATATCACAAGACAAACCCCTACAAAGTACCTCCTTTGTGCAAGAAACTTTTTTTTTTTTTTTTAAGCGAAGTCTCACTCTGTTGCTCAGTCCGGAGTGCAGGGACGTAGTCTCGGCTCACCGCAATCTCTGCCTCCCGAGTTCGAGCAGTTCTCCTGTACCAGCCTCCTGAGTAGCTGGGATTACAGGTGCCCTCCACCATGCCTGGGTAATTTTTGTATTTTTAGTAGGAATGGAGTTTCACCATATTGATCAAGCTGGTCTCAAACTCCTGATCTCAGGTGATAGTGCTGGGATTACAGGCGTGAGCCATCATGCCCATGCAAGAAATTATTTTAAGAGGGAGAAGTACTTTGAGACTCTCCTCTACCACTTAGACCCATTTGTATTTGTCATCCATAAAGGGTAAGTATCCTTCTAATCCAATTTTTACCCGTTTAGGTGCATCTAATAATAATATGTAAGTAAACAATGTGGAAATATTTATCTAAATTAAGTGGAAAATTACATCAGCTGGACAAATAATGCCATAGTTAAGGGCAAGGATTATTTAAGGTATTATTTAACAAAAGGGGATATTACATTTATTTAAATAAGTTCAGAAGTTGTCAACATGGCCCCTGATACAAATGGCTGAAATTGATAGGCTTTTATATTTGTTTTCTAACTTAATCCTGCCAATAATTTGTGAGGTAGGCAAAAAAATAATATCTACATTATTCAGTTGAAAACATTTGGGTCCGGGAGCTTTCCTAAACTCACATTTAGCAAATAAAAGCAGAGGATGCCCATTTAAATTTGAATTTAAGATAAACAATTAATAATAATTTAGTGTATGTGTGTTCCATACCATATTGATATTTTGTTATAACAAAAACAAACAAAAATATCCAATATCGAACTGGGATTCCTGTATTTCACATGGTGGCCCTATACATAGTTAAATTAGAGTTATACAATTCATAATCATATGTTTTTATTTCAATCCCAGCATACTTTCTGTCATGCCACATTGGCTTAAAATTGTGATCTTAAGGCCTACCCACTCCCAGCCTCAAGGTTATATCAATGTCTGTGATTTAGATAATTAATGAAGTAGAAACCATTGGTATAGTTGTCTAACCAATATTGTCTTTATCCAGTGCAGAATTAAAGATTCGGCGTGACATCTTTTCAAAATGGTCTCTCCAAGACATGATCAGATTACATTTTTTATCTCTAATTATCCTGCCTGTGTATGCTCTATGTACATTGTCATATTAACTAATATATTTGATTGGCTTAGTATAGAATGTGAGTAAAAGAGCTGAAATCTAGGGGAAAAACCAACAATTACCTTGAACCCATCATTATTTCTTGCATTTATTTATTATTTTAATTTTATTTTATGTACTTATGTATTATAACACAGTTTATTGACATTTTAGGAGATTCCAGATACACCTAAAATAAAATATTACATCCTGAGCTACATGACAAAAGCTTCTTTTGTAATGGCATGTCATATTAATCGTATTTTACTACCATGTTTTATTTGAAGAAAAGAAAGAGTTCATTTTCAGTAAAGCATTCAAAAGTACTGTTCATAGAACATGACTTTGATTACGTAATAAAGGCTTCTTCTTTATTTTTAATAAAAGTTCCTCATCTTTTCCTGTATCATTTGCTTTAATGTAAAGATTGAAACCATCATATCCTTAAAACATAAGCCATATTGTTTAGTGATTATGATTATGGCTGTGGAGTCAGAATACTTGGCGTTTGCATCCCTCTGATTTCTCATCGTGTGCCTTTGGCAAGCTATTTAGCTTCTCTGAGTGTTAGATGTTTCATATATAAAACAGCCATAGAGACAACACTTAATAGAGATTGTCTCTTATAGTCTTTGCAAAAACGCTAAGGGCAAAGTATCTGGTACATAGTGAGCACTTATATTTGTGATTATTACTACCTGTGTCTTTGTAGAGCAAGGTTCTGTTTTTGTAGTTTCTGGAACTTCTTTGTTAAATTCACTCATGAACATTTAATTTATTTACTAATATCATTTCTTCCTTCTTTTGTTCCTTCCTTCCTTCTTACTTTTTTCCTTCCTTTTCTCTCTTTCTCTCTCTCCTTCCTTCCTTTCTCTCTCTCCTTCCTTCCTTTCTCTCTGTTCGTTCTTTCTTTCTTTCTTTCTTTCTTTCTTTCTTTCTTTCTTTCTTTCTTTCTTTCCTTTCTCTTTGTTCTCTTTCTTTCTTTCTTTTCTTTATTTCTCTTTCATCTATCCATCCTTTAACTTTATTAGAATATTCTTCTGGTTTCATTCCTTTTTTATTAAATTCTCCATTTTGACTTTACCTTTTCTGATTATAAATACTATTAATAATAGTCGGTGAGTATAGTGAATAGGTTCTATGTTTGGAATCAGGAAACAGACAAACATTTTGCAGGTTCTAAATTTACTACTGATTACCTATTATTATGGGACACTTATCTAAGTTCTCATCCTATTTTGCCAACTGAGAAACTTTACATGTTATCTTGAAGAGTTGATGTTAGGACTGAAGATAAAGTATTCTGGACATGGCGAGTGCTCAATAAATGCTATGATTTAGTACTCAGTGAGAAGAGGATTCACTTTAAAAGGCAGCCTTAGAATCAATCACAGCACTTCCACTAACTTTTCTCAACCCTCTCCACCAATAGCAGTCACGCACCCTCAAACTTTGTTAGGTACGTATTAAATAAGCTAATGCATCATAAGTACCAAATACTTAAAAGGAACTAAAAAATGCCAATTCCACTCCTATACCTTCATTTCAATCCCAGATATTTTCTAAATCCGTATCTAGCATGATTTGCATGGGATTACTTCTCCCTCAAAGAGTTCATATGTCTAAAAATCAGGAGAAATGGCTCACATTTAGAATGTATCAGCAGCAGATAGTGTTTTTAGTAAGCAGAGGCAAACCACAGAATCTGCGTACAGTAGAAGACTAAGGTGTGGTGGTGACAACAATCACTCCTGCCATGGCATTCAGAGAGGAAAGCACTTGTCAAGATCAAAACGCTAATCAGAGCTTGCTGAGAAAGTTAGTTGTTCCCAGCTGCAGCCAAAACAGCAGGTTGCTTGAAACAGCTGCATCATACTCTTAACTGGATTGTCTGTGCAAGAGTGATCAGAAAATGTCAGAAATAAAAGCAAGGAAGTAGGTGTTACATAAACATGCAAATTACCACAATTAGTCCCAGAGAGCCCTAAATTCCCAGAAAACATTGAGGTAAAATGGAAAGAATTAGGAGGAAGACAGACTGAACAGAGTTCAAATCTTAGCGACAGTTTTGCCTCTACGAGTCTCAGTAAATTCTTCTGTAAAACCTAAATCTTAATATCTACAAGAAATATTTATAAGGATAAGGTAAGCTAATACATGTGTATTAAAAATTTATTGGCCGGGTGCAGTGTTTCACACCTGTAATCCCAGCACTTTGGGAGGCCAAGGCAGGCGGATCACGATGTCAGGAGATTGAGACCATCCTGGCCAATATGGCGAAACCCCGTCTCTACTAAAAGTACAAAAATTAGCTGGGCGTGGTGGCACGTGCCTGTAATCTCAGCTACTTAGGAGTCTGAGGCAGGAGAACCACTTGAACCAAGGAATTGGAGGTTGTAGTGAGCCGAGGTTGTGCAACTGCACTCCAGTCTGGCAACAGAGTAAGACTCTCTCTCTCTCTCTCTCTCTCTCTCTCTCTCTCTCTCTCTCTATATATATATATATATATATATGTAGCTGTATAATAAGTTGTTCCAATATTAGCAGCTTAAAACTACAAACATTTATTATCTTACATAGTTTTTGAGGTTCAGAAGTCTAGGGGTGGCTTAGCTAGTTTCTTCTAGCTTAGACTCTCTCATGAGGTTACAGTTAAGCAGTTACCTAAGCTAGACACTGGGGCTAGATGATCTGCACCCAAGCCCAATCACATGACTGTTGGCAAGAAGCTATTTTCTTGCTGACTCTTAGAAGGAGGCCCCAGTTTCCCATTCTGTTTTTCCATAAAGCTACTGACAACAGGGCAGCTGGAGTCAGCCACAGTGAACCATGCAAGAGAAAAAGGAGGACCCAGAGAGTGAGAGAGAGTGGAGGCATAGAGTAAACCAGACAGAAGCCAGAGTCTTTATATAACCCAATCTCAAAAATCACTTATGACATATTTTTTTCAGCTTTTAAGTTCCAGGGGGCACGTGAAGGATATGCAGGTTTGTCACATAGGTACATGTGTTCCAATGGGGTTTGCTGCGCAGATCCACCCATCACCAAGCTACTAAGACCAGCATCCATTAGCTATTCTTCCTGATGCCCTCCCTCCCCTCCTCCCCAACAACAAGCCCCAGTGTGTTTTGTTCTCTGGCATGTGTCCATGTGTTCTCATTGTTCAGCTTACACTTATTAGTGAGAACATTCTATTCATCACAAGTGTCACTAAGGCCAGGCCCCACTTGAGGGTAGGAGAAATATAAGACCATGAGATGGAAATTATTGGTCTACTTTAGAGACTGTCAACCATGATACAAGGTGCCTTAATAGATAAGATATTTCAATAAATGTCAATTGAAATCTAAAAGCAGTTTTTAAAAGATTCTTACAGTTTTAATATAGAAAATAGCTACAATTATTTTAACTTTTTTGAGTTTATGTAAGTTTTCTACGGAAAGTTTTAGATTTATAGGAGGTGACTATTGAATATTACTTTTGTTCATCTTTTTGCCCTTAAATCTCAATGTTCCTTGATCCTGAAATATTTTTGCAACACGTTTCTTTGAATATTCAGTAATTCATCTAACAGCCTTAATGAATCCACTTATTCTCTATGTCCAATAAAAAAAAAAAAAACACGATTTTTATCTTAAATGATGATAAGAACACAAAATCAGTGTTCTTCTAATGCACAAGTTTAAGGATGGAAAGAATGAGGATTGTCACAACAATAATGATTTTGACATTTAATGCTTGTTTCTACTTACACATAAATCCTGAGTGTCCCAGGATGCTGAGGCTGAAGGGCTGGATAACATCTAATATACTTGCTTCCTTATAACCATGGCAGCACCATTTTTTTTAACTTTTTTAAAAATAGATATGGGGTATCACTGTGGTTTTTTTTTTTTTTTTTTTACTTTTTTTAAAAATGGAGATGGAGTATCACCATGTTGCTCAGACTAGTCTTGAACTACTGGACTCAGGCAATCCTCCTGCCTCAGCCTCCCAAAGTCCTGGGATTATAGGCATAAGCCACCATGCCTAGCCTGTCACCATCATTTAAAAAAATTTTTTAAAATTATTTTTAAAATTTTTGTGGGTGCATGACATGTTACAGTCATGATACAGGCATGCAATGTGAAATAAGCTCATCACAGAGAATGAAGTATCTATCCCCTGAAGCATTTATCCTTTGAGTTCGAACAATTCAATTACATTCTTAAAATTATTTTAAAATGTACAATTAAGTTAGTATTGACCATAGTCATCCTATGGCAGGTCTTACTCATTCTATATATATAGAGAGAGAATATATATATATATATATATATGTATTTGTATCCAAGGCAGCACCATTTTTACACGTCACTCAAACCAGTACATGGAGCTACCTAGGACTACTCTTTCATTTTTTTCCTGGCATCCAATAAATTACCAAATTCTGTTGACTTTATGTTGCATATATTACTTAAACCCACTACTTTCTCTTTTCTTCTTCTGTGATAGTTCAGCAAGAAAGAAATCATAACAGTATAAACTATATGGAAAATTCTCTAATGATTCCCTTTTCCTCTAACTCAATCTTTAGTCTAGCCTCCATAGAGTTTTGCCAATTAGACCATTCTGAGACACTAAATAAAATATTTTGTATGACATGAAAAACATTCCAAATCTCATCCTAGACTGTCTCTCGAGCTTCATGTTTTATGATGCTAAATTGAACACACACACACACACACACACACACACACACACATACACACACACCCTCAAAAAGGAAACTGGTTTTAATTTTATAAATTCACCTTGCTACCTTATGCCTTAATTTGTTTGCCTATGTTGTTTTCCTTGGCTAGAATGTCATTTATTCTTTTTCTCCTTGATAAACTTGTATTCTTGTTCAAAACCCCATTTGAAATTACTATCAAGCATTTTTTTCCCCAAGCTTGAAAGAATAAGCAACTCTTTTCTCATTGCTAATATACCTTGTAAATGTTATATTACTGTTCTTCTAAGACTATTCAATGGTAATATACCAGTTCAAAGCCACCTTTCATACTAAAAAATGAACATCTAGGGGTCAATAGTGTATTTAGCCTGACTCGAATATTTGAAAGTAATAGATGGCTACACATAAGTGTTAGGTTGAACCATAGGAAATTTTTGTCTTTGAAAGTAATAAAAATGGTCAAATATTGAATTTTATATAATTTTACACAGCATTTGATGAACTTTACTTTCATAGTACACTGGAGTGTAATCCAGAGACAAGAAGAAACATAATTTGAGGAAGAGTTAGGAGGTGTCTGTTACATTTTATGTGTTATCTTGTGAAAGATAACATTAACTTATTTTAAATGAAATTAGAAAGTGAGCTATTAAGGTAAATAAAGATAAGTTGCCTAGAGATATATTTTGGCAAATAAAATAAATTGTTTAAAAATATTTTTGAAATAATATACATTTAAAAATATATTAGGTGTATTATACATAATAAATATTTAAAATAAATATAAAAACAAATATATGTATATGATATATATATAGCAAATATCTCAAGTAAAATTTAAAACACTAAAAATATGATGTACATGGTATGGGTATATTTATGTGTGTGTGTGTGTGTGTGTGTGTGTCTGTATAAGTGTGTGGGCATGTGTGACTTGCATTTAGTAAGGAGTTGAGTGGCCACATGCCACTCAACTCTTCCATATAAAAGAATATACTACATTTTTATAATAAAGGGTAATGATCACTATAAAGTATAATTTTCATTCTCTAGAAAAGTTTGAAACACCTGAAGATGAGCAAATTTTTTTTAGAGGACTTACTTAGTTTCAAACATTATTTGGGGAGAGAAATGAAAAAAGACAATTAAACTCACCTCAATGGATGCCTGTTACAATAAGTTCCTAGAATTTTCATGACAATCATAAAAGATGCTTCCTTACAGTGTTCATTTTATAAACTTTAAATGTCAGTTTTTTTTTTGATATCCATATTGAAAACCACAAATGATTCATGTACACGCCAATGTACACTGATGACTTGTCTACAGAGAACTAGTCAATACCGATATTATCTATATCCATATATATAAATATCGCTATACCAATCTACAACTATATGTGTAATTAAATGTATATATTAATATAATTTCAGTCTTAGCTTTATCTTTGTCTTTCATGCATCAGCAGACATACAGTCTGCTAAACCAAACTACTGGAAAGTAGCCCAGTCCTGTCATATGGATGGGAAAGTGTATTTTGCGGGAGGGTGGCCTTAAGAGCTATTTCCTCTTATGCCATCAAGCCATTTGGCTGCCCATCCATCCATAAACTACCTTGCAAATACTATCCCTCCCTGTCTCCCTTCCTGAGGAGACTCTCATACTGATCAAAATCTTCCCAAAGACCTTCACTCTCCCTCCCCTGCAGGAATGCTCAGATTTGGCCAGGTAGTCATATCAATTTGCCTTTGCTTAAACTTCTAGGGGAGATGTCAAACAGTGAGTCGTTTTCCTGGTGCCTGAGATTTTCCCAAATGTGTGACACAGATTCAATATTTCTGAAAATGAAGCATGTGTTTTGGTCATAGTTTGTAGTAAATTTAAGCTGTTCATTTCTTGTCAAGAGGCACCCTTGAGTTCCTTCAAGCTCAAGAATCATTTTGAAGCTGATGGATCATGGTTTGTCTATTCAATAAACATTAAGTTTCTAATATGTTTATTGAACGATATTAGAAGCTGTGGGCAATGCAAATATAAGTAAGATGTGCCCCATACCTTAAGAAGCCCATAAGCTCCTATGGGTAAAATAGGTTATTGACTGGTATAATAAGACTTACTAACATATTAACCTACTGCATAGTAGACAGTCAATAACTGTTGAGTAAGTTAATGAAATACAACAACAGAACTGTTACACTGCTGTGGAAATAGAGGAAGGGTGACTAATTTTAATGTTGTGGGACACAAGATACTCCTCTGTTGTAATTCTCAAAATGTTGAAATCTTACTTATCTTCAAGGCTCACAGTAACCATAACTATGAGAATGAAAAATCTAAACAGGAGGCTTTGCCTGAGCAAAGCAGAGAAGTAGAAAAGGCTATGATATATTTGGGAAATGATGAGCAGATTGTGGGATTAAGGGTATGTGTGTGGGGAGACATCAGGCTGTTAGACCAAATATAGAATCACAAGAGTGCAGCACCAAGAAGAGAGACTCTAGGAATTAAAAGAAATGAAATAAAGTCCAGTTTCTTCACTCTATCCAGGATGGTATAAAAGTCAACCCAAGAAAATGTGCTATCATGGCCATTTTTTTCACCTTCCTTTAGTGACCTGCTTTAGTAATTAGGTAGTTATTTTCTTTAAAATTCTGATGCCTCACTGAAAAAATAGAGTTCTTTTCTGCATTTGAATTCTATCTCGTGTAGATTTCTTTTTCTTTTCTTTTCCTTTCTTTTCTTTTCTCTTCTCTTCTCTTTCTCTCTTTCTCTCTTTCTTTCTTCTTTGTTTTTAGACAGAATCTCACTCTGTCCCCCAGGCTGGAGTGCAGTGGCACAATCTTGCCTCACTGCAACCTCCGCCTCCTGAGTTCAAGTGGTTCTCCTGCCTTAGCCTCCCAAGTAGCTGGGATTACAGGCATGTGCCACCACAGCCAGCTAATTTTTTGTATTTTTAGGAGATAACGGGTTTCGCCATGTTGGTCAGGCTGGTCTCGAACTCTTGGCCTCAAGTAATCTGCCCACCTCGGCCTCTCAAAGTGTTGAGTTTACAGGCATTGCACTCGGCCTCATATAGATTTGTTTCAATTTTGCAATAAGAATAATACTTAAAAAAAAAACAACTCTGGACTAGTATTCATGAGACATGGATCTGATTGAAGATTTACCATCTAATATTTTTGGGGCAGACACTTCTGCTTTCTGACAGTCTTAAATAGAAATTGGTTTACTGGTATACAAAGGCTCTTCTGGACATAATGTTCCATTCATCTATGATGATTTGATGCATTTATATATTTCTATAAAGAGACACTCAACCACCAGTTTCTTAATTCTTTTTCCTGATTGTGTTTCTCACCATCCCCGAGGCTGCCCATCTCTGGGCCTTTTTTCTGTCACAAAGTTTGAGGCATTGTCGTGGTGATCTTATATAGTCAATACTCTTCTAGGAAAGAAAGCACCAGAACTGAAATCTGTGTTCAACTAGCCATCCCAATCCATCTTTAGGTTCCCTGAAATATAGTCAATTCCAACTTCTTTCCTGTTATATTTGGATGGACCAATGGATTTGACATTTCCCTTTAAGACTGTACACTTCTTGAGGAAGGAGGCTTGTTTAGCCAAATTAAGCAGTGTTCAGATCAACCCCTTCCACGCACAAAATCAACATTTAGCAATTTGGATGAGTGGGACTTTGTATCATGTAGATGAACATTAGATCCATAGACTACTAATCCTGAATATATTTATGTTTTATCCTTAGTAAGACTTTCTGGGGTCTCCTTGCTGTCTCATGTATGTAAATAGTCAAACATAGGGTATTTTTGCTATTGTAAATATTTAGATGTGTCTTGGGGTTTATGTATTCAGCTTAGTTACCTCATAGTTGTGCATACAAACTAATGCACCTGAAGTGTTCAGTAGCTCAGAGAGCTGAAGTAACATACTTAATACTGATCTAATGAGCATAGCACTTCTGCAAAATCCGGTAGAATTAAAAATTTACAAGGAGAGAGTCTTAATAATTTAGTCCAATTTCTCACTTCATGTTGTTATCTCTATAGAATTGTTTACTTGATATTTTGATTTGAACCTCAACATGTAACTTTTTCTTGTGAATAGGCTTCAATATTAGTGTAGCTCGACTTGGATTGTTGAACCCAGATCTTACCTGAGGCAGGTACGCGACAGCAGGAACCATGTAGATATAATTTTGTATGGAACATATGAGGCAGAAGCCAGGTGTGGGTAATTCACTGCAAGGAGATGAAGGAGATGTTAATAAGGTTACTTCTAATGTTCATGTCATTTCTGCTTCTTTAAAAATTGCCACATTTTATGTTTCACAAAGTTTCCAAAAGCAACATTGGCGACAGGGTTCAGAAAAATCATTATGCACTGCCATTTATTAAAATTAGAAATGGCGCTAAATATTGCTTAAGCACTTTCTTCATCTGGAAAATAAAGGTATTATTAGTACATTCTTCAGAGAGAAAGTGTGAAGATTAAGCTAATCAATCTAAAATTTGCAGTGGCTCTGTGGAATCCAATAGTGTGCTCAATTTTACCTTTTGTATTATGCCATTTCAAATATGTAATGAACATTCATCTGTGTCAAACAATTTGCTAGGCACTGAGGGTTCAGCATAGAACAAAAGATAAAAGACCCTTGCATTTGCAGAGATCATATCACAGTGGATAAAGACAAACAATAAACAAAAAAAGTGAGAAATCAAAATTAATGGTAAAGGTAAAGTCTGTAAAAAGAAATTGAAATGATAGAATATAAGCAAGTGGTCATTCAAGGTCTTCCAGGAGAAACTAAACTTAATTTGAAATTTTACTGAACAGAAGTAAGTCATGTGATGTTAAAGGGGAAGAAGATTTCCAATGATGAAAATATCTTGATCAAAACTTCCAAAGGAAGACTATCCTTGCAGCATTCAAAGACCAGGATGAAGCCACAGTGACTTGAAAGTAGTAAAGGGAAAGAGGGAGTGAGGGCGAGATGTGGAATGATAGAATATGATGTTATGAACTCATACATATAAAGTTTGGAGACCACAGTGATGAACCTGGATTTTACTCTAATATAAAGAGAAACTATAGAGGAAGATATCAGGGTCGGATTTAAATGTCTCCCTCCCTCCCTCCCTCCGAAAGACAGAAAGGAAGGAAGGGAAAAAAGGAAGGAAGGAAGGAAGGAGGAAAGGAAGGAAGGAAGGAAGGAAGGAAGGAAGGAAAGAAAGAAAGGAGGAAGAAAGAGAAGGGAGGGAGGGGAGGGGAGGGAGGTGGGAGGGAGGGAGGGAGGAGGGAGGGAGGGAGTGAGGGAGGAGGAAGGAGGAGGGAGGAAGGAAGGAGGGAAGGCGGAAGGATGAAGGAAGGGAGGGAGGGACGGGAGTAGGGAGGGAGGGAGGGAGGAGGGAGGGAGGAGGGAGGGAGGGAGTCTTTCTTTTCTTTCTTTTTTCTCTTTCTTTTTTCTCTTTCTTTCTTTCTTTCTTTCTTTCTTTCTTTCTTTCTTTCTTTCTTTCTTTCTTTCTTTCTTTCTTTCTTTCTTTCTTTCTTTCTTTCTTTTTCTTCCTTTCTTTCTCTTTCTTCTCTCTTTCTTTTGTCTCACTTTGCCACCTAGGCTGGAGTACCGTAGGATGATCATGGCTCACTGCAGCTTCCAATTCCCGGCTTCAAGTGATCCTCCCATCTTGGCTTTGATTTAACTTTCAAAATGATGACAATGACTTCTAAGTCAGGTAGAAATCATAGAAAGGTAAATGTAGAAGAAGATTACCGATCTAGCAAATGTGGGTAATGAAGATGGGCTGAACTAGGTAGAATGTTAGCCATGGAAATGAAAATGATTACTGCAGAACAGCATTTGTTCAATGGAACTTTCTGTGATGATGGAAACATTCTGTATCTGAGCACTGGAAATATAACAAGCATGACTGTGAAACTCACTCTTATAAATTTTATTTAATTTTAATTAATTTAAATTTAAATATCCATACATGACTACTGATTTTCCGATTGAACCATGCAGCTCTAGAAAGTGACAGATTGGAGTCAAACTGACACACTTTCAGAAGTCCATGTTCTTAGCCACAGCCCTTTAATGCATTACTTAAAAGGTGCAAAAGAATAATTTTTGAGCTGCTCCTTTTATAACTCTTCCCAGGCTTCCTCTTCCACTTCAGATACAGAGGGGGCGATCAGCAATGCTGAAAGAGTGCAAATCATGCCACCCACCACTTTCGCACTGTTGGTGCTTCTGTGGAGCCCAGGCTACCTTGCAATTCCCCTCTTGTTCACAGCATGTGGTATAAAGTGAGAAGGAGAAATACATTTGCTTTCTAGGAACACTTAGCGATCCTGATAATGTGTTTAGTACCAAAGACCTGCTTTAAATTGTGAAGAGGTTGTATTTAAAACTGTCTCTTTCCAGTTGATTGTTAATTTATGGCATCATTATAAACGACAACAAATAGCTTCTCTGGGATGGCAGAAATGCAATTAGATTGTCACAGACTGTCAGCAGTTGTATTTGGGTGTGATTTTTAATGCACTCTATGTAAGCTTCTACTGCTAATAGTAATAATAGAAACACAACTTGTTCTTTTAAGGAAGGGGGAATAATGAGCATATTCTATTATATTCAGAGTGGGAGTTGCAGCAAAGAAGGTGCTGTAAATATTGGAGTTCTCAAGATTCTCCTTGCTTAGTGCCTGCATTTACTAAGAACTCAATAAATATTTTAAGTGAAAAAATAAATGAATAACAAAATAAGCGCCCTTATAAAATAAAACTCCAGAATGAGTATATTCAAAATGTGCTCACTACCTCAAGTAATCTCACTAGTTGATGCATACTTATTTCAATATTTCTCTCAAAAGATGCTTGAGACTGCTTCTGAAAAATTTCAGTCTCTTCTAGATAACAGTTAAGGGCAGACACAGTTGATGGCCCAAGGTAAGTTCTTAGGGGCTCTGGAAATTTACATTAATACTGAATGACCATTGAACATCCATGGTCTGCAAACCTCACCCCTTTATAGGTGAACAAATTGCACGTGTTAGGGATCTGTGTAGCTGCCTTTTGAGTCTATGACCTTTTAAAATAGACACCCTCTGTAATGATGAGTAGCTAACTTCATAATCTTTGGAAATAGCAAAAAACCAGCTGCTTATGGGTGAATAATGTGACTGTTGATCAATTTGGGGGATGCCTTTTTTGGCTTAAAAATGCAGTATGATCATATACATATAAAACAAGCCCATAATCTAGAATGTAAAGAGACTTTCTAATGTTTTCTGAAACTAGTCAGTGCCATTGCATTAAGCAAACATTGTTTTGAGGGAACCAGTATAAAAGCAAAAAACAAAAACAAACGAACAAAAAATCCATCTTTAACTTTGTTTTCTAAAGACCAATCACATTGAGAAAACTGAAATATCCAGGGGTCTTTTGGCAGCAACCAACAATATCTGGGAGTTCTTCTTTTGAAGAGAGGCATCCTGAAGAAAGCACAAATCTAGCCAGCTCTTCTCATCCTAGCAGTGTTCAGGAAACGTGTAGCTCACCAGGCCACGAGAATAGCTTTTGGCAATACTAGTTGGCGACCAGCAGTAGCCCTCTTATTTATTTATTTTTACAGATTCTTCGGTATTCCTTCAAATAATCTTAGACATAAGAGGAAAAGGAGGATGACAAATACTTGTTAGTTTCACTACTTTTCGAGCCAACAATTTTCTCCAGGAAAAGGAAAAACTATGATATAAACATCACTGTCTGAGCTTAGCCCATGTTCACATAATTTATTCCCTGAATACCTGCTGAGTAACTGTGATGTCTCAGGTCCTGAGCCAGATTTTGGCATGTCATCAGTATACGATAGAAATGTGGTCCCTGCCTGCATGTAGATTTTAGTAGATAAATTGTTGAGAGGAGAGATACTATCTCATTTTAAGTACAGTGCATAGGAAACTACCAGACTCATACTGCACTAAAAGCTTTTATTGCTCATAAATAGTTCAGCCTTTATTTTCAGTCACTCAGAACTCATATACTGAATTTTACCCACACTGCTAGCAGCAGTCGGTAACACTAATTACCAAAAAAACATTGTTCTCTAATGAGCAAGACTCATGTCCAGCTCTTATATTTCTGCTGGATACCTTCTTTCCTGAGCTCTAAATGTAGCTATCCAGTAGGAAGTGGAACATAAAATGGTTATCTCAAAATCAGTATGTCTAAAGAAGTATTTGATTTTTGTTTCTTCAAGTATCTTCTTCCCTCAGTCCTTACTTAATAAATGCTATCACCACTTATTGAATTACTCAAATCATAATTACTCGTCATAATACCTGATAATTACTCTTATTTCTTCCTTTCTTCACCTCCCACATCCTATTCCCTAAACCATATTTTGAAATAATCTGTTCTTCTCCTCTTTCTTTCTCTCTCTCCTTTCCTTTCCTTTCCTTTCCTTTCCTTTCCTTCCTCTCTCTCTCTCTCTCTCTCTCTCTCTCTTCTTCTCTCTCTCTCTCTCTCTTCTTTCTTTCTTTCTTTCTTTCTTTCTTTCTTTCTTTCTTTCTTTCTTTCTTTCTTTCTTTCTTTCTTTCTTTCTTTCTTTCTTTCTTTCTTTCTTTCTTTCTTTCTTTCTTTCTTTCTTTTCTTGACAGAGTCTCGCTCTGTTGCCCAGGCTGGAGTGCAATGGGGCGAGCTAGCTCAGTGCAACCTCCGCCTCCCAGGTTCAAGTGATACTCCTGCCTCAGCCTACTGAGTAGCTGGGATTACAGGTGCATGCCACCGCATCCAGCTAATTTTTGTATTTTTAGTAGAGATCGGGTTTCACCATGTTGGTCAGGCTGGTTTCGAACTCGTGACTTCAGGTGATCCGCCTGCTTCAGCCTCCCAAAGTGCTGGGATTACAGGCATGAGCCACCGTACCCAGCCTTCTTCTCCACTTTCATTGTTACTATTCCAGGCCACACGACCACTGTCACCAATCTGAACCCCTATAATAGTCACCTTATTGATCTTCCTCTCCTACCTTTGCCTTTCCATAAACCATTCAACACGGAGCAGATAGAAGGATATAAATAAAATCATTTTTTTCTGAAAATAATGTTTAATCACCTTCTCTTGAATTGTTATTTAAAATTCAAACTCTAAGTCATGACTAAAATGACTATCATCTGATCATCAAATACATAAATTGCTTTCTCACCTCAGTTAATTCATGGGTGGCCTGATGGTAACACTCTTCCCAGGAGCTTCTCATTTTGTTGCCTGGTTTCTTTACAACATTCGGATCTTCTCAGGACAGCTTTACTTGACAACTTGATCAAAAATGTGAAGTCTCTCTTACTACTCCATTGCATCACCTGGTTTATTTCTTTCTTTGCAATTGTCACTCTTGAAAATTATTTTCTTTCTTTGCATCCTTCTTGGAACATAAATTCTATAGGGAAAAGGACATGATATATTTTGATTTTGTTGTTTTCCCAGAACAAAGAAGATAGGCAGGCACATAATAGATGCACAGTAAACATTTATTGAAAGAATAAATGAAGAGACCTTTAACCATGAAGACCATGCTAGAGTCACTCTTTGACCTACCATTGAGATATGACATTATTATTCAGGGACCTTTTCATTTCTCTTCCCAGTGGAGTTCCACAAGGAGGCAGTCCTTACTTCACAAATAGACCTAATACTGCTGTTGAACATGCAGAGACTCAACACACATTCTAAATACAGTCCTTGTATTCAGTGATTTCACAATAGCTCTCCAGAGAATGTTTAAAGACTTTCACTCAAACAAGTCACCTCACAAATTAATTTGCTAGTTTTAAATCTTTATTAATGCAAATTGACTGGATACTGTAAACGTATACAGATGAGTGTTCGGGTTCCCACTGTTTTTTCTGCACACGGAGACAGTATGAAAAAAAAAGGGGGGTTTGCAAATAGACACAACTTCAATAAAGAACATGGTTGAGCCATCATTTCCAAGCTGAAAGCTCTCTCTTGAGACTGGCCAATGTAGCTGTCTAAAAGGAAGTTCACTTCTACTTTAAAAAGGTAAAATTTCTTGCATACATTTTTATTTCCCGGAAAGACATAAAGTGACTTGGTATTTTGGCAACCTAAGAATATTTTTGAATAATCAGACCTTAGTGCTGATCAGTTTGAGAAGACATGTGGTACAGCCAAGTTGTTTAGTGTCAGCTACTGTAAAATGTAAAACTCATCCAGAGAATATGGAATCACTTTCTCACTGTTCTCTTTGGGTGAAAGATATGCATTGCTTCCTATTTTACAATGCCTAATGGAAAGCAAACTGAGGACAAAGGCAGAAGGGTAGGTGCTTTTTCTTGATATTCAAACAGCAGAACATATTTTTCACAAAGATAAATCTCACCTTTGCACAGCATTATGCGTGTCTAAAAGAGTTTTCTGTTGCACCTTCTCATTAAATCCTCATACCAAATAGCACTTTGCACGGTATCAGGAGCAAGTGTCATGATTTCCCTTTTAGTTAAACTCAAGTGGAGATAGAGATAATGGCAAATGTCTCATAAATTTTACGAAATAATAAAAGTTAAAAAGGGGCTACAAGTGGGACATTTTAAATTTAGTTTTAATCCTTAATCAAGATGCTAATAGACACTTAGTAAATAAGTAAAGATTCAGGTTATGTACATTAAAAAGTGATGAATTTAAGAATATGATCATCCTACTTCATAGAGAAGGAAATAAGCTCAGAGAAATGTAGATAGTTTTGTAACGATTAAGAATAAATATGTCGTTAGATATACTGTTTCACAAACTTTCCTGTCAGCGAGACAGAAGCAATCATAATTGTTTTTTATATAGTTTTTTATATAGTTTACATATTATATTTTTACTATTTTTAGAATTGTTTTCAAATTTTTTTCTCCCTCATTTAAAAAAAGAACCATCACCTTTCTTCCGTCTTCATTTTCAATCTTTAACTTTTCAAGTCCTAGCAAGATAATCATAGACAATCACTGACATTCAGTGATATTTGTTTCTGACAGGCTAGTTTTGATTGAAGATCTAAACATATCTTTTTTAATTCCGTGGTGATTCTAGATTGTCTTTGAACTTAACATTTTAGGATTTTATTTTGGCCTTCCACAGAGCTGTATGGTTTTAGTAATACCAAATATTTGCTAAATCAGGCAGCGATCTACATTATTAATAACTATGAAATATTATAAATATCTAAAGAGTAATATTATAGGCAAACAAAAAACTACATCAGATTTTTATATATTAAATATAAATTACTTGTATCAAATATTGTGAAACTGAGCTTAGAGTATTGCTTTCATTTGCTACAGATGACAATTAAAATTAGATATTAAGAAAGAACTATTTCTTAGAAGAAAACTGTGAAGACACCAGAAAATGTTTGATTTCTCAAACTTCAAATTTTACTTTTGAAATAGAAGCAGATTTGTTCCATTAAATTGTTTCTTCCACACAAGAAAATATATATGTACACTGTCTAATATGGTAGCCACTAGCAACAAGTGGCTACTGAGCACTTGAATTGTGGCTAGCTCAAATTGAGATGTGTTATAAAGGTAAAATACACAATGGTGTTCAAAGACTTAGTACAAAAAAGTTTCATTAATATTTTTTGATATTAACTATATGCTGAAATAACAGAATTTTTAGTGCATTAAGTTAAAATATTATTAAAATTAATTTTATCTGCTACTTTTTTATACAGAGGCACTAAGAAATTTAGAAATTTATGTCACTTATATGGGCAATGCTTGTTTAAACCTCTAGAAATGTTCTTGAAAACTATAAAGCTGTAACTACTTGTGTTTATTACATACTGAAACCCTCCTCGCTTGACAAATGTTGAATGTTAGTCTTTGCTTTTACAGAAACTTATTCTGCAATGTCTGCAAATTATCTTTTGTATGCCATTTATTTCAGTAATTGTGGAGAAAAATGCTGATAATAAGGATAATTTTGTTTCATAGAATTCTAGTGAATATAAAGATAATGAGAGAAAATCTCCTAAATTTAATAAATAATTACGTTAAATGAAAATAATGCAGAAGGTAGGTAAGGGATAGAAACATTAAATTTGAAGATATTTTGGGGCAGATCAACATATTTTTATTTCTTAACTCTGTAAGATATTTCGTATAGGGAAAGGCTCACAAGATAAAATTATCTAAAAAAAGAAATTATAAATCTACATATATGGCATGGTCTGTGAGAGAAAAGAGAAATTTATTCTCTAGAAAAATAGTTATTCTGATGTAATTAGTATTGATAGATTCATGGATTATGAGGGATTTCCATTTTCTCTTTTTATTTTATATTTTTAAATAAAGGTACATTTATCTTTTGACGTTATCTATAATGAAAATAAGTTAACCTTGCCCTAAAGTACCTTAATAATTTTCTGCAATGCTTTAAATACTAGTCAGCAGCCAGTAGGATAACTTGACATGAATTCATTTCAAAAACCCAGAATCATCAAGGAAATAATGTTTCCCAGTGAACATGGCCAAGGGAAAACACAATTAAAATTTTATTTGTAATTACACACAGAATCCAGTCAGTACAGCAAAGACAACTTGAGGAAGCCTGAGGTTGTGTCCACACAATCTGGTTTCTAGGTAATTTTTCAACTGTTTTCCCACTTTCAAGTAGATATGTTTTACATGTAGATCCTGACTATTCACTCTCATGGGGAAAATGAATCTAAAATTTGTGAACTGGATTGCATTGCTTTAGGAGAGTTCCCCATGTAGGGCAAACACTGCGTTTTTAACGTATGATGAAATAGTTGTGCAGTTAAATTTCAGCAAAGACAGACCACAGAAGGGTTGAGAATGTCTTTGCCACTCCCTCAGCAAAATAAATTGATCTTTGTAGTGCTTTTGGCAAAAAAAAATTTCAGAATAAAAAAAAAATCAAAAGCAGAATACAAAGAAATGTGGTGCTTTCTTTGGAAGATATAGAAAGGTATTTTTATCTAAATGGATAAAATATATTTTCAAATAGAAAATATAGATTTCTCTGAGCATTTATGCAAGAAAATTGAAAGAGTAAATGAGAAGTCCAAGTGATCGCAAATAAGAAGGAGACATTTCACTTGAAAAATATTAATGGAGGTAAAATGTATGGAATATATCAAAAATTGGTCTGCAAATTGACAAGCAGAGCTGACAAAATATAGGCAGATGCCCGTAAAAGTGTCAAACATTGAAAATGCTAGAAAAAGTACCTATCAGGGAACCAAGATTATTTTCAATGAAGCTAAAGTGAAAGCTTCTGAGTGGCACTTACCATGCAATAATGTCTCTTAAATATTGTCACAGTGGGAAATTGTTCTATCAAAATAGAAGGCTTTTGTTTTTTAATATTGCCTTTAGAGCCCTCTAATGGCCTTGAGAATTTATGAGGTTAGATCTCTCTAGTCAGGGCTTAGAATTGTTTTAGAGCACTCTTGCTAACTAGTTAAACTACCTCTATTTTTAGTCATACATTAATGCAGCAAATGTTTACAAAGCAACCACTATGTCAGTTATTATGATGACTCTAAACATATAATGATAAACAAAACACAATTTTATCTTTTCTTATAGAGCCAGCAAGGAAAAAACATATATAATAATGTAATAATTACTTATTTCATAATTACTGGCATATTGATGTGAAGAAGTGCATGAAGAATGTGGTAAAATTTTGAGGTTCAGGGAAAACTTCCTGAAGAAAGTGGCCTATGAATTCAGATTAGAGGTATAAATAGCAGTTAACTAAGCAAAGAAAACAACTAGGGTGATGGGCTGCTCTAAGCTGAAAGCAGAGAAAATGTGAAGACGCTAAATCAGGAAGAAGTGAATGTGTTGTAGAGATACAAAGAAATGCAAAGTAAAAGCGAGAAGACAGAGAAGGGATATGCTTGATGGTGAAGAGGGAGGTGGAGCTAAACCACAGCTGGCGAGTATATGTTTTATGCTGTGTGCAATCAAATCAGAATGATTAAACATGTTTGCAAAAGATAAAAATATGGAGGTTATCATATAATAGTAATTATTGAGCATTAAGTAATTTTACATATCTTATCTCATTTAATGAGTGTGGCCCATTAAGCTGGAGAAAATACGTTGTGGCTTATTTTACTTACTCTTACAAAGTCCCAAATAATGTTTCATATTTCCTAAGCACATTTCGTTCTTTCTTCTTGGGTATGGTTTTTCTTTCTTTCTTCTTTTTTGAGACGGAGTTTCGTTCTTGTTGCCCAGGCTGGAGTGCAATGCCGCTCATTTTATTCTACAATTTATTCTACAATTTATATATTCTTCAAAATTGTTTTGAGTATATATAATGAGCTTCCCATTTAAACTCACAGGTAGTTGGGGTTTTTCTTTTGGAATGTGAACCTATTTTAAATCCTTCTTAAAACGTGAGTATGTACAGATGAACACAATGCATGAAGCCACTTGACATGGGCAGAAGGATAGCCTCTGGTAATAGTCTGGCCACAGAACCTTTCTAGTCTTAGTTTTCATTGAACCTGCTGAGTTTAGTTCCAGGAGCATCTTGGGAAGAAATCCTATCTATTCTGCCAAAATGTGTCTCAGTGTTTGGAAACCTGCAAGCATGCATGGCTACCACCCTCATTTTTATGTTGGACCCATTTGAGGAGTAAAATTCACTGTTCCTTGAGGAATCTGCAAAAGCACTAACTCACTGTGGTTCCTGAGGCTCCTGGCACAACCAAGATTCTCATGAGTGATCACCTTAAATTATGTTGTGAAGGGACTTGTGATTAAATGAATGAGCACCGGAGTTTGACCACAGTAAATCAGTAAATAATCACAGGCATGGAAAAATATATGAGTGCAATTTCACAATGCCTCATATATCTGCATTCTCCTTGGCAGGCTTCGATACTCCCTGCATTGAGCTAGAAGTCATCTTTTATACCTAAGTCATAGGGACAGGAATATTCAACTTTGTTTATTCTTGTAACCACTTATACCATAGTTCCCACAACTTCTCGCTTCAGATGCTTCTGATGTGCCTTGAGAGCCCTTCATATATAAGTTTTATAAGGTTCTGTTCTATGAAAGATTGCCTAAATTTTTAATATTAATGTTGTATTTTGCGGATACGATTTTTTAAACATGAAAAATTTTTGATATGGATATATTTCTTTTGGAAAAAAATCATTTATTCATTTGACAAGCTAATTAACTTTTGTACAATTTTAGGACTAAATTATATGTGAATAATTCCATTAAAAAGAGGACTTTGTATAGATTATGCCATTTTTATTCCTTAACTATATTTCATTAGTCCATTTTATTTTACCAGGATAAAAAGTTTTAAGACATGTGCTAACCTCAAAGCTATGGACTGGTTCACTGAAAATAATCAGTTGCCTTATTTATAAGCGTTCATTTAATAAACTCATGAGTATCTTCAAGTTTTATTAACCTCACTCGAATAAATAGAACTCAAAACGGACTCTACATTAAGGCTCTGCAGCTCCTTAAATTAATTTGAGAATATTGCCACAAATGTTTATGACTTCTGTGTTGAAGAATGGACAAGGAAGAGTCCTCACCTCACTGACATTCCCTCCTAAAGTCAATGTTGTTGAGACAAGTTAAAGACAAAAATCACAGACCATTGTCTTAGTCATGGTAGGATATTTGTAAGATTGCTACTGTCCTCCAAGAATTACCAGAATTGCATATATTTTTCATAATGAGAGATAGTCTTTGATGATTTTGAAAGATATCTTTGAAGTTTATGGAGATATATATATATATATATATATATATATATATATATATATATATATATATTTCCAGGAATAATATATATAATTTTTCTTTCTCTTCTGCAATACTGCTGCTACAAATTTAAATTCTATAATTTAGATCCTCAAACATTTGATTCTGTATGAAGACACGTGGTCACCATTAGCACATTTAGAAGGCAATTTGGCAATTGGAGATTCTCTGGGTTTTGTTTTATTTTGTTTCTGTTCTCATTATTGCTTCTTTATTTCAAATGCAATATTTAATGATTGTCACGTATAATTTCAAATTTAGTTTTAAATTTGGAAAAGTGAAATTTTATTCTACAATTTATATATCCTTCAGAATTGTTCTGAGTATATATAATGTGCAAGGAACTTTGCTAGCACTCAAGATGCTACAAGTGTATGAGACAGATCTTTGTATCACACAGATCTGTGGAACATCAAATCCCTACTCTCAAGGAGATTTCCTAAGGAGAAGAAAGATTAGTAACTGAAATGTTTACAAAGTAGTATGTGCTTTAAGACACATGCAAATCTGAAGATGTAGAAATTATTTTCTTCAATGGATGCTCAGAAACGTCCTCATGTAGGGAGCCATTTGAACTTGCTTGTAAAGAAAGGTAGGGTTTGTGCCTATGGGTGGAAAATAGATGTAGATCAAGTGAAGGGCAAAGACATGCAAAAAGAGATGGAGGATGGAAAGAATGGAATAATCAAACAATTTGTTTTATATGAGTCAAGTGCCTAGCGTTATGAGAGCCTTGAAGGGCAGCAAAGGGAAGGAGATTTTCTTTAAAAATTGAAATTATGAATAATGAAATGCTAGTTTTGACTTCCAAGCTCTGACCACTCACTCTTCGACTTAAAATCTGAGCACTCACTCTTCTACTTTAAATCATCGGTGGTCTCCATGGACACACAAGTTGTCTGAAAACAGACTGGAATAAAGAGACAATGAAAGCCATAGAAATAGAAGTGATAGGCTAATTAGGGGCTATTCTAAGTTAAAAACTAGAGATCATGGTATGTTAAAACAGAAATTTTGCAATAGAAATAGGGGACTCATAATAACCTGTAGATTATTGTCGCAACAATGATGTGGGTTTACATGACTTGTTTGTAAATCTGGCCTTTCTCTATGTTACACATCCAGTGATGATGCTGAAGATCAGAACAT
The DNA here is from genome assembly GCF_007565055.1 of Rhinopithecus roxellana. Taxonomy (NCBI): domain Eukaryota; kingdom Metazoa; phylum Chordata; class Mammalia; order Primates; family Cercopithecidae; genus Rhinopithecus; species Rhinopithecus roxellana. The sequence continues at coordinate 37,969,700 of NC_044568.1, read as the reverse complement.
AGGTCACAGGAACAAAACACATTCTGTTTAATGAAAATTATAAAGTTGGAAAGAACAATAATTTTAAGAAGTCAAAGAGATTAACCTAGTTTTGACATTAGACTTAAAAATGTCTATAAGATTTCTTTTATGTGTAACCTTTAAACATATAATCAGAAACTGGAACACATGGTGGAAAAATGATAAAGATATAGAATGAGGAGTCACTTGGGCAGTTTAGTTAAGTAAAGCTATTAGAATGGATAGGATGCATGATAACCTACTCTACAGAGTAGAGTAGAAAAGTCAGATTATAACTAGGATTCTAGCTTCAGATTCAATAAAATCTACCAAAAATTCGGTATGTATTACTCCTATCCTTACAAGAGAAACATGGACAAACTAAAAATCAACAATTTTTCTTTCATCCTTCAGAGATCTGAGTTTACAAGGCAAATTGCCAACCCTAAATCTGGAGATACAGGTGGGTCCAGAGAAACAGTTGAAATCCGCTTGCTTTGGGCAGAGCTCACTGAAACCATAAACTAGCGTGTACAATTTAATGGTAATTTTGATGAATTTTTGTAGGGTGAGTGCGGATTAGCCTGTGGGTGAGAACTTCCTGAGGCCACAGTCTTGAGTTCCACCCTTCTGTAGATTTTACCTCCAGGACCCTCCTCATCTTCTCACAATGAAAAAAACCTGAGAAGGTCCCTCTCATGGTTTCAAAAATGAGAGGTGGAGGAGTGGAGGGTGGGAAGAGGAAGAGAAATTATGAATATGCCCAGATCCTTCTTTATATTAAAGGTCTGTTGCCCAGGAGGTCAGGAGGTAGTTTTGCCACAACCTTTTCCAAGATAGAGGAAATCCAATTTTTCTATTTCATCACCCACTACCTTTTCTATCTCGCCAAAGAGACAAAAGAAAAACATAGTCAAAAGGGGTAAGAACATCAACAGAGTAAATGGGAAATGCTACAGCCAGGGAGTGCATGGGAGAAGAGAAATTGTATCATTGTTGAGATACTTGCTAAGGTCACAGCTGAAAAACAGTTCCACTAAAAGATGGAGATTTAATTCTACAATTACATGTTTCCCATCTTTGTCACCTTACAACCACAACAACAGAGACCCAGTACATTAGGAGTTGATTGCAGATGAAAGAGCTGTAAGAAATAGATTTTTTCTCTGAGTAGGGGTATTTAGGAGAGTGCAGAGTAAATAGGAAACACAAAAAACATCATTAGAGGAATGTGAAGGCTTTGGAACCTACAGTTATAGCAAATGTCATACTTGTCTCAGCTCTTAGCTAGATGAAGATAAAAATACTGAAGCCTGTGTTCCTCAGTTCCTATTACTGCATATAATATGTCAGTTTTCAACAAAAAATATTCAAAGACATGCCAAGGGCAAGAGAAAACAGTCTGAAGAGATAAAGCCATCAACAGAATCATGCCCAGATATAATACAGTTGTTGTAGATATCAGAGAAGAAATTTTAAATATCTATGTTTAAAATGTTAAGGGCCCTAATGAATACAACAAACTTTTAAGACTCAACAATAAGAAAACAAACACCCAATTTAAAAGTTGGGAAACATCTGAAGAGGCACCTCACCAAAGAAAATATAAAGATGACAAACAAGCACATGAAAAGACTTTCAGCATCATAGCTCATTAGAGAAATGCAAATTTTAAAAAATGACGTGTTATAGCACACCTATTAAAATGGCTATCTTTATTCAAATGGCAGTACCAATGCTTTTGAGGATATGAACAATGGGAACTCTCACTCATTGATGGTAAGAATGCAAAATGGCATGGCAACGGTGGGCATAGTTTGACACTTTCCTGCAAAATTAAGTATGGTTTTTTGTACAGTCCAACAATCACATGCATAGATCTTTGTCCATGTTATTTGAAAAGTTATGTCCACATAAAACCTTCTTATAAATATTTATAGGACCTTTTCTTCTAATCACCAAAAACTGTAAGCAATAAGATATTTTTCAATAGGTGAATCAATAAACAACTTTCGGTGCATTTTTGTAATAAGATAGCACTCAATTATGAAAAGCAATTAGTTATCAAACCTTACAAAAATGTGGATTAATTTTAATTGCATATTGCTATTTTGAAAGAAGCCAGTTTGGACAGGCTATCCACTGTAACATTCAATTTATATGACATTCAAGAAAAAGTAGCACCTTAGAGACAGTAAACATAGCACTGCTTGCCAGGGGTTTGGGCAGGGTTTTGAATTCGTGAAGCACAAGGGATCAGTAGTGTGGTGAATCTATTTTATTTGGTACTGTAATAATAAAACATGATACAATGCTTTTATCAAAACTTACAGAACTTTACATCATAAAGGGTGATCATTAATGTATACAAAGCATAAAAAATCATTTAGGTAGGCAGAGGATTGTAAGGTAAAATGCAGAATGTGACAAAAATGTCTAATTGAATGAAATATATATGTGAGACCTCACTAAAGTGAATGGTTGGAAAAGGTGCTGGCCTAAGTGATTTTTAAGTGAGTGGGATCTATAAAACTAAAGTCAAAGGAACTGAAGAACTGTGCATAAACACTGTACTTGAGTTGATATAGCTGTTTCCACTGAGTAGGGGTTAACGATTCTGAAATCACTACACATATATGCTATAATTGAACAATTAAGTACATTGATGTCTGATGGTGGGAGCCAAGTTTTTTTACTGTTGGACTACAACGTTGAAAATGTGCAAGAAATGGAGGCTGGCATGCTCCATGTTGCAATGAGTTAGAGTTAGAGACATCATGCTTAGCTTATAGATACAGATGGCTACATGGAGAACTATTTATACATAAGTGTATCTGTCAGATCAGTATTAACACATATATTTCCTTCCTCTGTCAGCTGAGAGAGACTAGAAATAATAATGCCCCAGTAGCATGAGTGCACCTAGCACACAGATCTTGTTTTCTGATAGTATTATTGCATAAAGAAACTAAATCTTTTTGAAAAGATGTCTTACTTTAGGTCTGGAGCCAGAAATATACAAATGAGACTGGAGGTTCTCGTAGTGCCAGAAAGAAAGAAGTACTCCAAACGCCAACAATGATGGGGCTTTGTCAAAGGAACACAGGAGCCAACTGAAAGAGCTCTCTACAGCCAAACCTGGAACAATTCGAGAAAAACAAAAACAAACAAATATATATATTACTATTGGATTATAACCCAACAATATGTAAGTTAAAATATTAAATATCTGTAACAAAAGTATAAAATATATATATGTAAACATATGTGTATGTATCTATAGTAAAAAAATAAATATCTTTAGAATACACTAATACAAATAAGAGACTGAATAAAAATATAGAGGAAAAGAGAAAAATCTGCTGTGAAAAATAATTTCAAACAATGTATGTAGATGTGCCACCACTGGGGAGATGGAGCACAATTTCTACTCCTTCAGTTTGGACTGTGCATAGTACATTTATTCTGAAGAATATAATACAGAAAAGTGGGGGAAGACATTAACTTTACAGGGGAGAAATGTGGTAAACACTACCTCAGTCAGGTGATCAAGGTTAATATTAATAGTGATACGTGGTAGAATGTATCCTTGACATGATGTGAAGAGAATGTACATTACTTTTATGGTTTTCCTCCCCGAAACCCGTAACCACTGTGTTATCACGAGAAAAACCTCTGACAAATTTCAATCAAGGGGCTTTCTATTATTAAAAATACCTGATCAGTACTCCTTAAACTGTCAAAGTTTTCAAAAACAAGAGAAAACTACGAAACTGCCACATCCAAGGGAAGCCTAAGAAGAATTGATAGGGCCGGGCGCGGTGGCTCAAGCCTGTAATCCCAGAACTTTGGGAGGCCGAGACGGGCGGATCACGAGGTCAGGAGATCGAGACCATCCTGGCTAACACGGTGAAACCCCGTCTCTACTAAAAAAAATACAAAAAACTAGCCGGGCGAGATGGCGGGCGCCTGTAGTCCCAGCAACTCCGGAGGCTGAGGCAGGAGAATGGCGTGAACCCCAGAGGCGGAGCTTGCAGTGAGCTGAGATCCGGCCACTGCACTCCAGCCTGGGCAACAGAGCGAGACTCCGTCTCAAAAAAAAAAAAAGAAGAATTGATAACTAAATTTAATGGCATATTCTGGATAAGATCCTAGAACAAAAAAATGGAAATTGGGTAAAAATTTATAGATCTGAAAAAAGTATTTAATAATAATGTATCACTGTTGACTCATTAATTGTGACAAATACGGTATATTATTGCAAATATTACTTACAGTTGGAACTGGGAATTGTAAGCACATGGGAACTCTTAATCTTTCTGTAAATCTAAAAGTATTGTAAAATAAAACAATTTTATAAAGACAGGCAGAGAGATTAAGAGAGTTCATGAAAGTAGATGTATTCCAGAAAGTCTCATGCCACTAAGCATAAATAAGAAACCATTTCAAGAAGAAAGAGGTAAATCACTGCATAGAATACTGAAGGAAAATTAACATTCTATGAGGGAAATGATTGATAATTTAACACCAAGTAGTAAAACTGCTACTATCATGAACCTCTTCTTTAGGACAGCTGAGTAGGTTGGCTTTTCAGGCGAGCAAACCACCAAGTGAAAGATGTTTAAGTAAATTAATAACAAGTTTCTATTGATTCAGTTCTATATATTGCTTTTAACCATTCTCAACACACTACATTATTAATCCCTTGGAACCCAGGCGAGGTTCATTTGTGTGAATTTGTATGGGTGGCTAACAGCACAGCCAGTTTCACCGCTTGGGGAAAGCAGAAAGACAGCATTGCCTGCGCTTTCCAGCTGGCAAAATCTGGAGGAACAGAGGAAAAGAACTGCTGGCAGTGGGCATGGGAAAACCCTGCCAATTCTTTGGTTGCACAGTTGAAAACTCCATGTGCTTTCTGTCACACAGCAATATTTTCACACCTCTTGTGCCATTAATTAAGCTTTCTTTATCCTCCTGAATTCAGAGAAGAGACCTCCATCATTGAACGTTGAGATTCATTTACCATGGGTGCAAGCATGGGATATATTCAATATTGGATGGTTTTTCCATTATCATTTCTGCACAGTAGAGCTGAGTTAGATGTGAAACACCACATATATTTGCTAAAGCAATTGATCTTGTCAGAGAGCTAAACCTTTTGGGAATAATCATTCAGACCGTCTGTCTAAGACTGGGTCATAAATTGCACACTTTTATTTCCATAGAATTTTATTCTGTAGCATTAGTACAACTTGAATAGTTATTAACAGACTGTGACTTGAATAAACAAATTCTACTATATGTCAACAGCACTGTGGAATTTCAAAATTATAGCCTGAATAGGGGTGTGTGTGTGTGTGTGTGTGTGTGTGTGTGTGTGTGTGTATACATTTTAGTTTATGTCAAATATGGACATTGCATGTAGTCATCATTTAAGTTGGTTACCTAGTCAAATAAATTTCCCATAACAAGTAGAACTTATTTTTGCTTAGTTCTTTGTTGTTTCTTTCCTTTTAAAATGGGCAATTTATGTCATGTGTTGTTTTTATGTATTTTTTTGTTTTGAAATAATTATTGATTCACAGAAAGATTTGAGAAAATACACAGAGAGGTCTTAGGTTTGCCCAGGAGACACATCTCGCAATGCTGTAGTACAATATCTAAACCAGGAATTTTATAGTCTTAAAATCCAAAGAATTTATTCAGATTTCAACAGTTTTACATGTACTTGCATGTCTGGGTGTGTATTTCTACAGAATTTGATTGCATGTGTTGATTCCTGCAACTACCAGCACAATCCAGACATGCAACTCTTCCATCACACTCACCAGCCTTCTTGCTACCCTTTTTTAGGCACACACACTCCCCTCCTGCGTTCACAACCCCTGGAAATCATTCATTGCTTCTCCATCTCTATAATTTTGTTATTTCAAGATGAAAATACATATGCTTTCATCAAAACCTGTAGAACTGAACATCACAAAGCATGATCATTGATATATACAAATTTAAAAAAAATTATTTACAAGGTTAGAGAACTGCAGAATAAAATGTAAAATTTGACAAAAATATCTAATTGAACTAAATATATACAAGAAACCTCACTAAAGGAAGCAGTTAAAAAAGATGCTGGCCTAAGCTAATTTTGTAAATGAATGGAATATATATATATATTCCCCATTATGTAACCTCTTTAGATTGGCTTCTTTCACTCAGCATAAATCCCTTGAAATTATTTTTTAATTAAAAATATAGTAACAAATCTCAACTCATTATCAAAATCCCTTAAGTCACTTTAAAATTAGATTTCTGAGCCCAGACAGCAAGGATTTTGGAGATGAAGAATGTGATTTCAGCAACTGTTGGCTGAGGATCTTTATGTGTATGAGAAGACCAGACTCTTAAGCTAAGGTGGGAAGCTTGAAATTTCCTCTGAAGATAATTTATCTTAGTCTCTACTTCCAAAATATTTGTGTTACGGAGCAAGGTGTTAGGCCCGGGCTTTTAAAGACCGAGGCAGCTGGTGATCAGGGCCAGTGGCATACTGTGGCTGGGTCAAAACAGGGTGGTAATGGCCAGAATACTGCAATAAGATGATAAGAGTTGAACAGAATGACATGCTCTTGCATTTGACCTGGCTCTACCCTGTCTCACCAGTTCCTTTTCCTTGTCTCTTCCTGGCTTCACATGAGTAGTTAGAGAAAGGCCAGGGGTCAGCATGCTTCAAGCTGGCCTGTGCTACATGGAAAGAGTAGATGACAAATTTATTCACTGATTCCAAGCCCACACTAGAGGTCTGATCCACTTGACATAAATCAATTTTTATCATCCCAAAAGTCAAAAGGAATATAGGGCAAGGTATAAAGCATTATATAAAAAAGACTAGCATATATAATATATAATAGGTTATTCTCTAGGTATCTAAAAGGAGAATGAGGCATACAGTTTTTTGTTTAATTCAGGTGAAACCCCCATTCTCTAAGAAGAAGCAGACAAAAGAAGCAAAGTCTATTTGTGTCTAAAATATTTGCCACTTACCAAGGGACACTCTGTAACTATAATCTTGAGAGGCAGAAACCATATTACTTTTATATAACTAGTGCATTTTAGAGCCTAGCATAGTGCTTGGTCCATAGTATATGTTAATATCATTCATGTAAATAACATTATGAGGTAGTAGTTATCTCCATTTTATGGTAGGGGAACAAAAGAAAACTGATTAGTTATTTATTTGTCTGAATGCCTTTCTTAGTCACCATCTAGACTTATCTGAAATCCATGAAGTATAATCAGAATACAGTTGTTTCTCTATGTTCACTGGGTTCTATTTCTAGGATTCCCCGCAGATAACAATATGTGTATTTGTATGCTTAAGTTCCTGATATAAAATGGCATAGTATTTGCACATAACCTATGCACATTCCACTGTATACTTTAAACCAGCCTTTTCGGCACCAATGACCAGTTTCAGCGACCAGGTGGCAGTAGATGATTTCGCTTTATTTTTATTATTATTACTAAGTTTTAATATATAATGAAATAATTATACAACTCACCATAATGTAGAATCAGTGGGAATCCTGAGCTTGTTTTCCTGCAACTAGATGGTACCGTCTGGGGGGGGATGGGAGACAGTGACAGATTATCAGACATTACATTCTCATAAGGGGTGTGCAACCTAGATCCCTTACATGTGCAGTTCATAACAGGGTTAGTGCTCCTATGAGACTCTAACGCTGCCGCTAATCTGACAGTAGGTGGAGCTGAGGTGGTAACGTGAGTGATGGGGAGTGACTGTAAATACAGATGAAGCTTCACTCATTCACCAGCCCCGTATCTCCTGCTGTGCAGCTTGGTTCCTAACAGGTGGGTACTGGTCCTTGGCCCAGGGATTGGGGACCCCTGCTTTAAACTATTTCTAGATTACTTATAAAACCTAAATACAATGTGAATGCTACATAAATAATTGTTATACTATATTATTATGGGTATTATTTTTATTGTTGTATTGTCATTTTTATTTTGTATTTTGTATATTTTTGATCCAAGGTTGGTTGAATTCATGGATGCTGATTTTATTTGGAATTCCTCTTGAGTTACAGTTATGATTACAAGTTACACCAAATATAAAACATGCATGTCCTGGAATAGTAATGGAACAAGGCTTTGGGAACACTGCTCTAAGCACGCCTTTGCATGAGAATGTGATCTACTTAATGAAGGAGGAAATACCTCATCTTCTTGTCACTCTCATTGATGAACATGTAGACTGGTACACAGTGGGTTGTAAATAACATATGCTGTCCTGATTTGAATTGTTCTAATCACAGCTGGTCATTAGAACCTGGTGGGAACGGCTTTTTTGTTTGTTTGTTTGGTTGGTTGGTTTTGAGACGGAATCTGGCTCTGTCCCCCAGGCGGGCGTGCAGTGGCGCCATCTTGACTCACTGCAAGCTCCGCCTCCCGGGTTCACACAGTTCTCCTGCCTCAGCCGCCGGAGTAGCTGGGACTACGGGCGCCTGTGGCCACTGCAGGCTAATTTTTTTTGTTTTTGTTTTTGTTTTATATTTTTAGTAGAGACGGGGTTTCACCGTGTAACATCAAACCAAATTAAATAGTTTTTTTGTAGGAAAGACATTATTTTTGTTGTTGTTGCATCATTTCCTTTTTCCTTTTTTTTTTTTTTTTTTTTTTTTTGAGACGGAGTCTCGCTCTGTCCCCCGGGCTGGAGTGCAGTGGCCGGATCTCAGCTCACTGCAAGCTCCGCCTCCCGGGGTTACCGCCATTCTCCTGCCTCAGCCTCCCAGTAGCTGGGACTACAGGCACCCGCCACCTCGCCCGGCTAGTTTTTTGTATTTTTTAGTAGAGACGGGGTTTCACAGTGTTAGCCAGGATGGTCATCTCCTGACCTCGTGATCCGCCCGCCTCGGCCTCCCAAAGTGCTGGGATTACAGGCTTGAGCCACCGCGCCCGGCCTCCTTTTTCCTTTTTAAGTTTAATGATCAGAAGAGATGATGTCATTAGTTTCCTTTCCTCCTCCATGTGTTCACTTTGTCCTGGAGGAGGACTTTATAGATTTTTCCAGACGCCCACGTTTCCAAAAAATGTTTATAAATCACTAAATCTCACATTAGAAACTTAAGACTAAAATCTATTTCTGTGGACAGCAATTAATTAATCCCTCTTACCCCTCCACAAGATCACAAATTTAATAAGTGGTGAGAATGCAGACATGAATTCTCGGGGCATTAATGACATAAGCCAATCATTCTAATTCTATTTCATATTTTTCTGTACATAAGAGAGATAAAATATCTCATACTGCAGTGGAGTGTTAGGAGTCTTTTTTGTTGTTATCCACTGATGTGGATCTATACTAATTCTGTGAATAAGGGTCAAACATTCATTAACAGTTTTAAATGTGCCTTTTAAATTATTTTATGAGTTTATAGATTGGTGTAAGGCATGCTTATGTCATGTTAAAAGGAGGGTACTTGTTGATATAAAGAGAAAAGTTAATGTACAAAAAAGTAATGTTGGCATCCTGGTATAGTGTAGAGACTTTCACTGAATAAATCCCCCACAGATATAGTAGCTTAAGTTATATCCTAGAAACTGCCTGGTAAACATGACCACAATTGCCATTGCTTTTTAGGAGAATATGAGCACATAATTTTATGAGACTACTTTCATGCATCATTAATTTTAATGGAGCTCTGCATAGAGAAATATTTTTTAGGTATTGTATAATGCATAGCAAGACCTATGATTCCTAAATAATACAGAAAATATTATTTCCCATATAGGAATTAATAAAGAATTCTACATTATGATTTTAGTTGTTTCTGGCATCAAATCCCCATCACTACCACCACCAAGGGCTTTCCTATTAAGCCCAACAGAATTTTTAAAGTACAAAAATCATATACTGTTTTATTTCTTTTTTCTCAAAGCAAATATGTCTCAGAGCTAGGGCATAATAAAAAAGATTCATTATTAGGAGATTGCAAGTGAGTTCTGTGTGATTAGACATTTCATTGTTGAGAGAAAATTCATTCAGTTAACATTAAAAGAGATAATTGATTTAATTCCTTAGAAAAGGTAAGAAAACTTTAAAACATCAATTCAGTGCATATAACTTAAGGAGAAGTGAGTTTGGGAAAGTGCCGTGAGAAAGCAGACCACTGGGTTGATCATATAAGCTTTTCAAAATAAAAAATTCAGAACTTAATCTATGCGTCTATAGTATATGAACTGCATTACATAGTGAGGTCGGTCATGGCAATGGGTCAGTTTTTGTAGGTTTGAGTCAGATGTTAATATCTTATCATTGCAGACTGGGGACTTAGATTTAATTTGATGCCTCGTGTTTAGAAAAGAGTGCTGTATATTGGCATTTGACCATATCTGTCAAGTTGCTAGACAGGAAAATTGAAACATATTAACTTTATTCATGTATAGTTAAGTAACTAGCAAAAGCCTCCCTTCTATTGTTTTTTCTCCAAATTTGAAAATAAAAGGCACCTGAGTCTATGGAATAATCTCATTTTTCCTATTTTTTCATAAGAAATTATTCTTGTTTTCCTAACTCACTTGGATAGTAATACCAAGGAATTAGTCCTTATTCTACTTTCAATCCATTCATTTGCTTCCAAGTAGCTTCTTAGATGAGGAGGGGTAAAATAGATCAAGAAGGAATAGACAGGAGATCACATTTGTCTAGTACAACTTGTCTTAACTGTTCCTCTTTTTGTAAATTATCTCCTCTTTCTTCTGAATAAATGTGGTTTCCTTGTTGTAGTCCTCAGTAAACAAAGTCACTTTCTAATTTGTCTTAAAGTTACATCCAAGACGGAAAAATAAGTTCTAGAGTTCTTAAATATGTTCTCAGTCTCCATTCCAGACCAGCACCATAGTCTTAATAATAAGATAATTCATATTAAAGCAAGCATGTATGTTTCCATACATATAGCCTTTATTTTGTGAAGTTGATTTAAAATTCATTTCTTTACTTTGAATACTTTCAGGTGCCAAAACTAGAAAATTGGAAGGTTATGACACTTACAAGTGATTTTATTTATTTATTTATTTATTTATTTATTTATTTATTTATTTAGAGATGGAGTCTTGCTTTGTTGCCCAGGCCAGAGTGCAGTGGTGTGATCTTGGCTCACCGCAATCTCTGCCTCCTAGGTTCAAGCTATTCTTCTGCCTTAGCCTCCCAAGTAACTGGGACTACAGGTGTGTGCCACCATGACTGGCTAATTTTTGTATTTTTAGTAGAGACAATGTTTCACTATGTTGGACAGGGTAGTCTCAAACTCCTGATTTTGTGATCCACCCACCTCGGCCTCCCCAAGTGCTGGGATTACAAGGGTGAGCCACTGCGCCTGGCCATGAGTGGTTATTTAAACATGTTAAGGCAATTCTATCCTACTTATCTTCTCTTTTTCATTAAAATGTTTGCAGTGTCTTCTTATCAACATTAGCTTAAGTAAAAGGGTTTAATAAGTGTTGGCCCCAAATTACGTCCTGCCCTTGTCATCATTTTATGAATTTATTTTCCTTAATCCTCAAATCTCTATAAAATAAATATTATTATTAACTTTTCTACCTGAAGGTTTGTTTGAAAATATGGTCACAAATTCTCATTGTATCCTCTGTGCAGCCATACTTTGGTATTGTGCCTTCCTATGCAGATTCTGGGCTTGATCCTGTTATTTGCTCTGGCCAAGAAAACTACTTTAAATTTCATATGGATCCAAACAAAGAACCTGTATAGCCAAGACAATCCTAAATAAAAGGAACAAAGCTGGAGGCATCACACTACCTGACTTGAAGCTACACTACAAGGATACAGTAACCAAAACAGCATGGTACTGGTACCAAAACAGATATGTAGACCAATGGAACAGAACAGAGGCCTCAGAAATAGCACCACACGTCTACAACCATCTGATCTTTGACAAACCTGACAAAAGCAAACAATGGGGAAAGGATTCCCTATTTAATAAATGATGTTGGGAAAACTGGCTAGCCATATGCCAAAAGATGAAACTGGATCCCTTCCTTATGCCTTAGACAAAAATTAACTCAAGATGGATTAAAGACTTAAACTTAAACCTAAAACCATAAAAACCCTAGAAGAAAACCTAGGTAATGCCATTTAGGACATAGGCTTGGGCAAAGACTTCATCAAAAACAATGGCAACAAAAGCCAAAATTGACAAATGTTATCTAATTAAACTAAAGAGCTGCTGCACAGCAAAAGAAACTGTCATCAGAGTGAACAGGCAACCTACAGAATGGGAGAAAAGTTTTGCAATCTATCCATCTGACAAAGGACTAATATCCAGAACCTACAAAGAACTTAACAAATTTACAAGAAGAAAACAAACAATCCTATCAAAAAGTGGGTAAAGGATATGAACAGACACTTTTCAAAAGAAGACATTTTTGCGCCAACAAACATATGAAAAAAAAGTTCATAATCACTGGTCATTAGAGAAATGCAAATCAAAACCACTATGAGATACCATCTCATGCCAGTTAGAATGGCAATCATTAAAATGTCAGGAAACAACTGATGCTGGAGAGGATGTGGAGAAATAGGAAAGTTTTTACACTGTTGGTGGGAGTGTAAATTAGTTCAACCATTGTGGAAGACAGTGTAGTGATTCCTCAAGGTTCTAGAACCAGAAATACCATTTGACCCAGCAATCCCATTACTTGGTATATACCCAAAGGCTTATAAATCATTCCACTATGAAGAACATGCACACGTGTGTTTATGGCAGCACTATTCACAATAGCAAAGACTTGGAATCAACCCAAAAGCCCATCAATAACAGACTGGATAAAGAAAACAAGGCATATATAAACCATGGAATACTATGCAACCATAAAAAGGATGAGTTCATGTCCTTTGCAGGGACATGGATAATGCTGGAAAACATCACTCTCAGCAAACACGGGAACAGAAAATCAAACACCACATGTTCTCACTCATATGTGGGAGCTGAAAAATGAGAACACACAGACACAGGGAGGGGAACATCACACACTGAGGCCTGTCAGAGGGCAGGGGGCTACAGGAGGAATAGCATTAGGAGAAATACCTAATGTAGATGATGGATTGATGGGTGCCACAAACCACCATAGCATGTGTATACCTATGTAACAAACCTGCACGTTCTGCACATGTATCCCAGAACTTAAACTATAATAAAAAAAAATCTGAGCCACCTCAGATTGATGTTACTGGACTGTAATAGAGGCCATAGATCCAAGGTTAATTTTTGCCTATTTTTTATATTATGGATATAAAACTGTGTTTTTGGAATTTTTTTATATAGCATATCTATCACGATGACATGATAGATCTTGAAGATATGGAAAATGAATAATGACATGCATAAATGTTTCTGTACTGTTAGACTCCTACATTGCTTCTAAATCATCAACTGTTAGCAAAAGTTGAAGTAGATATCACAAAACTGACATCTAATCTAGTAATCTGCTACCTATTAATTAAGTTTTAACGTTAGCAACAGCCCTATAAGGTAGTTATGGCTTAGATATGATAGGTGAGGAAATTGAGGCTCAGGAAGGGAAGTAATTTTTTTCATTAATGAAATTTATAAACAATAAAATCAAAATTCAAGCTCCTCTGACTGAAAAGCACACGTTATTAAGCATCATTTCAGATATTTGTTGTAGATGTTCTAAGTTATATTAATCTTCACACTCTTCACTTGAAAAATGGATTGGCATAAATGCCCTTTTAGATCGCTTTGCATTAAGACCATCTGATCTCAGCCTATGTTGTTGTTAAAGGCGTTCAGGCTTGTAGATCTCAAAAGAGAGATTTTTTAGTAATTTTCAAATTCTCCTGGTGAGTAGGAAGAGCCCTGAGGCTGTCTCTGCCATATAACTTGCACCCTCGGTCAAGTCGTTAACTGGCTCTGAGCCTCCAAATTTCCATCTAAAACAATGGAAATACGTACCTTAACAAATAGTTGGAAGGAAATTGCTTTATGCATCAAACCATCATTGCGATTTAACCTCCAGGGTTCACAATATTAACATTTCACATCTAAAATTTTTGATTATTTGTGCAGTTCTTTTTTGAACATTTTAAGGGCCACCTAATTTAACTTCAAGTTTTATATGAAATCGATAAAATTAAGTGCCCTGGAAAGGTGAAGAGCATGGAATCGGGAACCCCGCCTCTGGGTCTCAGTCTTGACTCCCATGAGAGCTAAGGCATTGCTATAAAAACCATAAAGATCTGGGAACAGAATGTGAACCATGCCTCTGATAAAGCAAATCTATTTCTTCCGTTATTCTGAGCCTATGCATTCAACCAATGGTTAGTACAGTGCCTGGCATATAAGATAATCTAAATTCAACAAGTTATTCAGTTTTCCTATAGGTGCTGCTAAAGCAAGCACACCACATGTTATTTAAACTGTATTAACACAAAAAGATAAGTGATATACCCCTATAGTGTTTCAAATAATCCTTCACCATATTCGCTAAATGACTGTTGTCTGCCTTAAGCATATTAATCCAACTCTGTCAAACACAGCACATGTCAAGCTCACAAATCATCTTTATGGGTTTAACAAGCTGATTTACCTGATAATATCCAGTGATACCCTTATAGGAGCTAATTAGAGCAATGCTGTAGAAAATGATTTAACAAAATTAGTATAAAGTGATAAAGTGACTTTCACTTAGTGTACCCATGATGGTTTATATTGATCTCCACTATTAATTGCATAGTCTTACTGTTTAAAAATGCTCCAATTATTACAAGACCTTAGCTTGATTTGCTTCTGATTATATCTCCTCCAGCCTACTTTCCTGATCTAGATTAACTTTTTTTTGTTATTACATTCCTGACTTGGAAAACAAACTACACACGAATATAATAGGTCTAGACCAGCAATAGGGCCCATTACAGAACAGGTAAGTATAACTCTGATGCTCAAAAGATCTATTTAGAATGTAGGAAGAAACCACTACCACATAACATTGCTTAAACACTGGGAAGGGCACAGTGAAATTTGTCCTTTTTCCTGGATTTTTTAATCAATGTGACTCTAGTGTAAGTATAATGAGATCTATAGGTGGAAGAAAGTTAAAAACATAAGGAAGAAGTATAAAGACCAAATTTTTTTTCCAGGTAGGCTCACATAGTTGCAAATTATGAAATTAGAAAAATAACTTTGGTTTAACTGACAGATATAGTTTTTAAAAAATACAAAAAAAGAAAAACAGAAGGTAGCCACGATGGCTAACTACAGGCTACTGGTACCTCGTCCTAAAAAGAGAACAGAAGTAGTGAATAGATAATCACAATTCAAAGTGATCGTCTAAGAAAGAGTGATGTATTTTAACAGAGAAGTGATAGAAAATGCCTGGGATAAGGAAGGAAGCCAGGTCGATGGCTCCACCAGCTGAAATTGGCTGGGAATCTTGAGAGACTCCCTAATGTGGGGTAAGGATAAATGAATGACCCTCAGCAGTTTACATTCCCACTGTAAACTCTTGGAATCCGAGCCACTGGTGAATGCGTTGGCCAACATGGGCCCTGAGAGGAGCATAGACAGCTGCCTGGGGACCACATGATGGCACTGCTGCAGAGAGGATACACCATGGGTCCCT
The DNA here is from genome assembly GCF_007565055.1 of Rhinopithecus roxellana. Classification (NCBI taxonomy): domain Eukaryota; kingdom Metazoa; phylum Chordata; class Mammalia; order Primates; family Cercopithecidae; genus Rhinopithecus; species Rhinopithecus roxellana. Next base: position 37,954,028 of record NC_044568.1, on the reverse strand, counting down.
CCTACCCCATCATATAGTAAGGAGTCATTTTGAGATCCCAGTGGGCCACCAGATTATATCTTGTCCTGGAGCCCAACAACCCTTGCATATCCACATCCCTGGAGCTCAGTGACCTTATTCACCCCAAACTAGGTGCCATTGCTGGCTGCTGACACCAGGGTCAAAGAATGAGCCATTGGCAGTTACCCACCACACTGCTGCCAGTAACAGGACTGTCACCCATATATAAGAGCCCTGAGGAAATGCTACCCCACTTGCAATCACCACCTGGGACCAAAGCACATGCTCTTCATCTGCCCGTATATGGTTTCTGTCTCTGAAAATATTCCTGTCCTCCCTGCAGCAGTGCTGTAGTGCAACCGTTGCTGCTTCCACTGGAGCATTCTTGGGGATTTCCCTTCCCCTGCCTACCACAGCCAGCACCTGCATGCAACAATAGGGGGCCCAGCTCCATACCTGCTTCAGTGCCTGGTTATGTGATCCAGGGGTTAGGGGATTGCCTTTGCCTTGAACTATTCACCACAATTGGCACTTGAGCACTCATTCAGGAGCCTAAGTACCAGCTCATCCAACCTGCAGCTCCCAAGACAGCTGATACCCACCTGTATGTACTACCTGCAGACCTGAGGATGAGCCTGTTCAGCCCACTGCAAACACCATCAATACCAGTGTAGACTGCTTGGGAGCCAGGTGATTGTTCAACCACTGCTACTGTGATCAACGACTCCACACCAGCTGCCAAGTCATCTGAGGAGTCAGCAACTCACCAAACCTACTGCTGCCACTGCTGGCACAAGCAAGATGCCTGGAGGCCCAAGTGTTGGCCCACCTGGACCCACTAACTCTGGTGCCAGCATATACTGCATGGGACACAAAGACAGGCATGCTCAGCCCACTTCTGCTACCACTGGAACCTAAGGACTGTCTCAACTGAAATCTCTGTCCCCAACAACATTTTACTGTAGCTGCCACTAAAAACTGCACCTTAAGCTACAGAGGAAACCACAGTCACCACCGATGCTGTTTACAATGGAAGAAATCATACAGAGACTACACTACTGCACACACCCAGAATCAAAGCCAAAGTGCCCTACCCAACCAACAACAGAGTTACATCTTCAGAAAAAAGTCTTTCTCTCTCCTTTATTTTTGAAGGACAGATTTGTCCGGTATAGTATACTTGGTGGATGGTTTCTTTTTATTCCTACACTTGGAATATGTCATCCCTCTCTCTTCTGTCCTGCAAGGTTTCTGCTGAGAAGTAAGCTGAGAGTTTGTAGGGGCTCTGTTGTACTCGACCAAGTTGTTTCATTTCTCTTTTTGTCTTTGTATTTGACAATTTGATTGTAATGTTTCTCAGTGTAGATTTATTTGTCTTCATCCCATTTAGGGTCCCATATGCTTCATGAATCTGGATGTCCATTTTCCTTCCAGATTTCAGAAGTTTCCAGTCATCATTTAAAAATGTTTTCTACATCTTCCTCTATCGTCTCCTTTTGAAACATCCATAATGCATATTTCTTTTAATTTGGTGGTATCTCATAATCATTTAAGTCTCCTTTACGTTTTAAAATGTTTTGGTTTTGCATCTCTAACTGGATAACTTTAAATGACCTTTCTTTGACTTCACTAATTGTTTCTTTTTTATCATGTGTACTTTTGAAATCCTCTAGCAAATTTTAGAGCTCAGTTATTGCATTCTTTAGCTCCAGAATTTCTGTTCAGCTCTTAAGACATATATATTATATATGATACATAAATATATCATATATAACATATAATATATAATATACATAAGATAATATATAATATACATAATATAATATATAATATGCATACCATGCATATATTTTATATAATATACATACTATACATATGTATTATATATGTATGTGTGTGTATATATGTATATGTGTGTATATATATGTACTTTTTATTTTTTTGGTACAGACAGAAGTCTCACTGTATTTCCTTGGCTGGTCTCAAAATCGTGGCCTTAACAAATCCTCTGGCCTTGCCTTCTCAAAAATTCTGGGATTACAGGCATGAGAAACCATTCCCAACCCGGCTCTTTACCTATAGGTTCTATATCGTTGCTGATATTCTCATTTTGTTCATGTATAGTGTTCCTAATTTGGTTTAGTTGTCTCATTGATTTATCTTGTGATTCATCAGGTTTAAGTCTTTTTATCAGTTGAATTATAGATATCCCTTTCTTTAGGGTCAGATATCAGAAATTCATTTTGTTCATTTGGTTTAGTCACGTCTCCCTGATTCTTTGTGTTTCTGTAGCTTCATGTCAGTATTGGTGCATTTTTTTCTTAAAAAAAGTTTTCTGTCAATCTTTACTAACTGACTTTGTGTCCAGAAAAGACCTTCACCAATCAATCTAGAAATTTTCAGAGCCTCTCATCTCCTTTCTATAGGTGTGTCTTGCCTGAACTTGTCTGTGTAGATTCCTAGTTAGAAATATTGATTTCTTTCTTTCTTTTTCTTTATTTTTTTTCCAGGAGCCCATAATCTCTTGCTCCCTATTGGTCTATTGCACTGCAGAGCACCTTTCCCCACCACCCCTTCCAGGGAAAAGCCTTGAGTTGTGCACTTTCTCCCAATCTTATCAAGTCATGCAGGCCTGATCAAGCCACCTGTCTCTCCTCTTTGTTCTTAGCTATTCCTAGGAATCTGAACGTGGCAGCTCCATCAGTGCTCCATGTGAGTCAAGACAGAATCTGGTGCACCAAAAAGCTGCGGATGTTGCACACATGCTCTAAACTGTTTTTCCCCTGGGGGAGAAGTCAGGGGTCAAGGTGATCTCTCTCAGCTCTCAGTTTTTGCCAGCTTGGGGAATGAGCTGAAGTAGGTAAAGTGAAATTATTATTCTTATTCACATCAATGCTACTGTTTTCAGTTCTATACTCATATGGGATGTTGAAACTTCTTAACTGGATTATGGGTATTTCATAAAGGCATTTGGTTCATGTATAATTATTAAATAAGTGTTTCTGTGAGAGAATGAGGACTAGAACATCTTGCTGATGTCTTCCTCGATTTATTAATGATTTAAACAGGGTTTCTGCCTCCATGGAAGTGTCATTCTAATACAAAGGAGCAGACTATAAACAAATTATTAGTTTTACAGTTTAATAACCATGCTATTTATGCAAGTTACTTATTATATTTGAGTTCTTAATTTCCTTAACAATAAAATAAAAATATATGCATTTATAATGTTTTTCAATGGATCTGCATACATCAAGTGTCTGGAACAATTAATTGAATAGCCAGTATTTCCTTTTCTTGATCTCATTTTAAATGCTTTGTTCAAAGACTCAGATATCACTTTGTACTTTGCCTGATTAGATATAGATATAGATAGAGATAGAGATATTGTTCCAAAAGTATAGTGTAAGATTCATGGCACAATCATTTTACATCTACAAAAATGAAATGAGAAGGATAAATCATTTAATTAATCTGCATCTAAAGGGACAAGGTTTAACTTGTATAATGGGTTACAAATTCAGTGACCCTCTCAGCATGTAGACTACCTCTCCTACTATACAAATCATCTTATAGGCAAATAAACCACTTTAGATTCCAAGCTGAACATTTGCCAATCTATGTGTCGTTTGTCATTTGTGTACTCTAAATCTATTTTCACTCTATTTTTAGAGTGACACTCTTCTGCACTCTTAGGCAGAAGACGACAGAAGTTAAAGTGCTTTGCTTCACTTAAAAATGGGTGTCACTCTATTTTTCGGTAGCCTGTTGGAAATCATTCACATTACTCAATCTTTCAGTTCTTTTAGTAAATGATCACTGAATCAAGGTATAGTTCCTCAATCAAGAGAAACAGCAAGAAAAGCACTGTTCTCCTCCCTGTGCCCATGTGTTCTCATTGTTCAACTCCCACCTATGAGTGAGAACATGCAGTGTTTGATTTTCTGTTCCTGTTTTAGTTTGCTGAGAATGATGGCTTCCAATTTCATTCCTGTCCTTGGGGCAAGGGGCAGGAGAGCATTAGGATGAATACCTAATGGATGTGTGGCTTAAAACCTAGATGACTTGCTGATAGATGCAGCAAACCACCATGGCACATACATAGCTATGTAACAAACCTGAAAGTTGTGCATATGTTCCAGAACTTAAAGTAAAATTTAAAAAATTTTAAAAAAGAAAAGCACTGTTCTTTCTAAATAAACTTCTAATAGGAGTCATCCAAACATGAAATTTTGGAGTTAGAGTAACACACTCAAATGTGTGTATTTTAACTTAGTTAAAAAGGCTCAGAATGCCAAAAGTTAGAATATGACAATAGTTTTAACATTAAACACAAGCATAATATGCAACATGCCTTTATATATATATTAATCTAAACTGTTGCTGTTTGCATTATGATATCAGTGTGGCTCATTGTGGATTTATTAAGTCTTTTAGTGGCAAGTGGTGATATTACAGTTCATATATGATCAAAAACATTTGTAAAGGCAGGGAATAGTTCTTCTGAAGAGTTCAGTTTTCAAACCCATAGCAGAGAGCTTGTTATGCTATAATATGTGCTCAATAAATATTTGTTAGATTAATGAATCAGTAAATTACTGGTTCACAGCACTGCATCAATTAGCTAAATTTGATTGAAGCACTATGACAAAATTAACTCATTTAATCATCAAAATTGTCCCATATGTTCTTATGCACACTATATAAATGAGACCAGTTTAATTGGAGAGGGCTAACTTTAACAAGATTGTGTATGTCCCAAAAGCATACACGTTGCGTCAACCTTCAATTAAAACAGATTATATTCATTATACAATATTCTTTGAATGTTCCAAAGCTTGCTATGTGTTCATTCATTCATATATACATATTAATCTTTTGAATAAAAACAACACGCCATGCTCCATTTTATAATTACTGGAACACATTGGTGAGTACAAATAGACATGATCTTTGTTTCCACTTAAGCTCACAGTCTATTGGCAGAGGCATACTTTAATCAAATAGTCACACATATAAATGTAAAGTTATAACTCTAATTACTACGCATGTGGTATGCATAGTGCCCTGAGATTTACAATGAGGAATTCTGGCATTATATGAATGGTCAAGAATGGTTTAGTTTCCCTGTGAGAAGATAAGCGAACTAATTTGAGAACAGAAGGCCAGTGCTTTCCAGGCAGAGGCAATATTAATAGAAATACTTTCCCTGGAAAAAGTGTGCTTGTGAATAGGGCCTGAAGGACTCTGCAACTAGAAAGCAGAGAGAGCATCAGTGTAGAGTGTAGAGAGGTATGCAGAGGTTCAAATAGGCCAAATTTTATAAGGTAAGTATTTTCAACATTATCTTTGGTGAAATGGCAAGTCATTAAAAGATTTTAAGCAAAGGAGTTACATGATCAGATTCCTGCTTTAAAAAGAAAATAATGGCTGATAGTCTCCTCTCTGTCAGATACAAACCTACTTAGATGTGGAAAGTAATTAATGGTTAGAATCACTCTTTTTAATGCAATTATTTTTGTTCTCCTTTTTACCCATCAGAGAAGGAACTGAGAATTATCTTCATTGATGCTTTAATCACTGGAGAACTGTTTCACTTGACCAATCCTCAGAGTTCGTTCAATGCTATTTACTTTACAATAACAGGAAATCTCCCAAGCATCATTCTTGTATTCTGGGTATAAATTTCATAATTATTAATAAAAATGTTCAAATCCAGGGTCCATCTGCCAAAACTGAAAGGTTGCTTTAAAAATGTTTAACAACTATAAAGTTATCAATGGAATCATGAATTAAATTATCTAATAATAAAATTTAGCAATCAATTTCAAAAAGAATGAAAGGAATGAGACTAGCAACATTTAGAAGATAGTATAAAGAGAGCAATTGTGTGAAACAGCAATTGTCCCTGGACACACTTAATAATTACAAACACTTAAATGCATTGTTGGTTCCAAAATGGCCCCACGTGGAGTGCAGAGAAGAAAGGATATTCATTCTCCAGATAGTATCCTGAATTGTTTTCCAGAAATAAGCTATGTGTATTAATTTATACAATACATTAAAGTTGAATCATGCATATAAAGTTATTATTTTAAAACATAAAAGCACTATTGTGTTTTTAAGACAAGTACAGGCGATTCCTTGGTCTTTGAACTGATCCAACTGAATCTACTCACTGAATTGGCTAAATAATGTCCAGCAGTTTAAATCAGCTTTCTGCATACCAGTAAAGAGAAATACTTTTGATACTGAACATGTAAAGTGCAGTGTAAAGTCATTGTGTGTTCGTGTCAACCATGCTGGTTTCACATTTCAACTCTGCACTCTTAGGCAGAAGATGACAGAAGTTAAAGTGCTTTGCTTCATTTAAAAATGGGTACTTATTTAAAACTATGTCATAGACTTAATTTGAAAATTAAATGGAACAGTTTACACAAAGACCCTAGACCATAAAAATCATTGATATTAATTATTAATATATTGAGCACATCCCAATACTCATGTATGGTATTTTAAAACTGTTAAGCATATATAGTTTGATAAGGTGTTTTTCATCATTTAACCCATGTTTTAACATAATTCATGCTGTAAAAGTTTGTCTTGGTGACCTGATTTATTTCCTTTATTTTATGACAAAAGTCTTGTGTACCACTTTGTGTTCCTTTTGGCTTTGCCAGCCAGTGGCTTCAAGGTAATAGCTTCTAAATCCAAGCCACCATTCTTAACTGTTTTTTTCTACTATGTGAATTCTCCCTCCGTCTCTGATAATGACTAAGTTATGTAGATTATTCTTATTTTGGTTGTGTTTTTGTTCTGTCTATTTCCAGAAAGAATTATATGTGGACTAAGATCGTGTATGTAAATACAGAAACAAATATAAATGCAAACAGACATGAGAATACAGTTCCTAATTCTCATCTCTATCTCTAAATGCCTCCAAGGATGATCTACTTCAGCAGCCACAAAGTTCACATAAACGGGCATATGACATCCTGATAGCCATTGTCCCTTCAGCTGGTCATCTCTTCTCCCAGGCTACTTTAACTTACAGATTGATGGGCCATTTCTCCCTCTCTGGCTTTGCTCATCCTTTCTCACTGTCCCATCCCCAAATCTGGAACTTTGTAATCTGGTTTACCTCTTTGCACCTGACACTATCTGTTTCCACTTCTGTGGGGTGGGCCTTCAGTAATTTACTTGAGTTTTTACCTTACATAAGATTGACGTGTATCTTACATAAGATTGGGTTGCCTGGGGCAACCCATCAATTCTGAAGCCAAGTCCTGAAGGAGTCCCCATCAAATTAAGAAGCTGGCTATGCCTGCTGCAAAGAGTAATGCATCTTTTCATGCTTTTTTCTGACGTTTAGTCAGAACAGACACACATCTTCATTGATCTTTAATAAAATGAGACCCTAAAAAAATGAAAATTATTTTCCATTTCTACCAACCAGCAGTGTATTATTTTGTATTGTAAGCTCCATAATTTAGAATACTCAAATAATAGGAATCTATTTCAATAACAAATTCATCCAGTTATTAGAAAGACAAAAGGGATGCACTTTTAAATAAAGATGTGACAGGATTAGAAACCAATAGAAATCATCAGAAATTTGAAGAAAAAAATATATTTTCTTCTCTCAGTTAGCAATTAGACAGCTGTATTTTGCATAAGCTAAAATTGATACCAGGAATACTGTGCTCAAGTTGCTTGAGCTAGAAATAGAATTGAATATAAGTTAGGGTGAAAAGATTCCTCCTGAATGCCCATAAGACCCTCTCACCCATATCTGGCCCATGTTTCTATATTGATGGCTAAGTGAATTTTTTCCTTTTATTATAAACTGCTTGTCTGGCTTTGTTTTTCTTTCTTTCTCTCTCTCTTTCTCTCTCTTTCCTTCCTTCCTTCCTTCCTTCCTTCCTTCCTTCCTTCCTTCCTTCCTTCCTTCCTTCCTTCCTTCTTCTTTCTTTCTTTCTTTCTTTCTTTCTTTCTTTCTTTCTTTCTTTCTCCTTCTTTCTCTTTCCCTTCCTTCTTCCTTCTTTCTTTCTTTCCTCCTTTTTCCGTCTTCTTTTTTGCTCTTTCTTTCTTCTTTTCTTCTTTGCTTTTACCTTTTCCTTAAATAAGACACATTTTTAATTGACAAAACAAAGTTAGTATTTAAAGCAGGTAAAATGAGAAAGGAGGTATATAAAGAAGTAGAGAAAGAGAACTACATGACTTGAATTCGTGGATATTTCCTTAGACCTTTCCAACCCTCTAACCATCTGTCTAGCTTTTTACTTATCAATATGGCCATGCTTTCTAAATAAAATATGTAGGGACCAAGTAAATCTAAATAATAGCCTTTAAATTACAATCTTTGCATTCTTTTAATACACTGAAGTAGTTTAGCTCACGTTTTACTAATCTCCCTGAAAAAAAGATGATCATTTGTCTTTGGAATCAATTAGTAAATAAAGGTACTTTTTGTGGCAATTGGCAATACTCTCTAGAACTAACATTTGATATTATGCCCTGATAAAAAGAAGGTATCAAGATCAGCATTATTTAATTTATATGGTAAATTTTTAGACAAATGAAGAGTGATAAGGAGTACTTACGTTGTTTGGCTTTCATTTCACGAGCTATTTTGGAAAAAAGTGAATGCATAAATAGAGAAATAATAGCATTTTCTGCCTTCTGAATTAGCTCATATTTTGTAGGAAGATAAGACTGTGATGAGCAATTGGGGGTCTGTATCATGCATTAACGCTAAATCACTCTGAAATCTTGCAGAAACATACACACAGTATGTTGTATGACAAAACTTCCATTACCATTTTATTGTTAAAATGATACAGCAATTACTCATGCATTCTCAAAGTCCTTTGAGTCGCTCCATTTTGAGCAATGTCTTAATAATATATGTAATAGCATTTTACCTGTGGTAGTAATATTATTGATCTTACACCATTAACGTTAGCAGCATTTTTAAGACCCATTACCTGATTGTATAGTAGCCCTGCCTGGCAAAAGCACATCACTTTCTCTGCTAAAGTTTGGCAGACAACAACACAAAACAAGCAATTTTACCTGCTACAGTGTCTGTCTGCTTGCTTGATAATGTCAATCAATAAGTGAATTCACTTTTCTACAGTCTCTGGTAAACAAGATGTCTGCTCCATTTCAGATGCAAACAAAAAGAAAAGAGCCAAGATATGGGCTGGAGGGGCGGTCAAATACAAATGTTTTGGGGGCATTTGGGGTAAGATTGGGGGGTCAGGTGGGGAGTGAAGATAGTAAAAATTATATCCTCTAAAGAAAACATTGACTGAATTACCCATGGCAACAGCAGTATGGTAGCCTGGAAAAAAATCTTAACAGAGATAGAAGGTTTATTTCTTTCTTAATAGAGTTATGATAGAAAGTCATTTGAATTGAAATACATTTTAAAATATTCAGAGAGAAAATAAACCATTTTACCTGGATAACCAGCTTTCTATCACTTCATCACCCACGTACTATGTATCTTTTTTTTCTTATTTATTATTATTATTATTATACTTTAAGTTTTAGGGTACATGTGCATAACGTGCAGGTTTGTTACATATGTATACTTGTGCCATGTTGGTGTGCGGCAGCAAAAGCCAAAATTGACAAATGGGATATAATTAAACTAAAGAGCTTCTGCACAGCAAAAGAAACTACCATCAGAGTGAACAGGCAACCTACAGAATGGGAGAACATTTTTGCAATCTACTCATCTGACAAAGGGCTAATATCCAGAACCTACAAAGAACTCAAACAAATTTACAAGAAAAAAAACAAACAACCCCATCAAAAAGTGGACAAAGGATATGAACAGACATTTCTCAAAAGAAGACATGCATACAGCCAACAGACACATGAAAAAATGCTAGGTATCTTATATCTGCCTAGTGAATATGGGGCATTGGGAAGACAGTTACTATTTTAAAGAAACATTGGGATAATTTAGGGCATTTTTTTAAAAAGTGCAAAGAATTGTAAGGCACTTTAATATAACTATAGAGTCAAACAGAAACATGAGTAGTAATCCTCACCAACCATGCACATTGGATCTGAGTATGAGTGGAGAGAGTTAGGCTCATGACATGTGACTGCTCAGATCCCCAACCTAGAGTTTGTATGAACGCATGGAGAAGTTGGGTTTTGATGAAACTATTTTAATGTGCATTTTTTAAAAAAGCAATATGTGTTTACAAATCTCTCGCACTAATAATTTTGGATGTCATAGAGTCAACATCTCCATCTCTTTCCTTGAAGACAGACACTCTCCTTTGATTGCTTTCTTACACAGTTGTGTTCTACAAATTTGGTTTTTCTTTCTCTAAAGTATTTAAGATGTCTGAGAGTCCCCAAAAAGTAAACGAAAGACATGTTAAAAAGAAAAGAAATACAAAGGCAGGTTCATACGGTCACAAAATTCTTTAACCAAATTTATCACAATGATAATTATATATGCTAACCACTTTTAGAGAATAATATGTGATAGGCACCAGGCTAAGCCTGGAAGCTTTAAAGGTCCTGTCAAGAAAACAGATGGAACACTCAAAAGGGCTTATCTAAAAATAAAGCAAGAACTGTTTACAAAAGCTGAAGGAATTTAAACATTTGGAGGAACGAACAAGGAATGGTAAGACGTGAAAGGGCTGCCATGGTGAGAAGTCTTTAACACTCCTGAGACTGGAGAACAAAGGTTGCAGGTATTGGAGGCCAGTGTGAGCTAGAGTGATGAATAGATGCTGCCCTTCAGGAGTCTTAGCCTCAGATGAACTCAAACACTGCCAGTGAAAAATAATCTGACCTCCCTTTCCTCCTTCTCTACCATGTCTGCTGTAGGTGCTTTGCATTACTGGACTCAACAAGAAGTAAAGGGCACAAGAGGCACATACTATGCAATTGTACAGGTCAGTCTGCTGGTACATGGAGTAGTGAAAGGAAGGGCAGAGAATCTACTGTATAAATTTAGGGGAAATGGAGAATAGCCTGCATGATGTTTCATGCCAGTTAAATCCTACCACACTCATAAAATTGCCCTGTATTACAGTTGAAAATCATCTTGACTCAGAGTAGAAGAGTGACAGCCAAGATCATCGAACTAGTAATTGGTAGTGATGGGCTCAATCACAGCTCTGTTCGATCTCATCACCACACATACACCCCCACAGCCCCATAAAATGTTTCTATTTAAAAGACTAAAAGGGATTGGAGAAACTTCAATTGGACAGAAAATATTAATTGGGTTTGAGAAAGTTTTGGAATAAAGAACTTTACAGTTCATAAACATTTTGAACAGTATTGCAATTGATTTTCACAGCAACGCAATTGTCAAGTTAGGAAAGGAATTTTATTTCCATTTGCAGACAAAGAACTTCAACTCAAAAAGGCCCAGGGGTTTGTTTCCAGTCATACGATCGATGCTAGCAGTTGCACTCAAATCCAGGGTGCCTAAGCTTTAGTCCAGTGCTTCTACCTTAACCACAACCACACACCATACTATACTATTCAACATGGCTTGTGCATCAAAAGAGGTAGCATTTTATACTCATTACATTAATCTTATGTAGTTATTGCTAATAAATAAATAAATAAAAAATAAATAAATAAAATAGCACACCCATCCCACTGGAGTTGTTTCAAACAGTTGTAAATTCTATTTTTATAATGTTTATGTGTTTTGATTTGTGGATAATTTCTTGGCCTAAAAAAGAAAATATTAATACATTATTTACTGAACCCATAGTACAACTGGTGATGACCTTTTGAAAACCTGAGATAGGCTGATGAGAGCAGCTCCATGCAAAATAATAAAGGTCATTAACATTTAATCATTTAATTTTCATAATGCAGATGTCAAATAAAGCCTACTTAGTAAAGTGTGAATTTTGAAAAAGAGAAGATGACACCATGAATTACATCAGTTGAACTGCCACAGTGCATTTCGGTAAATATTCTCTACATTATACAAAATCTGAGGATTATTTCCCCCAACAAGCAGGAGCTCGAATGAAGAAAATGGCAGTCAGGGTCTATGCTTCCATATGTGAAAAGCTTCTACCCTCAATCTCACCTCCATCCTGTATCTGACCCTGGTGCACCGTGAGAATACAAACAGCCCCACTATGTTAAGTGAAATATTGCTGTATAATAAACCATATTTAATGATTTTAAATAATGATGTTTTATCGTTTCTCACAATTCTATAGGTTGACTGGATTTAGCTGGGCAGTCCTTCACTAATTGACACTCTATTTGGAATGACTCTGCTGGGCTGTGACATTCAAGATGATTTTACTCACTTGTCTGGGACATGGTTGCTGGTAGCCAGCTGGGAAGCCATGACTTTTTGTTTATGTGACTTCTGTTTCCACACGACTTCTCATCATTCAGTAGAGAAACCTTAGTTTCTTTACATGGTGGTTGGGTTCCAAGACAGGAAAAACTCAGTTCTTATGGCCTAATCCCAGAACTGGCATGATGTCACTTTGGTCACGTTCTATTGACCAAACAAGTTCTAAGACCAGACATAAACTCATCTCTTGAAGGGAGGAGAGCCATGCCCATGTATGGATGGGAGGATTGTGGTTGGCCATCTTTAGAGACTATCTTCCATTCCTATCCTGGCCTAAATTTCAAATCTAAGCAAAGGGTAGAGTTTAAATAGAATTCATAGGTTGAGAAATAGAAATACTTTTGGAAAAAGAACAAGATACCATGTAATCCAGGGCAGAACGTTTTTGTGATTAAAGTAATATGACTTGTTAGAGAGATTCAAAGATGAGACCTGGAAAATATGCCTGACTTGAAATTATCCGGCCTATTATACCTTGATATCTATGAGTCAGAAAATGTATTGAACATGTTCAGCCTAATCCTTTTTTTGCTACTATTAGGACTTATGACTATGTTTGTCATCACAAGATAGTTCAAGTATTCTTACTTCACAAGGGGAAGAATAAGTTTTTAACATTTATTGATCAAATGTTTTGTGTCACACAATTTCATATATGTTAGCTTATTTAATATTCATGATAACTTAATGAAGTATCAGTATACTCCATTTGTTTGTTCAATTTTTTTTATAATTCGGAGTTTATTATATTCTAAGCATATTTTGGGTATAAAAATATGGCAGATAACAAAATAGACAACGATTCAATCTTCCCGAAGCCCACATACAAGTAAGAAGTAAGAATTATTTTAATGTTTGTTCACTGTCTGTTAATTGGCAATCAATATGGTAAATAAAATGTATGCATTGAACAAATCCTACAGGATTTCACATTATTCAGGATGATTACATTGTACATTATTCCTGAGGAACATAAAAGATATTCGATGAGGTGATATTTGATTATAGTTTGATTTTTCAAAATTAATGAAGCCAAATGCTTTTATCTCACCATTGCCCCCCTCTGTCTGATGCCTACCCTTATAATAAAAATACTGAAATTTTTAAGAATAATTTCTCCAGAGTCATTTGTATATCTGTACATGCTAATAAAATTTGTAACTTCACCTTTTTACAGAATAAATAAAGGTTATAACATAAAACGATGTACTCTTTTTTACCGCTGGATTATACAGAGATATGCTTTACTCTTTTCAAGAAATACATAGTGTACCATGACACAAATGTTTCATAAGCTATGCAACTAGTTGGTAAAACGAAATTTTAGCTGAAATCTTAAGAAAGTGACAGAATACGATATGTGAATACATGAGCAAGAAATAATTCTTTTAAAAGTATAAACAGCAAGCACATGTTTTCTGAGTCAGAATCGATGGTAAGAAGAATACCAAGAAGAGCCATAAGATTAATACAGAGCATTAATGCAGAGTTATAAGAAATGCTGTTATCCTGGGAACTAGGGACAGAACCGGTTGATCTTGTAGTTTATTTTGGATTTTATTGTGACAAAATAAATACCCATTAGAGAGTTCTGAATATATAACTAACATGCTAGGGTTTACAATTTAAAGGTATTACACTGGGAGTGGGGGGCAAATTGGCAGAATAGAGGGCTCCACCAATCATCTCCCTAGCAAGGACACCAATTTAACAACTATCTACACAGAAAAAAGTACCTTCATAAGAACCAGAAATCAGGTGAGCTGTCCTAGTTACTGGTTTTAACTTCGTATCATTGAAAGAAACATGGAAGAGCTAGAAAAAAAAGTCTTGGATCGCCAAAGCCATCCCTTCCCCATCCTCTGGCAGTGACGGTGCTGTGCAGAGAGTGTCTCTGGGTGTTGGGGACGGGAGATCACAGCAATTATGAGGCATTGAACTCACAGTTGTCCTGTTAGAGCAAAAAGGAAAACCAGACGAAACTCAGCTGACACATACCCATGGAGGTAGCATTCAAACTAGCAATAGCCAGAAGTTAATCACCAATTCCAGCAGTTGGAACTTAAGTTGGGATTAAGTGCTTTATGCTCTAAATAAACTTAAAAGACATTCTAGGCCCTAAGGACTGTAACTTAGAGGCAAGTCTTACTGGGCCCAGAGACAGTGGACTGAGTGGAGCATGTGACCTACTCTGACACCAACTAAGGCAGCTAAGGAAGGGCTGACATCACCCCTTCCCTAATTTCAGGCTGCAGAGCTCAGGACTCCAGAAGAGAACTCTTCTTTCCACTTGAAGAGAGGGGAGGGAAGAGTTGGGAAGACTTTTTCTTCTGTCTTGGATACCAGCTTTGCCACAGCAGGACAGGGCACCATTCAGAACCCTGAGATTCCCCTCCAACCTCCCTGTTCTAGGCCCTAGCTCCCAGACATTTCCTGACACACTCTGGGCCAGAAGGAAACCAGCTGCTTTGAAGGAAAGGACCCGGTCTTGAAAGAATCCATTCATAATCTGCTAACTAAAGAGCCCTTGGGCCCTGAATAACCAGCAGCAGTATCAAGGTACTATACCAAGGGCCTTGCATGAGCCTCTGAGAATTGCTGGCTTCAGGTTAGACTCCACACAATACCAGCTGGGTGGCTACAGGACAAAACTTCTTCTGCTTGAGAGAAGAAGAGGTAAAATTAGAGGAGACTTTATCTTGAACCTTAGGTACCAGCACAGCCACAGGTGGATAGAGTACCAAAAAGGCTCTTGGGGTCCCCGATTCCAGGACTTGTTTCTTGGACAGTATCTCTGAACCCGCCCTGGGTCAGAAGGCAGAAGGCAACCCATTGCCCTGAAAAGTGTGTCTCAGGCCAGGCAACATCCCCTCCAAGCTAACTGAAGAGACCCTGGGCCCTAATGGAGTATCAGCGATAGTATGGCAGAACACCCAGCGGTCTGTGGTGGCAGTGGCCATGGAGTGAGGCACTCTGCCTTTGGAAAGGTGAAGAAAGAGTGGGGAAGACTGTGTCTTATTGTATGAATGCCAGCTCAACCACAGTACAATAGAATACCAGGTTGCAGGTAGACTTCTAAGGATTTTAACCCTAGTCTGTGACTCCCAGACAATACCTCTGGACCCACCCCAGGCCTGGAGGAACTCACCGCCCTGAAAGGCAAGACACAGACTTGGCCTGCTTTGCCACCCGATGACTGCAAAGCCCCAGGATCTTAAGTAAACATAAGCAGTAGCCAGAGAGTGGTTATGGCAGGCCTTGGTCAAGACCCAGTGCTGTGCTGGCTTCAAGTCTGACCCCGGACAGTCATAGCAGTGTTAGCCCCTTAGGTACTTGTGTCACTCTACCCCAGTTTTAGTTGGCTCAAAACAGAGAGATCCTCCATTGTTTGAGATAAAGAAAGGGAAGAGAATAAGAGTTTCTGCCTGGAAATCCAAAGAATTCTCCCAGAACTTGTCCAAGAATATCAAGGTGGTAACTCTGCAAGTCTGCAAGAACCACAGAGTTTCTTGGCTTGGGGTATCCCCCAAAGCAGGTACACTTCATAACTCTCAAGTCCTTTTGAATATTGAGAAATCCTTTCCAAGAAGGATGAGTACAAATCAGCCCAGACTGAAGACTAAAATAAAAACCTCTCTTCAATGGCTAGACACTGACAAACATCTACAGGCGTCAATACCATCGAAGAAAACATGATATTACCACATGAACTACATAAGGCACCAGGGACTAATCCTGGAGAAATAGAGATATATGACTTTCAGATAGAGAATTCAAAATAGTTGTTTTTGAGGAAACTCAAAGAAATTCGGATAACACAGAAAAGGAATTCAGAATTCTATCAGATAAATTTAACAAAGAGATTGAAATAATTAAAAAGAATCCAGCCAAAGTTTTGGAACTGAAAAATGTAATTAGCATGCTGGAGAATGCATCAAAGTCTTTTAATAGCAGAATTGATCCAGCAGAAGAAAGAATTAGTGAGCTTAAACACAAGCTATTTGAAAATATATAGTCAGAGGAGACAATTAAAAAAGAATAAAAAACGAGGTCTTAAAACATTCAAAAATATTACAATAATATTAAGCATCTGCTTTGATCACAGTGAAATATAACTAGAAATTAATAACAAGAGGAATTTTAATAGCTGTACAAATACATGAAAATTAAACAACATGCTCTTCAATGACCAGTGAGTCAATAAAGAAGTTAAAGAGAAAACTGAAAAATGTCTTGAAACAAATAATAATGGAAAAACAACATACTATGCTATGGGATACAGCAAAAGCAGTACTCAGAAGGAAGTTTACAGCTATAAGTGTCTGCATCAAAAACAGAAAAAACTTAGAATAAACAATCTAATGATGCATCTTAAATAGCTATGACAAGAAATCATAAAATCAGAGCAAAAATAAATGAAATAGAAATGAAGAAAACAATACAAAAGATCGATGAAATAAAAAGTTGATTTTTTGAAAAGTTAAACACAATTGACAAACCTTCAGCCAAAGAAAAAGAGAGAGAAGACACAAATAAATAAAACTGTATATGAAAAAGTGACATTACAACTGATACTCCAGCAATTAAAAGGATCATTAGAGGATACTGTAAACACCTTTATGATAATATATTGGAAAACCTGAAAGAAGTGGACAAATTTGTAGACACGTACAACCTACTAAGATTGAACCAGGAAGAAGTTCAAAACACATGAACAGACGATAACAAATGATGAGATCAAAGCCATAACAAAAAGTTTCTCAGTAAAGAAAAGGGCAGGACTCAGTGGCTTCACTGCTGAATTCTACCAAACATTTAAAGAAAATTAATACCATTCCCACTCTAACTACTCTGAAAAATAGAGGTGGGGGGAAACTTCCATATTCATTGTGTGAGGTCAGTACTGCCTTGATATCAAAATCATACAGACACATCAAAAAAAAGAAAACTAAAGACCATTATCTCTGATGAATATTGATGCAAACATCTTCAACAAAATACTAGCAAACTGAATTCAGCAATACATTAGAAAGATCATTTGTCATGGCCAAGTCAAATTTATAATCCCTGGGATACAAAGATGGTTCAAAATATGCAAATCAATCAATGTGATACATAATGTCAACAGAATAAATGATAAAAAAACTGTATGATTTTTTCAATTGATGCTGAAAAAACATTTAATAGAATTTAATATCCCTTTATGATAAAAATCCTCAATAAACTGTGTATAGAATGAACATATATCAACATAATAAAAGCCATATGCAACAGAACCACAGCTAGTATTATATTAAATGGGGAAAAAACTGAAAGCCTTTCCTCTAAGATCTGGAACAAAATAAGGGTTTATTTTATTTTTATTTTTTAGAAGGAATCTCTGTCACCCAGGCTGGAGTGCAGTGGCACCAACTCGGCTTACTGCAACCTTTGCCTCCGGGGCTCAAGCAATCCTCACACCTCAGCTTCCCAATAGCTGGGACCACAGGTGCCACCTGGCTAATTTTTTATACTTTTGGTAGAGATGGGGTGATTGTCAGTAGTTATAAGGTTAAGATAATGGGATATAAAATAGAATTTGCAAGCCTCATGATGGTATTTGCAAGCCTCATGTTGCCCAGACTGGTCTTGAACTCCTGAGCTCAAGTGATGCACCTGCTTCTGCCTCCCAAAGTGCTGGGATTATAGGCATCAGCCACTTTGCCCGGCCAGGATGTCCACTTTCACCACTGCTTTTCAAGATAGTACTGGAAGTCCTAGCTAAGTAAATCAGATAAGAGAAAGAAATAAAAGGCATCCATATTGAAAAAGAGGAATTCTGTTGCATTAACAGAATTAAGTGCAAAAAGAATATGATCATTTATATAGATGCAAGAAAGTCATTTGACAATATTCAATATCTTTTTATGAAAAAAACTCTCAACAAATTAAGTACAGAGGGTACATACATCAACACAATAAAATCCAGATATGAAAAATCCATAGCTAATATGATATTGAATGGGAGAAATTTGAAAACTTTCACCCTAAGGTCTGGAGCAAGACAAGGGTGCTTCTTTTCACCACTTCCATTCAAAATAAAAGGTATCCAACTTGGAAAGGAGAAAGTCAAACTGTTCCTGTTTGTAGGTGACATAATCATATACATAGAAAACCATAAAGACTTCACAAAAATATTCAAACTAATAAACAAATTCAGTAAAGTTGTAGGACCACAAAGACAACATATAAAAATCAGTAGCATTTCCATATGCTAGTAGTGAACTAACTGAAAAATAGATTAAGGAAATAATTCTATTTACTATAGCTACACACACAAAAATATACCTAGGAATAAATTTAACCAAGAAGATAAGAGATATCTTTTTTGAAAACTATAAAACATCGATGAAATAAATTGAAGAGGACACAAATAAATGGAAGATATCACATGTCCATGAATTAAAAGAGTTAATATTGTTTAAATGTCCATACTACCCAAAGTGACCTACAGATTCAATGCAATCCCTACGAAAATACAAATGTCAATCTTTTTAGAAATAAAAAAATCTAAAATTTGTATAAAGCCACAAAAGAACTGAACAGAAACCAATGTGACCTACAGATTAAATGCAATCCCTACTAAAATACAAATGTCAATCTTCTCAGAAATTAAAAAAAAATCTAAAATTTGTATAAAGTCATGAAAGAACCAAAATAGCAAAAAAAAAAAAAAAAAAAACCAAACAAACAAACAAACAAACAAAAAAACCAACAACAAAAAACAAACAAACAAAAAAACTTGGGAAAAAAAAAAACAAAAAACTGGAGGCATCACATTACCCAACCTCAAAATATACTACAAAGCTATAGTAACAAAAATACCATGGTATTGCCATAAAAACTGACACATAGACCAATGAAACAGAATTGAAAGCCCAGAAATAAATCCATGTATTTACAGCTGATTGATTTTTGAAAAACTTGCTATTAGCACACATTGAGGAAAGGGCAGTATCTTCAATAAACAGTGCTGAGAAAAGTGGAGGTCCACATGCAGAACAATCAAATATCCCATTCACAATGTATAAAAATAAACTCAAAATGTATTAAAAGATAAATGTAAGACCTAAAGCTATGAAATTACTAGAAGAAAACATGGGGAAAATTCTTCTTGACATTAGAAATGGTAATCACTTTTTGGATATGACTTCAAAAGCACAGGCAACTAAAACAAAAATAGACAGAATGATATCAAATTAAAAAGCGTGTTTTAGCAAAAGAAAAAATCAACAGAGTGAAAAGACAACCTACAGAACAGGAGAAAATATTTACAAATTGTACATCTGCCAAGGGATTAATTCCCAGAATACATAAGAAACACTAAGAATTCAAGAGCAACATTAAAAAAAAAAAAAATTCAACGAGAAAATGAAAAATGGCAAATCACCTCAATAAATGTTTCTCAAAAGAAGACATACATATGGTACGGCAAACAGTTGTATAAAAAAACAGCCAACATCACTAATCATTAGGGAAACACAAATCAAACTCACTATGAGATATTACCTTAGTCCAGTTAGAATGGCTATTATCAAAAAGGCAAAAGGTAAGAAGTGTTGGTGAAGATGTGAAGAAAAAGGAACCTTTACATCCTGTTGTTGGAAATGTAAATTAGTACAATCATTATGAAAAATATTATAAAAGTTCCTTGAAAAATTAAAATAGTACCACCATATGTTCTATCAATGCCACTACTGAGTAAATATCCAAAGGAAATGAAATCAGCATGTGGAAGAGATATCTGCACTTCCATGTTTAATCAAGGACTATTCACAATAGGCAAATATGGAATCAACCTAAGTGTCTATTAATGGATGAGCAGATAAAGAAAATGCAATATATATACATAATGGAATACTATTAATCCATGAAAAATGATGAAATTTTGTCATTTGTGACAATATGGATGAGCCTGGAAGACCTTAAGTGAAACAAGCCATACACAGAAAGAAAAATGTCTTTTTTACCCTTGTGTGGATTCTAAAAAGTTGACCTCAAAGAAGTAGAGAATAGAACAATAATTACCAGAGAGTGGTGAGGGGCACAGAAAGGGAGAAATGGGAATAGACTGATAGACTGCCCAACACATCTAAAGTTACAATTACATAGGAGGAATTAGTTCCAGGTGTCTTATTGCACAATAGGCTGACTATAATTAACAATGTACATCAAATATGTCAAAATAGCTAGAAGAGAGGATTTTGAATGTTTTCACTATAAAGTAATGATAAATGTTTGAGGTGATGGATATCCCAATTATTCTGATATTACACAATGTGTACATGTAAGGAAATGTCACATTATACCCCATAAATATGTACAATTATTATGTCAGGTAAAATTTAAAACATATTTTCACACATATTAAAAATATTTTATAAATACATAAATAAATTTAATTGTGCAATACTTTATAACAAAATGCACATAAACTGAGATAAAATGTATTAAGCTGTTAACAATCTCTAAAAATTATATTATGAATAATTCATATTTTTCTCCTTATATATGTATCTATTTTTCCAAATTATTTACTATTTTTAACCATATAGCAAACATTATTTTTAAAGTGCAATAAGTAAAAAGACTCATTTTCTAAAGGACATAAGAAAATGTTAATTCATATTAAAATGATAACATATCTCTCTTTTTCATGCTGGTGGAATTCCAAGAACACAGATATAGGAATATACTAGTTCTAGAAGGGGAAATAAAGTCAAATTGCTTTGCAGAAGGGTTCTACGTTTCTTTAGTATAGAAAGCTACAATAAAATTATGTGAAATAAGGGAAAAAACCTTCAGATCATTCATATTCCTAGACCAATTTGAAAAGGTTACAAAAGTTATGCACAAAGATTTCTATTGTGCCATTAGCTAAAAATGCAAATAAATTAAGAAGAGATGATAAATAACAGCATGAATATTATTCCTTATTAATGATACTCCTTTTTGTAAGGCACTTTTCAATAATAAAAATATACTAAACCCATATTTTAATATATTTATTTGAAACATTTCTCAGAAAAGTGGATTATTTTATATTTTCATCTTCACTCCAAGTTCTTTACATAAAAAAATAAAAATGTCTGTGTCTCTTGGTCTAGTCTGGGACTCATTGGCAGTGGAATAGAAGGGGCAGTGGCCCTACATTCTCTCCATTCTTAGAGAATCAGACCTACGTCAGGCTGCTGCTGAAAGCAGTGTTGGGCTGGGATCTAGCAGAGAATTATGCCTTATTGCTGGTCTTTTTTATTATGAACCAACAATGAGAAACACAATATTCAACGAGAAATACTTTTAGCGTGGGTATCAACCAGTCTGAGAATGGATGTTAGGCCCGTAGGGAAGCATAGGAAATGAGCAGCTACTAACATTTGAAATCCTTTGCTATCCCATGCAAAGTTGCATTCGGGTACAACCTCTCTCATTTACGTGAAGTGAGGAAAAACGTGGGACATTGTAGTGCTTCCTGCTGGTAGCAGGGAGTGATCATTTCCAATCTGTAGAAAGCTCCTTGGGTTAGTCATTAAACAGTACCGCTTATCTCCACAGAAATTTTCATGGCTCATTGTAAAAAAAAAAAAAAAAATTAAATGAAGACTAAATCAAATGCAAGAAACAGCATCAAAAGAGAAGATCAATAATAAGGACATAGCATCTTTGGACAACACTTTAGACCAAATAGACCTAACAGACAAATACAGAACATTGTACCCAATAGCAGCAGAATACACTTTCTCCTCAAGTGCACATTGAACAGTCTTCACCTGTTTGGTCACACAACAAATCTTAAGAAATTTAAGAAATTGAAATCACATCACATATATTTTTCAAATGAATGGCATGAAAATAGAAATTAATGACAAGGATATCTGAAAAATTAACAAAAGTGGAAATGAAACAATGCACTCTTGAACAGCCAATGGGTAATAGAAATGAAAAGAGAGTTTAGAAATTAGAAACTATCATGAGACTAATGAAAATAAACACACAACATATTAAAACTCCAGGCATGAGGCAAAATTATAACTAAGGGGGAAGTTTACAGTGAAAAGCCTTTTATATTTTTGAAAAACTGAAATAACCAAACTTTACATCTTAAAGAACTAGAAAAGAAACATATGATAAAAATCTTATCATCACTGGTCATTAGAGAAATGCAAATGAAAACCACAATACCATCTCATGCCAGTTAGAACTACGATCATTAAAAAGTCAGGAAACAACAGATGCTGGAGAAGATGTGGAGAAATAGGAACGCTTTTACACTCTTGGTGGGTGTAAAAATTAGTTCAACTATTGTGGAAGACAGTGGTGATTCCTCAAGGATCTAGAACCAGAAATACCATTGGACCGAGCAATCCCATTACTGGGAATATACCCAAAGGATTATAAATCACTCTACTATAAAGACACATCCACACATATGTTTATTGCAGCACTATTCGCAATAGCAAAGACTTGGAATTCCCATCCAAATCCCCATCAGTGATAGACGGGATAAAGAAAATGTGGCACATATACATCATGGAATACTATGCAGCCATTAAAAAGATGAGTTCATGTCCTTTGCAGGGACATGGACAAAGCTGGAAACCATCATTCTCAGAAAATTAGCACAAGAACAGAAAACCAAACCCCGCATGTTCTCACTCATAAGTGGGAGTTGAACGAGGAGAACACATGGACACAGGGAGGGGAATATCACACGCTGTGGCCTGTCGGGGAATAGGGGGCTAGGGGAAGGATAGCGTTAGGAGAAATACCTAATGTAGGTGACGGGTTGATGGGTGCAGCAGTTAGGTGTTCCTTAGAAAAATTAAAAAGCAAGATAGTATTGCTATTTTTGTTGTTGCTGTTATGGTTTTGTTATTGTTAAGTGACAGGTTCTCTTTGAAGAGTTTTAAATACCGTTTTCTCAGTTAATCCCCACATCAGCACTAACACAAAAGTAGAGATGAGAAGATTAAACTTAGAAAGACTATGTACAGTTCCCAAAGCTATAATTCTAAGACTAAAAGCTAGATTTCTAACTCAGTTCATCTGATGTCATAGTGCTCATTCTTTTTTTTTTTTTTTCTTTGAGACAGGGTCTTGCTCTGTCACCCGGGCTGGAGTGCAGTGGTGCAATCTTGCAGAGTCCTCTAATTTTTAACAGCAGTGTTCTATCATGTTACCTGAAATCTCTAATATGAAAGTATAAATATTTCTTGTCAAATGAAAAGAATATGGACTTTCATGCAAAAATCAAATGAATACAGATCTTTTCTGTGTAAAACACTGAGGAGAGTAGTGAAAGATGGAAAGCCAAAGATGAAAAGTGGCAATGTAAAAGAATAATGGGATTCCATATCCAAAGAACTACGAGAACTTTTTCAGCCTGGCAGTTGGTAAATCTTCAAAAGTAACCATGCATCATGCCGCACATCCACTTACAATGTAAATACCCAACATAAATAAATAAATCCCTATCATTATTAAATCACAATGATCAGCATGATTCTAGTAAATCTTAACAATAAAATGAATCAAATACGTGTCTCTGATTAATAAATCTATAATTAAATAATAGAATCCTCCTCTAAAGTACTCTTATATAATATATTTTTATTGAGGGATTTTTCAAATGCTTGAAGATGTGTTTCTCCACAATCCCTCTGGAAAGCATGACAGATTCATACATATGTATCTATTTTTCTCTTTTTCCTTGGCATGACGAGAGAATAAAATTTCTTCTGACTGCATAATTCTTTATTTTAGGATCTGCACTTAAAAAGTACCTACTATACAAGTCTGCATATTTCATTGTATTTAAATTCTTGGAACATCAATTTCTTCATCTGCAAAGCAAGGTTGATATTTCTTATAGCCGCATTGATTCTTTCAGTTATTTAAAAATAGAGTTTGAGGAGCAACTGTGGGAGAGACATTCTTTTCATACTAAGGAAGAAAAGTGAGGTCTCTGCCT
The DNA here is from genome assembly GCF_007565055.1 of Rhinopithecus roxellana. Classification (NCBI taxonomy): domain Eukaryota; kingdom Metazoa; phylum Chordata; class Mammalia; order Primates; family Cercopithecidae; genus Rhinopithecus; species Rhinopithecus roxellana. The sequence goes on along the minus strand of NC_044568.1, from coordinate 37,929,642 downwards.
GCTTGGGATTTATATTTTATTAGGAACAGACAGGCTTTCTTGTTTTTACATTTTTTAAATATCACTTTATAATTTGGTGTTTGATATCCAATGGTAAAAGAGCTATTCACATAATTGAAATATGTTAAAGTGACAAAGAGTGACTGAGTGAACAGGGGACTACTCTAGACCAGGTGACCCAAGAAGAATTCTATAGGGGATATAATTTAAAACAAGATCTTAATGATAACAAGACATTAACCAAGCAGTGTTAGGGAAAATTCCATTCTAGGAGGAAGGAAGAGCTAACAGGTCTTGAGCAAAAACCAGTTAACAAGAGAATAAAGTCTGAAGCCTGGTAAGTGTAGGGCAAAGTACTGAGAAGATACTGGGGAAATATATGCAACATGAAATACATATAATTTTGTTTTGGTCAAGGTAAGGGGTTTATATTTTAGTGTAAATGTTGTGAAAAGCCATTGGATGACTGTTAGCAGAATTCAAAATCTACAATAATTTACTTGCACAAGTCATAGTCATTTTTTATATTTGCTCTCTGATGCTTCTCTTGCACTTTCTGTCTGGGGGTATACGGAGAGGGTGCCTTGAGAACTACATTTTCTAGATGCCCTTGCCAATTGATTTCCAATTAGTTCTGCACAGTGGAAGGCACTGACGGGAGTTTGGAGTGTCAGGCAAGGCAGAAAGCCTGCATAGCTCCTCTCTTCCTCTATGCTGAGTAGAATATCCTTCAGAAGTGACTGCAATCCTTCAATTGCATACAGACCAGCCCCTTTCTCCATTGTCGCATTGATGCCAAATGTCTTCTGCTACTCAACTCGGGTCACTTCACCTTCTCTTTTTGTCCCCACAAGCTGTAAAGATAATAGTGGCTGCCTGTTGGTGTTAATCTCTTGGTTGTCTCATTGATTCATTTTATCCTTTCCACCTTTCTAATTCCTTTGTAGAGAGGATTGAATATTAAATACTCTCTGTTGATCTAGTGTAGATTATCTTTCCTGAATGTTTCATTTCTCATGGTCAAGACAAGTAAGCATGAAGATAGTAAAATCTTATTTTCTTTAGAATCTACGGCATACTTTTAGAGTCTTTGCTCTTAATTTACTATTAACTTGGTGACAGCAGTGTTTACAAATTGTTGGTTTTCTCATTTATTTCCTCAACCAGAATTTTTGGTCTTCAGAAGCATACTTTTAGGTATCTATCTCTGTGTCCCTAGAACCTAACTAAGTGCCATTCAACAATCAGATATTGATAATTGAATGACTTGTCATATTGTGACTCCCAAGAATTTCTAATTATTAGACCAGATGTCTGGTATAGCCATCTACTTTTGAAACTGTTTCTGACAACATGAAGCCCTTGCCAAGTGTCTGTCTACATCAGACAAAGACACAGAAGTTCTCTTCCTCAACCCCAACGGGAAGTCTGATTACTTGCTGTTTTGAACAAAGTCCTGAGTCCAGAGACTCAATTGTTGTGTGTCATTTAACATATTAAACTCCTCCATTCCCCATTGTTGAAAATCACACACCTATTGAATACAAAAATACAAGGAAATACCAAATATTAATACTTCTGTTAATGAATTAAATGTGTCCCTTCGAAATCTGTATGTTGAAGTCCTAAATGCCAGTGGGACGGTATTAGGAGGTGGAGCCATTGGGAGATAATTAGGCTCAGATAAGATGATGAAGGTGAAGCCCCCGTGATGAGATTAGTACTCTTAAAAGAAGATGGAGAAATACCAGAGCTTCCTTTCTCCCATGTGAGGGTCCAGTGAGAACTTGGCCATCCATAAGCCAGGAAGCGGACTCTCACCAAGAACTGAATCTACCAGTATCTTAGTATTGAATGATCCAACATCCAAAACTGTGAGAAATAAATATCTGTTGTTTAAGTGTCCCAATGTATGGTATTTTTTTTTTTTTTTTTTTTTTTTTTGAGACGGAGTCTTGCTCTGTCGCCCGGGCTGGAGTGCAGTGGCCGGATCTCAGCTCACTGCAAGCTCCGCCTCCCGGGTTTATGCCATTCTCCTGCCTCAGCCTCCGGAGTAGCTGGGACTACAGGCGCCCGCCACCTCGCCCGGCTATTTTTTTGTATTTTTAGTAGAGACGGGGTTTCACCGTGTTAGCCAGGATGGTCTCGATCTCCTGACCTCGTGATCCGCCCGTCTCGGCCTCCCAAAGTGCTGGGATTACAGGCTTGAGCCACCGCGCCCGGCCGGTATTTTTATTAGAGCATCCCCAAACTAAGATTCTCTAAAATTTGGTTTGGACACAGCGCTATACCTTAAAATGTTTTGGTTAAGCTTAAATGGTTGGAAAGAATATCACAATGATCAACAGTGCAGATAGATCTGAACTGGCAATGCAATGCAAGAAGAGGTAGGTGCATCTACGGTTCATGGAGAGTGTTTTAAGCATTTGTGATGGTAATAACACTAATTTTAACATTTGCTACCACTTGGGAAAATATTTTATGCTAAAGATAATGTTAATAGTTATGTGTCTATTAGATATTCAGCCCACCATGTTTTATAAACTTGCTAGTTTCATGAGAGAATTATTGAAAGTTAACTATAATAGAAAATTGTTTTACAGCAAGTTATAGATGGTTTAGAGAGACTTATTTCCAATATGTTTTGGCTTTCGTTTTTTGGATACTTTCTATAGTTTATAGATCAAACTTGGATCTAGTTTATCCAAACATTATTTCAAGCTGTGTATAAATATTTGATATCAATATTCTAAAACAACATAGATGGTGCTTGTATAAGTTTTTAAAAGAAATTTTGGTTTATAAAACAAGCTCAAGTGCAGATTTTTCCTCCTGAAATAGAGATAATGTCTTCTTGAAGACAGAACTCAATTGAGAGAGAGAGAGACAGAGAAAAAGAGGCAGAGAGAGACAGAGGTGGGGAGAAAGGGAGATAATATATTCATCATTTTATTATGGTTAATATTACATTAGATTTAACCAATATATATTTATAATTATTAATATGCAATATGACTGATAGAGTCAATGCGAGCAAAATAAATCCATGAGCATATTTTGATAGAGGATAGCCTGAGGGAAACATGCTTATACTTGTAGGATTGGTTCATAGATACTGCAAAATGAGACTATATTTAACCAATTTAGTAATGATTTCTCTCTTTTTGTCTTTGTCTTTCTCTGCTTCTGTGTTTGTCCCTTTCTAGTCTTCCAAAACTTCTTCTGCAATACTTGTTTTACCTGAAAAGTAAACATAGACTATTAACTTCAACAATTATAGTTCCTCAACTCCTCCAACATAGTTAAGGCTTTTCCAAATTACAGATCAAGACATACTCTCTAATTAAATACTAATTGACTTTGACAGCTGCAAGTCAGCAAACACAGATGCCTCAAACTTGTGACTTACTATATTCAACAAAACGGTGATCGCCACCTTTTAAACGCATTAGTCACAGAGCATTTTCCGTTTAATTGAGAAATATCAAGTCAACAGGAAGTGCTTGTATGAAAACACCAGCATAGATTTTAAAACTTCTCAAGGAGACGAACACTCAAGCCATTAAAGACAAAATGCCCTATCAAAGTGAATGACAATAATAGCTTGGTACATCCATTAGTACATTAATACTATATGAAGCCATTACATTGTTTCCATATATCTATTAATACTCTGTTTCCATATATCTATTAATATAATTAGTGATAATATGGAAAACATTAAATATTTTGAAACTTGCAAAAAGAAAATTTAAGAAGAGCGTTTTTGAGAATTAGCGTGGTATTTTCTCCACCTCTTCTTGTCCAATGGCAATAACAAGACATTGGCCAGGGACTACCATCCCAAAGATGCATATAACTATTATTTGCACAATCAATCAAATATCCTGAAAGTTGAGCTGATAAACATATTGTCCAAGATTAGGGTTGTAGTTTTAGGATTAATGTTTGGGTTGGGTTTCCTTATCATCTTAATAATTTATTTTCATTGTAACTTGAAACTCCTTGAACTCCCATTTCTTATAAAATAAAGCAGATGATAACATCTGTCTCACTGAGTAATTATTACAATTCAAAACGTCAATTTAGAGTTTAGCTCATTGCCTAGAATGTTGGAAGCTCCTTCTATATCAACTTTTTGTAGTATTATTACCTTTTAAAGTTCACACAATGATTTCCAATGGAGTAGACTTACATTTCCATTTTGTAGAAAAGGAGAACTGAATTTGGCCCATGGATACACAGTCCATAGGTATTTGGGGCTAGATTTTAAAAAGGGTCATTATCTGGTAGTTCACATATTGTCATAGTTAGCTACTTAGCACAGTACCTGACAAAATGAACTTATAGCAACTTCAAAAACAGTAAAATAGCATCAATATTTTTATTGCTTCAACGTGTGTCTTTTTCTCTCTTTTGACTCCTGCCTTTTATAACAGTGTGTTAGATCATGCGGGAAGGCAAAAGAAGAGTACAAAGGAGATGGAGATCCAGCAGACAAGGTATTTATACCAAGTGGCTGAGATCTGACAACAGTTTAATCTCTGATTTCAGTTTTATCAGAGATGTTAAAGCTGAAGAAGCTGTGCTGGATGTCAGATCAGTGAGGCGGATCTGTTGCTCTAAACCTGGCTTATGATCATTTGCCTCATTGGTGGTTTGGTTTCCTAAAGTGGAAAAATGTAGGGCTTTCCCTCTGTGCTTGATTTTGGCCCTTGTTCTTGACTTTGACCCAGTACTTACCACACTTCAGTTCTTCAAATTGTTTCACTCTGACACTAAGAGAGTTGAAGGGCAAAGTGAGATTCAAGAACTGTCAAAGTTAGTCCAACATAAAAGGGCATTTTGGATTCTACTCCTCTAGTATTAGCCCACAACAGGTGTCCAATTTTGATTTTTCTACATCCTACTCCAGAGCCAGTGCACAAAAGTCAGACTTCTGTCTTCATTTTTACATGTTACTTGGTTTGACGACGAATGTCTTGCAGCATTGCACTCAATCAGAAATTGTTTATTTTTCTACACCCCTGCCAAAGGAAAACAAACAAACAAACAAAATAACCCTGAAGCACATCTGTATGTTTTTCTTTCCAAATTTGGAGAAGTTGAAAATAAATTAGAAAGGAAACATAACTGGTTGTAGCAGATGGTGATATTCCATTTTATTAGATGCATTTTTGCTCTTTTTCAGAACTAGGTAGATAATGTAATTCAGCAGGCAGTCTTAGGTAATTCAAAGAGTCAATATAGTCAAATCAACTCCTCAGCAAATCAATGTGTGACAACTGCTCTTTACTTATAAATTGTCCCCACACTTCATAAGGTACATCTTTGGCATAAAGCAAAAGGGAGTTTTGTGACGTAGTTACATAACAATGTAGCTTCCAGGTATTTTCTTTTCGTAACTGCAATTTAAATGTATGACTAGAAGCTGGCATTTTCTAGTTGTAAAGAGGCTGTCTGGTGTCTTTCTGGCTTAGATATGTGAATCTGACCCCTGCTCCCCGCCACTCTTGTTCAGAATCCTTATTCTTTCGTATGTCACCCTCTGAGGTAGCATGAGAAGAAAGTTCAGAGGAAAGGTCATATTCTGGGCGGACAGCTTGCATCTGTCTGAAAGGGAACTTCATTTGTTTCCACTTTATGCTATTTTATTTGAACAGGGGTGTTTAAGTGATATTTGCTTGCTTCTTGCTCTACTAGTGAGAAAAATTACAGACTGTAAACAGGTCAGTGGAAGCTCTCAAAGATTTTCTTCCTAAGAAATAGTTCCAAATTCTTTTATTTGAAAATAGTTCTCAAATTTTATTTTTCTTGATAAATAACAAGACTTTTTTTTTTCTGTTGTGAACCATACCTTATTGATGAAATTACTAAATCAGTATTTCAATGGGATTTTTAAATAAATTTATGAATACCAATAAGACCAACTAACATGTTAGAAAATGGTAATTTAATACCAAGTATTAAAGCAGACAAACTGAAATATAAATACTAATATATCATTGCTGATAGTACATCTTTACACAACCTTTCCAGAGAGCATTTGAGGAGTATTTGCCAAGTTTTAAGAGCACACAGCATTTATAGTAGCAATACTGTGGAAACATGTTTATTTTATAAACATATTTTTTCATCTGTGACACTAAATGTATATGAATATTTATTGTGGCATTGTAATTTTATCTATAGATGAACATTTAGATTGTTTTTAAGTTTTCTACTATTTAAACAAAATATAGCACATTAAACAATAGTGTACTAAATGGCCTATAAAAATAATATATATCTAGATGCACTGACAAATAAAGATGATTTCATACTTACAAAACCTAAAAAAGATAAAATTGTATAGGAGGATGTCTTAAAAAGCACCCTGTTAAATTAAATTATTTGGGCTAAGTGTCTGCTTCCATTTACTAGTTATCTGATCATGTACAACTCATCCAATGTCTTTGAACCTCAGATTCTTCCTCTGTTTGTGTAACTCAGAATAATTACAGTAGGTAGGTTTTATATAACTTAGAAGATTTAACAGTGAAAAGTAGGGTGAGAATGTGAAGGGGAATTTTCTTTCTTCTTATATAATAATTAAAATGCTAAAATTAAATATTTCTGAATTGCAAGATTATGTTTATAATATTCAAAACAAAATTTACAAAAGGTACATTACACAACAAACAATTATTATACAGTGATATCTTATTGATTGATTAATTAATATATAAACTATATTTCTAATAGTTTGAAACACTATATATACTCCACATTCCAAGCACTGTGTTTGATGCTGAGGATACTAACTATAATGCTCTCACCAGATCCTTCTTTTTGTAATTAAGAGCTTCTTGTTTGCTGGGCACAGTGGCTCACACCTGTCATCCCAGAAATTTGGGAGGCCAAGGTGGGCGGATCACTTGAGGTCAGGAGTTCGAGAGCAGTCTGGCCAACATGGTAAAACTCCATCTCCACTAAAAATACACAAATTAGCCAGGTGTGGTTGCAGGCACCTATAATCCCAGCCTGGGTGACAGAGCAAGACTTTGTCTCGAAAGAAAAGACAAAGGAGCTGATTGCATTTTTGTTAAATATACTGGATTCCCATCCCATTTGATGAATGTGACAAAACTAGTACAAACTTCTTTCATGGATTTAAAACAATCCATTAAAATTACAGATTTCAAATGTCAACAAATGTGAAAATTTAAAGAAGGGCATTAGACATTGTGAATTTTAAACAATGACAACAATACCAACAATACTAATGATGATACAGTGTTTGTGACTAAGAAACTTTTCAATAAATATTAGCTGAGTAACTTAACTCATTTAGCCTTTACAATAATAACTTAGGAGCAGCTGTTGCTATTCTCATTTGATGCATATGAAATCTGGGGTGAGGAGCTATTAAGTCACACAAATATAAGTAGCCACATACGGAGATACTGAATTCAGGTATTCTCTACTTCAACTGCTATATTGTAGAGCCTCACAGCAGTTTCCTTACCCTAATTATTTAAATGACTGTACATATTATTTCAGAAAGAATTATATTTGTACATAGACCCATATGTTAGAACATTTTATTCCCAAGGAAGTATCATAACATAACTTTGATTTCAATTTGACCTATAAACCAATACTAAAATCATATTCATGTAACCAACTATAAGAATATTAATAATATAGTCTAGCATCAACAACAAATTACACTTGCTAGAATACGAAAATATCAAAAAAAGAAAAAACCATTATCCAGTTGGAAGTTTATAGCAGTAATTGAAAGCAACCTAATTTTAATTATATTGAAAGATTTTCATCTGCAACAAGTGTCTGAAGACAATAAATCAGATTATTCAGAAGCCTCAATGAAAAGGACGTGTTCCTTAACTACTAGGAAGGAAAAACAGTAAAAACAGCATAGATTAGGAGGCACATTTTCCAGAACCTATATTTTACAGGCAGTTGGGTTTATAAATTACAAGAAATATCAGTAGAACAGAGCCTTCATTAATAGAAGTGGAATATATAGATGATGATTCTATTTATTTATTAATTTATTAATCCATTTACTCATTCATGATTCATCTACTTATTCAGAAGGCATTTAACACGTAATTGGTGCCTGGTTGGCACTGGGCTAATTGCTGCAGAAAGAACCGGAAATAAAATTCATTCACAGTTACACCATCATTAGACTGCAATCTCCCCAAGAAGGACTTTTGGATTTTGTATTTGTGTCAATGAGTTTGAGTCTATTGGGCATGGTCTTGATATAAAAAGATGGCACACTCAAATTATATAACATGAGAAGAACATAAGAAGAGGCTATTTTTAAAGGCTCCAAGTAGCATTAAAAAAATAATAATAAGGGATGGTACCATGCTTTAGAGCATGTAATATTGGAAAGATACTATCCCCTCTAGGCTTGACGGAACAGAAAGAAGGAAAAATTATCAGAATGCTGAGAGAAGCAGATTGGAGAGGGTCATTCAAGTTATGGCCATCAGCAGAAGGAAATAGCAAAATTAAGGTATTACAGCAGAAAATCATCTGGGGAATAAATTAAAAACTCCACTCTCCTATTACCTTCCATTTTCATACGGAACTTGTTCCCACAGCTCGCATTGATCTAACTCAACCACAATTTAGAGCATGGGAGAACCCAGTGATGCAGTACACTGAAGTTAGCCTTCAGGGGCATACAACAAGGAAAAGATGACTGAAGACTGTTTCTGGAATTGGAGGGCTGAATGGATGAGATCCAACACATGGAGCAAGACATGTAAATACATAAAATTTAACAGTCCTTACATGCATTCAGGAAGACAAGAATTCCCACCCCCACCCCGATCATCCACACTTGATTTTCAGGGATACACATAACAAGCTAGAGTAATACAAATGAAAAAAAAAAAAAAGTGTTGTTCTTATCTTTGAGTTGTATTATTAATGACTTTTTCAGCACAACTGTGATTATGACCCCTGATTAGAAAGATCTAGATTTGGTTTGTTGAAGTTTCAACAAATATCTTATTAATTCTTTCTTTTTTTTTTGATCAAATACTTGAAAAAACTCTTATTTTAAGTTCAGGGGTACATGTGCAGGTTTGTTACATAAGTAAACGTGTGTCATGGGGGTTTGTTGTACAGATTATTTAATCATCCAGGTATTAAGCCTAGTACTGATTTGTTATTTTTCCTGATTCACTCCCTTCTCCCAACCTCATGCTCTGATAGGCCACAGCATGTGTTGTTCCCCTCTAAGTGTCCATGTGTCCTCACCTTTGAGCTCCCACTTGTTAGTGAGAACCTGCAGTATTTGCTTTTCTGTTCCAGGGTTAGTTTGTTAAGGATAATGGCTGTAACTCCCCACATATCCCTGAGAAGGACATGATCTCATTCTTTTTTATGGCTGCTTAGTATTCCTTGGTGTATATGTACCACATTTTCTTTATCTAGTCTATCACTGATGGGCATTAGAAGAATAATCAATTCTTTATTAACACATTCTGCCCATTCGACCAGTATTGCACTTAATGGAACTAAGATGAATAGAAAAAAATAGAAGAAAAATTGTTCTGATGTGGAAAGAGGAGGACTAAAATCTTATTTCAAAGAGATGTAGTTCTGTTCACAATCAATCATTGATGGAGGCCATGGAGAGTGGCTCAAAATATATGTCAGATTTCCCATGTCCTCGGAGAACATAAGAATCAGTTGAATATTAGAAGGACAATTCCCATCCTCTTTGCTTCTCAAGACATATCTCGAATCTATGTTAAAAAACAGCATGCTATGTTCTTCTGCACTCTCATGTTTATCAGTATGTATGTGTGTGTACATAAATGTGTACATACATGTGATTACTAAACATGACATTTGGCCTTCCACTAGCAATAGCATAATGCTGGTATTACATCTAAAATAGTTGTTATAATGTCAAAATAACCCAGTCAGAAGGTATTTTTAAAATATTGTGAGATAAAATGGGTACAGCACTTTATTGGGGACTGGTATATATCAATTATTTATTAAATACTAGATTCTAAATGTAATTTTTTAAAAATGAACTATAGCTAGCTCATACTATCTGTGAGTTCCACATCCATTGGATCAACCAAATGCAGACCAAAAACATTAAAATAAAAAACAATAAAAATAGCTATAACAATAAAAATAATACAAAGAAAAACAAAGTATAAGAACTAATTACAAAGCATTTACATTCCATTAGGCATTTATAAATAATTTAGGGATGATTTAAAGTACTCAGGAAGATATGTATATATGATATACAAATAATATGCCATTTTATATAAGGGACTTGAGGATCCATAGGTTTTGATATCTGCAGGAGTCTTGGATCCAATCTCTCGTGAATACACAGGGGCAACTGTACTTTTTCTCAACTTCCTCATATAAACACCTCTCATCAAGCTTCATGCATTATAAAGCCTTCTAAGCCCTAACATTACAATTAACAACAGATGCCACGGCTATCTGTGAGTGTCTTTCACAGATATATTTGTGAGATTAGAAAGCACATTCATCTCGTTTAAAGAGCAAAAATTCTGCTTTAAAAAAAGGACAATTACGCATGGCAATCAAATACATTAAGGCTATGCTGGTTAACCACTTGAAAAGGAGAAGGGGCTCCATCCAGGTTGCATAGAACACATAAACCCCATGACACATAAATGGTGACAGAGTCCAATATGGACATATGAAATGTCATTAAGACATTATCTTTTATTGAAACAGATTCGAATTTAAATCCAACTTCATCCATCATTTGTATATAATCTTAGGCAAGTAACTTAGCATTTCTGAGTTTGCTTGCTAATCTAAAACGTATGTATTTTTTGTATCCCATCTTGTGGAAATCTTAAGAGGTTTAGCAATATTTTGCTAGTGTCTCTACTCTTTCTTACACAGATAATTATATAATCATCAATATCATTTTCTGCTTTATTGTACTAGTTAACTACATAATAAAATATTAATATTATTTACGGACCAAGCACAGTACAAGATATACTGGACTTCATTAGTATATTGAAGTTTCATATTGCTTTCTCTTCTGTAATGTGCTTACATGTCAGGACTGCATAAGGTAATTGCACACACCTGAAGCCAAAATTTAAAGTAAGGTTATGTTTATTGCAGCACTATTTACAACAGCAAAGACTTGGCACCAGCCAAAATACCCACCAGTGATAGATTGCATAAAGAAAATGTGGCACATATCCACCATGGAATACTATCCAGCCATAAAAAAAAGAATGAGTTTATGTCCTTTTGCCGAGACATGGATGAAACTGGAAATCATTATCTTCAGCAAACTAACATAGGAACAGAAAAATAAACACCGCACATTCTCACTCATAAGTAGGAGTTGAACAATGAGAACACATGGACACAGGGAGGGGAACATCACACACCGGATTTGTTGCAGGGTTCGGGGGGAAAGGGGAGGGAGAGCGTTAGGACAAATACCTAACGCATGTGGGGCTTAAAACCTAGATGATGAGGCCAGGCGCAGTGGCTCATGCCTGTAATCCCAGCACTTTGGGAGGCTGAGGCGGGTGAATCCTGAGGTCAGGAGATCTAGACCATCCTGGCCAACATGGTGAAACTCCGTCTCTACTAAAAATACAAAAATTAGCTGGAAGTGGTGGCACATGCCTGTAATCCCAGCTACTCGCGAGGCTGAGGCAGGAGAACCACTCGAACCAGGGAGTCAGAGGTTGCAGTGAGCCAAGATAGTGCCACTGCACTCCAGCCTGGCGACAGAGTGAGACTCCATCTCAAAAAAAAAAACCAAAACCCTAGATGAGGGGTTGATAGGTGGAGCAAACCACCATGGCACATGTATACCTATGGAACAAACCTGCAGGTTTAGCACATGTATTCCAGAACTTAAAGTACAATAAAATAAAATAAGAAAGATAAAATAAGGTTATCTGATGTGATTTGCAGTGTTATAATAACTTGACCTCATTGTTCTGCCTAACCAAGTGTGCTTGATTCATCATACAGAACGCATCACAGATACCAGTCTCTACTAGACCCAAGCATTGATTGCAGGTCTAGTGTCTAGTAAACGACACCATACCATTCCAAGTTTACATTGGATCATGATGTAGGTCAAGAAAATCCAACTTTCTCGTTCTCTGTCTCATTGTTTCTGCTTTACTAAGAGAGGTTTTACCTCACTCATTGCACCTGCTTTCTCACAACCCTTTTTAAATATATGTATTAATAACACCAATTGATGCAATCCGGTTTCATCCAATAAAACAATCTTCCTAATGACTATCTAGTCATGCTGATTACTCAAGCTCCAGTTCCCACAAGTTGATGTGAATGGTCAGATGGAATCTGCACACACAGTAGGGTGTGCCACAGAGAGGGACGCGTAACATAGATAATCCTCCACATTTTTCTTTAAAAGAAAGAAAACAACTGTATTGTTGAATAAGTGGTTAACTAGAATATGCTGTGCATCACAGCAATCTACTGAAAGACTGCCTAGACTGAAAGAAATCCCACCCTTTTATGTACCCAAGCAGACACAATTCATTGCTTACTTGTTCTCAAGGTAAACAATACCTAGTCTTCAAACAAGAGCTTGACAGCACTGATTGTTACATACAGTTCATCCTAAATTCACTTAGTAATTGGGGTGACTGTCTGTGTTAACTAATTGGCTTTACCCAAAGAAAAAATAAACTTCCCATATAAGAGAAAATTTTACAACTGGGAGTGAAGGGACCACTAAAGTTAGATTCCTACTCTACCACAGAAATTAGGAGATAAAACACTATCTTTCTTGATGATTACATTTTTTATTACAGTTTAAGTTCTAGAGTACATGTGCACAACGTGCAGTTTTGCTACATATGTATACATGTGCCATGTTGGTGTGCTGCACCCATTAAATTGACACTTACATTAGGTATATCTCCTAATGCTATCCCTCCCCACTCCCACCACCCTACAAAGGCCCTGGTATGTGATGTTCCCCTTCCTGTGTTCAAGGGTTCTCATTGTTCAATTCCCACCTATGAGTGAGAACATGTGGTGTTTGGTTTTCTGTTCTTGAGATAGTTTGCTGAGAATAATGGTTTCCAGCTTCATCCATGTCCCTACAAAGGACACGAACTCATCCTTTTTATGGCTGCATAGTATTCCATGGTGTATATGTGTCACATTTTCTTTTTTTTTTTTTTTTTTATTATACTTTAAGTTCTAGGGTACATGTGCACAACGTGCAGGTTTGTTACATATGTATACTTGTGCCATGTCGGTGTGCTGCACCCATCAACTCATCAACACCCATCAACTCGTCATTTACATCAGGTATAACTCCCAGTGCAATCCCTCACCACTCCCCCCTCCCCATAATAGGCCCCAATGTGTGATGTTCCCCTTCCCGAGTCCAAGTGATCTCATTGTTCAGTTCCCACCTGTGAGTGAGAACATGTGGTGTTTGGTTTTCTGTTCTTGCAATAGTTTGCTGAGAATGATGGTTTCCAGCTGCATCCATGTCCCTACAAAGGACACAAACTCATCATTTTTTATGGCTACATAGTATTCCATGGTGTATGTGTGCCACATTTTCTTAATCCAGTCTGTCACTGATGGCCATTTGGGTTGATTCCAAGTCTTTGCTATTGTGAATAGTGCTGCAATGAACATATATGTGCATGTGTCTTTATAGCAGCATGATTTATAATCCTTTGGGTATATACCCAGTAATGGGATGGCTGGGTCATGTGGTGCTTCTAGTTCTAGATCCTTGAGGAATTGCGATACTGTTTTCCATAATGGTTGAACTAGTTTACAGTCCCACCAACAGTGTAAAAGTGTTCCTATTTCTCCACATCCTCTCCAGCACCTGTTGTTTCCTGGCTTTTTAATGTTTGCCATTCTAACTGTTGTGAGATGGTATTTCATTGTGGTTTTGATTTGCATTTCTCTGATGGTGAGTGATGATGAGCATTTTTTCATGTGTCTGTTGGCTGCATAAATGTCTTCTTTTGAGAAGTGTCTGTTCATATCCTTCACTCACTTTTTGATGGGGTTGTTTGTTTTTTTCTTGTAAATTTGTTTGAGTTATTTGTAGGGTCTGGATATTAGCCCTTTGCCAGATGAGTAGATTGTAAAAAGTTTCTCCCATTCTATAGGCTACCTGTTCACTCTGATGGTAGTTTCTTTTGCTGTGCAGAAGCTCTTTAGTTTAATTAGATCCCATTTGTCAATTTTGGCTTTTGTTGCCATTGCTTTTGGCGTTTTAAACATGAAGTCCTTGCCCATGCCTATGTCCTGAATGGTATTGCTTAGGTTTTCTTCTAGGGTTTTTACGGTATTAGGTCTAACATTTAAGTCTCTAATCCATCTTGAATTAATTTTTGTATAAGGTGTAAGGAAGGGATCCAGTTTCAGTTTTCTACATATGGCTAACCAGTTTTCCCAGCACCATTTCTTATATAGGGAATCCTTTCCCCATTTCATGTCTTTGTCAGGTTTGTCAAAGATCAGATGGTTGTAGATGTCTGGTATTTTCTGAGGGCTCTGTTCTGTTCCATTGGTCTATATCTCTGTTTTGGTACCAGTACCATGCTGTTTTGGTTACTGTAGCCTTGTAGTATAGTTTGAAGTCAGGTAGCATGATGCCTCCAACTTATATTTTATAAAATGCTTTCCAGATCCTTGAGAAAGATATTCCTAGATCATAAAGCTGCAAGAGGTGTGTTTATCTTTAAAAAGATTTATGTACATTTCAAAGAGACAAAGAAGAAACTTACACATTTTCTAAAGCAAATACTCATAAGAAAAGTGGGGCAGGGAGTATCTTCCTTTAATTTCAACCAAGAAAATTATGTATTTTTAAATAAATTTGTATTTGTCCTTCTAATACACATATGCATGCACACAATTATAATTTTTATTCTGAATATACACATTCATGCACATATAATACACACATGTATACACATAATTATTATTTCTATACTGGATAATTTGAAAGTTGCATACATCTGTGATATATTTACTAATATGTTTAATTTTAGAATTTATATAAAGTGGTGTCAGAATTGGTACTTTCTTATTCCCTTTGAGTTGCTATAACAACTTGCCATAGACTGGGTAATTTATAAATAACAGGAATTTATTTATCACGGTTCCAGAGGCTGGGAAGTCCAAGATCCAGGTGCTGGCATATTCTGCATCTGGTGAAAGCTCTGTCTTTGCTGCATAAATGGTGCCTCTTGAGGCATTTTCACATAGTGGAAGGACAAGCGGGTGATAGGGATAAATGCTGTGTCCTCACTTAGCAAAAGATGTGAGTGTAAGATCTAGGGAGCTCTCTGAAGTCTCTTCTATAAGGGCATTAATTCCACTTGTGACAGCAGAGTGTTCATGACTTACAGACTTCCCTAAGGACCCCACCTCTTAATATTGCCACAATGGAGATTAAGTTTCAACATGAATTTTGGAGGTACACAAACATTTAAACCATGGCAGTAACCCATACCACCGTGAAAAGCAAACCCATGAAGTAGAGTTCAGTATTTGTTTACATTTCTGTAAATATTATGTTCAAAAGTTACTTTTTGTCTTTCTCTCTTCAACAAGGTTGTTTGTCATTCAATTGAAACGTGATTTGATTCTTTTATAATGGATTTAGGGTGTTTACCCAGTGTAATTACTTTTTTCAAAAAACTGTTATTGTTGAATGTGAAAAACATTAATGTGCTTCCAAAAGTTATATTCAGAGAAGTATCATTCACTTTTCCACAGTTCATATATTTTTGTATTGTTGGATGTTATCTTTAGAGTAAATTTCTTCCATATTTAATAAACTTATAAAGCATATTAGCTGTATAGAGTAAAACCAGGTCCCTTGCAGAATCTCATAGTATATTCCTCCAATACATTTTATCATTTTCAGAATTTTCAACTGCATAAACTATCCTGAAAAGTTGCCTAAGTGGAAGAACCATCAAGACCTTGTAATTTTGACGTTTGCAGAAAGATGTGTGGGGGAACAAGAGGTTCATGGTGGGTGACCTCCCAGTATCTTCTGTAGAAACTGTGTGACTCTTCCTGTGGCTTGATTAGGTCCTTCTCCTTTGTTCTACTTCTTCCATCAAAGCACTTAATATTTTGCATTATAATCATTAATTTTCTTATTGGTGTCTCTTTCCTTAAGGGAAGAAACTACATCTTACTAAACTACTATAAGAGCCTGATGTTTTCTGGATGCATGGGGACACAGGCATGAATGGATGTAGGTGAGCAAACATAAGGACATGGTGAAAAGTTGAGGAAAGGCAATCTGTACATTAATCATCTGGGTTTTATTATCTCTCATTCCAGATGCTTAGTACAAAGTGGTACTAGTTAAAATGCAAATTATTACCCCCTTCTCTTTCAGGGATTTAGGGATAGAGAATTATACTCTCCTTATTACCCATTAGTCCAAGAGAATTTGAAGCAAGTACTGCAGAAACCATATGTAGAAGATTGATTTTGGCCTAGATAAGTGGATTTTCCTTGCTTTAAACTACACATTATAAAAAGAAAAGGAAAATCTGGAGAGTAAACACAAGACTTACGGATGTTGTTCTTGTGGAATGATACTATGGGTATCATCAGTGTGATTATTACTACCTGAAAGAACAGGTCCAAACAATTTTCCATTTACTGCATTAAGAAAAGGGACTGGGCATGGTGGCTCACACCTATAATCCCAGCACTTTGGGAGATCGAGGTGGGCAGATCAACTGGTCTCAAGACCAGCCTGGCCCACATAGCGAAACCCTGTCTCTATTAAAAATACAAAAATTAGCTGGGCATGGTAGCGTGCACCTGTAGTCCCAGCTACCTGGGAGGCTGAAGCAGGAGAATTGCTTGAACCCGGGACGTGGAGGTTGCGGTGAGCTGAGATCACACCACTGCACTCCAGTCTGGGCGACAGAGCAAGAAAAAAAAAGAAAAGAAAAGAAAAGAAAAGAAAAGAAAAGAAAAGAAAAGAAAAGAAAAGGAAGGGAAGGGAAGGGAAGGGAAGGGAAAGGGAAAGGGAAAGGGAAAGGGAAAGGGAAAGGGAAAGGGAAAGGGAAAGGGAAAGGGAAAAGAAGAGAAGAGAGAAGAGGAGAGGAGAGGAGAAAAGAAGAGGAGAGAGAAGAGAAGAGAAGAGAAAAAAGAAAGACATGCATGATAAGTTCCATATGCTTAAGAATATAAAATATGCAGACTACACATTTAGCAGGCAGTGTTAACCTTATGTAAAATATGGGTAACTATAGAAAGACACTATTATGGTGGAGATTTTTATCAAATGACCCTATATAATCTCAATGGTTTTTACTATGGAACATTGTAAGGGAAAGATATTTGCCCTGTTTCCCCAACTTTAATGAATTAACTCTTCTCCATGCATATATATAATATTATATATAATATATATTATAAAATAATTATATAATATAAAATATTATATTATTTTATATTTTATATTTATTATCACCTGATTCCCTGGTTGCAGCTGTAAATGAGTGATTTGGCTTGAATCAACACAGTAACCTCTCTTTCCACAACTATTAGTTTAAACATTACTACTCATCACAGTCATTTCAAAGTACTCAATCTAGTAAATTGTGCAATGGCAGTTTTCGTGACTCACTTAAACCTGATACTACTTTTGTTATCTTTCAAAATGCATGAGTAAGTCCTGCTTGAGAATAAAGTCTGCACAGAAGAAAGCAGCATCAAGAAACAGATGGAGATGCAGAACTCTGAAAATGTTATAAGAGAACCAGCATCCAGTTATGTCAGCAGTGAACTGTTTCTTAGCTGTTGTGTTGTATAAGCCAATAAGTCTCTCACCCTCTCTTCCTTTCTATATTATTCCTCCATAACTTTATGGGATTAGTAAATAACCTTATCTGAATTCATTAGAGAAGAACATCTAACTTAAACTGTCTTAAATAAAATGGGTCAAAACAAATATCTAAGAGTTGTTTTGCTAGTTTCCTCTTTTCTTTATCACTCTGTCTTCTTCCCTTAGATTTTGCACTTATTGTGACTTATTGTGAAAATACATACATTCACATATGCATAATAAAAGTGAGATGAAAGGAATAAAATAAATTTAATGTTGGTTAGTACTTGGTTTATGAAAAGGAGAAAGTAATCATGAGAATACTAGTCTGAAGGACAAGAGACACAGGTTCTAATCCTACCTCTGCCTTTAATTTGTCTTGTGGTATTTAGTGAAAATAAAATGCATTAGTCAAATAAATAGAAAACAAACCAAGTATTGGTTTTAAATTAAATTCTTGAATTTCTAAGAAGTACGCAAAAATAGCAATGAGAGATTTTAGTCTATTTTAAAACATAAATTTCAAATATCTCTTAAAAATCATAGATGTAATGGGGAAATTCCTGTCCAAACCAAAGCATCCTCCTATTTTTCTTAATATGCATAGTCTTATTTGAACTCAGCCTGGTAACTTTTGTTTACTCGTGGAAACAAAAAGGGTTATGACTTGTGAGCTATATATGCCTTTGATTAATAATAAATTTGTAGTCAATTATTATTTAATAAACTCCATGGGTTTGGAAGACCACAGCCAGATGGTCCTGTGGTTCCTGACCTTTATTTCCCCAACAAGACCCTTTTTATTATTTTCTTCCCCCTTTTGAAATATTTCAAAATATCCTAGGAAAGAGTATGTGCTCTGGTGACATACTGATTGGGGTTTTGCTTCTATACTTAGAATTAACCAGTTGGGTGTTTCTCTGAATTTTAGTTTTATCACCTTTAAAATGGATTGCATGTACCTCCAGCACAGAATTACTATTAAGTACGAATCAGAATTTTGTTTGTCATGTTGTTAATGTTTTATAAACATTAGTTTTCTATTCAGACCACATTTTTAAAATCAGGTTTCTACCTTAACTATAATGTATTACAAATAATGTAAGACCACAGGTAGTCTATAGGATTAGAAAGATAATTCTGCGTTATTAAAAATGGGTTAATAAAATCTTAGATTTCGTAATGTAGCACTAATAAAATATGAAATGTATATTATGAATTCTCTATAAGTCACATATTTTACAAAATAAGTATACTGAAAAAAAATCATGGATTCAGTAATATAAATACTCAATTGCCACAAAATGTCTGGAATAGAAAAAATTTTTTTTTTTTTAGACAGAGTTTCACTCTTATCACCCATGCTGGAGTGCAATGGCACAATCTCGGCTCACTGCAACTTCCACCTTCCGGGTTCAAGCGATTCTTCCACCTCAACCTTCCGAGTAGCTAGGATTACAGGTGTGTGCCACCACACTCAGCTACATTTTTGTATTTTTAGTAGAGATGGGATTTCACCATGTTGGCCAGGCTGGTCTCGAACTCCTGACCTCAGGTGATTCACCTGCCTCAGCCTCTCAAAGTTCTGGATTACAGGAGTGAGCCACTGAACCAGGCCTGGAACAGAAAACTTTAATTTAACCTCCCTTAATGATATGTTAATATTTGATGTCTAAGAAAGCAAACATTAACTGCCTTAGTAAGATCTTTCATATGTATAGCAAAAATGAGGCACAAAATGCAATAGGTTACAAAAAGATATGCCAGGGAATCTCTTGCTGTCTGTAAGGCCACCTATAGCAAACTGAGATATTTTCAGAAACAGACAAGGAGACCAGGGATGTTTCTGAAGGACAGATCAGACTAATATTTTTTAAGGTTTAAACAAGATAAAAAATATATCATTGCAACCCTAAACTGTCCTGACTTTCTTTGAACATGCAGAGCCTTCATGTGATTCAAAATTATCCACAAAACTTAAAAACTTTTGCAAAGAAATTTAGCAGCCACCAAAAATTCCTGGAAGATAAATAACTTTGTAAGGGCAGCATGTAAGTATATATAGATGCTCAAGGTGAGCCCGCATTTCCGAAATCCAATGTTTTTTCCTAAGGCTATTATGGCAACTGTGTTATTCATTCAGAATCTGAGAAAATTTATTGACACTTTCCCAAGAATAAGTCACATATGGACACATACACAAATTAGTTTAGGGGGCATCAAAAACACCTTGAACACCTGCAATGTTCCTTAGATAAAGAACAACTGGTTTATTTATCAGCTAATATATGTTCATGATTGCAAACATCTGTTAACATGTTTTTAGGTCAATAATTGTCCTCTCTAGATAATATTTGCATTCCACAAACGAGTCATAGGAGAAATGGAGGCAAATATTTGAAGATGTCTGTGTTCAGTTGCATTACGTACTCAGATAGGGCCCTCTCTGAACTGGAGACCCTGAGCACTGGACTCAATATGGGTTCTGGTTGAGCCTCAAGGCAATCCGCCCACTATATTTTGAATTAATTAATCAAATTCATGGTGGTTTCACTGTTAGGCCTGGGGGCTCCCATGCAACAGAAGGGATTGTAAAAATTTTTCAAGAAAATACTTTACAGCATGAAGACACAATGCTCCACATACAGGCCCTGCCTGTGGGCCCTAAGGCAACATTGTGTCCAATAGCTAGTGAATCTTTGAGGGAGAGATTTACATTAAACAATCAGGCAGAAAATTAGTACATGATATATACACCAATTTCAAAACTTCCCTGTGTTTGCCAGGTGCGGTGGCTCATGCCTGTAATTCCAGCACTTTGGGAGGCCAAGGTAGGAAGATCACTAGCCCAGGAGTTCCAGACCAGCCTGGACAACATGGCAAAACCCTGTCTCTACTAAAAATACAAACAAAAAAAAAATATTTGAGCATGGTGGTGTGCACCTACAGTCCCAGCTACTCAGGAACAGCGAGGCTGAGGTTGGAGGATTGCCTGAGCACAGGAGGTTGAGGCTCCAATGAGCACTGATGGTTCCACTGCACTAGAGCCCTGGCAACAGAGCAAGACCCTGTCTCAAAAAAACATAAAACAAACCAAAAACAAACAAACAAACAAACAAAACTTATCCATGTCAATAGAATTATTAAACACACTGAAATGTTTAGTTTCAATCCACCCTTTCACTAAAGGCAATCTATGAAAAATCACTAAGTTATTCAAATACAATAGCATTCAGATACCACAGGAAATGTACTATACAATGTTAGAGCCTAGGTTCATTAAGCAATGTGTGACATTTATATATGATAGATCCATTTTAATCTTAGGATTTTTTTTTTTTTTACAGAGGCCTGAGATACTTCAGTACCCTACGTCCTGAGATACCAGGACGTAGGAGGTTTGCCAATATCTGAAGACATTTTTTGTTAGATGCAATTTGGAGGATGGTACTACTGACATCCTGCATGTAGAGGCCAGAAATGCAGCTAAACGTTCTATGATACACAGGATAGCCTCCCACAACAAATAATTATCCAGACCAAAATGTTAATAGTGCCAACATTGTGAAACTCATCATATCATATATGTATAAATATATGATATGATATGATATGATATGATATGATATGATATAATTTTCCAATACAGTGTGATTGTGTGGATGGAGGATCTCAGTATCTATACATGGTATCTGTAAAATGGGCATATTAAGTTACTCATATAGCACAGACATTTGAAAAAGAAAATGTGGACCAAGATTCTCTGTCTGGTACATTTTACTCCTCACAAATCTTTGAAATTTTAGCTTTTTCTATGTCTTATTTTTTGCAACATAAAGGAAGTTTGGCTCGTATAACTTTCATAGTTCTGGAGGTATCTCATTTTTATACCTGCCAATACCACCAATCTCCCACCATCAAATTTTGAAACCTTCCCACCCCTGCCTGCCTTCATGCATACACTTTGTTTTACTTTCGGAGTAAGGATTTAGTTTCTATTGTAGAATGGGACCTTGCAGTCTCTTTTTGAATTGAATGCTGAAGAAATGTCATCTTTAATTAAAATGATAGTATCACCACTTAAAGGTTAAAATGCATACAAAGACACGAGTAATAATGGTTCAGTTTTATATGGCTTAGCCGGCTAACTATTGCAAGAATGCTTCTTAGGCACCTGGATTGCTTTGAGAAAAGAAAAGAAAGAGAGAGGATCTTGCTTTTCTAAAGAATGAATTCTAGATCTGATTGCTTCTGTGAAGAACATTTAAAAAGGATTAGGCAATTCTGACTGGAAAAAAAAATATGAGCTCACGTTAAAAGTTTCATAGTTGACTGCGGTATAATCCCATCAACTTTTCCTGAGCAAATTTGTGAGTGGCTTGCAAGCTGTTGAGGAACTCATATCTCTCATAGCTCCAACAGGAATAGGACATGTAAAGCCTGTTGTGCATCCCACTTCAGGGTGGCTTGAGAGAGCTTGAACAAAATAAGAGGACTGGAAGAAAGAAGCCAAGTGATTCAAAGTGAGTCTGATCTCCCTAATCTTTATTATCAGCTAATGATTTGCTTCCTAGTTTATCAAGAAAACATAAAAATGACTTCCACATGGAGGAATATCATGTTTATACATTTCAATGCATAGACTTCCAAGTAGTTTTGCATTCTCTCCAGTTAACTCAAACTATTTTACTTCTTATAAAAACCAATCCTTCCACTAATGTACAAGTTCCAAGAAGACAAAGACTCCAAAGTCTGTGTTATTTGTTGTCGCATCCTTTACATCTAGAAGATCACCTATCACATAACTGGCTGACAAAAATTATATTTTGAATTAGTCAATCAATGCAGTGGTTTCAAAAGTAAAAGGAATACAAAGGGTGGTTGATTCGTTGCTCCTGGGATCTTCTGTAGGGGGTGCATTCCAGTGCTACCCTGCTATCAAAAATCTGTTCTTCAGCATAGTAGGACTAGAAAAGTTTAACAGCCAATCTTCAAAATTCACAATTATTAAACCCAAAGAAACAAATTTATTTTCTGGTACAAGTTTGTCAATATGAAATGAATTAAATATCTTATGCTGTAGCAATATTTTCAATAGTTTCTTTATATTATATTTTAGAAGAAACTTTTAAGATAGAAAATGCTTCTAATATGTTACAAATTGGAAATAAAAGCAAGAAGTTATAAGACTGTATGAGCACAAATAATATAAACCAACGATTTGTATTGCTTATCTCTGGATAGTGGGAGGATGTATTTTTTGCTTTTCTGTGACTTTTTATGCTTTCAAGTTTCTGTCTCTCACTCTCACTCTCTCTTGCCCTCACTCTGTCTCTCTTTCTTGATGAATATGTGTATAAACAACAGGTATAACACTTTTAAAAAATTCTTTATAGAGTTTATTAATATATGTATATGCAAATATGTATTAAACCAAATGTGTATTGTATAATCTGTTTGGAACTTAAGTTTCTAATTAAAATGCTAATTGCTATTTTCCTGGTCATTATAATCATCTATATCTGGTGTGCACGTGTGTGTTTGTGGATGAAGAAGGGTTGTAAATAGTCACTAGAGAATAGCTTCACAAGAGTGGAATCAGAACAAAGGGCATTATCTCAGAGATGTCACCGTTTCGTGTTGCTATAGATATGTGAGCACTGCATTTTCATCTTCATATTGGTCAAGCAGGTAGGTATGTTTGAGCCCATATCCAGGTGTCCTTTCCATAGATAATGCTGGAAACACTAATACATATATCTACTACAGAATCTCCATTACTAACCACCATGTATCTCTTCCTCCATTTTTTTTTTTTTTTTTTTATGAGACGAAGTCTCGCTCTATCGCCCAAACTGGAGTGCAGTGGCCGGATCTCAGCTCACCGCAAGCTCTGCCTTTCGGGTTTACGCCATTCTCCTGCCTCAGCCTCCCGAGTAGCTGGGACTACAGGTGCCCGCTACCTCGCCCGGCTAGTTTTTTGTATTTTTTAGTAGAGACGGGGTTTCACCGGGTTAGCTAGGATGGTCTTGATCTCCTGACCTCCCAAAAGTGCTGGGATTACAGGCTTGAGCCACCGCGCCCGGCCTCCTGCATTTATTTATACCATATCTCTTGACAGAGAATCTGGCAAAATGTGATTGTTTGAGCTATCACAGTGCCTAGATATTTTTGAATCTTTTATAAACCTGAATGAGACAGAGGTATGACAGACCTGCCCACCTTTTAATTTACATAATGAATCAAGTTGCTTCCAGAGACTGAATTCATTATTCTAAGCAAAGAAACAAACAACCCCATTAAAAACCGGGCAAAGAACACGAACAGACATTTCTCAAAAGATGAAATACAAGTAGCAAACAAACACATGAAAAAGTGTTCATCAATATTCATCAGAAACGCAAATTAGAATTGTAGTGAAACATCATCTCGCACCAGTTAGAATGGCTATTACTAAAACGTCAAAAAACAACAGATACTGGCATGGATGTGGAAAAAAGGGAAAACTTATTTATTGTTAGTGGGAATGTAAATTAGTTCCACCTCTATGGAAAACAGTATAGAGATATCTTAAGTAAACTAAAAAACAAACATTTAGTAACTAAAAAAACAAACATTCAACCCAGCAGTCCCAAAGGAAAAGAAAGCATTATATAAAAAAGAAACCTGTACTTATATGTTTATCACAGCGTTATTTACAATCGCAAAGACATGGACCCAACTTGAGTGTTCATCAACAGTTGAATGGATAAAGAAAATGTGGTATATATACATTGTGAAATACTATGAACCCAAAAAAAGAATGAAATCGTTTTCTTTCCTGCAACTTTGATGGAACTGGAGTCCATTAACCTAAGGTAACTAACTCAGAAACAGGAAATCGAATACCACATGTTCTCACTTATAAGTGGGAGCTAATAAATGGGTACACATGGATGTAAAGATGGCAACAATAGACGCTAGGGACATTCAAAGGGGGGACAGTAGGGGATTCAAAAATTACCCACTGGGTACGGTGTTCACTGTTTCGGTAAATAGTACACTAGAAACTCAATTCCCACCAGTATGCAATATAGCCATGTCACAAACATGTGCCCCCTGAATCCAAAATAATATAAAAAATTATGAAAAGAAACCAAAGAAGGCAAGGTTAACTTGGAATAAGTAGCCTTGGTTTTCAGATGCCACATTGTTCTGAAACAGAACGAGTAATCATGTTGCTCTGGATATCAAGGCCTTAAGATGCTCTGTGACAAACTTGGGGAAACTCTTCTTTTACAGTCTGTTAATGGGCTGTCAAAAGTATATTTTTTAGACCTAACAGGTTAACTAAATCAAAGCTATTTCAATTTTATCTATGAAGGTCTGCCACTGCCAAACATTTACTCTTGAGTCTAAGGATAATGCACATGCAAGACCCCCAGTGCATGTGAGAGAATTTCAGGTGGAAGCAGCAACAATGCCACAAGTGCGGATGCCCCAATGGAAACTGTAAATAAGTCTGTTTGGTTATCTTTCCCTGTCCACTGTTATAGTCAGATACAAGAGGGTAATGAAAAACAGAAGAGAAAAGTAAACAGAAAGCACATTGGAAAGTGCTCCCGGGATCTCCCAGAGTTACTTAGGAGCTTGCACACATTTATCTTGGGCCAACATTAAAAGGTAGGACAAACATTAGCAAACCAAAATTTACCAAAGCTACAAGACCCTCAAGATAGCTATCACTTATCCTCACAGCAGCTCTCACTTAATCCCAGGACTGTCATTGTTTTACATTTGGTTTTGGTTTTTACATTTGCCTTTTCAGCTTCAGAAACAATAGAGAGTAGGCATAGAAATCACATTGTCTTCAGTGGGGTTGAGGGAGTGAATATTCTTTCATGGGGACATGAGAAAATGTGGCATATATATGCTGCAAAATACTATGGCGCCACAAAATGAATGAAATCAATTCCTTTTGCTGCAACTTCAGTGGAGCTGGAGTGCAAGACTGCTGCTCACAGAGCTCGGTATCTGTGGGATTTTTCATCACAGCATGGCCTGTGGCAATAGAACTCCCTATCTTTGAGGGCATAGATGCTAGTGTAAAAATTTATAATTTACATTGTCACTGCCCCTATACAGAGAACCCCCTACCTTTACAGTTCAAAGGGTTTCCATTTATTCATTTACATATCCATTTATCATCTTTTACACCTCATGAAACAAAACATTAAAATAATAAAATAATTAAAATAATTAAATAATAAAAAATAAATAAACTAATAATTAAAGTAAATAGAATTGCTAAATTTCTAATAAAAATTTTACTTGAAGAGGATATTATGAGGAAAAGAGAATGAGAAGATCCAAATGGGCACTTCCCTTGGGCAACGATGGAGCCAGTGGAACTATGAGGAGAACAGAAAGAGCTCACTTCCATGCTGGCGAATGGCAGAAATACGGTTGACATTAGAGTCTCAATGGACAGCGTGTTTCTTTAAAGGACATTTCTCTGTCATAGTTCACCTCATCTCACAGTTCACCGATGAGGTGAAACTTCTCCCAGCACATTTTCTTCAATTTCTTCTGGTCATGTTTTCTGCAAATCTCTTTTTTAATGTGACATTTTTCCTCCCCAAACTTTTAGGAATGCCTGCTATATGTAGAATCAGGTTGTGCATCTATGTTTGTGACTACATCTCTTTTTTTAACAAACTTTTATATGAGGATAACTCATGGTGGCTAAAGCCTTGCATAATTCCAATTCTTGCAGAAAATTGAAATATTATAATTCGTATACACCAAGTTGTTTTTTAAAAAAACGAAAGAGTGAAATAAATAGTGTTTTCAGTTACATTTTATTTTTCTGACACCAAAAGCATTTGTTTCCCTTTCTGCTGGGCTGCCACCTGTCCCCAGCAGATGCTTTTTTTATTAATCCTTTAACCGTGTCCATTGCCAACTCATTACCTGAATTCTTGGGGTTCTTAGCAGGAAAACTTCTCTTTCCTGAAGCCATTCTTCTCCCTCTCTCTCTCTCTCTCTCTCTCTCTTCCCCCCCCCGCACCCCCTTCTTTCTTTCTCGTTTTCTCTTTGCCATTTTAGTTCTTTGGTGTACTCATCTTTAATTTCAGAGGACATTAGTGGAAGGGAATGGAATTCTCAAATCTTTGTTAATCTGTAAAATTGGCTTATGTTCTCTTCAGAAACACTGCCTCCTTTTCTGTGATTGGTTTCCTGACCCAGAGGAAAATAGTCTGATGAAGAAAGCTGTAAGAAAACTAAACTGCTTTATAATTATGTCACATCAAATTACTTATTTAAAATATAATGGCAGTTTTGCATTTATCTTCACTTCCTTCCAAATTACATCAGTTTCAAGAATATTCTCCAATCACTATCCCTTTTTTGTCTGTCTTAGAAATTACATAGTGTGGTCATGAGGGCAAGTGTTTCTGTATCCAGCCCATTAAAGATAATTCTCCCAATGTCCTCTTGTCCCCATGAAGGAATATTCATTCACTCCCCCTACCCCCTGGAAAACAATATGAGTTCTATGTGTATTATCTATTGTTTCTGAAGCTGAAAAGGCAAGAGATATAGTTAATTATCACCTCTTAATCTCTTTCATTTTATTTATTTTTCTTCTATTTTAGAGACAGGGTCTCTTTCTGTCACCCAGGCTGGAATGCAGTCGTGTAATCACAGCTCACTGCAGCCTCAAACTCCTCCCACCCCAGCCTCTGGAGGAGCTGATGCCACAAGTGTGCCACCATTTCTAGCTAAGTTTTTGTGGGTTTTTTTTCCTCCTTTTTTGTGAAGTTGAAGTCTCCCTATGTTGCCCAGGCTGGTCTTGAACTCTTGGCTTCAAACAATCCTCCTGCCTCCACCATGCAAAATGCTGGAATTATAGATGTGAGTCACCACGCCCAGCCTCTTAACCCCATTTGAGCTACATTAGCATGTGATCTTGAGCTAATTAACTAACTTCTCGGAATTTTATATTTCTAATAGATAAAAGAGGGATATGTAATACTACACCTCATATAAGAATGTCAGAGACTCAGATAGAAAACTTAGGTAAAAGACACCTGCTACGTCACTTGCTGTATGATGGGTAATTAATAAGCTTTAGATTCTGTTGCCTCATATTTCTTACACAATCTTTTGATAGCCTTCTATAAAGATCTACTCCACTGTTCAAGCCAGCCCTCTGACTTTATTTCAGTATGTTCTGGTTTCTTCTCAGGATTTACTAAAATAATGAATATAAATGATAATACCAACCCTTGCAATTCTTTTTATTTTTTTAAGACAGGGTCTCACTCTGTTGTCCAGGCTGGAGTGCAGTGGCATGATCTTGGCTTATAGCAACCCCTGTCTCCTGGGCTCAAGTGATTCTCCTGCCTCAGCCTCCTGAGTAGCTGGGATTACAGGCGCACGCCACCATGCCCAGCTAATTTTTGTATTTTTAGTAGAGACAGAGTTTCACCATGTTGGCCAGGCTGCACAATTCTTAATAAACAATAGTTTTTATTACATTTATATTACATAGACACCCATGTCTCTCTATTTTCTTGGATAAGCTTGTTTTGAGGGAGAAAAAATGCCTCTTGAACCAATTGATTCATCAGCCAATGGAACGTCACATGTCCCGATTGGCAAAGTTTTGGCTCAGATCATGCAGAAAACAGAGAATGGGGAGATCCGTGGCATGAAGACAGAAAAGGTGGATTATTGAAATCAAATTTTTCCCCATTTTTCTTATCATTACAATATCTGCAGCTCCCTGGGAACATCCTCAAAGGCTTGATGTGAAATGAACAGATGTCCTGCCTTTTAATTTAATTTCTGCTTAATTTTATGCAAAGACTAACCGTTTTTCTTAAGTCATTTTTATTACAGTTCATACAAGAAAGAGCTCTTGCAAGTAATTACTTCATAAAACTTGAGGGAATAAATCACAGAACTTCAGGATTAATAGGAAATGCAGGCATGAATCTTCCTTACATGCCAGGAGAGAACCTCCTGAAATAATATGCTAAAATCATAGAATGCTAAAAGAAAAACCAGAGTAGAATGAAAGATTATCTTTTCCAAATGCTTAATTTTGTCTCCTGAAGAACCTAAGCCCCACATAACTTAGATAAGGTACCCAGGTTCCACAGTTGATATATGTCGTTAAACCAGGGCCAATGCTTGCACTGGGTCCTCACAAACACTGGGGGGTGAATACCATTAAATTCTGGGAACCAAAGTTATGCAACTTGCCAGTAGACCTACAGTCATTGGCTACAACAAGACTAAAGATATAAACCTCATAGGTATTGATGGGAGTGCAGATGAATAAACAGTAAATGTACATGTACCTGTTTTTTTATTGGTGTTCAATATTGTATCAAGTATGTTGTAAGCATTATGTTAACCTCTAGAGGGCCATTTCTACTGCCGTCCTCTCAGAAGCATTAGAGTATTCTAAAATGACAGTTGAAAGGCAGGGAGGGTCAGTGTTGTTGGATTCAGGCACAGATACTGGGATTGACCCCTTGGGGCAGCCAAGAAGAAACAGGCAGTTGTTAGCTCTGTTAAAAAATGCTTGCTACAGTTCAACATTTAGGATTTAGCTCTGATTCCTTGGAGACCTCTATTTCACTTCTAAGATAATTTCCCTCAGGCATACATGCGGGAAAAGAAATTTTTTAAAAAGTATATCAGCCCAGTCATATTTCCTAGAATGTAAGTATTTTTCAAAATTTACTGAACTGTCAATTTACTCTAAAAGAAGGCTATTAGGAACTTAACTGTAAAGTTACAGAAGGTTGTCAGAAGCACAATAAAGTGAACAATACATTTGGCTGGACTTCACTTGGAAGACCCTCTTAAGTTGAGAACTTTGCCTCTGCCAGTTATTAAGACAGAATAATTAGGACTGTGTATCCAAAATTGCCCTTCCTGACAATCTAGTTCAACGCATCAGTTCCACATTTGCAAAGGCTCAGAAGAGTAAGGTGATTTCCAAATATTTTACTTTTTAGCACAAAAAAGATTAGGACACATAATATATTAGCCCAGACCCACAGCTACGTTCACCCATGCTTTCTCTTCAAATGTTAGCTACATATGAGAAAGAGAGACACAGAGTAAGAGAAAGATTTTCATTTAAAAAGGAAACAAAACTGTCAACATTTAAGGATGTTGAATCAGGGTAGAAGCAAGGGAAGAAGGTTAAGAAGAAGCATTTTCATTGTTAAATGGAAAACGAGGAAGAAAATACGAAGTCAAAGAATCTAAAGATATTCATAACTTCAAGAAGAAGGACGAATTAACAATCTCAACTTTGACAGTGAAGAAAATGATAGATAGGATAATGGACTGAAGATATATTTAATAGAAGGCTGCCTTGCTTTCTACTCTTTACCATCCCATTTAAAGTTTGGAGAGGGTGGCAAGGGACAGAAGGAAAGCATAAGTGGATGGAAAAGTGAATATGTGTAGGTATATTAGGAACTTGCTAGTCTAACCATAGAAGGCTGTCACTCAGACACAGCCAGTTGTATGCAGGGGTGGTGGCCTAGTTTTGCCAAGTTGTCTAACGTTTCAGGAGAAACAGAAAATTTGGATTATTTAGTGATACATTTCATTGCCTCTAGAAAAGTGTATCAATGAAATAAAACATATTTCTCAGTTAATTCAGCTTGTAGATGACAAGTTTGAGCAGTCCATGCATTGTTGTGAGCATGTGGCAGTTTAAAATAAAATCTGCTAATATTCTGCTGGCCAGATTATCTTTCCCTTTGTATCTACGAAATGACGTCCAGCGAAGATCAGAAAGCCAAGGGTAAAATCCCAGGTAACGCTAATATTTAAAGCAAGGGAGAGAGATCTAAAAGATAACAAAGAGAGTAGTAAGACAGAAATAGAAAGAATGATAGAAAATGAAGTGAAGCCTGGAACATTTAAAGAAATAGGTGTAACCAACTACATCAAATTCAGACAACTATTCTTATAAGCAGAGACTGAAAAATAATCATTGTTTCTCAAGCATTAGCATATTGATAACCTTGATGGGTACTATGTAAATAGTTTGATGTTAACAGAATGAGATTTCTAACTGTTTGGAACAAAAATGAGGTTATAAAATAGACAGAAATTCCGAGTATCACTTTATAAAATACAGCTATTTGTAACTGTCCACTCTGTCTTCCCCTCATATGGGTTCCATGATTTCCAGAGCTTTTAGATTAGAAAGAGACTTGACCCACGAATATTGTCAAGGAGAAAGACCCTGGGCTTTTAATAGATTAATTTGGCTAGAACAAAGATGATAGTAAAGAGACTATCAAGAGATAAGGGATGAAAAGCAACTGATGTTAGCCAGCAGAGGAATTTAAATGTCATGCTCAAAATTTCAACCTTAGCACATTAACAAGATTTTTTTTACTGAGCAACCTCCATTTCATTGTGTGAAACATTTGACAACAAACATTTATAATTCTTATAGTGGTATAGGTTTTCTCACTATCTTTACAATGAGTATAATATTAAAATATTCTGTAGAACTCACACTTAGTGACCTATATGAATCGCACCGATCAACCTTTGGTTTCACCTGCAGCCGGGGCAGGCAGTTCCCATGCATTTCAAGAGTACTGCATCTGAAATTTCTGCCATATCTCTCAGATTTTCTACTTCAGATCTTTTTGCACATGCTCGGGAGCTTGCTTAGCTGATTTATTGAACAGCACAAACATGTAAAGGAATTGACATACCTAGTGGCCAACTTCTACCAATGGAGAATGGAAATGATAAACAAATGTCTCCTATCTCTTATCCTTCAAAGCGATGCCTTCTATGTGGTACTTCAGAAGCCATCTGTAGAACTGAGCTCCAGCTATCCACAGTGGGAGCTAAGTCCTTTACTCAGGCTTTGCTGTCTAAGATTCTAAGACACCTAAAACATCTGGGTAATTATTCTGAGGTTCCTTAGGTAGAACTGCATCCAACCTTCAGAACATCCTGTTTCACTGAGGTGTCCATCTTCTTTGCACTATGCCAGGGCAACTCTTCACACAAGGGAAACTGAAGATATGGGGGAAAGACAAAGAGAGACTTCCTGAGGTTTTTCAGGGAAAAAACAATTGGCAGAAATTGGCAGAATAGAGTGGAAATAGGGATCTCCTTGGGGGTTGGGGAGGGGAGGTCATTATAAGACAGCTGTGTTCCTCATCACGCAGCTCCCCAAAGGAGAAACCTTCTGTAGACCTCACATGGAGGAAGTTCGTTCTCTAACTTTGCCCTTTTAAAATGTACCTCTCTTCCTTTGGGAAAATCAGCCTCTTGGGTACTACAGTTTACTGCATTTTCCCTAGATAGTCATTGTTTCCATTGCGGTTTCAGCAGTATTTTTGATGTTTGACAGTTCAAACTAGCCTGACATTTCCAAAGCCGCATACAATGAGAAAACAGCTGAGTACTTGGTTTTATAAGTATTTTCAAAGAAAAGAGAGGCATTTGCTTCCAGCTTTGTCATTCCTTATCTTAATGAGCCTTAAATTGATAGATTAACCAAGGCAAACGTATGAGATTTTGCTGTTAAACTTAATAAAGGTTTTACAAATGGATTTGACACAGTGTTTGAATGCCCACTTAAAATACTGAATTATTTGAGACCAGGGAAGAGAGTTATTAAAAGAAACATTGGGACATGGAAGGACAAAATACCTTTGGAGAACTACTTGAACAAAACATTTAAATAATGAGTAGTACAAAATTCTATGTACTGGAAGCATGACCCATATGAATTAATAATCATATAATTCATGTGATTATAGAGATCATCACATATGGGCCTTCCCCAAAGAACTTAGGCTAAAAATACATAAAATAAAGACAACGTGATTATTTTCAGTCAGTTTGTTTTCTAGGGAGGTGGATCTTGTGAAATGAAAAACTATTTTATGCTGCTGGATTTGGAAAGTATGAAGGTGGGCCTGGAGCCAATTATAGCAGAAAGTGTGCAGAAGTGAATTATTGTTCTTTATTAAGAGGACTCGAGTAACTCCCTGTCAATTCATGCAGGAGTGAGGGTAGAAGAGAAATGGGAAAAGAGGGTGAACATCTTGAGGTGATATGAAGGTGGACGATTACCACTGAAAATAGTTTAAATGCTTTCGTGTTGTTGTAATCAAATTTTATTTTTAAGGCCATATCCTTGTTCATGTTGAAGTTGTTTTGTTGTGATATAATCCAATTTCCTATTATGTTCTATTTCTAAAAATCGTAGTAGAAGTCCATTCTGCCATATTCCATAATATCTATTACACTACACAATGCTTTCTGTAAAAGGGACATTTTAAGGTATCTGGGAAATTGAATTATTTTGATAGTTTTCAGAATAGAGACAGCATGCACAGAGGCTGGCATGGAAGCAGAATAATCCAGAAAAGGAGCTGGCTAACCATCCTTATTGTCTTCCCCAAATTTGTTTGCTAAAACATACCTACTGTATGGCTTTGATTTTATGCAAAGATTAAAAGAGGGGGTTTTCATGATCTGACCCACTGAAAAGGGTCAGAAGACTCCAGCTGACATGTGAGTTATGCAGATATTAGAAACATAAAATACATATTAGTAGTTAAAAAACAAAACAAAGCATAACTAACCAGAAATTATTTTCTCTACTTCCTAAGGCTACTACGAACATCAGCTGCTAACTGTAATGAGGTTTAGTATGGAAAACGCAGGACCATAGACTCAGAGTTAGAAAGATATCTAGTGTAGTAGTTAATTTAAAGATTATTGCTGCTTCTATTGAAGAGCTGAACAGTTTATGGGATTTTCCATAGAACTATGCCCCTCCTTGCAACCCCAGAAAAAAGTGATGACCTATTTTATTGCAGCACTTCTTGTGACTTTGGGGAACTCAATTTGAGATTTCTCAACACAATTCCATATTCCTATTTATAGGTAGAGAA
Source organism: Rhinopithecus roxellana (assembly GCF_007565055.1). Taxonomy (NCBI): domain Eukaryota; kingdom Metazoa; phylum Chordata; class Mammalia; order Primates; family Cercopithecidae; genus Rhinopithecus; species Rhinopithecus roxellana. The sequence continues at coordinate 37,895,793 of NC_044568.1, read as the reverse complement.
ATAGAAGTCCACATAGATAAACATGGTTTGTTCAAGTGTATACAACCTGTGAGGGGCAGAAGTGAACTTAGAAACCAAATTATCTCAGACCTAATACAAGACTTCCTCTATTACAGAGCTATGTCTGTCTTACATAAGATGTACATATATTATAAGCAATTGGCTCAAGGTCTTTTACATTTGTGTTTATTGCCGCTCCCAAAACTACCAACTTTAAATAATTTTTTTAATATTTGAATTCTTTAGATATATTTTTCAGTTGCGTAATCATTATAATTTCCTGGTCACCACCAGAACTAGTAGCAGCACTACAACCACCATTGTCCCTCTCTCCATTTTGCAAATCATCTTTTATTTCTATTCCCTTCCCATGAATGGCTGCTGCCAAAAAAAAAATCTTTTGTTTCACTGGCAGCAAATTGTGGATAATGCTACAAAAATCAATCAAGAAAGAAGTAAAATGTTTTACATGAAAAAAAATGAAACAACATTCTCAGAAGGAGAATGAAAAATATTGCAAAGAAGAATAAGCTTTAAATAATTAATTGTGGTCAGAGAAAAGAGATGGCTGGGAGAGAAACTTGAAGAAGAGACAAAAGTAGGGCAAAAAGACAGCTACTAAAGGAAGTAAAACATTTGCTTCAATAGGGAAATTAAGAATAGTGAAGGCTATGACCATGGCCAGTATTGGGGATGCATTGTCATTTTCCTATATTTTGCTTATCTATCTTTTTCTTAAGAATTATATGATTTGGTCACAGTGAAGTTCCAGACCAACAATAGCTTAAATCAGTCCTGTCTGTGGTTTTATAGAAGGCAGATCTCATAATGATAATAAAACAATACAACTAGGGAATAAATGCAGCTCTTAAAGAGGGACAAGAAGAGTTGATTGGGAAAAGAGAACCATGAGTGACCTCTCTTTCCTGCTAATCCTCTAATGCTTCATGAATTTTTTACTCCAAGCCTAAGGGAAAGAAAACGTAATGTTTTATATCACTAATATTACTGTATATATGGAAGTCTCCAAATATTAGAGAACACCACAATTTGTAAAATCCAAAGCTTTTTCTAATTTGAACTTAACATAATCTATGTTTAGTCAGAGCACACAATGAGTGGAAAATGAAAGACATAAAAATGACACATTTGGGAGATAACAAAGGTAAAAGTATCCATCACACTCTGGACATTTTTTCCAGTACAGAATGTAGGGTTTTCCCTATTGTACAGATGAAAAAAACTGAGGCTTAGGTTGGTTAAGAATAAAATCTGTGGAAAATCAACTGGTAGTTTTGGAGTCTAGATGAGTGAACAGAGGTTTCATTGTCTTAGCTGACAACCAGCCGCTGTACAAGGCATTATGACCACGAAGAGAGTAGTCAAAGAGCCAGAAATTATTATTATAGATGTTATGAGATATGTTATACTGTAATATCACGGACTTGTCTGCAGTTGGTTTTTAATTCCTTTTATAATGCCATAGGAAATTTTAGAACAACATTTGAAAGTGTGCTAGAAATACAAAAGCCAAACTGCTAAATTGCTGAAGAAAAATCATCAGTAATTCCCAGGTATTCTTTAAGTTCTCAAAATGGCCTCAGAATCAGTCTCTCTTTAGCTTTGTCTGTTCCAAGAGGATGGATCACACCCTCCATTGACAGAGTTTCAGTCATTACTGTCTCCAGGACATGATGTGGCAGAAACCCAGCGTTTTCTTTAGAAGCTGTGTCTATTAATTACCACAAAGCACAGAACAGAGCTGATGTTCCAGCTTTTGAGAAGTCTCTTAGCACCACATTTTCCCCATTATCACAGGTAATAAAGCCAGTTTACAGAAAGCAAAAGGTAAATATTCCAGTGAGTCAGAATAGAATAGGAGGACATTTAGTCAGCTCTCAAATTAGCAACTGTTTATTTTTATTTTTTCAGCTTTACACATAACGCTGTTACTACTGTGTCTTTAAAGTGGAAGTATTTATTTTACATCCTGTTAGTGGGAGTGTAAATTGGTAGAGCACTTCTCCAAATCTGTGGGAAACATGAATCAAATGCCTACCAAATGCTTATATATCTTGACCTAGTAATTCTAATTCTGTTCCTAGCAAATTTATCCTAAGGTGGACATCATATATTTTAATCAACATGTATGTACAATGGTGTTTATTACATCAATAGTTATAATAGTTATAACACTGTAAAGAACCCTTACAAAATTAGACACAGCATTTTTTTAAAAAACTATATTTGCAAACTCAGTTATGTGAAAAGATGGAATGGCATGAGAAATGAAAATGTAAAATAGAGTTTAAGATAGTATATTTGATATATTATACTACAATGCTGTAGTATAGTTAGTTATAAGCTCTCTCTGTGTGTGTTGTGCTGTATGTGTTGTACTGTTTGTGTGTGAGTGTGTGTGTGTGTTGAGTATCCCTTATCTGAAATACTTTGGACAGAAAGTGTTTCAAGTTTTGAACTGTAATTAATTTCAGAATATCTGCATGATACTTGTCAGTTCAGGATCCCTAATCCCAAAATCCAAAATATGAAATACTCTAATGATCATTTAATCATTTCCTTTCAGTTTTGTGTCAGAGCTCAAAAAACTTCAGATTTTGATTTTGGATTTTCAGATGAGGAATACTGTCTCTCTTTCTTTCTTCCTCCCCCCCCCCAACATATATACACCCACACACATATATACACACGTGTATATGTACACACACACAAGTGCACACACACATATAAATGTAAAGATTATACTATATATAGATAGGATATATTATATATTTAAACACACATATTAAGATTAAAAAATTAATAATCTAATCTTATAATAAAGTTCTTTTGTAAAAAAGTAAACAAAAGTAAAAACATGACCAGAAAATAATATTAGTTATAGTTATGGGTAGTTGAATTTAGAGATAACTTGTATTTCTTTTTTATTTTTTAACTATGAGTATATTTTCTGAAGCAATCAGAAAAAGTCGTTTTCTGAGTAAAAATAATAATCATAATTACTATGAAGAAGTTACTTAATAGGATTTTTTAAAAAAGAAGAAACAGACAAATAGACCAACAAAATAGAATACAGATCCCAAATGTAAATCCTCACATATATGGTCAGATAATTTTTAATAAGGTGTCAAGACTATTAAGTTGGGAAAGGACAGTCTTTTAAACAAATGCTCTTGGGAAAACTCTATATTCATAGGCCACAGAGTAAAACTGGACCCTTACTGTACACCACACACAAAAAAATGAGCCAAAAATGGATCACAGATTTAAATGCAGGACCTACAACTATCAAAGTCTTGGAAGAAATCATATGGGAAAACTTTATAGAATTAAATTGGCAATGATTTCTTGAAGATGGTACCAAAAACATGGGCAATGAAAGTTAAAACAGAAAAAAATGAACAACATCAAAGCTAAAAACTTCTGGTGATCAAAAATACAGTCAATGCAGTAAGAAGGCAAACTACACAATAAAAACAAAAGTTTCCAAATCAAATACTTGACAAAAGGTTAAGAACCAGAATATATAAAGAACTCCCACAACTCAACAACAACAGCAGAACATATAACTCAATTTAAACATAGGCAAAGGACTTGAATAGACATTTCTCCAAGGAAGATATGCAAATCGTCAGAAAAACATGAAAAGATGCTCAACATCACTAACCATCAGGGAAATGCAGATCTAAACCACTTTGATACGTCACATCTGAATAGATTCCATCATCATTGGAAAGGCTACTATAAACAACAACAACAAAACCCAGAAAATAACAAGTGTTGTGGAGATGTGGAGAAATTGAAGCCCTAGTGCACTGTTGGTAGGAATGTAAAATGGCACTGCCTCTGTGGAAAACATCATGGTAATTCCTCAAAAAATTAAAAACAATATTACGACATGATTTAGCAATTCCGCTTCCTGATGCATATCCAAAAGACATGAAGGCAGGGTCTTAAATAGATATTTGCACAATCATGTTCACAGAGCATTATTTACAGTATCCAAAAGGTGGAAGCAACTCAAATGTCCATCAAAATGAATGAATGGGTAAAACGATGTAGTATACACATGTTGTAGAATATTATTCAGCCTTAAAAACAGAAGGGTGTTTTGAAACCTCTACAACATGGGTGAACCTTAAAGACATTACGCTAAGCGAAATAAGACAGTCACTGGAAGAAAAATACTGTATGACTTCACCTACAGATTTCTGGAGATTTCCAGAGCAGTCAACTCACAGAAACAGAAAGTGATTAAATGGTGGTTGTCAGAAGATGGGAAGAGAGAGAACTGGGGGGTGTTGTTTTATGAGTCTAGAGTTTCAGTTTCGTAAGATGAAACAGTCCTGGAGATCTGTTGCACAAGAACGTGAATATACTTAACACTGCTAAACTGTGTGCTTAAAGATGGGTGAGACGGCAAATTCTGTTATATGTAATTTACCAGAATTCTAAAAAGAAAAGGAATATGAGGTGGGTAGGGAGAGCCTCTCTCAGGCAGGAACTTGGGAGCAGAGACCTGAGTTTGAAGATAAAGTCATGGAGATATCCAGAAGAACTTTCCTGGATGCAAAAACAGAAAGTGAAGGGCTCTGGGATAGGACCAGACGCGTGTGTTGAATAAGAGATGTCAGTGCTAGAGCATAAGGAAGCGAGGGAGGTAGTAGAGGTGAGGTCAACGAAGCCTTCAAGGTCAAAATTGTCCTATATTATAGGATATACAAGGAGGCTGGATTGCATTTAAAAAATAATTTTTAAAAGCAACAGAAGTTTTGAGGAAAATGGTCTAATTTGATAGACTTCGTTGATCTCTTGCTAATGTGAAAAGAGTTTTATGAGATCAAGCACAGAAACAGAAACTCCATTGAGGAGGTGTTTTACTATTCAAGCCAGAGTAAGAGGTGCTGTTGAGTTACTTGGATAAGTCACATCCCCTCTAAGAGAACCCAAATCTATATTTCTCCTTGAGTGTTGGGAAACCAAGATTTATCCATCTAATAATTCTATGATTCCATACAGGATTGGAGGGGACTATTATATAACACAGGCAGAACGAGACTTAGGAATGCCCTTCACTTAATTGACAGGCCTGTCTTGTTTCCGCCCCGGCATACTTATTCTGTACAGAAATTTACTTTTGACCATTTTGTTTGGAAAGAACATAAAATCAGTACTCTAAGGAATGTTGTCTTTTCTCATCTTTCTGAATTTGACATAAATTCCATGTAGTTGGAAGGCTCGTGGAATATAGCTGGGAGAAGAACCGGGGAGAGGAACTGAATTAGAGACCCTGAAAACATCAGCAATATGGGGGTCCTGCTTTTTCTAGTTTTTAGCAAGCTCAGTGCAAATATTATTTTAAGGAAAACAATGCAGGATTTTTATTTGGACAAAACCGGTTTCAAAATCTAGCTTTGACACTTACGAGTCAGTTAGTTTTCAGCAATCTCCAATAAAGTATATCAGGGTTGTTTTGGATTTCATATCCCAGCTTCAATCATCCTTTATTTCTTCACTGTGTGTACAGCAAGCCTTGCACTTCATTAGCAGCTACACGACATTGATAAAGCAATGGATGTTGAAGGCATTCAGAATATGTCTAATCCTAGCTGTGTTGTTTTTGAGCTTTGTGAATTTTTTGGAACAAACTGAGCCTTAGTTTTCTCACCTAAAAACAAATTAATGATGTTTGCAGTTCACATCGTGGTTCTTACCGTTTTCCCTCCTTCCCGTTGTTTCTATCTACGTGTGGATAGAAGCATGGGTCTCGGTTTGTGCATATAAAATGATCATAGGAGGTATGCAAGAATTTTCAAATACTCAGTTTTCAATTGTCTCAAAGATAAGGAACCAGAAAAAATACAATAAAATCCCCAAAAGACTCACCTGGCAGGTCATCCCTGGAATGAATTTGGGATGGGTATCCAGGAGACAGGATTATGTTGATTCTGTCATTAGTTGGTTCAATGTTGATGACCTCAAAGATGGTCAGTTCCCTTACATGGGCCTTAGTCCCTCCATCATGGACTAACCTGGGAAACCACAGACCCAGCTGGAAGAATTTAGATAAAAATAAACGTGTATCTTATTCTATCAGACTTCCTTCCACCCATCTCTTTTCATCACAGATTCTGTTGCTTTAGAGAAAAGCCAGAGAATCAGTCTTCCACCACACACCCCTCTCACTCTCTCCTTAGGATACTCAATGTGTAACTAGGTTTGGGAACCGCTGGACTTGATGCTCACTCACATAGGCCTTGCTTGTATCAGGCTCTAAGATTCGGCAACCTGTTTAGTGGTCTCCTCTGATACTTTGAAGATGGCCTGTTTAACTTTTTAGGTTGCAATTGACAGATAATTAATCAGTTGTTTTACTTATTTGGGCTTTTTGAGATAATCACAGGGAGAGTGATAGCCATTTTCACTGTGAGGCCTCAAAGAAAAGAAAAGATTAAACAAACAACATGTGTATCGTAGAGACTGGAACTTGTTTCTGAAATAAATTCTTTGGGATAAAATGCAGCCCTGTTGATTAAGTGTATCCATTAGGCATTAGAAATGATTTTAATTTCAAGGACCTGGTAGCTTAAATAGGGGCTTATAGCTTTTACAACATGCATTCTGCAGTGCTAGCAGCTATTGTTAGATCTGCAACCCAGTGATGTCAGGATCAGCATTTCTGCAAGATATTTGAAATTTTCCTCACTCTAGTTGGCTCAAGATAAAAGAAAAGGATGATGTGTTGCCGAGTATTACATCCACATTTTATATAGGATGAAGGGACAGTGTGAATGATATTCTTTTCAGAAAAATTTCTCTTTTTAAAAAATACCTATTTCTCTTAGGAAACACAATTTCTACTCAGAAGATCTCATGTTTCAATACTTCATGCATTTTTTATTTTAGTTATGCTCTTTTCATTGCAGTAAGATATACACAATAATATTTTTATTTACTAAAAAAATTGGAAACTTATGTCTTAGTGTGGCAAAGGTACTTACCAAATATTCTGAGGCTTTGCATCTCTTCTCCCTCATTCAATTAGGCAGGAGCATGTAACTATGTTCTGGACAGGATAATGCACACAGGAGTTGCCAGAGGAGACTTCCAGGGAAGCTCCTTAAAATGTAGTGCCTTTATTTATTTGTCTTTAGTTTATTTTGTTTATTTTAATTAAGCATATTATTTTCCTCTAAAAACTGAGGGACTCTTAATTTAAAAACAGAAGAATAAATATTTTAGTTGTCTTTATTACGAGATAATAGGTGCAAGCAGTTTTGAGACAGGATTGAAAGACATTCCCCAAATGACTTCAAAATTATTGATTTAAGACACAGTGTTTGGTGTGGTAAATAAAGTCTTAGGGTTAGTTAGGCATGAATTAAAAATTGGCAAGTGTTGAATTACGTAATTTACTAGAAATATTGTGTTTTTATTTGTCTCAGCAAAAGACTATGAAGTCAATATGATTTATCCTCAATTAATAAGAGAAAACTACGGCTTAGTGAAATTAAGTAATGGGTCTATGCTGCTCACCCATGAACCCCACTTTGAGTACCAAAGTTTTATAGGTATTCATTAATATTAATTTCTATCACTTTTTCAGGTTTGAATTTCACGCAGTACCTGGCTCAAAATAATGTTCAATATATATTTTATGATCACAGAACAAAATAGTCAACTGATTCTACTTTTGTAATGTACATAAATGTAGATGATTAATCATTATTCAATCAGGATCTTGTAAAGGACACTTTCCAAACTCCAACCTCATTAAGCAATACCAATTTTGTTCCCCAGCAGTTGATATACTTTATTTCCATCTATAGAAATGTGCACTGCTCTAAGTGAGGATCTGGTACAGCATAAAGATGCATTAAGGGTTCTGTCCCCTGTCTCTTTAAGAGAACACAGATGAAGACTTAAGCCCAGAAAGTTTTTAACAACTTTTTTTGTCCTCTCAACATTTGTTGTTTACAGTTGCCTCATAGACCAAGTTGATGGGAAAAAATAAGAAACTAAAAATAAACGAGGTCTTTCATTCTCGGGGTAATGCAGTTACATAAGTCAAAGTGGCAGGTCATATGAAGCCCTCCGTGATTCCTTGGGGTTTCTGTCTCATTTCACTGGCTAGCAACCAGCGAAACAGTAGGATATATATTTTTCAATTAGGTTGTCAATATTTTGACCAAACAACCTATTTATAACTTTCAGGATTACTGTTCTGGTCGTGAGAACCACTAGAAGCTGCTGTGTGCGGAAAGTCAGCCTGAGATTTGAAACGCATGATTAAGTAGGGTATACTAACTTGCTTCCAGGTTTCCTCTGCCTGTCAGTCAAGTAAGTATAATACACTCATCACTGTGGCCGATGATCAGAAATCACCACTAAATAACTTATTCATGTAGCCAGACACCACCTGTTCCCCAAAAACTATTGAAATAATAATAATAAATTAGCTATTTATTTAATAAAGGCAGTGATACATAGTAATTAAGCGGGCTTTGAGGTTAGACTACCTCAGTTCTAAGTATCACTTGGTACATCAGTACTTTCGTAACCTTGCAAATTGCTTTTCTTTTTTTCGCTTCAGTTTTTGTATCTATAAAATGAGGAAAATAGTAATGTCTGTTGCACATAGTTGTGAGGATTAAAAAGTTATTGTATGTAAATAACTCAGACAAGGCCTGACCCCCATAAATATTAGTTATTATTAAAAATATATTATACCTACTATTACTAATGTTAATAAGTAAGAAGAATAAGTTGAGATAAAAATTGAAGACTCTGAGTTTATTTGGAGATAAACTCAGTGGAGAGAGAAGAATTGGCTTATTGACTACAGTTTTTTTCCCCAAAATACTATTTAGCCTCATGACCATAGCTTTCCTGTGATAGACTTAGCGATACAGCAGACTTGTTAGTTATGATTGATGTTGAAGGTCAATAATCTCTCCTGCTACAATTACAGAGAGAGGCATGTGTGTGTGTATGTGTGTGTGTGTGTCTCTGTGTGTGTGTATGCATACATACATATATATAAATTATAATTGTCTGCCAATATTAAAGCTTGAATGGGCTTAAAACACCAGGCAGTAATTAAACACCAAATAAGAATATAAGGGGATAAAACGAAGAGAGAAAGAAAACCATTGTTTTATAGATATATAATACAAGAAAACTTTTTATTATAGAAGTTTTGTCTATTAAAAATCATCTTCTCAATTAATAAAAGGTGATTCATAGCCTTTTAATATTTCTTTACTTTAGGTTTTCATGAGATCCCAATGGGCACAATTATATCCAAAAGTGTAATTATCCAGTGTAATGAAATTGCATTTGTTCTAACTGGGCTGTGTTTATAACAAATCCCCACCTGAGAAAGAGAGATATTCTGTGTAAATAGTCAATTGACCCAAATTATGGACAGACTTTTGGAAAACATACACATATGAAAGACAACAGAAGAAATTTAGGAAGAATCCCAAGAAATCTTGTTGAATTGTGTAGCATACATTATTAGAGATGCAAAATAGAGATATTTGCATACTTTGGCTGTTTAAAATATAAATAGAATACCTGGGGAGAAATTTGCTCAGAAACAAAATTTAAAATGTCAGAGTGACACAAAACGGTATAAGGTCACTAGAAACTTTAAAAAGACGTTTCCTTTTTTTCTTTAATTATCTTTTTTTCTTACTGCTTTAAAAAAAAATGTATAGTACATCTGGCACACTGACTATAGGCCGCTGCTATGCCTCCCACTCTCTAGCCCTCACTCCCTCTTAAATACAGTCGATTTGCCCACAAAAGCACAGATCACACTCAAACTGTCTAAATATCTGCTAAAATCATTTGAACACCACTGATTAAATTTCAACAATCCGCCTGCTCCATCAACTCAACTTTCCTGGTACTTCAATGCCTCTTCTTCACCTGGAGCTCTTTATGCCCTATCCCTCCCACATACATACTTTAGTTGTTCATCATGGAAACCAACCCTGATGAACTTTTACAACCAGAAGACATACATTGAACAGGTAGGCCATCTGAAAGAAGACACCGGCTAGCGGCAGGAATCTTAGTCCATGAGTTTCTGCTGCTCTCAAAGCCATCACATAGTTATTTCTAATTGCCTTCTGCAACTGTGTGCCTCCCTCCACATCTACAGTTTTAAGAAAATAACATAATTAGCCTTATTGGTATTACAGGCCTACACGGAGCCTCCCCATTGAGTGGACGAAGAGGTAGTAATGTCCATCCACCCAATAAGGCATATGAGGTGAACGAAGCCAACATTACCTTCATTACAAATTATTCATCTGGTTCTCTTCATTGATGAATCTACACATAAGCATACCTTTTAGGATATACTCACATTCATACTTCAGTAATTCCACTAAGACTTAAATATTTACTATTTGCTAGTCATTATTAACCCTTGAATTTCCACTGCTTATCAGATAGTCAAATTTTCTGCTCTCAGAGCATATATTCTAGTGAAATGAAATTCTACTCATCAAAAATTATCTTATTTGCTTAGGTAATATAATATGTACGATATGAATAAGATCAAATGAGCAAACGAGTAAAGGGATAGAGAGGAATAACTTTATAAAGGGTTGTCAGAGAAGACCTCTCTCATGAGGTGAAATTTACTCCAAGTTCTGGATGATAAGTGGGACCAGGTCCTGTGGATTATTCAAGGAAAAAGAAAATATTACAAGACCATCATCATGTTCAAATGTTCTGTGATGAGGATGGGCTTGGTCTATTTGAGGAATCAACGTGGCTGGACAATTGTGAAACAAAGGCAACAGTGTAGGATATAAAGCTGAAGAGAACGGGGGTGGTCTATGCTCTGCCAAGTTACAGAGCGTGGATTTATGCCAAGTGCAAATGGAAGTCTCTAGAGGGTTTTAAGAGGGGGCACAGTGTGTTTTATGCTTCAAAAAATTCACTCTGGATTCTACAGAACAGAGATGATTGGAAGGTAAGGACAAAGACAGAGATCTGATGAGAAATGATGATGTGAAGGCGGTGAGATGTGGTTAGTTTTAAAACATATATTAGGAATATCATATTCTGTGTAAATGTTGGAGATACGGCTACAAATAAATCAGATATAGCCCTTACCCTTATAGCATTTTTAGGTATGTGGATAAGAAAGAAACTGAGCATTGCACCATGAGTACAAGGAGAATCTTCAATGAGAGATGTTCAGGAGCATCTGGGGTGGATGTTGGGGTTATAGTGATGGGTGGAGTAGGGTTCGTGAAACTGCTTTATTCATAGATTTCTAACTATGGATTCACAATAAAATCCTACCTATTCCTCACCCCTCTCCAATGGACTGTGTCAGCCCTCTTGTGGTCCCAATTCAAAGCTAAAGGAATCATACTACACATGTCAATAGTTTGTGAATTTTCCATTCATGGAATGCTTTATTGGAAAATAAAAGTCAGAACAAAATGTACTTTTCATTAAAAAATAACATAATTAATTGACTATATATAGGATAAAATACTGCCAAGTTGTATTAAAATTTCTATAAATCATGTTGGCTCAAATTTGAAATATTCACCAAACATACAATTAGTATGTGGGAAGAAGGTATAGATTATGAGGGAAGAATAGCTTATGTGCCATGCCAGTGGCAAAATATAAGTTGATTATTAAAATCATAATTAACTGGTTGGGTACAGGGGGGCTCACGCCTGTAATTCTAGCATTTTGGGAGGTTGAAGCAGGCAGATCACTTGAGCTCAGGAGTTTCAAGACTTGGGCAGCACGACAAGATACTGTCTCTCCAAAAAAGAAAAAAAATAAAAATATTAAAAAACCTAGCTGGGCGTGGTGACACGTGCCTGTAATCCCAGCTACTTGAGGGCCTGAGGTGGGATAATCACTTGAGCCGAGGAGGTTGAGGCTGCAATGAGCTGTGACAGATTGTGCCACTGTGTCAGCCTGGGTGACAAAATGAGACCCTGTTTCAAAAAGAAACAAACAAACCTCATAATTCCAAAAGTTATTCAAAATTTTTCTGAGAACCTAGATTTGTGACTTCCAGCTTCATGACCCTTGGGCAAGTTATTTAATCTTTCTCTATTTGTTTTCTCTTTTGTAAAATTAAAAATGGTGCCTACATCATAAATGGTATAAGGACTAAATCTGGTAATTCAGAGTGAGTGTACATGTTGATATTCAATATGTTTTAGCTATTGTTAATATCATCATTCTCTAACTGACAGACACTGATGGAGATGAAGAAGCCCAGCAAAATGGCTGAGAACACAAATCCTGGAACAAATGGCCTGGGTTGACTATTGGTTCCTCCACTTCTATATCATATATCACAGAATTTTTCCCTCTTTTAAAACCGCATAACAACTTTTGGGCAAAAGCTTTTATTCACCTCAACACCCCTTTCTTTTCCAAATTCTAAATTCTTTATTACTCTTGCTTTTCATAACATATCAGTGTGGTAATACTTGCTGGCTTTTTTTGCTTCTTTTACTGATTTTCAAGGTATTTCCTGGTATGTGTATCTTTAATGCTTAGCACAATGTCTTTAACATGTTCAATAAGTGTTTGTCAAATGAATGGAATAACAAATAAATAAAAGTATTATGTATAGAACAGCAAGAAACCTCTGATGTAATGTGCTATCGGCATTACTCCAATAACCTGGGTCTTCAATCTTCTTATTCTTTGTCTTCTTCTCCATCCCCATTTTCTGCCTCTGTTATGCTTTGGCTTGAAGAAATGAAAGGCTGACCTTGCATGACATTGTGAAAATAACTTAAGTCCAAAATTTCACTAAATCCTTCCCGCATTACCATCTTTCACCTTGGCCAGGTCAGCTTTATTTCTCTCTACATGTAGACCCTCTGCACCTCTGCCCCTCAGCGGCAATCCCATTTCCTTGGGGCTTGACACAGTTTTAGAATGTTCAAGTAGAATAGGAAGAATCTCTACGAACTAGGGATTTGAAGTTGATGTTTCAGCGACATGCAGAAGTTCAAATCCTGCCTCCATAAATGGAGTTCTGTTGTCCAGAGCATAACAATGCCTATTAGCATTGCATTCTGTCTTCGATGATTTATGGGACCTTTTTTATTTTCTTTGCTTCCGTTCCTCCCCAGAGTCACTTCCCTGTTCCTCTCTTGGATGGCATAAATGAGAAAATTTGAAATGTGTTGCTACACAAAAATATAAAAACAAAACAATATGGCATAGCTGAGTCTGTGAATCTAATCCCTACATGTTTGTAGGACAGGAAATTGAGATTCCAAAGGGAAATGGACTTGGGCATGGCCAAATGGGAAACAGGAGCAGCAGTCATTGAAATCCGAGGGCTGACCAAGCAAATTAGGTCCCTTTGGGCGGTATGAACAGATAACCATCAAAAATCACACCACCTTTTTGCTTGACTTTGCCTAAAGCTGAATAAATAGACAAATTCTCAATTAAAATAAATATGTAAATATTAATTGAACTCACACTAAGTATTTATGAACTACCTTCAAAAGAAAATACCACTGAATCACACAAGCGTCATCACAAACACTGGCCTCCTATCTGCTATCGTTTAGAGTGTTCAAGTGTTTAAAAAATACTGTTTCTTCAAAAAAACTGTTCATATGCTTCTACTACTCTTGCTCTTTCTCAGTCAAAGGGAAATAAAATGCATAGTCCATCTATAAAAATTTATAACATTTTTACAGTCTTTAAAATTTTTGTATGTACATGTATGCACACATTTACACATATATATTTACATCGAATTTTAAGCAAAACTTTGTGATCTATCTTAACACAACAAGAAGAACCACTGTTCAATATTCTTGAGCACTACTAAAGGCCAGGCATTCAGCTAAATATTTTATAATCATTTTGATAAATCCTCAGAGAAGCCATTTCAGGTATTATCATTATGCATAGTTTCAAATTTGAATATATACAAAAATAAAAACACGGAAACTCAAATGATTCAAGAAATATGCACAATATCACAGACTTACTGAGTGGCCTAACAGGAACTTGAACCTATTTCTGTTTGTTATTTTTGTGCTTTTAACCATCATGCAATTTTTTTTTCCTTCTAAACTTTCATTTCTCTCTCTCTTTTCCACAATGCATCATTCCTCAGTCATGTTCATAGCCTCTCCCAGGTTGGGCAGGTATCCTTTATATTAGAGAGTCTTTATTTTCCTTCAAATTTTAGGCTTGGACAATAAGAGTAATTGGGCTTGTGGTGTTACTGATTAAAACCTCTCACTTGTTGCCTGTCCTTATCATCAGGGAATGAAACCTTAAACTTCAAGATGCCCAGAATGTTCCATTTAAGTTTCAGACCTAAAATGCCAGTTTGTTTGTTTGTGTGTGTGTGTGTGTCTTTTTTTCTCACAAAAGAGACCACACAGTTGACTTGGTCTCCCTTGTACTTCTATATATCTTGTCAAAGAAGACAGATACATTTTTATTTGTGGAGTTCAAGTTTCTTAAATTTAAGATCTGGATCTCCTTATAGACTATGGCACCTGGGCAATAAGCATATGCATTCTCTCACTCATAAAACTGAGATGATAACCTGTGGACACTGTATTATTATAAGAGTTGCAAAGCATGTTCATATAAGCTGTTTATTTAATATATAAAATTGTGTACATATAAGGGAATCTTTTGAGTTTCACGTCATTTTACAAGTCTACATGATGCTTTACTTTGTATCTAGTGTGGAGATAACGTAGCCATCTGTCTTGATTTACCCAGAACTGAGAGTAACTTTAGGACATGGAACATCCAGTGCTAAACTAGAAAAGGCCCAAGAGAATGGGGGCAAGATGATCACTCTATCAGGACCTTAATGACATGACAGCTGTATAGCTACTCCAGTTCCTACAGTGTTAAACATTTAATCTTAGTATACCCAGCTCATATGTGGCACCTGAGGACCCTGTGCTTATCTTATCGGAATGTGTCCAGAAGTATCAATCACTTCCCTATCACAGTGTGACATGAAACCATCTTGTTTGGTCTTTGCTTTGGGGGAATCTAAGTACAATTCACTTACTCACCTATCACCAGCATTCCTAAAAGTGGCAAAAAGATTACGGCTTTTCTACCAAAATTTTCAAATGAATTCTTATAGACTTTTTGAACAATGTATATTTTAAAGGATTTAGAATAGCTGTTTTCTCCCCTGATAAAATTTTAAAAAGAAATGAGAGGGAAGCAGAGCTAAAATCATCAACTAAATACCAAAGAAGCTTTTACGTCCTGTTCCAGATAATGACAGATATCAGCGTAAAAGCTAAAATTCTTTGAAGATCAACAAAACGTATACTTTTGGAAATCTTAGGCTGATACAGAGCTTGTAAATTCATCGTAGAGTTGAATAATAATCAGGATCATACAATATTTTTTGTAAAACACTAATTTTCCATTTTCAGATGATAATTCCCCAAACTTACTCTACTCTGCATCATTACATTGTCAAGAGACAACTTCTCTTTATTATATTTGAAACACTTAGAATTAGTAATTGTGCATGCATTATACTCTTTGGTGACATATTAGCTCTCTTTTCTCTTTTAGCATATTCAGTTATTTGGTTTAAAAAAATAATACCTAGAACATATTCCACATCTAAACTAAAAAAATGATGTCAGTTTCAGGAAATCTTATAAATGAAGAAGAAGTGTATGTTTTGGGACAGATATTATACAGTAGGAAATCTTTCTTAAGGTCATTAATCATCATTTGTCACATAGCATGATGGCTGGAAAGAAAAGAGAAATAAAGATCAAATGCAATTTAAGAAAATGGATGTATAGGCCGGGCGCGGTGGCTCAAGCCTGTAATCCCAGCACTTTGGGAGGCCGAGACGGGCGGATCACAAGGTCAGGAGATCGAGACCATCCTGGCTAACACGGTGAAACCCCATCTCTACTAAAAAATACAAAAAAAAAAAAAAAAACTAGCCGGGCGAGGTGGCGGGCGCCTGTAGTCCCAGTTACTTGGGAGGCTGAGGCGGGAGAATGGCGTAAACCCGGGAGGCGGAGCTTGCAGTGAGCTGAGATCCGGCCACTGCACTCCAGCCTGGGTGACACAGCGAGACTCCGTCTCAAAAAAAAAAAAAAAAAAAAAAAAAGAAAATGGATGTATATATACAGGCTGGTACCATACTGTTTTAATTACTATAGGTTTTTCTATCCCTATATGCTCATCGATGGAGGAGTGGATAAAGAAAATGTGAAATATTTATACAATGGAATATTTTTTCAGCCTTTAAAAAGAAGGAAATTCTGATTTATGTGACAATGTAGATGGATCTTGTGGATATTATACTAAGTGAAATAAGTCAGTTACAGAAGGAAAATACCACATGATTTCATTTATGCAACATATCTAAAAGAGTAAAACCAGTAAAACCCTTAGTTTTAGAGAATGGAATAGTGATTGTCAGGGATTGTGGGGGAGGAGCAAACATGGAATCAGTAATCAGTAAGTATAAAGTTTCAGCTAAGTATGATGAATAAGTTCCAGAGATCTAGTGAACAATATTTTGCCTACGGTTCAGAATACTGTATTGGTACACTTAAAAATTTAAGAGGGTAGATTTCATGTAAAGTGTTTTTACAGCAATAATAAGAATAAAAATTTAAAAGGAAATTTATTGATACTACTGAAAGAAAGGATGAAAGAAAGAAAGGAGAGAAAGAGAGAGAAAAGAAAGAAAGAAAAGGAAGGAAGGAGGAAAGAAAAGAGAAAGAAAAAGAAAGAAGAAAGAAAGAAAGAAAGAAAAAAGAAAGAAGAAGAAAGAAGAAAGAAAGAGAAGAAAGAAAGAAAGAAGAAAGAAAGAAGAAAGAAAGAAGAAAGAAAGAAAGAAAAAAATCCAGAAAAGAAAGAAAGATCAAAGCAAGAATAAATGAAGCAGCCCCGTCATTCCAATTCCATCTGCCCTTCCTTCCGTCCCCACTTGCCTCTTCCGTCCGCCCTCCGCCTACCTCCCTCCCTCCTCCTCTCCTCACTCACCTCCTCCCTCCCTCCCTCACTCCCTCCCTCCCTCCGCCCTCCCTCCCTCCCTCCCCCCTCCCTCCTCCCTCCCCGCTCCGCCCTCTCCCTCCCGACCTTACTCCTCCCTCCTACATCCTCGCCATTTGCGTTTCCCGCTATAAACTCACCCTGAAAACAGAGAGAAGTGGCAGACAACTTCCAGAATAGGAAGAGAGGCAAGGAAAAGGGATTGAAGACGGAAGACATGGCAGATGAGTTGTATATTTTCTTTTTTCCATCTTTTATTTTAGATTCAGTGGGTACATGTCCAGGGTTATTACTTGGGTATATTGCGTGATGCTGAGGTTTGGGATACAAATGATCCCATCACCCAAGAAGTGAGCATAGAATCCACAAGTTTTTGATCCTTGTCTCCCTCTCTCCCTTCTACCTTCAGTAGTCCCCAGTTTCTATCGTTCCCATCTTTATGCCCATGAGTACCCAATGTTTAGCTCACACTTGTAAGTGAGACTATGCCGTATCTTCCAGGCATTAATTAACTTAGGAAAACGGTCTTCACCTCCATCCTTTCAGGGCAAAGAATCTGATATTTTCATTTTTATGACTGCATAGTATTCTATGATATATATGTACCACATTGTCTATCCAATCCATCATTGATGGGCAACTAGATTTATTCAATGTCTTTGTTATTGTGAATAGCACTACAAAGAACATTCAAGTGCATGTGCCTTACTGGTAGAAAATGTGTTTTCATTTGGACATATACCCAATAATGGGATTACTGAGATGGATGGTAGTTCTGTTTTAAGTTCTTTGAGAAATCTCCACACTGCTTGGCTGAACTAATTTACATTCCTACCAACAGTGTATAGGTATTCCTTTTCTCTGCAGCCTTGCCAGCAACTGTTGTTTTTTGACTTTTGAATAATAGTCATTCTGACTGTTGCTATATGGTATTTCATAGTGGTTTTCATTTGCATTTATCTGATTATTGGCGTGGAACATTTTTTCATGTTTATTGGAACTTGTATGTCTTATTTAGAGAAGTGTCTGTTCATGTCTTTTGGCCGTTTTTTTAATGGGTTGTTTGCATTTGCTTGTTGTTTAAGTTCCTTATAGATTCTGGAAATTAGATCTTTGTCAGATGCATAGTTTATGAATATTTTCTCCCATTCTGTAGGTTGTCTGTTTACTCTGCTGATAGTATCTCTTCTTTTTTGTTTTGTTTTGTTTTCGTTTTTTGAGACCTGGTTTTACTCTATTGCCCAGGCTGGAGTGCAGTAGTGCAATCTAGGTTACTGTAACCTCCACCTGCCGGGTTCAAGCGATTCTCATGCCTCAGCCTCTCAAGTAGCTGGGATTACAGGTGTGCACCACTATGCCTCGCTAATGTTTGTATTTTTTGTAGACAAGGGGTTTCACCACTTTGGCCAGGCTGATCACCAACTCCTGGCATCAAGTGATCCAACTGCCTCAGCCTCCCGAAGTGTTACAGGCATGAGCCACTGTGCCCAATCTGATAGTTTATTTTGCTGTGCAGAAGCTCTTTAGTATAATTAGGTCCCACTTTTCAATTTTTGTTTTTGTTGCAATTGCTTTTGAGGACTTAGTCATAAAT
This sequence comes from Rhinopithecus roxellana, assembly GCF_007565055.1. NCBI lineage: Eukaryota > Metazoa > Chordata > Mammalia > Primates > Cercopithecidae > Rhinopithecus > Rhinopithecus roxellana. Next base: position 37,877,129 of record NC_044568.1, on the reverse strand, counting down.
TCTTTCCAAAGGCCAATGTCCAGAATATGTTTCCTGGGTTTTTGTCCAAGATTCTTATATCTCGATGTCTTATGTCTAAATATTTAACACATCTTCAGTTAATTTTTATATATGGGAAAAAGTAGGGGTCCAGTTTTATTCTTCTGCATATGGCTAGCCAGCTATCTCAGCAGCATTTATTAAATAGAGAGTCCTTTCTCCTTTGCTTAGTTGTGTTGACTTTGTTGAAAATCAGATAGCTATAGAAGTATGCCTTTTTTTCTGGGTTTTCTATTCTGTTTCATTGGTCTATATATCTGTTTTTGTGCCAGTACCATGCAGTTCTAGTTACTGAAGCCTTATAGTTTGAAGGTCAGTATAGTTTGAAGTAAAGTAATGTGATGCTACCAGCTTTGTTCTTTTTGCTTAGGATAGTTTTGGTTATTTGGGCTCTTTTTTGATTCCATGTGAACTTTAGAATAGTTTTTTTCTAGTTCAGTGAAAAATGACATCGGTAACTTTAAAGAAATACATTAAATCTGTAGATTGCCTTGAGCAGTATAACCATTTTAATGATATTGATTCTTACAATCCATTAACATAGAATGTTTTTCTATTTGTTTGTGTCATCTATGATATCTTTCAGTAGTTTGTAGTTCTCTTTGTAGATATTATTTCACCTTGATGGTTTGGTGTATTTCTAGTTATTTTATTTTTTGTGGCTATTGTAAATGATATTGTGTTCTTGATTTGGCTCTCTGTTTGGACATTTTTTTATGTATAGAAAAGGTATTGTATCCTGAAATTTTGCAGATATTATTCATCAGATCTAGTAGCTTTTGGGGAGAGACGAAGGGGTTTTCCAGATATCAAATCATATCATCTTCAAAGATAAATAGTTTGATTTCCTTTCTTCAAATTTGGATGCCTTTAACTTTTTTATCTTGTTTACTTGCTCTGGCTGAGACTTTCAGTGCTACATTGAATAGGAGTGGTGAGAGTGGGCATCCTTGTCTTATTACAGCTATCAAGAGGAATGCTTCCAGTTTTTGCTCATTCAATGTGACATTGGCTATGACCTTCTCATAGACGGTTCTTATTATTTTGAGTTATATTCCTTTGATGCCTAATTCCTTGATGGTTTTATCATGAAAGGATGTTGGATTTTATTGAAAGCTTTTTCTGTATCTAGGAGTATACATTCTGATTATGTGGTAAATCACATTTATTGATTTACATATATTGAATCAACTTTGGATTCCAGAATGAGGCCTACTTGATCATGGCGAGTTAACTTTTGATACGGCATTAGATTTGGTTTGCTAGTACTATGTTAAGTACTAGCAAAGATTTTTGTGTCTCTGTTCATCAGAAATTTTGGCCTGTAGTTTGTTTTCTTCATTGTGTTTTTCCCAGGTTTTAGTAGTAGAGTGATGCTGGTTTTGCAGGATGATTTAGGAAGGAGTCTCTACTCCTCAACTCTTTGGAAGAGTTTCAGTAGAATTGGTACCCCAGCTCTTCTTTGTACAACTGGTAGAATTTTACTGTGAGTCTATCTGTTCTGGGACTTGTTTTTTGGTTGGTAAGTTTTTGATTACTGATTTAATTTCAAAATGTAATATTGATATGTTCAGTGTTTCAATTTCTTGCTGACTCAAACTTAGGAGATTGTGCGACCAGGAATTCATTCATTTCCTCTATATTTTCTAGTGTGTGTGCATAAAGGTCTTCATAATAGTCTCTGATAGTCTTTTATATTTCTGTGGGAGTGGTTGTAATGTCACCATTGTTGTTTCTGATTGTGCTAATTTGAAACTTCTCTCTCTCTCTCTTTTTCTTTTTTTTTTTTTGGTTAATCTAGGTGGCAGTCTAGTGATGTTTATACTTTCAAGGAACCAACTTTTATTTTCATTAATACTTTGTATGAAGGTTTTGGTTTCAATTTCATTCAGTTTCACTCTGATTTCAGTTTTTTTTTTTCTTCTGCTAACTTCGGGGTTAGTTTGTTCTTGTTTTCCTAATCCCTTTAGATGTAATGTTAGATTGCTAATTGGAGATCTTCCTAGCTTTTTGAGGTAGGTATTTAGCACTATAAACTTTCTTAACACTGCTTTAGCTGTATCTCAGAGATTTTAGTATGCTGTGTCTCTAATTTCATTTGTTTCAACAAAGTTTAAAATTTTTTGCCTTAATTTCATTCTTTATGCAGTAGTCATTCGGGGGCATGTAGTTTAACTTCCTCGTAACTGTTTGGCTTTGAGAGATCTTCTTGGTATTGATTTCTACTTTCATTTCACTCTGATGTGACAGTATGATTGGTATGATTTCGTGTTTCTTTTGGATTTATTAAGACTTGCTTTACGGTCATGCACGTGGTTGGTCTTGGTGTATGCTCTGTGCAGATGAGAAGACTGGATATTCTGTGAGTATTGTGTAGATGTCTATTAGGTCCAATTGTTTAAGTATCAAGTTTAAGCCCAGAATTTCTTTGTTAGTTTGCTGCCTTGATAAATTGTCTATTGCTGTCAATGGGGTATTGAAGTCCCTCATTCTTATTATGTGGTTGTCTAAAGCTTTTAGTAGGTCTAGAAGTATTTGTTTTATAAATCTGGGTGCTCCAATATTGGATGTGTATATATTTAAGATAGTTAAGTATTCTTGTAGAATTGAACCCTTTCTCATGGTATGATGCCCTTCTTTGTCCTTTTGTACTGTTATTGGTTTAAAGTCTGTTTGACTTGATATGGGAATAGTGGACCTGTGTCTGCTTTTTAAATTTTCTGTTTGCATGGTAGATCCTTCTCCAGCCCTTTACTTGGAGCCTATGGGTGTCATGTGTTTTTTATGTGTGAGACAGATCTCTTAGAAACAGCAGACTGATGGATCTGTTTTTGAATCCAACTCACCATTCTCTGCCTTTTAAGTAGGGCTTTTAAATAATGTGTATTCAAGGTTAGTATTGACATGTGAGATTTTAATCCAATTGTGAAGTTGTTAGCTGGTTGCTTTGTATTTTCTATTGTATGGCTGCTTTATAGGATCTGTGTAAACACATATAGGCTATATGTGTTTTTATAGTGGTGTATATTGTTCTTTTGTTTCCATGTTTAGAGATCCCTTAAGTATCTCTTGTAAGGCTCATCCGGTGGTAACAAATTCCATTAGCACTTGTTTGCCTTGAAAAGCATTTATTTCTCATTTGCTTCTGAAGCTTAGTTTGGTGGGGTTTGAAATTCTTGGTTAAGATATTTTTTCTTTAAGATTGCTGAAAATAGGCCCCCAATCTCTCTTGGCTTATAAGATTTCTTTGAGAAGTCTATTGTTAGCCTGATGGGATTCCCTTTGTACCTCGTCTGGCCATTTTTTTTCAGAATTGACCTTGGACATTCTGGTGAATATATGCCTTGGTGATATTCATTTTGTATAGTATCTTGCAGATATTTTCTTGATATCCTGTATGCAGATGTCTACATCTCTAACAATATTAGAAATGTTTTCTTACATTATTACCTTAAACATGTTTCCTGGTTATTTACTTTTTCCCTTCTCTCTCAGGAATGCTAATTATTTATAGGTTTTATCACTTTATGTAATCCCACATTTTTTTGAAGACTTTGTTCTTTTTTTTCTTTATTTTTATCTAACTGGTTTAGTTAGAAAAACCAGTCTTCAATATCTGAAATTCTTTATTCTGCTTGGTTCAACCTATTGATACAGCTTTCAGTTGTGTTCTGACATTTTTAAGTGAGTTTTTCAACTCTAGAAGCTCTGATTTAATTTTAAGATGCTTATCTCTTCCTTCATGTTCTGGATTGCTTTAGAAGTTTTTTTTAATGTTGATATTCGACCTCATCTTGGACCTCATTGAGCTTTATTGCAGTCCATGGTTTGAATGCTTTATCTGTTATTTTTGAGTTTCCATTTTAGTTAGGCACCATTGCTGGAGAGCTAGTGTAATACATTGGGGGTGTCACTACATTCAGATTTTTCATGGTGCCAGAATTCTTGCACTAATTTCTTCTCATGTGAAGACGCTGACACTTGTAATTTTTTCTAATTATTTTCATGTGGGTAGGATATTTTTCTTCCTCTTTCTTTTTCTATAATATTTTTTTTTTCCTTTCCCTTTTCCTTATCTCCGCTCCCTAGGTGGTATGAGTATACAGAATGCTGAGTGGCATCATTTGGCTTTTCTTCTATAGCCCTACACACTTCTTTTGGCAGGTTTTATATCGGGCTCTACAGCTGAACCTACAACCAGCAGATGGCACTTATAGGTGAGAGCCACCTGTTGTCAGTGTGGCTTGGTATATACTTGATCCTTGTTTACTAGAAGAAGCTCTCTGTTGCCCCAGACAATGGGCTGATACATGGACTACACTGTGGTCCGAGCTTCCTCCTCAACCCCATAGGGTGCATAGACTAGAAAGGGCAGGACCAAGCCAGGCAGATTTACCTACAGATCCTTGATGGCTGGAGAAACACCAGAACTGAGGGAGAATCCAGTGAGTGGCCACAGTGCACTCAGAGGTGTGCCTAGTTGTGGAGCTGAGAAATCTCCTTCACCCCGAGCTCTCTTCATGTAGTTGGAGGCAGCCTACATTCTTAATCGAGGGAAGTGGGTACTGCAGATGCCTGGAGATGTGCCTAAATGTGGAGTGAAGAGGGTTTCCCTTGCAACAAGATCTGTGCACAGGAGGGGTGGGGCAACTCAGGCTGCTGGTTCTGGTCAGTGGATGCTCCAACTGCCTAGGCATGAAGTGGACCAGGCCCTGATGCCCCACAATCTCAACAGAGCAGAATGGGGCACCCAGCAATGGCACATGCAGATTAATTCCAGGTTGCCAAGCTGGTGGTGGGTGCAGGTCTTGCTGCTGAGGAAAAACTACAGCTGTAGCAGTTATCCTCCTGATTCGGGCTTGCAAGAGGGGAGAGCACAATTCCAGCACCAACTGCTGAGGTGCTTTCCACAGTTCTGACAGTAGAGGCCTCCCCCTCACTCCAGAGCAGGCACTCCAATTTCTGGCCTGAGACTAAAATGCCTGTGCAGGCATTCTGCTGGGTAGCCTAAGAATGATTGTCTTAGCATGCACCTGGATTGCAAATGGTGTCCTGCTCTCAGTCCTGGGCCTGGAAGAGACACAGTTTTTTCCTGTGTCTTTCCATGCATCTCTAAGACTCTCCTCAATTAGCTCCAGGGATTGGGAGAAACCAAGCGTTCTTCCTCAGCCTGAATTGCTCTGATCCCCAGCGGAAAGGTGGGTCACAGAGGGAGGCACTGTGCTTTTAAAAAGCACTGGCGCTTCACTCACTTTTATCAGATGGATGCCATCACGGTGGCTGTTTGCCAGCATTCTGCTCCCTGGGATCTGGGATGTCCTTCAGGATTATAGTGGATTCCCATTTTCCTTCTTGAATTAAGGCTCAGAGAGTTTATTTTTAAGCACTACCTTGCTATTACCAAGTGGCTGAGGCATGCTGAAAGCCTCCAAGATGCCATTTTGGGAAATATATGTGCTCTATATGTTAAAATAGCTTAAAAAGAAGATTTCAACTGTTCTCACCACAAAGAAATGAGAACTATTTAGGGTGATGGATACGCTATTTAGCCTGAGTTGGTCATTTCACAATGTATATGTGTATTGAAATATCACATTATACCCCATCAGTATATATAATTATTATTTGTCAATTAAAAATAAAACTTAAAAATAGAAAAAAATCTGAGAAAAGGGGAAGTTGAGGAAGTGGCATAAAAGTGAGCTTTAAATGCACTAATCCCCCATATTCTCAACCTCTAAACTACAAGTAATTTTACCCTTGGTTAAAAGAAAAAAATGGAATGAAGAGGCAAATTTCCAGGGATGTTTCAGCTCTGCAACTAAATAGTTATAAAATCTTTAAAAAGTTATTTAATTATTTGAGTTTAGTCTTTAATTTTGTCTTCATATATTTGCTTTTCAGGACATGGGTTCCAGTTCTATCTCCAAAGACCTACATTGGGGAAAAAAAGTAAAATACTCCTAAATAAAAAAATACAATAATCATGCATCATAGGCCCATTATTTCTCTCAATACATGAGTTTCAACCTATCCCTTCAAAAATTTATAGTAATGAAGATTAAGTTTAAGTAAATGAAGATTATAATTCAAAATGCTGGGTATATTAGAAAATCCTATTCCTGCTAATTTGTAAACTGGATAAATGTATACTTATCTTTGTAAATTCCCAGTTTTCCTAAGGTAAAGCAGAACCACACACTCCTAATTTCACCTTCTTGTACTCAGCATTCTAAACCTACATTATTTTTTTTAAACCAGGTGGTGGTGTTGGTGATGGGTGTGAAAATCTCCTGAAAGCTTTTGAACCACTCAAAAATAAATACATACATAAACCAAAATTTTCAGGATACCCACAGCTTCTTCTACCATTAGACGCCACTTTTCTGTGTTTTCTATCTTTGTAGATTTGCTTCAATTCTCTGCTTGCATGTCCTCCCTTCTTTTCCTATATTATTGTTCTTCAAAGTCCAGCTGAAATGCCATACTTCCTGGAGTCTTCCCTGTTTTACCCTACTTTTGTCATTTATCATGTTTCACATTCATCATAGTTAGTTGAACACAAAACTTGCTTTCCTTAACAGTTACAATCAGGTGAAAGACAGAGACCACATTTTTTCCCTCTGTTTGTGTTTAGTACTGAGTCTTCAACAAAACTGATCCTCAGCTATGCACTGATGAATAATCAGGCACAATAACACTGTGCAAAGTACACACTGAAATACTCAAAGATGTGCCTTTCTGAGATAAATTTAAGGATCAGTCTCACTATGCTAAACTCCAATGTAATAATCCAGGCACAGAAAAACAAAATCACATGTTTTCACTTAGTTGTAGGATCTAAAAATCAAAACAGTTTAACTCATAGGGATAGAGAGTAGAAGGATGTCTACCTGAGGCTGGAAAAGATAGTGGTGGGGCTTAGGGAGGTGGAGGTGGGACAGGTCAATGGGTACAAAAAACAGAAAGAATGAATAAGATCTAGTATTTGATAGCACAACAGGGTAACTATAGTCAATACTAATTTAATTGGACATTTTAAAATAACTAAGAGTATAATTGGATTATTTGTAACACAAAGGATAAATGCTAAGAGATGGGTACCCATTTTCCATGCTGTGATTATTATGCATCGCATTCCTGTATCTAAACATTCCATGTACCTCATAAACATATAAACCTACTATACCTATTATGTACCCAAAAATATTAAAACTAGAAAAGGTTAAAAGAACAAATTACCTAGGAATACAGCTAACCAGGGAGGTGAACGACCTCTACAATGAGAATTACAAAACACTGCTCAAAGATATCAGAGACAGCACGAACAAATGGAAAAACATTACATGCTCATGGATGTGAAGAATCAGTATTGTTAAAATGTCCATACTGCACAATGCAATTTACAGATTCCAATTCTATCAAACTACCAATAATATTCATTACAGAATTAGCAAAAAAACTTTTAAAAAATTCATATGGAACCAAAAAGAGCCCAGAGAGCCAAGCCATTTCTAAGCAAAAATGATACAGCCAGGGGCTATACAACACCTGAACTCAAACTATACTACAAGTCTGCAGTAACTAAAACAGCATGAAACTGGTACATAAACAGATGCATAGACCAATGAAAAAAGAATAGAGAGTCTAGAAATAAAGCTGCATACCCACACCCATCTGATATTTGACAAAGCCAATGAATACAAGCTAAGAGAAAAGGACTCATTAGTCAGTAAATAGTGCTGGGATAACTGGCTAGCCATGTGCTGAAGACTGAAACTGGACCCGTTCCTTACTTCCTTACACCATATACAAATATCAACTCAAGATAAATTAAAGATGTAAATGTAAAACCTAAAACTATAAAAACTCAGGAATATAACCTAGGTAATACAATTCTGGACATAGGACCTGGCAAAGATTTCGTGATTAAGATGCAAACATCAAGTGCAACAAAAATAAAAATTGACAAATGGGACTTAAACTAAAGAGCTTCTGCAAAACAAAGAACCTATCAACAGAGTAGACAGACAACCTACAAAATGGGAGAATATATTTGCAAACTATGTATATGACAAAGGCCTAATATCCAGAATATATAAGGAACTTAAACAAATTTGCGAGAAATAAACAACCCCATTAAAGAGTAAGAAAAGGACAAGAGCAGACACTTTTCAAAAGAAGACATACACATGGCCAACAAGCGAATGAGAAAATGCTCAACATCAGTAATCATTAGATAAATGCAAATCAAAACCACAATGAGATACCATCTCACACCAGTCAGAATGGCTACTATTAAGTAGTCAGAAAATAACAGACCCTGGTGAGGTTGCAAAGAGAAAGGAACATTTATATGCTACTGGTGGGAATGTAAAGTAGTTTTGCCATTGTGGAAATCAGTCTGGCAATTTCTCAAAGAACTGAAAGCAGAATTACCACTCAACTCAACAATTTCATAATTGGATATATAACCAAAGGAATATAAATTGTTCTACCATAATAATGCATGCACTCACATGTTAATTGCAGCACTATTCACAATAGCAAAGACATGGAATTAACCTAGATGTCCATCAATGGTAGACTGTATAAAGAGAATGTGGTACATACACACCATGGAATACTGTGTAGTCACAACAAAAGAACAAGATCATTTGCAGCAACATGGATGGAGCTAGAGGTCATTATCCTAAGCAAAGTAATGCAGAAACAGAAAACCAAATACAACATGTTCTCATTTATAAGTGGGAACTAATGGACACAAAGAAGAAAACAACAGATACCACATCCTACATGAGGGTAAAAGGTGAGAAGAGGGAGAGGATAAAAAAACCACCTGTTGGGTACTATGCTTATTACCTGGGTAAACAAACTAATCTGTACATCAAACCATTGTTAAAACAGAGTTTGTGCATATAACAAACCTGACATGTACCTTGAACTTAGTTAAAAGTTAAAAAAAAAGAACAACGACAACAACAAACTCCAGTTTCACAAGGTGAAAATGCATCATTTTTATTAATGAAATTAACAATCAAGGAAACACTAAGGGCAAATGAAGATATTCTAAAACATATCCTCATATATCACCAGTATACTGTCTTAACCACTACAGCATCTTCTTGAGAGCAATTTGGTTATGTTTATGAAGCTAAGAAAATAATAAGTTGCATATGTTGACTAGCAATCCTGATGTTCTATTGTAGAACTTTTAGAAACATCTGAATGGTCTAGAATAAGTAACACTGTAATGAACATCTTCATCTAAGAAAATGAAGGAAAAATGCAATTAGCAAGATTTCCTTGGAACATTCTTTAGAGTAGTTAATTTGTGATAGATTTAACTGTATTGAAAATCACATAGCTATGAAAACTATAATAATGGAGATCATAAAGCCAATAGAAATATTATTATATAATAAGAGAATACAATACTAATAAAACTAGAATTAAATAAATTAGAAATAAAAATTATATCCATTGTTAAATAGGTACTTTGAAAGGAATTGGAAGAATAGAAACATGCATACTTTATTAGGATGGTGAATTTATAGAAACTATTATTAATTTTTAGTTCTTTTCGCCATCTTTCCATAATTGCATCCAATGTAAAATTTTGAGTGTGTGTATGTGTGTGTGTGTGCATGTGTGTGTCTATGTGTGTTTGAGAGAGAGAGAGTGAAAGAGAGAGAGGTGGAAGGGAGGAAGTGATCCTGAAAACTGATAGACAATTTAGGGGCATATTGTTCATGAATTTTGGTAAGAGATGACAAAAATTTGAATCAGAACAATGCCCATGGGAATAAGGAGAATAACTGTGTCTCTTATTGGCCCATTCATCATTTTTAAAAGACTTGCTTATACTTTTTCCCTCTGTATTCTACGGTATTCTTTTCTTACATTTTCTGAGCTTTAGCAGAGGCTGAAGATTATTTCCAAGTGGTGTACTTAACAAGGAAGTGACCAATATCAGCATAAAGTTTCCTTTAAATATAGTCATTACCTATTGATTCCAATGGTAACTTTGCTTCCTTCCCATATTCTTTGTCAAATGCTAGTTTCTCATTTTACTTAAAAAGCCAGGAAGAGACTCACTGTGCTGCAGCTATGTTGTGTTCTGAAATATTTGTCTCCCTATGTCACCTTTTCCATCGCAATCAGCATTTTCTGCCACATTGTCTCCTGGGAAGCTTTATAGTTTCACCCTTTAATGGGCAGAGTCAGTTTTTGCTCGAGGACTGAAATGAAAATTGGGCTTCCTTGCATGGGGCCATGACACTTCGAGTGTTACACAATTAAATTACTCCATTTGCAGAAGTAGTTCAGTGTCCTGGCTATTTACTCACATGAGACACCTAATTTCCATATGCGAAATTGGAGTACAACTACCTATTTTTCTTACATCTAAGAGATCTCATAATATCTAATTAACAAGAGTCTGTTAAGTACCTTGAGACAGATCTATGACATTCTATTAAAAACATTACATGATTTACAGATTAATACTAACTGTTCTCACTTTATTTCAATAGTTATCATTAAATTTCAAGAAAAACAAAAAACTTGCTGTTTCTCATTCTGGGATGTATTACAAAGGCCTGACCATGAGAGAAGCAACTCAGTCAAAAAATAATATATTTAATTTGGAATGGCCTTGTGTCTCCAAGTTGCTGATATTTAAAACCATTATGCAGTTTCCTATTCGTGTTTTCCAGTAAGCTGTTGCAAGATAAGGACCATGCATCTTAGTCATCAGACAAAACAACAGAAACTATTTATTTAGGGTATATAAAGTGTCCCTATAGCAGAATTTCTGCAACCTCAAAATTGTTGAGTTTTTAAGGCAGAAGAGGTCCTTGTTGTTTGGGACTATCCTGTGTAATTCATGACACTCAGTAGCATCCCTATATGCCAGTTGCATTCCTCCACCCTGGTTACAAGAACAAAAAATGTCTCGAAAAAACTTTCGAATCTTCCCTCGGGGACAAAATTGACTCTCTAGTGGATTGAGAACCCTGCCCTGAGGTGAATTCCAGTGTGTGTCTGATAACCTTCATAATTTTCAACCCATCTCAAAGATATCATCAAAATCAGCTGAAATAAATATGCTGTAGAGATATAGCTATAGATATTATCTGTGATCTTGACATAATGGATAAATAAATAGAGATTTGTTTAACTTTTACTGTTTTAGTTTTAATTATTTAGATACATTTATTGGTCATATCTCCATCAATAGTGAGATGATAGTTTCAACAAAAAGCATAGTTGATCAGAATCAAAGTCTCACATGGTGGCATAATCAAGACTGGTAATACTACTGGATTTAAGTCAATATCAAATACCACTTGCTCTCACTCATATTTGGGAGCTAAAATAAGTGATCTCATGGACTTAGAGAATAGAACAATAGATACCAGAGACTGGTGAGGGTGTGTGGTTGTGAGGGGTGTGATAAGGAGAAGCTGGTGAATGGGTACAAGCATACAGTTAGAAGAAATAACTTCTAATGTTTGATAGAAGAATAGGACACTAAGACTTAGCAACAATATTTTGTATATATCAAAATAACTAGAAGACAGGACTTGAAATTATACCAACATATAGAAATGATAAATACTCAAAGTGATGGATACTCCAAATCCCTGACTTGATCATTACACATTCTATGCCTGTAACACTCATATGTACACCATAAATATGTAAAATATTATGTATCAATGAAAAGCACTGACAGCATAGATGACATTATTCTCAAATAGCAGGTGACTGTTTTCAGGACTCTACTGCATTACAGAGTGACTACAACCAGGTAGAGTCTGTATTGGACACTCATCCTCCAATCTCTATGTATTATACAAAGAAAGTCAATCGTGTGTGTGTGTATGTGTGTATGTGTGTGTGTGTGTGTTTTGTTTTTTCTTTTTCTTTTTTTAAAACAGCTAACACAAGTTTATAAGTATGAGGCTTATAAATTAGCAATGGTACCAATGGGGAATTTCACAGATCTGTAACTGATTATGAAACATAAAAAGTTATGTTGCTAGCCTGTTAAAAATTATGCACAGTTTTCAGAGTCTATTTCCTAATTAGTGTAATTAAAACCAAATTTTATACTTGGGTAAGGTGATAGATTGTGTCAACTGCTCTTTCTTCTTCTTAGTTGAATTTTAAAATTGCACATTCATAATGTATTCTTATTCAGTAAAGTAAGAAGATGTAAGACATTTAACAATATGAAATATAGCACGTTCTGTATTTTTGTAAAGTAGTACGTTGAAAGGAATAAAACTAATCTGATGAAGCTCTGGAATATAATCTTTCATAGTTATTTAAAATTTACCTAGTCCAGATGTCTGCCTATTATAAGACTTGGCAGGGTTCCCTACCTTATACTCTTATGAAGAATGAGAAAGTATTTTTGGAAAGCCTTAGCTTATTCCTCAAAGTGATAATAATAACAAATTTAAAGATGCCTTGTGGTTTAATCAATTGTGTTAAATCGAGTTTTTATTTTCAAGTTACAGAAACTAAAATTGGCTATTTTTTAAAAATGCATATATTATTATTAAAGTATAAAATTTACAGTCAGGAATGTAGACAAGATAGAAAATAGAAACTAGAAATCATATGAAATTTTCTCCAACTCTTACTATGCTTCTCTTCATGAAAGAACCCATTTGCTTCTGTCTTCGGCCTAACTCTCTGCTATTCAGTCCACAAGAAATAAAATCCCAAATAGACCATCTGACCATCTGAGTTTTTGCTGTCTGCAAATAACCAAACTGTGATAAATATCTTATAGCCCCAACTCCAAATTTCTAGTTAGAGATTTAATTTTCATCTTGGGTGAACTCACGAATTGTGTCTGGAGCTTGGGTGTGGAGATTTAATACACAATATGACAAAAGGGACTCACCCCATAGGATGAAGGAAGTTGCTAAGAAACAATGGTGAATAGCTATAATCTGGGAAGATTCCTACAAATATCTATTAAATAATTTGTTACTAAGAGAATAATCTCTGTTTTGGACCAATCAGTACTCTCATTTCATTGTGTAAGTGCTAAACCTTGTCTTTCTCCCATACATTGGTATTTTTTCTGTACAAGTGACTCCTAGGGTGCTTAGCTTTTAATCTGCTTTATATTGACTCTTTCTAGCTGTCTCCAGCCTGTCCACACCATGAACAGTGCATACCTAAACTTAGGTGAGGGAAAGCCACTCAATTCATTTTTATTCTCCCAGAATTGACTCAAGCAGTACTTTTTTAGTACCGGTTGACCTAGGTGAATTGGTTACACTTTTTGCCTCACTCTTCCTGATCCACTGTCCGTCCCCCTTTGCAATGAGAAAATCTTCTCTACCCGTTTGAAAGTTTAGATATTGGGTGCATGTCTTACTAGCTGTGCAATCTTGGAAAAGTTTGTAACACCTTTAAGATTCATCTGCCATATCTGTTAAACAGGCATGGTGGTATCTATGTAATAGAGATAGTATAAAAAAGAAATGAAATTGTTCATGTAAAATACTCAATTTAGTGCCTGGTACAACTTAAGTATCTGCTCCCCCATGGATGTTAGCTGTTGCTACTACTACTACTGGTTACTAATACTAATTTTACAGCTACCATTATCACCACTACCTCTAATGCTTCTATCCCTATTGATCTTATTGACCTGGTAATCATTTAGGATATCTCTGATAACTGAAAATCAATTATCAGAGTTTTAATGGGCATGGTATACTTAGGTTCCTAGAATATCACTGGTCAAATCCATAGATTTCCCCAGTTTGTATCCTAATCATTGAGGTATCATGGGAGATTAGTTTGAATAAATATAAGCAAAGGGTAAAATAAATGTCTACATATAAGTTGCCTTCAAGCAGAATGCATTTTTGATCAAAATGCTATGAAACTATTTCCCCTTCGCTGTGCAGCAGGTAGAGCACAATCATTATTTGCTGCTGCTTCTGAGAGCTCAGGCTTCCCTCTGTGGAAGCTGTTCCTTGTTGACTCTGCCTATGTAACAGTGACAGGAGGAAGAGCTACTTTATTCTATTCCCTTCTTCAGGAGGAAAATGGGTGCCTTCTTTAATGTGAGTGGTCAGAAGTCCTAGTACTTCCTTTTGCGACACTGTTTAAAGTCAGACTCTCTGGAGCAACCTAGGAGGAAATCTTTTGTACATCCATGCTTTATGAGAAGATGGTGACAATGACATGTTAATAATTACTAAGTTTTCATGTAAAGGAGGTGTTTCGAACACAGAATCCTACCCAATTTTGTTTCAGTAGGTTTCACTGATTTGCCTGAAGTCACAAAATAGGTGAAAGTACCATGGCCAGCAACTTTGTCCTCCCAAGCTGGGGCTGTTTCTGTTATAACATGCTAAGAAAGGTAAGGCTTCATTGTAAGCATAAAGTAGGAAGACATTAGGTTTATCATTTAACATGTGAGTGAATATCTAAATGACTGTGATGTACAAATATCTATAAGGTGTTAGATTAAACTTGACAACATTTTCAGGTTTTGTTTGTTTGCTTGCTTATTGGTTTGTTTCAACTGCCTATCTTTTTATTGTTTGGGAAAAGTGACAACCACCAACTTCTTGCAGTCATCTAATTAAATACCTAAAACTGAATAGTTGGCCATTTGCATGTCTTCTTCAGAAAAATATCTATTCCGGTCTTTTGCCCATTTTTTAATCAGTTTACAAATATGCCACCAACACACAATGTGGAAAGGACAGTCTCTTCAATAAATGGTGTTGGAAAAACCGGACACCCACAAGCAGGAGCATGAAATTTGACCTTTATCTCATACCATATGCAAAAATCAACTCAAAATATATGAAGAACTTAAACATAAGCCTGAAACTCTAAAACTACTAGAAGAAAACATAGAAGGAATGGGCCATGATATAGGTCTGGACAATGATTCTTTTTTTTTTCTTTTTTGCATATGACTCCAAATTTCAGGCCACAAAAGTAAAAGAAGATGATGTGATTACATCAAACTAAAAAGCTTCTATACAGCAAAGGAAATAATCAACAGAACCAAGACATAATCTATGAAATGGAAGAAGATATTTGCAAAATGTATATCTAATAAGGAGTTAATATATCCAAAATATATAAGGAACTCAAACAACACAATAGCAAGAAAATAAACCTTACCATTAGCATTCAATTAACGTCACATTCAAATATTTCTCTTTTAAAATGTTACATATAAAAATGGAAGAAAAATATGTAGCCCTCTGTGCAAACAAAAGGCAGTTTGGTATTTTGCTTTGATGAAAACCAAGGGCAGTGCAGGTAGTTCACCATAAATAACCTGAATTTGTTATCTCTTTCAGTCTTTGTTTTAATTAGCATTGCAAAAGAGAAACATTGCATATATTAGACATAATTTCTAACCTCAGAAATAAAATGTTACCTTAAGTTCCAGGCTGAATGACTGTTTTAGCTCAGGGGAGGATATATTTAGGCTTGTTTGTAAAGCGTAAATTAGAGTAAGTGTTATGGTGTCATAAGTTAGCTGGATTACCTGGAGCAGCTCCTCTCCTTCTGAATAATTGAGATATCTGATTGAAAGATATGTGTAGGTTATTAAATGCAAATGTACGAATGTGAGGGTATTTGTATAGATACACATGTTTAATAAACACATGGTTCAACTTCTAGACACAAAGACCTCTTGAGTAAATTTGACCTCTCTGTCCATTCTGGTTGTGATTTAAAAATTAATAATAATAATAATAATAATAATAATAATAATAATCTGTAAGATTGCAAGCCTAAGGGGAAGGTAATTAGCACTAATTGCATTTATTTTTAAACAGATCTGTTCCTACTAATCAGCGTTGTTTCCACAGGTGCTTATTTTCATGTGAAGAAGAAGGGATTTATGATGCTTTGATAAGACAAGAGAAGAAAGGGCATGGTTTGGTTCTCATTCTAACATCTGAAGAGCATGGTGTGGTGCTGAGGGAGGGAACTACTATTGCTGCATGTTAAAATAGCTATCCTGTAGCAAATGTCATTCTTTGATCAACTTCTCTATGTGGCTTACTGTCTTGCTTTCTTTTTTTCTTTCTTTCTTTATTTTTTAATTTTTTTATTTTTTTGAGACAGAGTTTTGCTCTTGTCGCTCAGGCTGGAGTGCAATGGCACAATCTCAGCTCACTACAACCTCCACCTCCTATGTTCAAGCGATTCTCCTGCCTCAGGCTCCCGAGTAGGTGGGATTACAGGCATGCACCACCACACCGAGCTAATTTTTTTATTTTTAGTGGAGACGTGGTTCCACCGTGTTGGTCAGGCTGGTCTCGAACTCCCAACCTCAATTGATCCACCCACCTCGGCCTCCCAAAGTGCTGGGATTACAAGTGTGAGACTCCACACCAGACCTACTGTCTTGCTTTCAATGCATGTTTTTCTGGTGTCTTTTTATTTTTTTAATCACAGATTAAAAAACATCTGGCTAAAATAATGTCTCAACAATTGTTGAAAAGGGACCATTTTGGAGAATAAGATCAAAGATATCAGGTCCTTTGCTGGTTACATTATGACTGTTGCAAGATGGAAGCAGATACACCTAGAATCAATCAAATGTTTGCATCTGCTCAGCCCTACCTCTCATTCTAAGAATAGAATCCTGATTTTGCTCAGGAAACAACTACTTCTCTATCTTTAATCCATGTGGTTTGTGTGAAACTGTGCTTCACGTCTGACTAATCAGATCATTCCAACCTCCTGGCCACGTTGAATTAGTTGAGAGGTGAGCATGTGAAACTAGTGAGACCAAAGGAACACAATTTTGGATGATTGTTGGAAATGCTGGGCAGATTAAGTTCTCTTTTGCTGAGATTATGAAACTATGAGAATACAGATGATCTCTGTTCAACTGGGGGCCTTGTAACTGCAGTATTGAGAGTATAAGAATAGCTGAGAGATGTAGAGGTATTAATTCCTGTGACATAGGTGGGATTTCTGGATTCAGCAAAAGAAAGGTCATTCTTTTCTCATGTTTTTATTACAGATACAATTCTCTCTCTTTCTCCTTCTCTCTCTCTGTCTCTCTTTCATCTTTCTCTTTTCCCCCCAATATCTGTAGTCCATAATCAGTACCTCCCCCTCTTGCAAATGCAGAGAATTCAACTCAGAAGTCCTAGTTGACAGATCTTCTATGACTACCCCATTGTGTATTTTAGAACTCTTTTTTTGCAGACAGAACAATCTAACATGCAAATGGGGAAACACTTAATACAATCGTTGAGTATCACACAGACTATTTGGGAAGGCTGTTTAAGCATTTGCTATAAGCCAAGGTAACAAGAACAACTTTAGATTTAAACTTTCATGGAGATGCTGTCATCTCTAATAACCATGAGTCTCTATAGCAGTCTGGAAGCTTCCACCAATACCACAGATAAAATCAAGCTGCCTCTGCCACCACCCTTATTATGTCTGTTTACTGACTGCAAATTAATGGCTAATGCCAGCATGACTGGTCTGTAGAGTCTGAATCATACATTGCCATTTTAGCTGCAAGAGAATCTGGGAATGTTAAAATATGTATTTTTTTCCTCACTGAAAGACACACATAGGACTTGAAAGCATGTGAAATATGTTCAAAAAGATCTAGGTGAGCATGAATAATCAGTGCTGACTCTGGCTATATAGTTCCTAATATAGGTAATTTAGATTTAGCTGAGAAGTACTTGGTATTTATCCCAGTTTCCTTGTGAGAATTGGTACCATCCAGTTGATTAAATTTACGAGAATCCCAAGCTGACCCATTGCCCATCATAGGCTGGATATACAAGCAAAAGGGTTCTAGAGAGAGAGACAAGGGTCAGCTTTGCCTTCGAGAGGCACATATTCAGTACTCTCATTTCTGATACTCTGGCACGCAGATGAGCTTTTTCCTTTAGCAAAATTAAATGCAGAGTAGCAGATGTTGGTATTCATCAGATATGACAGCAGAATGTAATCAGTTCTGATAATCATAAGAATAAACAACAAATATAAAGCACAACTGATTGTATTCAGGAGGTGTGTCTTATTTTTCAATGTGAGAGGATACACAAATGTTAGGCTAGACTTTGTAGCTTCTCAAGCAATCAACCACAGCACAACTAAGCCTAGGTATCCTGATACACCAGTACAGGGCTTTTCATTCTCACCATTAGCATTTTATTAAATGCATTCTGACATGCTCTATGCCAATGGAAAGGTATTTTCCTCCTTTGAAAGCCTCAGTGTTATTATCTGTGATGCTGAGGATGATGATGATGGAGATGAAGATAGTGATGGTAATGAGCAATAGGGTGATAATGTATTAAATAAAGGAAATGGCATGCATTAAACAGATACTCTGTGTCAGGCACTTATCCAGCCATGACTTTGAAATGTTGGCTCATCTCTATAGGTATTTTTTCTATCTCTCAATATAATTTAATCCTAATGGTAATTTTAATTAGGCTGATATTCCTATTCTCACGTGCATATTGAGACCGCTGTTCGTAAAGAAGTGATATTCAACCACTGCACCAACTCACTGTGGCTCTTAAACTGGACTGAAGCGACGCTACTCCTATAGCACTAACTTACTCACAGATGAAGATTTTTCTTCCTCCTCCCCCTGTAACCAACAGCCAAAGACATATTTTGGGATGTATTAGTGCACCGGGACCTTACTCAGTCTATAGACGACCAAGTTTACATAGGCAAACCTCTCTTCCAAAATCCCAAGGTAGGACTGTTCTTGCTGTATTGGGGATGATAGAAGAGATGCTGGTTCCTGAGGTCAAACGTCACCATTCTAAAGAACAGTTTGCTATGATTGTTTGGGAATAGCTGAACCATCTGTGGAATTAGATTTAGTTCCAATTCCTGATAAAACACTGCTGAGATTTTCCTAGTTGTCCCTACACACATGGTAAATTCATACCCATTAACCTCTCTGGAGATTTTAATTTTTTTTCCTCTATAATCTTTTCATCTCTAGCTACCCATTCGCATCGTTATCCCTCACCCTGGGGTAGGAGGATAGGAGTTAGGTTGTTAGTCTAAAAATTTGATAAATTCTTCAAATTTTTATTAAACTCCTTATTAAATTCATTTTTTTCTACTAAAAATAACTATCTTCTTTTTTAGTCTCAGAGCCAAAAGCATAATCTCCCCGATAGGCTAAGCTTTGGAAAACCAAAGACAGCTGACTTGAAGAGCTTCCTGCTTTCCTTCTTGTCCCATTCCTCCCACAAGCCATAAATAGAGAACTATTCTTGTACCTAGATCATGGAAAAAGAAAGGAGGAAATGACGAATATTTTCTTTCTTTTTCTATATATAATAACTAAAAACTATTTTCTTGACATACACAGATGAAGACTCTAAGGCTCAAAGGAGGTTAATTAATCTGTTCAAGGTCACAAAATCTACTAGAAATAGAACTTGAATTATAACCCAATTGTGATTCCAAAATCTATATATTTAATTCATGTGATTATTTATTTATTGAGTGGGATAAATATTTACTTTATTTCAGTGGGATAAATATTTATTTATTCATTGGGAAACTAGGACCCACGGAATGTACTGGATGCAATGTTCTAGATATCAAAATCTAAGGTTTCACTTGAACTAAAGAGCTTGTGGTATATGGCTTAAGAACTCACTGACTAAACTATGAATAGGTTACGTAGTTCTATTGCTTCCAGTGAATACATTATGCAATCTCCTTATAATGTTTTAGAATCTTTCTTAATGTTTTACACAATGAGAGGTGATAAGATATTTTATTAGGAATATAGTGCTTGGTAAATTAATATGGACTATTATTCTCTACTGCACGAAGAAGTTGTCTTCTTAAGAGCCTTCCTGAGATTGGCTTCATCCATGCATCCCACATATATCTTCAAAAAAATTTTAAAAAGTGGGGAGATGGAAAGGAAAGCGAGAAGTAACATTTTGTGTATATCTTTTATGATAACATGCCTGTGATAAAATAATATTCTATAGAAAAGGATGTACTACAAATCTGACTGGAAATGGTCTCTCAAATAGAAATAAAACAACTGTATGACTTACAAAGAAAGATTCAGGGCAATTAAAAGGGGGGAAAGATAGCAGCAGATAGAGAACCCCTAAATGCTGTATTGGGAAATTTGACAATGATTTCTTTCCTCTTTCTTTTCTACTCGGCTCTGAAGAATGCATAGAGGCTGCTACATAGGTAATATATTTACCAGTAGATTCTAGAAATTCTGGAGAATGTGCTTCAGCTGAGACTGTTAGCCATAGAATATACCTGAGCCTTTGAACTATGGGTGTTTGGGAAATTATGGCTTCCATATGTGGCATTTGACTGCCACAGAGAGTTATGATTTTCAGACCAGTTACTATATAACTTTATTTAACTATTCACTACTTTCTTTAATTATATTTCTTTTCAGTAAATATATTTCTTTTCAGTAAATATTTTCATCTCTAGCATTTTCAACACAGTCAATTCATTTGTATCATAGAAGTCATGATGAGATTACTTGTATCTTAAAAGTCTGCTTTTAACAAAGGCCTTTGTGCACAGTTTCCCACTCTCATTTATTTATCCTCACATCTTTGGATTCACCCAAAGGCTTTTATGCCTGCTTCTTAACTGTGCTCCCTTCTATAACTCACTCATTTTCCATCTGACTCAATTCCTCACATTCCCAAGAGTTTATCGTCACCTATAGCTCTGGGAAGCAGGCTTTACTTTTAGCAGAGTCCTTGCCAACCTGGTCAGTCCACTTCTCAAGGAGACAGTAATTCAAATATCTGAGAATAAGATAGGACTATCTATCTTTCACATTTGATCTCCACAGGAACACTGTAAAAAAAAAAAAGACGGTTCTAGTCCTTTCAAAATTACAGAAAATAAAATGCTCATGTATGACGTACATATACAGGAGACACGAGACCATGGAACTTAGGTGTATTGTCTCATTTTGTGTTCAAATGAACCTATGAGATAGATGTACTGTATCAGTTTTTCAGTTGAGCAACCTGTTCATGATGAAATCTGCAAAATGTGACCAAATTCTGATTCAACTTTAAGTTTCTCTGGTGTTAAGACTCTTTAGCTGAAGATCAGCTAGTCTTTTGTATTTAAGGATCATGGTTTTTTTTTCTTAAAGACACAGAATATGTACATTTGGGGGTGAAAAGAAAAAAATAGTACTTTGGGTTTTGTTAAAAGCAAACAGAAGGTTAGAAACAAACTAATCATGCCATTTTTTATAAATGTAATATACCTTAAATATTGTTTTCATTACATTCTTTCTTCATTATTTTCTTGAAGACCTGAGCGAAGCACCACCTGCCCCAATACAGTTTTTTCCCTGATGTTCTGCCTTCTGACATTAACCCTATGTTACTTAGTGAACACTTAACATACGCAGCTCTAAAGTATTGTTTCTCCTCTTACGAGTCCATTGTTTACAATTAAGCTATAATAAATAGGAGGGCTGGAACCAGACATGATTTATTATTGAACTCTAACACCACTCACAATGGCAACTCAAAACAAATGTTGTTAATCTGTTAACTAAATTTAATTGATACTGTCAGTGAATGAATTTTGACCATTTTATTACGTAATTGCATTTTATTTTCACCATCAACATTTAAAAACAGGAAGATTTTAATCTCATTTAGTTATTTGGATTAATATTCATAGCATTAATTATACAGATGTATGTCAACTGAAAAGGAAACTAGAATAACGGCAACAAAAACACAACATGTATTGGGCACTTACTACATGGTCAGCACTCTCTTAGAACAAATTACCTTAGTTAAATCTCACAACTACCCTATGAGTTAGGTATTTTAATTATCCACATTTTAAGAACAAGGAAACTAAAGTAATTAAGTGGTAGAAGAAGGATTCAGCCAATTCAAGATAAGTACTAAAGGCAGGATGATTACTGAGCCTGTTTTCTTAACCACTACCATATTGTTTCCATTCATAGCCTGGATTTGAACCAGTTCTTTACATTTAAAATCAAGTGTACTTTTCCTTATGTGAAAAAAAATCTGCCTAATAACAATTCCATAAATGGTGAGTTCAGTCAACCATTTATCTAATACATTTTAGGCAATGTTTGAGATGCTAGTTACATACCAATGAATAAAAATAAGAAAAAGGCCAGGCGCGGTGGCTCAAGCCTGTAATCCCAGCGCATTGGGAGGCCGAGACGGGCGGATCACGAGGTCAGGAGATCGAGACCATCCTGGCTAACACGGTGAAACCCCGTCTCTACTAAAAAATACAAAAAACTAGCCGGGCGAGGTGGCGGGCGCCTGTAGTCCCAGCAACTCGGGAGGCTGAGGCAGGAGAATGGCGTGAACCCGGGAGGCGGAGCTTGCAGTGAGCTGAGATCCGGCCACTGCACTCCAGCCTGGGAGACAGAGCGAGACTCCGCCTCAAAAAAGAAAAAAAAAAGAAAAGAAAAAGACTCTCATATCACAGAGTTAACATTATAGTGTTTTAGGCAGAAAATACACAAGATACACTAAAATATACTAAACTCAACCACAAAGAGGGCTTTGCTATTACATTCAAAGAGTGATGGTTTTACTTGTACCACATCTTCAAAAAAGTTCAGAACCAAATCTTGAAAAGGAAAGGTAAAAATTATAAAAACTGATGATGACTTGGTCTAACCTATGATTCCCGTTTTTGAGTAGAGCCCATTTCCTAGGGATTTCAGAAGCTTAGCTCAGGTTTGCAGTCCTGAATGTGACAAAAAGCTACAGAAGGACAGTTCTCTCGTTCCAAGTCACATTAACCCCATAGGCTTTGAAAAGTTCACTTTTTGCTTCAGAAAAATTATCCTCACCTCAGTGCTATAGAATGATTTTTTCAAATAGGTTTTTACAGAAATTCCAAAGCCTCAGCACTATGACTTCTGATGTACGTTGCATGGACAACCATGTTTCTTCTTGACTGTACTCTCTCTTAAATAAAATTGTGTATTAGTGAGTTAGTACACACACACACACACACACACACAAAATCCTCATTTTTAACACAGTCTATAATGCCTCGTGCCTTTTATATTAATGCTTCATCCTTTTCTTTTTTCTGCAAACATAAGCAATTTCAGAGTTATAATCATCAGTGGCTAAGACTGTTCCACTGAATTTGAACTCAAGCGTTCAACTTTCGGTGTAGTAACAAGCCACATAGTGTGAGAAAAACACAGATTGCCACGTCGTGATTTTTTAAATAGATTTCCAATCACCAGTCAAGGAACAATTTGATATATTTAATATTTATAGGCCATCTTTCAAAATGGTGTTTAACATGGATGAGCATCATTTGCAAATGAAATAAAAATCTAACGTAGGTTCCAATCTTTTTGACAGGGAGCATGTTGCTAAGATCTCTGCTTCCTTTTTCTGTTGTGCTTGCTTTCTAATGCGCATGCCGCTGGTTTACCCTCCAGCTCACCCATCACATTCCTATTCAGAAGGTGAACTGCACCAGTGACTTCACTTGGAAGTAAGACCAGATGTTCCAGTTGCTCCTGGGCGAGAATGAATTAGCATTTTAAGTACTAGGTAGTGGAAATGTTCAAATATCATCTGTAGTCTCTGATTTGTAGCAAGACTACTTAATGGATGTCATAAACTTATGATGAACAGGAAAACTATAAAACGTATGAAGGAAACAGACTGACAAAAGTTGGCAAGCTAAGAGGAATTTTTGTCAGCCTGAGGACACCACTGAAATGAACAGTTTGATGTTGCTGTTTTTTCACTTCTTGCATATTGTATTGGTCATAACTCCCAGAGAGAAGCATTTGTTATTGCCTCTTTGTGTTCACTAGAATGTGACAATACCCACCAGAGTGGTGAATCCCTTGTCTAGCCAAGAAACTGTCTTGATTTTGGGTAACTTAAGTGGCCAACTCTGTTTGCTGACATACTGAGTTCACTTAACAATTGATATATTATTGCATGAACTACCTGTTAAGCATAATAGCTGAAAATTCAAAGACAATTGCAATGTTCTCCTAAAGAAAATGTACAGAAATTTACAGCAAGTTCAATTCATTATTATTATGTTGCCTATACATATTCTCTGTACATTTCAAATTGTAGGTAACAAACCAGAATTTTTTTTTCTTCTAGACATTTTGGTACCATATGTATGTTTGGGTACTATGTCCATTTTTTAAAAAAATTATAATTCATTATAGGTTTTCAGATCTATCCATTGAACTAAGTATTTGAAACTAATCTCTTCCATTCTCATATGTTCCTTCTTGAAAGTAAAAAGAACCCAGGAGGACAGAGGCAATGGGAATATGGGAAAATGCTATGATGGCTATTGCTTCATAGTCAAATTGTTAGAGCAATGAGTTTGACTTCGTGAAATGTAATATGTTAAATATATTGTGGAAATCAATCTAAGTATGGATGTGTATGTGTATTTATCAAGTGTATAGGATGTCACATTTGAGACTCTCTGATCTATCTCCTTTCTGTCTTCACAGCTAAACAAGCCACCTATTTATTTGTAGTTCAGATTGGGCACATGGATTCCTCCATTTTTTGGGCTATAGTGGTTCTAGTAACTAGGTTTGGTTTTTAGAACCTATCTGGAATTCCAATCCTTCACCAGTCCACATCTAGTAAGTACTTGAGCTAGAACATAGTCTTCTAACACACGTTCCAGCCAACTGCATATTTTATCATACCATTTTTAGATTTAGTGAAATATAATTTTATTACCAGGTTAAAATTATTGAGACATGACCTTAAGGACTATCCATGCCAAAATTGTTTGGGAAGAATTGCAAAATATGGAGAAAACAGTATCTCTGAATTGCTAGGTGAAAAAAAGTCACTCATTTGCACAATTTGTTGTCATGTTCACAGTAAACAAAGAAAGGTGTCATTGAAAGACAGTATCAGAATTTGCAAGCTAATGATTTATGCTTCTCTTTCTTTTATGTCCCCTTGATCTTTGATTTTATCAGTTGCCCTACTTTAAATTAAACTGGAGTAACAGCAAGCAAAATAGGTGATTGAAAATGATAAGCACTTGCCCTCATACTTCTGAAGTAAGACTAGAGGTCACTTGAGACCCTGAGCCAATCATAGAAATGCTCATTCCAGTAATGCTTTCAAATTGGCACTTGTTATTGGCATCCTCTTGAGGTAAACTTTTACTTTAAAAAAATGTTTTAAACATGTAGTAAAGTAGTAAAGAAAAACATATGTAGTTAGGCTAAAATTAACGTATTATTTATTAGATTAAATTTAATTCCGTATTTTTTCTGAGTAGTGTCAGAACCCGAATGATTAAAAATTACTGACAAATGGGGCCAAGATAACTGATGAGAAGCCACTAGTGCGCTCTGCTCTGAGAGTGAAGAAAGAATGGCTGGAGCAAACACTAGATCTTCAACTGCAGCATCCAGGTGGACACATTGAAATTCATCAAGGAAACAGCATGACCACGGAGAACTTAGAAGAACAAAACAGGACAACTGCCCACACAGGAGTGGCGCAGAGCAAGGGGAGGTCCCTCCGCACGGGGATGCGGTGAGTGAGTGAGTTTCCCGTAGATCCACACTTCTGCCACAGACCTTTGAATCCCTGGGCTCAGAAGATCCTCTGTGAACCTCCCATCCCAGGCCTGCAGACGCACATGGAGAGTTATGTGGAGTCTAGGCAGAGCTGCCACTCAGGCACACATGGAATCCCGGGAACCTCTGATCCACAGGGCACCGCAGCCTCAGCAGCTGCAACTCAAGCAACAGCGGAGGCCAGACTCCCTTGCACACCCCCAGGAAAGAGGTCAAATCCATGTGGCTGAGCTGTGAGGGAATGCAGGTCTCACCTCCACCGCACCTCGCAGGATAAGGCGCACTGGCCTGGGATGCTAGGAAGACCACTCCAACCCCGCCTGAGTTCTAGGACTAACAGCATCTCTGCACTTCCCTGGAATGGAGCTC
The DNA here is from genome assembly GCF_007565055.1 of Rhinopithecus roxellana. Taxonomy (NCBI): domain Eukaryota; kingdom Metazoa; phylum Chordata; class Mammalia; order Primates; family Cercopithecidae; genus Rhinopithecus; species Rhinopithecus roxellana. Next base: position 37,851,067 of record NC_044568.1, on the reverse strand, counting down.
CCAGAGTAAGAGGCGGGCTGCCCTTTTTGCTGGTCCGTGACCCTCTCTCTTGCTGCCTCCAGGCTTGAGAGGGTGTGCAGTGATTAGGGACTAATGCAGACCCACGGCACAGCACGACTACCTTAGGGAAAAATGGTCAGATTGTTTCCTTGCGGCTGCCTGTCCCGCTACTACTCTCTGGGCAGGGCTTCCCGACCTGGGACTCCAGCGACCCACCCCGGTGGCTCTTGGACCAGTAGAATCTCTCCACTTCCCCAGACGGAGCTCCAAGAGGGAGCAGCCAGGCTGCTCTGCAATTTACCGCAAGGCAGCACTTGCTTCTGTTGCCTTCAGGCTCAGCAGGGAGCGCGTTGGCTGAAGACTGACCTGGAGCCCCAGTCCAGTGCAGCAGCGTTAGGGAAAAATGGCCAGTCTGTTTTCCATGTGGGTCCTCACCTCCACTACTCTAAAAGGGGCAGTGTCTCTCCACCCGGGCCTCCAGGACAATCACCCTGCCCCTGCCTGAACACTTCAGTCAGTAGCAGCTGTGCATTTCTGTGAAGAGGAAATCCCAGAGACAACTCCCAGCTCCTCTGACATTGCAGCTGCACTTGTACTGCACTTACTGCCCTTGCACATTTGATGATGAAAAAGTGCATGCTGTTTGGGTAAGCAAGGTCTGCCTTCTACAAACGTGACTCCATAATTTCCCATATGGAGTTTAGTTCATGAATTACATTTGCATTTTATGAAATAATAGTTACATCTAAACAGATAACGTCATAATAGCTGAAACATATACATATAAAGACATGTAGAACATTTTCTGGCAAATGTATTCTGTTTTTACTGAATGAATGCTCACAATAACCCAAGTAGCTTGTTACTAATTGTTAAATAATATGCCCAAATTCACACAGCTGGAAAGTGGTAAAGCTAGAATCTGAATCAAAGTCCTACAACTTTAAAGTCCACATTTTTAGCCACTACAGTATAATATGATATGCTAGTATATATGAAAGTATTCCATATGGAAAGACAATGAGGATACTTCCAAAGAAACACCAATATGATATGAAGTTGTTCCTATGAAACCTAAGGTAATATCAAATGCTAGTGCCAGATAAGTAACAGAAATGAATGGATCAGAGTGGGGACAGAGGAGAATGAGGTCACATATATCCTGTCTAAAGAGACTAGATGCACTTCAAAGCCAGCAATACTGGCCCACTGTTGACAGTGTTGGTTTATGTTTGTGAGATGCCAAAAATCCAAAATTGTATGAGATTTCTGTTTTTTAATATTGGTTACTGATATGGTGTGGATCCGTGTCCCCACTCAAATCTCATGTTGAAACGTAATCCCTGGTGTTGGAGATAGGGCCTGGTGAGAGGAGATTGGATCATGGGGGCAGATTTTTCTCGTGAATGGTTTAGCACCATCCCCTTCGTGCTAGACTCACGATGATGAGTTCTTGTGCAATCTGGTTGTTTAAAAATGTGTGACAGTTCTCCCCTCATTCTCTTGGTTCCCGCTCTGGCCGTGTGACAGATTATAAGTTTCCTAAGGGCTCCCCAAAAGCTGAGCGGATGCCACCATGCTTCCTGCACTGCCTGTGGAAACATAAACCAATTAAATCTCTTCTTTATAAATTACCCAGTTTCAGGTATTTCCTTATAGCAGTGAGCGAACTGATTAATACAGGTACCAGATAAAAATAGTTTAAAGACTGTGTGGGCCAAACCAAACAAAAAACAACAATCCATAGGAAGATAAGTTTTAGCCACAGACTTCTAATTGAGCAGCCTTGCCTCTAGGCAAGGAGTTGCTGACTGACTGATCTATACACTTGATTCAAATGGCACATGTACCAGACATCCAGGCATAATTTAGACTTGAACGTGTTTCTTTATTAACAATACCATAAAGCAAGATACTAGGGAGTTCAAATCTGTAGAGTCATTGGGATTAGTTGTGTAACCCTGGAGAATACTCCTTTCATTTTCTCAACCTTTGATTATTATAGAAATGTTTAGGAGAAGAGGAAAATGCTTAAAAGTATCTCGAGAGTCCTTAGGGACCAAGTCTAACACCCTTTTCTTTTTCTATTTTCTTTTGTTTATTTTAATTTCTCCATTTTCCTATTATTTTAAATTAAAATGTGATTGTAGGAGTGCTCAGATTTCTTCAAACTCCTATATTATTTGTTAGTATATACCCACAAGAATGAAAGAACCTAGAATTTTTAGCCTTTACTTTCCGGTTGAAAGATGGTCAAGATTTTCCAAAACTGTACTATTTCTTAGATCATAGCTACCTGAAAGTGTGGCTGAATTCACAAAACGTTGTGCTTAAATGATTTTAGAGCTTCTGAAAGCTTGCTTCTCTATTCTTGCTTTTGAGAATTCATCAAAGCTTTTGAACATTTACAATGGCCATATGACTTTAGAAGACATTAATGTCCTTGAATTCTATAATTTCACTCTCACAAAGAATTTGTCTCTAGGTAGAAAATGTCTTTAGGGTTTGATAATGTGACAGTGAGTACGATAATAAAACAATAAAATAGATAAGTAAACAGAAGTTCTTTGAGTTTTAGAAAATACTTCCAGTGGATGTACCTAAAATCATAGAAGAAAATCGCTAGATCCAATATTCCATTAATGAAATAGTGTTACTTCTGCTTTATGTGAAAGTGTCTATGACATATATTTTTCTGAGGTTTCTACAAACATGCTGTTGAGCTTTCTGAAACCCAGCCATCTTTATAGGTGGTGTTAAATTTAGTGTTACCAAAATTCAAGATATGAGAAAAAATATTGGTTGGGGACATAGAGAACTTCTAAATCAGTCCAATCTATTTTAACATCAAAACTAGAAACCTACTGAAGCTTGCTCAATTATATATGTGAGAATATAGTTTCAATCATGTCTTATAGCTTTACAAACAGAAATACAGCCAGGCTTTATGGGAGCCAGAACCAGAAGGCTGGTGAGTACACTGTCTGCATTTCCTTGTACCTCAGGCACAGTCTAGCATCATCTTTCTCATTTGTGACTCTCTGCTCTTACATGGCATACGTCTTTCATTGCTGAGCTAGTTCCTCTGTGTTCACATTCTCCATCACATAGTCCAGTGCCAAATGCATTCTTTGTTCTATTTCAACACTTTTTTTTTTTTTTTTTTTTTTTGTCTCTAGGTTCAGATCCTGGGAAAATGTTTGTAAACCTCAATTTTAATTCTCAAATCAGAGAATCAGAATTACTTAACCCAACCTCCTGAATTTTTTCATATGTCAAATGGCAGAGGAAAGGGTAATTTGAAAGTGATCTTCTGGCTCTAAGAACTTTTCAGTTTGTTTTTAATATCCACCTGACAACACTGTTGCAATGAAGTAAGTCCAGTCCATGTCAAATTCTATTGGCGTATTCCCATTTTTACAGAGGGTTTATATATGTTGATTCTGCTTTGCGATGTGATTTGTTTATTATTGTTATAATATAGTGAAGCATACACAAACATACATATAAATAGTGTGTGTACATACACACAAACACATACACACCTACATATATGTATACCCATCTACCATTTTTCTTTTTATTTAGTTAAAACATCTTCATGAAAGTTTTTGTTGGAAACCCAGTATTCTGTGCAGGAAATGTAATTTTGGAAGTTGCCTAAGACAGTAGTCTAAAATAATTCCAGCTATTCATTTATAAATCACCAGTGTTTTTATTCAAAATAGACATAGACTACCCTGAAAAGAGATGTTCTGAAAGAAGAACCACAAAATGAATGTTTCTCAATAAAAGTGTAAATTCCTCAGTCAGTCTTCATGAATAGGTGAAGAGAAAGCTCAGAGGCCTGAGGGAGATCAATGCCCTGTGCATAGGTTCAAGCACTCTCCCTTGATAGATCTACATTTTTACAAGTTGCTTCTCTAAGCACACATTTCCCCTTTTAAAAAGAAAGTGGTTAAAAAATGTATCTCATAGCAAATTTCAAGTTCAAACTAGTCTATGCTCCTGTGTTCGACAATCTTGCCTTCCACCATATTCCATCATAAAAATTTTATCCATTTGAGTCTATAGATTTTTCTAAGCCATTCACATTCCTGGTGGAATAGAAATGAGAATATGAATATACAAATTTGTGAATATGTAATATGCTGCATTTAAAAAATTTATTCCACCAAATCTACTTTCTACCTTTTACTAACCCCACTTCATGCTTCAGCATCTCTATGGACTGTGTCAAAACTGGGCTCCCTCGCCCTCTAATTTCAGTTGGGTTTGGCCCATGGTAGGCACCAGCAGGAGACTGGATAGTGGGAAAAGAGGGAATGTACTCTCCTTTTCTGCTGAGCTGCACTTTGTTAATGTTCTCTTGTACCTAAAGACACAGGTCCTGCCAAGCAGCACTCTTGCCAAGGTTTATATGCAGAATGTGTGGATAAACCCAATAAATAATCTTATTCAAAAGTGTTGATGCATATGTAAATTCAACAGGGCCCCAGTAAAAAAGTGATGCCTTACAAAGAGATGATTGAAGGGAGTTTAATAAACCTTCTGCTTCTTCTAGGACTAATACACCCATGTACCATGTAATGTCAAATAAGTATTACTTGTTTCTTGTGTATATTTCCACATCCTCCATTTAAACCTTGGTCAGAGTTGACTGGACAGACTGACTTCGTAAGGATGTAAGATAATAGAAACTATTTGTGGAAAAATAAATTTTTACAACCGCTTTTGTGGTCAATTTGGCAGTACATATTCAAAATTTAAAAATTCAAATAACTTTTGTTATCAAACACGTTTTTAGGAGGTATGGAGGCATACAAATGTATTTATAAGATTTTTTACATATTTGTAAGTAAAATTTTCACTACATTGTTAATAAGAGCAAAAGACCAAAAAAAAGCTACACATCCATTGCTAGGACAATGATTAAATAAATTACTAAATATTAATTCTATAAAATCCATTTTATTTGTGAAAAAATAAAGTGTATACAATATGTTTAAAGTGGAAAAATTAAGCTTTCTATGCATGGAATGTGATTTTTAAAAAGTAGTAGTTAGACCTAGTAAGAAATAGTTGGGTTCTATTTTGGGAAATAGTCTTACTTTTCATAGAATACGCTTTTGCTCTCTTTTCAAAATCATTGGCAAATTATAATTGTATACATTTATTGGATATAGTATGAAGTTTTGACATATGTATACAATGTGTTATGATTAAATCAAGATAATTAACATTTCCATCATCTCCCTTGCCTATCATTTTTTTAAAACAGTGAGACATTTGAATTTGAATTTGCTCTCAATTATTTTGAAATATATAGTACATTATTATTTACTGTAATCAACTGGTGTTATCTTTTAAGTGTTCATTTTGTGCAAATTTTACTCTTGCTATTTCTTCATAAATTTGGAAGAAGCAAACTAGAAAACAATTCATAAGTAGATTTTGTAGTGTGCAATGGGACTCTTAAACACAAGCAAAGCTAGTTTGACATTGGAGATATTGGGTGTTTAGCTATGCCCCATGATTAGCAAAGTGAATTCTGTTCACAACCACATAGCAACTTGTAAATGTACAGAGGGATCAATTTGAATAAAGTTAACTTGATATCATATTTATTTCTAGTCACTTCCAAAAGTAGGTATGGTGATTGTTAAATGTATGAATGTTAATGCTGTAATTTGAACAAACATTTAGTAAAACACTCTGGGCACACACAGTACATACTTATTTCTAATATCAAGAATTTGGCAAGCGCAAGGTTGTTCTTGAGAACCTATTCAAGTACTACTCATACTACGACTCGGACTTCAATTACCCATTGAAATTTCATCTTTAATGAAATTTTGTCTTTACCCTTTGGTCTGCAAAAACAGTAACTACACTTACTGACCACTAAGTCCATGTTGTGTGTTCAACAATTGCTTCTAGGATGCAATGCATCTGAAATTTTGCAGTAGTTATAAAGGCTCACATTCATTTTATTCCCGATTCATTCATTACCTAAGGCTATGACTTAATCTTTCTCTTAATGTGCATTACTACAGTTTTAACAAAAACCTGTGAGCTCTTATACTTACAAACTAATAATGCTGGACACTCTGAGAATGTAAAGAAATATAAGATACATTTCACAGTCTAGCATTAATGTCTTGCATGAAAGGGTATAAGAAAAATAAAATCAAATCGTGAAGTGCTATCAAGAGAGTATGGGTTACTTATTGCTTTTACTCTTTTAGTGCCTGGCATCAGATTACTCTTATGAAATAAAAATAAACATTAATTAGCTAAAATCCTCTACAGTTTCTTAGTGAATTTTTAATTTTATAATAGTTTCAGATTTACATAAAAACTGTGATGATGGGGAAAAAAATTGCTTATACCTCATATCCAGTTCCTTTTACTGTTACTCTCCTTTATCACTGGTAAATTTGTCACTATTAATTGACCTGTATTGATATATTATTATCAATTAAAGTCCATAATTTATTCATATGTCAATAGGTCTTTGCTTATTTTTTTTTTCTTTTCCAGGATCCCATCCAAAATACTACATTGGATTTAGATGTCAGGTCTTCTTAGGCTTTCCCTTAGCTGTGATGGCTTTTCAGACTTAGTCTTGTTTTTGATAACCTTGAGAGTTTTGACAACTGGTGAGATATTTTATACAGCGTCCTTCAATTGAGACATCTGTTATTTCTTATTATTTGACTGGAGTTTAGGTTTGGGAAAGAAGACCACAGTGGTAAAGTATCATTCTGATTATGTCACACAAAGCACCCATACTAACAACAATACTTATCACTGTCGATGCTAGCATTGATCCACCTGCTTGATGTAGTATTTAGCAAATTTCTCCAATGTGAAGTTACCATTGCCCCTCACATTACCATGATATACTTTTGGAAGAAAGAAACTATGCAGAGTCAACACTGAGATAGTGGGAATTATGCTCCACTTCCTTGAGGGTAAAGTACCAGCATACATTATTTTGAATACTTCTGCATGGAAGGCTTCTCTCCAATATTTATTTTTTATTCTTTTTTTAATAACAATATAGATTCATGAATATATACGCTATACTTTGAGTTAAAATATAATACTTTGTTTATCTTGTTGTTCAGATTATTCTAGCATTGGGCATTGGAAATTCTATTAGTTGGTTTTTATGTCCCTTTGACATCCTTCCATCATTCTGTGTGCTTGCGTGTGTGTGTGCACATGTGTGTGTATGTTTTGTACACTTTCTTTACTGGGGGACACTACAAAATGCTCCAGGCTTATTTTCTATATTTTCTGTATCAATTCTAGAATCAGCCAATTTTTCAAAAAGTGCTGGTCCTGGTTTTGGAAAATGGTATTACACACCAATATCTACATGTTATGTGTGCTCAATGCTATTGAGATGTTGTTGCTTCTGCGATCTTTCAGCTGACAGAGCAAGGGGAGACGTGTATATACTAACTCATACACACATACATACTAATGAATATTTTCCTTTCTATCATAAGCTAAACATAAGTTCATAATATTGTTTCCAACTCTAACCCATTCCTACATGGATCATTCTAGCTTGCTTCCCTTGTTTATGTATAATCTCCCATTCCAACATTTGCCAATCTGGCTCCCGTCATCCACCGTTCATTTACTTAATTGTTTAATTCCAGTATACATGCATAGTAGTTTCAGAAGCATGAACCCATACCACCATAAGTAGATAGCAAAATAACTCTTTATCCATTAGAGTAAAGTGCTTATGTACAGATCTGTTTTGCCTTTAATCTTACAGACTCCATTTACCTCCAAAGTCATTTTGGTCTGTGTCCTTTCTCCCACCCTTTCAACATGGCTGTTCCCTACACTTCTATTGCAGTTTAACTCCTTTGTCATGTTCAGCATTTTATCCTGAGATCCCCCACCCTCCTAAAAAAAACGCCCATTTTAATTTGCAAGTATTGGGACTTACTCTTTTACCATACATTTCCATGAATTTTTACAAATATAGTGTTCTGTATCTCTATTACAGTATCATACCAAATAGTTCCACCATTCTAAAAAACTAGTCCTCTATGCTTGTACTCTATAACCCTTCCTCCTTCTTAATCTCCTGGCAACCACTGATCAGTTTACCTTCTTCATGGTTTTGCATCTCTCAGAATACCATATGAATGCTACCACACAGTGTGTACTTTTCAGACTTGCTTTTTGCACTTATTATTGTGCATTAAATAGTCAATCCATGTCTCTGCATGGAATCATAGTTCATGTCTTGTTATCACTGAATAAATTTTTGCACGTTTTTGTGTAGTCATTGTTTTACCATTTTTTCTTCTTTTTATACTTAAGATAAACCTTGAACTTGAATAAATCTTGGTATTTTATTGTATTTCACTTCCTAATACAAGTGAAGGACATAAAAAGTGCTGTACAATAAAATTGTCATCTTAAATAGTTACTTATTTGGCTACAAGTGCACTTTAAATTCCAAATTCTGCCTTCACAGGTGGCTATTCTAATCTAATCCTTTCATTTTATCCCCCATTTGATGTTGTACTGATGGTAATTACCTTTTTTATTGTCTGTCAGTCAGTTTTATGTAGACGGACGACAGTAGTTTCAATCAGACAGAATGCTTCTAATTTCTCTGTTAAATTTCCTTACAGAACTTTTCTGAATGGTTTACTAAACCCTAAATAAATTATGCCTTCTGAATTGTTTTCCAGCTATAACAAGAGTGGAGGAAGGCTATCAGCTGTGTCTGACATGTTCACGTTTTATTATGAAGGACTATATGTCAGCCAGCAGACGCTCTGTCTCCGAAAGAGGCCTTGGGTACCTTCACTAATTTGACTATGTATGTCGATGGATTCTTAGAGGATATTTTTTTGAAGTGTGTCAGAACAAATATTATTCAGATATAAGTGATTCTGTTCTTTCTCTTCTCTTTAACATGAAAAAGGTTTTGGCCTTACCTGTCTACACTGCTTGTCTTCAACCCCACTCTCTATATTTTGCTAGCTGTGCCATATTGATGTTCTTGATATAAAAACTGGAGAAGATGGAGGAAGGGAAGGAGTGTAAAGGCTGGATAAGGTGTATAGAAACATGCGCTGCCATGGTGAGGGAGGAAAGTGATTCAGAGAAAATTGTGATTTTTCAAAAAAGATGAGTACAAAGTGCTCAATACATGGAAGTAAAACACTCATGCTAATCTGAAATTATTTTTGGCTTCTTGACTGGGCTTTCTGGAATGCGACACTGCCCTAAGATTGGATCAAGTGGTTAAGAGCTTCAAGGAGGTTATGTGTCTCTATGACTCATTTAATGAGCACATTCACAAACATAACAGTAGCAACAGCAACCCCAACTACAGCCAAGATAACATAAGTTAGTGTCAAATGCAGGTATAAAATGAAATAGAAATCTGAGCTAAGTTGTAATCCCAGCACTTTGAGAGGCCAAGGTGGGTGGATCACAAGGTCAAGAGATCGAGATCATTCTTGCCAACATGGTGAAACCCTGTCTCTACTAAAAGTACAATAATTAGCTGGATGTGTTGGTGCACAACTGTAATACCAGCTACTCAGAAGGCTGAGGGCAGGAGAATTGGTTGAACCCAGGAGGCAGAGGTTGCAGTGAGGTGAGATCATGCCACTGCACTCCAGCCTGGTGACAAAGCAGGGCTCTGTTTCAGGAAAAAAAAAAAAAAAAAAAAAAAAAAATCCAGAACTAGAATGTTTCAGTTTGGAAACCTGAAGTCTCCCAGAAAAGACCTTCTGCACTTTGTCCACTCTGTTGCTATTTCGCTATAATTTTCTTTTGGTTCAGGCTCACCCTTCTCTAAGGAAACAACATAGAAAGAGAATACAACAGGAAGTCTAGACTTGGCCCTGCTGTTCAGTTTGTGGAGGTGATTGACTTTGGCAGAGGTGGGCAGTTGAGAGAACAAGACAGTTAAGAGGGCAAGACTAAAATTTGAAATTCCTGTCACAGTTCTGGCTCTAAGGGGTCCTGCAGTCTTGGACTTTTCACCTAACCTTAATCCTCAGTTTTCTCATCTGTAGAATGAGTTCAGACAAGGTGATCTCTGTGTTTCTTGAAAACTAGCATCCTGTGGCTATCCTTTAAGCATTTTGAAGTGGCCAGTACAGAATCAGAAACAAAAGGATTCAACTTCCAGGACCACTTAAGCTGTTTACTTGCAGTCAGCTAATAACAGCTTCCATCAGGAATCAGCAAACTACTACCCAGAACCAAATCTGTCTACCTACCTCTTTTTATAAATAAAGCTTTGTTGCAACACAGCCACACCCATTCCTTTACATATTGTCTGGCTGCTTTTGAGCTACAATGCCAGCAAGGAGTAGCTATAATAGCAGAGATGATAGAATATAGCCTACAAAGCCAAAAATATTAGTCAGAGTTCTCTAGGGGAACAGAACTAATAGGATATATGTATACATGAAAGGGAATTTATTAAGGAGAATTGACTCACACAGTCACAAGGTGAAGTCCCACGATAGGCGCTCTGCAAGTTGAGAAGCAAGGAAGCCAGTAGTGGCTTCATCTGAGTCCCAAAGCCTCAAAATTAGGAAGGCCGACAACATAGACTTCATTCTGTGGCCAAAGGCCCGAGAGTCCCTGGTAAACTACTGGTGTAAGTTCCAAAAGCTAAAGAACTTGGATTCTGATGTTCAAGGGCAGGAAGCATCCAGCACAGGAGAAAGATGAAGGTCAGAAAACTTAACATGTCAACTTCTTCCACCTGCTTTTTCTAGCCATGCTGGCAGTCAATTGGATGGTGCCCTCCCACGTTGTGGGTGGGTCCTTTTGAGGATAGGTCTTCCTTTCCCAGTCCACTGACTCAAATGTTAATCTCTTCTTGGCAACACTCAGAATCACCCACATACACCCAGAAACAATACTTTGCATCCTTCAATCCAATCAAGTTGACACTTAATATTAACCATCACACATGCCCTTTAGAGAAAAAAGTTTGCCAACCTCCCCCTATATAAATATCAATTTCTATGTTTGCAAATGGGAGAAATTATACCTGTTTTGACCACCTTAATGAATTCTTATGACAATAATTGGAAGATAAATAAGAAATTACTTTGGAATATTACATATATTGAACTTTTTCTTTAAAAATATGATTATTTCAGATGAATCTGACAGTATATTATTGCCTTTTCCACCTATTCATTTCAAGAGGATGCCTGCACTTGTCTGTTATTTTTTTCTCTTCTTTACTGCTAGACCTACCCTTAATATATGCAAAGGCCTCTAACAAAATTGCACATTGAACATATACTGGTCACAAGTCTGAATCTGACTCCTAACCTAACCTACTTCTCTTGCCATAAATCTAAAATCTAACCAGCACTATGGTCTTAGCTAAAATATCTGAGTCTCATGTGTATATTTGTGAACATCCCACCTTACAACGTGTTATCTACCCCTCTACCACTAAACTAGCCCCATAGTAAGCCTTTGGACTGAAGGTGCAGGCCTCCCTTGGAAGGTCATCTGGGGAAAGAGGTCTGCACAGGTCCTCAAAGAAGGCTCGAACCTCTGTAGGAAAGAGCAAAGTTGCAAGAGGGCCTGAGTACAACCCTCTTAATCCTGGAACTCAGAACACCTGTTGCCTGGGTCTCAGAACAGACAGTACTGCCCGCTATTTTCTGCCTAATCTAGACTACTATTATCTCTTGTGAAGTAGATTGCAATGGTCTCCTAACTGTCCTCTCCATAAATTTTGTCTCCCTCATTTTTCAAAAACCTTCTATAAAAGTGATGATTCTAAAGACAAAATCACTCCCATCAACTTTCTAACCATTATTATCCTAGGAACACTAAGCAGCCATTAAAGGTTTTAAAGACAAAGACTTAAAGGTACATGTGTTCTGGCCTTCCCTACCTCATCAGCTTCATCTCCTGCTGCTTTTCTCGGTGCACTAGCCATGCTGCCCTGTCTGTTTGTGACTAGTGACATGTTTCTTCTAGCCACAGGGTTGTTGAACATGCTTCTCCCGGACCTGTGATGCTACACCCGTATTTACAATTGTCTTGGTTAACCTCTCCTCTTCCTTCAGATCTTCTACTCCAAGTTAACTCTTTCTTTGTTTAGTATTGTTTTTCAACCCTAGCTAAACATTAAAATTCTCAAATACCAATGCCCATGCCCCAACCTAGACAATTTAAATCAGGCACATAGGGTAGGGAGGCAGGTCTGAGCATTATTACAAAGCTTTTCAGGTGATACTGATATGAGGACAAATGTGAGGGTAACTGTGCTTTATATCATCTTATAACCAAGCACATGCATCTCCCATTCATAATTACACAAATCACAAAATAGTCCAGAAAAATGGCAAATATCTGTCTTACTCCCTTGTAAGCGCCATGAGGTAAGTGCCAGTCATTCATTCATTGAGTGTTTATTTTTAAAGCATTTTCTGTGTAACAGACTCTGTTCTAGCTGATGGGGATGGAGCCATGAACAGTATCTTCATATTTCTTCTTGTACAGAATATGTATCTGGGGGCATTGTAGAGTTTTGATATATTTGACTGAATAAATATTCTTATGTTTTCATGTTTACCTTTCTATACGTTTACTATTTCCCCCCTCCTGAGATAACCCCTCGTTTCCCTCCAAAATAACTAAAACAATGAAGTTTTGGGCTGAGCCTTTTGAGCATTTTAAATAATTGTTCAACGTCCAGCTTCAGATTGTCTTTCATGACAGTCTTTGGGTTTCTTTCCCTGTCGCTCAGATAATAAAACTGTAGTCTGGATTACCATTCTTCAGAAGGAAGGAAAAAGGAAAAGTTTTGTGCATTACTTTGTGACATTGCTACGTCACCATCTCTCTCTGTCTTTAGAAATAAATTGTTGGCAGATCCGCAATTTCTTCTGTCTGCTTGTTGGAACCCTTGGCAACATGTCACCTGTTCCAGCAGATTTTTATATTCAGAGCACAATTCAGAGCTCAGGAAGAATTCTTTACTGATTTCTTCCAGTAATTAATCATTGCCTACTGCCTCACTATTAGGGAGCCAGCTCAGTCTACACAAGTGCATTCAATTAAGGCTTGATTGTTTCAGTTTATGGATTAACTGGCTACTGTGTTTTGTTTTTGCTGTTTTTTTACTGCAGTCCTCTCCAATTCTTATTTTCTAACTCAATTCTTCATGTGCTTTTTTAACTAACAAAAGCATAGGGAGTGGAAAAACAAAAATAAAGTTAATCTTTAAATCTTTGGTAATAAATCTCCTGAAAAATGGCAGATATTCAAGCAGTTATGGAATAAATATAGACTGTATGATCATTGCATTTTCTTCTGTTTCCTTAGTCTTCATTTCTGAAAAAAAAAGAAAAGAAGCATCATAATGGATAAGAAATTGGAATAACCTGTGGTCAGAATAATTGGCTTTTCTTTTTTTTTTTTTTTTTTTTTTTTTTGAGACGGAGTCTCGCTCTGTCACCCAGACTGGAGTGTAGTGGCGTCATCTCTGCTCACTGTAAGCTCTGCCTCCCGGGTTCACGCCATTCTCCTGCCTCAGCCTCCCGAATAGCTGGGACTACAAGCGCCCGTCACCACGCCCGGCTAATTTTTTGTATTTTTAGTAGAGATGGGGTTTCACCCTGTTAGCCAGGATGGTCTCAATCTCCTGACCTCGTGATCCACCCGCCTCTGCCTCCCAAAGTGTTGGGATTACAGGCGTGAGCCACCGAGCCCGGCCCTAATAGGCTTTTAATCTGGCCACTGTCCCATCATAATTGTGGTCTTAGCTAAAATATCTGAGCCTTCGTTTTGTTTTTTAATCCATAAATCAATTAATGCCATAGTCATTTGCCTATGGCAAGGAAAAATTGTGGATTATAGATTACTGACTTAATGCTTTATGGTAAACATGTAAGCACTTATTCTTCTCCAAACTCAAAAAAGTTGTACCAAATCAATTCTTGTGTCTGTAAGCTAATGCCACACTATTGCTGCCAAAATCAACAATAACAACAAAACACATCCTCTCCTGGTGTGGTGGCTCACACCTGTAATCCGAGCACTTTGAGAGGCCAAGGTGGTTGAATTAGTTGAGGTCAGCAGTTCAAGACCAGCCTGGCCAATACGGTGAAACCTCGTCTCTACTAAAAATACAAAAATTAGCCAGGTGGGGTGGCACGTACCTGTAAACCCAGATACTCAGGAGGCTGAGGCAAGAGAATCACTTGAACCTGAGAGGCAGAGGTTGCAGTGAGCTGAAATTGTGCCACCACACTCCAGCCTGGGCAACAAGAGCAAAACTCTGTTTCAAACAACAACAATAAAAAAAACACATCTCACAACTCAGTCGCTTAAAATGATCCCGCACTATAAAGAACCTCTGATTGTGGCAGGGACACTTTATGTAGTCTGAACCCAGCCATGGGTTCTAGGTCTTTGTGTGGCTCTTTCTCTGCCCCAGACTGAAGGGACAGAAACTGACCTAGGAAAACCCCCAGACTGAAGGGACAGAAACTGACTTAGGAAAAGTCTTCTCATGGAATCGCAGAAGCCAAGAGGCCAAAGTCCCACAGTGCACAAGCACTCTCCAAGCCCCTCTTGTGTTATGTCTGCTAATAGTTCACTAGCAAAAACAAGTCACACAGCCAAGGGCAAAGTCGACAGGAAATTACATTTCTGTTTCAGAGAGAGAGAAAATATTACATGGCAAAGAACATGGGTGCAGGGACGGATGAAGAATTGTGGACAAAAATCCCATCTATCCCACTTGCAATGACTGGTCTCAGATTTTGCCCAACCTCTCCCGCTTTCTGTCATTTCCCTAACCATCTACTATACCACTCACCCTTTAATGGTTCTCACCTATGGGGACACTTATAATGTCTTTTCAGAATCTTTAGTGTATATCTTGAGGATGAGACTTGTAAGTTACTTATTATACTCCCAAAGGCACATTTCTAGGAAAAAAAACTTACAAAATGCATTATATAAATTTTTACTTATTAAATTTACATAAAATATGCAAGGTAATGTCATACTATGTAAGAGAACATAATTTCCTATATTCGCTTAATAAATAAATTTTATTGTGTGTATTTAAGGTATATAACATCTTGTTACAGGATACACATATAGTGAAGCAAATTAATGTACCCACCATCTCACATAGTTCCTTATTTTTTTGTTTTGTTTTGTTTTTGTTGTAAGAGCAGTAATTTAGCAAGAATCCCAAAATAGTAGAATTTTATTAACTATCGTCCTCATGATGTACATCTCTACTATGTTCATCCTCTGCATATGCTACTTTGTAAACTCTAACCTGAATCTTCCCATTTCCTCCCTCTCCTCACTGCTAATAACCATGGTTTTCTTCTCTATAACTATATATTTGAATTTTCTTTCTTTTTTATTTTAAATATGTATGAGGCCAGGCACTATTTTTCTTTCTGTGTCTGGTTTATTTCACTTAGCATAATATCCTTCAGTTTCACTCATGTTGTGACAAGTAGCAAGATCTTCTTTTGATGACTGAATAATATTCTATTGCGTATATATAACCACAGTCTTTAATCCATTTATCCAGGAATGGATACTTATGCTTTCTCCATATCTTAGCTATTATAAATAGTGCTTCAGTGAATATGGAAGTGCTTTATAATAGTGGAACATGGAAGTGCAGATTTCTTTATGAGGTGATGATGTTTTTTCCTTTGGGTATATGCCCAGGAGATGGACTGTTACATTATACAGTAGCCCTATGCTTTAATTTTTAGAGGAACATCTACATTGTTTTTCATAATGGCTACACCATTCTACATTTCCACCAACAGTGTACAAGAGTTCCCTTTTCTGTGTGCTCTTGCCAACATTTATTATTTCTTGTCTTTTTGATAACAGTCATCCTAGCTGATGCAAAGAGTTTTTTCATAGTGGTTTTGATTTTCATTTCCCTGACAATTTATGATGTTGAGCACCTATTCATATGTCACCTCTCATGTGACCCCACCTCCAACACTGCAGATTACAATTCAACGTAAGATTTGGATAAGGACAATTAGGCAACCTACATTAGTTTCACTTGTTAATTTTTGTTTTCCTTACAATCACTTTTGGAGTCTTCATCATGAAATCTTTGCAAGGGTTGATGTCCAGAATGATATTTCCTAGGTTTTTATCTAGGGTTTGAATAGACTTAGCTATTGTATTTAAATCTTTGATGCATCATGAGTCGATTTGTGTGTATGGTGAAAGGAAATGGTCCAGTTTCAATCTTCAGCACATGGCTAGCCAGTTATCCCGGCACCATTTGTTAAAAAGGAAGTCCTTTTCCCATTGCTTGTTTTATCGATGTTCTCAAAGATCCGATGGCTGTATGACCATTTTAACAATATTCATTCTTCTATCTGTGAGAATGGAATATTTTTCCGTTTGTTTATGACATTTACAATTTTGTTCTGTAGGGTTTTTGTGTGTGTGTGTGTGATTCGTGTTGTAGAAGTCTTTCACCTCCCTTGTTAGCTGTATTCCTAGATATTTTATTCTTTTCGTGACTACTGTGAATGGGTTTGCATCCATGATTTGTCTCTCTGCTTCAACATTATTGGTGTATAGAAATGCAACTGATTTTTGAACACTGATTTTGAATACTGAAACTTTACTGAAGTTGTTCTTCTTATCTAGGAGCCTTCGGGCAGAGTGTATGGGGTTTTCCAAGTATAGAATCACATCATCTACGAGGAGACATATTTTGACTTTATTCTTGTTTGAATGCTTTTTATTTACTCCTCTTGCCCAATTCCTCTGGCTATCACTTTCAGTACTACATTAAATAGGAGTGGTGAGAGTGGACATCCTTGCCTTGTTCAATTTTCAAGGAAAATGCTTCCAGCTTTTGCCTTTTCAGTATGACGTGATTGTGGGTTTGTCAGAGATGGCTCTTGTTATTTTGCAGAATATTCCTTCAATGTGTAGCTTGTTGAGGGTTTTCATGTAAAGAGATGTTGAATTCTATAGAAAGCCTTTCTGCATCTATTGAGATGATCATCTGGTTTTTGCTTTTGGTTCTGTTTATGTGATGAATCACAACGATTGATTTGCATATGTTGAAACAAACTTGCATCTCAAGAATGAAGCCTACTTAATCATGGTGGATTATCTTTTCAGTGCACTGCTGGATTTAGTATGGTAATATTTTGTCAAAGATTTTTGTATGTGTGTTCATCAGGGATGTTGGCCCGAAGTTCTCTTTTTCCATTTGATCTCTGCCCTATTTTTAAATCAGAATGGTGCAGGCCTTATAGAATGAATAAGAATGAATAGGGAGGAGTTCCTCCTGAATTTCTTTGGAATCATTTCAGTTGTATTGGTTCCAGCTCTATTTTACATGTCTGGTAAGAATTTGAGTGTGAATACATCTGACCCAGGGCTTTTGCAGGTTGGTAGGCTTTTTATCGGTGATTCAATTTGTAACTCGTTATTAGTCTGTTCAGGGTTTCAACTTCTTCCTAGTTCAATCTTGGTAAGTTTCTGTTTCCAGGAATTTATCCATTTCTCCTAGATTTTCTAATTTCTTTGTGTAAGGGTGTACATAATAGCCTCTGAGGACTTATTCATAGATATATATATTTTTTCTATTCTGTGGAGTCAGTGATAATGTCCCTTTTGTCATTTCTTATTCTTTTTATTATAATCTTCTCTCTTCCGTAATTAATCTACCTAGTGGTCTATCGATCTTGTTTATTCCTTCAAAAAAACTAACTTTTCATTTTGTTGATCTTTTATATGGCTTTTCATGTCTCAATTTCATTCCATTCAGCTCTGTTTTTGTTTATTTATTTTCTGCTAGTTTTGGGGTTGGTTTGCTTTTCTTTTTCTAGTTCTTCTAGGTGTGATAATAGGTTGTTAATTGGAGATATTTCTGACTTTTTGATGAGGGCATTTAGCACTATAAACTTCCCTCTTAACAAACCTTTAGCCACATCCCAGAGATTCTGGAATCTCTATCTTCATTTTCATTTGTTTCAAAGAATTTCTTGATTTCTGCTTTAACCTCATTGTTTACCCAAAAGTCTTTCAGGAATGGAGAGTTTAATTTCCACATAATTGTATGCTTTTGAGAGTATTTTTGGTGTTGATTTCTATTTTAATTACACTGTATGGTTTGAGAGTGTGGTTGGTATGATTTGTTGCTGTTGAGAATTGCTTTATGGCAGAGCATGTGTTCTATTTCAAGTCATATGCTGTGTGTAGATGAAGATAATGTGTATTCTGTTGGTGGTGGTGAAAGTGCCCTGTAGAAGTCTGTTAGGTACATTTGGTTCAGTATAGAGTTTAAGTGCCAAATATCTTTGTTAGTTTTCTGCCTCAATGATCTGTCTAGTACTGCCAGAGGGATGTTGATGTCTCTCATTATTTTGTGGTTATCTATGCCTGTTCATAATTCTCTAAGAACTTGTTTTATGAATCTGGATGTTTCAGTGTTGGGTACATATATATTTCTGATAGTTAAGTCTTGTGGAATTGATCCCTTTATCATTATGGAATGCCTTTTTCTGTCATTTATAATTCTTACTGCTTTAAAGTCTGTTTTGTCTGAAATAGGAAGAGCAACCTCTCCTCTTTTTTGTTTTTTGTTTGCTTGGTAGATTTTTTCTCTATCTCTTTTCTTTAAATCTATGGGTGTCATTGCATTGAGATGAGTCTCTTGAAGATAGCACACAGTTGGATCTTGCTTCTTTATTCAACTTGCCACTCTGTGGTGTTTAAGTGGGACATTTAGCCTGTTTACATTAAAAGTTAATATTGATATGTGTGTATTTGATATTGTCATTGTGTTGTTAGCTGGTTGTGATGTAAATTTGATTGTATACTCACTTTGTAGTGTCAATGGTCTATGTATATGTGTGTGTTTTTGTGGTGGCCAGTAACTGTCTGTTGTTTCCATGTTTACCACTCCCTTAAGGGCCTCTTGTAAGGCAGGTCTGGTGGTAACAAATTATCTTAGCAGTTGCATGTCTGAAAAGCATTTTATCTCCTTGCTTAAGAAGCTTGGTTTGCCTGAATGTGAAATTATCCCTTGGAATTTATTCTCTTTAAGGATGCTGAATGTATGCCGTCAATCTCTCCTGGCTACAGGGTTTCTGCTGAAAGGTTTGCTGTTGGCCTGATAGGATTCCCTTTGTAGGTGACCTGCACTTTCTCTCTAGCTGACTTTAATATTTTTTTCTTTCTCATTGTCTTTGGAGAATCTGATGACTATGTGTTTTGAGGATGGTCATCTTGTATACTATCTTTCAGGGCTTCTCTGAATTCCCTGAATTTGAATGCCAGCCTCTCTAGTAAGGTTGGGAAATTTTTCATTGACAATATCCTCAAATATGTTTTTCAAGTTGCTTGCTCTCTCGTCTTCACTTTCAGAAAAGCCAAGGAGTCATAGGTTTGACCTCTTTACATTATGCCATGTTTCTTTTTTTTTGTCTCACTTTTATTCTTTTTTTCTTTCTTTTTGTCTGACTCAGTTAATTTGAAGAACTTGTCTTTAAGCTCTGAGGTTCTGTCATCAGCTTTGTCTATTCTGCTGTTAATACTTTTGAAAGTATTATTAAATTCTTGTAGGGAGCTTTTCAGCTCTATTATGTCAGTCTGGTTCTTTCTTAAAAAGGCTATTTCATCTTTCAGCTCTTGAATAGTTTCACTGGATTCCTCAGTTTCTTCTATTGTGTTTTAACTTTCTCCTGAATCTTGATGATCCTCATTGATATCCGGATTCTGAATTCTGTGTCTGTCATTCCAGCCATTCCAGTCTGATTAAGAACCGTTGCTGGCCAACATCATCCTGATACCAAAGCCTGGTAGAGACACAACAAAAAAAGAAAATTTTAGACCAATATCCCTGATGAACATCGATGCAAAAATCCTCAATAAAATACTGGCAAACCGGATTCAGCAGCACGTCAAAAAGCTTATCCACCATGATCAAGTGCGATTCATCCCTGGGATGCAAGGCTGGTTCAACATTCGCAAATCAATAAATGTAATCCAGCATGTAAACAGAACCAAAGACAAGAACCACATGATTATCTCAATAGATGCAGAAAAGGCTTTTGACAAAATTCAACAGCCCTTCATGCTAAAAACGCTCAATAAATTCGGTATTGATGGAATGTACCTCAAAATAATAAGAGCTATTTATGACAAACCCACAGCCAATATCATACTGAATGGGCAAAAACTGGAAAAATTCCCTTTGAAAACTGGCACAAGACAGGGATGCCCTCTCTCACCACTCCTATTCAACATAGTGTTGGAAGTTCTGGCTAGGGCAATCAGGCAAGAGAAAGAAATCAAGGGTATTCAGTTAGGAAAAGAAGAAGTCAAATTGTCCCTGTTTGCAGATGACATGATGGTATATTTAGAAAACCCCATCGTCTCAGCCCAAAATCTCCTTAAGCTGATAAGCAACTTCAGCAAAGTCTCAGGATACAAAATTAATGTGCAAAAATCACAAGCATTCTTATACACCAGTAACAGACAAGCAGAGAGCCAAATCAGGAATGAACTTCCATTCACAATTGCTTCAAAGACAATAAAATACCTAGGAATCCAACTTACAAGGGATGTCAAGGACCTCTTCAAGGAGAACTACAAACCACTGCTCAGTGAAATAAAAGAGGACACTAACAAATGGAAGAACATACCATGCTCATGGATAGGAAGAATCAATATCGTGAAAATGGCCATACTGCCCAAGGTTATTTATAGATTCAATGCCATCCCCATCAAGCTACCAATGAGTTTCTTCACAGAATTGGAAAAAACTGCTTTAAAGTTCATATGGAACCAAAAAAGACCCCGCATTGTCAAGACAATCCTAAGTCATAAGAACAAAGCTGGAGGCATCACGCTACCTGACTTCAAACTATACTACAAGGCTACAGTAACCAAAACAGCATGGTACTGGTACCAAAACAGAGCTATAGACCAATGGAACAGAACAGAGTCCTCAGAAATAATACCACACATCTACAGCCATCTGATCTTTGACAAACCTGCGAGAAACAAGAAATGGGGAAAGGATTCCCTATTTAATAAATGGTGCTGGGAAAATTGGCTAGCCATAAGTAGAAAGCTGAAACTGGATCCTTTCCTTACCCCTTATACGAAGATTAATTCAAGATGGATTAGAGACTTAAATGTTAGACCTAATATCATAAAAACCCTAGAAGAAAACCTAGGTAGTACCATTCAGGACATAGGCATGGGCAAGGACTTCATGTCTAAAACACCAAAAGCAATGGCAGCAAAAGCCAAAATTGACAAATGGGATCTAATTAAACTAAAGAGCTTCTGCCTGGCAAAAGAAACTACCATCAGAGTGAACAGGCAACCTACAGAATGGGAGAAAATTTTTGCAATCTACTCATCTGACAAAGGGCTAATATCCAGAATCTACAAAGAACTCAAACAAATTTACAAGAAAAAAACAAACAACCCCATCAAAAAGTGGGCAAAGGATATGAACAGACATTTCTCAAAAGAAGACATGCATATAGCCAACAGACACATGAAAAAATGCTCATCGTCACTCGCCATCAGAGAAATGCAAATCAAAACCACAACGAGATACCATCTCACACCTGTTAGAATGGCAATCATTAAAAAGTCAGGAAACAACAGGTGCTGGAGAGGATGTGGAGAAACAGGAACACTTTTACACTGTTGGTGGGATTGTAAACTAGTTCAACCATTATGGAAAACAGTATGGCAATTCCTCAAGGATCTAGAACTAGACGTACCATATGACCCAGCCATCCCACTACTGGGTATATACCCAAAGGATTATAAATCATGCTGCTATAAAGACACATGCACACGTATGTTTATTGCGGCACTATTCACAATAGCAAAGACTTGGAATCAACCCAAATGTCCATCTGTGACAGACTGGGTTAAGAAAATGTGGCACATATACACCATGGAATACTATGCAGCCATAAAAAAGGATGAGTTTGCGTCCTTTGTAGGGACATGGATGCAGCTGGAAACCTTCATTCTTAGCAAACTATCACAAGAACAGAAAACCAAACACCGCATGTTCTCACTCATGGGTGGGAACTGAACAATGACATCACTTGGACTCAGGAAGGGGAACATCACACATCGGGGCCTATCACGGGGAGGGGGGAGGGGGAGGGATTGCATTGGGAGTTATACCTGATATAAATGATGAATTGATGGGTGCTGACGAGTTGATGGGTGCAGCACACCAACATGGCACAAGTATACATATGTAACAAACCTGCACGTTATGCACATGTACCCTAGAACTTAAAATAAAAATAAAAATAAAAAAAGAACCGTTGCTGTGGAGCTAACGAAGTTATTTGGAAGTAAGAAGGCTCTCTGGCTTTTTGACTTACCAGAGATCTTGTGTTTGTTCATTTTTCTCTGTGTGGGCTGACATCACTTTAATATTTGAAGTTGCTGTCCTTTGGATGGGGCTCTTTGCTTTTACATTCTTTGATGGTCTTGAGGGTGTAATTGTGTTATGAGTTGGGTTCAGTCTACTGCCTTCATTTCTGCATGAGTTCAGAGAGCCAAATCTCAGCCCACCACTCTTGGGTTGCTTGCTTTAGCCCTGGGGTACTGGAACTAGGCTCACACCTTTGTTCTCTGGTCCCAGTAGTTTAAACACCTCCTCTTCTAGAGAAGCTGAGGTGGGCCTGGACTGCTGTGGAACAGCACTCCAATGTGGAGTGCTGGCAACTGTGCTTTGTTGGGACAGTGGCAGCACAATATGGTTTTTGTGTATGGGTGCACTGGTGGTGGTAGGGTGGCCCTACGGTGCTGTCCACACATATGCGTTCCTGTAGTAGTGAGGCAGTGTGGTTTGTGCACATGTGTGCAACATTGTCAGTTGTGCAGTGGAGTCCACCTGCACAAGTATGCTATCAGAACATTGTGGGGAGGCAGTGGGCAGGTGCACACCAGCAAAGCACTGGGGAGTCGCTGCAGGCTGGTGTGTGCCAGAGGGGACCCATCTGCAGAAGTTCTCTGAAGGTTAGGCAGGGTACGCTAGTGAAGAAGCTATGGCAGTGACAGCAGGAAAGTGCCCCATTGGGCATCTGAGGCTGTTCTGCAAGCAGGTGTGACTAGGAAGGAACCCTGGGAGCAACGAGCAGACAGTGGGGAACTCAGATCAGACTGGCCCCATCCCACAGACATGATAGCCCTATTCTTCCCAGGTCCATCAGTCAGCAAAGGCCAAAACCAGGTACAGGAGCATGGCAATCCATGAGGGATGGGTGTCCCTGGCCATGATCCACTGCAGCTGTTTCCATGCCACGACTTCTGGACTCTGCATGGGCTGGAGTCCAGTCCCTGCCAACTCTCCAAGCAGCTCACTCTGCCAGCTCAAAGGGCCATGGGAGTTGTGAGGCCTCCTGCAGCTAGGATTCTGAAGATCCTCGGCAAGAGTGAGCCATTGCATGCCTGTTTAACTCAGGCCTTGCCTGGGAGCTTCCTGGTGTTCAGCAACTCCATGCTGCATTCCTGGGGATTCCTCTTCCTTCAGCCCAGGGTCTGTGGCCTCCCTTCATCGACAGCCAATGCCTTCCTTCTAAAGATCTGTTTGGAGTGTGCTGGTCTTCTTTGTGGTCTGGTCTCTGGATAAAAGAATCTCTTCCTGGCAGCATCTCAGCTACTGATTTTTGTATGTTGACTTTGTATTCTGCAACTTACTGAATTTATTAGTTCTGACATGGATTTTTTGTGAAATGTTTGAGGTTTTCTAAATATTAAGTCATATCATCTACAAATATAGATAATTTTACTAATTTTATTCAGACTTGGAAGCCTTGTTTGGTCTGACTGTTCTTGCTAATACTTTCAGTTCTATGGTGACTAGAAGTGAGAGTAGGTATTCTTGTCTTATACTGTATTATATTAGAAAAGTTTTCAGTTTTTCCCAATTGATTATAATATCAGGTGTGAGTTTTCCTTGATTGCCTTTATCATGTTGAAGAAATTCCCTTCTATATGTAAATGGTTCAGACTTTTAATCAGGATATAATGTCAAACTTTGTTAAATCTTTTCATGTGTCAATTGAAATAATCACATGATTTTTATCTTTCATTATGTTAATGTGATATATCAAATTAATTGATTTGCATATGTTAAGCCAGGTTTATATGCCAAGGATAAATCCTACATGGTCATGATGTATAATCTTTCTGAGGTGCTGTTGAATTCTGTTTCCTAATGTTCTATTGAGGATATTTGCATCAACGTGGATCAGATACATTGTCCTATAGTTTTCTGTTCTTGTGATGTCTTTATCTGGTTTACGTATCAAGATGATGCTGACCTCATAAAATGTGTTTAGAAATAGTCTCTCTAGCTCTATTTCTTCGATGAGTTTAAGGAGTATTGGTATTAATTCTTCTTTGTAGAGTTCAGCCATGAAGACATCTGATTCTTGGTTTTTCTTTTTTAGAAGATGTTTTATTACTTCTTTAATCTCTAATTGTTACTGATCCATTCAAACTTTCTATTTATTCCTGATTCAGTCATGGTAGGTTATATTTTATTCTGAATGTATCTGTTTCCTGTAGGTTACTTAGTTTTGGGCATATATAGTAATTTTTCATAAGTCTCTTAAAATCATTTTTATTTGTAATTCATCTGTTGTAGTATCTTCACTTTAATTTTTGATTTTATTTGTTCAAGTCACTCATTTTTTTCTTAGTCTAGCTAGGAGTTTGTAAATTTTAAGTATTTTTTAAAAATCAACTTCATTTTATTAATTTTTGTGTTTTTTCTATTTTCTATTTCTGTTCTCATTTGTATTTTTTTTCTTTATTCTGCTGACTTTGGGTTTAGTTGTTTCTCTTTTTCTAGTCCCTTGATGCATCATGTAAGGCTACTCACGTGAAATCTTTTTTTTTATTTTTACGTAGGCATTTCTTACTATAAACTTTCCTTTTAGAACTGCTGTTGCTGTATCCCATAGGTTTTGATATATTGTGTTTCTTTGTCATTTGTCTCAAGACATTTTAAATTTTACCTATGATTTCTCCTTTGATTCATTTGTTGTTCAGAAGCACGTAGTTTAATTTTTACATCTTTGTAAATTTTTCAATATTCCATTTGTTATTGATTTCTAGTTTCATACCATTGTGATGAGGAATAATTCTAGATATGATGTCCATCTTCTTAAAGTTTTAAAGGTTCATTTTGGGTCCTAACATTTGGTCTCTGCTGGAGAATGTTTCATGTTCGCTAAAGACGAATGTGTATTCTGCTGCTGTTAGATGGAAAGTTTTGAATTTTCCCTCTAATTGAGTTATGTAAATAACAGGGCTGAAACCATGAACAAATTTAGGGGGATACAGGTAATTTGGTATGCAAATATTTCTAGAGTCATTGCAATTGTATCTACATTCTCATATGAAGGACAACACATAAGCACATATCTGGAATTTTCTGACTTAAATTCTTAATAAGAACATGTACTGGTAACAATGGAAGGAAACCTGGAGATTAACTTGTCAAACCCTTCTCCTGTAATTGAGTCACCACCCTTAATAATCATATCCCCAGGAGCTACTAACATATATATAAAGATACCTATGTTCAAAGGAGATAATCTTTACGACTCTTTTTTTCCTCAGGTCTTTGATAAAGTAAAGGTAAAAAACAGAACAATATGACTGACTCTAGACAACACCCTACAGCCTAATAATTTGCTGCTTCACATCTGCTGCAGCATGAGTAGTGAACTGATGGCACCCAATGAAGTTTGGGCCCATATGGTTCACCTGGGGTGCATGATGAGACTAATTCCACTTCCTGTGAAGCAGACATTGGGATCTCTCTTTAAATGATAAGTGGAAATCATTTAAAGTTCTATCCATCAGAGAAATGGTGTGTTTAAACAAAAGAAAAATGACATCTATTAAAGTGGTAGATCTTAGACTCAAATTTCATGTTAGTTTCCCCGTACCTATGCCTTGCAGAGAGTGCGTAACCAGGGTGCTAAGGTAGAGTTCACGCTATGCAGAAGCAATTGGCAAGAAAAGTGTCCTGGTGCAAAATTATTTCCTGGATAATATGGAACAGTGACTGTGTGTCTTAGAGAGACAGCCACTTAAGAACTCGGTTATTGAGACTCCTGAAAGTCACTATCTTTATTTCCTTATCCTTTAACTACATTTTTTTCTGTATAAATTCAAAAATGTTTATATAGTGCTGTATTAGTCAGGATTTTACAGAAAAAGACTGAATTGGGAATGTATGTGTTGTGATGTGATGTCTGTGTGTGTATGAGTAGTGATACATAGTGATACATATACATACACACACACACACACACACGTATATGAAAGAGAGAGAAACAGAGAGAAATTTATTGTAGGAATTGACTCACATGATTGTGGAAGTCTAGAAATCCCAAGATCTGCCATCTGTAAACTGGAGAACCAGGAAAGCTGGTGGTGTAATTCAGTCAGAGACTGAAAGCCTGAGAAGCAGGTGCACTGATGTCTGAACACAGGAGGAGAGGGATGATATAGTTCAAACAGGGAGCAAACACATCCTTCCTTTACCTTTTTTTATTCCCCAGTGGATAAAATGATGCCCATCCACATCAGTGAGGACAGTCTTCTTTACTCAGCCTACTGATCCAAATGCTAATCTCATCTAGAAACATTCCCAGAGACACACCCAGCAATGACGTTTCACTACCTGAGCATCCCTTAGCCCTGTCAAATTGAAAGATAAAATTAATCATCACAAGTACCTACTGCAGGCCTCTAATGAAGAGATGTTCAAATCTCTAGTCCATTGTTGAAAATAGATTGTCTGTCTTTATTAATTTGTAGAAGCTGTTTATATATTCTGAAATGGAGCCCTTTTCTTAGTTATATTTATCACAAACCTTTTTTCTTATAGTTGATACTTTCTGGGTCCCGTTGGAAAGAAAGCTTTACTTCTTTGTAAAGCTGTTTGTGTTACTGCTCTTTCAGTACCACCATTCGGCAGGTCTGGAGTTCTTATTCCAAGTGCAGGAAGAATAAGGTATGCACACAACTGGAGGGTGAACAAGGAGGAGAGTAGCTTTATTGAGTGACAGAACAGCTCTCAGGAGACCTGAAGTGAGTAGCTCCTTTCTGCATCCAGGTGGCAGTGATGAGTGTCCAGCTCTCAGCAGAGAGGTGACTGTGCAGTGTAGAACACCTTTCTGCAGGCAGGCCATCCCAACATCTGTTCAAATCTGGAAGAGTCCAGGGTTTTTATGGACTCATAAAGGAATACATTCATGCTAATTGGTCTATGGGCAGTCATCGGTGAGGCGGGAAAAAGCACGGTCAGTTCTCACTCCGGACTGTGGACTCCACCAGGAACTGGCAGACTGGCCCCCAGGCTTCAGGCCGTCCCTGGCTTGAAGGTGGGGTTTGAATGGGAACCCAAGTCTTTCAGCCCAGGAACCTGTCTTCCTCCTGCCATCAACATACCATCAACGGTGCCCCGGTTTTTCATGCTAAGGGGAGCCTGCAGGGCCACCCGGAGCCACCCTTAGCCCCACCTCGACCTCCCTCCCATGCTCGTTGGCACCTAAAGTCCAGAGGTGGCTGAGGTTGCAGGGGGCCAACGTGCCAGCACTGCCCTAAGCGCGTGCACACCCAGCCGTGTTGCGAAAGCGCCTGGGCTCAGTCACAACTTTGCTCTGTCCCCGCGCGGGCACTGGGAGTGATGGCAGACATTTTCAAGCCTGCAGGGACAGGGGCTTTCCTGGGCCTCAGAGAATACAGAGATGCTCGGATCCAGAACCGTGGCTAGGCGGCTGCACCCGGAAGTGCAGGCCTCCTGCCCCTCCAACTTGGTGGAGGGCAGCGGTCCCACCTGTTCCGGGTCCCCGCTTGCTCTGTGGAGCAGGCACCCCATGCCTCCTCGCTGCAGATGGTGTCCCCACAACAGCTGCTCCAGACAGGCCGCCACCACCATCAGCACAAAGTGGAAAGTAATCAAGTTTCTTCATTTTTCCACTTTGACTAACTAATTAACACAACAATCGTTATAAAAATACTATTTTCTCACAATTTTGCAATTATATTTTTGTCATGAAAATGTTTCCAGGGACTGGACATGGTGGTTCAAGTCCGTAATCTCAGCACTTTGGATGGCTGAGATGAGAGGATTGCTTAAGACTAGGAGTTCAAGATCAACCTGCGCAACAGAGAGAGACTATATTCTACAATTTTTTATTTTTATTTTTAATTAGCCGGGCTAATTAATCCTAGCTACTCAGGAGGCTGAGACGGGAGGATCACTTGAACCCAGGAGGTGAAGGTTCCAGTGAGCTATGGTCATGCCACTGCACTCTAGCCTGGGAGACAGAGCAAGACTGTCTCAAGAAAAAAGTGCCCAGTTATGCTGGCTTATTTATTTATCTTTTTTTCTATTCCACTAGTCTTTCTTTCCTTATCCTTGGGCCAACAAAACCAAGGATGTCATAATGCTGTTGACTTTTAGCAGCTTTGATATTCAATAGTCTACGTCTTTAAACTTTGTTCTTTTTCAGAATCGTGTTTTCTGTCTGTAAGGCTTTGCATTTATGTTTTTGAAAATATTTTATCTATTCAGAATACATATGTAGCATAGTGCATAAATCGTGAGTGTAAGTTCAATGCCTTTTCACAAATTTATTATACCCCCATATCTAGCGGTCAAGAATTCACTTTGAGCCTTTCTAAACTCACTCCTATCACCAATCCCAAAAGTGATCACTATCCTATTATTAGATTAACTTTTCCTGCTTTTGAATTTACATAAGTAGAATCACACAGTAGGCTATCTTTTATCTCTGGCTAAATTGTTCACAAATATGTTTGTAATATTTGTCCAAGGTCTTGTGCTTATCAGTTGTTCATTATTAATTACTATTTCCATTGTGTGAATATGTCACAAATTATTTAACCAGACTCCTCTTTCTGCCCACTTGTGTCCACAATTTTGGCTTTTATCAATAATGCTAATATAATTATTCTTGTGTGTGATTTTATATATACATATATACATACATTTCTCTACGTATACATTTTAAGATACATAACTAAAAGTGGAATTTCTAATTTGTAGGGTGTGCATATGTTCAACTTTAGTAGTTAACAGAAAACAATATATTTTAAATGTTCTATTTCTTTTATGAGCAACTTTTTAAAACCGTTTCCTTTAATTTACTAACTCTCTCTTTAGCTCTCTCTTATCTGTTGCATCTCTTTTTATCTCGATTGTTTTTATCTTTTAGGTTTTTTCTGTTTGTGGTTTTGGTGATTATTGTTATTATTTCATGTTGCCTGGTTTTCTCATATGCATGACCATTTTCAATTAAATGCCGGATCTTGTATATGAAAATTTGTAGAAATAGTTTGACAGTTGGAAGTGATAACATGTTTTTCTACAGGGACAATCCCAGGACGTTTTGTTAAGGGCATATTTGTTTCTGGTTGGCAACTGGGCCTTGAGCTTCATTCAGTAAGTCCATATTATTTTAATCTAGTTAAAATTTTAAGTGGTTTTAAAGTAGATGGCACACATTTTCAAGGTTGGTTTATACCCTCTTGTCTTTTACTGATAGGGTTTTCTTTGGGCCATTAATTCAAATTATGATGGTGTTAGCAAGCCCCTTGTACTTCAGAGGACCCTAACTACATTTTCCCTCTGACACATAGGCTGTTAAAATCGGTGCTCAGCTCCCCCATTCAGCTGGCATTTGGAAATCAAGTATCTCAATGAAAATGCAGTATAAAATGCCAGTCTCAACAGCCAAGGCTTCAGGACCCACTTGAAATTTGATCCTTTCATTCCTCGCTTTCCTGACTTGGTATTTCTCCAATAACTTCAAACGTTAAAAAAAGATTCTGGTTTTCTGAGTGAAATAGTTAAGTATCATGCAACTGTACATGGCCTTAAACACTACCTTAATGGGCAGAATGTTAAGAGAAAAAAAGTTCAAAATAATACTTTCTAGTTCCCCTCACACCGCCCCCCTTTTTTCCCCAAGGTTGTTAAGTAATAGAGTCAGTTAGACTTAATAGGGAACAAATTAGGTGAATTATTTGTGGCTAGCTCAGGAGATAATGCTCTATATTTTTCAATGCTTGTTATCCTGTTTAATGCTATAAGGTTTTAATTATTACTTCAGTTGAATCTTACAATACAAACTAGAGACTTAATCACATTATTTTTTGCCTTCAGACCTAGATGGAATTTACTGATCTGAAGATGGTGACTGGGACATATCATTTCTTCAACAAAAAAGTGAGAAGTACATGTCACCACTCTGAAAAATTTGAGCAGACAAATAATATAGATTTTATTATTTGTAGAGCAAACACAAGTGGTAAAATTATATCTCAGATATTACATTTCCTTTGGGATAATCTATTGAATATAACCCTATCATTTTGGTCAGAATCATTTTAACGGTGGGGTTTTTGGAAAGGTAAGTGTTGTCTTTCTACTTCACCAGCAGAAAACTAGATCATGTCTCATTCAGAACTTTTGGGGTACTGCACTTTTTATCTTCATCATAAAAGAATATGAAACAGCAAACACATCATGCTCCCTGTGTGTAGAAATCGCTTCATTTCCTTTCATTTGTCATATTCTGTTATATTCTCTCTCTCTCTCTTTATGACTTTCTCTATATTTTTCTTTCATTCTGTCTTTTTTCCTTCCTCCTAAACCAGTATGTGTTACATAAGAAATAAATTTTAGATAACTGAGCATAGAGATGAGTCATTTCTCAAGGTAAGCTCCCACTCTAATAAGGACGCATGTACTGGAATTTTAGTCCATTCATTTATGGTGAGAACTCTTACTATCCTATTCACCAGAAAACTCACAACTTGCATATGAATTTTCTTTTTCTTTTCTTTTCTTTTTTTTTTTTTTTGAGACGGAGTCTCGCTCTGTCGCCCAGGCTAGAGCGCAGTGGCCGGATCTCAGCTCACTGCAAGCTCTGCCTCCCGGGTTTACGCCATTCTCCTGCCTCAGCCTCCCAAGTAGCTGGGACTACAGGCGCCCGCCACCTCGCCGGGCTAGTTTTTTGTATTTTTTCAGTAGAGACGGGGTTTCACTGTGTTAGCCAGGATGGTCTCGATCTCCTGACCTCGTGATCCACCCATCTCGGCCTCCCAAAGTGCTGGGATTACAGGCTTGGGCCACCGCGCCCGGCCATGAATTTTCTATTCCCTTCTTTATTAACATGCTAAAATGTTATATAAAGTTTCTGTCCTCAGGGAGCCTACTTTCTAGTGGGTCTCACTGCTTCCTCATTTATGTGCTAGGCACTGTGATTGGCATTTGGAAGTAATTGAATAAGTATTTACTTACTTGAGCGACTGGATGAAAGGAAGAAAATGAACTGCTGATTGCTGGGTGACCATGGAATTAGATCAAATGGAATTGAATGTTTCAAATACTTATTATCTTAAAGTTATACTAAATTGAAATGTCCACATCCCAAGTAAGAGTGCCTTTCACAGAAGCAAAACGTCTGGGTTCTTATTTTAACTTTATTACCTTGGGTGAGGTATGGTGAGACCAGACATAGATCATGTGAGAGAAACTGGGAAGAGTTTTACAGTTTGGTTCTGCTCACAGTTCCCTGAAGAGAACGCAGCATGCAATACTGTCACTCAAGACAAGCAGCAGGTTGTCACTTGGCAAGAGAAAGGAGGAGGGCTATGGACAAACATCTTCATTGTGATTTATTTGGGAAGAAAAGAGTGAGGCAAGAAAAGCAGAGGGGTTGGCTAACTTCATACTTTCTGGAAAATAGTACTTGTCCTTGGTTGGCTTGTCCTGGCCCTGGGATGATTAAGAGAGGTGTAGAGCAGCCCAGAGTCTCAGGAAGGAGATCTGACCAGCTGGTCTCGATCCAGCACATGATCTAGTCTACTGGGTCAAGACAGCACGCACACACACATACACACATACTCCTAAATTATAGTTTCTGCATTTCCTCTTTCACCTCCAAGAACAGCTGTCATTGGCCTTAGAAACATATGCTTCATAGATAGAAAAATAATAATAATAGCAGAAAGTAATAAAAAATGAAAAGAGAGAGAAAGGAAAAAAAAAAAAAAGAAAGAAAAGAAAGAGAGAGAAAGGGAGAAAGCTAATGACCTCATCTCCCCAATAAGTGTCCTTTTCTTGCCAGATCAATGTTTTTACCTAAAAGACAAATTCTTCTTTTAGATACAATTCCAATATTTATAAGTCTATCACCAATTTATTCCTTGGTGCCTGTGCACAGAACCATTTTTTAAGGTATCTTTCACTGTAAAAGCAATAGAAAGGATAAGATAAGATAATGAAAACCTAAGACAGGAACACCAGATTGCTATTACTCTGTTCAACAATTTCCTTTCCTCTTCTGACATAAAATGGGTGTGGAAGAGCAGTAAATATCTCTTTTTAAATAACTTAGGTAAAGAGAGCACAATTTTATTTAATGGACATAATACATACTGGTTTTCTACTTCCATTTGTAGTGACGTTGGAAAACCAACTAGAAACAATTAGCAAACTGTGTGTAACCTATTTAAACATTCACTAAAATGTGGCTTCTAAATTTTAACAGTAAAGTTTTCAAGGTCTATCTTGGATTATCTATTCTTACAGAGAAATATCCTACCAATATTACCATATTGTTTTTTCCTATAAAGCTTAGCTTGGCAAAAGCAGAAAGGAGAAACACACCACACACACACACACACACACACACACACACACACACACACACACACACACACATCAACTTTGATACCTGCCAGTGAAATATCTTGACTTGTCAACAGAGAAGTAGTTTTACCCGATGGCAAAGACTCCACGACAATAAAGTTTGATGTTTAATTTAATATCTGTTAAGTATTTTTCTTACAAATATGCTATTATAAAAACTGGTTTTTGATGAGATAATTGACTTGTGTCACCTCAGTTGCTTCCTAATGTTTGTTTACATGTATCATGTTTTAGAGATTTTTGACCACATTGGAATTTTACCTGCTATTTTGATCTAGATTTCAGGTAAAGACTTAACATGAATAAATGCAATCAAATATTTTCATGTGGCATTGAATCTCATAAGAGTACAATGGAAGGAGGACTACCATGATGGGCACTCATGCTGAACTGCTAGCAGAAAACCTAGAGTAGCCAAAAAGCCAACAGTTATCCGGTGGATATATCTCAATTTAGCACGCTTTAAAGGGAACTTTCAGTATCATATTGGAATTGTGAAAATGCCCTTGCACATTTTTTCCTTCCAAAGTATCAATCATCAAGCATTCACATATGGTATTATAATTAGAACGCAGTGTGGATTTGGAGAAAAAGAAGAAAATGTATGATATTTGAAGAGAATATTGTAAAGACTTTCAAAATTATTTATTAAGACTTTATTCTTCAGTCATCCTTTCCGCCTAAACTGACTGAGTTCCCACCACATGTCAAATACACTATTAATGCGTTAGTTACAGGAGATAGAGAGATATAAAAGGTACAGTTACTTCCCCAATCAGGGCAGTCATTGTAGGACAAGTTGGCCATACAATATGACAACTGACAAGATGGAATTTGTTTTGGATTTGTTTTAGTTGTTTGTTTTTCCGCAAGTGTCACTGTGATGACTTATGGACTAAATATAGGTGATAAGTTATTTAATAATTTAATACAAGACTCCAATTTAGGGTCGTCATTTGTCTTGAGAGTCTTATTTACTTGAGGATGTAAGTAGCATATATTAAGTTTGCACAATATTAAAAACATATAATCTGGAATATAGTTTGCAAATTTGAGATAAGTAGAATATAAGGCAATGCAAAACATTTAACAATTTTGAAAACTGAGAAGCATTGAAAGTTTGGCAGGATAATGTCAACATGAAATTAAATGGTCTTAATAATGACTACGCCATCTTTCCATGGAGTGGATGGGAGACTATGCCAGTTAACTCTTTACTCTCCAATCTATTACCTCTTCTTCTCTTGCTCTATTCTCTTATTCAGGGTGACTATATTTTCCAGATTCCCCTTTTCTCTGACTTCGACTTCTCTTCACTCCATAAGACACCTTCATATCACAAATATTATCTGAATCAGATATTGGTGAGACTGAAGTACAAGCCTGCTCCACTTCTCTAGACATGCAACGTGAAGGAGGCTTCCTCTAGCTTTCTGCTTTGCAGTCTTTTTCAATGGCATCTGGTGAGGTTCACGGAGAATATGAGAGTGAATGTCAACTGCCCCATATCTGTGACTCCCAAGGATTTTTTACTCAGAGGTTATAACCTACTCAGCATTGAAGAGTATATTAAATATTTTAACTGAATTCTTTTCTAATTGTATGGCAGCAATTTGTCCCCCCACAATTTTCCCCAAGTAATGCAATATTCATGTCTTTTCTCTCTTTTGAGGCAGTTTTCTTATCTTAAATTCCAGGCTAGTTGCTTTCACTGTGATTTTGGCTCTTTGAGTAGTTCAATAAAAGTTATGATTTTGTATATTATCCAATTTTTCTTTGTTAGAATGGAAAAAAATTCTGTGTCCACTTTCTACTTCCTAAGAAAAAGACACAAGTCCTCGGAATACTTGGTATACATAAGTTTACTCTGCCCTTGATTCTTCATACTGTTCTAGGAGTTTTAGTTTGTAACAAAAGCAAAATTTCATTTTTATGCATGATTATATTATTGCCTCTGTTATCTTTCCCTTTACAGTACTGAAAAACAAATACTTAGGAAACAATAATTACCATAACTATTCTTCCCCAAAATAAAGGAGAGCTATCACAAAGGTGTGGTTCTCAACTCTAGGTATCCCTAGCCTCCTTCTCCTCTTCCATAATTTGAAGGCCAGTAGGTACTACTGCAATAAAGAGTCTTCAAATGTAGGTGCAGTGTATCCAAAATATCTAAAATTTCCTCAAATTTTCAGGTCTTGATATTGATCTGGACATTTAGAAAATTATAGACTCTGGGAAGAATGGTGAGACCTTACCAATAGTTCCGCTTGTCTTTATTATTTTTAATCAGTGATGTAGGTTAACACAGATATTTCATGGATTTTTATACTACTACCATGATTCTGATTCTTGTCGATGATAAAAGGAATATTTACTTATGTTTCTTCTTATTGCGTTACTCTTATCTTTCTCAGTGAGCAACAATGTCTTAAAAGTGATTCCTTTAAAAATTTTAACTCTAGTTTTTTTTTTTTTTTCTAAATGCTTACAGTTTCACTAGTAACATTACTCACCAACCCTACCATCATCCTATTATATAAAAATATACACCTGCTAAATGATAGGGTTAAGACCTTTCTTAATACATCTGTGTCAGGGTGATTGGAGCTATGGTCTTTTGCTAATATTTAGAGGGGATTAATCATAGTAATTATAGAGTACAAAGTGAATAGTCTTTTTATCTGATTTAATAATGGCAAAGTGAAAAGCTTTTCTGTCATTCTAAGTATTGTTTATTTTACATTAGGCTAAAAATAACAACAAAAAAGAGAAACAGCATTTATTAAGCATATCCAGCATATCAGATGCTGTGAGATATGTTAAATATAGTATTTCTAATTTGCACTGTTGAATCAAAGGAGTTGATACTCAAAAAACTAAATCAATATCTTGAAATCAAAGCAAAATTTTAATTCATATCTCTTGAATTACAAGTCATGTACCTTCTCTTGAACTCTTACAATTCCCATATTGAAAATCATTTAAAGGGAAGCATTACACACCGGGTCCTATTGTGGGGAGGGGGTATGGGGGAGGGTTAGCATTAGGAGATATACCTAATGTAAATGACGAGTTAATGGGTGCAGCACACCAACATGGCCCATGTATACATATGTAACAAACCTGCACATTGTGCACATGTACCCTAGAACTTAAAGTATTAAAAAAAATCATTGTTAAAGGTATAAATGAATAAATAAATTGTGATATA
Organism: Rhinopithecus roxellana; assembly: GCF_007565055.1. Classification (NCBI taxonomy): domain Eukaryota; kingdom Metazoa; phylum Chordata; class Mammalia; order Primates; family Cercopithecidae; genus Rhinopithecus; species Rhinopithecus roxellana. The sequence continues at coordinate 37,815,026 of NC_044568.1, read as the reverse complement.
GAATGGAGGCGGGTCCCTGAAATTCTATATAACTTCTAAGTTATAAGTTTCATCAGACCAGTTATTTGATGTAAACTTCCTTTATAACAGAAACTATAAATGATCTATGTCAGAGAAAATAGAACATATAGCTTAAGTGGGAGTATGAAGAAGCAGAGAGAAAGATAATCCCTGAAAGTAGTGTAATGGTAATATGGAGAACCAGGTTGCACTCATAAGCTCATTTCTGCCTGTAGGAACAGAAGAATACGTTATTAAACCAAGTTAAAGTTGTCTAGATTGGCTCCCAGTAAATGGTTTATACTACAATTGTATGATAGCAATTTTAAGAAATTCTTGACGTTAAATTCAGAGGAGGTGGCTAAACTTAGAAAAAATGAGTGGGAACAAGTTAGGAAAGCAGGGTCACAATATAAAAAAAGTAAATAATTAACGAAGGGATAGTAGATTCAACCCTTATCCGGACATAAAATTATGAACTGATGGTCTGCTGACCCAGAGAAGTGCCGTGAGTGGCTAAGAAGTAATGGCATGGTGGCAAGACATTCCAGTTGTAGGAGGAAGAGAAACTAGCCCATGATTTCAGTGTAGGAGAACAGTATCAGATGTAGGACCAGATAGAACTAGGATTCCTCTCACTGTTTACCCACATAAATTCAAGGCTCCCCAAAATAAACAACCAAAATTGTTTCAGCAATAACAAATATAAATGCCATCAAATGAGTCTACTATTGCCAAATTTGGCTGTATTTTGCTAAGTCTGGGATTGCCTTCAGTCCTTCTCATGTTTCCTTTATGCTCATAAATACTCTCTGAAGTATAAATTATTATTCTCATCTTATAAATGAACACAATTTCCCCGAGCTATTCAGATAATAATTGTCAGAAGCAAGATTCAAACCCACATCTTTGTGACTTTGCATCTCTTCCCTTGACTATTGATGCCTACTCCCTTTCTTACCAAATCTCTAATAAAGGCAACAGAACACTTGGTAGATATAAATTGAATTCAAGTCCCAATATCTACACAGGAATCAAGATCCTTAAAGCATAGAAGACATGGGTACAAGTTGCCAAAATGGAAAATGTGGGAATGTTTAGGAAAATCAGTGATAATACTGTTTGAGGATATTTTTGTTATTATTATTACTAATATGTATCTTCTATCTACACATTGGGCCCAGGAAAAAAGAGATTGGGAAGATATGGGATTATTTTTATATGGATTGCAGGAAATCAATAAATCCTGAATACCTATGATAGTTCAAGTGCTGCAGTGTTTGCTTTGTAATTACATGTATTTAATCCACTGAGAATTATGAACTCTTATCCCATTTCATAGATGAGGAAACTAGGAGTCAAAGACACTTTGTTCAAGGTGCCACTTCGTCTCCAAGGAAAACTAGGACATTCTGTTTTCTAAGCCTAAGCTCTTTCTACAACTGGGGCTCATTAACTAGGATAAGGACAAGGACAGCAGGAAGTTGTGCCGATGGCTAAATCATTGTACTGTCCCCCTGTTGCTAGTGTGACAGTCACTGGAAATTGTTTGTAGGCTTTGGAGGAGTGGAAAAAGGCCATGACAAGATAATTAGAACCTGTCTGATAAATGTTGATCCCAGAACTCTAAGAACCTAGCAATTTCAACCATCCACCTTGGCTCTTTGAATATATTTATGGCATTTTTGTTTTGAGAAGCACAGTATAAACAGGTGATGACAATAATAATAGAATTAAAACATAAAATGTCATTAAATCATCATCAAATTGGTCAGATACCCAATGAGAAGTTGGAAATAGATCGAACTATACATAATTATCACCACAAATACATACAGAGACAGAATGCAAGATTTGAGTGTAAAAGGAGTGGATGAATTTTAAAATATTTCAATAGTGGAAAAGTTGGCCTGACTGTAAGATTTATAAAAATGTGAAGGAGGGTGATATCAGAGGTGTCTGAACCAGAGCAACTCCATCTTGAATAGGGGCTGGGTAAAATAAGGCTAAGACCAACCGGGCTGTACTCCCAGACAGGCATTCTAAGTCACAGGATGAAATGGGAGGTCAGCACAAGATACCAGTCATAAAGGTCTTGCTGGTAACACAGGTTTCAGTAAAGAAGCCAGTCAAAACCCAGCAAAACCAAGATGGTGACAAGAGTGACCTCTCGCCATCCTCAATGCTACACTCCCACCAGCACCGTGACAGTTTATAAATGTCATGGCAATGTCCAAAAGTCACCCTATATGGTCTGAAAAGGGGAGGCATAAATAATCCACCTCTTGTTTAGCATATAATCGAGAAAGAACCATAAAAACGGGCAACCAGCAGCCCTCGGGGCTGCTCTGCCTATGAAGTAGCCATTCTTTACTCCTTTACTTTCTTAATAAACTTGCTTTCACTTTATGGACTCGCCTCAAATTCTTTCCTGTGTGAGATCCAAGAACCCTCTCTTGGGGTCTGGACCTGGACCCCTTTCCAGTAACAGTTATAGTCGCATTTGAGGAAGTGGGCACCACCACTTTGGGTCTTTCTGCCCTTTCTACATGGGAATATTGTAAATATCTTGTTTTCATGTCAAGTACACTACAAATGTAGAAGAAATTATAAACTGTTTTTTTTCTGATATCTCTGAATAATAAAATTCTATAATTAACTCCTCTAATTTTTAGTCCATGCCTACAGTGAAAGATTTTATTATGTTTTGGCCTACATATTAGTAAACTAACAGTAAAAGATAAAGTAGGTACAGGTTATTTTACGTGAACTTTTCAGAAAGCCAAAGTCACTATTTGGTATTTCATATATAATAATCTCCAAGCTTTATAGTTACCATGAATCATGCAGTCACTGAGACGGCATTTCTGAAGTTCATCACCATGATGATGGCAAATTGTAAATACATGCTATCCGTGTGAAACAACCTTTGCAAAGCTGTAACCGTGAGAGAAAGCTAATATAGTTAAGCACATCTTGTTTCTAACCTCATAAGCTTACTGTCTGTGTTCATACCTGCATGTAGGTCAAGCTAACTATGGGGAGAATTTACAGCTAAAACAAGGATGATCATCTTCCTGAAACTAACTCTCTCCTTGTTTTGGTAGGGACCAAAATTATTTTTTGTAAGGCTAATAAAAGGCCACAAGGTTAGAATTACAATAGGGGCCTGAACTTTGGTAAATAGTCACAGTTGAACAATAACCTGCCATTGCTTGTTTAGCTTGCTTTCTGTAGTCCTTACCACCCTGCAGTCATGTAACCAGATGTCCAAAGATTTGTAACTATCCCAACTGCTCCTATAGATAATATCACTGTTGTGGAACCTGAAGAACACGTATTTGAGATATTTTTTCAGATATAGAATTATGGCAGACTAAGGGATGCCACCTGGATCTGTGACCTGTACTAGGCTACTGACTCAACTGATCCTATGACCCCACTCCCAGGAACTGATTTAGCTGCAGGAAGACCATTTCAAGAACTCTGTGATTTCATCCCCAACCAATCAATTGTCTCAGTACCCCCAGGCTTCTATTAAAGCACCCTTAAAAACTCTAGCCTCTGAATTCTCAGGGAGGTAGGTTTGAGAAATACCTCCCATCTCTTCACATGCCTGACCCTGTGAGTATTAAGCTCTTTCTCTCCTGAAACTCCTGTTGTTCTTGGTGTATTGGCTTTTCCAGGGAGTGGACAAAAAGAATCTTTTAGAAAATTACACAGAGGACTCTTGCCTGGAAGCTATTAGAAGACTCTTGAGTGGGGCCTGATCCACCATGTTGCTGCATTTTTTTTTAATTCTCACAAAAACAAGTAATACTGACAAATGTGCCTAATGTTCTTAACCCCAAGTTTTTGATATGCTTCATGTAACCTAGCCTTCACCTCTGCAATGAGGAAGAATAGAGTCTAGCATCAATAATAATATCTTTAAAGTCTCTTTTAGAAACCCAGGATATTAATGTTTCTAAATAAACTAGTGACAAACCTTTTTTTTTTTATCCTTTCATTTGTTTTCCATTTCTAGAGCAGTTGAGCATTTTTTTTCCCCCCACAGGGACACGCCCCTAATGGTAGGCAGAATTGACTGACAACCTAATGCTAAAGAACCAGCCATACAAGTTCTAAAGATTCAAACTGTTGGCTGGGCACAGTGGCTCATGCCTGTAATCACAGCACTTTGGGAGGCTGAGCAGGCCGATTACTTGAAGTCAAGAGTTCAAGACCAGCCTGACCAACATGGTGAAACCCCACCTCTACCGAAAATACAAAACTTAGCCAGGCATAGTGGCATGTACCTTTAATCCCAGCTACTCACGAGGCTGAGGGATGAGAATTGCTTGAACCTTGGAGGTGGCGATTGCAGTCAACTGAGATAGTGCCACTGCATTCCAGCCTGGAAAACAGAGCGAAACGGTAAACAAACAAACAAAAAAATTCAAACTGTTGATAACGCTGAAGAATTTCACATTTCCACATTTAGCAGAGAAAGCTTAGGATCCATGCTAGTATCTGGGTAGCATTTAGAATTATCTTGGATAGAGAACAGAGAGAAAAGTAAATTATTAAACTTATCTCATTAATTAGTGTCTCATAACCTGTGTCTTATTTGATCAAGATTATCAAAACCCAAAAAGGACTTTGCAAGTAGAAAGGAGGTAACCTCAATTGTGCAAGCTTTCCCTAGGTGTAACAGCCAACGTCCAATCAATAAAAATTATACTACTATGAATTTCTAAAACAGAGATAAATAATGGAGGAAAATATTTACTCAGTTGAAAGTGCCTTTGCAAAAATTATGACACTGTAAACAATTTGATATAGGAAAATTATGAACATGACAGAAATCTGACCTGACGGATTCTATCTTGCTTCTAAACTCCAAGCTGTCCTTACCGATTCCTGAGCATAAGTCAAACTAACTTTGGGAGGAATTTAGTTTACAGACTAACTTTAAAACAAAAATGGTAACAGCCTTTTCCTGAAACAAACCTCCTCCTTCTTTGAGGACCAACTGAAACTGTCTTTGGAAAACAGGTAAGCCACTATATTAGAAACTATGGCACAGGAGTCATGTCGCCAGAAACCACAATATTCCTAACCTTCCCAATTGCTCTTATAGATAACATCAATATTGTCAAAGCTAAGTTTTATGTTTGAGATATTTTTCAGACTCTGCAATCTGATGGACCAGCTGACACCATCCAGACCAATAAACTGGCTCAACTAGTTTTGTGATCCCACCCAGAAACTGAAAATACCAAGAAGACAGCTTCAGCTCCCTTCAACTATTCCCCAACCCAATCAATTAGTATTCTCCATTCCCTAGCCACTCACTCACTAAATTACCCTTAAAAATCTCTAGTCTCTAAATTTTAGGAAGGCTAATTTGAGTAATAAATTCTAGTACTCTGCTTAGCTGATTCTGTGTTTATTAAGCTCTTTCTCTATTGCAATACTGCTTTCTCAGTAAATTGGCTGTATCTGCATAGTGGGCAGGAAGAACTCATCGGGCAATGCTACAGTTGATGAAACTCACAAAGCCAAATTGGAGAAGATCAGTGTGTCAGATGCTACCAACAGAAGGCAGCTTCCATTATTCCAAGATCAAAATAAAATAAAAAGAAGTGTATTATCACACCAGTGGAAATGACCAGGTGGGTCATTCAGTGGGAATGAGAGCCATGGAGGAAATGTGCTACAGCTAGAGAAGCTTGTTGACGAAGACAAGAGAGATAAGGACCCTGGCTTTTTATTTTCTAAATTTTTAAATTTTAAATAAATGTTTTATTTATGAGTAATTTTATATTTACAGAAATCTTTAAAGATAGTATGAATGGATCCCACCTAATCTTCACCCAGTTTCTCCCCGATGCTAACAAATATGGTACATTAGTATTAACTCATCTTCAGACTTTATTTTAGTTTCACCAGTTTCCCACTAATGTTCTCTTACTGTTTCAGGATCCAGAGGAAGCTATCATAATGCATATAGTTTTTATTTACTTTTGTTTTCACTTCTCCTGATTGAGATTTCTAGTGATTGAAACCAGGCAGAGTCCAACTGATGGAAGAGTTTGGAAATTGAAAAATGAAGCCTGTAGGGATAAATTCACATATAATGAAGAGTGGGAGAGGATGGAACATAACTCTAAGGATAAACAGGTGTAAGATTACTACACCAAGTTATACTTTTTCATTTTTTGAAGTTTTAGATAGACCGTACTCATATCACTAAAGCCACACCTGCATTGTTAATCAGCAGTACAACAGCCTTGAAAGTTAGGTATCACTGTACCCAGGTCACAGAACCACTAATAAATAAAAAATAAAAGTCAGTATTTAACCACAAGTTTATTTGGCACTTCCCAGTTGTTATATTGAAGTTCCGAAATTAGTATAATTGTTCCTTCACACTATAACCAGACATCAAAGTTCATAGGCTGTACTAAATATATCACTGTTCCATCACTATAATTAAATTTAGATAAATCCCTGCAATTCTCAGATACCTAGTTCATTCACCTACAAAATGAGAGGAACTTCCTGTGATCTTAAAGTTCATACTTCAAACAGAGATAAAGCCTGTCCAAATTATGTTTATCTTTCAACAGTGTCCAAAGTTCACTAGAAGTTGACGTTTTCACCTTCTATCCTGCTGAGTGAAGTGATAATATACCATGTTCAGACAGATAGTCTTGAATGGCTCACTTTGGTTATTCAAGATGTTTATATCAAAAGTGAATTTGACCCCTTTGCAAAAGAAGGAGCAAATATGTAAACATGTTATGGGATCATGAAGCTTAATCTATTTGTTAACTTACCCAAAATGTGCTAGCATCACATTGATTCTCTGCATTCAAATAATCATCTACTGGATCAAAGCCATCAGGACAGCAGTAATGGAAAAAGGCAGAGATAAGTAGAAGGGACTGCTTTGTCTGTGGTTAACCACATATTGTATTTTTGCTGCTCTGTATCCACTTTTGTTGAATCCAATAAAGTTTTCGTTTTTAGTGCCCAGGCCTTGAAATTGTTTTGTTTGTTCCAAGCAAACCACAAAGCATTGAAATCAATTCCCATAGCTTGAGAGACATGAAATTTTTATGTATAGACTTTTCGAATGTTTAATGGGCCAAGGTGGTGACTTAAAATCGCATCTTCATTACTTCTCCCCCAACCCTTGCTTGTAAAATAGACAAAAACCAATGAGGAAATTGTAGTAATGAATAACAACTACATTGAATGGGTTCCAGCTCAACTTCCAGGAGTGCTGGTTAAGTTTCCAAATCCCATACAAGGCATTAGAGGTGTCACTGAGTGTCAAGGGTCACAGGTCCTAGAATACATTCGTTGCCTACTTCCTTCCCCTTTCTCATAACATTCCAATTTAGTCCAGATATTTTTCTCACGCAGGCAATTCAGCCTTTCTTTAAAGAGGTTCAACCTTATTAGTTGAAGTCAATTATGATATTCTTACATGCTCTGACAGTGACTGGTTTAGTAACATACATGGACACAATTCTCCCCAATGAGAAAACATGACAGAGACTCTGGAAAAGGGATTTTACTCAGTACAAAGCTGCTTTTCTTCCACTTGGATTTGTCAGAACTGGATATGACGACTATGATTGCTGCATCCCTCTTGAAATCATGAAGGCAGCCAGCCAAAGATCGACACAGAACAGCAGATGAGAAAAATATGAAGACTGTATCTGCAATGATGCTTTCAGTATCTTAATTCACAAGATGTAAGAGAGCCCCAGAGTTGAATGAATGAGAACATAAATATTTTTGATATTTATGTTTCATAGATTTTGAGTTTCTGGTTGGTTGTGGTTGGTACTTTATTGCATAATGCAAAGAAAGGCATCTAATACAGTATCTGACACATAGTAAGCTTTTAATAAGTCTTGGTTCTCTTCCCTGTTTTCCTCACTGAACACCAGGCTACTCCAGGCCAGGTCATATCATTACTGGACCTTACAAGAGTAATCAGTAATCAAAATTGTGTATTTGAATAAATGACCTGGGAATTTGGATTGCAGAGATATAAGAAACGAAATCTGTATTCTAAGGGAGCTTTCCTTCTTTCTGCCAGGGAAAGAGGGACTCATTTCTAGGAGTTTCTCTTCATTAACTATGAGACTTCAACATCAATATAGAGTGTAAGAAAAAAAGAGGAAACAAAGCAAATCACACAAAACTTCCAAAGAAGGCAATGAAAAAGAGAAAAGGCACACTGCCTCAAGAAGAATGACAATTACAGGAAATTTATTATGTGCAATTACCTGTTCCCTGCTTACAGACACTAGTCTGAGAGCATCTCCATTTATTCCCACTTACTAATGTCAGAACTGTAATTTTCACTTGTCCTCTTCCCTTCCTTCATGAATGACCCCTTTTGCCTGACTGTTGACTTCCCTCTCCCTGTTGTTCCACTAATGGCATTCTATAGAATATCTTGACAGAGATATTTGGCATGACTGGAAGGCTAGTAGACTCACTGTGATTTCCAATCTCTCTTAGCAATTTGCTCCTCAACCTTCCAGTGACATGACCAGCCCAGGTCAGTACTTATTGCCTTGCTCTAAGTGGAGGCACAGTTCTGTTTTTTGGCCTAGTGTCATTATTGGAATTGGACATCTAATCCAGATGATGGACCACTGTTATTTGTCATAAACAAAGACCCTCTTGTTTGAGAGACTCAATTTTGTTGATGATTTACTGCACTGACTTTGAATACCAAATTTCTAGCTGCGTTCCAAAGTATCAGTATAGTCTGTGAAAAGACATGTCACAATGGTGCCCAAACAAAGCTACAGTGAACAGAATGTGCCTGTTTCCAAAGCGACAAGGAGTGTTGTTACGTCTTTTAGCCCTTTGTGTATAATTACATGCACAAATAGTTTAACTGCCCCATTCTCCCTTTTGGGAGGTTGATGAATTTAACTGATTAAATTTTAGAATAGTAAAAATGGCTTTGGAAGAAATGTTAAGTAATGACATGGGACTGGCAAAACATTTTGTTAGGCCACTTTTCCTAATATTTTCTGTTGGAGGTGTCTGGTGATTTTAAAACAAGATCTCAGAAGAAATATCTTGCTGTGCATGGCCTCCCTCCTGTGTTTGACTATCTCTGTCTTCATTTTCTAATTGGATGCAATGTTTATGTCTTACCTGGAGAAAATTTTCTGGGAGATGGTTTCAACCTCTGCACACAACTGAGGAATTTAGAAATATAGGTATCTGTGGCTCTAGCTCAGAACGTTTTCTGGAGAAACCTGAAAGTAATAAGAGATTTTAATATCTGTAGTCAGGCAAACTTAGGTAAAAAATCTGGATCAGATTTTTTAATAATCTACAAAATTCAGATTATTCGCTGAATAAACTTGAGCAAGGGTTACAATTTCAAACGCCGCTGTCCCTGTTTTCTAGATTACAAATCTAACCATTCTAAAGTTTGTTATTAGAAGTAAACTACTTAATCAGACTCTGGCACTCATGATAATGGACATTCAAAATATGTTACATATAAAAGAACTTTTTTGTCAAAAAAGTTCTGGGAAAACTTTCCAAGTAATTTATATTTTTCTTGGAAGGAATCAGTGGGGAAAAGGTATATACAGAGGATACCTTTCTAAACTATAAGCTATAAGAAAAAGAATTCTTAAAAAATTGTAAAAGAACACTTATAATTCTCTCCTAATCTATTGAGTATTCATATATGGAAGAGCCACCTCTCTGGTTAAAATGAATTTGAAAGCAGGAGGACTAACAATTTTTACCCTGAGGTCCTGGGTATCATCTAGGTGTATTGCATGCACAATTGTATGAGCCTTTTTAGATAATATAGCATGTACATGTTGTTAAATGTTACATGTACAATGAGTACTACTTTTGCATAATTACCTTGGGAACTTTTAATTAAATATATATACATATATTTTGAGATAGAGTCTTGCTCTGTTGCCCAGGCTGGAGTGCAGTGGCACTATCCAGGCTCACTGCAACCTCTGCCTCCCAGGTTCAAGCAATTCTCCTGCCTCAGCCCCCAGATTAGCTGGGATTACAGGCACGTACCATCACACCTGGCTAATTTTTGTATTTTTAGTAGAGAGGGAGTTTCACCGTTTTGGACAGGCTGGTATTGAACTCCTGACCTCAGGTTATCCACCTGCCTCAGCCTCCCAAAGTGCTGGAATTACAGGTGTGAGCCACCGCGCTTGCCACCTTTTATTTAAGTATAATTTTAATACAGTAAAATTTATTATTTTAAGTTTTGACAAAATACATACAAGTATGAAACATCACAACATAAAACAGTTTCAGTAGCCCCCCAGTTTCCTCTTGCTTTCCTTTGAGGTCAACAGTCTCTTTCCTCCACTATTAATCACTATTTTCTGTCTTTATCTTTTGCTTCTTCTCAGAATTTCATAAAAATGGAGTTTACACTATGTAGCCTTTGTATCTGGCTTTTTTCTTGTAGGACAATGAACATGAGATTCATCCATGCTATTTCCTATGACTGGTGTTTTTTTATTTTTATTTCATTTTAATAGTAGAGTAGTATTCCATTGTATGGATATTCTGTCTGTTGAAGGATATTAGGGTTGTTTTCAATTTTGGACAATTGTGAATAAAACCATTATAAATAATTGGATAGAGATTTCTGTGTAAACATTTGCTTTTATTTTACTTTGTTAAGTGCCGAAGAGTGGGAATGCCAGGTTATTCGTAATTGTATGAAAGAGACTGTCATCATTAATTTTATATCAACTTGGCTGGGTCATGGTGCCCAGATACATGGTCAAAACTTGTCCTGGATGTTTCTGTGAGCATGAAGTTAACATTTAAATTAGTGGACTTTAAGTGGATTGTCTTCTACAATGTAATGTGTCTTCTTCCAATCAGTTGAAGGTCTGAGTAAAACAAAAGACTATTCTCCCCAGAGCAAAGGAGAATTCAGCAGATGACCTTCAGACTCGAAATTTAATATTGACTCTTTCCTGAGATGTTCGCCTGATGGCCTTTGGACTTGAACTACAGCACATTCTCTTTTCTGGTTCTGCAGCCTACCAGCCCACCCTGCAGACTATGGACTTGCCAGCCTCCATAATTGTGTGAGCCAATGCTTTAAATAATTTTCTCTATACATACACATTCTTTTGGTTATATTTCTCCAAAGAATTCTGACTAATATACTTGCTGTACCACTGTGTATTACTACGCACCTAAAGTGTAGAGAATTCCAGTTGTACCATATCCTTGTCAGCACTTGGTATTATCAGTGTGCAAACTATTACAAAATATGTTTAATGGTATCTCATTGTGATTATGGCTAGTCTACAACCCTGCATATTGTAGAATTATAATTCATTATAAAGGAATAATATTGAATATAAAGACTTTAAATTTTTATAGCATTGAGTAGTTTACCAAGTATGTTCACTGTATTATAGTATTCATTCTTACAGGTCAATGGCACTAGGTAATTGATTTTTTTTAATTTAATTTTATTTTTTAGCAATAGGATCTTGCTGTGTCTCCCAGGTTAGAATACAGTGGCATGATCATGGCTCACTGCAACCTCAAACTACTTGGGCTCAAGCATTCTCCCACCTCAGTCTCCTAAGTAGCTTAGATTACAGTCACACACCAGCACACCCAGATAGTTTTTTTTTATTTTTTTGGATATGAGCTCTTGCTATATTGCTCAGGCTGGTGAGAATTCATCTTTTTATCCCTAGGACAAAAGAGTGCTTTGTTGTTAGAAGTTGTTCAAGACTTTTTTTGTGGAGTGAACAACACTGTTAGTAAGTACAATTATTAGTCCTATTCTATAGATGACTACACATGAGTTTATAGATTTCATGTCCATTACCAAAGTTGAGATAACAAGTTATAGAACTAGGAATCAAACTTTATTTTCTTCTCTCCAAAGACTACAGCTTTCACTCTTGGTGCTAAACCACACTCTGTGCTGTAATATTTGTAGAGAAGCTCACATCAGCTATCATGTATTATCTATCAGATCATTAAAGTCTAGAATGGCTTGCTTTTTCTTTTTAAAATAAATGGTATATAACAAGTTTCTCTCTTTAACATTTAAGACAGGTGCAGAATGTAAGAATGATTTCCAGGAGAGTAACCATGATAGCTACATTATCAGATGAAATAAATTTTCAGCTCCATTATAATCTTATGAGGCCAACATCCTATATGTGGCCTATCATTGACCGCAACACTGTTATATAGTGCATGACTATATGTATAAAGTTTCATTGTGATACCCTATCTCTATATAAATGTCATTGTAATACTCCAAAAATTGAATAGTGCTAATTTTCCAGTAGCTCCATTCCTATAAACAGTGAGTGACCATAATGAACTGAATAAGCTCCTCCACATATTACTTAGAAGGAATAATGTGTCAAGTTGTCTCTCCTGCCATGCAAGAGCTGCATATGATTGACTGCCATCTGGACCATGTTGTTATGAGCATTTTGTAAAGGTCTGAAGATCTGAGCAATGTTTTGTGTTATCTGAAGGATGTATCAAAACTGAAGCAGACGTGTTCCCCATGGGGTGCTTATCTAAGGAGGCTTTGGATAAAATTGAGGCTAAGCAGGTGTGTGTGTGTGTGTGTGTGTGGTGTGTGTGTGAACTGGGTGGTTGGGGAGACATGGGACAATCTGTGTGTATTTGTACGACTGTGTCAAAGTTGTTCTGATAAAGTACATACACGAGAATTATTTGAGCCTAGAAGGCTGAGGTATCAAGAGCTAAATAGGTGTTGTAGAAATATATATTTGAAAAAATACATGAACCTGATAAATCACTACCAAAGTCAGTTCGACTGGGATCTAATTATTCACTAAGGCAATTTCCAGAGCAGATAGGATTATTCCAAGCCTGCTTCCCATAGAAATTTCAACTAAAGAGCTTAGAACGAATACAGAAGCAGATTGTAGATTCAGTATGAAACATGATGAAGGTTTAATAAAACCACTTTCAGAGCAATAGGGAGTTACTATGTATCAAGGATTCTAAAAATGCCATCGTCTTAACCTAGTAAATTCTTTTTAAGACATCTACATAAATAAATCACCATTTACAGTGTGAAAACATGTATATACAAACAGAACCAGAAAGGATTAATTTATGATAATATACTCATAACACAGACTATGGAGCAAGCATTTATTATTGGATGTTTTAGTTAAATAAATTTTAGTAAATTTAGTGTATAAAATATTGTAGTAGCATATATATTTTGTTTATGTTAAAATGTCATAAAGCCATTCCAAATATAATGTATTTATTAGATTAAAAGTTTAGAATAAAACACTATATAATGCATGTATTAATAATCAGCTGTGTTAGAATTATGCATAATATTATATGTATTAAAAAAACACTGATCTCAACTTTGGTTTGCTAAGAGTGATTTATGATTTTTTATCTCTTTTGACTTTTAAATAGTAATATGGAATTTACATCTATGTTTGTTATAGTGAAGAAAACTTAAAGTGCAATCTATAAAATGAAAATAAAAGAATAGTGATTCTGGTGAAAAAATGTAAAAATGTTTATTAAATTCTGTTGAATCACATGTAAACACATCTAATTATTAACTGCCAAGAAAGAATCAGAACAGCCTTAGGTGATTGATAGCCCTTACTGTCTTCTAGAATGAAGAGAGAGAGAAGAGGAAGAGGAAGCATTTAAACAGTATGGCGATTCCTCAAGGATCTAGAACTAGAAGTACCATATGACCCAGCCATCCCATTACTGGGTATATACCCAAAGACACACGCACACGTTTGTTCATTGCAGCACTATTCACAATAGCAAAGACTTGGAATCAACCCAAATGTCCATCAGTGACAGACTGGATTAAGAAAATGTGGCACATATACACCATGGAATACTATGCAGCCATAAAAAAGGATGAGTTTGTGTCCTTTGTAGGGACATGGATGCAGCTGGAAACCATCATTCTCAGCAAACTATCGCAAGAGCAGAAAACCAAACACCCCATGTTCTCACTCATAGGTGGGAACTGAACAATGAGATCACTTGGACTTGGGAAGGGGAACATCACACACGGGGGCCTATTATGGGGAGGGGGGATGGGGGAGGGATTGCACTGGGAGTTATACCTGATGTAAATGACGAGTTGATGGGTGCTGACGAGCTGATGGGTGCAGCACAGCAACATGGCACAAGTATACATATGTAACAAACCTGCACGTTGTGCACATGTACCCTAGAACTTAAAGTATAATAATAATAATAATAATAAAAGAAAATGCACAAGAAAGAAATGTGAGGAGAGGAGAAAGGCTTGAACATTGTTAAAAAATCCTACCAGAGAGAATTTAATGACCCAATAGCAGCATTCCTTCCACCATCTATGATTAAGAAATGAGGGATTACAAGAAAAAGTAATCCTCCTAATTTGCCTTTGACAAATTTCACGCTTAAGTGAGATTTGGGTTATTATTATTTTGATTTTGTTTGGGGAAGGAGGGGATTCCACAGGAAGCAAGGGCAGGATTGAGGTTCAAACCCTGGGCTAAAAAAGGCTTCCTGAGTTCTAGCCTATTCCTCATCTTTTACTCATGCTAAAAATCACAAGGATCAGTCTACCACTGATGGGCATTTTGGTTGGTTTCAAGTCTTTGCTATTGTGAACAGTGCCACAATAAACCTACCTGTGCATGTGTCTTTATAGTAGAATGATTTATAGTCCTTTGCATATATACTCAACAATGAGATTGCTGGGTCAAATGGTATTTCCGGTTCTAGATCTTGAGGAATCGCCACACTCTCTTCCACAATGGTTCAACTAATTTACATTCCCACTAACAGTGTAAAACTTTTCCTATTTCTCCACAGCCTCGCTAGCATGTGTTGTTTCCTGATTTTTTAATAATTGCCATTCTAACTGGCATGAGATGGTATCTCATTGTGGTTTTGATTTGCATTTCTCCAATGACCAGTGATGATGAAATTTTTTTCCTATGTTTCTTGGCCACATAAATGTCTTCTTTTGAGATGTGTCTGTTCATATCCATTGCCCACTTTTTGATTTTTGTTGTTGTTGTTGTTTGTTTGTTTTTTCTTATAAATTTGTTTAAGTTCCTTGTAGAGTCCGAATATTAGCCCTTTGTCAGACACTCAGATTGCAAAAACTTCCTCCCATTCTGTAGGTTGCCTTTTCACTCTGATGGTAGTTTCTTTTGCTGCGCAGAAGCTCTTTGTTTTAATTAGATCCCATTTGTCAATTTTGGCTTTTGTTGCAACTGCTTTTGGTGTTTTAGTCATGAAGTCTTTGCCCATGCCAATGTCCTGAATGGTGCTGCCTAGGTTTTCTTCTAGGGTTTTTATGGTTTTAGGATTTACATTTAAGACTTTAATCCATCTTGAGTTAAATTTTGTATAAAGCATAAGGAAGGGGTCAAGTTTCTGTTTTGTGCATATGGCTAGCCAGTTTTTCCAGCACCATTTAATAAATAAGGAATCCTTCCCCTATTGCTTGTTTTTGTCAGGTTTGTTGAAGTTCAGATGGTTGTAGATGTGTGGTGTTATTTCTGAGGTCTCTGTTCTGTTCCATTGGTCTATACATTTGTTTTGGTACTAATGCCATGCTGTTTCGGTTACTGTTGCCTTGTAGTATAGCTCGAAGTCAGGTAGCATGTGGCACATATATACCATGGAATACTATGCAGCCACAAAAAGATTGAGCTCATGTCCTTTGCAGGGATATGGATGAAGCTGGAAGCCATCATTCTCAGCAAACTAACAGAGTAACAGAAAACCAAACACTGCATGTTCTCACTTATAAGTGGGAATTGAAAAATGAGAACACATGGATACGGGGAGGGGAACATCAGACACAAGAGCCTGTTGTGGGGTTGGAGGCAAAGGGAGGGAGAGCATTAGGACAAATACCTAATGCATGTGGGGCTTACAACCTAGATGACAGGTTGATAGGTGCAGCAAAGCACCATGGCACATGTATACCTATATAACAAACTTGCATGTTCTGCACATATATTCCAGAAATTAAAGTAAAATTTAAAACAAAATTGAAAAATTAAAAAAAAGAAAGAAGTAAATCTGAAAATTCTACATACTATACAATTGCAACTACATGACATTCTGGAAAAGGCAAAATTATGGAAACGTGAAAAAGACCAGTGTCATCAAGGATCTGCTGCAGAGAGAAAGGGATAGATGAACAGGCATTTTTTAGGGCAGTGAAACTATTCTATAATGGTGGATACATGTCATTGCACATTTGTCAAAAGCTCTAGTGTATACAACACAAAGAGTGACTATACTATAGTCTTACTATAAAGGGCAGATTTTAGTTAATAATGATGTATCAACATTGGCTCATCAATTGCAACAAACATGGCACACTAAGCTAGGATGCCAACAGGAAAAACTGTAGGTGAGGCAGAGGGGAGTGAGGGGTATATGGAACTGTACTTCTGTAAATCTAAAACTGCTTTAAAAAATAAAGTCTTATAGTTAAAAAAGAACGCACTAATAAAGAACAGTGTGAATGAAAAAAAAAATGACAGGGATCAGAGAAATGTCTGCCCTGACTCATTCTTAGTGTTATTTTGCAAAATAAATTATGAAAGTGAGTTTCAGAAATGTAGTGGGTTCCTACTGCAGGGTTTTCCCAGACATCCAAATGTATACAACCCATCACTGGGTTGTGTGACTGGACTTACTCTCAGGAAAGAGTTAAAAGAAACCTGTGTCCGGAAGTGGGCCTTCAAGTACCACAGAAAGATTTTAAATGGGGTTTGAAGTTGCCCAATTACAGCCTTTCAAATGAATCAAAGACAAAGTCTCGTAATCTTCTTAGGACATGGTCTGAGTCTCTTTGGTGGGAAGGAGATGAGAACAAAGAACAACAGCTTCTCTATATGGATTATTAAATAAGAAATAGCACCGGACATCACAGACATTGGAGTAAACAAGCCCTGTTCATCCCTTGTCTTGATTTCCTTTTTGGTTTTCTTTTTTTTTCTATTTTCAAATGAATCCAGAAAATGCACAAAAGACTTTTACTTCAAGGGAGTTGAAAGAATGCCCTTTGCCTCTTTGTTGCATTTGGCCTTTGTTCAGTGGACAAAGAAGCAGAGATTTTTTTTCTTCCTGAGCATTAAATTTCATTTCTCTGAAATAACTACTAAAAATTTAAATCTCTGAAAAATAGGTCTAAATAAACTTAAGTTTTGTTTTTGTGAATGTAATTATAAATCCTAAGTATCTGCATAGATTCCAAGTATAATGGCTTAAAAACACGAACAAACTCTCCCCAATCAGAATGGGCAGCTTGTTTTGCATATTTTCTGGGTGAAAACTGCCTTATGTATTACAAAAAGTCGACAACTACCATACAGAGAGGGAGTTTCTATATATTCTTTAAGCCATATCTTACATAAAACTTGCTCTTTTTTTTTTTTTAAAGATCAATTTTTACTTCTATTGCGGTAAAATTTATAACAAAACAAACTTATTTCAGGGAAACAATTTGGTGAGTTTTGACAAATGTGTACACTTCTGTGAACAACAACATCACAATACAAATTTAGAACAATTTTATCACCCCCACTCCCCCAAATTTCCTGTGAACTTTTCACATAAAAACTCCCTCTCAGTCCTGTCTCCAGGAAACCACTCATTTGACTTCTGTCACTATAGGTTAGTTTTGACTTTTCTAGAATTTCATTGGAATGCAATCATACAACATGCGCCCATGTTGTCCAACTTCTTTCACTTAGCATAATATAGTTTCTTTTATTGAATTATTTTTGTCTGGTTTTTCCATAAGGGTAATATTAACCCCATACAATGAATTGAGACGTGTTTAATTCTCCTTTATTTTCTGAAAAATTTTATATGGGATCAGTATTATTTTTTCCTTGAATATTTTATAGAGTTTATCAGAGAAGCCATTTGGGCATCAGGATTCTTTGTGGATAGATTATTAATTATAAATGTAAATTACTTAATAGATTTCAAGATACCCAGATTTTCTATTCATTCTTAGAGATGTTAGAGATGTTGGGAGAATTGTCCCCTAACAACGCTTAGAGTGAAACTTTTAGTTTAAATACTACATCACAAAAAATCTAAAATTAATCATCTGAGTTTCCATCTTATGAAGTTAAAACAAAAAAGGATAAAACTTGCTCTTTTAAAAGGAGTAACAATTTCAGTAGGAGTGACCTTTCCCTGTCCCAAACCTCCCTATGGCTTTGTTTGCTTGCTAAGACATTTTATTTGACTCTATGATTTAATACCCATTTCTGAGGAAAAGGAACTAAATAATCAGCATTACGTCACCATATATATTATCAAGTATTGTCCTACAAATATACATATTCTACCTCTCTCGCTGTCTTTTTTTTTTGGAGTTGGCGGAGAGGTCAAGCTAGTATTTTAACTCAGACAGTCTAACTCTGCAACTTGCTTTGTTTTGTTTTGTTGTAGTTTGAAGTTTTTCCCCCAAATTTTTACTGTGGCCAAATACACATAACATGAAATTTACAATCATAGCTATGTTTAAGTGTCCCATTCATGGTATTAAATGCATTCATGATGCCGTGCAGCCATCCCCACCATCCATCTCCGGAACTCTTTTCATCTTGTAAAAGTGAAACTCTGTACCTATCAAACAAAAAGCCCCCATTCACTTTTTCTTTAGTCCCTGGCAACCACCATTCTGCTTTCTAGCTCTATGATTTTGACTGCTCTAAGTAACTCACACAAGTAGAATTACGTAGTTTCTGTCTTTTTGTGACTGGCTTATTTCACGTGGCATAATGTCCTCAAGATTCATCCATGTTGTAGCATGTGGCAGATTTTCTTTCCTTTTTAAGACTGTAAAATGTTATAGCTGCTATAAAAAAGTATGTCTGTTCTTTATAAAAGTAAAAATAAAATTGCCATATGATCCAGCAATTCCACTCTGAGTGTATGCCCAAAATAATGGAAAGCAGGGTCTTAAATAGATATTTATATACCCCTATTATTCATAATACCTAAAAAATGGAAGCAACTCAAGTGTCTATGGACAGATGAATGGATAAGTAAAATGTGGTATTTATATACAATGAAACATACGTCGTCTCACAATTTTGATAACAACTCCTGGGAGGTCTTAGCATCCCCATTTTACCAATAATGAAATCTCAGGGTTATAAATTTTAACTCTTATAAAATCACATAACTAGTAGGTGTCAGAGTTGGGACTTGGACTAGTTCTATCTTTATCTGTAACAATAACCATCATTTTGCTCTTTTAATCTAAGGGTGGCAACTATGTCTTCTCTTCACAGATCCTATCATCTGTATGTCAGTTCTGCCAGGATCTTTGCTATGGAAATACAAGTGGTGCAAAAAGATGAGATTTCCATACACTAAGTGCCACTAAATACCAACAGAACATGAGAAGGCTTATACATATCTGTGTTTAAGTAAAGAACATGTAAATGTTGGAAAGCTGAACCACTCAATTTAAATGAGCTAAAATATAAATATTTTCTTACCCAATAGCTTATTAAATCACTTGGAATAAAGGCTGTTGTCATTTGCTTGTTTGTTTTTGAGGGATTCTTGTCTTGTGCTCTACCTAAAAAAAAAAATGGCATATCACAATGAACATGGGATTTGGACAATATTTGATTTAGGCTGAAATAAATTAGTCACTTACTCTATGTGTATTTTTGTATAAGTTATTGTTTTGCTTTAATAATATTCACCTTACCTTCACATGAGAATGACAATAATTGCTTTACAGGGTTGTAATGAGTATTAAATGAGATAATGAATAAAAAGCAATCGATGCTGAATACATGAAAGTTTCACAGTTTATACATTATAGGAACCCTTTGTACTAATTTTTAAGTACAATATAAAATTCCAGTTTTATGCTATTTTCAAGTAATATGTCTCCTCTTGTATTTTGAATAATCATGTTTTATATGTTTCTGATGCCTGCTACAGTAAATATCACACGGGGTTATTAAATTACTACTAAATAAATTTAATATCACTAGACTTCGATATTGTCTTGAAAGGGGAAACTTTTGAGATAATGCCTCTATTGCCGCCAAAATAACTATCTCCATCCTAGTTATGTTTCCCCCATTGACTTTGACAAATCCATGCTGGGGTCATTAAGTAACTGCTTAGAGTATATATATCTTACTTTCTCAAATTTACCTTGGATCAGATTCTCCAGAGCAGACCCTGAGATGTCATTTAGTAAGACAGTGCTCCAAAAATAAATACATAAAATAGCAGGGAAGTCAGGAGAGAGAAAAAGAAGAAGTCAAGTAAGGATGCAATTTTAGGCACAGTCTCAGCCTCAGCCTAATACCTCAGTTAGCTCTGAAGTATAGATTACACATTAAAATTCGCCTAAACTCTCTGAGAGAAAGCTGGGCTTTTATCGTCTTGAACCAGCCTCCTACTGGATTTTAACTGCTTCTAATTCGAGGAAGGCGGATTGTAAACAGTGAGACAATTCTAATTTCTGTGCATGCATTCAGAAACAGCTTCAGTAGCCAATGACAGTCAGGTAAGAAGTTTGTAGGCACAAAATAGAAGACAGACAGATTGCCAACAGGCACACAGACCAGGTAAGAAGGAACAGAGGAAGCATGAACAGAGCACTGATAATGTCCACTACTGACCTCAAAACAGACCTCAGTTTGTTCCAGTGTCTGTTTCATGACTACCTATGGAAATGTCATGATGAGAGTCCTAGACAAAGTTTAACACTAACGTGTTTTTCTTTTTGCCCCCTGTTAAAACTCATCTTTTCAGGGAACAGAAGATTAAACCCTAAGAAGAGGGAAAAACTTTGATGTGGAAATACATGAAGCTTTTGAAAATTTGCAGACCAGAACCATTCATTTGTCTAGACATACAGGTTTACACTAAGACCGAGCCTGCTCAGTTCCAGACTTCCTGGGCTGATTCACATGGCAATGATACTCATAACAAAATTCACATGAGTTTTCGTGGTTCTCAAAGTCTTTTTCCCTTTATTATCCTAACTGAGCGTATCACAGTCTTGAGAGTCTGCCAGGTCAGGTATTAGTGGTTACATTTGGCAGCCAGGGAAACCCAAGTTCAGAGAGGTGATGTGATTTATTTAAGGTTGCAAAATAGTGAAGGGGAAGAACTAAGTGGCATATTTATCATATTGTCTTCAGATCTAGTTTTCTTTCCTTTTATATGTTAGCAAGCACAAATGTCAGCTCAAAACATGATGTGTCCACAAATACAACTTCATAGTTTCTATAGCATTTTCATTTTTACCTCTGATGTCAGTCCCCATAGACCAGTGAAATGGATCTAATAAGACATAACTAAATTCAATTTCTGTACAGTCTGCCATGTCCCCATGATTTCCTCTCTCAAAATATTTAGCAGAGTTTGGTGCACTGATGAATAATTATTTATATACTTGTTGGTCAGTAAGCTCTGTGATGGCCAGATCTTGATTGGATGTGTTTTGTTGACTTTTGAAACCCTACTTCCTATCTCCATGCCAGGCACAAGATAGATGCTCACTAGGAAATTGCTGTTGAATGAAGCAGTAGATCAAGGCCATAGCAGAAGATCGATAAACATTAGCTCTCATTCATCCCCTTATTTCCAAGCCCCAAGTCTGTTCCAGTTTCTGTCTCATATTTATCTATGGATATTTTACCACCTCAGGTAATGAATCCTCCACCTAAATGTTCCTTCCTGAGGTCATTTAACACTGTTTCATGAGGGACTAATATTCCTTGTCCTGCCCACTCTCTTCATGACTCAATTTGAGGGCATTTTTTTCTTTTTTAATTTCAACATTTATATTAGATACAGGGAGTACATGAATTCATTACATTGAAATATTGTGTGATGCTAATGATTGGATTATGGGTCCCACCACCCTGCTAGTACCTGATAGGTTGTTTTTTTTTAACCCACCACTCTCTCAAGCAGTTTTCTTTCTTTTTTTTTTTTTTTTTTGAGACGGAGTCTCGCTCTGCCGCCCAGGCTGGAGTGCAGTGGCCAGATCTCAGCTCACTGCAAGCT
The DNA here is from genome assembly GCF_007565055.1 of Rhinopithecus roxellana. Classification (NCBI taxonomy): domain Eukaryota; kingdom Metazoa; phylum Chordata; class Mammalia; order Primates; family Cercopithecidae; genus Rhinopithecus; species Rhinopithecus roxellana. Next base: position 37,792,898 of record NC_044568.1, on the reverse strand, counting down.
CCGCCTCCCGGGTTCAGGCCATTCTCCTGCCTCAGCCTCCGGAGTAGCTGGGACTACAGACGCCCGCCATCTCGCCCGGCTAGATTTTTGTATTTTTTAGTAGAGACGGGGTTTCACCGTGTTAGCCAGGATGGTCTCGATCTCCTGACCTCGTGATCCTCCCGTCTCGGCCTCCCAAAGTGCTGGGATTACAGGCTTGAGCCACCGCACCCGGCCTGCAGTTTTCTTAAAAAAGCTCTCTTTCATTCGTCATCCCATTAACAGACGGTAGGGTCAGGGGTTAGAAAGTAAAACAGCAACCAATGATGGGGTTATATATATACTTAGGAATGTCTAACTATCAGTGACATACAGAATAGGATTTTTCTTATATCCATTTCACGTATAATAATAATTTACCTATTATACAGCAGAGAGAATGGCACCATGCTGACCTAAACATAAGCTCTCTCCTTGAGGAAAATATATTCTAGAAAAAAATAAACAAAAATAATTTTAAGAAAATCCATCAAGTGATATTATATGATATGTCCTGTGACTATCAACACTAATAGGATGGGCAAGTAGTTTACTGTTACTGTAGCCAAAGATGATTTCATTTCCCCTTCTAATCTAAGCCCCAGCTCCAAAATTTAGTAACTACTAAGCAGTAAGTAAAGTATGGATGATATCTCTGTAAGAGGAAACTGCATGAACAAGGATACTGGGGAGCCTTTAAAAACTGGTGATGAGGAAGTTGAGTTTAAAAAGATGAGTGGGCCGGGCACAGTGGCTCACACCTATAATCCCAGCACTTACGGGGGTGCTGAGGTGGGTGGATCACCTGAGGTCAGGAGTTCGAGACCAGACTGGCCAATATGGTGAGACCCATCTCTACTAAAAATACAAAAATTAGCCAGTTGTGGTGGCATGCTCCTGTAGTCTCAGCTACTTGGGAGGCTGAGACAGGAGAATTGCTTGAACCCAGGAGGCAGATGTTGCAGTAAGCAGAGATTGCACCACTGCACTCCAGCCTGGGTGACAGAGTGAAGCTAGACTCCGTCTCAAAGGAAAAAAACAAAAATGAGTGGACATTAGCCAGCTAGGTAAATGAAGAAAGGGCCAAGGAAAGGGGAAGCATAGGATGTAAGGGTGTGAATGGGAACCATGTGGAGTTCATTATTACTGAAGTTTAAATTAGAAGGACAAGCTGTGGTGGAGTTAAGGCTAGAGGGGAACTTAGGTGCTGGGCCTGAGAGAGTTTGCATTCCACACTAAAGAGATGGAAGAACTTTATCTTGGGTGACGGGGAGTGGAGTTGTTGTTCATGGCCTGATTTTCCAAAATCTTGGTGAAAAATCCATGGAGTCATTTTGGTCATGAAAAGACTAATGTTCCAAATCTCTCTCTCTCTTTCTGTCTCTGTCACACACACACACACACACACACACACACACACACACACACACACACACACAAATACATAATCTCTTCCCATTACATAAAGGATTTTCTAGTCTTATTGAAGTTCAAATAATTTCAACAGACACCTAGTTCTTAAAGAGAAAATAAGAAAGAGTAGGTATGCAAAAAAGACTTGACATGATGCAAAATCAAAAGCACAAATGTAATTGCTGTGGGTATTCACAGTAATATAAAGAAGGAAAGGTGTGTGTAAGTGGAGAAGGTATGCTAGGAAGGTATGGTTGAGGTTCAGGTAAAGTTTGTCTGTGGCTGGAGCACAGGTAAACTGGCCCAGTAGATGGGACCATGTTTACTGTCACAAGTAATTTGGTAATTTTTTTGAAGAAGTAGGAGAGGAGAGGTATTCAGAAGTTTAAATAGAAGAATGATAAAAGCACAGGTTTGCATTGTAGAAAGACTACCTATTTCAAGCAATCTGGAGAATGGGTGCCCTGTTAATTGACGAGGCAGAGTTCACTAAGTGTGCCCTCAGAACAGTCCACACTAGAGATAATTAGTTTTGAATTAAAATAAGCATGAGGGGGACAGCATTTCTCACATCCATTGAAGAAAAATTAGGATGAGCATGGTGACTCACACCTGTAATCCCAGTGTTTTGGGAGGTTGAGGTGAAAAAATCTCTTGAGTTCAGCAGTTTGAGATCAGCCTGGGAAACATAGCAAAACTCCATCTCTACTAAAAATAAAAATTTTTAAAAATTAGTCCCAGCTACTCTGGAAGCTAAAGCGAGAGGATCACTTGAGCCAAGAGGTTCAAGGCTGCAGTGAGCTGTGATCACAACACTGTACTCAGGCTGGGCAACAGAGAGACCCTGTTGCTCAGGGAGAAAAGAAAAAAAAGGGAAGGGAAAGGAAGAGAAGGGGATGGGAGGGGAAGGGAGGGGAGGAAAAAAGGGAAAGGAGGGAAGGGAAAAGAAAAGACAAATATTAGCGAAATTCAGAAATTAATTGACTGTGAGTCTATTTAAAGAACATCACAATAAGGTTCAATTTGGTAGCTGGAATGCCTGTGTGGGACTCCTTATCAAGATAAATAGTACATGGCGGACCCCTTTAAGTTACATTTTTAGGATATTTTAAGGAGTATAGTATAGTTTAGTGCTATTACGTTTCTGTCAGACTAAGGGCCCAGTGGATACAATCTGCCTTAATCCAGTCACCCTTTCCCTCTCTTAATAACTCTCACATGGAGAGATATCATGAAGACATGCTCAGTGGGAAACCTTGTGTCACTTTCTTCTCATTAAATGAGAAAATACTGATTGCAGAACTCTGGAAAATGAGTAAGGGGGATGTGCTTTGTACTTGAGGTAGAAGGTGAATTACCACTGCCTTAGTTTGGGTGACTATAACAGAATACTATAGACTGACTGGCTTAAACAACAAACATTTATTTCTCACAGTCTGGAGGCTGGAAGTCTGAGATCAGGATGCCAACATGGTCAGGTTCTTGAAGAGGGTCCTCTTCCTACTTAATAGCTAGCTGTCTTTTCACTGTATTCACACATCAGAGAGAGAGAGAGAGAGAGAGAGAGAGAGAGAGAGAGAGAGAGAGAGAAAGTAGGCTTTCTCATGTCTCCTTTTATAAGGCCACTAATCTCATTATCAGGGTTTTACCTCATGTCCTAATTGTCTCTGAAAGGACTCTTGTCCAAATATCATCACATTGGGGATTAGAATTTCAATATATAAATTTGTGGGGAGCATAGACATTCAGTCCATAGCAACCATTTCCCTAAATTTAAAGTTAAACCTAAGCATGTCTCTAGAACTTGAGACCACTGCATAACCAGTGTACAGGCCACAGGAAGAGAAAAGGGAGTTATACACTAAAGAAGTTAAGAAACAAGAAAGTAAGAAATAATAAGAAATAAGTTAAATATTTGATGGCTGTGCCTAATCTGAGAGACAGTCCATGGTAAGAGATAGCACTAGGCAAAGCCAGACTGGATGAACTTCAAATGAAACAAACAAGCAAAAAATTAATTAATTAACTAATTAATTAAAACAAAAACAAACAAAAACAACCAAAACAAAAATATTATGACAAATAGTGAACTTACAAAAAGCAGAAAGAATATGATAGTGAATCTTGGGGTACTTATGACCCAGTTTTAATAATTACCCAAATAAGGCCACTAGTATTTCATGTGCCAAGTCCTACACAATTACGTTGTTGAATATCCAGGACAGCAAATCAGTGTACCTATAAGCTCTCCAGTATGCATATCTAAGAAATACCTCTCACCCACAGTGACATTTCAGTCTCTTGGAATTCTGATCCAAAAAGATAAGCTAGATCCTTCTCTTTGGACAAGGGTGGGATGTGCCTATAACCTTTTCCTTCTTTCCTCTACTTCCATACAGAACATCCAATAGCACATCACACCTAGAACTTATGACTTCAGCTTTACCTCAAATAATTTGAAATCAGCATCCACGTCTCATAATCACATTGTAATGTTGCAAAGAAAAGGAACACAGGGATTTATATGACCATTTTTTTTTTTCAGAATACTTTATAGGCGTTTGCAAAACAATGTTTTTCAGAAGTGAAGGATTAACCACAGTATGTTATCTTAAAATTCAAAACAAAACAAAACACATTTTCAGTTCTCAAGTCTGTTAGATTTTCCTCTGCCTGATGTCACAAGTAGGGTCTTGCCTTTCTCACACCTAGAGAATTAAAGTGGAGGAGGAGGAGAAGCCAGTGAAGAAACCGGCAGTGAATAAAGGAAATCCAGAGTGGTTGAATATCCGGTTTTTAGCTCCTGTTTCAATGATGCTGCAGCAGATTTGGGTGGAGGCCACCCCCAAGTCATCCTGGACAATGTAATTCTTCTATAAACCTATGACAGATCAGTCTATGAACAACTGAAGCAGTTCTGAGAAGTAATAGGCATGATATTGGCAATTATTATAATCATTATTATAAGAATAATCTTAAAATTCTCCACAGATTTGTAGTACATTATGGTGTTTTTTTCACATTTTAAATAAATCATTCATGACGAATTTAATAATGACAAAGTGAATAGCTGCTCCTTTGTCACAAAGTGGGAATTTTCAACATTTTAAATTGGGGCTGTTTGTACTCTAGTGACATGTACAGTGCATCTTTTCAGGACTTTTATAACAATGTGAGACAAACCCATTCTGGTTGATATTAGCAGGAATAGATTAATCTCCCCGAGAAGAACCGCCACTACTGAGAACTTCTTTTTTTTTTTTTTTTTTTTTTCTTTGAGACGGAGTCTCGTTCTGTCGCCCGGACTGGAGTGCAGTGGCACGATCTCAGCTCACTGCAAGCTCCGCCTCCCGGGTTCACGCCATTCTCCTGCCTCAGCCTCCTGAGTAGCTGGGACTACAGGCGCCCGCCACCTCGCCCGGCTAGTTTTTGTTTTTTTAGTAGAGACGGGGTTTCACCGTGTTAGCCAGGATGGTCTCGATCTCCTGACCTCGTGATCCGCCCGTCTCGGCCTCCCAAAGTGCTGGGATTACAGGCTTGAGCCACCGCGCCCGGCCGAGAACTTCTTACATGAGCCATTTCATTCAACCCTCACTCATCCCCATGAGGAGGATATTAATATCTAATTTTACAGGTAAAACCTTGGCCAGGTTAGACAATATCACCTAGAGATCCCGGCTTCACATCTGAATTGAAGATACTCTCTTGCTTCACATTTGAAGTTCTCTTTGAATATCAATGTCTTCCGCATAGTATTCTTTCTGGGGGAATAATCTTCTTCCTTCTTCTCCTAGCTAAATCCTAATTATACTTCAGTTATTGACTTCTATAGTACTTTGGAGAATACTTTCTAACGTCCCCTCTCTGAAGCTTTTAGATGCACACTTTTAATGCTTTCATATCTTTATTAATTTTGTTTTCATATTATCCAATAATCCTCTTCTACTGAACCGAAATATTAGTTTAATCAACAATATACATTTTCTGCTGAAAAAGGCATAGACGAACAGACAATAGACTATGACATCTTGACATTTTCCTGCTGCTACTTATAGTGCTTTTTTATTCAAATAAGTTGCATTTGTTTTCAAAATTCCTTATTACATTTGTACTTTTTATTGCAAATATTTATTGTATTTTATTGTTTCTGCAATATTTGATCAGAGAACAGAGAGAGTTGATGCATTTTTGAAAACAAAATGGAATATTTTATAAAGAAGCAATGAAGAATATTGCAAAAAACTGTTCCTACTTTGGGTGAGCATGAAGCAATATAAAAGAGTGGAGATAAATTCCAGATGGATGATGTACTTATTTTACAAGTGTAAGTTTTCATCCTGCTTTGATGAAGCTGAAATCAAAAATTGAATTATGTGTGATGCATTATGTGTGAGAATCGTGTAATAAAGGCAAGTTTGAATTTTAATCAATAGGCACATATTCCAAGAAAATGTATTTTCCTTATATCAAAAGACCGATGAGTGGATATTTATATATTTAAATTAAAATCGTTCTCTAATTTTTGAATACCCATTTTGATCCCCAGCCTACCATGTTTTTAGTTTTGCTAATCATATCAGTCAGGGTTCCTGCAGGAAATGAATAGAACACAAAGATGATTTAATTAATGAGAATTTAATGAAAGGCTATTTGCAAAGGTATGAGCCAATTTAAGGAAACCAACAATGGATACATACAACTTGTGGCAGCAGCAGGATGCTTTTCTCATCCTTAGACCTAAAGGGAAAAGGAAATAAAATAAAGTTACTAGAGCTAGGCAAGATCTGGAACCTTGTAAAGAGAAGCTGCTTAAAATAGGAACTGTAGCACCAGGTAAAGGAATGCAATACTTGCCAGAACCGGAGCCATGCAGAGAGAGAGATGAGAAAGAAATACCCTGACTTCTCTTTCCTCTGGCTCTCCAGGCTCTGACTGGTGGCTCCCATTGATCCAAACTCAACTGGTGTCCAAAGGAATCTGGATAATGTAACCCACAGATACCAGCCTTCTGGGGTCCTCCGTAAGCAGAAAGGATGAAAATGGATATGGGTGATAGAATAACTAACCCGCTGAACAAGTACCAATTTCTATAGTGACAGGCAAGTCGTTTTCCACTCAGTTCATTTACTATGTACCTCCTTTTTTAGATTGTAAAATGAGCTCTGGAAAATGAAGAATATCTCCAGTTTCTTATGAGCTAGAGTCAACAATAACTACATACTTCCCATAGTGTGGACATCACTCAAAGTTTGTTGCTTTATGAATGATTTGGAAGGAATGAAAGCTCAAGTTTAAGGTTGAATTGACTTTTTCTTTATGTTTATTTTTGTGCAAGATCAGCATATAAATTGGTGACAAGCAGTGGTTTAAGAGATTGAATTTTGTCCATCTACTTAGTTTCTGCAAACCCTGAAAGAGCGATTTGCTAGAACTGATTTTGATTATCAGCAGCATGTGTTGTATTAGAACTGTTACCCTGATGGGAGAAGCATTATTGTGAAGGCCCTCAGCTGTATGGTCCCTTCAGCAGAAAAGTTAACTTAATTAGTTCTCAAGACAACACTACATCTTCTGTTGTTCATCTTTTTTCCCTTTCATCTTCTACAACCCTATGCTAATTTACGTTACCATGCTCGCAAAATAGCTCCAAAAAGTAAATTATATACTCTCACCATGTGGTTGATTTATAGTGTTTTCCTAGAAGAAAACAACTCATGTAAAACTCTGAGAATTAGCCATCCCTATGTTATTTTTCTCAATATATTTTATCTTCTCTCCCTTGTAATAGCACTGTGTCCGTTCACTTATATATGTCTCTAAGCATTAAGGCCTCAAAAAGTATTTTTATGCCTTAGATTAGGTAGAAAGTTAACAAATTTGGAAAATTTGTTGAAAAGAAATTGAATGGGTTGGGAGACAGATTTTAGTAGACAGAAACTGTTAGATCTAAAAGATATCTTACATATATTTTGTCCAAATCCACTATTTTTAAGTCAAGTGTCTGAGCCTCCGAAAGGGGAATTACATTGCCTATAATATTACAGAACCCCATATGGAAAATTCACTTCCTCTGACAAGTTACACTGGCAGGATTTCAAAGTTGTCCCTTTCTAGCTGGGTTCTTTCATTTTCAGATCCAACTCTCCGAACAGCAACCAAAGTACAAGCATGGGCTTCCTTTGACAACGTGCTATTTTACTGCAATATGGAAATTTGAAGCGAGTTTCTCCCAGTCTCAGGTTACTGTAAGCATCTCTATATCATCTTTTTCTTAGTGATCTAAGAGACCAAAATAGATTCCCTTTTACCAATTAAGAGCGACCCTCAGGTTAAGGAAATAAAAGCTACCTACAGGTTGAGGATTCAGGAACTGACTGGCATGACAAATTTTTAAATTCCTGCCACTGTAAGAAAAACCACACCCTTGCTAAACTCCCTAACAATAGGAGTTAGCAGGCTGATTTACAACCCAGACCACTACAACTCTGATTGGATAGGGGCCCAACCCTTACAAACTTCTCCTCTCCTCTCTCCTCCCTTTTCCTCACCTCCCCTCTCTTCCTCTCCTCTGCTCTCCCTTTTCTGGGCCAGAGACTCACTTTATTGTTCCGACTGCAGTGCAGTGTGGCATGATCATAACTTACTACAGCCTGTCCTCCTGAGCTCAAGTGATCCTTCTTCTGTGAACCACCCCACCTGTCCCCCTTTTAAACAATCTTCTCTGATAAGCTATTACAGATTAGATTTTAAGCCAATTGCAGTCATCAGCTGCACTGAAAATGTCTTTATGTCCTATATTTCATTATTGGCTTAATGAGCCAAATGCCACCTCATTTTAATGCTAAATCTCCATCACAAAGTGAATATGGGATATATGATACATACGTTTACCCAATGAACATGCACTTGGCTCCCCTCATAAATATGCATAGCTTTCTCTGCAAACCTGCTGAATATGAATAACACCAGCCAGCCCCTTGAGGCATAAAACCCAACCTGTCTCTTCCCCTCTTAGAAGAGAGAGAATCTTCAGTCCACACTGGAGACTTTCTCTTCATGGCTTCCAAACAGGTATTTCCAATAATGCTCCCCTCCCTACTATTTAACCACCAAGATTGTCTTTTTGATGACACTTTCTTATCTCAGTGTTTTTATACATTTTAAAAAATCTCCTCAACAGTAAGCAGAGTAGTAATACAAGGGGCCAAACATACAGCATTCTGTGTAAAAAAAAAAAAAGAAAAGAAAAGATAAAAAGATAAAAATAAAACATATATTCCCTGTCACATATCTGTGCCTAAGACTTTTTTCACTATACTTCGTTGCTGTTTTTGTTTTGTTCTTTTTTGTTTTGTTTTTTAGCATCTTCCTATGAGTCAAATGAAGTTTCATGTTATATGTTTAAGGAAAATATCGAAAACAAATGTAAAATAATTTTATTTCTATCACTTACTTTGTGCATTATTAAATGAGGAAATTGCTAAAAGAATTAACAGAGGAAAACCCAAACCTCAGTCATGTGGAGCACAAATGCCTTTTCCACAAAATTAAATGCATCAAAATAGTCATGACTTCTTTACAATTCTAAGGATTAGATCAGGGACTTCTGACTCTCCTTTGTTCTTCCACATTGTGTTGATAACTATAGAAACTGTGTTTACAAATTTTTCTTTTGTATTTTCTACGTATCTAAACCCCCTAGTTGGGAGTTTGAACAACGGAATTACAGGAAACCAACTCTGGCAGCTAAGCATGCAAACATAATGTCTACAACATGGGGAATGACAGTAGGGGCGGAAAGTCGAGAACTCTGGAACTGGGTGCAAAGAGGCAGTGCTTGCAACGGGTGTGATGGGGAGGCGAGGGAGCCCTGGAGAGCAGAGGTGGGGGGTTCAGAAAGTGGTTAGAGACTAAACTGCCCTCTCTGAAGCTTTAAAAGTATTAAGACTCTTCCCACCTATGGCCTTAGTTTCTGGGTCATGTTTTCTCTGAAATGTCCATGATTTTCTTAATTTACAACTATTTAAGAAATCAAATAAACTGTCTTTAAAATTAGTATCAAAACAACACACACACACACATGCACACACATGTGAACAGGTAGCTCTTCAGAGAAGTAATGGCAAAGACGTTTCATCTCAGGTGGTGATGCAGAATCGTCGTTAAGTGGTAGTGGACACAGCTATTTTGAGAAAGACTCTAAAAGTACTCACAGAAATTATGGGCGTGACACACACACACATCCACTCGCATACAGGCATTCTACAACAGTGTTAGTGTTAGCTGTCTAACACTTGCCTGGCATGGACTGTGTTATGTTCCATATGTTGTCTTATATGCATGTATGTTTAAGTATTTCCCTTTATGATGTATGTCTGGCATGATCTTAAACACTTTACAAATATAAATCTGTTTAATTCTCCAAACAACTTGTAAAGTAGGTATTATTATTTCAATTTTAGAGGTGAAGAGACTGAGACATCCATCCAAGGCTACATATTTAGGAAGTAGCAGAACAAGGTTTTGAATCTGGAGACTATGACTCCAGACCTTATGGTGCTGATCACTCTATGAGACTGCCTCTCATAAAACAGGATTTCAAGAAATATTTATTGAGTACATGCCTTGAGCCATGCTCTATTTTTGGCACCAGAATAACAATGATGAATCAATCATAGATCCAGTTCTCCTGATACTTAATTCTAGCTGCAAAGACAGGGATAGATAAATGAACCGATACATGACAGGATTTCAGATAAAATATCAGACAGATCAAAAGAAGAAATACAATAGAATAATGACAAAGAGACCTTTGAGGAGGTAGTGTATGAACTGAAATGTGAATGGAGATGAGGAGCCGTTCTTGTGAGGTAGAGCGCTCCAGAAAGAGGACGCAGTCAGTTCAAAGCCTTGAGGCATCAATTCCAGGAACAAAGAGAAGGACTGTGTGGCTGGAGAACCTCAGTGAAGAGAAGCAGGAGTAAGAGTGAAAAAGCTGCTCTGAGAATAATTTCTGCACAATCTAGTGGGTCACGTTAAGGAGCTGAATAATGTTTTCCATGAACAGAGTAAGGGAGACCCCATATGAAATCTGATTTATTATCCTCATCTTTTGTCTGAATGCACACTCTTTGTTTCAGTAGGTTCTTTCCAGCAATTGAGCTTCTCTTTAAGACTTTTGGAGTACTTATTAACGTAGTTATTTATTTTCATGCGGCTTAATCTGTTGTCTGAATTAAGATTCTGATGTCTTATGTGGAAAAACACTCTTTCCCTCTAAACAATAATGCTCAGATCAACTTCCAAATCCAAAACAAGACTCTGAATTCCCTGTTCCTACCTCCAGGTGATTAATTAAAATGAGGGCAACATCAATAATGGAAGAATTACCTATTTAGAAAGTACATAATGGAGTGTCCCACTCTTGAAGCTTTATTACATGGTCTTATTCCTCAAAAAAAAAAAAAAAAAAAAAAAAAAAAAAAAGAAAGAAAGAAAGAAAAGAAAAGAAAAGAAAAAGAAAAAAAGAAAAGAAATCTCTGCCTGTACAGTTTGTAGATACTTCCAATTTATTTAGATTGGATCAAATTGTTCAGAACAAATTATGGAGTTCATAATATTAAAAAATAACTTATAGTTGAATAAATTCACAATTTTAAGTTTCAGTTATATGATTATTCAAAATCTAAGAAGCTCATATTAAACTACCTACATTCTATGGTTTGGCTAATTGTTGTCAGAATGTAAAAAATTTCCTGTAGTCATTCTTTATCTCTTAAAATTATATTCCAGGTCTTAAGAGAAATAAATATGGTGTATGTTTAATAAAAGTGAAGTTTGAAATATTTTTATAAAACAGGCAGGAAAAGACTCCAATATGAAACATCATTTACACATAAGGATGATCAATTCTTAATAACAAAACTCTCAGGAGTCAGTAACTTAGTTTGCAAAAAGCAATGGCCTTGACATCAGGAAGTTTGAGTTCTAGACTCTGGTTCATAAATCATACATCCTGTAATCCTATAATCATTTCATAATCAGAAAAATTAAAAATTTGAACAAAAGTATGTTTACTTACAGTTTAATAACATTGATGTAATACACTTCAAAAAATATCCCAATAAATGATGTTTCATTTTTTCAAACCTAATTGTTTTCCATTATATTGTAAATAGCAGAGATCATGTCCATCAAAATTAAGCCCTCTGGGTCAACATGTCATAGTAATTCAATAAAGGTGCTGGTGAATTTTTGTTAAATTAATGAAGGAGTAAGTAAATGCTGGATATAGAAATGAAGAAAGCGAGAAGGAATAAGATCCAGTGTTCTGTTATACAATTTGGCAACTATAGTTAATAATAATTTGTTGTTTATTTCAAAATAACTAGAAGAGTGGAATTGGAACTCCTAATCAAAAATGTAAATGCTTGAGATGATTCATATCCTAATTGCCCTGATTTGATCATTTCACATTGTATGCTTATATAAAAATACCACACAGAGCCCATAAATAGATACAGCTATAATGGATATATAATAATTTAAAATGAAAAATGTTAAAAACAAATAAATAAATGAAGAAAGGAAGAAATAAAAATACAAACTTAATTTTATATTTGGAAGACATTTAATTGGTCAGTAACTTCATGGGATTGGGATTTGTTTTACAAAACATGAACTCTTGGTTTATGTATCTTCTACAGAATTTCTAAATGCTATATTTAAGATACCTTATCTAAAGTTTAATGACCTAATGAAGTATTTCAGGTGAAAACATTGTGTAAGTTAAGAAATACATATAAATGAGTAGCTAGTAGCAAATGACACTGTGTCAACCAGCTTTGCCTTTTCCCTCCAGATATACCTCCTACCCTTCTTATTTTCTTAATTCCAGAAGTAGCATCTGTGAGTATACCAATGGCTTTCTCTATCCTTGTGCTTCTGAGTGTGGTAGGACATGGGACCCCCATTTGGAGAGCGGAATAGGGAGTTGATTAAGGTCAGAATGCATATTTCTTATTTTTACACAGTCCATTAAAAATAAACTTTTCTGAAACTACTATATTTTGAGATTTTCTTTTCCTTTGGACCTTGACTTATAAAATGCCTATACCTTCAAAACCTCTAGCCCCACTTCCTACTCCAAAAATAGACTCTCCAGAAAATTACTATAAAAGAAGCCTAACAAACTAAAAATACTATGTGAAGATTGGTATATTTCAGTGTTTAGAATTCAAGTTCTGAGGTTCGAAAATCTTGTCTGAATTTTTTCATCATGAATTGTCAGGAGAAAACTGAGGCTTAGACAAGCTAAAATTCATTATCTAACTTGTGTTGACATGAACTGGATATGATCTAGATGCAAAAGATTTGGCTAAGGACTTCTGCTTCTTGATGATGTTGTTGGGCATGCATATGACAAAATGTGTGTTTAATTTTTAAATTTAATTCTTTAAAAAGCCACTATAAGGGTAAAGTAATAATAATACTAATAAGCACTTTTTTCTATGAAGCCTTGTTTTTGTTAGCTTCCTTGTCATCAAGGAAATGTTAGTACATTCCAAAGAGGTGTTCAAAGAAACTTTAATGAAAAGTCAATTTATAAGATGTGACAGTAAAGCATCTTGGGATGCAACCACCAGCAAAAATGTAGTCAAGAAACAAGGGAGACAGAAGGCAAGGAAACCCAGTGTGTGTAGTCTGCAGACGTCATCCTCCCAAGGCACACAGCAGGAAGTAGAATAATGACAGCAGCAGATTTAGAGACTCTACAGAGAATTCATAAAGTAGAATATGTCTGTGATTTTGGACTCAAAAATTACAAAATAGTGCTTGTTTGGAAACTGTATTGTAGATACAGACTCCTAAGAGATTTCCTAGAAGCTTGTTAATTTCTAATTCTAGTACTAAGGACTTAAGATAGCTGGCGAACAACTCTTAGTGATGTGTTCTCTAGTCTAGGCCCAATGGACCATCACCACCTGATGAACAAATTAGTCTTTGAATTCATTTTTGGCAAAACAGTTGGTGTGAAGTAGAAGGGTAGAAGGTCATTTACCACCACCATACCCCAACTTGTCCCCATAATTCAAGGAAGTTTTTATAGAAATGTCCCAACTGATGAGTAGTATCTTAGCCTCAACTTGTATAGAGGCAATGAGGTTTCCTATCATGGTGCTCTAATTTGGCTTCAGTTGGATTCAATGAGAGTCTTTAAAAAATTCCAATATCCTGCTTGCATATTAGATAAATTAAATCAAAACCTCTTCAGAAAATGTGTCAGCGTTTATGAACTTCCCTAGGTGATTCTCACGTACATTAAAAGTCGCGAGCCATTGATGTAATGCAGGATATCTCAACCTCAGCATTATTGATATTTGTGTCATATAATTCTTTGTTGTGGGGGGCTGTCCCGTGCCTTGGATGATGTTTAGCAGCATTCCTAGCCTTACCTACTAAATGACAATAGTACTCTCCACCCTATAATATCAACCAAAAATGTCTTCAGACATTGTCAAATGTCCCCTGTGGCAAAGTTATTAATTCCCAGTTGAGAACCAATGGTGTAATGAACATAAGTAAACAAACTCAGCTGTGTCTGAATCCAATTCCTTCCACCGTGGGATAAAGCCCTCTCCCACTGACTAATTATCTGAACAATCTGAGGTCTTAGTTTGTTCATCTGTGTTTTGAGAATATGGTTTATAAAGTATGCAAAGCACCTGCTATGCCATAGTTAGTGTAAGATATCAGTTGTTATACTGCTTAACGTTTTCAATGATTAACAAAAAACTCAGTGGATATTTTGAGTACTGGATGATATTTTGAAATGTACACATTTTTAACCTTGGCAAAAAAAGAAACAAAACACTATTCTGAAAATAGGCTAGAATTTTAAGATACAGAGAATCTGAAGTCACAGTCAGAGTGAATCCAGGGTAAACTGCAAGCCTACGCAGCTTAAGACATCATTGCTATTACTGGAGAGTGATTCCCAGGCTAGCTTTATTTATCAATTATCAGGAATATTGTGAGAGCAAAGCATGCCTTTGCCAACCAGTGATTTTACACTTGTTGGTCAAATGATATATAAACCATAATAGTACAAAATATACTTGCCACTCTTCCATAGTAAAACCTTTTACAGGGCAAAGCAGAAGCACTAATTTTCCCAAGGTCCTTTGATAAATGGCTTGTGAGTGATTGTAACTTTGACCTGATTTTTGTCACCTGCATAACTGTGGTGGTTATCTTATTAAGTAAAATGGAATAAGCTAAAACAGAGGACTGATTTGTTTAGAAAAGAAATCTATTTTAGCATTTTGTTCTTATTTAAACCATGCATACTATGATGTGGCTCATGACTGTTAATTAAGGGAATTCTTCTCATTTCAGATCAGGAAATGGGAGTGAATTTATAAAAATAAATTATTAAACAACTATTTTTTTCCCCTGAAGGTGGCCAAGGACATTCTGGTCTTATGAGGATATGATTGGTCTAGCATGGAATTGTGTTGCCATATACACATTTCATTCCACACTTTAAAAGAACTACTCTTTTAACATTTCTTCAATGACTACCGAGTGATAGGAATCACTTTAGATTCAGTGGATTCAATAATGATGTTGTGGGATGAAGGGGGAAAAACAAATGTTTCTGTCCTTGTGAGATTCAATATTTTGAAGAAGTCATAAATTAATTAACCACACAAATAAATGTAAAATTCAAGCTGCATTATTTTTTAAATAACATTTTTATTGAGATATGTTTCACATACTATAGAATTATAGTGTAAATTATACACTTTTAAAGTATGTAATTGAGTGGCTTTTACTGAACTCAAAGAGTTGTATATAACTACTGTCTAATTTTATAACATTTTCATGACTCCATTAAAAAAAAAAACCCATACACCTTAGCTGTCATTATTCATCATCCTTCCCTTTCCCGCTACAGCCTCTGGCAAAAATTAATATTCTTTCCATGTCTTACAGATTTTCCTTTTCTGGGCATTTCAGTTAAATGAATTCAGACAATATGTAGTCTTTTTGTCTTTCTTCTTCCACTTAATAGGATATTTTCAAAGTGTATCCATGTTGTACCAAGTATCAATACTTCATTCCATTTCTTGACTGGAAAAATATTCTGTTGTATGAATATGCTCTATTGTGTTGATTCATTCATCTATTTACAGATATTTGTGTTGTTTCCACTTTTTGGCTACAATGAACAGTGCTGCTATTAACATTGATGTAGACATATGTTTTAAATTATTCTGAGTGTATTCCTATGAGTTCAATTGCTTAGTCATAAGAAACTCATGTTTCACATTTTTAGTTTTCCAAAATGAATGTGTCATTGCTAAGTCCCACCAGTAGCGTACAAAGACTCCACTTCTCCACATCCCCACCAACCTTTGTCATCTCAGTGTGTGTCTTAGGGTTTTGAGTTGTTTTCTCTAAAGAATAACAATGTTGAGCATTTCCTTATGTGCTTATTGGATATTTAAATCTTTTAGGGGGAAATATCTATTGAAATTATTTGCCTATTTTAATTGGGTTATCACTTTGTCATTGAGTTGCGTAGTTTTGTTAAATATTTTTGATGCAAGTCCTTTGTCAGATATATGACTTGCAAAGTTTTTTTGTTTTTTCTTATTTGTTTGGTTGTCTTTTCTTTTTCTTGAGAGTATCCTGTGGGGCATAATATTTTTAATATAGATGGAATCCAATATATCTATGATTTTTTTTTGTTGCTTGTGTTCTAGTGTCATATATAAGAAAACATCGTCTAATGCAAATTTAAAATTAGGGGTATTGTTTTTCCTCTAAATGCTGCCTTAGCTGTATTTCATAAATTTGTGTAGATAGTGTTCTGTGTTCATTTATCTCAAAATGTTTTCTAATTTATCTTACTTCTCCTTTATTCATTGATTACTTAGGAGGGCATTGTTTAATTTCTATGTATTTGTGAATTTCCCCAATTTTTTTCTCATATTGCAATTTCATTTATTCTAGTAAAAGAACATTTTTATATTAATTCAACCTTTTTTTATTTATTTATTTTGTATCTTATAGTGCATCTTAGATAATATTCTTTCTTTACTTGAGAAGAATGTATATTCCACTGGTGAGTGTGTTGTTGTGTGAGTTTTATAGTGTTGTTTAAGTCTTTTATATCTTTGTTAACTTCTTACTATTTGTGGTATATGTTATTGAAAGTAGAGTAGGCCGGGCGCGGTGGCTCATGTCTGTAATCCCAGCACTTTCGGAGGCCGAGTAGGGCGGGATCACGAGGTCAGGAGATCGAGACCATCCTGGCTAACACGGTGAAACCCCGTCTCTACTAAAAATGCAAAAAATTAGCCGGGCGTGGCAGCGGGCACCTGTAGTCCTAGCTACTCGGGAGGCTGAGGCAGGAGAATAGCGTGAACCCGGGAGGCAGGAGCTTTCAGTGAGCCGAGATTGCGCCACTACACTCCAGCCTGGGCGACTGAGCGAGACTCCGTCTCAAAAAAAAAAAAGGGGGTCTTGGTATCTTTGTGTGAATCTCTTTGAGTTATCTCACTTGAGGTCTGTGGAGCTCTTGGATACGTACATTAATGTTTTTCATTAAATGCATCAAGTTTTCAGAAATTATTTCTTTAAATATATTTTCTGTTGCTTTCTCCTTTTCCTCACTTTTTGGGATTTCCACTATTTATATATTGTTGTCTTTGAGGCTATTCTAATGGTTTGACGCTCTGCTCATTTGTTTTTCTTTTTTTTTTTTTTTCTGTTCTTTGTATTACATGACATCTACCAACCTATCTCCAAGTTCACAATCCTTTTCTCTGCTAGTTCATAACTACTATTGAGCCACTGTAGTGAATTTTTCATTTCAGTCATTGTACTTTATGAAACTAGAATTTCCGTTTTTTTACTTTTTGGTTTGTAATTTATCTCTCTTTATTCATGTTATCTATTTGGCAAGACAGTGCTCTTAAGCTTTAATTCTTAGACATAGTTGTCTTTAGTTATTTTAAAAACACATTTATAATAACTTATTAAAGTCTGTCTAGTAAGTACAACGTGGGCTTCCTCAGGAACAGTGTATATTGGCTGACTTTGTGTGTGGGAGGCACACTATACTATTTTATTTTGTGTTTTATGTCTTTTGTTAAATATTGGACATTGTCATTAATATGATGCAATAAATCTAAGAATTAGTTTCCCCTCCCCAGTCTCCAGGGTTTATTATTGTTACTGCCAATGCAATTTTCATTTGAGGTGTGATTGGAGAAACAGGGCAGCACTCCAAAACACGGGGCCAAAATTCATTGTATGTGAACTTTTTGTGTAGTTCTCTGCTACGCCTTGGGAACATACATAGGACAAATTTATCTAAGAACATAATGATCTAGCGAGTGAAAGGGTTTAAGAATGACTGTTATTCCATCTGTTGTGGTATGTGTCACCTTGAGAGACAATGTGCCACCATGGCATTTCAGATGTAGCCATCTCTATTTCTGTCTGTAGAAGTGTAGGTCCTGAGAGTTAAGAAAGCCTCTACAATGGCATTGTTCCCTAAGGAAAAACTGGATTTTCTGCTTGCACAAGAAACAAGGTATAATCAAGATATTCAAGATAGAAGAAAACCATATATGTGGAGTCATAGAGGTAGAAGTGGCCAAGGAGTCACATGGAAAGAACTGAGTTTGGAAAAGGTGGAAATGGCAATTTGGGTTATTGCCTTGATATACTTTATGTAAAACTAAAATTCAGTGGAATCCTTGTTTTATCAATGGTGAAATTGGAGTAGCAAACTGGACCAGTGTCTGTCTATACCTTATGTAAAACAGATACTTTTTGAAAATTAACTGTATGAAAGAAACTTTACATCGCCAATACAAAATTGCCACATAAATTGGAAAAGATGACAACTCACTCGACCTGCAGATTTTCATTTTTCTTTTTCATTGTTTTCTGATGATATAAAAAGAAAGGGCAGAGTGGCATAGCAATTGAGAATGTAACTGGCCAAGTATAAGCAAGACAGAAAAGAGGCAGGAGAAATAGGAAGCTTTCAGTCTCAGGATATAACAATGTTAATGAAATGATATTACGGAGATACAGAGATATTTTTAGAAAACTGAGTGGGAGTTTCTGGCCTCTAATTTGCAGGTTAAAGCTGTATACATATGTTTAGTAAATATCTAGGGAACAGAAACAACCAAAAACTGAAAAATTATTAAAGGTTGTTGTATTACATGTGAAAATTATTGTATTTATAATTGGCTTATATTGTGCTGACAAGATTATTTATTATAAGATAGGTTTTCAGTAAAGAAAGTTCAATGGGCTCAGTAAGAAAGTTAAACATAAGAAAAGAAATTATTTTTTCTTTGCACTGACTGTCTATACTTCCCAGTTGTGCATCGAGCTGGGGAAGAAGCAGTCCCACAGAAACACTGTTTTAGGTCTGAAGAACGTGTGTGCGTGTGTGTGTGACCTCAGAAAATAGTTGCCTTTCTTACAGATTTTGTTTCCCATAATCCCCTTCTCTTAAGTACTGGAATCTGTTATCTCAGACAAGTATATACACCAGAGCAAAAGACTCTAAGTTCTCTGCAGACTTAGACTGGATAGCAAGTCACTCTGACAACACAGGAAGAGAGAGCTGTACGGCAATCCTGAAAATAAGGTGAGAAGGAAGAATTGCCATTTTATAAAAAGTAAATAAGGTGGAGAAAAAACAATGATAGATGAACTTTCACACCACGTTCAATCTCTACGATCAATGGAATTACAGTTGTTACTGCAAGGTAGAAAATGTGTTTTTGTTAATGTTAAAATCAGTATAGGTTAGAGCTCAGTTGTTCAAGAATCTTAAGTCCAATAATTCTAGGTAAGAACTTTATTCTGAAAGTAAATGGAGTCCCTGATAATTTTTTTAAGAGGAAGGATAATAATAGGAAAAAAACCAAAAAAAAAAAAAAAAAAAACATGGCCAGGCACAGTAGTTCGTTCCTGTAATCCCCGCAGTCTGGGTGACTGAAGTGGGAGGATTGCTTGAGCCCAGGAGTTTGAGACCAGCCTGAGCAACACAGTGAGTCCCCATCTGTATAAATGAATGAAGGAATAAATAAATAAATGAATAAATAAATAAGCTGCCTGTGGTGGTGTGCACCTGTGGTCCCAGCTACTTGGGAGGCTGAGGTGGGAAGATTGCTTGAGCCCAGAGGTTGCAGTTAGCTGTCATTGCACCACAGCACTCCAGCCTGGGTGACAGAATAAGATGCTGTCTCAAAAACAAAACAAAATGAAGCAAACAAACAAAAAGCAACCTGTTCAACTCCTTTTCCTATAAAAGAAAAGTGGCTGAAGGGTCAAGAAAACAAAAATAAACAATCAACAGAAACAAAAATCTGTATCTAATATTTTAAACTAAGCATTCTCAGTGATCTTAAAGCTTCCTTTTGTTTATATTTTATTAGTTAAAAAGTGGGAGAAAAAATGAAAGAAAGGAAGGGAAAGGGGAGAAAGACAAGGAGGAAGGAAGGAAGGAAGGAAGGAAGGAAGGAAGGAAGGAAGGAAGGAAGGAAGGAAGGAAGGAAGGAAGGAAAAGGAAAGGAAAGGTGAAGTCATTGAATTCTATCAGAATACAGAGAATTCACAAAAGAAAAAAATAAGTTATTAGGAAAAAAGCAATTTCATTTGTATCCATTTATTTCAGTAGCATTGTTTCTTAGAGGTGTTGCAGGATAACAGTAACAGGATGACTTTAGAGTCAGAAATACCTGTTGGAATTTTATTCTTAAGTTTTCTTATTTATATATTATAAATTAGCTAAAATCTGAACTTAGGAAAATTGCTGTGTTTTCATTATCCACCCCACCACCCATACACGTGTACACATCACACACCAATTTGACTTTTAAAAGCCTTATGTAAAATGATTTAGTGAATAAATAGATTCAGAGAGGTTAAAAAAAAACTGGCATAGTGTCAAAATAAGAGTAACATTCAGTGAATACGACAGAATATTGTTGTTTATTGTCTATCTCTCTCACAATACTGTAAGTCCGTAGATGGCAGACAATATGGCACTTTTGTTTAGGGATCTTATGCAAGTGTCTAGAACAATGCGTACCATATAGTAAGATAGCAATAAATATTTGTTAAACTAGTGAATGAATGGATATGTCAAGAGAATATATATTTACATCATATCTTTTTGCTCTGTTACTATCTTTAAAAATCAGTGTTAACAATTTTATAATGTTAAAATATGTAATATTTTGATTCAATGTTTAGAAAGCCTGTATTTTATGCTTTACTACGAGAACAGAAGGAGGCATGGTTAAGAAAAATGCTCTCCAACTACACCTTAAGGTTATTGGATTTAAAGTCAATTTGAGTCTTGATTTTCAATTGCCCTCTGACCTTTTAATTGGCCTCTCTTTTATTAAAGACCTAGATAGTCATGCGTTCTTGTTATTGCGGTAAGCTTGTTGTTTTTCTGCAGCTGGGGAGGAGATTCAGCAAAACAGTGGATTTTCTAATAAATTCAGAATCATTTTTTTTTTCTGGAATGAGCCAATATTTTTTTATTGGGTCATGTATCTAACAGACATGGTAGCGTATGATACCCAAATGAAATCTTCTCACAAATCACCACTTACTGATTCATGCAGGGATAGCCGATTAGGATAACCTAAGTGAAAGACTGAAGGTGGAGGGAGAGGTCGAGGGCCTGTCTATGCTGCAGCACATTTTCAAGAGCCCACCTGGAAGGGAGATTAAATTAGGCTCCCTTTGGAGGAAATTAGGATTCTTTAAGACTCTAAATGTAGCTGGATATTAGAGTGGAGGTCTAATCTTAAACACAATTTAGAGAACATTAGCCTGCCCCTCTTGAGCCCACGTCTCCAAACGTGAAGCAAGGAATTTTCTGCTAATGAAGGCAAACACTTCAAGCAGAGGTCACTTCAAATCTGCAGGCAGAGGATAGAGGGTTGCTTTTCTGTCTCCATCAGGCAACTTTTGCTGGTAATATTGTTCCCAGGCTTCCTATGCAGGGACACTCCCCTGCATAGGAAGTACAAAAGGGAATGGAAATCTCATTACTGAATGATCCTGTGCTTTCTCAAGATTTGGAAAACGTCAAGGTATTTTCTTTTCTTTATAATGCTGATGTGCTCTTAATTTGAGGCAGTGGATATGAGAAAGAGAAATTCATATAGAGAATTGTTCCTGACCACACTGATTGCTCAGATATTTTGCCTTCTATTTTCTTTGTGATTAATTGGATGAGGGAAGGATCATGTAGCTTAGTAGCATCCACAGCAAATATTTGCCAGACACAGAAATGGGAATGATAATCCCTGCTCTGATTACGACAATGGCTGTCATAGGATTTGATAATTTAATAAGAGAAGTTCAGATAATTAGGATGTAAAGTACAAACATCAAAATGGACAAAACATTCCCATCTATTTGCATCATGAATCAAAGCATCCTGAAAACCTTTGGAGCAAAAGCCATCACTTTCAGGAACCAGAGGGGTTTGTAGGAGAGAGAGAGAGAGAGAGAGAGAAGGGATGGAGAGAGGGAGAGAAAGAGGGAGGGATGAAAAGAGAGGAAATATTTAGGGAGCAAGGCTGCATGTAAACCCATGAAAGCATTTTGCAAGTCCTAAATTAGTAATAATTTCTATAATACATTAATTTTTCTTTAACCGGCCTTGGGCACCTAGAATAATTTTAGTATCTTACTCCCCTGCATTTCAGTGAGATGCTTGTAAATTCATTTTGCCTTATTATGGATAATATGCATGCCAGGAGGGAATTTATTTTTTAACTGCGATTGGTCTTCCATTCAAAATTGTAATGCCGCTCTGATTTTATGGGCCATGAAATACAGTTTCCACAGCCACCTCCTGCCTCTCTCAGCCTCACTTACACTACTGGTCCATTTTTTTCTTGTTGGACATCAAAGAATACAGTTTTAAACCAAGATTTTGCCTTCTCTTACATGTTTAAGGAAAAATAATATTTCTTAAGCCCTTATTCATTGACATTGCTTCCATATTCTCCATATATACAACTACCGTTTGTAGAGTATTTGCAATGTGCCAGGCAGCACACCGAAAATTTACAAAATTATTTCTTTACATGGGCGCAGTTTGGGGCAGTAGTCATCATAAGCCTTAACTTACAAAGGAGAAACAAAGGGTGAAAGAGTTTAAACAAGAGTTTGAAAGTGGCAGATAATGGCTTCTAATAATGGTCTAGCTACTTCTCGTTAACACCTTTCCAGGCTGTCTCCTCTTACAATAAACCTCTTTCATGAACAGTTACAGGCTCTAATTTCTCATTTTATATATTTTTTAAATTTCATAATTCATGGTTACTGGAACTTGAAATCTCATATTTTCCTAGAAGAATTACTGAGGTAAATTTGTCCATAAATTCCTCTTTAGCTATATAAGAAAAATTGATACCACAATTTTTCCCTGTAGCTGAAAATCCACATAACTATTCATTAATTCTCATTATAATTAATGTAAAAATGCAGTGTTACTATTAATGGATGTAATTACATACTGTAGATAACTGTAAACTCTATCATTATACTAATGAAATGTAAAACAGTCTCAAAGCAACTAGGAACTTGATAGCAGCTGAAACGTCAGGTAACAGCATTTCAGCAGTTATTGGAGACTGGCATAATGCTTGGAACATATTTGAGAACCAGTTCTGTGCCAAATACAGGTGATGTTTTTAAAAGATTAAATACGGTATTGAAACCGAGACATAAGGGACTACACCATGCAGAGTTTTACCTCAAAATACTCAGGGGAAAAAAAAAAAAAGAATCATTATGGGGCAAGATAAGGTTAAGTGCTTCAGGGTAGGTTGCCAATAGATCCTTCCTTAATAAGCTAACATCAGAGTTTTTTTTTTTTTTTTAAATGATTTCAAACCCTAAGTAACTGCAACAGTGTGTGCCTCCTGCTGTGGTATATAAATGCTTTTGTTTAGGGACAGCTCTGGTGGCCATACCTCTCCAGACTCCTCTCCTCTTTGATTCTTAGCCTTTTTGGCAGGATCCTCCTTCAGATCTGGAACAGCTCACACATTCACTGGGGTCTCTGCACAAACACTCTCTCTTCCAAGAGGATACTGGCCTCCCTTGACTACTGTATCTAAACTTCCCTCCCTCCCCTCATCACTCTCACTACATTCAACCTCACTTTTTGTTTTCTTTGTTGCTGTTTTTAGAGAGGGGATCTTGCTCTTTCTGTCACCCAGGTTGGAGG
Organism: Rhinopithecus roxellana; assembly: GCF_007565055.1. Classification (NCBI taxonomy): domain Eukaryota; kingdom Metazoa; phylum Chordata; class Mammalia; order Primates; family Cercopithecidae; genus Rhinopithecus; species Rhinopithecus roxellana. Next base: position 37,769,161 of record NC_044568.1, on the reverse strand, counting down.
GAAGTGGCATAGTCATAGCTCACTGTGACCTTGACCTCCTGGGCTCAAGTGATCCTCCTCTCCCAGGAGATTATAGGTGCCTGCCACCAAGCCCAGCCCTTTTTGTTTTCTTTAAGTCATTTCATTTTACTTTGTTCTTCGTTTGTTTGTTTGTTCGTTTATTTCCTGTAACCTGTGCTTGACTGAAAGCCCCATGATGACAGAGACCATGTTGGTCTTCTCACCTAAGCATGCCCAGCCTTTGGCACAGTGGCTGGATCATAACGAAATTAACAAATACTTTCATTGTTTTTTTCTGTTAGAATGAATGGATGAATTAATGATCTATTAGTTATTCCCTCTTTTTGAGAAAATGATGCCGAGTCAAAGGCCAATTCCTCTCCATCTTCTCTGGACTACAGCCTCTCTCCACCTCTTCTATGTGCTGAGGGATTTTGATCCTACAGTTTGGCCATCCCTCTCAATTCCCAGTCATCAAACTCTCTTTATTTACTGATCTATCCTAAATAACATTGGGCATGATCCCATTTCTCTAATATTTATATATACAAATATAAACATTAAAATATTATCCTATGGTCCCATATATTTTTATAAACTGTTATCTGAAGAAATTTGCTTCTGAAGGTAAGCTAAAATATGTGTATAACTACTGTCTTTATTTCCTAAGATTCCATTTTTTTCTTTCATCCACTTACTTGCTTTAATCTACTTGGTTCAATCCAGTCTACTGCTCTGAATATGGATTCCAAGGGTCACTGGGGGCAAATTCAATAGATATTTTGCATCTGCACCTCATTAGATTTCTCAGGTTTTTTTTTCGCCAAGTAGGCCTTTTTTTTTTTTTTTTTTTTTTTTTTTTTTTTTTGAGGCAGAGTCTTGCTCTGCCACCCAGGCTGGAGTGCGGTGGCGCAATCTCGTTTCACTACAACCTCCCCCTCCCGCGTCCACGCCATTCTCCTGCCTCAGCCTTCTGAGTAGCTGGGACTACAGGCGCCCGCCACCACGTCCGTCTAATTTTTTTTTTTTTGTATTTTTAGTAGAGACGGGGTTTCACCGTGTTAGCCAGGATGGTCTGGATCTCCTGACCTCGTGATCCGCCCGCCTCAGCCTCCCAAAGTGCTAGGATTACAGGCGTGAGCCACCGCGCCCGGCCAAGTAGACCACTCTTCAAGTATTTCCTCTCTGGGCCTCCAGAACAGCCCCTTCCCTGGGGCTTCCTTCCACGTCTCTGAACTCTTTCCTAGTTTTTTTGCAATCGTCTCTTCTACTATAATTCTTCCTCAGCACAGTACCTGGACCTTCTTTCCTTCTCTCTCTCTCTCTTTTTCACAGTAACCAATTTATTTTTACTAAAGGTCTTCACATAATATACTAAACGTTTTTCAACTGTTATTATAATGACCACTTTTAATGGCTATATATAAGATAATTGTTTGGATGAGCTAAGCTAAAGCAAGTTTGGGAGATGGCAGGTATTCTTGCTTTCATTTGTGATTACTTTATTCTAAGGACAAATTTTTAAGAGGTAATAGTACTTAAAGCTATTATTATTGAATTCCTTCTGTGTTGTAGACTCTATACTAAATGCATTACAGAGACTTAAAACAGTTAGAATCAAAGTGCATATAATTATCCTGTATTTTGCTCAGTTAAATAAGTAGCATCTGGAGTTTGAATCAAGACTGCCTGATTCCAAAGGATGATTTTTATACTATGCCCCATTGCTAACATTTTGAATGGCAGCAATAAGGAAATTTGAGGAACAATATGGGACATGCATTCCAGATGACATACAATCAGACAGATTCTAGAAAATTATCTTATAAATAATTGTTTCCTGATTTAGGCATAAAAATATTTTTTGAAAATAATGATTTTCAAATAGTAAAATATATTAAGAGAAGACAAAAGTAAAAGAAATAAAAATGAACTTGTATAATTGTCATTTTCAAATTAAAAATGGCTCTCATGACTTTTATATGACTCTAAAAGTAATAAATGTATCATCTATGTGAATGAAAATCCAATAGGGCACAGAGAAGTTAATATTGTTTATAATAATGGTAGGCTTAATCTACATATGATATTTTATAATATGCTTTTTAAAATTAATGCATGATATAAAGCTTTTCATATCAATAACTATATGACTACATAATCTTCTCATTATACAAACATACCGTACTCTTTTGCTATTTGCACCATTTTTTTTCTTTTTGCTATTGTAAACAATGCTGTGATTAGCATCCTTTAAATATGTCCTTGTGAGCTCGTCCATTAATTTACTTAGGATAAATTTTTAGCAGTAAAATTACAAGTTCAAACAATATGCTCTTAATTAAAACGGTACATTTCTTATTTAAAGTGAAGAATAAAACACCTAAAGCAATGGCAACAAAAGCCAACATTGACAAATGGGATCTAATTAAACTAAAGAGCTTCTGCACAGCAAAATAGACTATCATCAGAGTGAACAGGCAACCTACAGAATGGGAGAAAATTTTTGCAAACTATCCATCTGACAAGGGGCTAATATCTAGAATCTACAAAGAACTGAACCAAATTTTCAATAAAAAAAGAATAATCCCATCAAAAAGTGGGCAAAGGATATGAACAGACATATCTTAAAAGAAGACATTTATGTGGTCAACAAACATAAGAAAAAAGCTTATCATCAATGGTCATCAGAGAAATGCAAATCAAAACTACAATGAGATATCATCTCACGCCAGTTAGAATGGTGACCATTAAAAAGTCAGGAAACAACAGATGCCGGATAGGATATGGAGAAAGAAGAAGGCTTTTACACTATTGGTGGGATTGTAAATTAGTTCAGCCATTGTGGAAGACAGTGTGGCGATTCCTTAAGCATCTAGAACAACCAGAAATACCATTTAACCCAACAATCCCATTACTGGGTATATACCCCAAGGATTATAAATCCTTCTACTACAAAGACGCATGCACACGTATGTTTATTGCAGCACTGTTCACAATAGCAAAGACTTGGAACCAACCCAAATGCCCATCGGTGACAGACTGGATAAAGAAAATGTGGCACATATATACTGTAGAATACTATGAAACCATAAAAAAGGATGAGTTCATGTCCTCTGCAGGGACATGGATGAAGTTGGAAACCATCATTCTCAGCAAACTATCACAAGAACAGAAAATCAAACACCAGTTGTTCTCACTCATAAGTGGAAGTTGAATAATGAGAACACATGGACACAGGGAGGAGAACATCACACACCAGGCTTGTTGTGGGGTGGAGTGCTAGGGGAGGGATAGCATTAGGAGAAATACCTAATGTAGATGACGGGTTGATGGGTGCAACAAACCACCATGACACATGTATACCTATGTAACAAACCTGCACATTCTGCACATATATCCCAGAACTTTAAGTAGTTTTTTTTTAAAAAAAAAGAAATACAAATGTCCAGGAAATATGAAAATATATTGGACTTCTCTTTCTTCTTTTTATCTTTTATTTTAAGTTCAGGGGTACATGTGTGGGTTTGTTACATAGGTAAACATGTGTCTTGAGGGTTTGCTGTACAGGTTATTTCATCACCCAGGTATGAAGCTTAGTACCCAATAGTTACCTTAATTTGTATGTGAATTCACTCATTAAAAAATAACAGCTAGAATTCTATCTCCAGGAGAAAATGTTTTTGTTTCTGGACTTGTCTTCTGGACTTGTCTCTTCATTCGCTTTTTCCATATCAGCACTTACAGTCATCCTGCCATGAAGATATGACCACCCAACTGAATAACAATGAAAATTGATATTTGCCACAATGTTCTACAAGATCCCGTATGATTTTTCCGCTATCTCTCTCTCCAACTATATCTCATGTTAAATTTCCTTTCTCCTACTGCAACCTGACAACAATTTAATTTTTTCCAAATTAGTCAAGCTCTTTTCCAGCATGCGGATCATCTGCCCTGTGGTCCGATGTTAACTCTCTTTATTTCTCTCCTGACCTGGCTAATTTTTTTTTTTTTTTTTTTTTTTTTTTTTTTTAGTCCTTTAAATGTTAGCTTAAATTCCTTTTCTTTTTAATTTGAGGACCTCCTGCCTAACTCAATGAAATTAAGCTCCTTTAATATTTCCTTTCATAGAACATCAAAATGTTTCCTCACAGTAGTTCAGATATCTTTATTTCTTATAGTGTCTCTGTTTGATTTAGAAAAATATTTCTCCCCCAAAAGATGCATTGAAAAATGTCAAGGGCACCCAATGAGCGTTTGCTGAATAAGCAACTCGATGACCCGAGTTTGTGAAAAGATTGAGATTATTTATTTTTTTCTTCCTTTTTTCACAGTAGACAGGTATACAGTCTTTCAGCACCAAGTGTGTAAGGAGAGGATGATTTCACACATTTGCTAAATCCCCTTCTATGAATGATAATTTAATAGTCTATTGTCTCTGGTATCATTGCCTGAAAAACATGTTTTCTTTTCTTTCCAGGTGTATTCAGGAAACATAATTTTGCCCCTATAGTTGAGGACAAGCATATATTCAAAATCTCTGGAAAACGTGAGGTTACATTTGGTTATTATCTATGTCATAAGTGTAAGAGGTATTGAGACATTCCAGAATTATATATTGAATTTCATTCTAATGGTTACAAAAAGAATTTTTTTCCAAATGTATGTTTAGGAGAAAGGGCAATGGGGAACATATTGGAAATCTTATTTCTAAACATATCTGTCTTGTGAATATAATAGAGCCTCAGCCTACAGTGATGCTTCCCAAATTGTTCACAGGGAATGGGAAAAAGCTGGACATGAGCAAAAATAGCAGACTAAGGATTCCATGAAAATTAAGAGATGATTTGATTCTCTTTGAAAGTAGAACTTTATAAGACTTACCGCCACAAGGGATATGATTTGAGAATCTTGCAGAAACACTGTTGGTACAAATAAATGGGATCATGTTCTATGTCCCGCCTAGAAATTAATCATTAGATAACAATTAACCTCTCAAAGGCTATAAATATCAGCCTTTATAATCAGGAGAAGATATGTGATTTTGATCTAGTTACTTCAGATTTCAGATTCCTTGTTTCTTAATATGCAGAATGATGATAAAAATAACATTTATTTGATTGGCATTGTATAGAAATTTATGAAAATAATATCCCATAATATCTAATCAATTAACAAAGTTCAACAGTATTTTATTTCCTTTATTCCTGCCTAATTCTTTCTATGTCCTTATTCTGGCCCCTCATAATCAGTGGACAAAATGAAAGGGCACAATCACCCTTCTTTGCCATAGGTCCTGTCTCCTATTCCACAAATAAAAACTTTAGCTTCCTTTTCAACTTCTAGCAACCACTTATTCTTGTTTTCCAGTCAGGACTAATAATATTAGCTGGTTCCTTTCTGTTGTTAGCTTTGACATTCTGCATACCCTTCTCGGTTTTCCTCAACTATGCCCATACATATGAAATTATATACTCATTAAATCATCCTTAATTTCTTAATTTGAGTGTGCCATATCTTCTTGTCAGGACATTACCCACATCCCCTTTTCCTGCCTTTCAGATCCAATAAGAACAAACTGAACTTTCCTTACCCAATAGTGCAATACAGAGGAGCTCTTCTGCAGAAACTGATAAATGAATATTTCAATTCCCCAGATACAAACCTTTTAAAACTCAAAGACCATATTTCTACATCCAAGGGGTCACCCAAGAAGAACCCAGTACTTTTTTTAAAGAACTGTACCATCCAATCTTAAAGTAGGAAGCGAAATAGAATGCATGAGTCACAGCATGGCATCAGAGAAGGTCAGCCCATGAAGGAGTAGCCAACAGACTAGGCCATAAAGTAAATACTCAGAAACAGTGCACATGGAACAATTTCCAAGTGGGATCCCGGAAAGTTATTACTTATCCTTATTAGGTTCTTTCATGGAGACCAGGAGAAGACCCTTCGTCTTTCAATATGGCCATGTCATGAACATTTGTGTTATACGTGAGCTGAGTAGTTAGAAGACACCTTCCCAAATCACTTAACTTTGTATTGGTTACCACATTCTCTCCTAATTGATCAGAGGGATTTTAGCAGGCTTGATTTTAGTGATGAGTTGGTGGGGCACAGTATGGGAAATTGATTTAATGATCTTAGGTATACATCTCTGTCTAAATAGTGAGTATGAATCTTAGAAAACAATCTTAAGGACCTCTTCATCATTATCCCACAAGCATATTTGTGAGTGTGTTTATAATGTCTTATTAAGAAATTTGGTGCAGAGTGTGTGCCATCCTTTGACATTAGCCACATTGCATAAAAGAGAAGAGAGTGATCATTTTGCTGTATGACTACAAAAGCATCACTGGTTGCAATCATCATAGTGATTATAAAACCACCCTATTGCTAGAAAAATTGGTTTCTACATTCTTCAATGTAGAATATGCCCGAATATTATCATGTACAAATTTACAAATAACATGAGCCTAACTTACATGTTTGATAGACTATAATAGTCTAGTACTTCATCAATTCAACATGTGACTTTCAGGACCATCCCAAGTTGTAAGAAATATGAAGACATGAAAATGCTTTTTCCCATGGCAAGCATTGACAAGATTGTTAAATATTTCTTGCAGGTTTACAGGTCAGTCATACAGTGACTGTGACAACTGAATACAAAACACCTGCATTCCTGTAAATGTTCTCCCTGATAAGATAGACAAAATGTTATAGAACAAAAACTCTATGTTATTTTGATTGAGAAAAACATTCCAGTATTGTCTTTACTCCATTTAACAAACTTCAAAATCATTTTCCAATTTTCTTTTTCTTTTGTCACAGAAAATGTGATCATATTAAAATGTGCACCTTTTTCAGTGAATAGAAGCTATTCGTACATACAAGCTACAAGGGGTTTCTGAAAAATGTCGAGCTAATTGTTGTTAAGCCAAATAAAAACATTTCCTTCCACTGTGGTTTACTTGATATATCAAGCAAAAATATTGGGAAGTAAGATAAAGTGATGTCAGTGAGAGTGATAATGGAAGATCTGTGACACTGTGTGCTAATTTTTCTCTTCATTCATGATCATTAGCCACACCAACTATTAATGTCTGTGGAGTCCAGTTTGAGAGCAAGTTTATTTTATAGAGGATGACACTAAACAAGTCACTGTAAGTTAAAGTATTACAATCTAAGGACCGTGTCACATAAATCTTTGTTTTCCTCAAAGTGCTTAATCATTTCCATGTTCAATAAACATGACAAATAAACGCTTACTTGGAATTGAGTTTCTATTTTATTCTTTCCCCCCCACCCCCAATAGCCATTGTTATCTAAAGACAATATAGATGTTGAACTGGTTTGATTCTTTTTCGTCTCCAACATATTAACCTTTTAGGACTATTTTCTTTATTTGTAAAATAACTCACTTAATACACTTTGCCACTTTTACAAGAAGGCTGCTTAACTCCTGGGGGTTTAGCATCTGATCTCTGTGCCCAATACTGTGAAGAGAACCTAAGTATAAATATAGTGTCCGTAGTTAAGTACTAATAGGAAGAAGGACATTTCTGAGTGTCTTCAGCAAAGGCCACTGAGGGGGAGAATCTTATTTTGACAAAAGGGAAGGGAAAGGATTTGGATGAGTAAGCTAGGGTGAATTATGTTGGCATGGAGGCCATTGATTAATATAGCAAGGTCATTCTTCTCCATCTTGAACCTTAAAACCAGCCTAGAAGTTTCTTTTCAGTAGGATATATGCTCCAGGAAAATCTGAAATACCCACAAACTCTACAAGTATATACTGAACCAAATTAAGAACGACTGCAAAGAGCAAAATTCAAATAAGCAAAAATAAATATTCTTGGATATGTATCCTTATAAAATGTATATTTCTGTGGATTTGTTTTAAATCCACAGAAATTCACATGACTAGAAGGCCATCTTAGGATCTTGGCCATTTTAAGATGTGATATTTTAGGATGTTTACTTGATAATAGAGATTTCCAAAAATTGACGGAGAAGAAGATTGGAAACAGAGTAGACATAGACTACTGCGATAACCTATGTGAACAATCATTGTTTCACAAATGCCTCTTCTCAATGGGGAACTAAGCCTAAAAAAACAAGCTCAACTTCTTGCACATTGATTTCTCCAGCCATCTGAACTTCCTTGACCTTTTCTCTTTTCTGAATGTCAATTGACAGCTTCCCCACACTTTGCCTCTTCCTTTACATACTGTCATATGTGGTAGGTCACATCATCTAATTATCTCAGTGTGTTAAATTTATCTCTCCAATTAGCTCTGTGTGAACAAGGTCTGTGACTTATCCTACTGCTTTATTCCCAATTACACTCATCACAGAGCTATGTGCAGTGTAGATGCTCAATAAATAGATGGTGATATCCTGAATATAACCCTATTACAAGGAAGAAAATTATATTAGATTTGATCATATCCCTTCACATCTTAAAATCCTCAGTTTCTCTGTTGATTCTAATAGTAATGTCTGTCGATTCTAATAGTGATGCTTAAATTTTATTTACAAAATACATCTATTTACAAAGATAACATTGGTTATTCAGTGAACAAAATCGTAATTAACTAACGATATTTAAGAAATCCAGGAATAAACAGTTTCATTGCAATAAGATTTCTAAGAACTTTAGTCTGGGTATTTCAACAAATGTGAAATATAACAGAAATCTAAACTTGTACTGAAAATACATATCCAAATTGTATGGGTTCCTGTTCTGCACAGCGCAATTTCATAGGCTGGAGTTCCCATTTTAGTCTAGATTCTTCCGTGCATACAAACTTTCACAGTCAGAATACCACCCATCCTCACTGTAATACTCGCTTTCCTATGCCAAACACCAAGTCCAAGGAATGTATTATTTATTGATTTTTCTAACCATACCTAACATTATCTTGTTTTTATTTATGTATCAATTTGTTTATTAGACCTCTAGTGCAAGTAGATTAGCCACTTTTTCTCAGGTGAGCAAAAATAAATATTATTGGATATGTATCTTTGTAAAATGTATATTTCTGTGAATTTGTTTTAAATTAATATAGATGTTATTTCATCACAAGTTTTATTCTGCAATTTACATTTTTCATTTGACTTTTTTTTCAGAATGAATACACGCTGGCTTGTGTGCATTATTTTATTACTTCTAAATGCCCCATAGTAACTCTTAGTATTTATTAAGAGGACATAATATCCATCCTCCTAGTGTAGATGCGTTCAGTGCCTCTAGCATCTCACTTAAAAAAAAAAAGGCATGATAAATAACACTGAACATATTCACTTAGGAATCTGTGTAAGAGTTTCTCTTGAATTTACCCCACAATGTGGCATTGTTGGATTACAAAAGAGATATGATGTATGAATCTTCTCAGTCTTAATGTTTTCACTAACACTTGATAGTATCCACCTTTTTATACCTGTCCCATAAATTTAGAGTGATAGCTTACTGTTTTACATTTGCATTTTTAAAAGCAAACTAGTTTGAGTTTTGGTTCATTTACTTGGGCTTGCCTTTGTACCTGCAGCTGGATTTCCATATCTGTTTTTATCGCTCATTTTTTTGTGCATTGTCATTTGCTCTTTTTATGTTTTACACCTTGGTGATAAGTTTGTTTTACCTGGTAGTGTAATGCTATTCCTTCCTTATCTCTTCACTAGTCTCACTTAAATTTTATGTAAAATTATAGAGCTCAACAAATACTAAAATCAAATTTAAAAACAAGGTACTGAATTGGTTACAAATTTCTGTTATTATTTAGATTATAATAGAATAAAAATCATAAATTGCTAATATAATTGACATCATTAGCATTTTCCTTTCATCAGATAAATCATTCAGATTTAGCGGCATTGCTGAAATACTTGCTTAGTAGTCATAGTTTGTCTATTTACTCTGTTAACTTTGTATGTTTATGACAATGTCATCTGTAAATAGTGGCACAGTTCCCCTCTTTTCTATAAAGCTTTAAAACTTTGTTTCTGCTTTAGCATTTCTTTGGATATTGGTGGTAGTCAGGACTTTGAATATTATATTGAACCAAAGCAATATGGACAGCCTTCCTTTTCTTATTTTCATCTTAAATAAATTTCCCTTACAATTCTCTATTAACTATTTTATTTACTACAAAATTTGGGTTGATTACCCTTTATCAGTTTAAGGACATTCTCATTTATGCATATTGCTTAATCTTCTGAGGGTTTTTATCTTAAGTAGGTCATGAACTCTATCACTCTTTTTAAAAATGCACCTATTGAAATGTTCATATGTATGTATTTTTGTGTTTGATAGTCAATTAACTATTTTATAAGATAATCTTTCTATTCCTAGGACAAACAATATTAAAACAAGAGGTATTACTTATTAATACACTATTAGTTTCTATTGATGTTCTCATAGCAAAAATTGGTGTATCTGTAATTTTCTGTTTTTACTTTATTCCCACCAGGTTTTAAGACACACACAATGTATTTTCTAGACTCTGCGTCTTCAGGTCTTCCTGCCTTGCACTTGTGATATCACCTTTGTATATTCCATCTCTCACCATAATGACCGATTGAATTCTTCATTTATTTTATGGTATAGCTCAATAAATATGTTTCTATCTGTAAACTCATTAAGCATTCATTATTTTGAACCAGTATTTTTATGGCAATTTGAAAGTACTAAAACATACACACACACACACACACACACACATACACACACACACAATGCTATTATTTTAAAAACAAGAGCTGTGTCAAACTACTGCAGAAAACAGTAATCTCTGAAAAAGCAGAATGTCTTTCTATCTTTGTCCAAGCCCCACACATGTAGCACAGGGCTTATAGCATGATAAGTGCATGACAGATTAGATGCATTCTCATAAATAACCTTTTAATATAAGAATTTCTTATACTTACTCTGCATAAGACTTTTCTTTCCAGATGGATATTGCTTCAATTCTACGCACCCGACATTAATTAAGTGCCAAAACCCTAAACTTCCAAACAACCAGATAACTTTATCAGTAAGTAGCAATAAACAAACAGAAATGATTTGTTTGAGTGTGTTTCTTCTGTAATTTTTATCATACCTAAACCACAAAGACCAAATGTTCCTTCTCTTGAGATTTAGAATTCAGTCCAAAGAGAAAGGGTATGTATCTCAGGAATGCTTTCTGGACAAAGTATTATGTTTACAGAGAAAGCTATATGTGCCTTTTTTTTTTTTTTTCTACTTTTACATAAGCATACATAAGGGTTTCGGGGTATTATCTCATCATTTCCACTAACCAACATTTCCAGTAAGTGAATCCATCATACTTCAGCCAAGAATGAACTAACTGAAGTGGAGCTTTTACATTTTTTCTAATTTCTAGAAAGCTAAAATATATAAAATTATCAGTCTGACTGACCTTTTCTTTCTGAAATGTATCATGCCTCTTGTGATCTTCATTGACTCGGGTATTGATATATAGAAAAAATCAAAATGTAGCTATGTTTTCTAGATGATCCCTGTGATGGTAAATTTTATATGGCAACTTGACTAGGCCACAGGATGCACAGATGAGACATGATTCCTGGTTGTGTCTGTGATGGTGTTTCCAGATAAGGTTAGCATTTGAATCAATGGACTCAGTAAAGTAGATTGCCTTCCCCAGTATACTTGGGCCTCATCTAATACACTGAAGGCATAAAGAACAGGAAGGGGAAATTTGTTCCCTTTTTTTCTGCCTGACTGTTTCAGCTGGAATATCTTATTTCATCTTCTCCTGACTTCAGACTGGCATTTACATCTTTTCTCCCCTGGTTCTCGGGCCTTAGGACTCAGATAGAACTGCAATACTGGTGGTTTTCCTCCAGCTTGCAGACAACAGATCGTAGGTGTTCTCAGCCACCATAATCTCATGAGCCAATTCCTGCTAAAAGCTCCTCTCTCTCACCAATGGCTCTGTGTCTCTGAAGAACCCTAATACAGTCCCTAACACACTCCATGTAAGAATTTCTATAAGACTCTGATTTCTGTTATCCTTTTCTGTTGTCCATTAGTAGAGAAGTTAGGATGTCAGCCTTTGATAAACAAATTCACTTCTTGTCTTCCTAAATTTTGTAATTGGCCCTACGAATTACATAGTCGTTCAAGCCAAAAATTCTGGGAGTTATTTTTAGATTCCATCTTTATTTTGAGCATGTAATTGAACTACCATTACTACCAATTTTATATCCAACATATATGTGAATTCTGGGTATTCCTTCTATCTGTATTACCACTCCATAAAGTCAAGATAATATGTTCCTTGGCTTATGATAAAAACCTTCTATCTTGGTTTCCCACTTTCATTCACGTCTACTACAATCTGATTTTCATATAAGAGTCAGAGTGATTATTTTTAAAATATAAATTAGATCATATCATCCCCCTGCTTTTAGATCCCTTCAATTGCCTTCTCTTTTACAAGAAGTAACCATGAGCTCCTTATCTTGGTTGACAAAAACCTGGATAATATGGTCTCTTCCCAGATTTTCACATCTGTTGCATCTCTTTCACCTTTATCCACCATAATCTGGACTTCATATTCTTTCTTGTACATGCCACTGATTCAGTCTAGGAGAACAACTAACATAAGCATTCCCAAACTCTTTACTATGGTTTTCCTTGATTAAAAAAACTTCACATGGCAACTCAAATATCATTCTGTCCACTGTAAGTAAAACATTTCATTTCTCATCCATCTATTCTGTTCTATCATATCAAAATTTTTTTTGTATTTCTATTTATTTACATTTCTTCCATATTACCAGTTCTTTGGAAAAAAAAATTTCTTTTGTCCTATTCAATGCTGTATTCCCAGCACCCAAATGAATGGGAACTCTTTGGTACATATTTCTTAAATAAATAAGGATACTGATTGTTTTTGTAACTTGGAGAATTTCATACATTGAGAAACACAATAATGAAGCCCATTGAGAGATCCCTTCACATCACCATTTATTTTCAGGTGTCAGGACCTCAAGCTAGCCTTACTTTTTGATACTCCCTGTCTAAGATTTGTTTCCCTCCAAGACTCATTCTAACACAGCCTCAAGAAAGATATCTTGCCTTTGCAGACTTAGATAAATATTCTTTCTCTGTGCTTTAAAAACACTGTCTGCTTAGTTCTTCCACAGGATAGCCAAATCAAATGTTTTATCATTTATTTGCTTTTATAATTTATCCAGTTTAACTCCATGTCTTGAAAGGCAAGAGAATTGTGTTGGGTATATCCTTTTTCTGTTACTAGCCTAGTACCTAGTATGTATTTTATAGAAAAGAATTTTTATGTTTAAATGTCTTTTTAAAAGTTTATTTGCAATATCATTATTTATAAATAATTATTATTTATAAATTTTGGCTCTAACATTGAGCCAAAAACATCCATTCACATACTCAACAATCAGACTTGACAAAGATGACATAGCTCTTAAACTTTAGAGGTTAAGAAAATTTAGAAAACCATTAGACATATTTGTAGTCAAAGCAGAACAGTATTGGAAAGGGGGAGGGTGATCCCAATGACTCCTAAATTGTCATGTTCCGTCTTAGAGCATAATTGTTAAAATCTTCCTCTTATTTGTGAGGAATCATAGGATGGCCTGGAGTTCTTTGCATGTACAGAAGAAATCCCAAGAAATTAACATTTGGCTTTGGTGACCTCTCATTTCCTTTTCTGGTCCTGACCTCTGAGTTCATTGAAGCCATGGTTTTCCACAGTCTTTCTCTTCAGACAGCATCTTGTGACATTCCTCCTAGCAACCCTCTTCTGTAATCTGTGGATAATAATAGAAATATCTATTATCTATTAGTAGGGATACTTGCAAGAAATAATACTTGCATTCAAGATGTGAATTAGATGGTGGCAGGTAACTCAAATTGGGGAAATACTACAGAAAGGCACTATTTTCTTCAGCAAATGCCTACTAACCTTGAGACCTAGGTGCAACTTCCACACATAAAGGAAGGAGGAGAATACATACAAAATCACTTACAACATTACAACTCAGGAGATGTCCCCAAATACCAGCATGTAATTTCTGTTTCTCTCACATATTTGACGTGTAATTTATCCCTGAAAATTCCTTATAATGTTTCTGAACCTCATTTTTCCTATCCATAAAACACTACAATTTGGCAAACCTAGAGAGTCCTATGAGCACCTAACTTCTGGATCTTTCTGAATGTCCAAAAATGTGCCATTGGTGCTTTTTATAATTTTCCCTTTTAGTATTGGGAAAAACTGTGATTTCTGTTGCACCCATTCTTGAGTTCCCATCTTTTTGGAAAATTTCACCGTGATGCCTTCTTGGGTCTTACCATATGGGGTCCCTTACTTCCTCCTCAGTACTTCCATACCGCTATATATAACTTAGTTTCTATTTCTTATCATCAAAAGTCTCATATTATATTTACAGAAAGAACTGTTTAGTTGAAAGTTAAGGGGTGTTAGTGTCAGACCAACCAAACTTAAACCCAGACTCAAATAGTATTTATCCATAGGCAAAAAAAAAAATTCCACAATTAGTTCTTATGAGATTGATTAGGTACATTTTATAAACAAAGAAAATAACTTTGAGAATGCTGCTGTATTTAATATTTCTGTATCAACCATGTAGCTTAATTTCTGTACTGAGAGATACTCAATAAATGTGGCAGACAAAACTCTTGTTCCTCAGATAGCCCATCAAGTCAGGAAATTTTTAAATTTTATGTCCTCCATAACACTAGGTCTGTGCTCAAAATACTAGGACTAGAATATCTTCAATATCAACAGTATACCACGTAATCCATAAATTTGTGTTGACTAAAAATACAATGATAATAAATGTATTTTTAAACGATAGATCATAAAGACATGCTCTTCTACAATTATCATAAGAAGCAATAATTACAAGGACAAAAAATACATTCAACACTGTTTGGCTAACTGAGTAACAGTGCAAAGACACTTTTTATAGCAAATAAAACAGTATTGAAATCGAAAAAAGTATAGAAAAGTATTTCCTGCATAATATATTCTACACTTATTTTCTCCACAAAAAGATACAATGACATTTAAAAAGTCTAAGTACAGCCTCAAAATGTGACATATTTAATTCTAAGCCCAGGTATTATGAGCCGTTATTCTGTTCGCAAATAAAAACCTGCTTTTAAACCCTTTACCCTCAATTTAATTTCTTTCAAATTCAAGGTTAGATTCATGAAAAAAGAGAGCCACAATTTCAATTTTTTAGCAATGCATGAGATTATGAGATGAAAAATTAAAACTATAAATTATACCCAGTAACTTAATTGTGTATATGTGTGCATATTTATATTCATGAATATATTTATAAATATGTATAATGATATATATATATATTTGTTTTAATGTTGATATTCATGCTTAAGTTGTGCATTTATAAAGCTTTTATAGTGATGCCCGCTGTTACCTTATCTTTTTGACTGACAATGATAGGATTTCAGTCATGCTCAGCCTTTCCGACAGTGCCAGTGATGGGATTTTTTTGAAATCTTATTACTGGTTCCACTGCCCTGATCTCAGATGGAACTTTCAATCAAAAAGGCAATCAGAAGGTTATACATTCGTGAGATTCCCTGCAAAGCCAGTGATCGCATAATACAACTTGTTGGAAGGGCCTACTTGCCTTCAGTCCTTATGTGGCTATAAAGAGTAATTGGCTACTTAGCTCTCAGCACCCGCTTTTCCTTTTCCAAAATACAGCATAGCCCAGAACTCTGTTGAGTCTCAGTGTGGAATCCGCCTGCTCCTAGGAGATTTCTAAGTCTCATGCAGAGACTTGTCTTACTTTAAGCATCTGATTAAGCAAACTCTCCCAAAGACACATTTGTATCTTTCTAAGCGTTCTTGCCTCACTGGTGATACCAGTAAATCTAAGTTTCCTTTTCTTCTATATATACACATACACTTAACTGCAGATTTTTTTCAAAACAGTTTCACTTTAAAGTTTACACCCTAGAAGTCATAATTCTGTGTGGCAAGGTTAACACATGAATTTAAAAATAGCATATTTTAATCATCGTATTACAAACTTATTGTATTTAGAAACTTATAACTATACTCATAAAAATATTGTTTAAGAAATACCCCCTTAATACTCTTTAATATTCATATATGGATGTTTAAGAGACATTTTGCTAATATGATTTGATCAAATCATAGACAGAGTAGAGGCTGAATTGATCCCATGTTGTGTCCAGTCACCCAGGGATGCATCAGTTCCCTAGGTGGGAACCTTGAATTGTGAGGCAGGTGGAGGGAGGTAACTTTGTCTCACTTGGCTCCAACTTAACCATTCTTCTCCATTTAGCAGAGAGTACTCTTGTCTCTGCTATGCCAATGTTGATGAAACAGACAACAATGCACAGAGCTTTAAAAAAAATAGTCATTTCAATAAAGTTTTTAAAATGTGTTATTTAACAAGTTGAGCATGGGAAACTTAAATCTTAGAAAATGTTAGGAACCTTATTGATCTCTTTTGGTTGAGAAAGTCCTGGCAAGTCTATTGCTAAAGTAAAACCTCAAGTAAAGTGTGTTTTTTATCTGTTTGGTGTGTGTGTGTGTGTGTGTGTGTGTGTGTGTATGAGAAAGAGAGAGAGAGAGCAGGAGAGAGAGAAAGAGAGAGAGAGAGCAGGAGAGAGAGAAAGAGAGAGAGAGAGTTCATGAGATTTTGTTTAATTCACGACACTCTAAAAGTATAGGTCAGTCTTATTAGGATCAAGGTATTAGTCACTTTATTCTATGTTACAAGACCTGAAATAGGCTTTTAAACGCAAAATGCTGACACTGTGGTGGCAAAGAAAGTCAGCAAGAGATTCATGCTTTCATTCTGTCTCCTAGGCAAAGAGAATACTGAGGCGATGTCTGGTCAACTGGTACACCAGACATTATCTCCCTCTCACAGAAACCACTGTATGAAGATTATCCTGGTTGATTATCAATATCTGAGGATATAGATTTTATTCTCCTTAAAAAACACTGTAATTTTTCTGTTAGACATATTTATGTGTCTATAATCTTTGGGCACGTCAACGTATGCTAGAAATGAGTCTGATGTTCAAGAGATACATAAAACATAATAATAATCTCTCCTCGGTTTGGAAGGTGTAAGATAGTTACAATATTACTATTGATTATTATTGAAACTACTAATAATAATTTACATTCACCAAGCACTTCTTTTAACACTGTGCCAAGTCCTAGTATATTTTAAGGTCATGTTGGACCATCCTTTTGACCTCAAGAAAAAGTGTTCACTAGTCATAATACTACATAGAAAAGATGACTTATTCTCAGCAGAAACTCAATAAAAGCTTGATTAAGCCACTGGATAGTTATAAATTGTTAGTACAGTATTTAAACATGTTGTTTCTGTCACTGTGGAGGTAGCCTCTAGAAGTTGGTGCCTTCAGTTTTTGAGTCAAAAACCATTCTCTTCTTAGCAGACCCACACCAGTGACTGAGATGACAGAGGACCACAGCCTGACTGCTTTAATGGATATGTTTTCACTCTAGAACCCCCTGTCAGGCTAGCAGAGATTTTGCCAGGTCTGCACTGCAGTCTAAGACTCTCTTGCCAAATCCTGCTCCCAATCCCTTTATTGTTACAAGTTTTAGGTCCGCAAACTTGTCTGCAGGTTTTCCCTGCTCAATGTGTCTGCTTCCAGAAGGACCCAAGTGACACAGGTGGACTAGCCTTTAGGCGTTCCGTGTTCCTTTTATGTCCCTGCTGGCATCTTGGTGTATGATCACTGGCAAGCCATTTCTCTTCTCTGTTTTTTTATGATAAAGACTCTTACAAACAAAAGTGACCCTTGGGATGGTTTAGTTGAGTATTCTAGAATTTTAGAGTTGATGATTCTGTTAATAGATCTTCCACTGATTGAAAAACAATTAATGACAACAAAGGTATTTATAAAAATATATTTCACAAAGTAGGAAACAATACAGGAGTTTCTCTGAATACAATACATGGAGTAAATAAACAATATTGCATTAAAGCAAAGTAGAAAATTAAAATGATCTGCATGTAATACTTATCATACATTTTCTACTCCTAAATGGCAGGTTTGCATTACAAATTAAATATGCTCACATCTTCTAGTGCTGTTCCTTTTTGGAGTCTAAGACATTCTGTGCATCACCATGAAGATCAGGGATAGGAGTGCTAAAAACGTAAGCAGTGAAATTATGTACAAATCAGTTCCTGCTCTAAAACTGTGGGGGGGGGGGGCGTAACTTGAAGCATGTTTATTGGCCAGGGCATTATGTAGGTATCTAAAAGTCTAGAGTTTAAATATTCACAGGAATCAATATACTTTAGGATGTTTGTGCTTGTAGTAAAAACACCAAATACTAGGATTATGAACAAAATAGAAAACAGTCCAAAAGTTTCTCTGGGAAAATGCTGTACAATAACACTTTCTACTCTAAAGAGACTAACAGCTCTCCTTGCGATAATATTGCCTGCCATACTCTCTACTCTAAAGAGACAACAGCTCTCCTTTCGATAATATTGCCTGCCATACTCATCTCATCAAAATGTACATGTATTAAACATTCATTGTATATATATTTATATAAAACAATCTAAAGGATTATTAATGGATATAATTTAGTTTTTTCCCCATATATCCCCTTAATCTATAGATTACCAACCTTAATAAATAAAAGCATTAATGGACATCAATAAAATATTTATTTCGAGGATTAAACAAATAAATTCACGCGCTAGCAATAAAACCATCTGTCTCTTATGTAGTCCACTGTGTAATACAGTTTATCTTTGTGTCCTTGTGGAAGAAGATGAAGCGGAGGGAACGAGGAATCCTGCTTCTAGAAAACAAGCATGTTTGAATGGGATTTCTCTCCTCCCACCACTGAATTGGCATGCCCCACCCTGGAATGGATTACGAACATGTGAATATTTTAAGGCTCGACACAATATTTAAAGATGCTATTCAGTCTCTGGTGAGTGGGGCCAACAATTATGTACAATGTGTGGTCACCGTACCATATAATCTAGGAGGCCTCTCAAAACTCCATAAAGTTATAATGTACAGCAGACCAAGTATTGCTTTATCATTTGTGGCGGGATCCTTATTGGTGAAGGGGAAAAAAACCATTTGCATTCATAAAAATCCTTGCAGAAGACACATATCAGCAGCAGATTCCTTGCAGGTCCATATTTTTTTTTTTTCTAAGAAAGCACCTTTTAATTTTGATTTTTTTCCTCTATTTAAACCATTTCTCTAAGGATTAGCCAGGATCCCAATCTTTGTCTGTGGTGGTCAGGTAAATATCAAATATCCAAGGACTTCTAGACATTCCACATACTTAATTCACACTCCACAAGATTTATAACCTCCTAACATATACTTTTTTATTTTATTATCTTTTTTGGTTCAACATTAAAATGTGGTTGAGTTTATAGATGACTGGTGCTAAACTTGCCTCTAAAACAAATAGCCACATTGGTTGTATCTAAGGGGAGTGACCCTAGAATATTACAGAATGCTCAGTTCCAGTGATTTATTTATAATCCACTGTCAAGTTTCTTTGTCACTTTCACCAACAGAGTAGAGTTCGCCCAGTCTCTTAAAGCGGGGACCCCAGTCACTGAGGTAGTCAAAATTCTGGTCTGAGTCTGATGTGGTGGACTCCAAGGAGCTGAGGGAGCCAGCCACTGACCCTCGGCCTTCATAGCCATATATCTGAATGGAGTCATATGGCGGGGCCGTGGGATCATTATCTGCCTCATGCAGCCTTACATTTATAAATTCATCGACATCAACACCATTTGGAACTGGAGCAAGCCCTTGCCTTGGCATAAACTGCAAATCTGGTTTAATATCCTTACGGGGTAAAAATCCATTAATTCCATCTGGATTTTGTAAAGTTGCAATGTCAAAAGCCTCTGTGTCCTCCTCCCCTCCTCCTTCATCATCGTAGCGAATGATGTTTTCTCGAACGTCTTCGTCATCTTTGATAATTAATGGCTCGTTTTTATGCCGCCGTAGAGTTACAAACAGCACCACGATGACTAGAGGAAAAATATTAAATAACAGTCAGCCAAACAAGCATATAATTTCACAAGCAACACACTATATATGTTAGGAGAGAGGGGTATTTTTACAAAATCGTGTGAACATACACCTTTAATAATATTTACTGGAGAATTAAGCTAAACATCCTTCTGAATGATGAACATTAAATTTTGAGTAAATACTGTTTCAGATTATTGGTTTATTATACGTTGATAGAGCTGGGTTAAAACAATTGGCATGCATCCATTCATGGTGAAAGTTACATTTTATACTGTTTTGATCATTACAGTGAGTGGCACAAAATAGAAAATAGCACTGAAAGTATGACTAGTGAAAGTATGACTATGAAAGTATGACAAGCTTGATGTATGTCTTAAGCAAGTCCTTTAACATCCTTTGGTTCCAAAGCTCCCTTCTATTAAAAAAAGGAGCAAACTAGGTCCTTGGGCTTTCACAGTTTTTCAAGGCACTCTCCAGTCAAATTATGTTCTTTTATTAAAAAAGTGAATGTCAAATTTGCACGGGCAACTTGTCTTGTGGGAGGGCTGGAATGCCTCTAGCTGGGAAGAGAAACCTGAATGTGAAGAAAGGGCAAGGAAAACATACCCAACTAGCCAGATCAGCCAAATCAAATGTGGGTTAATGGAGCAAAATATGTCAGCAAAGTGATGCTTAAATCCAAGGCACTGGGTGAGCAAGACAGATGGAACAAGAAAGACAGTAACTGACACCGTCTTTAAAGTGTTTTGTTCCTCAACGGTAGGATAAGATAGGACTCTCTTGTTTTTCTATTTTCCTATTGTCTAATCTCATTTTATAATTGGATTTTTTAATTAAAAGGTTATAGAATCTTAACTTGCAATCGTCATTTTAAATTGATGTTTATATCAAGGAAAATATCAGAGAAAAGCAATGGTGATTTGAAGAAAACTTATTTTTAGTTTGCTTATTTGCTTTCTTTTCATATGACCAAATTTGGGATCCAATGGACTTGGCAACCCAATCTATAATGAAACACTATTGTGGGCATAGTAGAGCCTGCTGTTGCAGCGAACTGGTATGCCTCACACCCAGAGTTCTTCTTATGTAATAGATGGTGTTGTAACGACATAAAAGCCCTTCCCCACTGCCACCACCATTATGCCTTGTTCATCGGTTTACTGGTGATGGAATTGAAAAAGGCACTGAAAGTCGTCTTCAATTGGACATTTACTATCACAACCCTTTTTCTCTTCACTTCTTCTTAGAGATCTCAAAATGTGGAGAAGGAAAGGAAGTTCCTTTTCCCCAAGGGAATGCTGTTGCCTGTATAGATGAGAGTTTTCTGTCCTTATTTACAGTCATTTATGAACCAGAAAAAGGGTGACCAGTAGGCTATGAAGGAAATACGTACCTAACAGCAAAATGATGCATGCTAATATGGCAATTAAGGCGCCCATACTGAGTCCAATTGGAAGGACATAAGCTTCAACATTACAAGACTGGACGACACCGTCATTGCTGCAGCCACAGACCCGGATGGTCAGGGTGCTGGTGCTGCTCAGTGGAGGGTTTCCACTATCACTGATTATGATTGGTAAAAGATAGACTTCTTGCTTCTGGCGGTTGAATCCATTATGCTTTGCCAAAATACTGAGGGAATTATCTGGAAAAAGTAAAAATTACAGTAAGTTGCATCATTTCAAAATGACTGCCCAAATAACACTTTTTTTTCCAGTTCATGAACCCTTTGCAAACCTCAAGACAATCCCAACTTCAGTGGACTGCTCAGGCTTTCTCCCCGACTCATTTTTTTATTTTATTTTATTTGAGACGGAAGCGCGATCTCGGCTCACTGCAAGCTCCGCCTCCCGGATTCACGCCATTCTCCTGCCTCAGTCTCCCGAGCAGATGGGACTACAGGCGCCCGCCACCTCACCTGGCTAATTTTTTGTATTTTTAGTAGAGACGGGGTTTCACCGTGTTAGCCGGGATGTTCTAGATCTCCTGACCTCGTGATCCACCCGCCTCGGCCTCCCAAAGTGTTGGTATTACAGGCGTGAGCCACCGCGCCCGGCCCGCACTTTTTCAATCTGCATGGACCAGGACAACCGTAACAGGTTGAATGAATGGGACCTCGAAGGGACCAAGGGAGTTTTACCATCATCACCTTAAAAATGCAAAACATTTCTTCTACAAAAATAATCTTAAGTGTCCCTTCCGAAGACATATATTTATCTCGTCTCCGTATATCATACATAAGTTTGATTTTCTTTATTTAGCCTGATAATAAAATAAATCATTTATTTAGAATGATAATAGGTTAAGCAAATTTGATTGGATAAAATGTCATCATATTTGAAACACAAGTTTGAGAAGCTCTGTATTAAAAGTTGGACTGTATAACAATACAGTTGCAAAACTATGCACTTTGTTGATTGCCCACAGGTACCTAAAAAGAGAGTCACTCATGGCCTAGAGCATTCACACTAAGATACAGCAAAAGCCCTATTTACTACCCGGAGGAGATATGCGACATACATTAAAATTCTGTAGAGAAGACCTATAGTGGTTACACAATAAGAACAAAATGAGAAGTCATAAAAGCTTGTGCTCCATTTTGCATGTGTCAGTTAATTATATGGAGGTATACACTGGTTGTCTGGAGCAACAGTTAAGCAATACTTAAGAATATACTTCAGTTCAAAGTAAAACTGGTCAGTGAGAAGTGGCTGCTCCCATGTTAGACACACTGTTCTCAAACTTTCACCCCCAAGTTGAAATATTTTGTTATCATTCATCCTCATTCACAAATTGCAGTCACATTGTATATAATAATTGTTAATGTGTTTTCTCATGTTGATTACTGAAAGATATACATTTACTCAAAATGGAAATGTTGATTAACTCTCAGTGATATTACAGCCAAAAGTAAATAAACACAAGTTTGGTTACTGTGCATAGTGTTATTTGGGCAAAATAATTATTTGGGTTTTTTTTTTTTTTTTCAAATATTGGCAAATTAGAGGCCCCAGAACACTGGGCTACCTAATCATTGCATATAATGGTAATGATTCCAAACCATTGCCATCTAACTTCTGAGCATCAGTATCCTATTGGTTTCCAAAATACTCAACTAAGTGAGATACTCCATTCAGATGACTTCAAATAAGTTTTATAAAACTACTGTACCATACAGCACTATACTAGGATGTCCAAAAACTGATAGTCATTCCCCAAAATAGATGTATAGTTATATTTAATTTTGCTTTGTTTAAGATATAAACAGGCCTATAATGCTTTTCTAATAAGCAGTCAAATAGAAAAAGCACTCTGATTTAACAATTGTTTTCTGAATTTCTTCTGGTTGTACATCATTATATAGTAATTTGAATATACTTAGAAAAAGAGATTTCTAATGTAGTTAAGCAGTTATATACCAAATGATCCAGTAATCTTTATTGTCATGATCTAGACGGAAATACCAGTAAGCTAAAAGCGAGGAACATTATTTCAAAACAGATATAGAATATATAGTTGTTTTATATTTTCAGAAAGTATATGACAAGTCTGAGTACAGCTAATTAGTACAAAGAATATTTCTGGATGGTTTTATACACGATAGTTCAAAACAAAAGATAGAATTTGTTCTTCAAGAGACAGCTAATAAAACTGAAATGAAGCTATTGTCTTTTTGTGGTTGACATTATTTCTATGAGAAACAATCTTCCCATATTCTCCTTTTATAACAGACTATTATAATAATTTAGAAACCGTAGCAGGAATATTGCTTGCTGCAGAACAAAGCCATCTCCTTTACTACTGAGAAAAGCATTGGTGGGTCTAACACTAAATTCATACTTATATATATATATTTTTACTAATCCTGGAATTTGCCTATCTTGCTCTCTTTTCTACACACAGAAAATTGTTGACTGAGTAAAGAAAGTCTATGAGTTATTCTTGCTAAATTTTACCTGCCAGTTCCAGGCAACATCAATTCCTTTTTTATCTACTCATCTTTTTTTTTTTTTTCTTCCTATTTTTGGATTGGTATTTGTATTTGTTTTCAATTTACTTGAGTTCTTTCATTAGGCTAAATGAAATTGCCATTATTTTACACATCAAAAACCATAGAATATTAGCAGCTTCACAAAGCTCAAATTAATGATTTTGGAATAATTTTTTAAATCCTAAATGTAAATATCTTCTACAAAGTTGTGGTTTCTTCTTTAACACTCTTTAACTTCTTTAACACATGCCTTTTCATTTCATTTAAATTTTTGAATTTAATATAGTTTATTTTATGAATCTTTTATAATTAGTGTTTTCAAGCCTTATTTTAAAAATTCTTATTTAAAATTTCTTAATCATATACAATTATTTTTAGGTTGTTGTATTAATTTGATTGTTTTCTATACTAAAACTGATTTTTCCAATGTTAATTATGGAGTAACTTACCACTTACTTACTGATCGTCAAAGCTCATTTTCTCACAAATGAAATTTTTATGTATCCTCATTCTTTTAAGAGATCTCTCTTCTGTTTCAATAATCTGGTCTCTAACCCTGAATGAATACCCTGTTTCTTATGTATGAAAACTTTATCATAAATCTTGATATGGGTTACAGCATTTTTCATACCGTGTTCTTTAAAGATATTTTGGCTATTATTGTTCATTTGCTATTCTCTGAAAAATATAGAATCAGATTATCAAGTTTTATAAAAATTCCTATAAGAAATTCGGTAGAAGTTATATTTAAATATTAACCAATTTTGAAATAATTACATCTTTATCATCAGTTTTCTACATTAAGACAGTGATTTATTTATGTTCTTTAATATATGTCAATAAAACGTTTTTAGCTTACAAAAATGTCCACATCTTTTTGTTAGATTTATTTTTGCTGCTGTATATGGTTTCTTGTGATAGTAAACCTGTTTACAATTTAGTTACCTTTTTAAAAATATATTTTCAACTCACTGCTGCTGATAATTTAACTGTCTTATACATTGATTTTAGCTTCAACAATCTTCTAAGACTTTCTTTTTATTTATGAAAGCGTATCTTATCAGAGAATTCCATTTCAGCATGATAGCAAAAGGAGCTCCACAGATGTGCTTTCCAGTGAAACTGGTGAAAATTATAAATGGAAAAATGTTTAAAGATTCTGGAAATGGATCTGGAGGCAAGCAGCAAATAAAGAAACACTTATTTAAGAAAATCGACTAGAGCTTGGTAAGAATGGTAAGACTCTGAGAGTGCATGAACAAGAACCCACTCCCATCCTTCCTTGTCTCAGCTCAGTGAGGTAGAAACTTTACTCCAAACTGGTTTAGTCAAGAATACAGGGGTCCTTCTCCCTGCAGCGAGCAGTTTGGAGGACTATTTTCTGGGGGAAAGGTGTGATGTCAGACATTCTCATTCTGTTCCTAGTTACTTACCGTTCAAGCTAAGCTCTAAGTCAGTGTGGTCAAGAGGCAGGGACTCTTTTCTTCCTCCTGGTCCCCACTCATGGGAGAGAGGCTCTAGCTGGGCACTGTGCCACTGAGAATATGGAGCCTCAATAGTCCTTTCCCTAGCCCACTGTTCACTGGGAGAGGCAAGCCAAAAAATCTTGAGGCTATTTTTCCCTCGGCATCATATGCTCTGTCCTAAGGTATAGCTGTTCCTCAGAAAAACATGCCATGATCTTCACACCAGCTCCAGAGCCAATAGCTCGGGATTTTGCCCAGGGGAGTGAAAAGCAGGGAATCTTGGAAAGAGGGAGCCTCGGGAGTCCACCTGGGTCAGAATGAATCTGAAAGTCTGACCTAGGAAACTACTCTTTCGAAGGAGATCAAATTTGAATGGATTGGTCCTTAGAGCAATTTAGGTTCCAAAGCAGCCTTACAAACAATACAGAAATCCTGTTGGTAATTAATGGAATTCAACAGCTAGATGTGGTCAGGGGAAAAGGCAATCAAGGAGAGCCCTGCCCAGACAATTGTAATTCTAAGGTGACTGTGGACACACCCATGGCTGAGATTCCCTGAGGTGAAACATCAGAGATTTAATACTACAGAGGGGGAAATAGACTTCACTAAAACAATCCAGCCAGTCATTTAACAAACAAGAGAATAAAATAAGCTTTCAGAAGATAGTACCCAGTTTTGCTATATTATCTAAAATGCCTAAATTCCAACAGAAGATTATGAGACATGCAAAGAATGAAGAAAATATGACCCATGGGGGAAAACAGCTGGGAAAAACAAAAAGCCCATGAGAGGGACAATAAAGCATTAACTAGAGTGACTAAAACAGTAGACTTCAATTGGCAAAAGAAATGATAAGTGGATTCAAAGATAGAACAATAAAGAATACACAAACTGGCAGGGCGCGGTGGCTCAAGCCTGTAATCCCAGCACTTTGGGAGGCCGAGACGGGCGGATCACGAGGTCAGGAGATCGAGACCATCCTGGCTAACACGGTGAAACCCCGTCTCTACTAAAAAATACAAAAAACTAGCCGGGCGCGGTGGCGGGCGCCTGTAGTCCCAGGTACTCCGGAGGCTGAGGCAGGAGAATGGCGTAAACCCGGGAGGCGGAGCTTGCAGTGAGCTAAGATCCGGCCACTGCACTCCAGCCTGGGCGACAGAGCGAGACTCTGTCTCAAAAAAAAAAAAAAAAAAAAAAAAAAAAAAAAGAATACACAAACTAAAGAAGAGAAAGAAGAAAAGAATAAAGAGAAATAAGCAGAGTCTCAAAAAATGTGTAACACCATTAAGTGCACCAACAAATATGTAGTGAGTGTACTAAGGGAGGAGAAGGAGAAAGAAACGAAAAAAATATCATTGAAAACCTGAATTAAAAAAAAATAGTCTATACATCCAGAAAGCTTGAGGAACTCCAAGAACATAACACAAAGATATTCATAAATAGACATATCATAGTGAAAACACGGAAAGCCAAAACCAAGTAGAACATGTTAAAAACAAGAGAAAATTGACTCATCACTTAACAGCTAAAATTTCATAGAAACAATGAAGGCCAGACGGACGTGGGATAACATATTCAAAATGCTCAAGGAAAAAAATTGTCAACCAGCAATTATATTCAGCAGAGCTATCTTTCAAAATAAATATGTATATGAAATAAAGATATTCTCAGATGTACAAAAAAAACTGAGTGAATTTGTCACCAGCAGGCATGCTTACTAAGAAATACTAAAGGAAGTTTTCTTCAAACTGAAAGCAAATGACCCCAGATGGTGACTCAAATCCACATTAAAAATAAAAAGAGTATCAGTGACAATAATTATCTACTTATAAAAGACAGTATAAATGCATAGTTTTTCTTCTTTTTTGTCTCAACTGTTCTACAAAGCAATTGTATAAAACAATTATGTTTTTCAGCATAAAATATCTATTTTTTGAGCATAAAATATCTAGAAATTAAAAAGTAATAGTTGCATACTTTAATACCTCACTTTCAATAATAAATAAAACATTGAGGCAGAAATCAAGGTAGAAGGTAGAAGACTTGAAAAACAATATAAACTATACCTAACACTGTGGAACACTCAACAACTGTATAATAAATATTCTTCTCAAGTGAACTTGGAACATTCTGCACTGTGAACTATATGCCAGGTCATAAAACAAACCTCAATACATGATAGAATGATAGAACTAATCCAAAGTAGGTTGTCTGACCACAATGGAATGAAGTTACAAACCAATAATAGGAAGAAATTTGAGAAACTCACAGATACGTAGAAATTAAATAATGCACTCTTAAATAGCCAATAGATCAAAGAAGAAAGCAAAACGGAAATTTAAAAAAAATTATGAAACAAATGTAAATAAAGATACTATGAAATCAAAATGTGTGGGTTGCAACTAAGGGAGTCCTTAGAGGGAAATTTATAGCTCTAAATGTCTGTATTAAAAGAGCAGAAAGCTCTCAAATCAATAGCCCAGATTTTTACCATCGGCCATATAAAAGGAAGAGCAAAATAAGCCTAAAGCAATCAGAAGAAAGGAAATGGTAAGGATTTAAAGAGCAAATTAGTAAAATAGGGAATAGAAAAATATATCTGATCATATTGGGGGTATTTCTACATAGTCACACATTCTCTGCAAATAAAGGATTTTATTCATTCCTTTTCAAGTATTATTGTCTTCATTTTTTAAAAAATATTAGTACACTAATGAGAACTTCTAATACAATTTTGAGTACAAGAAGTTACAGTGGGCACCTTTACTTTGTGAATTTTTTTAAAAAAGAAAAAGGCTTTTGACTTTCAACAATTGGTAAGATAATCAATGGTGTTTATTGGAAGATTTTTTAATTGTCTGTTTATCTGTTTAGATGCACCCTTTTTTTGTTTTTTACTTTAGTTTTACTTCAGTTTTTTGTTTGTTTGTTTGTTTTATTTGCTGTCCATTAGTGTAAAAGGAAAGAACAGTCATATAAGTGATAGTATTTTGGCTACTCACAACCTCTAAACTTGGCTTCAGCTTTACTCCTACATTATTCAACAACTTTCTTTTCAGTCTTTCATGTTTCCATTGTGTATCATCTTCTTGTCTCTGAATCTTAGCCTCCACTTATAGCTTCCGCTCCTGCTTATTGCTTTTATTGCATTTGTTTTATCTTTTTGAGCACAGTAAACAGAAGAGTATGTCCTAATAATGAGATGTTAGATAAAAGGGAGAAATTTTTCTAGAATTTGTAAAAAATATATGAAAAAGAGAGGAAATGATCACTGAATCCATAGTTACATACTACATTATTAAAAAATAAAAATCACTTGAAATTGAGGGTAAAACAACAGTTTCCAAAAGATAGAAGGATATGCTGACAAGATCAATTTTAAAAATGGGCAGATTAGTATCAATTGCAATTCTCTAGGATGAACTAATATCCAACCAGATAGGTTGATGTCCCGTCTCCTACAGTTGTGTTACACTGAGATAGAAACATACCATCACATTATCACCTGGCTCTCTGACATTCTCAATAGGTGTATTCACATACAGTCAGCTTTCTGTATCCATGGTTTCCACATCTGTGGATTCAACCAACAGTGGATAGAAAATACTTAAAAATATAAACAATAACAATATAGTAATTAAAATAATACAAATTAAAAACACAATAAAATATATCTCTATATAGTATCTACATTGCATTAGGTATTATAAGTAATCTAGAGATGAGAAGTATATGGGAGGATGTACATAGAGTATGTGTAAATCCTATGCCATTTTATATCAGGGACTTTGTGCACCCGTGGATTTTGATATCCACAGGAACCAATCCCCACTGTATACCAATAAGCAAATGTACTCATAGTCCCCATTATTTCTCCCAGTTAGAGATTTTCCTGTTTCCTCATTCTTTTGGAATGCTTTACAGATGAATATTATACCAAGAAAAAAGAAAAACTCCGTTTCCAGGAGCTTCCCTAGTCTCCACACCCAGTTGTTTATGACTGACTGTTGTACAAAAGATCTTCACGGGGACTTAAAGTGAGCTAAGAGCACCAGGCATGCCTCCAATGACAGTATTCCTAAAGTGGTAGTAGAATTGAGTTTCCTTCTCCTTGGCTGAGAAATACAAGGTATGTGCCAAGTATATAGTAAAGAAGAGACCAAATGAACAAGAACTCTTTTCAAGGACATAGGTTTGCTTAGTTTCAGGTGGCAGAGTACAGTTATGTAAATATATATGAACTTTTATTCAGATTCTGACAACAGATTGATTATGAACAAAAATATTTAGTTTGATTCTTAGTTTTACGTAATTTTGTTTTTCAAGTAATTTGTTAGGTTTTACTGAATGTTATGAGACCATGCTAAAGGCAGTCATCTTACAACTAATCCCTTATAATGTTGATGCATTACTCTTGTGAAATTTTAGCAAAAAATAGATACTGTTAAATAAAATGTATATGTTTTATTTCATTAAAATATAAGCCCCTTGAGGCAGACTTGCCTTAGTCACAGTTCTACTCCCAGTCTGTAGCACAGGACTTGACATAGAGCAGGAATTCTCATAACATTGGTACCACCGTTTTACCCACTTCTATTTGGAATGGTTTTAGTTTTAAGGAACTGTAATGGATTCATAAGAACTGAGAAATATTTTTAAAAGTTAAAAAATGAGACAGCAATGAATATCTATCTATCTGTCTGTCTATATACCCAACTACCTATCTATCCATCTCTCTAATCTTGTAAGAATTTCTGTTACCGAACAAAAACAAAATTGAGTAAGCACATTATTCTGGAAAAACATATCAAGTAGAAATGGAATGCAATATAGACTCTCAATAATAGATAAACATGTATAACTATCTATCTATCTATATATGTGTGTATGTGTGTGTGTGTTGGCAGGGGGGAAACGAGAAAGAGAGAGAGTACATTTAGAATTTCTGCACTTGATAACACATTAGAGATTTTAGTTTCTTCCCCCAAGGTCTGCATGGTTTAGCCCCTGTCTAATTCTCCAGCTTCATGTGCTGCCACTCACCTTTCTCTGTATGTTCCAGACATCCTAGCCTTTTCTGAGTCAAACATCTTCCCTCTTCAGGGCTTTCATATTTGCTCTTTGTTCTGCTTGATAATCTCTCTACCTCTCCTTAGCCATAATTTGAATTGTGAAGATGTATGTGTTCTTTATATCGATGCTCAACTATCACTTCTTTCTGTATAATTTCTTTCACAAACTGTCCCCAATATCTCCAGATAAATGAGTTACATGATCTTACAAAACTCTTTATATTTTTATCAAAACACTATTACAAAGAAATGATAGAGTAATGGAGATAAGATAGATATTAGAGGTACAGAAATAAACTCAGAAGCTTCCAAGTAACAAATAACCAATTGCAGATGCATAATAGGTTTTCACCAAATATTTGCTGAATAAATAAATGAGTAAGTAATCATAAGCTATATTTTGTGGGCTTAAATTTATTTCCCTTCATGTTATTTGTTGTAAAGGGTTATATGTGGTTTAAAATAAATCAGAGAGAGGGAGAGTTCAATTTCAGGCTATTGGAAAGCATATATATCCTGGGGTTGTGTATGAAAATTTAAGAGAAATATTGATGGTTTCCGAGCCTTTCTCTGGGCATGACTCATATCATGAAACATGAGCAATAAACTGAGGATGCTTAGGTTCAGATAGAAAGAGGCCTTAGAGAGGGAAAAAAATCAAACTTTTATTAAAATATTGAAAACACCATCATGTTAAAGAGGTGCATACCAGAATTCTATTTTACTGAACTGAAATTGGATATGTCAGTCGTATATTCAGAGAGGGGCACACAGATTGAACAATTATCTCCTATACTTAGTTGAGGAGAAATTTCTTCTTTGATTTTTGATATATTTGTCCTTGAAGCATTTGGAGATGGAAATCAAGGGATATTCTTTCACACAACGTGAATGTCCTTATAACATATCATTTTTCCTATAGCAAACAAGAAGTATTTGTTATGGACTGAATACGTAAATAATTCTTCTGTTGAAGCTATGACCCTCAGTGTGCCTGCATTTGGAGATGGGGCCTCTACAGAAGTAATTAAGGTTAAATAATGTCATAATGGTGAGGCTCTAATCCAAGAATAATAATGTCCTTATAAGAAGAGACACTAAAGACCTTGTGCTAGATGTTTCTCTCTGTGGGCACACAAAGAAGAGCTCATCTGGGCTCAGCCACCTACAAGCAAAGAGAAGAGTACTCAGAATGAAAACTACCTTGCATACTCCACATGTATAGTCCATGAAAAATTAAAAAGTCTATTTAAAGAAAATGTGGCACATATACTCCATGGAATACTATGCAGCCATAAAAAAGAATGAGTTCATAAAAAAGAATGAGTTTCTGAGCAAACTAACACAGGAACAGAAAACCAAACACCGCATGTTCTCACTTATAAGTGGGATTTGAACAATGAGAACACATGGACACAGGCAGGGGAACATCACACACCATGGCCTGTCGGGGGGGGGGGGGGGGGGGCAGGGGGAGGGAGAGCATTAGGACGAATACCTAATGCATACAGGGCTTAAAACCTAGAAGGTGGGTTGATGGGTGCAGCAAACCACCATGGCACATGTATACCTGTGCAACAAACCTGAACGTTCTGCACATGTATCCCAGAACTTAAAGACAAAAAACAAACAAACAAAAAAGATAGACTGTGCCTATCTGGATAACTCCTCACTTTTATCTGTGTAATTTATCCCACAGTCTGAATTTCTTGCCTGCCTGCCTGCTTTCCTTCCTTCCTTCCTTCCTTCCTTCCTTCCTTCCTTCCTTCCTTCCTTCCTTCCTTCCTTCCTTCCTTCCTTGCCTCTTTCCTTTCTTTTACTTCTTTCAGTTACAGTAGTCCTCCCTTATCACAGTTTTGTTTTCCATTGTTTCAGTTACTCAAGGTCAGCCACAGTCTGAAACTATGAAATGGAAAATGCCATAAATAAACAATTCATAAATTTTAAATTGTGCACCATTCTCAGTAGCATGATGAAATCTTTCTCTGTCCCTCTCAGTCCCACTTGGGATTTAAATCATCCTTTTTTTCCGGCACATCCATGCTGTATATACTCCCTGCCCTTTAGTCACTAGGCAATCATTTTCGTTCAGGTTGAAAAAACATAGAACATACTGTGTGTGTGTGTGTGTGTGTGTGTGTGTGTGTGTATGGTTTGGTATTATCTGTGGTTTCAAGTATCCAATCTGGATTTGGAACATATCCCCTGCAGATAAAAGAGGGAAATACTCTATTTTCTTTGTATTTTTAATAAAACAGGATTGGCCATTATTATTACTGTTAGTATTTAAATATCTCAAGTTCTTTCCACATGGTTTATTGTTTAGATAAAATAAAACAGGCAAATCCAAATTCTCTTTTTCTTTTAGCATACTTCATCTGTTGCCCTGATATGGAAATGTTACTTTGGTCTAGATCCTATGTATTTAAAATTATTGAGCTATGACTTTTGGTTGTCCTTTTAGATGCAAACAAAAAGAAAAAGAAGGCAGAGTTAATGAAGGCACTTGTCAGGCAAATATTTATGGCAAAATAAATAGATGAAGAGAAGATCAGTAGATATTGTGCCTTGTTGAGAAAAGTCGCCTGACATTTGACTTGCAAATTTATTTCAAATTTTCTTGGTTAAGTCAAATGAAATAAAAACGGTAAGAAGGTCAAAACAAAGAAAAAAATGTCACTGTGTTTAGTAGGTATGGACAAGAGATTTAATTAAGTTCTTATCACTGTATTGTATCTGTTGTTTATTTATAAAAACCCAGCAAAACAATAAAAATACCAAATCCAGAAATTTTCAGCATATTAGAAGAATATATATACAGTAGTATCCAATATTTAGGAATATGAACAAATATTATAACATCCACACTTCATTTATATCTTTCTATTCTAAATACCGAGTCGTGTTGGAAACAGTCGCAGTGTAATGAATTAATAAAAACTAAGTCTTTGTGAAGCCAGTCTCCTTCAGTACCATTACAACTTCCTCCATAATTAATTGAAAGTGTACCAACATACTAAATCTGCCACAAGCAACTGGATATTCTGAGCCACCTAATTAGATCATTGGCTTATTTGTGACTGCTTTCCATTTTCTCATTAGATTTTCTGTCATGCCACCTGATGTCAATAATATCAATGTTTTTGAGTGTTGACTCACTACCAAATATTCTAATACTTAATAATATGGTCTATCTAGCCATAAAATGTTGGAGCAAGGTCCACTTTGACTTTGGGAAAAAAATCAACATCATGGTGGATTCTCATGGAAGTTCCTAGACTAACACCAAACTGAATGTTTAGTCAACAATTTACAATTATACACAAAATGAATTAGAACATTTTAACACAGAAAATCACTTTGCAGGCTCTTTCTGCACTGTAACCATCTAGCAGTAAAGTTCTGTAAATATCTGCGTGGTTGTCATTTTGGAATGAAAATGGACAGAGAGTAGGCTGTGCTATTCACTTTACAAAACCCAGGAGTCATCAAGTAATGTATGAAACTTAAGCAGCTTGTAAACTTGTTTAAGAAGCTAAATTTACTCTTTTAAAGTTTAAACTGTTCCTATAAAAGATTATTTTAGATCACATGAAGATAGTGTGTAGTGGAATTATGTTCATGAAAGATAATGCTTACTGTCTCCATCCTTTTGCTTTTGGTGCTGTTTCTGTGTATATTATGGTAGGTGGTAGAACATTAGTGTAGTGGTTTGAATAACGCATCTAAATTCTAATCCTTGGAATCTGTGAATGTCACCTTACTTGGAAAAGGGTCCTTACAAGGAAGTAAGTTAAAAATTTTAAGATGAGAAGTTCATCTGGAATTACCCAGTGCATCCTAAATCCAACTACATTTGCCCTCCTAAGAGTGAGGCAGAGGGTAATTTGACGCAGTGATGAGGAAGAGGCAATGTGTCAACTGAGGCAGAGACTGGCATGGTGTGGCCACAGCCAAGGAATGACTATAGCCAACAGAAGCTGGGAGAGACAAAGAATGAATTCTCCTCTAGAGTTTTTGAGGAGAACATGACCTTGCCCACACCTGGATTTCAGATTTCCAGCCTCCAGAAACTCTGAGAGAATAAGCATCTGTTGTTTTACGCTTTCCAGTGTGGGATTATTTCTTATGGCATCTCTAGAAAATAAATGCAATAAGAAAATCTGATTATATATATTTATGATTTACTGAGTCAGAGAAAGGCATTCTTATTCCCATTTACTTATGAGGAACAGAGTTTTTGAAAGATAAAGTGAATTGCTCAAGATTTCTCAGCTGGAGGCTAAAAATTACAACATAGTTCAGCGTGTTTTCTACACTCTGCCTTTGTCATCTTAACTAAAATTACCTCAAAAAACAAGGGAACATAGACTCTAAGACGTTTTTATTAAAGCTCAAGGATAAGAGAAAAAAAGCATATAGAGGGAAGTTTTTCCATGTTATGACACCTTTATCAGAGACAACAAAAAGCGAAGTGGACAAGGTCACTGGTGGACAAGAGCATAGTATTTGATTAAAAAGCTATCCAATACTATACTCTATAGATCTAAATTCCATACTTTGAGCCTCAAGGTAACAGAGCAAAGCATACCATAACACAGCAGAGCAGAGCAGAGCATAACCACTGAATTAATTATGAAAAAGTTATCATTTTTGGTATGAGAGAGGAATGCAAGTATCACAGAATCCAAGTTCCATGCTAGATTCAATCACAGTGCCCAAGGTCTGGTGTGTTTGATGATTTTTCCTCTGCTCTTAATTAGCATGCTTGCTCTTACTCAAAAACCCCATGCACCTTTTGCAGATCCCTTAATGCTCAGAGGAAAGACAAGTTTATTCCACTCCAGGCACTGGGGAATGAGGGATGAAGACTAGTATTACTTTCACTTTATCTGAGGAATATTACATTAACTAACCCACTAGAGTGAAAACTATTCCAATAAACAATTTCTCTTGTGTTTGAATGAAAAGTTTAAAGCTTTTATAAATATCAATAGATCTGGAAAGAATATTTTATCTATTTGGATTTATGAAGAAGGATAAAAGATGCATTTTGTCAGCACATAAACCACTTAGGAAAAAAACAAAACAAAACAAAACAAACACACGCCAAGGCCTTTCGTGAAATTTCTTGTAACAGTTTCAGAAAACAATCTAATAGCAGGTAAATATCCAGACATTAGAAAGCTTGGATGATCAGAAAAGCAAATTCCCTACCATATCTCTATGAATTGAATACATGCCTCTAACTATTTGAGAAACTGGAAAAAAACAGAGATTAATTCATTTTGTACTTGAACTTATAAATGTGTGCTCCTTAACACATTTGATATAAAGAGTAGTTGGGCCAAAGAGTTTAAAGCACTAGTTTAAGTGAAGCACACAGTGTTTTCAAGATATTGAAATCTTTAATATTGTGAATAGAGAGCTGAAGATATGAAAGAAACTTAGTACCAAAGGTAGTGTGTTTTCTAAATAACTTGTTTTGATTTGTAGGTCAAATGTCCCTGAACATAATCACTTTGTTGAATCTCATGATCTCCCTGAAGATTTTGCATTCACACATACAAAAATAAGACATAACATGCTTCATCAGGCAAGCCACCAAACATAGTACAAATCTAATTTTCCTTGCCATCGGCTATACCTCCATCTTAAATTATTTCAAGTCTACTTTGACACATTTAATTAATTCCACCTTCAGTTATTTAGCATTCGCTATCTATAAGACGTCACTGGCAGAGGAAAGTCTTCCTCGACACACATCCCACCCAGTACGCTGCAATACAGTGGGGTGTGTTGCTTTTCTGTTTCACCAACTGTAAGATCTTTGGATGCAGAAAGTTTGCCTTTTTAGTACGTGCATACTAGAATCTGTTCTTTGTGTCACTATAAAGAAATCTCTATGGTAAGATTTCAATTAATCCTTGATGAAGGAACAGATAGATAACTAGGCAAGTGAGGAAAATGATTACACATTTCAAGAAACTTAGAGAAAACAGACTCTAACTAGTCAAAATATCAGTCAGTTGGTGGTTTATCCTCTTGTGGTGATTCTTGCCTTTCTAGTCTCTGCTCCCATACACTGTGGTCCACTATGCCATTTGTATCTCGATTTAAATTTCTACCATCGGATACAAATGAGAGAATGCCTTAAGAAAGGAGTGGTTCAGTCAAAAAGAAAAAGCTTGTTTGTTACCGGGACAAAACAGAGAACAGCAGTCCGTCATCTCTTTGCACCTCCCATCTTTCTGTTCTATAACATTTTCTTATTAGCGTTTTTCTCTAACCTCTTTACAAACTGTGTGAACCTGATTTGCTCTCTGATTTCAAATACCAAGCTATATTTCTCTTTAAAACTTCAGCCTTATGCCTCCTCCACTTACCTATTAAGCAAGTGTGCCTGGATGTTCAATACCTCAGATTCAATCATTCAATAATGGAACTAGTGATATTGATTGCTTATTTTTTCCCATCTCCGACAATCTCTTTCTTGGTTATATTTCTTGCACTATCTTTGTTTTTATATGATTTTGTACATATCTCCCCTTCCATCCAATAAACTCACTTCTTCCTCACAAATGTAGAAAAGTCCTATCATTCTTCAATGGTTAGCTGAAAATTTACTGCTTCCTTTTGGAGAGAAGCAGCAGGAACAAAGAGCCTGAGGAGTTTGTAATATCAAATTCAGAGATGTAATGGATATTTGATTATAAAGTAAATGTAAAGTAGTTATAATGGTGCTGATTGGTCTGTTGAATAAATACATAATAGGCATAAATGAATATGAGAGGGTGAATGTGTAACAAGAGATTCAAAATAACAAACAGTACCTTGAGAAGTCCTGAGCGTATCTAACCCTACACAAATAGAATGAAATGAGAGAAACATACATCACTGATCTTGAACTTATTATTACATTAATTTAAAAAAATTAAGTCCCTACACATATATACACAGTTCAAAACATCACATTATGCCCCATAAATACATAGAATTATTATTGGTTGATTAAAATGTTAAAAATAAATACCTATATATACTAACCTCTGATATACAGTAGTCTTCTCTAATCTTTGGGATATCCATCCCAAGACCCCTGGGGATACTTGAAACCATGGATAGTATTGAACCCTATATTTACTGTTTTTTTTTTTTTTTCTTTTATCTGATTACCCACATAGGTACTAGGTGACTAAAGGTGTGGACAGGCTGGACAAAGAGATAATTCACATCCCCAGCAAGATGGAGCAAGGCTGCATGAGATTTTCTCACTGTTCTCAGAACAGTGCACAATTTATAACTTATGAATTGTTTATTTCTGATATTTTCCACTTACTATTTTCAGACCAAGGTTGAAAGCAGGCAACTGAAACCTCAGAAAGCAAGGTTAAGGGGGAATTATTGCATCTGATCCACCTTGACATTCCAAATTTCAACCCCATTACCACTTGCGTCTGAGCATATATTCATGTAAACTGATGCCAAGTGAAAAAAAAATCCTGCAGTAATTCAGTTAAAAATATCTGAGCATATTAATAATGCATATTCTTGGATTTTACTCCAAATCAACTAAATAAGAATTTCTGGGGATGGGCCCTGGGCATCTGCATTTCAAACAAATTTTGTTGGCGTAAAGATCTTCTGGGAGGCTTGATGGCCCTTTCACCATATTCCATTTCTTCCCTTAGGTGTTAGCAGTGGTTAATGACTTGGATCAAGCCATCAGAGGCTCCACTGGGGAAGCTATTATGCTCTGGATTGTGTGGTCCAGAAGGGTACCAGCTGATAGCAATTTTCCTGCATAATTCCTACTTTCCTGGTTTAGTGGTAAAATAGCTGCTAAAAAAACAAAAAGGAAATGATGCAAGGAAATGTGGTATCCTACAGTGAGCTAAAGTTCAGTGTTCGTCCTTGAATCATTTTAAAGTTTAATATGTTATATTAAAACAGCCTGTCTAAACATGTATCTTTGGGCAGAAGTCTTAATACACAGTGAAGGCAAGAGAATGGAAGGCAGTTATGTAGATAAAATTATCATTCAACCAGTGGCCACATTATCATTCCTCCCAGGTTGCTGAGAATGGCATGTGCTTTGGAATCTTAAAATCCACATTCTTCCTAGTATTGGAAATGGTACGGTTTGATCACACCAGAAGGACTTCACATTAAAGGCCAAACTGATTTGCTTTTCCTCAAATTCACCCACATATGAACAGGTTAAAATACAAATGGAGACAGCAGAAACAAATGATTGAAAAAAAAGATACCTGTGTAAGTCACCCTTATGATTGAAACAGAAATCACATCAAACTCATTCAAACTCTTTTCAATGAAAATGTAATCTGATAAAATTCCCTATTGTTGTACACTATAGATAAATTTAAATACATTTTGAAGTCATGCATGATTTCATTTTAATACTTTCTTTTAAAATAAAAGGGATTTTTTTGAATGAGTCTTTTAAAATAGTCTCAAGATGATATTTGATTTTCTAAGCTTGCCATCCCTAGTTGACAGTGGATGTGTGGTATTTCCTGGTACTGGGTAGTGATATAAAGATGTCTACCATCAAATGCTTCACACTTTAGAATCATAACAGGTATGCTTAACAAATCCAGAGAATTTTAGGGAATTTGTCACCTTTCAAAATTCTGATTATTGAATGGCTTATATTAGGTTCAATTTCTTTATGATACGTATTTCAGAATCTTTTTGAATATTGTAATAGATAGTGCCCAGGCTCTGGAATCATTTTTATTTGCATGCCAATCTTATTACCTATTTGGTTGCATTTTAAAATAATTTTTCCAAGGTAATACCAGATATTCTGACTGTGTTCTAACTAGGGAACTAAAGATGAAAAAATCTTTGAGGAATATATTTGTTATTCCACGTAAAGTGTTCTTTCAGAGTTTTTCATGTGTAAAATATTCAATAAAACTTAAACTAGTAGTAGTTATTATTACTATATGCAAGATTATCAGTTATCTTAGCTTTGAAATAAAGCAGAAAGCTACAATCTTTTAAGAATGTTTGGATTCCACACTTTCATACTTTACAATAAATTTTTATTTGGAAGCCTCATAGTTGGTATATAAAGTAAATTGTAAAATAACTAAAACTATGTATGTTAAGAAAAAAGTAAGGTTCTTCAAGATTCATATTGAGGAAGAGTTCTCAGAATGAAATATGAGGTTATTATAGTATTCAGATGCAATATAAAGTGGTTTTCAAGCAAATGTTATGTCTAACACAGTGTAAATCCGTCAGTCAATGCTTTAGATAATACAGATGTTGATTTAAAACTATCTTAATAATAGACAAGCTCACGTGAACTTGCATCTTCCTACATCACTTAAGGAAATGCCAAAAGCGACTAGGAAAATGCTATAGTTACAAACCAAGTTCTGAAATTCTCCAGAGATAATGATTCCTAGAAGAAAAGACTGGCGGTTGGATGTTTACATCTTCCTATCTCAGGCATTCAGCATTAGACTGTGTATACGGTAGGTGCTGTTAAATAGCACAGAATTACCTCTCTTATCTTAATGTGTAGCTCTTTTAGCCCAAGGTCATTGACATCATTTGATACATTTCTATCTTTTTATTTTTGTCTTCAGGCCTCTCCTTTTCTTCCTCACAGAATTTTTACATGCATTTGTCTCTACTGACTGGAATATTTCAACTAGTAAGATAAATATTTAGTGTCCTCTAGGAAATTTTATCCATGTCACTTCAGAATACATTTCATTCATCATTAAAGAGCTTACTTCTTTCTTTAAAACAACCTGATATAAGTCAACTCTTCTTTCTTTAATTGTGAATTCAGATTTTTCTAAAATGAAAATACAGTATTTCCCCTTCCAAATTCCATGATATTCCATGATGCATGGTTCTAGACTTGCGTTATTCTTGTTTAGTTATTGTACTTAATGTTTTATTCAATATATATAATAAGTATAACTCATGCATAAAACATGCAGTTCTTACCAAGAAAGAAATCACATACTGGATTTGTTCTTTCTTGTCCATGAAAGAAATTTGAGGCACATTCTCATGTTTTCAGTGACATTTAGTGACAAGAGACATTTCAATATTTAAAAAGTGTAATTCAATGTATTTTAAAAACTCCCAACTCAAGTAAAGCCCAAACAGAGGATGACAGCCTTGCTGAGCTGAAGATATAGAGATGGGGGTTGATAATGGTGAAATTGCTGGAATTTGCAAAAGTGAGTACTAGAGTGGAGGAAACTCTGCAGAAAACAGATCTTGAGAAATAAGATAAGGTTCATGAATCTTTGGTTGACTACCAAGCTACACACATATAGAATGAGAACCCAAAAGACCTGGCCAGAACAACTACTGGGATAAAATATCAACTATGGAAATACATACTGAATGACTACTATGACTATCATAGGGTTGGAAACACTTGAGGTTTAACTATGTAAAGCAGAAAGTTCTCACCTAATACATAAGTCATTCAGTAGAGAAACAAGAAAGATACACCATAAAAGTAGGGATAAACTAATTCTAGGGAGTAACTACTCTAGATCTGCCCTAACCCTGTTGCTCAAAATAAGCCTCTTTGGGAGGCCAAGGTGGGCGAATCATGAGTTCAGGAGTTCGAGACCAGCCTGACCAACATGGTGAAACTCCGTCTCTACTAAAAATACAAAAAATTAGCTAAGCGTGGTGGTGGGCGCCTGTAATCCCAGCTACTAGGGAGGCTGAGGCAGGAGAATAGCTTGAACCCAGGAGGCAGAGGTTACAGTGAGCCGAGATCATGCCACTGCATTCCAGCCCAGGTGACAGTGCAAGACTCGATCTCAAAAAAAAAAGAAAGCCTCACACAGATTAGAGCTGATGTAAAATTCGATTCATTTCTACCAAACTCAAGGGGCAATAAGAACTATAATGAAATCCAGGTATCTTACTGTTAACAGCTGTGGTGTCTAAAACTCAGACAAAATTACAAGACATGTTAAGAAACAAAAATAAGTTAACCTAAAATCAAGAGAAAAGTCAGTCAATAGAAACCAACATAGAAATGACAGTGAAGATAAGATACTCCAAAGCTTTAAAGGAACTGTTGTACGTACACTCAAGTATTTAAAGAAAAAGAAAACAATAAGAGAAATGGAAGATTATATACTTTTAAAACACATGGATGCTATGTAAATAATAAAATAATATCTGAAATGAAATTTTAGTTGGTTACTTTATCAACAAATAAAGAACTGTAGAAGAAAAGATCTGTGAATTTGAAGACATTGCAATAGCAACTATCTGAACATAAACACAGAGCTGAACAGAAAGCAAAAACAAAACAAACAAACAAACAAAAAACTGTGAAACAATACCAAGTGGTCTGATATATGTGTAATCAGAGTCCCAGAGGGGAAAGAGGAGGCAGAAAATAAATAAAGAATAAATAAAATGAAAAGTTTTGTCACCAAGAGGTCTGCACTGAATGATAGGTTAAAGGAAGTATTAAACTTGAAGGCAAATTATTTTAGCTAGAAACATGAATTTAGACAACAAAACCAAAAGTGCTAGAATTGGTAAATATGTGGTTAACTAAAAATAGTGTTATCATTTATGAAATTTAAGAAATAAATATTGACTGATTAAATTAAAATAACCAAATTATGACTTTATAATGTATAGAAATAAAATGTGAGATGAGAGCATAACGATGTCTATGCGGAAAAATTATTACATTGTAAGAAATACATTATTACATTGTATGTGAAGTAGTATAATATTACTTGAAGTTAAAGTTTGATAAGCTAACGACAAATATTATAAACTTTAGACTAACGACAATATTAATAATAATAAAAGAGCTATCGCTAATAAGTTTATAGAAGACATAAAATTGAGCACAAAAATAACCATTTAATACTGAAGATTAAAAAAATAGAGTGAACCAGCAAACATGAATTGTAGACTTAAAGTTAACAGTGTCAAATATTACATAAAAACAAATAGAATAAGTCCTCAAATAAAAAGGCAGCCATTGCATGACTAGATTTAAAAACTCAGTAAGATACAAACTTATACACACACACACACACACACACACACACACTCAAAAAAAGCCACAGCGTTTTACTTGGAAAGTTATAAAGACAAAGAAAGTTTAACAAGTAAAATTGCAAAAAAGAAAAATAATATATAAATATGCATCTAGAAAATTCTGGTAATAAAAATGCTAAGGTGGTTATATTAATATCATAAGGAAGTTCAAGTGGCTATATTAATATCAAATGAAATAAATCTTAGAATGATGATATTAGTGATAAAGAGGGCCATCTCATAATAATGAAAAGATCAATTAAATAATAAGACACACTAAAAATGATATTAACACTACCTAGCGGTGCTTCTGACAGAAACAGAAGTTTGTTTTTTCTTCAAATTCTGAAAATTAATCAATAGATTAACAGAATAAAGGAGAAAAATACATGATAATTTCAAGAGATGAATTTGATAAAATTCAAGACTCATTCATGATGAAATTTTTCAGCAAACTATGAATAGAAGGGGATTTCCTCAACCAATTGAGGGTCAACCACAAAAATTTCAGTTAATATTACATTTAATGTTAAAAGACTGAATATTTTTCCAAAACATCAGCAACAAGCAAGGTTGTACTCTCAACCTTCATTTAACATACAGCTTAGAAAGAAACACGTAAATTGGCTGTATTCATTGACAACATCTTCCTAAAACTAAAAAATACTCATCAAGATGTAAAACATTTCCATCATCCCCAAAATTCCCTCATTGCTTGCTACCATATGTGCGCAAAGGATTGACTGCAAAGAGAGATAAGAGAACTTGGTAGTGTGATAAAAATATTCTACATCTTGATTATTGTTAATAGTGACATAAGTGTACACATTTGTCAAACTTTTGGAACTGTGCACTTGAAAAGAGGATTTATTGTAAGTCAACTATACCACAAAAAAGATGGCTTTTTATAAACCTTCCAATGTGTTAAATTTAAAACATCTGCCTTCCACAAGCTTGGTTTTCCTTCAGGTCTGGAAGACAGCCTGGAAAAGTGAGGTATGTTTTTGACTTCTCTCTCCATTCCTCGATTTTCTCTTTCATTCCAGTATCTACTGTATCTGATTCTGATCTCTTCATCGTCTTTCCCAGGAAACACAGGGATCAAGGTAAAGGGCATAATCTTGTATGGCTGATAGAGCTGTAACCTGTCACTGAAGGCCTATGTCAGGGAGATAAAATACTGCTGGTACTTTTCCTTTCACATGTTACTCAAAGACTCTTCCATTGGCAACCTCCAACTTTAATTCGTTTGATATAAATGGGCTCCATTTACTTCACACCATGCTTTTCCTAAAAAGTCCCCAGCTCAGACTTCTGCCATTCTAGGTCCTCTGGCCCTACTAGGACTGGGGTTTTCTTTAAGATGATCCTATGTTTTGCTGCTACTTTATATAATCAAAAAATTATATAGAAAGCATAAATTGCAACAACCCCCAATCTTGGAAAATAAAAAATGTGATTTGCTTTGGAAATGTAGCTGGGCTGGAATTTCAGCCTCTATGTAAGTACATCTATCTATTTTCCTTCTAATACCAGCCAGTCCCAGCTGCAGTCTACATTTGCATATAATAATAACATATAAAATGTTCTGCCACTGTAAACAAAAAATAAAATTACAAACCCCCTAACCACCTGAATAGACCCCTCCTCTTGGCCAGGGCACTCCAAAATCAACCTGAACAACTG
Source organism: Rhinopithecus roxellana (assembly GCF_007565055.1). Lineage (NCBI taxonomy): Eukaryota > Metazoa > Chordata > Mammalia > Primates > Cercopithecidae > Rhinopithecus > Rhinopithecus roxellana. Next base: position 37,724,746 of record NC_044568.1, on the reverse strand, counting down.
GTTCAGGCCATTATGGGAAGGAAGGGTCAGACATGCATCGTCATACCCTCCTCCCTTTTGGAATTAAGGAAAAGTCAACCAGCATTTAACATCAACACAGATCTTAAGTCTGATAAGAAACCTTTACAATCTATTCTCTCTGAAGCCTGCTACCTTGGGACTTCTTCTGCATGACAAACTTTGGTCTCCACAACCTCTTATGGTAATCCTGACATTCCTTTCTATTGTTAATAACCTTATCAACCAATTGCTAATCAGAAAAATTTAAAATCTACCTATAACCTGGAATCTCCCACCTGCCCCTTGATCCCCAACCAACCCCCTTCAAGTTGTCCCACCTTTCCGGCCTGAAACAATGTATATCTTACATGTGTTTGATTGAAGTCTCACGTCTGTCTAAAATGTACAAAACTGGGCTATGTCCTGATCACTTTGAGCACATGTTCTCAGAATCTCCTGAGGGCTGTGTCACGGGTCATTGATTACTCATGTTTGGCTCAGAATAAATCTCTTCAAATATCTTACAGAGTTTGACTCTTCATCAACACTACTGATGAAACTGCAACTTCTTCTCAACACTATTAACTCTTTTCTCTACCACACAATAGAGACCAGGTTAACCACTTGCTTTTAGTTTTTCTTTTGTGTCAGATATAAATTCCTTTGTCCCTGAAGCCCCAAGGCACATGTTAATACCGTCTGTCTTTTTCAATACTTTAAGTTCTAGGGTATACATGTGCAGAACATGCAGGTTTGTTACATAGGTATGCACGTGCCATGGCAGTTTGTTGCACCCATCAACCAAAAGAACAAAGCTGGAGGTAATCATGCTACCTGGCTTCAAACTATACTACAAAGTTACAGTAACAAAAACAGCATGATACTGGCACATGTTATTGCCTTCTAATGACCCTTTTTGAGTTCTCTTACTCATAAAATAATTGTAGAAAGCCATATTCTCATACCCTCCCCTGCTAATCTTAAACACCTTTAAAGCAGTCCTTATTACTGGTTTCTTTATCTTCAACCATTTTTCATAAGGAGCTGTGACTTACAAACTGCTGTTCATTGACTTGGTTCTGAATTTCTGAAATACTTACATAGACAATGTCATGACTTGGAACTTGGAGTTTGATGGTCATCAACAGTGCTGTTCAGCAAGTGTATCTGACTCACCTTCTATGGAAACAGTTGGATTGTACCCTTAGGCCCTTCTAAGTTAGAATTGTGTGGTTATCTGATTTGCTTTGGCCAATGAAATGTGAACAGAAGTGATGTGTGTCATTTCCAGGCTAAAGATTTAACAAAAGCAATTTCTCATGTTGCATTTTTCTTGCTAGGGTTATCCTAAGTCCCCATAAATCAGTCTATGATGAATTCTCTTAAAAATGGAACAATGAGCAAGGATCAAAATCTATTTTGTGGGATTTGTTATATTTATATAACCTAAACTAGTTCAGAGCCAAAATCAGCTTTTGTACCCACTGTCAAATCTCTGAGATGGGACATTATCAGGAAAATCTGCATTTAAAATTCTATAATTATAATGTATTATAATTACCATATGTTATTAAGTTGCTATCATTATATCAATGGAATAATTTTTTTTTTAAAGCATTTCTGGGCAGACCATGCAATTAGCATCTGTCAGGCATGTACCAGTTACTGTGCTCTGCAAAAGGCAATCTTTTCATGCCCATAATAATGAACTGAAAATCAAGACTTAGGCAAAGGCTATGTTATTTGCCCAAAGTCACAAAATGACTAAGAGAGAGGACAGATTTTATCTCAAATAATCAATGTTTATTTAAAAAATAAGATGTAATTCAACAGTTTATCTTCAAATCATATGTTTGTCATTGACATCCAGATTCCTTTGAAACTATACTAATGCAGGGATCAAAATATTAAATCAATCACAAGTCATTGGGCATCTGAAGGAACATTTGGTTAGATGGTGGCTCTAGTTGTTCCATTCCTGAAGTACTCTAATTCTACCTAAATGACTCTTCAGTGTTTTCTTGAATATGTCTCAGGATAAAAGGATCACTACCTCATTGTAATCTATGTCATGGTTAAACAACCAAAAAGAATTAGAAAGTTTCTTATTGTATTGTATTGATATCCTTCTCCAAATATCATTCATTCAATTTTCAAATTTCGTGTTCTGTGAATATAAGTCTTCAGATAAGGTAAAGGCTCTCAAATGAATGAAAACAATTATGGTGATCTTTTCACAACTTTTTTAACTTAAGCATGTGAGATTTCTAATAATAGTCTGTTAACTATATCCCTGCTTCTTTCTTGCCAGCCCAAATCTGTTCTCCTCACTACATTCTGAGATCTGTTTTAAACCTGGGCAAACATGCATCCTCAAAACACTTCAGTGATTGTCCATTACTCTAATAAACAAAATTCTTACCATATTTGGCAGGTCCCATTTCCTCTCTGGCTTCATGCAAACCATATCAATCTAGTCCATTAAATAAAGCCACAATTCAAGATGATTACACATATTTGTGATTGATGGTAGTAGTTGGTAACTTACGAAAATCACCTATGATAACATGGAATATCCTATCAATGCTGATTCTAACACATGCCATTCTCTTTCCCTCTCTATTTCCTTTGAAAATACAACAATTTCTGTGTAATACAGTTTTCCCTGCTTACCTTCTCTAGGTAAATTCCTTCTCATACTTTACATCTTAGCTCAATCATTATTTTCTTAGAGGGACTTGAACTTGTGGATGAGAACAAGGATTTTTTTGATACTTAAAAATCTGCATAACATCACGTGCCCCACCCCCGCTTCATTTTACACACACATACGTACACACACACAATTGGCACCTATCACATATATAATTTTAAAACATTAACTTTATTACTTGATTCGTCTGTTTTCTTCCACTATAGATCTCACGATTATAACCTGTATGGTTTTAAATTTCATGGATTTAATACCATTTGTTTATTATCCTTTGTAGATCCTGCACCTAATATAGCACAAAGACAGAGCTGTATATTAATAAATATTTGAGGCTGAATGAACAAATAAATGTGCCAAGCTGGGCATAATATTTAGTACAGGGCAAAGGGCATTAGAAATTCATTACACCAATGCAAATTTGAAACTGCAAGATACTCCTTTACACCTACTGGAATGACTATAACTGTTTTACATATATATTTAAAAAAAAAAAAAAAAAAAAAAAAAACAAGGACCATGAAAGTTGTTTGTGGAGACAGGGAGAAACTGGATCACTCTTACATTGCTTTTAAGGATGTACAATGGTGCAGTCACTTTGGAAACCACTTTGGTAGTTTCTTAAAATGTTAAACTTATCTTTACTATGTGACCCAGCCATTTCAGTCTTAGCTATCTATGCAAGATAAATGAAAACATGTCCACATAAACACCTGCCCACAAATGTTTATAGAAGCATTATTCACAGTGACCAAAAAGTAAGAACAATCCAAATGTCCATCAGCTGCTGCATGAATAAACAAAACATAGCCTATCCACACAATGCAATATTATTTGGCAATAATAAGAAACAAAGTCCTGATACAAACCACAGCTTGAATGAGCCTCAAACTCACTCGTCTACATGAAATCAGACAAATACAAAATCATATACTGCATAATTTTGTTTATTTAAAATGCCCAGAAAAGGCAAATTTGTAGAGACAGAAAGTAGATTTATGGTTGTCTGCAGCTTGTGGTGTAAACAGAAAGTGACTGAAAATGAGCAAGAAGATTTTTTTTTGAGGTGATAGGAATGTTCTAAGATTACATGGTGCTGATGGTTGCACCGCTTTCTAAATTTGTGAAATATTATTAAATTGAACCACAAAATGGGCAAATTTTATGAATGTAAATGATTTCTCAAAAATCTTACTTAAAATTTTGAAAGTAAAGAGGATATCGTCACAGTTGAATTAGTATTCACATAGGAAAGGGGCATATTCTAACCCTTTGAAGATTGGAAGAGTAGTTGCAAAGCTAACATAGTGATCCTAAAGCTTATCCACAGAATGTTGCTTTGAGCAATACTGTGCACGAGTTGAGTGCTGACAATAGCTGGCATCTGAGGAGAGTCTTGTATGGTAATCTGGATGATGCTAACGGTATTCATAATGCTTTGCAAAGGCTCTAAAAGCCTTCACTGAATCTCTGGAAAAATAATCTCTCCAAGTACAGAAGGATAAACCCCTGAGATATTTCACATTTTAAGAAATAGATATTCCCACAACTCAATAAGTAGATCCTGCTGTTCAACTTACTCTTCTGTAACAAAAAAATACAATATTCAATCTCTTTTTCTCTCCTTGTACAAAGTGAAATCTAAGCCAACGTTTCAAATAGAGTTATAGCATTTTCCCTTTATAATAAGTCATTGAAGATTGAAAACAATTTATCTGAGCATTTAATAGCTCATTAACTTCTAATAATCAGATGCAATGGGAGTTTATGTATTAGGAAAAGATAGTAATTTTATTTTATTTTAGAATTCGAAATGAAAACTACAGAAATCTAAGAAGATGTGAAACTGGTTTCAAAAGAATCCCAAAATATGTCACACGTGGATTTTCTGCTAATTACTCTGCGTTCTTACTTTTAAACATCCATTTGCCAAAACCTCAATACCCACAGCAGTCTAGGGTATGGGAACGATGCCTAAATACTTGTGTGTTGCTTTGGTTACCATGTTGTTACAGTTGAATATTGTTCAGGATTTTAAAATTATTAGTATTCCTTCTTATAGTATCTCCAGTTACATTCTCCTGTTCACTACAGCCATGGTGTTTTCCCTTGATTATTCCTCTTGTCCTTCATTAGTCCTCATTTTAAAGATAAAGAAGTTTAAGGAAAAAAAAAATGTGGGGCTTACATGTGTTTTGTTGGAAATGCTTCTTCTGTCCAAGAAGCCATGGAGCACTTAGAATTATCTTGCTTGACTTACAGAATAGCAATTGCCCATCCGTGTGCAGGCTGGAATCAGTGGTTTGCCAGTGACATTTTAAAGTGAATGTTTAAGGGATTAGTTTTAACATTCCCAACCAATAACTAGTTCTACACAAAACTATTCCATCTATAAGGACAAAAAGTAGCTACAGCAACAGAGAGCCTAAGTATAGTAAAATATTTATGGATAAGTGGTGTGATAACTGGGACTTGCTTCAAAGAAATACGAGTGGAAGAAATCAGTGAGAAAATAAACGAAACAAGCTTGGACATGAGTTTAGAATTTTTAATATTTGAAATATGGGTATGTGAAGTTCAAAAAGGCACTTTTTCTACTGTTATAGATTCAATATTTTTCACAGTAAGAAGTTAAAAGAAAACCTAGATAGACAACCTCCAATAACATATTTGTTTTTTACTGCTCTGTAGAGTTGGGCAAGACTTTCAACCTCCTTGAATATTACCTTAACTGAAAAATAAAATAATAGGATACCCCCCATAGGACTATTAGAAATAGTTCTGCACATATAAACAATAAGCAATATAACATGGTACAAAACTTAAAGTCAGTAAATGTTACCCATGATTTAATTAACAGACCTTTGGAAGGAGGCACTTATACTTTTAAATAAGAATAAGATGACATAATGTATGTAGATTCCCTAATACAGTGTCATGCTTGTAGAAGTCATTGAAGCATACATTTTAATTTCTGTATCTTTGGCATGCTCTAACCAGTCACAATCAAGGATTGTCTGACAAGCCTGTTGAAAGAGGTAAGTCCTTTACAACAAAGGTAAGTCCTTTGAGTTCTTTAAAAGTATTAAAGGACATTTGGGTATCATTAAGTATTTTTCTAGAGGGGCTGACCCTAGATGCTATTTACTTCATCATGCATTGTATTCACTAATATCTTTGGATGGTTCACGGTCACACATTTCTCACTGCCCTCCCTTTAAGAGTCTTATAGATGGAAAAATTCCATTTGAACTTGTTGTTGCTCAGTGGCAATTTCTCTATGAAAGGCATTATTTCAATCACCTTCATCTCCCTAGGAGGAAGGGCAGGCCCACGTTTGGTATTTCTAGAAAAGTCAGTTGAAGACAGAACAAAGATTCTATGAAAGGCATTATTTCAGTCACCTTCATCACCCTAGAAGGAAGAGTAGGGCCCATGTGTGGTAATTCTAGAAAAGCCAGTTGAAGACAGAACAAAGATATTTTGGAGGACACCTTCCCTCCAACATTCGCTCACCATTGCACGCTTCGCGTTCCTCAGAGATTGGTTCTGTCATTGTGGGGTTGTGTCTTGATTAACTGTCCTCTCCCCTTACTCTCTTACAAATACATGGGATTTTGTAGTATCATATGCATGATGGTTCTGTGAGAATAGCAATAATACCTTCTTCGAAACTTTGTGATTAATTTTATGTTCTTGTCTTTCTGAGGATGGAAGACTAGGTTAAGAAATAGAACCAAAACCTCTAGAAAAATAAGTGTTGTAATAGGATGTTAAAGTGAGTGTAAATTGCTATGTTGCTAAATCCTGTGTTATTCACTCTCATTCATTCATTCACCAGGTATTACTTGAGAAGAAGCATTCTGAGAGTTTTTTTTTCATTGGCTAGGCAATAAAAAAGGTTAGCAATAAAAAATCCAGATAGAGCTTAATGTCTGATGGGAGACACAGTTGAACAACAACATTATAACATGCGTTAATCGAACACATATTTCATTAATCATAATTGTTGCATATGCTATGGAAATATTTCAGGTTACATTTTGGGTCTATATCAAGGGGCCCTAACACCAATTAGAAGCATAAAACATTACCAGGACTGTGCCCATTCTTGACTGCTTGCATTCAGAATCATTTTTGACTGTCCAGTGCTCTGCTCTGTACTGCAGGAGGTGCTGACCTGACAGTTCCTTTGTAGTCCAGAGCTTGGCTGGGTTAAGCTAATGGGACGCAGTGGAATTCTTAGAGGGCAAGACTCCAAATTATTCATCTCCCTTATTTTCCACTTTGTGTGGCATTTCTGGCAGCAGCTGAACCTCATTAATGGATTCAACTCCCTTTCCTTTAAATTGGCCTCTTGATTTTAACTTTTCTGGTTAACTCCAGACTCTTGGCTCCAGTAATTCTACTCCTTCTCTCTCTCTGCATAGGAGTGGAGTAACTTCCTATTATTGCCAATATTTAGGTTACTCCCCTATTTCCTGTTTGGTTTTTAGCATCTTCCATCATTTTTGTCACCATCGTTTTGTATTAAATTTCTTGTTTTGAACATTCAACATGGTTTCTGTTTTCTTGGTACATCTTTGGTCAACACACTTAGAATTGAGAATAGAGAGAAGGTGGGAGCAAAGGCATTGTTTTCTCTAAAGGGTCTTATCTGAAAAAAAAAAAGAACTACAGATTTCATCTTTCTTGGTTTGGGTAACAAAATGACAAGTTGTAAGAGATTGTCCAGTGAGATATCATTAAAAGTAAAATTGGCAAATTAAAGCAAGTTTGGGGATTAAGGGGAAGGGCAGAGAAACACAAGCTCATTGAAGGTCTGATTTTAAAGGACACATTTGAGCAGATTTGAGATATATGAATGAATTAACCATTCAGGTATCTGGAAGAGGGAAGGGAAAAAGAGAGTGCTGAGAGAGGAAACAGCACTTTCGATGGCCCTGAGATGGTGATGAGTATGATTAGTTCAACATGGAGAAGACATAAAGAAGGAGCTTTTTGTTAAGTTTTGTATAGTTTCTATAAGAACTTTCAGAACACTGAAAGTTCAGTTTCCCGGTATATAAAATGGAGATAATAATCAGTTATTTTACAGAAGAGTTAGGATGACAAGACATAGGGTATGCAAAGTGCTTAACATAGACCAGGCACAGCATCATGAGGTCAATTTATTATTATTATTATTATTATTATTATCTTTCTTACTATTGCCTTTCTTGTTTTTTCCATCAGTACTACCCTTCCTGCAGAGACAATGAGCTTGCCTTGCTTCACTCATACTTTTCTTAGAAGATGATTGTCAGCTTTTAGGACAGAATCAGTAGCTCTAAATCAAAGCACAACTTGCTCTCCCACTTGAAAATGAATCTAAATTAATTGCTACTGTGTTCATTGGAATTGCATGATAAACTTATTTATGGACGGAAGTCTTTGTCTTAAATAACTTAATAAGAATCTAACACTGAGGCTGTATTCAGGCTTTGATGTTTACAGAATGAAAGATGAATATTCTGGTCCACATTGGTTATCTATTTTGAGAAATTTAGATGAATGTGGAGTTGTCAGTTTTCACTTATACATAACTGAAGCAAAAGGTCTTATTCATGTCGAGATACTTCTATGTCAGTGAATCTGATTTCTCACAACCAAAATAAAGCCACACAAACATAATCTGAATGTTTAGAAAATTATTCAAATAATGATCAATATTCATCGAGGAATACCTCCATTCTTCTTACTCAATTTTGATAGCAGCATGATTTTTTTGTTTGTCTGAATTATTCATTTTTCAAATTTCTTCGTCACCTATGCTATACAGGGCACTGTTCCCAGAATTGATTGCCTCAACTATCCATTTAGTTTTGCCTGTGAAAATAAAACCAAAGAGAAACTAAAAATCCACTTTCTCATTCCAAAGTTCTTATTTTAAAAATCAGCAGTTGGTTTGTGTTCAAGTGGTACTTTTCAAGTGCCCCTCATCTGGTTCTTTTAATTCCTGTGCACTCTCTTTAGTATGTTCAGATCACTAGATATTCCTGCTGTGTAACCTTCCACCTACCTACCCTGGGTCTGCCGCTGTCTTCTACAGGCTTTTAAGTTCTCTGCAGAAAGATCAAATCATTAATGGTATTAAAGATGTTGCAGTGAAATTGTTATCTATGCTGGAAATGCTACTTGGGTAAAGAAAAAGAGAGATTTTTAATTGGAAGTCTTGCAGCTAGAAACCTTGACAGAGCTGGGTTTTGTGTTTCTTTATATTTATTTGAGAGAATGCATTTTAGGTTAGCAGTATGTGTTTGGAAATTAGAAAGACATTTCTGCATCTTGTACGTATCCTTTTGAGGTTTGAAAGCAGAAGCTGTACTTAAAAAAATAGCTTTTGAAACAACAGAAAAGTAAATAGTTCACTACAGTAACAAGACATTTTTTAAGAAAGCAGCAACCATAGAGTTTAAAAAGAGTTCTATAGACCAATTCTCCAACTTCTTAATCATACAACTGTATGCAAATTATATAATATCCTTTATTACGGTACTGTAAACTCTAAAATTATGTTGATTCTTTCCTTAAAGGTTGTGATGGATTAAATGAACCATTGAACAGTATGCCTGGATTATAATACACTAATTATAGTCTCATTTGTCTTCCTTTTTTTCCTGTAATACCACAATAAAAAGGAATGAAACACAACTATAAAAGAAAGTTGCAATGTTCAGTCCTGATCCTACTCCTAAGCCAAAAAAAATCAGTCACAAAGTTCATAAAGCACATAAGGGTCAATTCTTTACTTAATCTGCACTGCACATATACAGATTTTATCCAGTAATCTTAACTATAGATGAGGACATAATAATCATATACTCATTTTATAGACCAGGACCCTGAGGCTCAGATAGTCTAACTAATTTTCTAAAAGCCATTCTCTTCTTTAGCAGCACTCTGGGCACCTGGGGTTCCTGATGCCACAGCCTAGGGTCTTCAATTTAATGGCTATTATAAAGGTCTTGATGCCCATCATGAAGAGGATGCTATCAATTTAAATATACTACAAGATGATACTAACAACACCTTCAGTACTCACACAAACCTTCCTGCCAGAAGTAGTTATCCTAATCTTCCGCTATAAGAAACACCTATTGGCACAATATTTTTAATTGTGCTTTCTGGAGTCAGACTTTTTGGGTTTATATCTGGCTTTCTGTCTATCCACTAAGTGCCCTGGGCAAGTTGCTTAATCCTTATGTGCTTCAGTTTTATCTTGAAAATGAAGAAAATAACAGATTTAACCTAAGTAATTTCTGGCAATTTTGACTGCATAGAATCTATAAGCTAAGAATTGTAGTGAGTCTTTTCTAAGGTTCCTCTCATTTACATATTATTGCATTCATTTTTATCATCACGATTTCAATCAGTCCCCACCTCTTAAAGGTGAGGAAAGTCATCAGTCTCCGTTGGCAAATCAGAATAGTAAAAGTGAAAGCAGTGAAATAACTCATGTCGTAACCTGACCTAAAAGGACTCGTATTTATGTCTCTCTGCATGCAGAATTTGTGTTCTAAACAACTTTGAAGTCTCTCTTCCAAGTAATAAGTTTTCCAATGTGCTGGACCTGTAGAGGGAGAACGAAGGGGAAACCCACACATTTGTGTTCTCTCATTGCTTTCTTTGTGTCACCTGCATGTGTTAGCTCTACCCTTCCATATCCAGCTCCCTGCCTGAGCAGCTAATTTACATTCTGTTATTTCAACTCTGACACAAACCAACTATGTAACCATATGGGCACACAGCCCTTGGAAACTTTCATGAAGGACCCCAGCTTTCTTTACCTACAGATATAAGGACTTAAGATATGTACGGTGGCAATTGCTTCCATATGCTAACCTCCTGCAGGGCCCAAACTTGCCTGCAAAGCAATTTGTTTTCAATTAAGTTAAAGGAGGAGTTTTGTTCTTTTTATGAGTGCTTCCTTTTTCATGTAGTGTGGGGTGTTGAGTATTTGGAAGAAATGAAATGTACTTACTGTCTAGAATAACCCCAAATGCAGCAATCTGAGCTCTGAAGGTAAGTATTAACATCCTCACGTGGTTTGAGTTTCTGCAGAATTACCCCACTGAGATGGCAGTGGGGATATGAAGATTAAAAGACCTTAAATTCCCTGCCATTCTGTCCTCAGGTAGGGGATTCTGTCAACCGAGAGACCTCAGGTTGATGGACAAGGGAAATGCATCCCTTTTATAAAATGATTTCCCTCTTTCTGCCGTTAGTGTATAGGTCAACTTTAACATCACTTCTAGTGGTCTTTATCATCTCCAACGTGATGTTTTCAATGGAATAAGAAATCTCAAAGCCATTGTATGCCTTAACATTTTTCAACCAAAGCCCTGTGAGAAAGTTTGGGAGGTTTGTTCGGTGAAAGGATTACCTTTCCAGAGCTTATGTTTATTTTTAATTCCAGGCATTAACCACCTATTTCACCACCATGCAACACATTTCAAGTATCTGCAATCCTTAAGAGCCTAAAGTATAGAATCCAAAAGATTAGAAACGTAAGGAAGAACAGGAAATGAGAACTTCATTAAAACATAGATTTCTAGCTTGTTCCAAAATGCACGAGTACGGTCCTCTATTTCACTTGACAGTTTAAGAAACCGGTCTTCTCTCTGTTACACAAAACAAGATTTCACAATGCACTTTAGAATCAGAATGATTCCAGTTTGAATTTAGCTCTTCTGTTATCTTGGAAAAGGCCCTCACAATCACTCAGGTATTTACATATGTAAAATGGAACAATAATTCCTCTTTTGTAGGGTTGTCATAGGCTAAAGAGATAAGATGCTTAAGTACCTGGCTTGTAAGAGGCACTCAACTAGTGTCAGCCAAACTCTATCCCAAACCCAACTTTCTCTTGTAAGTTGCCCCAGCCACACCCAGGCACATACAGACTGTGAATACTACTTCTGCCACTTAATTACCCCTCATTAGCTTTGTGACTTTAGGGCAATAATTTAGCCTCAACCTCACCGTGTCTTAAATTCTACAGCTTTAAAATGAGGATAACAATAATATGAGCTCCAAGATATTTGTCGGGAAACAAAGGCATCAGGAAAAGTGAAACCATTGTTTTGTAAGCCAAGATGCAATACTTACTATATGTTCATTATGATTGCAGAATCTTTTTTTTCTTCAGTGATGATAAGAATACTCAGATATTTGGTACAAGAAAACCTTTATTCAATCCTTCTGAATATTTAAACATAAATCACAATAATACTATGAGGATGGTTTTACTAATACTTTTTTTTTTTTAGATGAAGACTGAGTTTTAGAGAGTTTAACTAATTTGCTCAAGGCCACATCACTAATATATGTTATGTATAGGATACAACAGTCTGACCATGTTCTAAAAGCCACAGATTTAGACTGTCTTTCCTTTTCCAATTTCATGTCAGTTAACCAGTTACACTGTGATTGTCTATGTCTACATTCATACCTCGACTCCATAAAAGTTGACATACTTCAAAATGTATAGGAGCAAGGAAGTGTGTTGAACAGACGTTGAATAGTGAGTCCTAGGAGATTTATACTGGTATTTTGGCAATGCAATATTTATGTTTTAAAAATGATGAAGCTGCCTGGGTCAAGAGCATCTCTGAAGTAGCCTTCTAACTCTTGAGGGCATTGTTGAGGAGGAGGTATAAAGGTAGATTCTAAAGGTTAATTATTCCTCTCTCTCGGCTTGAATAGATTCATTATTGATCCTTGTTGCAATTCTGTCACTACTGGTTTTCTGAAACCCTAGAATAACTGGGCACAGCGGTGGCAAGTTATAAACCCTCTTGCAAAATGTGTTTTCTCACACATAGATGATTCTATAATGGTCTTTTCCATCTATATAAACTCTCCTATTTCACATGAGAAAAAATGAGGTTTTAAGGAATATCATTTATATCAATACACATGATAAGATCTTCAGGGTTTGGTCAGAATTTGCAGAAGTGAGAGTTGTGAAATATTTGTGCACCTTTGATAAGCACACATACCTTTATATTATAGTAGCTATTGATTAAACTTGTGAAATACATCTCTCAGCTTTCTGATCTTTCTTCTTCTTGTTGTTGTTTGTTTTCTTTTTCCTGTGCCAGGTAACACGCTTATTAGCAGAACCATATGTTGACTCCAAGATCATTATCCAATGTAAGAAAATGCAGGGATAGGATGAATATATTTGTATAACTCATAATTAAAATCTTTGAAACATTTTTCATAACAAGGATAGTTAATTATACATGGGTGACTCCTCCCTCAAGGCTGATTGTAGTCTACAAAATCATTTTAAGAATTACCTCCTTGTTGTTTTACTCATTTTTCAACCTCAGCTCTGCAATTACTCAAAATCTCCCTGAGTTTCTCTCCAGCCTCACTTTTAGGTATTGATGCCAGGCTGCTTCTCACTTTACAGTCTAGTAGTACCAACCAATTCTCCTTATATATCTGGCTGTCTAGCCAAGCTGCTCCCATTATCTTCAAAAAGGCCCATTTTTCCTTACCTGGGTAAATCATGCACCTTTGTTTGCCACACACACTGTGAGAAGTCAGTCCAGGTTAACCTCCTTCAGAGCTGATTATCAGAGTTCCTTCTCTGTGTTCTAGGTAAACCCTATTATTGTCCCTCTCATTGTCTTGATTATTGCTTTTCTACTCTCAAGGCTTCTACTAAGGTAAAGGATCGTATTCATTTTGGGTATGCCTGGGCCACTGCTGCACTAATTTTACCTATTTGCATTATCAAGCTCTGTGGTTTGCATACACATGCATTATCTTTTTTTCTCTCAGTTTATTTTCTTGCATTAGAGTGCCACTAAACTTTTATTGCCTCCATCTCATTATCGCTATAACACTCAGCTGAGAGGTCTCAGTCTCCTAAAATTCTTCATTGTCCCTCTGTCGCCCAGTCTTCTTGAAATCCATTTGTCTGGGAACTTACCTGTGCCCTTTGAGAACCTCAGACTTTAGACAAGCAAATCAATGATTTTAGGGTAGAGTATGATCTTTAATAGCATTGTTGATGAAGATGTGGATCATAACATTAATCTGCATCCCCCCATTTGTCACAGTACCTCTTTCTGATAAGACACGGGAACACAGTTAACTCTTGTTAAATGTACATGAACAGATGAATAAAAGGTAAAAAAAATGTATAAAAGGCAGCTTTTGTAGTACTTGGCTCAAACACTGAAAATACACTGAACAGCAGTAATAATAATGCACAACTTATATGTATTTAACCATTCCATCAACATTTCCTGGTTACTGTGATCAACTTATTAGACATTGACAGCTGCTGAAGTTTTTGCTATTTAGACATTAATAATGTGATATGCAGGGGAAATACATCATTATCCACTTGAAAATTATTAATATGTGAGAAAGTCAGTGATTTTCTATCTTAAGGAAGCAGATGTAGCCTAAGGGTTGGGTAAGCATACAATTTATCATCCAAATACTTTGGGAATAAAAGGGGCCATTATTACCAACCATAATGCTAGAACAACTGGCATAAACCGGGACACAACCAGGGAATTTGTGATGAAAGTTTACCTATCTAGAGAAAAAATACAATGTTTTTATGACAGTCACTCTGCTGACATGAATTTCAATGCCCTAATGCAAATGTGATGACCAATTTTATGAAGATTCTCCCATCAGAGATTTTTACCTCTGTCTGTGGCTGCCTGTGAACCTGACCATTGGATTTTTCTCTTAGTCACTCTTGCTACGGATCATTATTGCAGTTTGATGGAATTCTTCCTGCAGATATAGCTGTATAAAAATGTCTATTATATTGCTATTTATTTTTGAATTTCCCTCTTTAGGGAGTATGAAAACAGTATGCACATACTTTGCTGAGACTGCTGGAGCTTTTCCACACACATACACACCAAAAGCATGTATTTATCTGTGTGTATGTGTGTATGTATGTGTTGAGATTTGTCCTGATGTCACCAGCTAAAAAGAGAGTTGTGGGTTTTTTGTTTGTTGGTTGGTTTTTATTGAAGGAGAATAGGTCTTATTTTCCTTGAGATTTCCGCTATCATAACAGGCTAAATAATATTAATGAAAGTCTGTAGAAGTCCCTCTCCCAAAACAAGAACAATGAATTTCTATTACTTTGTAGAATGCTTTTATCTGTTTTTCTCTGGAGAAAACTAATCCTGGGTGATTAGATTGGTTAAAGTCTACAATATGTGAGATTGACTTTGAGAGGTCAGGAAGCTTTGAGCAAATGCAGGAAAAGCAGCGGGAAAACTATTAGCTTCTTAGTTTGTATAACGTAGTATAATGGTGACAAAATTGCTGTAGCAAACTGGCAAAGTGGTCAACTGAGTCATAGAGTAGCAAAACAATTGGTAAAGCGCCTACGATAACACGAAAAATTAATTCTGAAAAACACATAATACATTTGTGGATATTGGCAGGCTATTTTCCAGACAA
Source organism: Rhinopithecus roxellana (assembly GCF_007565055.1). NCBI lineage: Eukaryota > Metazoa > Chordata > Mammalia > Primates > Cercopithecidae > Rhinopithecus > Rhinopithecus roxellana. Next base: position 37,709,541 of record NC_044568.1, on the reverse strand, counting down.
GATGTTGAAAGTGTTAACTGACTTATTTTAATAACTCATAATAAAGTACAGAGAAAGAGAACTAAAACAAAACAAAGGCAACAAAAATTACTAATTTTATCAGCATAATTTAATGGAATTTAAAAAATAGGGCTTATTGGGTTAAAAAATAACACTATTTCCTTCAGTTCTTGTCTTTCAATATAAGAGATTCTCAAAGTATAAACCAGTTTGGGGAGAAGAGCAAACTATGACCCATGGAGCAAATTTAGTCTACCTCTTGTTTTTGTACAGAGAAGGATTTGTCAGAACTATGCCCACTGGTTTACATATTGTTTATTGGATGCTTCCTCTCTAGAAAGACAAATTTGAGTAGACGTGACAGAGAAGATATAGGCCCCCAAAGCCTTTCCTGACTCTGTCTAAGAAAAGTTTGTGCACTGGTAGCATAGGAAAAGATAAAATCAAAGGTGTAGGTGCCCTTTGTTAAGGGTAAACCATTTAAGATGGTACTTCTAAATAATTTAAGATGGCACTTCATAGAGATATTGCATAGTGCACTCCCATAAACGGATAGCAGACAGTAAAATCTTGTTGTTGTTGTTGTTACTATATGAGTTATGCATAAAATAACTTTTATTTCATGCCAATGTGGGGTCCTGAGGTCCCAGAGACAGACATAAAGAAGAGAAAGAGGTCAATGAGGTATGATGCGAGAAAGTAAAATTAAACCACCTTCATTTTATACAAGTTTCTAGGAATTTTTCTGCTTGGGAATTCTGTTCTAGCTACATAATAACAGTAGCTAGTATATATGGACCAACTTGTGCATGTCAGGCGCTTTGCAGGCATTATCTCTAATTCTTCCAGTTGCAATACTAAGAGGTCAATAAATGGAACCTATTATCATGCATCAGGCTCTGTGGTAAATGCTTTTCCTCATTATCGCATATAATCCTTAAAATCATTTTTAGGATAGGCATTATTAACCCAACCTCACAAATGAAGCAAAAGAAGCACTAGGACTTTAAATCATGGGCACATACACACAGAGTTAGAAAATGGCAGAGTGAGGAATCCCATTTGGATCGATCATAATCTAAAACTGACGTTTGTTTGTTTTACTGGTGCCACACTGCATCTTGGCAAAGGGAAATCCTAGATATTGAGAGTTCTTTGGCAGCTATTTATAAACACTAACAATGGATTCGTTTGCCTTGTCCTCAGGAGTGCTTTTCTAGAAGGAAAGTGGAAAGTTGGGGAAGATGTCATACTCCATAGTGAATTCTATTATGAGCAATGTTAACCCTCCAGGATCTTTCCCTAGCATGATTTATAATTTTAAATGAATTTATACTTGGAGCCTTTTACATCGTCAGGTTTCAAACCATGTCTTGGATAGTCATAATGGGGATGATGGAGTTTAGTCATATTGGGGGTGATGGGGTTTGGTCATATTGGCGGTGATGGAGTTTAGTCATAATGGGGATGATGAAGTTTAGTCATACTGGGGGTGATGGGGTTTAGTCATATTGGGGGTGATGGGATTTGGTCATATTGGGGGTGATGGAGTTTAGTCATAATGGGGGTGATGGAGTTTAGTCATGTTGGGGGTGATGGGGTTTGGTCATATTGGGAATGATGAGGTTTGGTCATATTGGGAGTGATGGGATTTGGTCATATTGGGGGTGATAGGGTTTGGTCATATTGGGGGTGATGGAGTTTAGTCATAATGGGGGTGATGGAGTCTAGTCATATGGGGGGTGATGGGATTTGGTCATATTGGGAATGATGAGGTTTGGTCATATTGGGAGTGATGGGATTTGGTCATATTGGGGGTGATAGGGTTTGGTCATATTGGGAGTGATGGAGGTTAGTCATAATGGGGGTGATGGAGTTTAGTCATATTGGGGGTGATGGGGTTTGGTCATATTGGGAATGATGAGGTTTGGTCATATTGGGAGTGATGGGATTTGGTCATATTGGGGGTGATAGGGTTTGGTCATATTGGGAGTGATGGAGGTTAGTCATAATGGGGGTGATGGAGTCTAGTCATATGGGGGGTGATGGGATTTGGTCATATTGGGAATGATGAGGTTTGGTCATATTGGGAGTGATGGGATTTGGTCATATTGGGGGTGATAGGGTTTGGTCATATTGGGAGTGATGGAGGTTAGTCATAATGGGGGTGATGGAGTTTAGTCATATTGGGGGTGATGGGGTTTGGTCATATTGGGAATGATGAGGTTTGGTCATATTGGGAGTGATGGGGTTTGGTCATATTGGGGGTGATAGGGTTTGGTCATATTGGGGGTGATGGAGTTTAGTCATAATGTGGGTGATGGAGTTTAGCCATATTGGGGGTGATGGGGTTTGGTCATATTGGGAATGATGAGGTTTGGTCATATGGGGTGATGAGGTTTTGTCATATGGGGGTAAGACAGGGTGACGGGATATAGACACAGTCTCTGGTCCTGCCTCTGGTTCTGTTTCAATCACAGAAGCTTTGTGTCTCTGTGTTCTATAATAATTAGGAAACATTTAAAATTGTAGCTTATTAAACAAACATCTCTATTTTCTTTGTTGTTGTTGTTGGTGGTGGTGGTAGTGGTGGTGGTGGTTTTGAGACAGAGTCTTGCTCTGTCACCCAGGTTGGAGCGCACAGTTGTGATCTCGGCTCACTGCAACCTCCACCTCCCAGGTTCAAGTGATTCTGCTGCCTCAGCCTCCCAAGTAGCTGGGCTACAGGCATGTGCCACCATGCCTGGATAATTTTTGTATTTTTAGTAGAAACAGGGTTTTACCATATTGTCCAGGCTGGTCTCAAACTCCTGACCTCGTGATCCACCCGCCTCAGCTTCTAAAAGTGCTGAGATTAAAGGCATGAGACACTGTGCCCCGCCTTCTGCTTCTATTTTTCTCTTTTTTTCTTAGTGAAATACTTCTGCTGTACACAAATTCCCATAATGTGGATGGAACCACTGGAGTCTGAGAGGGGAAATCATTTCCCAGAGACTGACTTTGACTGAAATAGAATTAGACACTAGTTTCTCCAACTTTCTTCTCCTTATAGGCTCTGCTGTAAGACTGTCAGTAGGTAAAGTTCCCAGTCAATTTTAGTGTGCAAAAAGATTTGGTTAACTGTCGCATAAGCCCCCAAAATTTAGCTGAATATTTACATAATACATTGCCATGGCCTGTCTTGAAGATTGGGAAATGGAAGAGAACCAATTCAAGATTTATCTGTTTTACTTGGGCCATCTTTCAACTAATTCATGACCTTATTTGGGTCAATTCATTTAAGTAATAACCCCTGGATCTGAGGCCTTGTGAATACACTGAGCAGAATGACCTTGCAGATGCTGTCCTGAGCACCATAGGATGTTTACCTGGTTTCTAATCCCTTGATGCCAGTAACTGCCCACCCCTTTCCTAGATGTGACAATTCCAGACACTGTCAAATATCTCCTGAACTGCAAAATCACTCCCAGTTGAGAACCCACTGATGTGATTTAGGCACTGAAATAATTTATTTGATCCTCAGTTCTTAGCGATATCTAGAAGAAAACTAAACTCACAGTCTAAAACAATATTGCTCTATATTGTTGAATGCAAAACCAGAATTTGAGTAAAGATGGATTCAGCTTTTAGAGTTTTTTTTTAACTGATTTATGATAACCGAGTTGTGCAGGCATTGAAGTGTTTGTGGATGTTTCAAATGACCTGCTTTTCATGAACATCAAATTTTTGATCTATCTGTAGGAAAAAATGGATTGATAGCTGCTATCAAATTTGATGGCAGATCTTGGATATATAAAAAAGTTTTCCTGCTGTAAAATTTTAGCTGTCTGTCACTTACATTATATTATGTCACATCTCACAATGACATATTACAATGTAATGCAATGTAAGTCACATAATAGGCAACTGCAATTCATAACTTTCTGAACAGGAGAGCCATTCTCTACTGAGAAGCTTCCCAAGGGAAGTGAAGGAATCCCTCTGCTGAGGTTATTCACAGCCATAATGCTACTGGTCTGTCTGTGACTTACTCTTTATTTTCACAGCCTAACTTGTTTTAAAACGGACCTTCCTCCATTTCTTCTGATTGCAATGGGGCTATCAATCAAGTGGCTCCGGTGGAAAGTGGGGAATTAAACTGACCCATCAGAAGTCTCAAAGGTGCTGTTACCCTAAAGCAACAGTTTGTGTGAATTAAATCATTAGATAAATGCAAATCAAAACCACAATGAGGTACCGACTCATAGCAGTCAGAATGGTTATTAAAAAGTCAAAAAACAGATGCTGGCGAGAATGCAGAGAAAAGGAACACTTATACTCTGTTTGTGGGAATGTAACTTAATTCAAGCACTGTGTAGATAAGTCTAGAGATTTCTCAAATAATTTAAAACAGAACTACCATTTGACCCAGAATTTCCATTACTGGGGTATGTACTCAAGGGAACAGGAATCATTCTAGCATAAGGACACATGCATGCACTAATCGCAGTAGCAAATATGTGGAATCAACTTAGATGGCCAGCAATGATAGACTAGGTAAAGAAAATATGGTAATATACACCAAGAAACACTACACATCCATTAAAAAGAATGAAATCACGTCCTTTGCAGGAACATGGATGCAGCTGAAGGCCATTATCCTAAACGAATCAACACAGGGGAAGGAAACCAAATACTGCATGTTCTCACTTATGAACAGTAGCTAAAGACTGAAGTACACATGGACATAAAGAAGGAAACAATAGACACTAGGGACTATTGGGGGAGGAAGAGGGGGTGGTGAGGGTTGAAAAATTAACTCTCAGGTACTATGCTTACTACCTGGGTAATAATATAATTATTCATATATAAAAGCTCAGCAACACGCCATTTACCAATGTAAAAAACCTGCCCATGAATCCCCTGAACCTAAAATAAAAGTTGTAGAAAAATAAAATAAAAGATTGATTTACTTCTGGGAAGCTACAGCCTCATAGGCTTAGGGGCTTGTCATTGAGATAATGCTTTTCTGAAAATAAGACAATGAAGCCCTCACTGGGATTATTATCTTGTCAATGGGCACTTTGGTTGGTTTTCAGGGTTCACTCTTTCCAGAGCCAGCATCTTGTACAGGAAACACTCACACAACTGTACACAGCAGCTTTGAGAACATGTTGCCCTTACGCAGACAGGGAATGGCTCAGTTGGGTCACATGTCCACCACCTAGGCCAAACATGGACCCTTAGCCAGGAATTGATTTGGAACCTGGGATAGAGAACATCTCTTATCCACAAACACCAAGCTATGAGATGCAGTCAGAACTACACTTTTGGAGAGTGTTTGCTTGTTTTTTGTTTTCGTTTTTTGATTTTTTTTTTTGAGACAGAGTCTTGCCCTGTCACCCAGACTGGAGTACAGTGGCGCCATCTCAGCTCACTGCAAGCTCTGCCTCCCCAGCTCAAGCAGTTCTCATGTCTCAAGTCTCAACCTCCCAAGTAGCTGGGATTACAGGCCTGCGCCACCATATCTGGCTAATTTTTGTATCTTTAGTAGAGACGGATTGGGCCAGGCAGGTCTTGAACTCCTGGCCTCAAGTGACCTGCCCGCCTTGGCTTCTCAAAGTGCTGAGATAACAGGCGTGAGCCATCATGGCCAGCCACTTTTGGATTTTTGTTTGTTTGTTTGTTTCCATCTGTAGAGAGAATGTGCAGGGCAAATAAGTCAGCATAGAGAAACAGGAAAAACGAAAAACAACCAAACAAAAACAGGCTCATGCAACATGCTTGAGGCACCTGGATCTGGTTATTAGACAAGCCATTTAAACACTAGACTTTTTTATTATTTGGATCAATTTCCCTTTACAGTGCAGATAGCTTGAGTGGGGTTTTCTGACACTTGTAACATATAAGTTTTATAAATGCATTTACTCTCTCCATTTAGTTATCTCCATCTAAGAAAAAAGCTCTTTTGTGTGAAGCTACATGAAATGCATTCACTCATTTAACAGTCTCTCACATTCTTTAATCACAGATGCCATTTATTGATCTTCCCTTTGAGCCCATGTATAATTACTTGTGTTTTTTTGCCTCATAATGCTGTAAATTATCTCTGGATGTATCCATTTTAAAAGAGAAAGGTTGAGTGTAGCAATAGCTTACAAAAGAGATTAGCTAGCAAGTGATGGAGCACACAGACAGAACCCAATCTGTGGAAAATGGTTTCCTCGTCTTGTATGCTTGTCTCTGTCCCTACGCACGTTCATCATGTTGCCTCCAAGAGTCTTTTATGCATTAGAAGCATAATAAAGACAAGAATTGTGTGGGATCACAGATAATAGAATCACAGCTATGACAAGCCATGCCTTCCCCAGTTCCTCCAATTTGTCTCTGCATCCTCCTTTTTCCACCTCAGGCTGCTAAGAAAACAAACAAATGTATTCCATATATCAAGAGGCTCAGACCCATTGCAGTATGAGTGTCCTTGCTTCTGTAAGTCTAACATCTAATGGAGCTAAAATACTGGAGCTGGCAGGGACCCAGGATTTAACCAGTAAATTGTAAACTCTATCCACTTAATCTCCATGGTTAGGTTTGGCCTTGGTTTCTTGAGTTACACTGAATCTCCTCCAAGGACTTGTGACTTCTCTGATATCTTTCTTTGGTTCTTTCACCTTTGCTCTTCTAAGGAGCCATACATTACCCATGTAACAAAAGCACCTTAGCTGGGTGATACTCTTAAGAAGGAGAGTTGAAGTGGGAATATTTATGTTCCAAAGGGTAAAAAGTTTTCCTGCGGTTTGGAAATTCCTACTGCCATGTAATCCTCATTTATTTGAACCCTTTTATACCTCTCAAGGTCTCCATTTAGAGTATACTTCAGGTTGGTTTTATATAGCTAGTTTAATCCCTTAAACTCCATTCCCATTTGGTGCCAACTTCATTTCATGAAGCCCCACCAACTTTGCTATTCAGTTCACCTGAATTATGGTACTAAAATTCTCTGCTACTTTCCTCTTGTTCTCTACCATTCACTCATTCTCATCACCCTTCTGAGAAAGAAGGGCCCTGGTAAGAGAAGTTCTTTGATGCAAAACTCCATGTTTTAATCTCAGAAACAGGATCTAGAACATAACCTGATAAGGCATTTCCAGGAGAATCTTTCTCAGCCAAGAGTTGGATTTTAAATTCTTACTTTGCAATTTCAACATCTGAAATTGTGCATTTAAGAAGAGAGATGAACAAGCAATTCCTTGTTAATGGTACTTCACTTACTTTTGAAGACACTGCATTAAGAAATTAAGCAAGTGAGTAATATAATCCAAATGATGGCTGCCTTTGGAAATGTGCTTACTAGTTTTCACAGTTTGTCTACACTTTAACTTCAGTGGAGTGTTGATCTCCATAACATAATCTTTTCATTCAGCATGACTCTTTATTTTATTTTATTTTATTTTATTTTATTTTATTTTATTTTGAGACAGGGTCTTGCCCTGTCGCCCAGGCTGGAGTACAGTGGCATGATCTTAGCTCACTACAACGACTGCCTTCTGGGTTCAAGCGATTCTTGTGCCTTGGCCTCCCAAGTAGTTGGGATTACAGGCACCCGCCACCATGCCTGATTAATTTTTATATATTTAGTAGAGATGGGTTTCACCATGGTGGCCAGGCTGGCCTTGAACTCCTGACCGTAGGTGATCTGCCTGCCTCAGCCTCCCAAAATGTTGGGATTACAGGCATGAGCCACCACGCCCCATCCACCCAGCATTATTCTTGTACTGAAGTTCTTGTTCTCCCTTTCTTTTCATAAGCCAATGTGCTTTATTAATTGAAATATTATATTTCTTTGACTCTAAGAAATACATTTTTTTGTTGTAATGTTCTCAAAATCAGAGTTTCTTAAAGTTTTATTGTATTTAATTGTCAGTTTTTCTTTCTTAGTTGGACATAAATTGATGTCTCATTAACAGTATCTTATATTTGATGGCATTAAAATATTATAATGTGAGATTAATTCTATATTTTTGCTATTGTGAACAGGCTGCAAAACACATGAGAGTGCAGATGTCTCTTTGATATACAGATTACCTTTCCTTTGGATATATACCCAGTAGCAGGATTACTGGATCATATATTAGATCTATTTTTAGCTCGTTGTTGTTGTTGTTGTGTTGTTTTGTTTTTCAGATGGTGTCTCACTCTGTCACCAGGCTGGAGTGCAGTGGCGTGCTCTCAGCTCACTGCAACCTCTGCCTCCTGGGTTCAAGCGATTCTCCTGCCTCAAACTCCCGAGTAACTGGGATTACAGGCGTGTGCCACCACACCCAGGTAATTTTTGTATTTTTAGTAGAGACAGGTTTTCACCATGTTGGCCAGGATGGTCTCGATCTCTTGACCTTGTGATCCCCCCACCCTGACCTCCCAAAGTGCTGGGATTACAGTCGTGAGCCACTGCACCCGGCCTATTTTTAGTTTTTTAAGGAACCTCAATACTGTTTACCCTAGGGGCTGTATTAATTTCCATTCCCAATAACAATGTATAAGATTTCTCACTTATATGTGGAAGCTAAAAATGTTGATCTCATGGAAGTAGAACCAGAACAGAAGTTACTGGTAGGTGGGATAGAAGGTGGCGTGGGTAGCCAAAGGCTCTTTAATCGATACAAAAGTACAGCTAGATAGCAGAAATAAGTTGTAGCGTTCTATTGCAGTATAGGGTGGCTATAATAAACAACAATTGGTTGTGTATTTTCAGATAGTTAGAAGAGCAGTTTTTGAATGTCCTCAACATAAATAAATAATAAACCTTTGGAGCGATGAATGTGCTAATTACCCTGATTTGATCATTACATGGTGTATACACATATCAAAAATATTAGATTGTATCCTATAAATACGTACAGTTAATATGACACTTTAAAATAGTAATAAAATAATAAATAAAATAAGAAGGAATGAGATTAGAGTTTGGGCTTTGGGTCAGAAAAGGCAAAGACAATGTGTTGACTTGTTGTGGTTTCAGGCCACTGGGAGTGAACTATTCCAGTCACAAATGGGTTACTAGACTACCTTGATGTATGCTTCTAACGTCCCAATTGAAGTCCCTACTTTGTTCTCTATGAGCATAAAATCCCCAGAGATAATTCAGGGAAAGATACACTGGTATAGGTGAGGGCTCTTGTATTTCTGTGTACCTAACTTTAAATCATTTAAATTTCACATTGTACTATTAAAAACTATATAAACATTGCTTATGTGGAATCACTGTGCTACAAAATTCTCATTTCCAGAAAACAGTAAATATTTCTAAATGTTTTCTTTCCTTTTCATTTAATGCATTTGAGATACTTTTTATTTTAAAAGTTTAATAATGAATCATCTGTGTTATTTTTGTCTTAATACTTTGTGTACGTTTGAGTGATTATACATGATCATTAAAATAAGATAATGTAGAATAAATAAAATGTGAATAATGAGGATTAAATGGTAGTTTTGCAAATTTCCAGTATTATTCTCTAGATACCTTTGTCTGATTTATTTCAATGAGTTTTAATCATTTGGAAGCTATGGAAAGAGGAAAAGGACATCCATATAGAATTAGTTACTTAACTTTGATGGTTGATGTGCAATTTTTTTCACCAAAGGGCCACTCCAGGCCTTCTGACTAACTTTCCAGCAGGCAGATTTCCTCCATGTCCGCAGAAGGTTGCTTTTGGTGCACCATTGTTGTTGTCATTGCTAGTATTTTTTATTCTAGATATTTCAATGTTTTAACTAATTGACAGTCCTTTAAGACTTTGGCAATATGTTGACTGTTAGTCTTAATTTTTATGCTTTTCATTTTTTATGTTTTCTGTAACATTTTCTATGTTTTCCTATACCTTCATTAAATTTAGAACAGAAAGTTGTGTGAGGTTGAGTCAGGACTATTAGCCCAATACAAGAGACACTGTTGTCTTCCTAAGCATGAAAAATAAGTCATACTTTATTTCTTAATGACTCAGTGTCATTGTAATGACTCGCAAAGACTGTTGTGTAGGTCAGATATATAAAGTCAAAAATAATGATTGATATATAGTTGTTGCTCACGAAGTAGTCGGTACAATTATCATTTTGTGATCTAGACCTGTAGTACCTGAAACAGACCATTTTGATTGTTTCTTTCTGTTGTAATGTTACTCAGTTTTACACCCACTAATATTATGAGAATCTTCTCTAATGCTTAGCTGATGGTTTCTGACCTTCAGTAGTTTGCAGAAAGGAAGCACAGCTTGTGAAAATTATAAAATAAAATATGAACAGTCTTACTGAGCAAATGTTCTAGGAATAAACTGCGAGGATTTAAGAGGATTTGTGCTGCTGTGGAAAATGCAGCTTTAGCAGCTTGGTAACCATGTTCTTTACCTGGCAAGTCACTTACTCTCTCTGAACTTCAATTTTCTCATCTGGAAAATGGCAATAATAATAGTCACCCTGAATATTGATATATAGAGATAAACGGAGAGAAAGAAGTAATATAAGTTGTCTGAAATAAACAGGTGCCTAATAAATTTTAGACATTGATTTTTCTTGCAATTTGATATATAATCAATACTAATAGAGAATAAATTTGTCTTAAAATAATTATAAAACTCCCAAATAAAATCATAGATATGCAAACCTGCTTCCTAATTTATAACATAATTCATAATTCTCAAAAAACTTATTTTACAAGAAATTATATATCTGTGGAATGTAATGTTAGCTAGATTATTCTGTGGAGAAATTATAGAATACATTATAGAGCACATACTTATTTTAGGAAGACAAAAAAGTTGTAATAGTGTTAATATAGGGAGACAGTTTTTTTTTCTTCTCCTTTCTTCCCTACCTACTCAAAATGTGAACTTCTTATCATTACCTGAACATATTTCCATTTTCTTTCTTTGAGAAAAAAGATAGGGAATTTTAGATAATTGTCTCTTACCCATTCTAAAACTTTCTTTGTAGAACTTTAGCTTACCAACATTTAAAACAAAGGCAAGTTTCACATTGACTCACAAGGTATGTTTTGAAACATGGCCAAAGTTATTTTTTATTTCTTAATATTTTAAACTATGCACTGATGAAATGTTTTCATGCGGGCCGGACGTGGTGGCTCACGCCTGTAATCCCAGCACTTTGGGAGGCCGAGGTGGGTGGGTAATGAGGTCAGGAGATGGAGACCATCCTGGCTAACATAGTGAAACCTCGTCAAAACTAAAAACACAAAAAATTAGCCAGGCGTGGTGGCGGGCGCCTGTAGTCCCAGATTCTCGGGAGGCTGAGGCAGGAGAATGGCGTGAACCTGGGAGGCAGAGCTTGCAGTGAGCCTAGATCAGGCCACTGCACTCCAGCCTGGGAGACAGACTCTGTCTCAAAAAAAAAAAAAAAAAAAAAATTCATGCATATTACTGATATGTATTATGTGTATTGATATCAATATACTTTCTAGTCCCATTATTAGACAGTGTTTCTGTGTGTGTGTAAAAGCCTTCAAATAAACACCAAGAAAGGATGCAAGCACATCAAAATACCAAAACCATCTCATTAATTTCCTTTTGGAGAATCAAGCAAGGTCTTATCATCATAGGGCCTATGTATTTGTAGAAAATATTCCATGAAACTTGTCTTTAAAAAACTTTTTTGGCCAATCCCTATTTCTCCTTTAAGTAAACTACATTCTAGTATATCTCTTAACTTTGATACACATATAACGATGTTTCATGTCTGCAAAAGTTTACTAAAGCTTTCTCATTTTGAAAGATCTCTCTGATAAATCAAAGTGGTATCAAATAAACAGCTTTACAAAATGCTTATATTTCCTTGTCTCCAGCCTTAAATGAAATATATTCCCAAATTATGAACTATTGGGACCATTTGTCGTATGTTTATTGAGTTATTTTATTTTATGAGAATGGTTTAATTTTTAATTTGTTAAGAATTCTGCCCAAAGATATTGAGAAAGAAAAGCTACAATGTTTTAGAAGCCTATCTTTTAATAATACTATCCAATATTTTAGTATGGAAGATACTTTATACGGTAATTTCTATGGTAAAGATCACATCCATGATTTCTAAAAGTTAAAAAAATGAGAAAGTGCATAAAGTACCACAGAAATTACAGTAACTTCCCTTGGCATTTATCCTACATTCGTTCATCTATTCGACACGGTGCTTTTGTTTCAACATTTTCAAACACTTAGAGTCTGTTACAGAAAGTGAAAAGCCTTGTCCAAAGTCACTTCTCCATTAATCGGTGGACCTGGGAGTTGTCTGATTTTAACATTTGTGATGTTTCTTCTAACACCACATGTTTGAACACTCCATATGTTGGGACAGATGAGCCTTTAGCTCCCTAGCATGAACCCATTCATTTTGTAAGAGAAGAAACCGAACTTCAGGGAGAAGTAAATCACAGTGTGACCTTGATGGAACTAGCAATGACTGTCTGGTCAAGCAAAAGAATGAAATTCAGAGAAGGATGATTGTGCTTGGCAAACCAATACAGTATCACCTTGTTTTCAGACCACCCTGAGATAAACAGCCTCAAAAGGCTGAGGATAATATACTTGAGCAATAGAGGAAGGAAATTCTAGTAGGCAATCTACTAGAATGAAAGCAAAAGCAATGAGTAACCCAAAAAAGGTCCAAGCACAGCAATTACTATCTTCCTCAACAAAGTGCATCAGCACATTGATTTTGGTGTTACATTAGCAAACAGACAGAATAGGCAACAGATGGAATATGAACCTAGTGTCATGGCCAGAAATCAGAACAATAGCGTTCTCTAGTTTCCAGGAGGCCTCAGTAAACCCTGTACACTGAAAGTGAGCTAAAACCTCCATTAACTGACAGGTATCTGAAACAACCATGCATAGGAGCTGGTAAAGGCATGAACCTCACATAATGCAACTTGTATGAAAAGTATAATGGTTTCTAATAAGCCTGCAAAATGGAATAATCAGCCCCCGTTCACTGGCAGTACTTTATCACAAATTACAGTGATGTCTATAGATCACTGTGCATTTGGAAAGGACTCACTGACATTCTTTGACCCTGCTAGTATAAACACATTGAATAGTATGGTTCGACATACCTCATCTGAGCTCAGGCATAATAAGAACACCAATATGAAACTCAGAGGGAGAATCAGCTGTCCGTGATTAAAGATGTACATCACCATTCTGACCAGCCAAATGCTTCCTCAAGGTGGAATGAGAATGATGGAATCCATGAAGATCTTACACTTCTTTATGTAGGGCCAGGCTCAAAAAATTGGGTTAAGGAGGAAACTTTGTTTATGAAAGTATAGAATTTAGAGAATGTGATAATTCCCACAAAATCATAATATTGTTCAGACTTGCTTGTAAATTTCCCCACCCTATCACAACATTTCATTGTAAATTATAGTTTCCTCTCTAAGATTTCAAATTGTTATAAGACTGAGTCCTGAGGAAAACAAAAATATACTGTATAGAAGGGCAAAATCTGTGTCTATTTAATTCACTGCTTTATTTCCAATTCCAATTCTTAAGGGTGTGCCTGGCACATGATAGACACCAAATAAACATGTATTGAATGAATGAATAAGGGAAAAAGAGATCCTATCCATTATTAATAACCTCAGAAGACAGTGGGGAAAACATTCCTTGATTCATGTATTTGCCTTAGCAGTTACCACACTGTCCTACAGAGAAAAGCAAAGAGGAAAAACTTTATAGCAACTGTTAACCACCCGCTTGCTCTGCCCATGGTTAAGGGAAACCATTGCCTGAATTATTGTGAATGATTTAAAATGAGCTAAATAGAAGAGGGAGAAAGCAGAGGATGGGAATTTCAGGCAAGGGGGAGGAAGAGGGGATTTAAAAAGCGTAACTGGGCCGGGCACGGTGGCTCAAGCCTGTAATCCCAGCACTTTGGGAGGCCGAGACGGGCGGATCACGAGGTCAGGAGATGGAGACCATCCTGGCTAACACGGTGAAACCCCGTCTCTACTAAAAAATACAAAAAAAAAAAAAGTAGCCGGGAGAGGTGGCGGGCGCCTGTAGTCCCAGCTACTCTGGAGGCTGAGGCAGGAGAATGGCGTAAACCTGGGAGACGGAGCTTGCAGTGAGCCCGGATCCGGCCACTACACTCCAGCCTGGGCGACAGAGCGAGACTCCGTCTCAAAAAAAAAAAAAAAAAAAAAAGCGTAACTGGCTTGGCATGTTCAAACCAAAGCATGTATAAGGGGCATAGAAGACGGAAGAGAATAATGGAAAATAAAGTTAGGAAAACAGACATTCAATCTAATTGCCCTGGTATTTTTTTTTTTAAGCACATATGAAGTTCTATATTTAGCATATAAGACTTTCATAAGCTATGTATTTACTAAGATACTCTTGGCTTAAAAATTCAGTCATTCTGTCACTGTTAAATATTCCGTTTGCCACTATGTAAAGAACTCCATGCTCTCGCCAGCCAAATGAAAAAGAACAAATTTTAGGTATTCTCCATTTTTATTCTTTGATTATGTTACTGTCATGATGAATATATTCAAAGAACTACTTAAGTTACCCAAATACTTCTCTTTCGCATTCCTCCTTTCCCTGTGCTTTACCCATGAACAATGTTTGCAGACATATTCAATCATTGGCCCATTGAGTAAGGGAAAATGCAAGAGCATATCATTAATCATCTCCCAAATACCTTATTTAGGTTCCTTATGAATATTTTTATTTGTTACATTGGGTGAACAAATGAGATTCAAGAGGTTCATAAAACTGTAATAGAAAGAGAGGAAGAGAAGAAGTAAACTAGTATTTATCATCACCAACTTGTCAGTTAATGAATTTTGTACAATGCCATTTAAATTTTTTACTTAAATTAATATTTTATTATTTAAAACAACATTGGATAAATGTTATTATATAGACAAATGTTCAAGATTATTCAGTTACCTTGCAGGTTCCCGTAGATCATAATCAGAAGAGCTAAACCTAAATATTCCTAACTATAAAGCCTGTGCTGTTATATATTTCATAGTGTCTCTCCTTTGTTTCATTCTAATTCATCCCAAGACAACCTTTTTTTCATGTTTATCTATGCAGAGTGCCTGCTTTATTGTTGCCAAATTATTCTCCTGCCTTCTCTACCTACTTCTTTAATAAACTGAGGGATCTGAAGCACTTGGTGGGTGGTACTCAGGTCACATCAGCAGATGGAATGTCACGTATGCCCAATGTTGTATCTACAAAGTGCTGAAATGAATGCAAAATGCAAACTTCTGTGCTGCAATGAGTTGAAATAATTGTCAACTACACTTAATATTTTTTTCAAAAAAAAAAAGAATTTGCATAGACTGACAGATCGTTTTGTTTCCACATTCAATTTTAATATTTGGTTGTGCTTTCCAAAGGACAGTTATGTTTGTTTAATATCCACGAAATCCCAAGACTGATTTTTATGCTTGTAAGTAAAAGATAAATCAGTAAATAGCATTATTATTTAATGAACCAAACAACAAAGTGGTATGGACAAGACTGTCTAAATGAAAAACATTTTTTCTAAGTAATTCTTCATATTCTTCCTTTATTATTTTATATAAGAATTTGGGGCAAAAGTCTCAGAAAGCAAAGTCTCAAAGGAAAGATTCCATGCACAAAGGCATCTTTAAGATCACTAAGATAACTAAGCAGGTACCAATTTATTTTCTTCAGAATTAGAAAGCTCTGTAAAGACTGGAAATGTTTGCTAGCAGATTGGCAGAAAAGGTCTGATGCAATTCAAAACTTTGAATAGCATTTTGACAAGCACAACTATAAATCTAAAAAATCTACACTACGTAGCTGAATTATATTCTAGTGGTCAGTAATCTCAGAACAAATTGTCTCCCATAACATACACTGAAAAATAGATACCAACATCAGTGCTCTGTCTGACCAGAGTAATAATTTTAGGATTTTCAACATGTATAAAGAAAATTGTTCACTTCTCCAGGTACTCTTAAATTACAATTTTAAAAAGAAAATGAAAATCTGAAAACTACAAAATAACAAGAGTTTCACAAAAACTACTCAAGCAAAGAAAATTTCCTTGTCTTATGACACTAACTGTACAGTCATACGCAACTTAGAAACTGGAAGTACAAATCTGTTATCTATTTTTTCTTAGCTTGCACATCGCCCTTAATTACAGTTTAGGTGACAAAATGAAACATAAATGTCTTTCTATCAACAGCACATTGCTGGAAGCATAAACAATAAATTATAAATTACTGAATCAGAAGCCTTTTTGGATCATATATGCATAGTGCTGTTCTCCGTATCTACGATCTGTCACACCTCCTGTTTCATGCAAATTGAGCACTACCTTTTATGATTCAACATTGAAGAAATGTCCCATGCTTCATATAGGTAATAGTACACAACTTATATGGAAAACACTTCTAGTCAACGTTTGGTGCTGTGTATTGTGCTATGGAAAAGTCCACTATGTGAGCAGAACAGACAATACAATCATATCGGAAACATATTAAGATATTCATTATCATACTCATGCAAGTACACAGTTTTTGCTTGTTGCTTGGGGATGCTTGCCTGGGAAACCCAATCATAATGGTTCTGCTGTAGCTAAGGGTATGGATGTTTTTATAAAGGTCACTTGAGGAAAGAGATGTTTCTTTTAGGAAAGCCTTCTATTGGCTCCAAAGCAGCCTATTGTAAAAGCAGAACTTAAGGAAGACCCAGGTGGCCAGAAAGAGGGCAATTGGCTTAGCAAGTTGGCACTCCTTGCTATATAGATCAGCAGGTAGGTCCTTCAAGTACAATCCAGCCTGGCTAGGTATACCTGGCCTAAGGCAGCGGACAGAATGACTCTGTCTGCCTTGAAACCTATATCCTGAATACAGAAAAAGTATTCCTGAGGATTCAGCTGGAGAAAAGAGGGAGGACAGAGCATCAGCTCTGACTGGCATGAGAATCAGGAAAATCCACTTCCACCTTCAGGCAGCAAATTTTGGTTTTGCAATAAGGGAAGTTTGAGACAGATTGACGGTAGTCAAAAATGCAAAGGAAGGCTGTCTGTAATTTTCCAGCTATGTAAATGGTTTCCACAGAGTATGTGTGTTTGCAGGGAGAGATGGAAGTTTGGAGGCAATTTAGAACAATTTTATATGCTAGAATTGAAAGTGATCCCAACAACTGGAAGCTACCATAGTGTGGAGAAACCTGAGTTTTGTTCTGGCAATGGAGCTATAGAAAGGTTAAAAAAAAAAAAAAAATCCATCATATTCAAAACCATATCCAGGAATCCTGCAGCTATTTCTGTGACAATAAAACTTTCATAGTTGGTCCTCATCCTCTTCCTCCTTTTTTTTATTTTGCCTTTCTATTTTAATACCCTTTAGAATGCAACACATTGCAGTTACAGCATAAGCAGATGTTTTTGCAATGCATTATAGTGAGGATCAGTGTTTTCCCAACTACTGATGAAGCCACGTTCAAAATTACTGCACAAGATTTATAATTCTGAAGAGTTAAAGCTTCAAAGAGACCTGGCTGAGAATGATAAGCCAGAGGAGATATAATATCATATGAGAAGGAATTAATGAATTCATATAAAGTGACCTCATCCCTCTTACTGTTGTGTGTTTTTCTATGTGCCAGGCATTGTGCCAATTGCTGTCTAAGTCCTAGTTCACACATATCACAAATTATTGTAATCTTTCTTTTCTCTTATATGGATTGGTCCCAATGCAATTTCTATCAATTAATTCACAATAAAAGACAAAATGAGATAGAAATGAGCTCTCTCTTGTCTCCTACACAGATGAATTATTTCACAAGTAATTCTACTAAATATATAAGAATCGTATTTCTGCCAGAATAGGAAAGCAACCTTCAGTTGCACAACTATGAGGCAGGTATTTTATCCCGGTGTTACAGATGGGAAAACTGAGGCTTAAAATGATTTGCTTAAAGTAAGAGTATTCGATACTTCCAGAAAATAAAAATAAATAAACTTACACCATTTGAAGTAGGCCACTCAGTTGAGACAGAAATCCAGAAGACAATGCATAAATTGTACTCTATACAGGTAACTATGTTATGGACAATGAGCTAACAGGAGGCATGTTTATTCCAAAGTAATGGTTAGTATCTACATTATTCAAATTATTTATCAAAAGTTTGCATTTAAAGTAAGCTTCTTATCAATAATATTTCAGTCAATGTGGAGGTACTAAGAAGGAAACACGAACTGGTATCATCAGGTACTACGGTTCTCCTGCTGGGTTAAACATAACTAAGCTAAAACTAAATCCAGGTCCACTGTCTATTTCTCTTCTTACCATAGACTCTCCGTAGAGAGCAGAGATTTATATTTTCTCTCATTTCTCTATACACATGGTTGAAAATTTTCAGTATAAACCATGAGGGTTCCCATTTCACCAGACGGTACTCTGGCAATTTGAATCACATTTTTTACCTACAGTGTTCAGGCTGAGGATGAGTAGTTTTCTGCAGACCTCAAATTTCCTGCAAACAAGATATTTTAGAATCTATAAAAGGTCCTTTTTTTCTTCCTTGTCTTGCTGTATTTAATTGTTAGCTATTTTCAATTTCCATGATTAAAATTGAGGCGAGTACTGAAATGTGGTCAACAAAATTCTCTGCTTATAAATTCACACAACTGGAAGAAACCAATATCTTGACCATATTCAAGGTGCTTTGATTTTTTTGGTGTGAACGTGTGGTATAAACGGTTCACTGTATTTTTGACCTTTACTTCTACCTTTATTTATACTGAAGGTTGCTTTCTTATTCTGGCAGAAATACGATTCTTATATAGTTAGTAGAATTACTTGTGAAATAATTCATCTGTGTAGGAGACAAGAGAGAGCTCATTTCTATCTCATTTTGTCTTTTATTGTGAATTAATTGATAGAAATTGCATTGGGACCAATCCATATAAGAGAAAAGAAAGATTACAATAATTTTGAACTGAAATATATGGTGGCAAGTTCCTTAGAAAATGCCAAATACTGAAATCATCTCCCTTAAAGATCAAATTAAATAGGAGACAAACTTATTCATCAACTATAGATTAGATTATATTAGCTCTCTCAACATTTTAACATTTTTCTGGTAGGCTGGTACTTGTAACTCATACTGCTGTCAGTGGAGAAGCATCAGATACTGACCATTTTAAAATTTATCTTAAGAAGGAAAAAAGAACTATAAACATGGCTATACCATCTGATTCTATCGCTCCATGTTTCCAACATAGAATATGCCATCATTTTAAAGTAAATCATATTTAGTATTTTGATTTTTTTAGTACTTTTTTTGTGTTCTCTCATCATTAACAATTAATTTGCAGTAAGCATGCAAGATATCTATCTATCTATCTATCTATCTATCTATCTATCTATCTATCTATCATGAATCTATTGATCTATGTGTCTATCTATCTATCTCCAATGTTTTTTACAGCTTCTTTTCATTACTTTGTTTCTACATATTAAGACAAGATCGTTTTTTTTCTGTTTTTACAGTACCTATTCAGGTGCCAAATAAGTAGTGGTCTATGAAGCAAAACTCATGAATTTCTGATCTAGGAAGAGGAACACAGAGTATAAACTTTATATATCTATTTCAAACCTGTGGTTTCATGATTTATTTTGTGAAGGAGATGTTGAATATTTGGATCCTAAATCCAAAATCACAGTGAGCAGAAGTCCTACTTTCCATAAGGCAGTCCTGGTTTATGGTGTTTTTCAGACATAAATATAAGCAGCGACCCCTCTCACTTTAAAACGTGTCCCAGTAGAAACAATAAATTACGTGGTCACTCTTTGTAAAACAAATAAACACAGTCTAAAATAAACAATCATGATGTATGGAGTACTCTTTCTGTTTCAAGTCATTTTTCAATAATAACTGACATCTTTAAAACAAATTACAAAACAAAATAATATGAAAAACCTGTAAGATAGCTCATAATTTTAACTTCTATTTTCCAGTATCAAAATAAAACAGATAATGACATGACATTAAATATCCTATTACAGGGTTTATTATAACGTGTGATGAAGCAGAATGAGGTATTCTAAGTATTTAAACTTTTACTTTCTACTAATTTCCAAAATTTAAGAAAACACATACAATTCATTCATTGTAGAATTAAATCTCTTCTTTAAAAATCTTAGGGCATAATAAATATGTGTCAAAATTAGGCTTTCCCTGGTCCCCAATAATATCTTCCCATTCACCCAATACCTTATGTGATGCCTTCTAGGACCACACTTATAACAAGCGTGTCTTGAAGTTACAAAATTTACAGGAAACACTAAGGATCTCAGAATATTTGGAACGGGAAGTAACCTCTTCATGGAGAACTTTAAATGCTGTGCATTTTATATGCAAAAACAATGCCTGATACTTACTAGTTCATAATCAGAATAAACATGGACCACACTTACGCACAGACTTCCAGTTCAGTTTGGGGTTTCTAAGGAGGCTTTGTGTTAGAAATATTCATATGATTTCCATTAAAAAATATTGGTGATGCTAATAAAGAAACAAAGACAATGTACTTGGCTTACAGTTTCTAATCAAGGGTAGCTAACAAATGAATACTCCATTATTGAGGAGACAGAAAGGGTTTTGTCTCCTTAGTTTTTATAATGGTGGAAGTCAGTTAAATTAGTAATATCTATATAACGACTGTCATTTCCTTTTTGTGATTCATCCACATTTATCAAAGCATCCCCAAAGACCTATGTAGCATTTTGTTAAAAGGCAAGGCCATAATATATTTAGCCATAAAATGTTATTTTATTTCATAAAGGAAATTTTTATCAAGATTCACTATCTCTTTAAATAGAATATTGCAAAAAATACAAGCAGATATCTTGAATCAAATTTTACTCTTCTGAGTATAGCTTGTATACAGACCATTGAGAGACCTAAACAGATCCCTGTAGTAAAGCCAGAAACAAGCCTGAGACATTGCTTATATTTTGCTAATCATTCTAAAACCGCTACAACTAAGACTTAAATACATTTGAACAAAAATCAAGTTTTATAATTTTTTTAAATATATAGCAGCTTAGGAAACAAAAATTTCCAAATGAGATAGACTTTAAACAATAATATATGGCTTTCACATATAATAAATAACACAGTTAAAGAAAACAGTAATCCAAGGTTGGTCCTCAGAAAATCTAATGAAATGGATTAAATGTGCTCAGTGAGTGAAAGACTTAACAATAAATCACTTCATATCAGCTCCAAAATAATACTGATAAGAAATGTCCTTCAAAAAGGATTTTCTGAACTAATTGTTATTGTTAAAGTTGGTACAGGCTTAAAACAAATACCTTTAATGTGTACCCACAAACCAGGCAAAATTAGAATAGCTTTCCCTAAAGACGTGGTAAACAGTCAATTAAAACTTAACAATTGCAAAGTGTAAGCCAATTCCCCCTCTTAGGGATATCTCAGAATCTCAAAATACCTGGAAGCTCTCACAGGGGTTAAATTTTACTCTTCATTTTTTAAAGTAAGGTGATTGAGGTATTTCCTGGGAAAAAAATTAACTTTTTACATTAACAAATTTCTTATCTCTTGTTTAAGTACTGAAAATTAGAAACTAAGGTAATTACCATGCCATTACGCTGATAAGCTGAATTTCAAGTGCTCACGGGTGAACAAAAATTATTTTAATGATATTTTCAGTTATGTTATGAAATTGCATCCTATTTTCCAATTTACATTGTACTCTTTGTAGAAAGCTAGTATATTTACCTTCATTTTTCTTGATGGTGAAATTCGGATTGTTGACCATTTCTGGAAGGAGGCTGTATAAGAAATAATGTCCATTTTTGGGATCATCTTTGTCCATGGCGCTAACTGTTTGAATGACCTGAAACATAAAACTTGACGTCAGCATTTCTGATGATTCCAGAGGCTCCTACCATCGGTAAAAGCTTAGTGACATTCTTTTTGTAGTCTGATACTTTGACTCAAAGTCTCTTTTTCAGCTTTCTGAATTGTCGTGGATGGTTTGTGCCAAGAATAAGGAGAAAAATTCATTACTTTAAAACCTCAGCTTTGATAAGTTGATGAAAATTAAGAGCATTACCTTTGTGTCCATTTGGTGTCTGTGGCTTGAAATAGCAAAGTTAAGTGTATTTGAAATATCCACTGGGCAATTACAGGTTTCTTTCCAATTTGAGTATTTACGGGCATCTAGAATGAGATTTGGAATTGTTACAGTGATTGTAGTGTGGTTCTTGGGAGGATCTTTGAGGTAAATGGCTTAAATCTTGAATCCTCACAACTCTTTTACTCATCCGGTTATAAGTGTTTGCCAAATAGTGTTCCTCAGCACAAACATCACTGCAACAAACCTCTCTGATGAGTTGCTTCTGTTCCCTCGCAATAATGAATAATGTTTTCTAAAGCTAGTGGATAACACGTGCAAACAATGCTTTGGAGTGCATCCTGAGATGAATAAATTATAGGGATTAGAATTACCACGGTGCAGAGAAATGTTTGGATAGATAGAGGTACTTGGAATTGGTGCCTATTGAATGTGCTTGTTTCATTTGCAAAGCTACATTAACTTAATGCTAAAGTTGTTTCTTGGGATGTCAGATAATTACTTTAATAACTTGTATTTATGATGCTGTGATATTGCTCGTTCAATGCGACAAGTTGGACAAGAGCTAATGTAGGAAAAATTTGAATGTATACTCCTATTGTGATAATAGATTTACCATAAAAAGTAGTTGACAGTGAAATATTCTCAGGTTTATGATATTCCGAGGATATAATAATGATGCCAATGCTATTGTGTCTGTGGGAACAATTATGTCCCATTGAACTTCAAAATTTTGTTAAAGAGAAAAGAAATCAATTACTTCATTTTGAGAAGGGGTCGTCTTTGCTTTCTAACTTACCACTCAAGTGTAAGAACCACAATTTCAGAACTTTTAGCAGCTATGGGTCTTTGCATTGTATCAAGCACATGTTATATGATAGGCAATTCATTCAATTTACTTGAGGCAAAAATAAAATACTTTTTTTAATTTCTAGGTCTCTATTTTTAAAACGGAACATAGTCTTACTTTGTAAGTGTTTGATTTTTGTTAAGGACTTTGTTGTCTAGTTATAATGTCTTATAAATAATTATGATTATATTTGGCTTGAGTGACAAAATAACATAAAATAATTTAAAATATAACTCATGGTTAAGACAGTGAGATAGTCATCAAGAGAAAGGACTCTGGAGTTAAGCTTCCCAGGTAAGATAAAAGTTACAGCTCTATTTGTGGCTCACTGTGTGACACTGAAGGAGTTACTGAAGTCTCTGAAACTTTATTTTCTTGTATGCCAGAAATACAAATGCAAAGACCATCTTTTCTCAGAGATTTGTTTTGATTATGAATTTAAATTCATATAAATATTTTGACAGTGGTTTCTAGTAAATGTTCAGTAAAATATTAGTCATCATCATCATTATTATTATTGTATTAACTAGGGCCACTGCTATGTATTGACGACCTGGCACTTTGATAAATCTTTATAAATGTAATGACTCTATTACTCAATGATCCAGTATGATCAGATTAAAGAAGAATGCAATTATATTTACTGTACCTAAACACATAGCATATTTGCCTTGACATTTAAGTGTAGAGAGAAGCCTTAGGGTACTTCTTTCATAAAAAATCAACATGAATTAAAGTACAAGGGGACTAGATTTGAAACATGGATAACTCCTTTGGACAGCCTGCAAGTAAAAATACTTAACAGAAAAGTATGAGTTTGACCACTTCACCTCAGAACAGCTGTGCTGGATTTTCATGTTAAAAAGTCAAGGGAATGACTATCTTTGACAAGAGCCTTCTTTCAGGCAATTATAAAGAAGAGAGGGAAAAACATTCATTTACCCAGACTTCTCTCTATAGGACTTCTAGCCCCAGGTGCAACCATTGAAGATGTAACTCCTGAAGTATGTGAGTGCATATGAAGAATAAGGGCAAATGAAGAGAAGATGTCTTGGTTTTCTCAAGCAGAGATCAGTCATAATTAAATGCTTTCCTGCAGTATACTTGGTGGATAAAGTTCCCATAATTAATAGCATTCATACTATTTTCAAGTAATCTACGTGAAAATGGCTCATACCTGCTGTTGCATCTACAGGAGAGTCATTTGATTAGCTAAGCCGCCATGACCAAAACAAAAGATGCAATAATATAGCTTACCTGTAGCAAAGGAGCATAACTACCTGCCACACCACATCTCAGAAGTTTGGTCTAAACATCACACCAGAATTTAATATATTTTTCCACCACTTATTTTAGCCAGGAACTCCTTAGATAAGCAATTTATTGAGCCACTAGAACTATTGATCAAAAAAGTCTCAGATTATAACTCAGCAATCGGTATTTCAAACAGCCTTCTGGGTAATTCTGGTGTATACACAAGTATGAGAACCACTGTTTTCAGCCAATGGAAAAGATTCATGTTCACAGTTCTCTCCTCATAATTCATTAAGAGGCTTTATATTGCCAAGCTCACGTCAAGTTCAGTGCATTATATGTTGGGGAGAAGGTGGCTGAAATGAATTATTACATTTTCTTCCAAATATCCCATAAACAGGTTATGATTAAGATTTTTGGTTAAACCACATTTGACACTTCAATACGGATAGCTCCTGCTTTGGCATTTTATCTAAAAGTAGATGCCAAGTAGGTCACTTGAAGGACTTTACACTATTAAAATGCATTAAGATATCCGTACTAATGAGGCTAAAGTTTTCATTGATGAAATAACTTCTGAATGTACTTAGCTTTAAACAGTAAAAGAAAAAGAATAGATTTGTTCAAAGAAGTGTACCTCCACAGAGGCAGGTTGGAGACCACGTAGGGTCCACTGTGAGCTACCATGACCTCAGCTGATTTTTCAAGTAATTTCATTTCATGGGAATAATATAAAAATTTCTGGAGCAGTCATAAATACTTAGAAATATGCATCTAACGTTAAGCTTAAATATTTTCCCTTCTACCAATGAAGTTAGTATGCAACTGAAAAATCTAATGTTTCATAATTTATTGTTGAAATATTTTCAATGCTAAGGAAAGCCGAAAGCAAAATATATGTCTTTATTAGAGAAAACAAAGTGTACCTGGGATGTTGGAATAAGGAAATGAATTCCAGAACCATGCTTGGATTTTGATAGGAGCAGACTCTGTTCTATTTCTTGAGACTACAGATTTGAAATTAAATAAACATTCTAAGACATGAAACTAGAAAACCATTGTGTGCTATAGTTTAATTCTGATCCTTAAAAATCTTTCACTGTTTATCAAAAATTCTAAATCTAAATTAGATTGTTTTTAACGGAGTATATTAAACTTTATTTTGGACTATTTTACATTAACTCAAAAATATTTTATAGTTGCAGAATATCACTACCATTTTTATCTTTTGAAAGGTCAGTCAGAAATACATATTTCATGATCTGATCTGTTAACAAGCATAACTGTATCATAGGATCTATTGGAACCTCTTCCGTGAGTTCCTGTAGATACTATTTATCAATATGATCTTATGTGTGAGGAGTAGTCATATATAAGATTTTACCCCTCACTGCTATTAGAATAACAGGTGGCACATGGCAACTATTTAATAACTATCATTTAATTAATGATAACAGCATCATTTATCCTCACAATACCTTGAGAAGGAAGTACTAAGAAACGTATCGGCACTGCGATACATCCAATATATTATATATATTCAAATTATATAGAGTATATATTACATATGTATATATACACACATACGTGTGTATGTACATGTGTGTGTATCTGTGGGTGTGTGTATAAAATGTCTGATCCCAGATAAGCCTAGTTACAAATTCTCTGCATCCGTTGTCCCCAATATGTCAGGCTGCTTCAAAACTTGTAGATATCTATAATTTCTATATATGTATTTCTATTAAATTGGGGCTTAGACCTTCAATACTTTGGAGTATGTGTAAGCGTGTCCCATCCATCCTTGCTTGCTTTGCTTTAGCAGCCTGAAGGTTCTTGATTGATTCTGACCAGTCAAATGCACACCCAAGTGGACATTTAAAAGAAATAGTTCTTTCTATGTATGGACAAGGTGAGAAAATCCTATTCTGTTGTAACTTTTGGAATGTTTTACAAGGTTTCTCAAATATTTGTCTATCTCTAGAAAGATCCAGCAATAATAAACAGCGTGGCATCTTCAATTGAAGCACACTGTCACTTTCTCAGGTAAAACTTAGTTTCCCTTTTCTTGAAATCCTTCTATAATAATGTGAATTGTAAGGTGATAGGGGGTGAAGGAAAGGAAGGGAAGTTACAGTCAAGGAAGAAGGAACAACATAATGTTTGGCTTTCTATTAATGCTATTATTATTGCCACTTTATTTCTAGTGATCATATTAACTTTCCTGAGATATTAACATCTATCTCTTAGAGTGGTTTTCAACTTGGGAAAGAAAGGAACGATCCATGAAAGAGCTTTATATGGCTGTCATTCCTCAACTTGAAATAGTATGAAACTATTTACGTATGCACATTTAGGAGGGGAAAGGTTATAGCCTTTATCAAATTATCAATGATGTCCATAACTGAATAAAGCAAAACAAAATACATTAAGAGCCTTAAAGAACGGTGCTTAAAAATAGAAATTAGGCATGCAAGACAAATCAAGTTATAGCAATGATGATTAATTGAAAGGGGGGAATATAGGTAATTAAGAAATTTTATCAAAATCGACACAATAACCTAATTATTTCAAAACTGTATAATGTAGTACAGATATATTCACAGTTCACATCTAATCAAAATATATTGTCTGGATATTTTTGATAATTTACATGGCATTCCAGTCACTACCAAGATTTTTATTCCCTACCCATTCAATATGTTTTCCGAGCTCATCATTTTTGTTTGTTTGTGTTTTTGGCCTGAAACATCTTTGCCTTAAAATTTATTAGGTGGCCATTTAGAGCATGTAGCTTGCAGGTCTGACCTACAGGAAATATGGCAGAAGGAAGTAGATGAGATTCTAATCTTATTGACACACTAAATGAAGTCCTCAGTCCTCTGGGCAGAATTTGGGACTCTGCCTTCATAAATGCATTGTAGAACTTCCAACATTTTTTTCAGTGTTGGATTTTTCATTCACTTTACCTTTATTGAAACTAAATTGAAGCCAAGCAATACAACGTTAGGATTCCAGAAGAATATATCTAGACAAAGTTTGGATTTTCCAGTTTTTTTCTGCCTCTTGCATTCTTTTGGTGGACTCTGTATATCTGATGTGTATTTTGTATGCTAATGAAATTATCAATATTAAATACAAACCACTTCATCTCTTACCCTGATTTAAAAATCTATAGTTCATTTTCATTAGTAGGATAAAATTCAGTTTACCACATAGCTTAGAAGAATCAACTCCCTTTTCAATCTTATCTCTTCTTCATCCTTACTCTATTACTTTGTGGTAATATCTCCTGATACCTCCTTAAGCTTATAAATAGTAATTCCCATATTGAAAATATGTTCCATTGTTTATCTTCCCAGAGCAAGATTTTTCCAAATGGGTCCCATCTTCCACAAATTTATAATTTTCTCTGAAGGAAATTTGAAAGATTTTATAGTCAACTATCCTTGGCAAACTCAAAATACCATATAATTTTCTTGGGGATTCATATGTATTTCTAAATGCAAGAGAAACTTGTAGTAAAACAAAACAAACAGAAGATCATGTTTAATTTTGTCTAATTTAATGTCTCCCAATCTTATTAGGTAATACACACACACACACACACGCGCGCGCACACACACACACACAAATCAAACCACATCATATATTGGCATGCTACGACACAAGTTTCTATGAAAAACTCACTTTGAATAATGCTATCCTCTAAAACTCCATTTGAGTCTTTAAAAGATTGGAAGACTTTTTCAAAAGCCTCTGTGTGAAGGTGTGTGTCTACATAGCTTAATGGTAACAGCACTGTTAGCATTAGCTTCTCTGTCTTCCCAATATTATCTCAGATCCTCTGGCACCAGATTGTATCCAATTTATAAATCGTCACAAACACAAAGCCTAGGCTTAAAATCTCTTACCACCTAGAGTCAATTTGACTCTCTTTAAAAAACCTGCTCATCATCATGGCTTTTATGTGCAAATGGAAACAAGTGTATCCAGGTTTCCTACCTGGCTCCCATCCTAATTATCCAATATTCTGTAGGTTGAAAATATGATGAAAATATATCAGTCTGTAATAGCCCAAGACTTTAAACAATCTTTTATACCATTTTCTCTGTAGATAATCAATCTCAGTTAAATTAGGGGCCAGAATAAAACGTGAAATTTGTAACCATGCAAGAGACCCAGTCAATACCTACAGAACTGCAAGTGAGTCTTTGAAAGATTGAGATAGAATGTGTTGCTATATGATGATTCCAGTGAATTTTTTTTAAAATTTAACCCACAGATTCACATGGGGAGGAGTGAAGTATGGGTCCTTCTTTTGCCCTTGACAAATAAAGTACTTGTAAATTATCAGAGGAATAGTTATTCCAATATTAGAGCAATAGATTTGTCTACTATATTGACCAATTTAGGAATCATGTATAGTGTGTTGCTTTAAGCCGTCTCATAAACATGTAACAATAACAATAAAACCCAACAAATATAATAGGAATAAAGTGTTAATTTGCTTTTTAAACCACAAGACTGGTTCAAATAAATACCACTGAAAATTACAAGTATTTATGTGGTATGTATTTGCATATATATATATACCAATATCTATCTAGTTATTCTGAAGATCTTAGGGTTTAAACTAACAGAGATTATGGTTCAGCATCACAAAACTAGTAAATAGGAAAGATCTGATTCACATTTAGATTGTTCAAGTCCAAACCCTTCGAATATATATATATATTCACTTTTGCTTTTCTTTTCTGCCAAACTTGTGCTCCAAAAATCATACTTTTGTTAATGACTCCTTGAAATGTGTTTTGCTACATGTGGTTTCTTCAAATGTTGTTTTATGCATTCCATTAATTTACCATCACCTTACTCCACCCAAAATAAAGTGAAAATGGTATTTCATGCATTTTGTGGAGGCTATCAGTTTCATCTGTTTTAAAATCAATCCTGTCTCCCTCTTGTGTATGCAGATAGATTATGAAAGATGCCTGCTGGCAGGAAAGCTAAAATTAAATCTCCTATATTTATTATTTCATGAATGTTATAAAGTGCTGTAATTTCATTTTATTGTTTCACATTTATTAGAAAAAGACTCACAGAAACTAGACCAAAAAAAGTACCAAACCCATTCATTGCTAGTGTTTATCAAGGGATAATTATCTTTACTTCTCTTATTAAGCTTTATTTCTTTTCATTTAAGGTTTGATGAAATGCTTTTGAGTAAGAACGTCATTTGTCACAGGAATGTATTGTTTTCTTTGGAAAAAATGCTCACTCTTGATCAGACTCAAGTTCTCATGATTATTTTATAAGAGGTGTGTCACACAGACATAGAATTTCAAAGTGCTGCTTCCTTGGAGAGCATTGTGACATCCTAGAAATCTCAGGGACTCTGGCACTTTTAAGAGCAGACTTTAAAATTAATTTTTGCCACTTTTCATGGTAAGTCTTAAGTAAAACTCATAGTCTTTTTCAGCCTTAGCTTTTGTATCTATAAAATGTGGTGCTAACGCCAAGCTCCCAGAGAAGGAATGCTGAGTATACGTTAGATGTGTATGTACACTTTTCACTTATGTAAGCAATAAGCTTTCTCAATTACTTGCATCTCCATAGCCACCACCTTAGACCTGGCTACCATTATCTTTTGCAGTTACAGCTTCCTAACTGTGCTTCCTGCTTAATCATGTGTGTGCATATGTGTATTTTATTCAAGCATAAAACTCTTTATGTTCAATCTCATTTTTGCTTATTACATGCTAGTCACAAGCATCTTCCACTCAATGATCCTTCCACTCTGAAGGGTCAGTGACCCTTCAGGATATTTGCACATGCCTATTCTGTTGGCTAGAAGACTGCCTTCATGCCCAGCTCTTTCTCTTTTTTTTCCAGTTTCACCATAAACAATACTCATTTCAAAAGTAACTTTATTTGACAATACTACATAAAGTAGATCCCTGAGTTTTCATTGTTCCTCTCTGTCTAGTTGCTTGAATATTGATTTCAAGCCAGTTTTTAAAATTTTTAATTATTTTATTTATTCATTCTATTCTTTTCACAGAATCTCTTCTTCACTAAATTCCTAAGAAAAAATAATTTTTGACCCTTTCACATTGTTTCTTCAGATTGTATTACAACAATTAGCATCTTGCAGATGGGAAATAAATATTGTCCAATAAATAAATGAGGAATTTTTCATCTGAAGAGGTTAGCATGCATACTGTGTGTTTATGAGTGGAACAGGTGTTTCCATGATAATATCTAAGAAATTACTTTTTGAAGTATCTGTCATTGCTCAATGAAATTATTTAGAACCATGATTCTAAGATTTTGTGAATATCTGTTACGTGTCAAGCATTGGCTAGATATATATCATCCAGAAGCATGAGTGACTCTCTTTTTATTTGAACTTTGATACTCCCATAATAAACAAACTTTATATTTCTGCAATGTTGGTCAGAGACAAAAAGATGAGGTTAAAGAAGAGAAACCAAAATATTTTTGTTTCTCTTTTTTAACTCAGATATAATTACTTGACACCAAAAAGTAACTTGTATGATAGTGACGAAGCTCAAATTATACTCCACTAGATTTATTTACAGTTACAGAAATTCTTTCCTGAAGAATAACTGAAACTGCCCATCACCTCTCAAACAATAAATATTTTCTGAGACTGAGCAAAACACCTTACTTCATGCCTCAGAAGAAAATATTCAATTCAGTCCCTGCACTGACAGATTATCCACAGAAAGTCACCCTAATTCTGTATATGGTAACCAAGAGGTTAATATCTGAAATAAAATCCAAGGAAGATCCTAGTAAGGAGGTAAGAGTTAGAACACAGTTATGGAAGGTCCTCTGGCCAACACTGGTCACTGAAGTTCTATATTTTTCCTTCGCGTTTGTTTCTGAGTGTGAGGTTGTCAAGTGTATTGAAGGAAGATACTGATTTCTCCACATTTGTTACCTGTTCCTCCACTCGTCCAGCCAGATTACCATTCTCTTCAGAAAGACTCTGGTTTATCCCCAGCTGTCTCCTTTTCAGTACTTGATAGATGTTTTCTGTCTCTGGTGAAACTTGTCCTATATTAAGAGGTCTTTTCATTGAGATAGCTCCATTTCCCCTTCTCCCTTCAGCATCCCACCTGTCCAGAAGATTTGAAACATTTTCTGCAATTCTATCATTTATAATTTTAATTAAATGTTTGCCAGAGAGAAAATTCCATGAAGGTTAAAAAAAAAAAAAAGGCTGATTTTGGGGGTGTGGTATACTGCTATATTTTCAGTACCTAGCCCAGTCCTGGAACATAGTTCATGTTCGGTGAGTATTTACTGACTGACAGAAACCCATCACCCTATCAGACACACAAACTGTCAGACATATATTTGGCTTTCTGATTTTGGAATCTCAACACACATTCCCATTTTTGCCATGGACATTAGAGAGGAGTAAGTGGAGAATATCCTATTTAACCTTCCTGTTAAACTGGGAGCCAAGTAATCTGCAAATGACTATATCATGTCACCACTGAATTAGAGTCGAAAGGTGTATACCATCTTAAGTCTTTTGACTTAAAACAAATTACCTGAAACTATCAGATTTTTCAAAAAATATAGATAATTAGCAATGATAACATATATTAACATTTAATTATGCAACAGAGGGATTATTTAAAAGGATTCTAATCAAACATGATTCAGGTGGATTTTGTGTAATGGACTGTGAACCATTACTCCCTACTGAGGTTGTGGTTACACTTTTGAGAGAACAAATTCAAGGGAAAGTCACCTTTAACTTCAGAATCATGAGAAGGTGGAAGGAGCACATATGATTTCCAATTCTACTTTCAAAGTGAATCTAGACCTATTTTAGCTCAGATGTATTATGAACTGGAGATAACTGCCTAGACAAGAGAAAGTAACCTCCCTCTTTTTCTTCTTCTTTTTCATTCTGACTGTGTTTAGATGAGTTCAATTCAGTGGAAAAAATATAAAGCACAACAGAATTCTCTATGCTCATGTTGATACTCATTTTCATTTTATGAGCCCTTTCAAAAACCTGTTTACATAGGTCCTCTCAGTCCAGACAGTTTATACAGCCTGGATTTTTGTTAATGGCTTATCCTTCCTTGATTATTGCTAATAATTTCCAGCTACACCATCTCCCAAGAAGCTGATCCCCTGAGTTTAGCCTTAAATCCGCACCTTCCAGCCAAACAAGGCATTTGAATGTCACCTGCAGTTTTTCTGAGGCTGTTGTAAAGCAGACATAAATTGTTTAAGAATATTGAGAAAACTATGAATTAAATGGCTCATTCGGTTTTTGACATTTATTTTTCATGAGCATGTGATCATCTGCTAAGGAATATTTTAGTTCCATAGTGAGTCAGTCATTTGTGTGGTATTATGAGAGATGATTGAAAGTATATCTTTGTTGAACTTCTATAAGTAAACACTTGTGTGAATAACAAATACAAATTTTGGTAAATGTTAAATATAAAAATTAGATCATTGAGCATTAGACGTGACTTAGAAGTGATGTAAGGAATAAAACCTGAATTCTGACTAGCACAAAGGATTCAAAGAGTTCAAGAAAGTTGTTTCAACAACAGCATGTACATCAGTCAGCCGTATGTCCAAAAATGTTGCTAAGCCATCAAAGATCTGATCCTTTCATGTAGCTAATGAACTCTAATAAATATGCCTAAACAGATCATTAGAGGATAAGATGGTGTAGCACACATACACAAAACATAAGCGGTTCTTCAGACAAAGAGTCATTCATTGTGATTTGCAAAAATCATAAAACAAAGAATCAATTTTTTATTTTGGTTTTGCATAGGAAAGACGAGAAAACAATGCATTTTTTTCTGAAGTTAAGAAGAATGACTGAGAAATCATTAAAACTTTGAAAACAGTCAAAATCACAGGGCAAACCTACAAATTCCCAAAGATCCAAGAAGCATGCTTGTCAATAACACCAGTGAAGCCAATGTTGAGTTTTTGAAATATCAATGTCATTGACTCCTTGAACTTACGTGATAAGGTCTGCATGATCAATGGAGTTTTATTTAAATTCTGAAGTATTTTACAGACTCTATGTGATTGAAAAAGTCTAGCTTATCAGTCTGTGATTTGGCTACATTATCTCAGCAATGATCTGGTCCACACAACAACCATATCCTTGAAACAACCTGACATATTTTGATCAAACTCTCTCTGACAACTCAATCTACCAATTTAGTTAAATGATATTTATTGATATATGTGTATACAAAAACACATACGCACTCCCTTCTCAAAGGATCACAAATGAAGATGCTCAAAACATGTGATTGACGGGGGTAATTCCACATAATAAAATTAGGAAACATTTAAGCTAATGTTAGAATGTTATAAAAATAAACATATATCTCTACTAAAGCTGAATG
Source organism: Rhinopithecus roxellana (assembly GCF_007565055.1). Classification (NCBI taxonomy): domain Eukaryota; kingdom Metazoa; phylum Chordata; class Mammalia; order Primates; family Cercopithecidae; genus Rhinopithecus; species Rhinopithecus roxellana. The sequence goes on along the minus strand of NC_044568.1, from coordinate 37,675,863 downwards.
CTTTGATGAGATCTTGTCTAGATGTTTAAAAGTTAATCAGTTTTATTATTAGAATTTTAACTTTAATGTGTGTGTGTGTGGGGGCGGGGGGATGTCTTATTCTGGTAGATGGAAACGATGCTAATCCTCCAGATACATGGGAGTAGTCTATGGGGAAATGCCCAATGTTTTATAGGAGGGTAACAAATTGATCATTTATAATAAAAGCATACAGCTACAGTACCAGTCCCTTCTTTAGGGGAAAAAAATCTGACTCTTGTCAGGTAAGCTGCTTAGCAAATAGTAAGTATAATTCCTAACACCCACATGAGGCACAAGAATAGTTGGATTAACAACTCCAGTGTCATACCGTCAGCTGCTGTTTATTTAAATTAAAATGTCACCATCCAGAAATAAATTAGGAAGTTGAAAAATGATAAATTTCTTAAACATACAGTACTTTGGTACCTTGTTCAAATAAATCTGTTACATTTATGGTTTTGCAGAACTTTACATAGGCTATTTCCATTTTGACATTCAGAGTATAGCAGATATTTGTTTCTGTTCATTTTGTTTAACTCTTTTCCTCGCTTTCTTCCTCCCTCTTTTTCTCTCTGCCTCCCTCCCTCCCACTCCCATTCCGGTTCCCTCTCCCTCTCCCTTTCCTTCTCCCCCTCTCTCGCTTTCTTTATGTTTCTCTTTTCAGTTTTCATTTCCCCATCTATGCTATATGAGGCACAAAAAATGTTCTACTAATACACACATCTAAAACGCGTGTTGTTCATCTTATGCTGATCTAAATGTATATACATATATACAGATTTCAATATTCACTTCCTACAACTTTCTATAAACCACTGGTCTTCTTGGGTTTCACTGTTATTTGTTATTCATATGTTTGCTATGAAACAAATGTCTCCTCTCCATGAGGTTTTACCTTGCTTTTTGTCATTTGAAAGTAAAAATTCAGCCCCCATCACTCTAAGACATCCCCTGCTATCATCCATATCCCAAGATATTTTAAGACAGTGATTTGGCTCTGGGTTCGTGGCACAGCAGGTTGTTCCACTTTAGGAGCCAATTTGGTCATAAGTAGGAAGAGAAATAACATCTGATGGAGAAAAAAAATTCCCTCTCTGTTCCCATTTGGATGTGTTTCTTGCCTGAGACTTTGCAGATCATAAATGATGCAAATGCACAATATAATGCAGGTTAATCAAATATGAGACAGTTGTATACAAACATATTCAGCATTAACAACATGGAGATATTTACTTGGCCGGGTTTTCCATTTTCACATAAAAATGCCTCATATTCGGATGCGAATTCAGGGGCGTTGTCATTGACATCCAGCACTTTAATAGCAACAGGTACTCGTGATATCTGACTGTGGTTCCCTATGGGAAGGAAAAAATAACATCAGCATTGAGGGTATTTCATTTTAACGTGCAACTCAACTTTCTCTTGAAAGCATGTGGGTCTGTTTCCAACTTCCCTTAATTAGGATGTTTTCAACATGGTGATTATAGAGTCTGACCAAGTAAGAAAAATAGCAAGTGCTTGACTGCTTTAAAAAAAAAGCATAAATTGTTATTTCAAACACCATTTGCTGGAGTTTAGCTTGATAACGACCATATCTGAATAAATTAAAAGAGGTTTCTTTGATAAAGCAAGCTTTATTTTAGTGATAAAATACATTCTTTAAAAGAAAAGTGTTGTATACAACAAAAATGTATCTCTTTTTTTCTTGAGTAGAGCATAACCCATTTTAAGCTATTACTTGCTTGACTGGCTGTATAATAGAGATGAACACTTAAAACCTAGCAAAAGGCCAGAACCAAATCACTTGTTGAGAAGTGGTCCTTAACAATGATAAAAGAGATAAGATTAAAGATGAAGTATCATATATTTTATGAATTGCATTTTTCATTAAAATTGACCCTGGAATATTTTTGGATAAGATGATCCCAAGTCATTTTAATACTGTCATTTTCATGAAGATTTTTGTCAATGTAAATGAACAATAATCTTCTAATCTTTCCAGGTTAATTCCAATAGCAGAGAACTCAATACAAAATCCTTAATCCCCAAATCCTTATTTTTTAAAATTATATATACACACATACACATAGAAGGAGATCTAGTCCATTAATACACTGCTGACTTGGGCCATGTTCGATTTTCACTTGCAATAAATGAAATATAGTTTGACTTTGACTGTACTGTGTAATAATCTTTTGAGCTGTTATAAATTATACAGAATGCACTGGAGATGGCCAATTATTTATTTGTGTTTCTGTGGTACTGAATATTTATAAGCAAGTCGAGAGGGGAAAAAATTTGGCTTTGAATATTGACAAACAGACTTGCATTTGATATATCAAACTCCTCTTTTTGACAATTGATTACATTTGGAGCTCTAAAATACTCGTTTTTTTGGTTAAAGACAAAAGTACTCCTAAAGCATACACCAAATAGCTATAGCTATGCTACAGATTTACAGTTGGTTTGCCCTGCTGGCTCTGCTACAAGATTTGAATGTAGTTGAGTGCCATGACAACTCTCCAATATTCTAATTTGGTTAACTACAAGTGGCTGAATACTATCCCGAGCAATTAAGGGAACTTGACTTCACTTCCCAAAAATCAAGGTAATGGCCTGAAATGGCTCACTGGAGATATATATATATATATATATATATATATATATATATATATATATAATGAACTTGTTTATTCTTCATTCAGGGAGGAAACATGCACTTTCCTAGTTTTGATAGAAGGAAGAATCTAAATAGAAGTTTAACATATGACTCTAAGACAAGGAACTCATATTTTATCCTTTATCTATTCAACAAAACTCTACGAAGTTTATAATTTAAGTAAGGTATGGTTATATATTTAAATATTTACTTCCATTTCCCAGTCTGACCATTAGCTAAGTAGCAGTTCTTGGAGAGTAAAAAGCAGCATAGCATTTTGTGTTAAACATGTGCATTTGGAGCCCCAGCTTTCCCTTCTATTACTTGTGTGACTCTGAGCAAGTAAGTTAAACTCAATTTTTTTCCTAAAAAAACTGAAACTCAGGAACTTTGGTTATAGAATTATTAAAAAATGTTATGTGAGAAAAAATTAAAAGTGTCTCATACCGTATTGGACACACATTCAAAGGTATTCTAGCCTTTGCCTTTTGCAATTTTCCACATCAACAGCACCATGTATATTGAATGTTTACTATTCATGATGCAAAATATTTCACATAATCATATTTCATTCAATCTGCACAAAAAAATCTATAAAGTAGCTAATGGGATCCCCATACGTAAGATGTAAACCTGACACTTAAAATATTATATAATTTTACCAAGATTACTAAGTTAAGTATTGACTTCAAAATGTGATTTTGCTCTTCCAGACATAAGCCACTTTCATAGCATAATACTGATGAAGTCAAAAAAAAATACATATACGTGTGTGTTTGTGCCTGTGTGTGTGTATGTGTGTGTATGAAGGTTACTAATTATTACTATCTCCTCAAGAATGTTAATAAATTTCGTACAAATACTTACCTGAAGTTTGATCAACATTTGAGGTTTTGGCCCAAATACGAAATACCAAATGTCTAAGGGGTTGTACCATCAATCATAGTTTCAGAATTGCACTCATAATCTGCAACCCTTCCTATGAAACTGTGCAATTTAACTTCCAGAATTTTGCTCATGGTCCTATTTCACCCAACTGGAGTCCCGTTAATTGATTAATTTCCTCTTGTAATTCTCTGTTTCAATTCCAAGAATTGCTGGTTATTCCTTTTAACTCTATAACACTCATTCTTTCCGTTCTACATCCTAGACCAATTTTTGTGTATGTAAATAATTAAAGAAACTTCTACTAGATATTTTTACTTTAATCTTGCTAAGTATTCAATTAATAAATAGTGATTAGCACAGGCTTAATAAACTGCATGTACAGATTAGACAGTGAATAATAGGGACACAGTCTTAGAAAATTGAAAGTATAAGTAAAAGCTACCATATTCCTTAAACATTATTTTGCTCCTTCTGAAGTGAAAAAATTGCTAATCTTATGGATTCAGATACACTGACAATGGTTGACTAGGCCAAGTCAACTACGTATGATATTATTCTTTGCTTTCCTTATCTTTAATGTTACATGCATGCATGCGCACGCACACACACAAACACACACTCATATCTACACACTACAAGCAAACATGCATATACACATTTTCTTCCCACTCTTTTGGTTAAAAAATTGTCGAAGTCCATTCTTAGTTTTCTCTTTTCTTTTTAATTTGGCCTCATAGTTGCAATAAATTGCAATTATCTCTTAGACCTAGGTGACCGACAGGTGGCAAAACTCAGGCATAAAGGATGAACAAACTCCATCAGCTTCTTATTGGAGGCAATTTTCAACATTAAAGTAGCTTTTCTCATACGTCGCATATGGGACAAAGTAGTATTTATCTATTCCTGGGGCCCAGTGCAAAATACCAACTAATTTTTTTTAGGAACAATGTGGGATTAGGGAGCTATTACTTAACACTGTTAGAAAATCATGAATGACATAGAATGTTTTTTCAATTACCTTATTTCATGTGTCCCAGCACCTCTACAAGCAACTAATGTTTTAGTATAATGGTCAAAGAACTCTTTGTAAATAATTGTAAATAATTAGGATTTTCTTCTTTAGCTTGTAGTTCTTTATAGTTCTGTGAGAAACTCGGAACTAAATTTGGAACCCACTTTTTATAGATGTAAATAATATCATGATGTACAAATTCAACTATTTTTTACATTTATTTAACAATTATGCAAGTGTATTAAATTAATTTGTTCTTATTTAGTTGTGTTGTAGATATTTCTAGATGTTTCCTTTTCATATTGTATCTATTTCTTTAGAAAAATTAAACAAAATAAAACCTAAACTGTTTACTCTGCACTGAAAAGCTATTTCCAGGTGGTTAGAATTTCTCTAGCTATCCCTCAAAATTTAGCATAAATCACATCTCTTCCAGAAAGTCTTTTTAACACATGGTTCAATTTTGTTTGTTTATTTTCTTGTTGTTGTTTTTTAAGACTGATTACATGATAGCCTGAGGAACTCACAAACCCAGTCTCCAGAAAACTGGTGAAAGTTTTTTAAAAATAATTATAGTCTATGGAAAAAGTCCTAAGGGATACAGCAGGTGAGACAAAAAGACTGAGGTCACTGCCTCCTTCTCTCCACAAAGCACTTCACTCCTAAAGAAAAGAGTTTCAAAGCCATGGCTCAAAGATTTTGCTTGGGAGTGAAAGAGAAAAGCAGGCCATGAAGCAGAAAGTTCCTTCATATACAAAGGAATGTGAAGTTCAAGCCTAAGGGTAAACTCAAAACACTAAAGGTTGCTATGACAGACAAATGAGAGAGTGTTGGTAGATCTGGTAGAATCACTGGAGAGATAGGCTAGTTGCGAGAGAGAATGCAGACAGAGTCATTTGAAATTAGCCTTCTAGGAAAAATAACAAATCTCAAACATTTATCTAGGGAATCATTTCTTCACCAGAGCCCAAATTTGAATGGATCTTACCGTGGAACAAATTATGACCTAGGACACTTTTGAAAACAATTGAACAGTTGGCTGGCAATTAAACAACCTTAATAGCTGGATGAGGTCAGGGACAGAGAAAATCAAAGAGAGTCCTGCCAAAACCACTGTATTTCCAGGTGTTTATGTAAATATCCAACACTATTCCTCTGGAGAAGAAAGATCACATACTTTACACCACTGGGGGAAAAAGGTTTTACTAAAACAATTCAGCAAGTCACAAACAAGTGAGTAAATAATAATTCCAAACTCCAGGGGAACACTGGTAACTAGAATTGCTACATTGTATTATTGAAAATATCTAGTTTCCAAAAAAAGTTACAAGACATGAAAATAAACAAACAATAAATTATGACCCATAGGTGAGAGAAAAATCAGGCAAAAGAAATCATATGTGAGTGACCATATGCCAGATTTAACAGAGTTCAAAGTAGTCATTAACATATATTAAAAGAAGGCATAATTAAATATGTAAATGAAGATACCATAACAACATAATATCAAGTAGAGAATATCACTAAAAAGGCAGAAATTATTAGAAAGGAAGCAAATGGAAATTCTGCAGTAGGAAATTACCATAACCAAAATTTTAAAATTCACTAGAGAGACTCAAAAGCAGATTTAAATTGGCAGAATAAAGAATTAGTGAACGTGAAGATCAGCAGAGATTTTACTAATCAAAGAACAGCATTTAAAAAAAAATAAAAATGAGCAGAGCCTCAGTGAAATATAGGATACCATTAAGTGTCATATATGCATAATAGGAATTGAGAGAAGAAAAGGAGACAGAGAATGGAGAAAAAAAATGAACAAACAATTCCTGTAAACTTCCCAAATTTATGAGAAACACTAGCCTGTATGTCCTAAAACATCCCTAACAAACTCTAAGTAGGATAATCACAAAGAGACGCGCAGACATACCATATTTAAAATGATAAAAGCCAAAAACAAGAACATTTTGAGACCAGCGGGAGGTAAACAAACAAACAAACAAAAACTAATCACCAGGGAACCCCAATAAAAATGGCAGCTAACTTCTCATCTGAAATAAAGGAAGTGAGAAAACAGTAAGATAACATATTCAAAGTGTTCAATGAAACATAACTGTCAGCCAAGAATCCTATATCCATCACAACTATTTTTCATAAATGAAGGTAAAATAGAATCATCACCAGATAAGCAAAATCGTAGAATCCCCACAACACTTACAAGTGATAAGAAATTCTTCAGCTGAAAACAAAGGATCCTAGACAATAATTCAAATCCAAATGAAAAAAATAAAGAGAAAGAAAAACAGTAAAGATAATTATGCCCTTATTAAAGACTGTAGAAATCCACATTACTCCTCCTTTCTTATTTTAAATGTAATTGCATAAAACTCTGTGTATCTATTTATATTATAGTATATAATAGTATTGCTGAGCTTGTAACATATCAAAATGTAATATATTTGCCAATCATAGCAAAAAGAAGGTGAGTGGGTATGAAAGTGTACTCGGCTAAGAAAATGAATTTAGGTTGTAACTCAAATTGACAGGAACAAATGAAGAGAACATAAATGATGAATAAAAAGATTACTAAAACAAAAGCTATGAATATATACTTTCACTCCTCTAAAATTCTTTTTAAAACACAATATTATATAAAGTAATAATTATAGCAATACAATTTTAGGGTTTATACCATATATGTATAAGATGTACATCAGTGATACCACAAAATAGGAGGGGAGGGCAATAGAACTATACAGGAATAGCAATTTTATATCTCATTTGAATTAAGATGATATACATCTGAAGCGTATTCTTCCAAGTAAAATGTATATGGTAAGCCCTGGAAGAGCCACTAAAGTTACAAATATTTGTTACAAATATTACATACTTTTGGGTGTATGTTTGTATACAAATACATTTCTCTACTTTCCAACTTTTCTGTAAGGAATTTAACTGATTTTATAATCAGGAAGTAGGAAGTAAACAGTGATTTTTTTTTGAAAAAAACTTCATGCTGTAGGATTTCACATCTTACATGTTATTAGAGATTTGACACTAAAATAAAATAACAAGAAATAAAAAATAAATATATTGTGCTTCACCAAAATTAAAAATATTTGTGTTTTAAAGGAAACTATCAAAAAAGTAAAAAGACACCAATAGAATGAGAGAAAACATATCACATTCATTTATCTAAAGTCATATAATCATAAAATTGTTCCTTGATATATTAATTATTACAGCCTATTAGTATGTTCCTTGGTCTTGCTGTTGCCAGGGCCCTTCCCACCCCTCCTGTCACTTTCAGATAAATTTCTCCAGCTGGTAATTTTTTTGGCCAGTATCAAATTTATCATAAAACAGCTTTTGAGTTTGTACTACCATACAATATTCATATCAAAATTATGTGGTTTAAATTGTAACTCGTTGATTCTTGAGCCCTCCTATCTCCCCCATAGTGATCTAGGACCACAGTGATCCAGTGAATGATCAATGAATATCTCAAAACATTCAAATAATGTTTATTTATTTGATATAAATAAAAATAATATATTATTTTTATTAATTCATTCATTTTCTTGATAGCTTTATGTCTGCCCTAATTTTGATTATTTAATATGTATAGTGATGTATAAGTACTCTTCTATGTGCCTTGAATATAAGAAAAAGCAAAGAGAGATAAGGACTCTGTTCTCTCAGAACGTATAGTATAGTAGCAGAGAATAATCAAAGAGTGTTGAATTATATGCTAGATTGAGAGATATGAAGACAAGCAGACAGTTTTAGTGCTGCACATCACAGAGAGAGCTTAACTAGGTTGGAGGGTTTAAAGAAGGTGGACCTTAAACATTCACAGTTGGAGTTGAGGTAGGTAGACTAGAAAGCATTCCATTTAGAGAACATATTGGGACCTTGTTGGCGCTGACTTACCAATCTTGCTGGAGCGGCAGGGGGAATGATTTTCTTCAGCATTTGCAAGGATGCTACAATGAGTGTGGGTCTCTAGCTTCAGTGATAGACCTGCTTTTACCTTTTATGTTCACCTCCTACTCTTTTTCTAGGGCCATTTTCTAGAGTTCATATTTTCGCAGCACTTCTGCCCATACTGGCCATGCTTGTGCCTAATTTGTAAGAGGTAAGTCCTTCTAGTTTTCTTAGACCACCCTTCTTTCAAGGTCCCTTACAAGTCCCACCTTTTCCAGAAGGCTTTTCTTAGTATCAGCAGCAATTATCATCTGCCTTCCTTCCTTCTCTCTCTCTCTCTGTCTCTCATTTTTTTAAAACTTCACAGGAGTTGTTTAGAGTTATTAATCTGTGTAGTAAATATTCTATCTATCCAGTAAATGTGAGATTTTCTTGTCTCTTCAATTAAGTTTAAAACACATTACAAAAAAATTATGACTTTTTCTTTTCTTTTTTGTAAACTTGTTTATATTAGTTTCCTAAGGTTGCCATAACACATTACCACAAGCTTCATGCCTTAAAGGCATACAAATGTATTCCTTCACACTCTCACACTTGGAGGTCAGAAGTCCAAAATCAAGGTCTCAATGGTGCCACATGCCCTGAGAAGCCACCAGTGAAGCATCTTTCTTTGCCCATTTCAGCTTCTAGTATCTCCAATATTTCTTGCTTTGTGATGGCATAAATCCAGTTTCTGCCTCCATCTTCACATGGCTTTCTCCTCTTCTTATTGTATCTTCTCTTCTATTTATAATAAGGACACTTGTCAATGGATTTAAGGCCTACCTAGGTGATCTAGAATAAGCTCATCTCAAGATCCTTGATTACGTCTATATAGACCCTTTTCCACATGTGATCTTGACAGGTTTCTGGGGTTTGGAACTGGACATATCTTTTTTGAGGGTCACCATTCAATCCACTAAATTGTCTCTTTCCAAAAGCTGGGACATTCATGACTAATTAAAATAATACTATCACAAATACCCTTTTGTCCTCGAGAACAGAGATATGTGACATTAATGTGGTTGTGCATAATTATTTGAATTCATTCTTCAAAATATCATAAATATAAGCTCAAGAAGGTTAAGTACCCTGAAACTCTCCTGAGAATTTTGATAAATGTCTTTTGTCATTCATTCGTTATCTTATTACTCTTCTATTCAGTTATTCAATACATAGTTATATGTGTATGTCCAGTTAAGACAAATCTCCTATAACCAAGTAATTCATAGCATTTGAGAAATATCACATTGTAGTGGTTTATCTATATCTTCATTTATCCTATAAGTTATTCATTTTCACAGTGTTGTAGAAGACTATAGAAAGAAGATGCACTTTTCTACAGTTACAGAAAGATTTAAAATAGGGAATTATCTTTTGCCTTTTAAAATTAGTAAAAGTAGTTTACTTTAGGTATAGAAAGGTGGAGGCCAGGCGCAGTGGCTCGCACCTGTAATCCCAGCACTTTGAGAGGCCTAGGCAGGGAGATCACGAGGTCAAGAGATCAAGACCATCCTGGCCAACATAGTAAAACCCCATCTCTCCTAAAAATACAAAAATTAGCTGGGCATGGTGGCACGCACCTGTAGTCCCAGCTATTCGGGAGGCTGAGGCAGGAGAATTGCTTGAACCCAGGAGATGGAGGTTGCAGTAAGCCAAGATCGCGCCACTGCACTCCAGCCTGGTGACAGAGCAAGACTCCGTCTCAAAAACAAACCAAAAAACGAAGGAAGGAAAGAAGGAAGGAAGGAAGGAAGGGAGGGAGGGAGGGAGGGAGGGAGGGAGGGAAAGAAAGGTGGACAACTGTTTCAGATAGAGTAAATGGGATGTAAAAAGGCCCAGAGACCATTCCATCACCAAATAATCAGGAGTTCTAATGGTGGGACTATCCCAAGATAAGGCCAATGGTGATATTAGGAGAGAAATTTGGGGCCATGTCAGGACAAGTATTGTTTTATATGGTAACGAGCCAGATATATATTATGTGATCACTGGCAAGCCAATGAACTATTTCTGGATCAGATTTATTTTTAAAAAATGAGCAAAAAGTAGATTGAAAGACAAATTATGTTTCATTTTGTTTAGCCCTAAGTAGATGAATGTTTATCCCAGGTATATGAATGCCTCAGAAATCTACCGGGTGTTTCTTGAAACTGCTAAAACACAGAGAAAAACAATAAAACAAACAAAACCTATTGTTCCATTTCCCCAAACATCACCAAAATATCTTATCTTTATCAATATTATATGAACAGACACGACTGAAATTACAACTTATAATTTTCAACACGTGTCATATTTAAATACTGAAGATTCACTTGTTTCTAAATTAATGACATGATAGCAGTTCAAATTTTAAAGATATTATAGAGCAATAAAATTAATTAGATAAGCTTCTAAGGAAATTATTCATGTCCTTTGTGACTGGCCCCAAAATGTTTGCCTTTCATCTGATACACAAACATTAAATATAAAGATATTATAATTAGAAACTTGGTTAGCATCCATTAAAGATTAATTTTCTAAACGCAAGAGATGTGACAAAGTGGTCTGGAAGGCCCATTTCAATTGGTCACAAAAGTCAGGCTGTTTTCACATATGATGGAAGAAAAGGCTGAAATAGCATCTGGTATAAACAACTTCTTGACTTCTACCATTTGAGTAGTAGTGACTTCCTATCACCTCTCTGTCACATACCCTCATGAATTGCCCATTAATTTTGCCCTTTTATAATCAAAGGTAATGGAATACTGCCAAGACTAGGTTACTTGGGAATTTGCTTTTAGCTGGTTTCCATGAGCTGCTGTTTTTGCAGGCATCAATTGAAGTAAACAGACTTGCCTTTTCAAGCTATAAGAGAGAAAAATGATTTGACAAATTTAGATTTACTGGTGGGGCACAATAAATAATTCTTGAGCTTTCTGCAAGTAGAAGGGTAGAAGCCATGAGCAGTAAATTACTGTCAATTGGGGAATGCAAAATAAGAGAATTTATAATTGAAAAGATGGTAAGAGGAGCAGTGCAATTTTATAAAAACAGGAAGATGTGAATTGAATACATGATGGAAATATAGCAACTTAGTAAGTTTAAAATAAAACTGACGGAAATTTGAAAGAAGATATTGGAAATAATGTCAATAGCGGGTTTCAGCTCTCTAATGACTAAAGATGAAACTTTTTGAGACACACTTTGCCCATAAATAGCACGTTAATTTATAAATCATTAGTGATGATTTACCAAATCCATAGATTATTAGATAGCTGAGGAACACGTTAGTATGTAATTAACCAGTGGACACCAGCAGGGTATCCATGCTTCTGGGGATATTTTTGATAGGTTTTTATCTTTGCAGTATTGTTTTTAGGCATTCCTCTTTCTCTGTTATAGCAACTATATTCTTGCACTGGTTCAAACGCAGACTTTTGACACAATCAAATACTTATCAAAAACTTTCTGCGTTCTGTTGTACAAAGAAGGAGCAATTGACTACCAGAATTTCAATAATTTTTGAAGATAAGATTGTGAAATTTCCAGCAAGCCACAGAGTATAAAGAGTAGTCATTTTATTTCACTCCTTGAAATCCCAGTCATATCTACAGAGTAGTTTAGAATTAAATTAGAACTTTAATCAAATTGGGGCTTTAGTGTCTAATGAACAAAGCTTATAAGTTATAGCCTTTCTATTAACCAAGAAGTGGCTCTCTCAAGAGAGGGGAAAAAGTATTTTCTCTCACTGAGAAAGCTGTGGACTTAGACATTTTTGAAAATGCCTTGAACTCCCTGGAGAAAATGACTTTTAAATAGTGACTTTGGTTCAAGCCCTCACCGACCCCTGTGTGTTTTCCCTGACTGCTAAAAAGCAAGCTAACTTCCTACTCCATTTTCAAATGCTCTCTAAATGGGGAGAAAATGTGCGCGTCCCTTATTTATTACACTCCTCTTAAGTGAACCTGGAAATAGTAGAGTTCTGTATAACCACTTGGCAAGTTCTTCACTCCACCTTTTTCTACATATCTACAATGAACCCTCAGAATCCTTTCTCCTCCTCACAAGAATTGAGATCTTGAAAACTAGGGTAGGCACACTTACCACTGTAAGATTTTAATCTGATGGGGAAAAGATTTAGAGCCACTGGAGAGAGACTTGACTTTATCCTTCATAACCTTTTCTTAGATCCTTTCTTTATATTTCATAAATGTAAAATTTTAGCAATCACACTACAAATAAAGATAACATGAATGACAGTTTATAAAAAAAAAACAATAGTATGAATGAGCACAGAGCTATTATGTTTTCTATTTTTCTCTTAATTTGTATTTTATAATGCGATCTACTTTTAATTCTTTAAGTGTGCTTACAAACTTGTTGTCCTCTATTGTCTATACTGTGCATACGAATGTCATCTTTTTTGTTTTGCTTTTTATGTGTGTGTATGTGTGTGTGCACATACACGGCTTTTATTTGTTTCTTTTGTTTTAGTTTTGGTCTGCATCTTCATCCTATTATGTATTACTCTGGCTGAATTTGTAACTGGAAAATATTGACTCCTTCCTTTTATACCCTTAAGTACATATTTCTATCCTGTTTACACATCTCTTATCTTTTTCAATGGTGCAACAGGTAAAGAAATAAAATTGGATAGTGAGTTTATTGCTTCTCATGTCCCTTTTAGCAAACTAAGTCTTCTTTGCAAAAATCTCTAATTCTACTCCACCATCTGAGTTGCATTACGGGTCAATTATTAAATCCTCAGTGGTATTTCCCCTAATTATTTCAAATAGGATTGACTCGTGATTACTGGATGTGAATTTCTTGAGTTTACTTTGGTAAGTGTTTCTATTTAATCCCTTATATTTTAGAACCTTAGGGATACAGTTTCAGAGGAATTAATGTATTGACATATGTAATGTTCAGATTAAATGCTCATTTAATACTGCGTTACAACATAGTGCCCGCAGCACCTGCCCATACACACACAAGTAACACACACAATTTATTAGATAAGAAAGCTATCATTGTAAACTACCCACCATCTATTGAGTGGCCCATTATACCTCACTCTCTCTTTGAAGTTTGTTGGATTGCAGTGAAGATGTTTTTTCAACTGTGGACATGATTTCAGGATATATATGGGTTGAAATCAATCTATATATATTATATAACACAGTATTAGGTTGGTGCAAAAGGAACTACAGCTTTTGCCATTACTTTCAATGGCAAAAACCGACTTCTTTTTGCAACAACCTAATACTGTGAAGAAGTATGTATTCTTGAACATCTAGAGTCCAAACGAGATCATGCCACTGCATGCCAGCTTGGGCGATAGAGCGAGACTCTGCAAAAACAAACAAACACACTAGGGTGGCCTGACTATCAAGTAACAAAACAAACAAAATTAATTACTTCACACAGGTTCTCTTTAATATAACATTTGTAAAACACATATTCCTAATATATATATATATATATATATATATATATATATATATATATAAATTCTTTTTGAGATGGAGTCTTGCTCTGTCACCAGGCTGAAGTGCAGTGGCACAATCTCGGCTCACTGCAACCTCTGCCTCCCGGGTTCAAGTAATTCTCCTGACTCAGCCTCCCGGGTAGCTGGGACTACAGGCACGTGCCACCATGCCTGGCTAATTTTTTGAATTTTAGTTGAGACGGGCTTTCACCATGTTGGCCAGGATGGTCTTGATCTCCTGACATCGTGATTTGTCCACCTTGGCCTCCTAAAGTGCTAGGATTACAGGCGTGAGCCACCGCGCCCGTCCAATATAATGTTTTTAATACCGATCACTGCCCGCCCAATGCACAAACATAATAAACTAATAATGTCAAAAGAAAGGTTTGATGATTCCATTAATGTGGAATTTTCTTTCAGTGAATTCATGTTCAGAAATGTTAATAGTCATATATTTTTGAATATATGATAGTGGTTTCCTTATATTTTTTATGTGGGGTCAACTTTTGCATTTAAAGTAAGCCATGAGAACCAAAAGCATATAAATGCTAACGATTTATTATAGTGGATTTTCCCAGAATAAACACATCCATGTAACTATCACCTACATCAAGATATCCAAAGTAGCCAACACCCTTTCATTTACCCCCTTGCAAGTCATCATGACCCTCAAGATAACCTCTGCTTGGTTTAACAGTATGTTAGTTTATCTTCTTCAAGACTTCATAAACATGGAATTCATACAGTGTATACATATTTGCATCTAGATGCCTTAGTTCGATGTAATATTTTTTTCATTCAGATGGTTGCAGCAATACATCAGGCTTTTCCATTGTTTGGAAAAGAATTCCATTGTGTGAATATACCATAATTTATTTACTTATTCTTTTATTGATGGGCATTTGGGTTCTTTCAGTTTTATGCTATTCTTAATTGCACTATTATAAATGTTTTCTGCATATCTTCTGATGCATAAATATATTAATTTCTGTATATTAATATCCTATGAAATATTACAGGTCATGCATACATTCAGCTTTAGCATTTTTTTCCAAATATTTTCCTAATGTGGATATACCAGTTTACACTCTGAGGAGCACTGTGTTAAAGATCAAGCTGCTGCATATCTGCAACAATACTTGGTAAATTCAGTTACCTATTATTCGATTTTAATTTTAGACATCGTAGGAGTGTTGAAGTTGTATTTTAGGTATATCTAAATGCCCTGAATATTTGATGCTTAGGGCCTTTTCTTCTGTGTACTGGACACTTGGACATCCTCTTTGTGAAGTACCTGTTCAAATGTTCCTTTATTAATTAAGTTGCCTATATTTTCCTAATTGATACGCCTACACTATATTAAAAATGTGTCTTTTAGTAGATATGTGTACCACAATTCCTTCTCCCATCCAATGGCTTGATTTTTCTTTCTCTTAGTAGTATCTTTTGATGAGCATAAATTTGTAATTCAATAAATTGAATTCATCAATACGTACTTTTGTTAATTTTAGTGCTTTTTTTATATTAGTCATTCATTATTTTCCTATTCCAGAATTTGAAAATTCCATGTTAACTTTTGGAAGGTCTATTGTTTTATTTTTTACTTTTATATCTTTGATCTATGTGAAAATTATTTATATTTATGGTCAGAAGCACAGGTCACAGTTTAGTTTTTTCCACTCGCAAGGATCCAGTTTACAGTCCACATTATTGCTATTTCCCCTTATGGCATCTTTGTTATAATTCAGTTGAGCATTTTCTCTGCAGGCCTATTTCTGAAGCCTTCTATTCCATTGGTCTATTTTTCCATCTTTTTAGTCCTACAATCCTTTATTAAGAACTCTATCTTATAATAAACCTTCATATAATGATATCATAAGACAAACAATTTGGGTTCTTGGTAAATATTTTCTTTATTATTTCTGCCCTTTAAATTTCTATGCACATTATAGTATCATTTGTCAAAGTATACACACGTGCACATGCACACGTGCATGAGCGCACACACACACACACACACACACACAGAGAAATGTTGGAATGTATTGATACTGCTTAGATTCTACAGATACATTTAGAGAACTGATATTTTATGTTTGAATCTTTCAAACTGCAAACTTTGTACAACCCTTCACTTGTACCTTTAATTTTTCTCAGTAATGTTTTGTAGTTTGTTTAGGGGCCTTGCATCAGACTTTTTTGCTATGTAATTGAAGTCTGCTCAATATTATAGATAGTATTTAATTTAATTTTCTGAGTATTGGTAGAAAACAAAATGCAATAATTTTTGTAACTCTGACAACCATGCAAATTTTACTTATTTATAATAGTTTATAGATTATTTTTGTATTTTTTTATACTCAATCATGTTGAGATTGTGAATAATGACAATTATATTTCTCTCTTCCTGATATTTACACTTTCATTTCTTCCTTGTACCTTATTGTATTGACTAAAACCTTCAGTATAATTGAATCAAACTAGCAATGGTAGACGACTTCATCTCATTTGCAATCTAAATGAGAAAGGTTTCAGTATTGCACCATTAAATCTGATATTTACTATATGTTTCTTCGTAGCTACTTTTTATCAAATTAAGTCCCCTTTTATTTCTGGTGTGCAAAGAAATTTTATCATGGACAAGAAATGCATACTTAACTCTCTCTGATCTTCACAGATAGATCATGTTTTTCTCTATCTTCTCTCAATATTTTAATTTGAATAAACACATTTTTAAATGTTATAATCTGTCCCTGTATTCCCTGACTGTAATGTTTTTGTATATTAGTGAGTTTGTTTTGCTAATATGTTACTTAAGATTTGTATATCAGAAGCAGGCTGTTAATTCTCCTTTCTTGTAATATTCTTGTCAGGTTTTAGCATCAAGATTACACCGACTTTGGGACATAGAGTGGGAAATGCTCCCTCTTTCACTTTTCTGTTGAAATTTATATCGGTGAGTTCATTTGAGCATGAGAACTTATGTGTTAGAGTTGGGAATTATGGATTCAATTATTCAATAGAGAAGTAATAGACATATTTTTTTCTGTTTTTTCTTATTTATGCCATTTGGCAAAGCCTGTGTTTTTAAACTTGCCTCTATCACAATACATTTTTAAAGTTTTGACATAAATATGTTCATGTTGTGTTTATGCTAAATGTATTCATATTTTTGCCAATAACTTTTAAAATTGGAATAAATATTTCCATTATCTTTTTTTTAATTTTTCCTTTTAAAAACCAGACTGCCACATGCCACGCCTCATTTGGATGTGTCTGAGGTCTTGGAAGCTTGACTACCCTACGTTCTCCTACAAATGAAGCTTGAGAGCTTGTTTGAAGATTCTAGCAGGGGAGCACAGCTACTCCTATATTCTTGACCGAAGATCGGTCCTCCTCGGGGATGGTCGTTTTCTTCCATGTAGCGTGCAGCTTCAGGAGGGATGCACTTGGAGCGGTAAGGGAGGAAGGGGACACCGGCTTAGCCAGCCAGATCAGCCAAATCAACCCTGGCAATCAATGGGGGGGCACGCGTCGTCACAGCCTGATCGCCCTCACATCCTTCCATTATCTTTTTGAATCTCTATAGAAGTTGTAGCAATGCTTCCTTCTTCATTTCTGATATTGATGACTTGCCTTCTTATTTTCCCTTGCAAGGTTTTATCAATTTCATTCATTTTTGGAACAGCTGTTAGTTCTGTTGAATTTCACTATTGTACATTTGTTTTCAATTTCATTATTTTCTATTCTTACTTATTTTCACCTTTCTGCTACTTTTTAAATTTTAATTTTCTTGTCATTTTCAGCCCCTTTGAAGTGGATGCTCAGATAATTGATTTTCAACACTTCTTCTTTTTTAATGTAGACACTTAAAGTCAATTTCCCTGTGGGTACTGTGTTAACTCTGTCCCACATGATTTGCCATGTCATTGTTTTGCTATCATTCATTTTTTAAATGTGTCAATTTCTTTTGTGGTTTTATTCTGTTTTTCATGGGTTATTTAGAAGTGTGTGGTTTAATTTTCAATACTTAAGAATAATTTAAGTTTTTGTTGTTGTTACTCATTTTTAAAACTTAATGCCACTGCTAAGAAGGTATATACTGCATGTGATAAGTTGTTTTAGGATGCAGTTTTTGGCCATTTGGGGTCAATATTTCAAGTCTGTTTGACAAGAATGATTTTTCTGTAACTCTTTAGTGCAGTATTTTATACCTTCCAATTAAATAAGTTTATTAATCATGATATTCAAATTTCTCTATCTTCAGTTTTTTGGTCTACTTGTTCTAATTGTTGGTTTATCTGTTGCTCACTTAAATTCTGCCAATGTTTTACTTTACATACTTGGCAAATACATTATAAGGTATATAGGAATTCAGGATTTTTACATCTTGCTGAATTTAGTTATTTATCATTATAACATTTTTCTCCATTATTTGAGGAAATATTTCTTTCTTCTTAGTTCACACCTGAACAACTTTCCTTCAATTTGAATTTGCAGTCAGATCTTATTTCAATCATCTCAGTGTCTATCTATCCTTCTATTACAGCTTTATCTGTGATAACAGACATGATCTGTGCATTGCTTGTTTTTCAAATCTAATCTGACAATGTATATCTAATATTAAAGTACATAACCATATGGGTTTGGATTTCTTTTTGTAATTTTTTAATGTTTTTTAAAAACAGTTTTCCCCGTTTCTATGGTTTTTAACTAATTAGTTTTAATTATTCCATTTCTCCATTATTATATTACTTACATAGTCTTTAATTAATATCATTTTAGTGACAACACTAAATATATAATTCATATATGTATCCTTGATTTATTAAAGTATATCTTAAAGTAATGCATCAAACATTATATGTATAATGGAAGAATATTTGCAATGCATTGTTTATAATTTATATTACACCCTTCCCGCTTCCATCATTTTTGTTATGTATTTTAATTCTACCACGACTTTATACATGTAACACATTCTAATTATATTAAGTAGCATATATTATTTTGTATTTTCCCACATATTAATATTTTTGCTCATCTTCTTTCTTTTCTATATTATCATTGCCATTTAGGCTGGTTTTTATTTTTATTTTTTTTAGAAAAATACATTTCTAAAAATGTTTTCAGTGAAAAACTGCTGGTAATACATTTTATCAAGTTTTTCTTTTTTCAGAAAGAAAACAGCTTAATTTGAAGGCTCTTTTCTCTTGATATAATATTTTGACTTGGCAATTATTTTCCTTCTGTCCTTTAAAATGACATTCTTTGTCTCTGCCTTTCATAATTTATATTATCAAATGAACTGTCAGCTTGAGATATTAATTTTTAAGACATGAATGTTTTGGGTTAATTTTAAATTCTCATTGTCTTTATTTTTAGCAGTGTTGCTATGATGTGTCCTGATAGGCTTTTCTTTGTATTTACCCTGTTTAAGAGTTCACTGAGCCACTTGAATCTATATCTTGATGATTTCTATCAGATTTGAAAATTTGTGACCATTATTTCTTCAACTATTGCATCTTCTCTCTTCTTCCTCCTCTCTGGAGTGTCAGTCTCAAAAATAATATACCTTTGCTTTACATATAATCTATGTCATATGCTCCTATTTGTATTTTTACTATTGTTTTCTTTCTGTGATTCTTCCTGTTTCTTTTTTCTCTTTTTACTGTCTTTTTTTTTCTATTCTAAATCTGGTTTGCAAATCTACTGTTTCAATTGATTATATTATCACTTTAACACACTGAATTTTTCAGCTTTAGTCTTTTTCTTTGATTATTTGTATAGGCTCCACATCTTTGGGCAAATTACCCATCTCATTTGTTACCTATTCTCTTGGACATGTTAACTATATTTATTCTTAGTTGGAAAATTTGATTATCTGTATCATTTAGATATTTTTCTATTGTCTTTTTTCTGACTGTTGCAGGTCTACTCCTTCTTGGTAGCATTTCAAAATTTTTTAATTGGATTTTGAAAATTTCGTATAAAAGGTGTTATCTCCCTTTATACAAATTTGGTTTTCTTCTTCCAGGAAGATATGTTTAGATAGATCAGTTTGATGCCACTAAGACCGGATTTCAGAATTATGGGGATTAATTTAATTTCTGAGTTTCTGTTACTTCTAGGGTGCATTATTTCTGTTACACTGCTAAAATATTTGTTTAGCTTTTTATCTTCTTAGCACTAGTTCTTTGATAGGTTTAAATCCTCTTACTCTTGCACATGTTAAGATGTGGCAAATTCATCAAGGGTGAAAAAAACTCCCATTCTTCTCTAATTATCTTTGCTCTGTGACCTTGGCCTCCCAATTTCTAGATACCTCGGTAACCCTGAAATCTAACTTTTGTCTCCAGAGTCCCATAAATCCATCAAAAACTCTAGGTCACTGATTTCCATTTGGGCTCTTTGCTCTGTGAGTTGAATCAGTTAAACTCTGAAAGGAATAAGCAGTGCTAACTTGAGGAGTCACCTCAATTTATTTTCTTTCTCTCCGGTGTCTGAGTTCCTTAGGTGCTGGCCGCCTTCAAATCATGTTGTTCTGCCTAACCTTGTGGTTGTTCTCCATGGGAGAGTGTGTCTGATGTAAGTTATCGTCATAGACTTAAGGAAAACACTTGATATCCCCCCCAACACACACACACACACACACACACACACACACACACACAATGATGTAATATGTTCATTATTTTCCCCAAGAAAAATAAACTGGAAATCACCCTGCACTTGTTTAGCAACAGACAAAATTTACTCTAGAAGGATTCTAATCCTCTGTGAGTTCAAGGGACGCTGTGGGCAGTGCCTGACAGAATTCGTAGATGGTGATTAAGATTGTGCTATCTTTAGATGATGCTCTGGCTACAAAACCAGACCAATTTCTTGAGACCGCTTTTCCTCAGTCTATGCTTTTGCCACAGTAAATTCTGCATTTATGGTGACAGTGGACCAAGATGCATGCACCACATTGAGTTAAGTAAACAAATACATAATTCAAGATGAAAGATTAGCAGAATTAAAGATGAATGATGAACAGAACTGGCTGGAATGATTATAGTACAACCCACTATCACAGTGTCAAGTACATAAAAATAAAATAGACGTTGTTGATTTACTCCCAGATGTTAACATTAAATGCCTTGGATATATGCGAATATAAACGTAGATACACAGTCACATTTATACATTACTTCTTTCTCTAACTCCATTAGTATCCACAAAATCATCTGTCCATCTATGCATGTTAGAAAGGTAACTAGAGATAGACTATTATGTATTCTTGTAATAAGATTGTAAAAGATATATTGAGTAAAATACACAAATCTGCAAGAAACAGGGAACATTCTTTCTGGGTTTTGGTTTTTGATGTATTTGCAGAGGTAATGCAGAGGGCTTGTGTATAATGACATTATCCTGCTCAAGATGCTTGTAAGTCTTTTTAAAAGGCATAGCTAAAATGATGTGCTAGCTTCACAAAAATTCACTTTTAAAATACTCACCATGTTAACGGAAAGTTAATAAACTAATCTTGGACCTAGTAAATCTATCATGCAAATTTTCAATATAGAGCAATAGGGATGCTGACAGGGACAAAGCATCAAGCTTATTCCAAAACATTATGAGAAAGTGAGAAAATACAGACCAATATTGGAGTCTTCAATGTTATTAACAAAATAATTCCAAATAATGTCAAAAAAGAAAACCTGCTAGAGGTTTATTTTTACCCTGAATTAATGTAGGATGGGAAAATCTTTGTTTGTTACCAGAAATATTTTAATTTCTAAAATTAAAAAAAATGGTAAAATTAAAAAAAAATTGTTGGCATACTAAAATAAAAACAAAGATGCAGGAAAAAAATCCACTGTAACTAAAAATGCTAAGTTCAATTGTTGACATCTGCATTTCTGCTGTTGCAAAGAATCCAGTTGTTGTTGGTGGTCTCCTTGACATGGCCTGGCATCATTGGGGCAGGGCTTTGAACAGTTATTTGGGTAAAAAATAAGTTATTTCCATATATTGCCACATGCCTCTTAGAACATCAACCGGTTTGATGTAGATTTTTTCCATCAAGGCACCGGAACCAGTCAGTGGAGAATAAACCACTTTGGTTGATTTCTTCCTCAGCACTGTTCTAGGTGTTATAGAGATTAATATGCTTGGTGTCTAAGCTCTATGTATTCTTTATATGAGTCTCAGTCAGTACAACCAAACTAACATTGAAATCCTACTCACAAACCAATACCCTACTCCATTAATAATCTATGTCTGCCATTTGAGAATGTCATCATCATCATCATCATCATCACTTTTTAAGATTACATGCTGTTTATTGAACACTTACTTACTATATTTTAATTTTCCTAACAATCCTATAGAGAAAGTGGCATGATTATTTTCTCCATAGTGACATGATTATTCTCTCATAAACATTTAACGTATGATAATTGTATTTTACAAAGTAACTTTCCAACATGCATTCATTAAAAAAATACTGAGTTTATACCTACTGAGTGCCAGATACTCTTATAGGCACTACAGATACCAAACAGAAAAACAAATAAACAGAGAAAACACATATTCACTTATATTCATAGATACTTAGAAATAAGGGGGATGACTGAGATATTATTGAAACTTATGAATAAAAATAAAACTAGGTAAAGAAAAAAAGAGGAAATGTTGAATGGGTTAGTCCTTCTAAATGTCATTTCTCCACCTAAATTCCTGTCTCTCATGCTTACAAACGATACATACAGAAATTCAATACCAAGTTATAAGAATGTAAACTTCCTTTCTCTATTTTCTTCTTCCAATGACCAATCCTGTCTTATCTCTACATAGTTCTGACAATTTGACCCTGAGCATTCATCCTCAATATGAAAACAAAACAAGACCTATTCCTCTTTCTTAGTGATTGCTAGGAAACTTTATCTACTCTCAGCAGCAGGCCTGTTGGCAAACAATAATGATCACAGAGTAACGGCTTCCAAAGGTCAACTATGCCCTAAAATATTTTGCCAACTGATGTTTGAGGAGGGTATATGTTGTTTGGAAGGAAAACCATTATTACCTTTCTAATTCTATGAAGGAAACAAATGAGTTTATGGAATACTGGCTCTTCAAAACCAGGCTTGCAATATTTAGGTAAGGCAGAGTAGCAAATTCATTTCATTCAGAACATCTACAATAAAACGTGTACAGTTGTTTTTTTTTTTTTTTTTTTTTTTTTTTCTTTTTTTTTTTTAGAGTTCTTGTGGGTACCAGGACATTTGACATCATTTGATTCAATGATTCTAGTTTGGAACCCAGGAACTTTTATTAGAGGGGAAAAAAAAGAGCCACCAGAGCTTTCAGCAAGACCAATATGAATAAGAACTATAGTGGTAAAACTCCGTATTTACCATGAAGAATCTTCCTCTGTCTATACCACGAATCTTGCAAGGGTTTGAAAGACAGCCTTAATGCTTCCTATATTTATGTGCAGCCTTGAGAAACTTTGATTCTGGAAAGAAAGGATCTGTCCCATGATTTTCTCTAGCAGTAGAAAATGGGCTTTTATCTGATTGGTAAGCAAATGTTACAGTTTAGAAAACCCCAGTTAACGTTAATAGAAGGTAAATTCCATCTGGAGAAAAATTTTGAGTCTTTCTTGTTCAAGGTTGTATTTCACATATTGTTCACTGATGTATTCAGAACAGCACCTGTTATCCTAAAGTCAAGATAATACCTATCTCAGGGGTTACTGAAAGGCTTGAATGAAATTATATATAAAAACACCAAGCAAATTTCAGAGTGTTAAAAGAGTTAGCTCTTGTTTTTTTGTCCCTGCATTATTTTGCTCCGAACTTCCAAGTTACCTCTTTATGGGTTCAACTTCCTCTGAGATCCTGATACATCTGTGTCTAATTCCATAAACACATCTTTCTCCTAAGCCATGAGTCCAGAAAACTTAAACAGTGACATGTAAACTATTTTTAAAGGAACTTTGTACTTTACTGGCACATTTTAAAATATACATATTTTTTATTTCAAATTTTATTTTAGATTCAATGGGGACATGTGCAGGCTTGTTACCTGGGTATATTTTGTGATGCTGAGGTTTAGAATATAAATGATCCTGTCACCCAGGTAGTGAGCATAGTATTCAATAGCTGGTTTTTCAACCCTTGTCCCCCTCTGTCCCTCCGAGCTCTAGTAGTCATCAGTGTCTACTGGCGCAGTCTTTATGTCTATGTGTAATCAATGTTTAGCTGCCAATTATAAGTGAGAAAATGTGGTATCTGGCTTTCTGTTCCTGTGTTAATTTGCTTAGGATAATGGTACTGGTACATTTTGGCTCACTCTAAGGAACTGCTTTCTAACATAGCTGTTCAAGAGAAAAACTACTCCATCTCCCAAGGTGGTAAGTTTCTGACCACTGCAAGTATGCAATCACAGGGTAAGAGAGTGGCAGAGTGAAGTGGAATATGAAATGGTGTTTGTGGGGTAGGTTTAAATATCTCCTGCAATCATTAAATTAAAAGAAACATTGCATTTCATTCTGACTAATGTTTTAGCTACCAAATTTAAATTGGGAAAGTTGAATCTCAGGGCTGCCTCAGTGAAACTAAATTAGGAAGTGTTCTAATAATTTTCCATCTCACGTGGTTCCTACATTGAAATTACAGGTCATGCATTCACAACACCACAAATTTCTGTTTCTCCTATAAGCAGGTTGACTCTAGTTTATTATACATTCTTTCAAGTTTTCCTCCAACTAAATTATTAATCTTTGACTGACGGTGATGTCGCCCCCAGAATTCTCTAAGAAAAATAAAACCCTCAAATAAAAATGCCACCAATGAGTTCCACCATGTAGTTTCTCATGCTAATATCCATATTTGATTCTAATTAACTGCATGAGAGCTATTCAGAATTTTATAATATGAAATGTTGCCTATCCAGGTGATTTTTCATAGCTATGTGAGAATAAAAGGATTCCACAGCTTTTAATTTCTTGCACATAAACCCTCATTATAATTTCTTCTTAGGAAATTGTTGGAATTTGCTCAACACTAAAAAGAATTAATTGCCTAATGTATTAAAGCAATTAAACAAATCATTTCATCATATGAATAACAATGAGTACAGTTTCTGGGTAACATAGAAAATAAAAGCAAGGGAAGGAAAGAGAAAAAGGAAGTTAATAATGACAGATGCTCAGTGTCCAACACACATATGGCAAACAAAGATAAACAGAAACTATCTCACTTCACTGAAGTCAAACAATTAATAAATACCTAAGCAATACAGCACAAAATTCATATGTACCTGACTCTAAAACACATTCAAATCTCTTACGGTTATGCAACATCTGCCTTCAATTTTAGCTTTATATAGACATCGACACTGTAAAAGTGGAATCACACATTAGCAGAGAAGATTTTCCTCTACAAGGAAAACTGAGGTAAAATAGTTGGCACAAATGTTCTTCCATATTCTCCACTTAAAAAGAAAAAGCAGGTGAAGGTATTTTAAAAATTTACTTAAACATGAGACTCTTTAAAAAATGGCTTAAAGGAAAGAAGACACATCCAAGCTCAAGGTAAAAGACTGTCCAGTTACATTTTTGATCTGTCTTGATGTGTTTAAAGTCTCAAATGTGCAGAATGCATTAACATGGTGAATTAAAACAGTAAAAAGTTGGTTCATAGAGTCACTGCATAAAAACACTGTAGTGACAACTCTGAATTCAAATGCAAGTTTAGCTTAAAATTAACATGTTTTCCAACTGTTTTTGGTGTAGCAGGAAACATATTTCCTTTCCCTGTCCTTCACTCTCCACTTTTTGAAAACTGAAAGGTAATTATATTCTATTGAATTGTGGTGAACTTTCTAGTTCAAATATTTGAAGATGTCTATGAAAACTAAGCATGTTATTATACTACCATTTAATTATCCAATGATATTAGGTATTAGCCAATATTCTTCAAGCCAAATCATATTGTTAATAATTTATTCGTGGATTACCTATTCTCCCTTCATTCATTTATTCAATCAACAGTTCCCTCATTCAATAAATATTTATTGAAGGCTTACTACTCCAGACACTTTCCTAGATGTTAAGGAGACATCAGTTTGTGGGATAAGACATTCTACTCAGTGGGGAAGAATTTATGAACATTGAATAGGATAACTAAATAGTATGGTATGCTAGAAAGGAGTAAGTGCTAATAAAAACAAATAAATCAGGGCAAGGAGGATCTGGTACTTGTGGGGATCAGAGAAGTCCTATTTCGGCAAAGACTTGAAAATAATGAAGTTAGCCACGACAATAGCAAGAGGATGCATATTCCAGGCAGAGATGTTACGGCAGAGATACTAAAAGAATGACATGGCTAATGTCTTGAAGTAGTCAATCACAGATTTCTGGATGATTAGCAAAAATTTAATTTCTTATATGTAGTAACAGACTTGCACATTATATGGACAGACTGCAAGAGAATTAAACAACCCCCTTTTCTTGATTACTGAATTGAGATAATATAAGACAAAACTAAGTTTTAACAAAGAATTAGGCTTGGGTTATTAACTTTAAAGGAGACAACCAACTGCTGTGTTCTTGTAGGATATTTTATTTTCTTTAGAAACCACTCCTGATACATCTCCACCTCAGAATATCTGCAAGCATTCTGTGTGCCATTTTCCCCATATCTTGACAGTCTGATATATTTTCCTTTCCTGAATAGTATTTTGTATATTATAAGTAAGTGATTAAAAACTCTGCAATTACATGTAAAAGTAGCCATGAAGATTATTTATTCATCCAATGAATATTTGCCAATCATTTATAAAGTGATACAGTACATGCTACAAGTTTACAAGTATTGCAGAAAAGTGTAAAGTGTATTATCTGCTCTTGAAGGCATTAGGCTGGAGAGGGAACAAAACGCACATACATAAAGAACAATAATTATAAATTAGATCAAACTGCTGTCTCTGAAAGTCCACTTATTTACAGCAACATAGATAGCTTTCTAAGGGAGGTAACGATCTGGACCTTGAAAGAAAAGTAGTATGTGGAAGAGCAGAGATACGACAAGATATTTAAGGTAATAACCACGAAAACATATCATGGACAAAATTCCAGAGTAAAGGTACTGCACAAAATGTTTGAGACACGTGTGATGAGCAAGAAGATTTTTAATAAACTACTGTGGATACTAGATATCTTATGTAGTTTTGGATGAGAAAAACATTCATATTATTTGATTCCAAAACATTTTCCTCAAGTTTAAAATGAAAACCATACATTATTAATGGTGCTTGATATTTCTTTCTTTTTTCTTTTCCTTTCTTTTTTTTTTTTTTTTTTTTTTTTTTTTTAATTGAGATATGGTCTCTTCTGTCACCGAGGCTGGAGTGCAGTGCTGCAATCTCGGCTCAATGCAACCTCCACCTCATTGGCTCAAGCAATCCTCTCACCTCAGCCTCTGGAGTAGGTGGGACTACAGGCATGCGCCGGCACGCCCATCTAATTTTTGCATTTTTAGTAGAGATGGTTTTTCACCATGTTGCCCAGGCTGGTCTCAGACTCTTGGCCTTAAGTGATTCGCACCCCTCAGCTTCCCAAAGTGCTGGGATTATAAGCATGAGCCGCTGCACCCAGCTGATACTTGACATTTCTAATCGATGTTAAGTATTCCAAAGAAATAATGATTCCTATTTAAACAATTTTTATTCATAAAGAGGCCCTTAGAGGATATGTTCATATAGGCTATAAAACTGATAACAGAGACACTGCGAGTTTAGATTTCATAAGACAGTTTGGATTTTTAAATTATATTCAGTAAAAAAGTACTACACTTTCTGATCCAAATCCAGTTATTGGGGCCAGAATTGAGCCAAATAATTAATATGTGCCATGTCAGAAATAAAAAGTATCTAAGATCTTACTTGAGTGGAAGTAGAAAATGTAATAATAATAAATAATAAGAAAAAACAATAATAAAAACAGTAGGAGCTTTCATCTGCCAGGTGTCACATCAGATATTATTATATATTACTTTTGTATTTAGTGAAAATTAAATCAGTACGATCACTCAAAATGAAGAAACTACATATGTTACCCATAAGAAATAAATGCAGGACTCCCAGCATTTCTGGATTTAATTGTAAGATCTCAAACTTAGTTCTGTCTGAATATGAAATCCCGTCCCTTTCTTAGGAAAACTTCTAGGTTCTCAAAGATAAAATCCTTTCTAATGTCCTTCAGCTTCCATACAAAAACTTAGCAACAAGGATTTTGATAAAATAGTGTAGATACAAGACATGTTACACAGTTTTCCATGAGAAATAAAACATCATAGCGTTTTATTCCAAAATACTTTTCTCAAGGTTAAAATCAAAGCCATACATTATTATTGATCCTTGGTATTTCTAATAGATGTTAAGCATTTCAGGGAAATAATGACTCATGTGTTTCATTTATAATGATTATTCAATCACCAGATAAATGAATGAAAATATAATTAATAGCTGGGTTGATTGTTGGATGGATAAATGAGTGATTGCATGGACTGATAAGTCAAAGGAAAAATATTACTGGAAGCCATCTTTTTTTTGTTTTTGTTTTGTTTATATTCTTATTCTATATAATAGTTGTACATATTTTGGGGGTACATGTGATATTTTGATACATGTATAGAATGTATGATGATTAGATTATGATAATCAGGATATTCATTATCTGAAATATTTATTTTTTTCTTTGAAACATTGCAATTCTTCTAGCTATTTGAAAACATTACAAGTCTTCTAGCTATTTTGAAATATACAACAAATTATTGTTAACTATATTTTCCCTACTTTAATATTGAATACTAAAACCTATTTCTATCTAACTGCATTTTTTTTCTTTTTTTTTAAATTTCAACTTTTATTTTATGTTCTGAGGGGACGTATGTAGGTTACCTGGGTATATCGCATGACACTGAGATTTGGGGTGTGAACGGTCCCATCCACCAGGTAATGAGCATAGTACCCAACAGTTATAGTTTTTCAACCCTTGTCCCCTACTTACCTCCCTCCTCTAGTAGGCCCCAGACTACTGTTGCCAGCTTTATGTCCACGTGTACCCAATGTTTAGCTCCCACTTACAAGTCAGAACATGCAGTATTTAGCTTTCCAAGAGCAGTATATTTTGTTTAATGTAAAATAAAATTCAGAACCTCAAGTCAATATAGGAGATATAAGGCAAACAACGACTCTTGTGAAAAGAAAAGTTTCATCGTTACGTCAGTTTGCAAGAGTTAGAATATGGGCCTCAGATAAATTCAGGCCCAGTGAAGAGTGCAAAGTATTGGGTGAATGCCAACTATTTGTCAGTAAGGGAGTACTAATCTTAATAAATTTATAATTATCACAAGGAGTTATAATTAACATACCAAATAATCAGAAAATAAGAATTTAACTGAACTGTGTGACTATGATTACTATTTTTGTGTATATATAGTATACATTTAATGTATCCACATCTTTATATATTTATTAAATATGTATTTATGTATAGCCATGTATGCATGTATGTAGTGTGTATGTATACATGTATTCATATTAGTGACATAATTTGATACTGTTACTTTCAGTTAAATATTTCAAAATAGAAATAATAGGGTGAATTAAAAAATTTAAATTGTCAGTTTCAAGAAAAGTTTACTTAAATTTCAAATATATTAAATTTTATACAGTGACTGTGTGTCGATTGTGAGCCTATGGACAATTTTGTTCTTTAATGATTTTCTCTTTTGTTTTATTTATTTTATCTGTATTATCCATGTATCACATGTTTAATCAAGATAAAATAACTGAATTTTCTTTTCTTTTCCTTAGTAGAGTTTTTTTTCTTCTTTTTTTTTTGGCGATGGGGACAGAGTCTCAGTCTGTCGCCCAGGCTGGAGTACAATGGTGCGATCTAAGCTCACTACAACCTCTGCTTCCCTGGTTCAAGTGATTCTTGTGCCTCAGCCTCCAGAATAGCTGGGATTACAGGCACATGCCACCACACCTGGCTCACGTTTGTAGTTTTAATAGAGACGAGGTTTTGCCATGTTGGCCAGGCTGGTCTTGAACTCCTGGGCTCAAGTGATCCACCCACTCCAGCCTCCCAAAGTGCTAAGATTACAGGTGTGAGCCACTGCTCCCGATCTTAATAGAGATTTTGCAACCAAGTTGTTGCTTCCAGTCTCCAAAACACTGATATTTTGTACATTTTTGTGTCTTTAAAATATAAAATACAAGCAAGATTTTCTTGTACATTTTCTGTCACAGTTTCCTCTTCTCTGTTTTTCCAATAACCACAATATTTTCTATTACTAAATATTTAAGGTAAATCTGAATTCATGTGTCATTCTCTCCACTTGCAAATTTACTTTATGAAACCATTGAAAACCATTTCAAGAAATTCCCCAGATGAAAATATTATATAGAGGATTACTACTAAAGTAAGAGAAATTATGAAGTATTACTAAGAGATAACCACTTCCTTTTTAGATTTTGGGAGGCAAAATGTGTACACACATACACACACACACATTTGTAATTTACAATTATTCTGAATAACTGAAAATTGTAATTATGTACAAGATACCAAGATCAAAAATCTTGTCAGAAGAGAGCAATTATGTGGCACTATTGTATTTAACATAATGTGCTATCCCAGCAAATTAAATAGAGAACATTTTTTTTGTAAATCTCTAGTTACTCTTCATTCCTTTCCCTCCATAAGATTTCTTAAAGGACATTCTAAATCTTAACCATATTGAAATTATTTGAGATATTTGCAAGAAGCACATATTATTGACCCTGGCATATGTCCCATTGAATAAGAATCTCTAGGATTTAGAAATGGGATTCTCACTGTCCTAGAAGTTCGACAAACATACCTGCATCTTCCTGTGTGCACATAGTTACTGTTGAATGAATACTAATCCAATCATTTCTCCAGTAAGCTGCCCCTTTTAGACCACTGCAGTTTAGTAACTTAGACTCCATTTTTAGATACCCTGAGTTCCTGATTAAAATGTCTTTGCAATAAAGAAGTGGAGACACTACATTTGTGTCTACATTGTCTTTTTAAAATTTCCAATACATTGTCCCTATTTGACTATCACAATTCCCTCCAAGTTAAGTAGGAGAAATATTATTATTGTTTCTTGGTTTGCAGAGAAAAAGTAAAAAAATAATTTAATGGAATTAAGAAACATTCCTTTGTCACACAGTGGGTTAGACTGCAAAGCCAAACCTTAAACCAAGGACTAGTTTTATCCAAAAACAAAGCACAAAGAAAATATTTAAAGGTGTTTATGAAGAAACAGGCAAAATAAACAAATGCCCTTTGCTTTCAGAATGCTCTATGGTTTTAGGACTTACAACTGTTAAGGTATTTAAGAAGTATTTTATAATATTTAATATCTATTAATACTTAATGATAAAATATTATCATTTGATTTTTAAAGTCTTTGAGAGTTCTAATTATCTTATGTAACTTAATGCTTTCGTGTGATTCACAATCACACACATTTAAAACATGGCTCCAAATTCTATGAAATGTCTTTCACTGAAAGATAGAGTAGCTGTTCTCTTGAATACAGGCTCTGTGATAGATCAATAGTATATGAACGAAGTGGCACTGTGCTAATTTCTAAGCTCACATCTTGAGAAGTTAGCAGCTTCTATCTCCCTTGGGGTACTTCATCTTAGAGTGCAAATACCAGGCCATGGAGAAGCCCCAATTCTCCCTTGGAAAGGCAGTGACGGCCACCACCAATTTCCCAGCCATATGATTGAGCCATCTTGGAACCGGGTAGTCAGGCTCTTCAAAGCTGCTCCAGCTTATATCACATTCTGCAGAGACAAACTCTCCCTGGCAAGCCCTTCCCAAATTTCAAATTTGTGAGCAAAATAAATGGTGGTGATTTTTTCTGCCGCTAAGTTCTGGGGTTTGCTGTAATGCCGCAGTAGATAATCAAAACAGATTTGAGTTCCTCGAAGTAAGGTACTGCTTTAATGATAACTTAAAGCATGTGGCACTGGTTCTGGGACCAGGTTGCAGGCAGGAGATAGACTGAGAATATTGTAAGTAAAAACTTAACGGTCCTCAGGGATAGTGTTAGTGAAAGAGAAAAGGATTTGTGGAAGCTGTTGGTGAGGTCTCGTAGTAAAGTAACTACAACAAGGAAAGTATTATTGGAAATTAGAGGAAAGAAACCTGTGTATATACTGGTGAGAATTATGACCATGACAACTTTGAGTCATGTAGGAAAAAAAGAAAATACCCCTAGTGAATCTGATGATTTAATTAAAGAGATTCAAGGAAGAGGCAGAATATTACATTACTACATAGCTTTTTCTCAATGCCTAAACAAAATGTGAATGGAGATAAATCAGCTAAAGAAGGAACTTTTTTGGAAACTAGGACTGTTTGAGTTTTTGCTTTGTTTTGTTTTGTTTTCTTTGAGACAGAGTTTTGTTCTTGTTGTCCAGACTGGAGTGCAATGGCACGATCTTGGCTCACTGCAACCTCTTCCTCCTGGGTTCAAGGGATCCTCCTATCTCAGCCTCCCAAGTAGCTGGGATTACAGGTGCACGCCACTATGCCTGGCTTGTTTTTGTATCATTGGTAGAGACAGGATTTCACCATGTTGGCCAGGCTGTTCTCAAACTCCTGATCTCAAGCGATCCGCCCACCTCGGCTTCCCAATGTTGGAGTTTGAAAATATATCTTTTTTGATTCTCAGCTTCTCCAGAGAAAAATAATTCTCAAATTAAGAAAGAGTCTCAGTTCATAGATGAAATACATAATGGGGCTATATGATCTTTTGTTGTTAATATCTCAGAAAGATCTGAGGTTTCTTTTTACTAGAACTTTCAAAGAAATAGAAGGTCCTCTGAGGAGCTTAATCCATTTATGCTGGGGGTTGCAATTTCCTGGGTGTGAAAAATCAGACCTTGGTGATGACGTTGAGCAGTAGGATATAAAGAACTCCTACATGCTTAGCGTTCCAAAAATGGAACACGAGGCATAAATGGGCTAAGGACAGGGTATGCTTCACAGACTCTCTACTAAGAATCGTAACTGCATTGACCACAGCAGATTCACGAGGTGTGCAAAGTCAAAAAGAGCTCACCTTAAAGAGATTTGTGAGTGTGATTGCTGTCTAATGAAAGGAATTACAAATTGATTTGTAAGAAACTTACAAAATATTTAAAGAAAGCATAGTGACTTTTACTAAGAAAGACAGCAAACAATGAAAAAATGCTGCCAGACTCCCAAACATTTACAGGCAGCATGCAGATTGAGAAGACGTCTCAGTTATAAACACAGATAATTTATTTTTAAAAAAGAAGAAAGAAGGAGGAAGAAGGAGGAAGAGGGTGAGGAGGAAGAAGAGGAAGAGGAAGAGAAGGAAAAGGAGAAGGAAAGTAATAGCAGTAGTATAGTAGTAGTAATAGGAGTAGGAGGAGGAGGAGGAGGAGGAGCAGATGGAGAGGGGAGGATGGGGACAGAACCAAGAGCCATGTGTCTCGAGTTAAAAGTCTAGGAGAATCAGTTCTCTGAAATGGTACTGGATACTCATCAAGGAACCAGCAACATGTGCCAAAATGATTCCAAGAATCACTATTTACCAGTAACTGCCATATGACTTCCACTTTCTCTGTTCTTGAGTAATGCTGTCTACAGAAATTATCTTAATTCTATCCCCCCATTGTATACTCGGTCAACTCGAAGATGATGCTCTAATGATTTAAAATCTCAGAGTGTTTTTAGGAGGAATGCAAATATTTTGTGGCCAAAGGTCAACTGTGTTTGCTTTAAATCATGGCATTAACTATTTAATACTCCTCTCATTGAGTTTCTTCCCCTGAATATGGGCTCTCTTACTGAATAAGTAATTGAAGATGACAGATGCAATGAATGTTGTGTCAATATCAGAGCTGCTTGGACCTTAAGAAAATGGCAGGTTTGACTCTCTATCACTCTTTGGATTGTTACTCTTAGAACACCGATACCATGAAACATGGACACCATGAAACACAGATACCAACACACCCCCCACCCCCACCCAATTAAACCTTTATGGAGGTGAACCAAAAAAAACCTCAGTTTCCCAGATGTTTGAATGAGCCATATGGGTCTTCCAGCCTGTGTAAAACCACCCCAATTGACACTGTCTAGATTGGAAATGGTCTGACCCTACTTGGCCTTGCCCAAATTATACACTTTTGAACAAATTAATTGGTTGTTATTATTTTAAACCACTAAGTTTGGGGTTAATTTGTTATGAGATAAAATATATTTGGAAGAAAATTCTATCTATCTATCTATCTATCTATCTATCTATCTATCTATCTATCTATTGAGATGAAGCCTCACTCAGTTGCCCAGGCTGGAGTGCAGTGGCGCAATCTCAGGTCACTGCAACTTCTGTGCCCTAGGTTCAAGTGATTCTCCTGTCTCAACCTCCCAATAACTGGGATTACAGGTGCCTGCCACCACGCCCAACTAATTTTTTTGAATTTTCATGTTGGCCAGGCTGGTCTTGAGCCCCTGACCTCAAATGATTCCCTCACCCTGGCCTCTTAAAGTGCTGGGATTACAAGCGTGAGCCACCGCCCCTGGCAAGGAAGAGAATTTTAACAGCCTCTCTTCTAAACTTGAAATGTCTAGAAATACTTAAGTAGAATCTCTCTCTAAAATAGAGGCTAAAACTAAAATAGTTTTAGTGGATAACATGGACTATTTGTCATATTAGTTATGTATAGCATAAACCTAATTACATGAGGCAGTATAAGAAACATCTAGCAAGTCACCTGATACATTAACATTAAAC
The DNA here is from genome assembly GCF_007565055.1 of Rhinopithecus roxellana. Classification (NCBI taxonomy): domain Eukaryota; kingdom Metazoa; phylum Chordata; class Mammalia; order Primates; family Cercopithecidae; genus Rhinopithecus; species Rhinopithecus roxellana. Next base: position 37,640,974 of record NC_044568.1, on the reverse strand, counting down.
AAATAAAAATAATTCAAAACTTGGGTTAAAATTAATTATAAATATCAAACGAAGACGAGACATAAGTGTATTTGTAAAATTTGTTGTCAAGAAGATGCAAAAACAGAGGGAAGACACAAACAATGAATTTGAAGTAATTGTGTTTTCCAAGAGTATCAATTTGCAAATCTATAATTTACTGAAAATTATTTTCCTCAATGTTACATGACACACAAATGCACCCATATTATCACATGGCATTGATTGTCTTATAACATTTCACACGATACATATATAAATATGTGTGTGTATAATTTAAAATTAATCATGATATTTTTAAAATTAAGAAGAATACCAATATTTCTGATCTGGCTTAGACAATACTGGATCAGAAAAACAAGAGCATGAGTGTCCACAGCAGAAATAATTGCCAATTTCAGTGTTTCAAACACAATGTTGCATGGGTATTATAAATAACTTTTCTCCAAGTTATAAATAGAGACCATCCTTACAATATAAACAGTCTTTCTGTTTGACTCAGGAGTAAATTGAAGCATTAGATACATATTCAAAATGCATTTCCCAGAAGATTTCTGGTTTTATAGTCTTTGATGATGAGAACTAATTCTGGCACATGTGCATTTTGTGTTTTTGGCTATTGGAAAGGGAAGTTCATCAACATGATCCTCTGAGTTGCAAACAATCCCTAGAGCTAAAGATCTCCCTTAATGGTAGAGTATAAACCCTGTCTGAATATTAAGATCACCTGGGAAGCTTCAAAAAATACAAACGTATGAGTTCCACATTAAAATAAATAAGAATACAGTGGTGACACCTGGGCACTAGCAAGTTTTAATAGCATCTTCCTGTGGGTTATATACTGCATATTCCATTTGTATAACATTTTTATAATGACAAAATTAGGCCAGGTGCAGTGACTCATTCCTGTAATCCCAGGACTTTGGGAGGCCGAGGTGGGTGGATTACCTAAGTTCAGGAGTTAAAGACCAGCCTGGGTCATATAGTGAGACTCTGTCTCTACAAAAAATAAACAAAACTAGCTGGGTGTGGTGGCACATGCTTGTAGTCCCAGCTACTCAGGAGGCTGAGGTGGGAGGATCACTTGAACTAGAGGTGTTGAGGCTGCAGTGAACTGAGATTGAGCCACGGCACTTCAGCCTGGACAATAGAGCAAGACCTTGTCTCAAAAAATAAGTAAAAAGAAAAGGACAAAATTATAAAAATTGAAAATAGATTAGTGGTTGCCATGAACTAAAGATGGGAGGTGAGGCTCCGGACATAGGAAGATGTGGTGGGATTCTGGTGGTAGTGGACTTCCTCTGGGCGATGCCTGTGGTGGTGTATGCATAAACTTACACATGTGGTAAAACTGCATAGAACTAACCACAAACACACATACACACAATGCATACAGGATATTTGGGGCTATCCGAGTAAATTGGGTAGACTGAATCAATGTGAATATTCTGGTTATAGTATTCTACTATAGTTTTGTAAGATGTTACCATTGGGGGGAAAAAAACTATGTAAAGGTAAACACAGTTTGTCTGTATTATTTCTTAAAACTGCATGAGGCCAGGCGCAGTGGCTCACGCCTGTAATCCCAACACTTTGAGAGGCCGAGACGGGGAGATCACGAGATCAGGAGATCGAGACCATCCTGGCTAACACAGTGGGAAACCCTGTCTCTACTAAAAAATACAAAAAACTAGACGGGTGGGGTGGTGGGTGCCTGTAGTCTCAGCTACTCGGGAAGCTGAGGCAGGAGAACGGTGTAAACCCAGAAGGCAGAGCTTGCAGTGAGCTGAGATCTGGCTACTGCACTCCAGCCTAGGTGACAGAGCGAGACTCCGTCTCAGAAAAAAAAAAAAAAACTGCATGCAAACATTGAAAATAGAAAGTCTAAGATGGCCGAATAGGAACAGCTCCAGTCTCCAGCTCCCAGTGCGAGCTGGGAGAAGACGGGTGACTTCTGCATTTTCACCTGAGGTACCTGGTTCATCTCACTAGGGAGTGCCGGACAATCAGTGCTGGTCAGCTGCTGCAGCTCAACTAGTGAAAGCTGAAGCAGGGCAAGGCATCGCCTCACCTGGGAAGCTCAAGGGGGAGGGGAATCCATTTTCCTAGCCAGGGGAACTGAGACACACAACACCTGGAAAATCGGGTAACGCCCACCCCAATACTGCACTTTATCAAGGGTCTTAGCAAATGGCACATCAGGAGATTATATCCCACACCTGGCCGTGAGGGTCCCATGCCCATGAAGCCTCCCTCATTGCGAGCACAGCAGTCTGTGATCTAACTGCAAGGCAGCAGCAAGGCTAGGGGAGGGGCGTCCGCCTTTGCTGAGGCTTAAGCAGGTAAACAAAGCCACTGGGAAGCTCAAACTGAGTGGAGCCCACAGCAGCTCAAGGAGGCCTGCCTGTCTCTGTAGACTCCACCTCTGGGGACAGGGCACAGCTGAACAAAAAGCAGCAGAAACCTCTGCAGATATAAATGACCCTGTCTGACAGCTTTGAAGACAGCAGTGGATCTCCCAACATGGAGGTTGAGATCTGAGAACGGACAGACTGCCTGCTCAAGTGGGTCCCTAACCCCTGAGTAGCCTAACTGGGAGACATCCCCCACTAGGTGCAGACCGACACCCCACACCTCACACAGCAGGGTACACCCCTGAGACGAAGCTTCCAAAGAAAGAATCAGACAGATATACTCGCTGTTCAGCAATATTCTATCTTCTGCAGCCTCTGCTGCTGATACTCGGGCAAACAGGGTCTGGACTGGACCTCAAGCAATCTCCAATAGACCTGCAGCTGAGGGTCCTGACTGTTAGAAGGAAAACTAAGAAACAGGAAGGACACCCACACCAAAACCCCATCAGTACGTCACCATCATCAAAGACCAAAGGCAGATAAAATCACAAAGATGGGGAAAAAGCAGGGCAGAAAAGCTGGAAATTCAAACAGTAAGAGTGCGTCTCCCCCTCCAAAGGAACACAGCTCATCGCCAGCAACAGATCAAAGCTGGATGGAAAATGACTTTGATGAGTTGAGAGAAGGCGGCTTCAGTCTATCAAACTTCTCAGAGCTAAAGGAGGAATTATGTACCCAGCGCAAAGAAACTAAAAATCTTGAAAACAGAAGAGAAGAATGGATAACTAGAATAATCAATGCAGAGAAGGGCATAAACGAACTGACAGAGATAAAAACCATGACACGAGAAATACATGACAAATGCACAAGCTTCAGTAACCAACTCGATCAACTGGAAGAAAGAATATCAGCGACTGAGGATCAAATGAATGAAATGAAGCGAGAAGAGAAGTCTAAAGAAAAAAGGGAAAAAGAAATGAACAAAGCCTTCAAGAAGCATGGGATTATGTGAAAAGATCAAATCTACGTCTGATTGGGGTGCCTGAAAGTGAGGGGGAAAATGGAACCAAGTTGGAAAACACTCTTCAGGATATCATCCAGGAGAACTTCCCCAACCTAGTAAGGCAGGCCAACATTCAAATTCAGGAAATACAGAGAATGCCACAAAGATACTCCTGGAGAAGAACAACTCCAAGACACATAATTGTCAGATTCACCAAAGGTGAAATGAAGGAAAAACTGTTAAGGGCAGCCAGAGAGAAAGGTCGGGTTACCCAAAAAGGGAAGCCCATCAGACTAACAGCAGATCTCTCAGCAGAAACTCTACAAGCCAGAAGAGAGTGGGGGCCAATAGTCAACATTCTTAAAGAAAAGAATTTTCAACCCAGAATTTCATATGCAGCCAAACTAAGTTTCATAAGTGAAGGAGAAATAAAATCCTTTACAGATAAGCAAATGCTTAGAGATTTTGTCACCACCAGGCCTGCCCTACAAGAGACCCTCAAGGAAGGACTAAACATGGAAAGGAACAAGCGGTACCAGCCATTGCAAAAACATGCCAAAATGTAAAGACCATCGAGGCTAGGAAGAAACTGCATCAACTAACGAGCAAAATAACCAGCTAATATCATAATGACAGGATCAAGTTCACACATAACAATATTAACCGTAAATGTAAATGGACTAAATGGTCCAATTAAAAGACACAGACTGGCAAATTGGATAAAGAGTCAAGATCCATCAGTTTGCTGTATTCAGGAGACCCATCTCACATGCAGAAACACACATAGGCTCAAAATAAAGGGATGGAGGAAGATCTACCAAGCAAATGGAGAACAAAAAAAAGCAGGGGTTGCAATCCTAGTCTCTGATAAAATAGACTTTAAACCATCAAAGATCAAAAGAGACAAAGAAGGCAATTACATAATGGTAAAGGGATCAATTCAACAGGAAGAGCTAATTATCCTAAATATATATGCACCCAATACAGGAGCACCCAGATTCATAAAGCAAGTCCTTAGAGACTTACAAAGAGACTTAGACTCCCATAAAATAATAATAGGAGACTTCAACACCCCACTGTCAACATTAGACAGATCGATGAGACAGAAAGTTAACAAGGATATCCAGGAATAGAACTCAACTCTGCACCAAGTAGACCTAACAGACATCTACAGAACTCTCCACCCCAAATCAACAGAATATACATTCTTCTCAGCACCGCATCACACTTATTCCAAAATTGACCACATAATTGGAAGTAAAGCACTCCTCAGCAAATGTACAAGAACAGAAATTATAACAAATGGTCTCTCAGACCACAGTGCAATCAAACTAGAACTCAGGACTAAGAAACTCAATCAAAACTGCACAACTACATGGAAACTGAACAACTTGCTCCTGAATGACTACTGGGTACATAATGAAATGAAGGCAGAAATAAAGATGTTCTTTGAAACCAATAAGAACAAAGACACAACATACCAGAATCTCTGGGACACATTTAAAGCAGTGTGTAGAGGGAAATTTATAGCACTAAATGCCCACAAGAGAAAGCTGGAAAGCTCTAAAATGGACACTCTAACATCACAATTAAAAAAAAAAAAAGAACTAGAGAAGAAAGAACAAACACATTCAAAAGCTAGCAGAAGGCAAGAAATAACTTAGATCAGAGCCGAACTGAAGGAGATAGAGACACAAAAAACCCTCCAAAAAATCAATGAATCCAGGAGTTGGTTTTTTGAAAAGATCAACAAAATTGACAGACCGCTAGCAAGACTAATAAAGAATAAAAGAGAGAAGAATCAAATAGATGCAATGAAAAATGATAAAGGGGATATCACAATCGATCCCACAGAAATACAAACTACCATCAGAGAATACTATAAACACCTTTACACAAATAAACTAGAAAATCTAGAAGAAATGGATAATTTCCTGGACACTTACACTCTCCCAAGACTAAACCAGGAAGAAGTTGAATCCCGGAATAGACCAATAGCAGGTTCTGAAATTGAGGCAATAATTAATAGCCTACCAACCAAAAAAAGTCCAGGACCAGATGGATTCACAGCTGAATTCTACCAGAGGTACAAGGAGGAGCTGGTACCATTTCTTCTGAAACTATTCCAATCAATAGAAAAAGAGGGAATCCTCCCTAACTCATTTTATGAGGCCAACATCATCCTGATACCAAAGCCTGGCAGAGACACAACAAAAAAGGAGAATTTTAGACCAATATCCCTGATGAACATCAATGAAAAAATCCTCAATAAAATACTGGCAAACCAAATCCAGCGCACATCAAAAAGCTTATCCACCATGATCAAGTGGGCTTCATCCCTGGGATGCAAGGCTGGCTCAACATACGCAAATCAATAAATGTAATCCAGCATATAAACAGAACCAAAGACAAAAACCACATGATTATCTCAATAGATGCAGAAAAGGCTTTTGACAAAATTCAACAGCCCTTCATGCTAAAAGCTCTCAATAAATTCGGCATTGATGGAACATATCTCAAAATAATAAGAGCTATTTATGACAAACCCACAGCCAATATCATACTGAATGGGCAAAAACTGGAAAAATTCCCTTTGAAAACTGGCACAAGACAGGGATGCCCTCTCTCACCACTCCTATTCAACATAGTGTTGGAAGTTCCGACTAGGGCAATCAGGCAAGAGAAAGAAATAAAGGGTATTCAATTAGGAAAAGAAGAAGTCGAATTGTCTGTTTGCAGATGACATGATTGTGTATTTAGAAAACCCCATCATCTCAGCCCAAAATCTCCTTAAGCTGATAAGCAACTTCAGCAAAGTCTCAGGATACAAAATCAATGTGCAAAAATCACAAGCATTCTTATACACCAGGAACAGACAAACAGAGAGCCAAATCATGAATGAACTGCCATTCACAATTGCTTCAAAGAGAATAATATACCTAGGAATCCAACTTACAAGGGATGTGAAGGACCTCTTCAAGGAGAACTACAAACCACTGCTCAGTGAAATAAAAGAGGACACAAACAAATGGAAGAACATACCATGCACATGGATAGGAAGAATCAATATCGTGAAAATGGCCATGCTGCCCAAAGTAATTTATAGATTCAGTGCCATCCCCATCAAGCTACCAATGACTTTCTTCACAGAATTGGAATAAAACTGCTTTAAAGTTCATGTGGAACCAAAAAAGAGCCCGCATTGCCAAGACAATCCTAAGTCATAAGAACAAAGCTGGAGGATCATGCTACCTGACTTCAAACTATACTACAAGGCTACAGTAACCAAAACAGCATGGTACTGGTACCAAAACAGAGATATAGACCAATGGAACAGAACAGAGTCCTCAGAAATAATGCCACACATCCACAACCATCTGATCTTTGACAAACCTGAGAAAAACAAGAAATGGGGAAAGGATTCCCTATTTAATAAATGGTGCTGGGAAAATTGGCTAGCCATAAGTAGAAAGCTGAAACTGCATCCTTTCCTTACTCCTTATACAAAAATTAATTCAAGATGGATTAGAGACTTAAATATTAGACCTAATATCATAAAAACCCTAGAAGAAAACCTACGGAATACCATTCAGTACATAGGCATGGGCAAGGACTTCATGTCTAAAACACCAAAAGCAACGGCAACAAAAGCCAAAATTGACAAATGGGATCTAATTAAACTAAAGAGCTTCTGCACAGCAAAAGAAACTACCATCAGAGTGAACAGGCAACCTACAGATTGGGAGAAAATTTTTCCGGTCTACACATCTGACAAAGGGCTAATATCCAGAACCTACAAAGAACTCACACAAATTTGCAAGAAAAAAACAAACAACCCCATCAAAAAGTGGGCAAAGGATATGAACAGACATTTCTCAAAAGAAGACATGCATACAGCCAAGAGAGACATGAAAAAATGCTCGTCATCACTGGCCATCAGAGAAATGCAAATCAAAACCACAACGGGATACCATCTCACACCAGTTAGAATGGCAATCATTAAAAAGTCAGGAAACAACAGGTGCTGGAGAGGATGTGGGGAAATAGGAAAACTTTTACACTGTTGGTGGGATTGTAAACTAGTTCAACCATTGTGGAAAACAGTATGGCGATTCCTCAAGGATCTAGAACTAGAAGTACCATATGACCCAGCCATCCCATTACTGGGTATATACCCAAAAGATTATAAATCATGCTGCTATAAAGACACATGCACACATATGTTCATTGAGGCACTATTCACAATAGCAAAGATGTGGAATCAACCCAAATGTCCATCAGTGACAGACTGGATTAAGAAAATGTGGCATATATATACCATGGAATACTATGCAGCCATAAAAAAGGATGACTTTGTGTCCTTTGTAGGGACATGGATGCAGCTGGAAACCATCATTCTCAGCAAACTATGGCAAGAACAGAAAACCAAACACTGCATGTTCTCACTCATAGGTGGGAACTGAACAATGAGATCACTTGGACTCGGGAAGGGGAACATCACACACCGGGGCCTATTATGGGGAGGGGGGAGGGGGGAGGGATTGCACTGGGAATTATACCTGATGTAAATGATGAGTTGATGGGTGCAGCACACCAACACGGCACAAGTATACATACGTAACAAACCTGTGCACTGTACACATGTACCCTAGAACTTAAAGTATAATAATAAAAATAAAAATAAAAAAAAGAACATAGAAAGTCTAAGTAAAAAACAAAACTTCCTGATGACTATTATCTTCCTAAGATTGGAAAAGCAAATACCATTTTCAAAACTGTTAACAGAAGTTTCCAGATAGGAAAGGAGCTGGTTCAGGTCAATGGTTTGCAGCTAGTGGACTACACTGCAGTATGCGCATTGTTTAGATACTTATTAAAAATTCAAATTCTCAGGCCCCAAAGAAGACCTACTGAATCAGGAACTCTGAAGATGGCACCAAGTAATCTGCAATAATCCTTCCAGGTGAGTGTGCTACGTGTTAAACTTTCAGAGACACTAGCTTAGGGTTTTGTTTTGTGATAACTATTTCATATGAATAAATAGTATTAAATGCATATTATATACGAATAGAGGGTTGTTATTTATAGTCCACTGACCAGTGGAGTCAGCATCACCTAGAGGCTTTTTAGAAATGTAGAATCTGCACTCCAAACTTGGGGAATCCAAATCTGTGTTTTAACAAGATCCCCAGGTAATTCATAGGCACATAAAGGTTTGAGAAGCAGTGCCTTAGAGTATTTGCTGAATAACTCTTAGATGCAGTCCACCAAAATGCAGCTGTGCTTCTAGTAAAAATAAGAGCATTTGGACATCAACTTCCTGCTGGGGCAGGGATGTTAAACAAGTTGCCCTAGATCACACATCTCATAAGGAGGCCACCTAGGATTTGAGCTTGCATAGGACCTAAAAGAACAACAGGAAAGAGTCTTCTGGTCTGGATTCCTCCAGAGCCTATGTTCATAGCACTGTGCAAAATTGCCCAGGCTTTCTTCGTCTATTCGGCCAGCTCCTGTGGGCCAGTTCTGGTTTCCAAGCATTTACAGCAGGGAATGTCATGAACTGCATACACACACGCCAGGGTCAGAAGAGATACCATTATGCACTCAGACAGCTCTGTCCATATTACCATCTGAACACTAAGCTCATAACGGAAACTTCAAATCTACCACCCTAGGATTTTCTGGTTTCAGAATAGCAGAAAGTCTGCATGTTCTCCTCCTCCTTTGCAAAGCATCCCATTGATCCTCTCATGTAAATCACAAGGCACAGACTCCAAGTCTACAGAATGCACATTAGCTGTAAAAGAGTAGTGTTGGGAGCTAGAGTTGAATGGGAAATCTCTGATTGTCCTGGATAGGATTTTCTTCATGTTTATCTTCCAAACTTCAGTCCTGCAGAAGTGTGCAGGCAGAACCAAGCGTTACCTGGATGCACAATTGACAGCATAAAAAATCATTTACCATTTTTATATCTAGGGTTTAACTTCAAGAAAATAGCACAATTCACATTGAGTAGATAGATTTCAAAGGAAGGGGTAGTTTTTAATTCTTTTGTTGAATAAGTAGGGAGGCATGACTGGAAAATGTTTCAAAGCTGTTAGGGGATAGGTGAGGATTCTGTATAATTTCATAGATCCTTAAGTGAAGTGATAAATAAGATTATACCTGTAAGAGCAAAACAAATGACTAATGGAGCAAGGTACACCTTCAATAATAGTAGTTAACAATCACAACTAATGTTATTGAACTTGATGTACTAGTTTCTCTGATAGCCTTGGATATTCAAAGATAAATAATTTAGGATGAGAAATGCATGTGAATCAAATGAATTAATATGTCTGCTAAAATTACTTTCAATTGCAACGGGCCAGGCATAGTGAAATGCAAACTATGGCTTCTCTACTTTAAATCACATGACATTCCTATGATATTTATATTATCATTCATATTCCACAAAGCAGGAAACTGAAACTTAGAAACAGGAAACGATTCTCCCATAGTCACACAGCAGCAAAGACCTCTCTGCCCAGAACTGTATTCTTCAATGCAAGAAGTGAGAAGGGGAATCGAAAATGAATAGGAGGAGGTCAGAAGGAGTTAGCTGAGAAAGGAGTAGATTTTAGACTCAAATCAAAGAGTTCTTCAATACTTGTCCTTAATTTCTAATGTGCTCAGTTTGCCTTAGGAAAACTAAGACTAATTACTACCATCTATATGAACTGTTAACTATTCATATTCAATTTCTGATGCAACTTGATAATCATTTTACATGTCAGCAAAACTGTCAGATTAATGTTACTGTACACTTTGGTTCATCTCAATGCTGAAGTATACTAGAGATTCTCTGTCATCCTAGTCTCTGATATCATGAGTTACTGAAGGAAAGTGACACGTTTAGTGTTATGTAAAGGGTGGCATGATGTAGACAAAGAAATGAACTCAAAATAGTTCTTAGCTCTCCAATGTTCATTTTAATGTATAGAAATGTTTTACTCCCCTTCCCTTTAGGATATAAATATAGATACAGATATAGAAATACCCCATCATGGTAAAAGTTTAAAAAATAATTTCCATGTGATGTTTGAAAATTAATGAGCTAGTATTTGTAAATTGTTCAAAGCAATATTGCAATTGTGAACCTGGAGTGGTTTGGTCAAGCTTTCTACTGCTGTCTTAGGGAAATGCTTTCTATCTCATTTTGTCTTATTTTCTAAACTTGAAAAATGGGTCTAATAATCCCTGCCCTTTACATACCTCAGAGAGATGCTACAATAATTAATGAAATATGTGTAAAGAGCTGTAAACTGGATAAATTAAGATATCATTGCCATTACTCTACTGAATTCTTCAAATAAAATTTTCAGTAGAACTATGACCCTTCCGACCTTTGCCAATAAGGCAGACATGAAAATGTAGTAATAATATAATTTTAAAAGAGGTCTTTGCTGTTGAAATTAAGTATATAAATCAAATGTCTAAATCTCAAACATATTTGAGAAACTATGCAATCTTTCTGGAAAAAATAATGAATGCATGAGAGGATCAAGAAATCAACAAAGAGATGATCTTTAACTACTTTAGGCTGACATTTCAGTTTGTCCCCTCAACACCAGTTGAGATTATTGTCATTATAGCCATGATTTCAAAGATTTAATAAATAGACAATTATGGTTTGTTTCTCCTGAAATTCATCAAAATTAGTTGAGATACTCATTCAGCTTTTCCCCACATCTGTTGCTTGGCTGTGTCTGGGTAAAATGCCAGTTGATTTAATTTATCATTTTTGTTCCAGATGTTTTGGCATCACATAGTTATAGACATATAATTGTATTGAAAAATGCTCTCAGATTAATGTAAGAGAGCTCTAGTGCTTTCTTCCCTCTGGGCTTTAACTGCAGTAAGAAAAGAAATAGCTTTATTGTTTTAAAATATAAAACTAAATGAAAATTTCATCTGCCTCAACACAGTACAGTAATAGACCAGTAGAAATTTTTCAAATTAGTTGCTCTTCTTTCAGAAATCCAAGGCTGATTCCATGGTAGAAGAGACAGGGTAAGGCAGACAGAAATGATAAACAAAATAACAAACAAAATCTAGATACCTGCCATGACTCCATGTGATACTGAATTGAAAATAGTCTATTGATATAGAAAGAAAGATCTGTGGACATTTTAATTCCACCAGGTGCTAGCTCAGTGACCTTGAGGAAATCATTTCCCCCTGTATATTTCAATTTTATTTATTTATTTTAATTTTTTATTTTAACAGCCTTATGGTTACAGGTGGTTTTCTGTTATATATATGAATTGTGAAGTGGTGAAGTCTAAGATTTTAGTGCAACCATCACCCAAGAAGTGTACATTGTACCCAAAACGTAGTTTTTTGTTCTTCATCTCCCTCCCACCCTACCCCCTTCAGAGTTTCCAGTGTCTATTATACCAATCTGAACATTTTTGCATGTCCATAGCTTAGCTGCCACTTCCAAGTGAGAACATGTGGTATTTGATTTTCCTGAGTTACTTCAGTTAGAATAATGGCCCCCTGTTCCATCCAAATTGCTGCAAAAGATATTATTTCTTTTTTATGGCTGAGTAGTATTCCATGGTGTATATACGTATGCTACATTTTCTTTATCCATTCACTGTTTGATGGACGCTTATGTAGATTCTATATCCTAGCAACTGTGAATCATACTGTGATAAACATACACATGCAGGTGTCTTTTTGATATAGTGACTTCTTTTCCCTTGGGTAGATACCCAGCATGGGATTGCTGGATCAAATGGTAGGTCTACTGTAATTATTTGAGAAATCTCCATATTGTTTTCCACAGAGGTTATACTAGTTTGCATTCCCACCAGTAGTGTATAAGCATTCCTTTTTCATCACTTCCATACCATCTATTTTTGTTTGTTTGTTTGTTTTTAACTTTTTAATAATGACCATTCTGGCTGAGCTAAGGTGGTCTCTCATTTGTGGTTTTACTTTGATCTCAATTTTATAAAATGGAGATAACACAACCTACCTACTTCAGTATCTATTCATCACAATATTATGTGTAAGGAAATTATGCTAAAATAGTTAATACTTGTTTGTCCTGTGCAAGTTACTTATGTTGTGAAGAGAAGCTTCAGGCCAAGTTTATCCTGGCATTTTAAAATGCAGACCAACCTTTGAGCTGCGAGCATACTTCACTGTTGGGGTCCACGTACGTGCTTTGGATAAAACAATCTGCAGCAAAAGGAGAGAATGGGCATTCTATGGAGCAAGCCATCAGACATCTCGCCCTCTTGAAGAGTATGGAAATATCCATATTCTAAATTAAATTTCTTCTGCTATGCTGACACTACCCAAAGTGTCTACCAAAATGATTTCTGCATGACTTGTGGGTGTATGCGACACTATTCATACCATTTCTAGGTAAAATAATCACTCTACAACACTGATGGTGATTTTTGTGTGAGCAACAGAAGCTATGATTGTTAGCATTGTCACAGTTTGTATCACTGGAATCAATCTGATGTATATCTGTGCTTGCAAAATGAATATTAGTTAAGCACGTTCTAATTATGAATTCACGAAAAGTCTTAGGGTTGAAGAATTACTTGACATCGTCTTAGTTGAATGATCTTCAGAAAACAAGTCAGCTGTCTGAATTCTGGCTACATCACCTGAAACACAGGATAATAATACCAGCCATGGCCCATTTTATATCGTTGTTTTGAGGCTTTGCTGTAGTAAAGAATAAAGAATCAATGTACAATGTATAGGATATTATAATGGAAATGTTAAGAATTCCTGTTACTAACATTAAAAAAAGTAGGGACGCCAAAGTTATTCTTCTCTGGCAAGAACCTTCGTTCATGACAAAATTTTTCAAAATGTCAGTAACCTTGCTAGGTTCACTGAGATTTAGGGTTTTGTCCTCAGTTTGGTAGGAACAGGAATTTTAGTCTGTCAGCACATTCCTAAAGTGAATGTTGCTTCAGCACAGACACGCATCAGGCAAGTTCTAAGAAGACAGTCACTTAACAATAAAGCTAATTTGTTAAGTTCCAATAAAAAATAAAATGTCTGCCAAAAGCTTTGGAGTGTGGCATATTGGTAAGGCAGAGGATCTGCCTCAAAGCCTGGCTCCATCAATTATTTGCTGCAAAGTCTTTAGAACTCAAGAGAGATACAATAGCTACCCAATTTTCTCCTTCCTGCAGTGTTGATAATAGAATTCCCCACAACATGGGGCAGTTTTGTAAAGTATATGGGTGATTCTCTTCAGAATGCTTTGTGTCAAGCACTGAGAAAAGAAGGCTCAAGAAATGGTGGAATGGTAGTTGTTATTACTATGGTTGTTATTATTATTATTGTTTAAGTAAGTATATATTATTACAGCTGTTTCTAAAATTGAATAAAATAATCACCGAAAGTGATTTGAAAAGCAAGGTGTTAAAGTTATGAGGGTAAGATGTGTAATTTAAATTTTAGTGGCCTTATACACTGATAATCTGCTCCAGTTCCAGACGGTTGATCCCTAGAAGAGCATTTCAGGCTTTCTCTCTCTCTCTGTCTCTCTCTTTCTGTCTGTCTGTCTCTCTCTCTCGCACTCTCTCTCTCTCTCTCTCTCTGTCTCTCTTTGGCAGTGCCTGGATGAGTTTCCCCAGTTTCTATCCGTGTGACCCTATTAATTGCTCTGAAAGGGTAATACAAAGGAGTTATCAATGGGTGAGTCTTGATCTGGCCTGGGAACAATTTTGTCTCTTGAGAAGGCAACCTTATTTGGTGAGCCCCTAAAAGTGTCAATTATAATGCCAATGTTTTCCCTTTGGGGCTACCTTCATTTTCACTCTGCTCTTAACAATGATCCACATTTATTGAGTGCTTAATAATTACTCCATACCAAGAATCCTAACAAAGACATTATAAACATTACTTCTTTGAACAGCCAACCAATACTTTACAGATAATAAACTGTTTCCATCAATATTATATTCAAGATATATTAATAGTAACAATCCTTATTGTTACTATATCTCAAACTAAGTACCTCAAGCTAATTGAGAAAGTAAATGCCTTTCTAAGGCATCAGTACTCAAACAATTTGGTCTCAGGGTCGCTTCACACACTTAAAAATTGATGAAGAACCCCAAAACCTTTTATGTATTAAAATTTTGTTATTGGGTTATATCTTAATATTTACCACATTGTAAATTGAAAACACACACACACACACACGACTATGGAAGCACAGATTCCATTAGCCATTGAGCTAATGACTCAGTATGATATTAACATGTGCTATATAGTCTGTGGAAAAGTATGCTTTCAATTGCGAGACAGACGAAGGCAAACAGTGTTGTTATATTATTATAGAAAAGTATTTCAACCTTGCAGAATCCTTAAAAATGTCTCAAAGACTCTAAAGATCCCTGAACCACACTTTGAATGTTATGGTCTTAAATAATAAAACTCTGTTGCCCCACTTCCCCAATATGTTTCAATTACTCACTTTAAGACTAATTACTATGTTAGATGTATTATACAACAACACAGAAAGAGATTATTATCTGCACCTTAATGTGAAGAAACTGAGGTGTAAAAGGAATGAGTACTTTGACTAACATTGCATAACTTCCCAATATCGTAGTCAGTTTACAATCCCATGTCTTTCTGTCTAAATCTGTGCTCTTCACTCTCATGCGCTATACAGACACTAAAGATTTATCAAATAGAAATGCAAAACAAAAACTTAGTAATTGTCTCATTTCATCCACATACTGAAGAGAATTATGATGTTCAAAGGTACAATTACAAAAATCCCACAGATTGAATCAACATTTCCCAGATGGATTTATTTTACCCACCTCTTTGACTTTTAAAATTAGATGCTTCTATTGCAGGTAAAATAATTGTAACATGTGAACATCAAAAAGAAAGACCAAACTATTCATGTGAAAGTCACAATAAGCCAAACTTCATGACCAGACTACACTGGATAAAATAAACATGCCATATTATATGACTGCTAGTTTTATGATTTTGCAACCACATTGATGTAAGCAATGTGATTCCTGGATTTTTTATTCCTATATGTATATTACCTAATATAGGACCTGGCGACTTACGGTGCACTTGAAACTCTGTATAAAGATGAACCTTGTTTAGAGGATGTTTGTCCATCTGTCACACTTAGTAGCATCCAGGAATAGAGAGAGGTCAGACCTTGACATCAAATCTGGTGGATTCAAACCTCCCTTTATTACATCTATGGGCTTTTTCTTGTGTCCCGGCTTTCCTGTGTCTCGCATGACACATTTCTAAAACAGTGTTGAGGTTACGTCCATCTAAACATTGTTATGAGGATTGAATGAAACAAGAAATGTAAGTACACAGAGACCAGCATTCTGCTTGGGATTAAGTAGCATCTTAAATGCTGGTTTATTTTCTGTTCTTTATTGTCACATGCAGATATCATTTAATGTTACAGATCTAGACATCGAACCAATAGAGAGCATGAAAGGGCAAGTGTATGTACCGCTTTTTTCTTCCACGTCATTTCCCTAAGTCATGATTCTTATGATGCCCAAGAAACAGCTTCTCCAGCCATTATTCAACCAAAGTTAGGCCTTGGGTATCTATTTATGCTGAGGCTTCCTTGTTAGTCTATTACTCATTCCTAAAGCACAGTCTCCAGATGGACATACAATGAAGTCTGTCATAACCATAGCTGAATGAAAGAGACCAAGATCAACATGTTCCTCCTCTGTATCTAAAAATGTCCAAAACTTCCTGGATGCCTTCATGCTGTTCCCTTTGCCACTAACATTCTTGCTTTCCTTCTTCCCTTGCCACATGGTAGTATCTAGATTGACTGTGAAGGGCACCAGAGAAACCATCATACAGAAATCATTTCTTCCTCTTATCTGTGGTTTGGATGCTATCTGTCTCTTTCAATTAAACAATTTAACTGTAGTCCAAAAGTTGCCCTCTCTACTACAGAACTTTCACCTCCAGGCCAGGAACTAGGTCTTTAACAATCTACATCTGAAGTACCTACGATAAGGGGGCAAAAAATGTGTTCAACTCACCAATGTTTTTGTATTCACTTTGCAATTACGTGGTACACTTAGTAACTGGTTTATTAGACCTAAAAACTCTTTAAGCTGGACACTACTGAGGACAAAAGCAATCATACAGAAAACAAGGCTCAAATAAAAAGATACCAAATTCAGCACTCACTCTCACAAAGGTCTCCTATTTAAATGCCAGGGGCCATTTGTAGAATATATAATTGCCTTTTAAAATCCATGTCTAACCAATCATTTTTAATAGGTATCCAGATATTCACAGATTTATTGTAGGTATCAGTTACCCTGAGAAGTCACCTGACACATCAATTTCTGTATTATCTTCTTTTTACATCTTTTCTTAAATAAACAAATGTGGGTTTCTATGGTATTCTGTGGAGTTCAGCCTTTTGTTTCTTTGTAACTGCTACATAATTATATTGGAAATGTGAAAAACAGTTCAGCAGGAAATCAAATGCTGGCTCAGTATGGGTATTTTTATATCCAGAGATACTCAAATATGAATCAGCAAAGAGATTTGGATACTATGCCTCACACACAAATCTAATGACAAGCTGTATTTAAAAGCCAGAAAAAAAACACTTTTTGCTGACCAGTTTTTCTTTACAATGTATTAGGGCTGCTTATGTGTTTTACTAAACAAAAACAAAGCTTGGACAGAGGGGCTCTAAAAATTCAGAGTCCTTTAAACATCAAGCTCAGAGCAATCTAACTGAAAGAACAGATTGATGAAGATTTGTCATTGCCATTGTTAAAAAGTGCTTGCTAATTGAAGACATGTTTATGTCTAGTCACATATATATGTACACACACCCACACGCACACATATTCTGTACATCAACTCAAGTGATTACAGGTTTTTATTGAGTACTATGGTTTCTTTTTAACCAATAAGAAATAAATTATATAGGCCGAGAAAAGTTTTTCTTTCCTTTTTTTTCAATAAATTTATTTTATTCTTTTCTTCTTATTATGATTCTTTAAGTTCTAGGATACATGTGCACAATGTGCAGGTTTGTTACATATGTATACATGTGCCATGTTGGTGTGCTGCACCCATTAACTCGTCATTTACATTAGGTATATCTCCTAATGCTATCCCTCCCGCCTCTCCCCACCCCACGACAGGCCCCAGTGTGTGATGTTCCCCTTCCTGTCTCCAAGTGTTCTCATCGTTCAGTTCCTACCTATGAGTGAGAACATGCAGTGTTTGGTTTTCTGTTCTTGCGATAGTTTGCTGAGAATGATGGTTTCCAGCTGCATCCATGTCCCTACAAAGGACATGAACTCATCCTTTTTCATGGCTGCATAGTATTCCATGGTTTCCCAGTATACCAAATGTGGTATATATGTGCCACATTTTCTTAATCCAGTCTGTCATTGATGGACATTTGCGTTGGTTCCAAGTCTTTGCTATTGTAAATAGTGCTGCAATAAACATATGTGTAAATGTGTCTTTACAGCAGCACGATTTATAATCCTTTGGGTATATACCCAGTAATGGGATGGCTGGGTCAAATGGTATTTCTAGTTCTAGATCCTTGAGGAATCGCCACACTGTCTTCCACAATGGTTGAACTAGTTTACAGTACCACCAACCGTGTAAAAGTGTTTCTATTTCTCCACATCCTCTCCAGCACCTGTTGCTTCCTGACTTTTTAATGATTGCCATTCTAACTGGTGTGAGATGGTATCTCATTGTGGTTTTGATTTGCATTTCTCTGATGGCCAGTAATGATAAGCATTTTTTCATGTGTCTGTTGGCAGTATAAATGTCTTCTTTTGAGAAGCGTCTGTTCATATCCTTTGCCCACTTTTTGATGGGGTTGTTTGTTTTTTTCTTGCAAATTTGTTTGAGTTCTTTGTAGGTTCTGGATATTAGCCCTTTGTCAGATGTGTAGACTGCAAAAATTTTCTCCCATTCTGTAGGTTGCCTGTTCACTCTGATGGTAGTTTCTTTTGCTGTGTTGAAGCTCTTTAATTAAATCCCATTTGTCAATTTTGGCTTTTGATGCAATTGCTTTTGGTGTTTTAGACATGAAGTCCTTGCCCATGCCTATGTCCTGAATGGTATTGCCTAGGTTTCCTTCTAGGGTTTTTATGGTGTTAGGTCTAACATTTAAGTCTCTAATCCATCTTGAATTAATTTTCCTATAAGGAGTAAGGAAGGGATCCAGTTTCAGCTTTCTACATATGGCTAGCCAGTTTTCCCAGCACCATTTATTAAATAGGGAATCTTTCCCCATTTCTTGTTTTGTCAGGTTTGTCAAAGATCAGATGGTTGTAGATGTGTAGTATTATTTCTGAGGGCTCTGTTCTGTTCCATTGGTCTATATCTCTGTTTTGGTACCAGTACGATGCTGTTTTGGTTACTGTAGCCTTGTAGTATAGTTTGAAGTCAGGTAGCATGATCCTCCAGCTTTCTTCTTTTGGCTTAGGATTGTCTTGGCAACGCAGGCTCTTTTTTGGTTCCATATGAACGTTAAAGTAGTTTTTTTCCAATTCTGTGAAGAAAGTCATTGGTAGCTTAATGGGGATGGCATTGAATCTATAAATTACCTTGGGCAGTATGGCCGTTTCCATGATATTGATTCTTCCTATCCATGAGCATGGAATGTTCTTCCATTTGTTTGCATCCTCTTTTATTTCATTGAGCAGTGGTTTGCAGTTCTCCTTGAAGAGGTCCTTCACATCCCTTGTAAGTTGGATTCCTAGGTATTTTATTGTCTTTGAAGCAATGGTGAATGGCAGTTCACTCATGATTTGGCTCTCTGTTTGTCTGTTCCTGGTGTATAAGAATGCTTGTGATTTTTGCACATTGATTTTGTATCCTGAGACTTTGCTGAAGTTGCTTATCAGCTTAAGGAGATTTTGGGCTGAGATGATGGGGTTTTCTAAATATACAATCATGTCATCTGCAAACAGGGACAATTTGACTTCCTCTCTTCCTAATTGAATACCCTTTATTTCTTTCTCCTGCCTGATTGTCCTGGTCAGAACTTCCAACACTACGTTGAATAGAAGTGGTGAAAGAGGGCATCCCTGTCTTGTGCCAGTTTTCAAAAGGAATGCTTCCAGTTTTTGCCCATTCAGTATGATATTGGCTGTGGGTTTGTCATAAATAGCTCTTATTATTTTGAGATATGTTCCATCAATGCCGAATTTATTGAGAGTTTTTAGCATGAAGGGCTGTTGAATTTTGTCAAAGGCCTTTTCTGCGTCTATTGAGATAATCATGTGGTTTTTGTCTTTGGTTCTGTTTATATGCTGGATTACGTTTATTAATTTGCATATGTTGAACCAGCCTTGCATCCCAGGGATGAAGCCCACTTGATCATGGTGGATAAGCTTTTTGATGTGCTGCTGGATTTGGTTTGCCAGTATTTTATTGAGGATTTTTGCATTGATATTCATCAGGGATATTGGTCTAAAATTCTCTTTTTTTGTTGTGTCTCTGCCAGGCTTTGGTATCAGGATGATGTTGGCCTCATAAAATGAGTTAGGGAGGATTCCCTCTTTTTCTATTGATTGGAATAGTTTCAGAAGGAATGGTACCAGCTCCTCCTTCTACCTCTGCTAGAATTCAGCTGTGAATCCATCTGGTCCTGGACTTTTTTGGTTGGTAGGCTATTAATTATTGCCTCAATTTCAGAACCTGCTATTGGTCTATTCCGGGATTCAACTTCTTCCTGGTTTAGTCTTGGGAGAGTGTAAGTGTCCAGGAAATTATCCATTTCTTCTAGATTTTCTAGTTTATTTGCGTAGAGGTGTTTATAGTATTCTCTGATGGTAGTTTGTATTTCTGTGGGGTCAGTGGTGATATCCCCTTTATCATTTTTTATTGTGTCTATTTGACTCTTCTCTCTTTTCTTCTTCATGAGTCTTGCTAGTGGTCTATCAATTTTGTTGATCTTTTCAAAAATCCAGCTCCTGGATTCACTGATTTTATGAAGGGTTTTTTGTGTCCCTTTCTCCTTCAGCTCTGCTCTGATCTTAGTTATTTCTTGCCTTCTGCTAGCTTTTGTATGTGTTTTGCTCTTGCTTCTTTAGTTCTTTTAATTGTGATGCTAGGGTGTCAATTTCAGATCTTTCCTGCTTTCTCTTGTGGGCATTTAGTGCTATAAATTTCCCTCTACACACTGCTTTAAATGTGTCCCAGAGATTCTGGTATATTGGGTCTTTGTTCTCATTGGTTTCAAAGAACATCTTTATTTCTGCCTTATTTCGTTATGTACCCAGTAGTCATTCAGGAGCAGGTTGTTCAGTTTCCATGTAGTTGTGCGGTTTTGATTGAGTTTCTTAGTCCTGAGTTCTAGTTTGATTGCACTGTGGTCTGAGAGACAGTTTGTTATAATTTCTGTTCTTTTACATTTGCTAAGGAGTGCTTTATTTCCAACTATGTGGTCAATTTTGGAGTACGTGCGATGTGGTGCTGAGAAGAATGTATATTCTGCTTATGTGCAGAGACACACAGAGGCTCAAAATAAAGGGATGGAGGAAGATCTACCAAGCAAATGGAAAACAAAAAAGCCAGGGGTTGCAATCCTAGTCTCTGATAAAACAGACTTTAAACCAACAAGGATGAAAAGAGAAAAGAAGACCATTACATAATGGTAAAGGGATCAATTCAACAAAGTTTTTCTTTCAAGCATGTAATTTTTAAGGAATCCTAGGCTGAAATTCATATCTATTTGACTGCAATGTACCAGTTTTTTCCCCCACACTTGTCATCCACATCTCCTTTCTCCAGCCTAATGTTATACATTCATTATTAAATTATGGCAACAGACAGACTTCAGCATCATTCCAGGCTTATTTGAGAGGGCAGCAGGAGCACTCAAACTTCAACTTCAGCTCCTCATTTAAACTCTATTTTATTTCAAAACTGCAGAACCCAGAGGTTTCTAAATATCCAAATTCCTCTGGAACAAGGATCACAGGTGCAAATGTTACATTCCTAACTCTCATCTGGACCTCCCTGACCTAACCACGCCATGCAGTTACTTCAGCGGGGATGAAAGTCTACCAGTAGTATCTCATTGTGTTCAAAACTCTTTTACAAACTGGATGAAGGAAGGCTGTGGACAAGTTGGGCCATCTTTTCTGTAATCTAATTTGTTAGTATCACTCATGGTATGTCTTAATAGCAATTGGGTCTTCCCTAGGAGAATTGAGATGCAAAATGTTCAGAAATTAGTCTGAAAAGTGAGACAAAGCTAGGATTAAATCCAATGAGGCTGAGCTCTGATATCTTTATTAGATGAATTAACTGAGGGCATTAATACATACAGTTATTCTGAAAATTAAACATGCTAAAGAGCACAGAAAGGGTTAAAATGCTGCCTAGCACACAGTAAGCTGCAACACTTTTAATTCTAATTATATTTGTCCTTGTTGTCAAGGCTTACGATCTCCAGCAGAATTTGCTTTTCTTGTTTCCTCATTAGTTTTAACCAGATGCCAATTTCTGTTTATTCAAACTCCATCCCTAAAGCAGGTTTAGTTTTAGTCTGAATTAAGACTGCAGGGATTATAGCTATGGCTCTCAAGGCATGGTCCCTGGACCAGCAGCATCAGCCTCACACGGAAACTGTTAGAAATACAAATTCCTGACCAGCAAGCTATGCTTTAACAAGCCCTCCAGGTGATTCTGATGCACCAAAAAATTAAGAAACACCTTTCTTTCCTATTCTTTATGTCATAGACTCACTACTCCATTCATAACCTATTCTGCTCCTGAATTTGAATGCTAGTATCCTGGACCCTACATTTTCCTTTTTCAATGCATTTGATGGGCCATTTTAATGTGGGGAATGAGATTATTTCCTTGATATGGCACCCAAAGGCAACCATAGTATCACCTAACTGAATAGGCTTTACTGGAACTTTCCAGCCATATCTACTTCACATTCCTGATTCCCCTCATCTTCAGAAGATATCCGAAGCTCTTCTCCTGTTGATCAAGCCATTTTCTAATTTTTAAATGCATCTCTTACTGCTACTTCCCAATCCTGATGAAAACGCCTACAGAGAATCTCCACAGAGAACACTGTCTCTCCCATGTAGTGGAAGAATCTCACCCTATGCCACACTACATACATGATTTTTTTGTGTGAATGATTTGCTAGAGTTTTAAATGCGTGTCTCTAGTCTGTTGTCTCCACTTTGCAAAGCTTAGAGCTGTGTCTTGTTTTCTAAGTGCTCACCTCTTAAAGCACAGTTGGTGCACATGGAAAACTTACAGAAATAAGCTGAATCCTATCTGTATTGGGTATTTGTGTATTGTTTATAAAATTTTAGAGAAATAATACAGATATGAGAAGATGGGAGTACTATGTTTTTGGCAAGAATTGCTCTGTGAGTTTTGGCTTTGTGGACCTGTGGCACTGGTTCCACATCTCAGAGTACAGTTCCTCATCATTCCTCCAAGGAGTTCAGTGAGGCTGAAATAGAAAGAGCTTCTCAAGAGACCTACACAGTGCCTGGCCCAAAGATGTTGCTCAAAGGATAATAGTTTCTTTTTTCTTAGCTAATTTGAATTCCAGGGTGGATAGAATTGGCAGCCATAAAAGGAGCAGGCATAACTTATTCTTGTGATAAATAGGAAAACCTTAGAACTTGGGTGACATGTGATATGACTCCTTGTCCTACAGAGGCTCTAGGAACCAGAAAATATCAGCACTACAAGTAAGTGAGTAGAGTAACTGACACTCTGACAGCCCAAATCAGATGGAAACCATGTTATCATTTAAATGTCCACCATCTGGCTAAAGGGCTACCTGACCCGGTACTGAAATGCCAGGTGGGTGAGGGTGGATAAGGATGGAATTGGTGCCTATTTTTAGCCCCAGTCTCTAAGCTTTGGATTAGGGATTCCTGGAATCAGAAAATGTGCTGCATTTTCATTCTTTCGGCTTTGTTGCTTTGTAACCTGCTTGCATTTGTTCAATACAGATCAGACTAACTGATAAATGGGCTTGTTGGGTAATGAGGTGTGGGCTGGCATTATTCAGGGCTTGCCTCCAGGCTCTCAGAAGGGAAGAAAAATCAAGATTCCAAGATCAGAAGCCTGACTCCTTAGGGAGACAGACAGGGGACCCGAGGCTCCTCTCTGCCAGCACCTTTCTCATGGTCTCTAACTCCCAAGATTGGTTAATATTCTGTGGGAATTCTTCCCTGTGAACGCAGTCAGTGCCCCACAATTTTTCTACAAGGACAGCACAGTTCCTTCTGCCCTTTCTGTCTCAGCTTCAATCACTCAGGAAAAAAAAAAAAGACTTACAAAGATCCATAAAAGCCATAATGCATGTGTGCCTATCTGCATGGAATTTTTAACAAAGAGCTGTGTGGGGTATATTAAAACAAAGATCCTCCCTGCCAATCAATTAATAGTGTCTGTTTGGAGTTAGAAATCATCAGGGTACTCCCTCATAATACTAATTCATTATATCCTTTCTTCATTCACTCATTCATTTAACCAATATTTATTGGGAGCCCCAAAGCACTATGGTAGGCCCGCAGGATAAAGCAATAATAAAATGTTACATGAGAACATGGAACATAACTATTTCTCCCCTTAGAAATTTATTTTCAAAATCTCAACCAAATTCGTAGCTGTTATAAGCCTTGAATAGTCATTTAAAATAAAATAAACACGTAAAACAAAGTGAGAACTTATAACAAAGGAACCAGATCCAACCAGGTTATCAGGAGATAATAAATAGTAAGTGCTAACATTTACAGTAGCATGTATGCAGCAGAAGTTGTTCTGAGCATTAAAATGCATTAATAGATGTAATGAGTTAATACAAATAGCTATTTAAGATGAAATTATGAAGAATCTATAGTTAACCAATTGATGGCTGTTAGAAACATTGTGTCCACACACACCTATAGTGTGGTGGCCCATGCCTGTAACCCCAGCATTTCAGGAGACCAAAGCAGGTGAATTGCTTGAGCCCAGGAGTTTGAGACCAGCCTGAGCAAAATCGAGAGACCCCATCTCTTATTTTAAATAAATAAATAAATAATAAAATAAAAAGACAAAATAAAAAGAGAAATATTGTGTTCAATCCTTTCGGCCAAATACATAAGGGGTTGGAGCAAAGGATTTTGACTACGCATGCATTATCCTGAGAAGAAGGTTCTGGAAAGAAAGCAGGAGAGTAATCATGTGGAAACTACAATTCAATATCCCTCAGTCCTACATACTGAGATTCAGCCTCCCAGTCTGAAGTATATTATTAAAAAGAAAAAAAAAATGGCCATATTATTTCTAACTCCTCTCATCAAGAGATGACACTTCTCTAGCCCTTGTATCTGCTCTTGATCATGTGGCTTGTTTTGGTCAATGAACTATTATCAAACAGGATGCAAATAAAGGCTTGTAAAGTGCTTACTCAATGGGGCTTCCTGTTGCTTTGCTGCTTCTTGTAACATTGAGAACATAATTAAAAAGCTAAGCTAGCCTGCTAGAGGATGAGAGACAAGCTGTGTCTGCTAAGGCACCCTGGACTAAACAGCCCACCATATAAACATATGAGGCCAAGATTGACTTCCAATCCCACATAAACCATCAGCTGACCAGAAAGAGTACCAAAATCAGTTCAAACCAAAAGAACTGCTCAGCTGCTCCACAGAACCAGAAGAAAAACATTAGGTTAAGCCACCAAATTGTGTCATGATGTAATATGTAGCAAAAGTGAATTAATGCATATTACCATCTCCATATGACTAATTGAGCCCTCTTTCTCTCTAAGCCCAAGTGGTTTGAATAAAGGAAGAAAATGAATGACAAATACAATCTTTTAGATATAGGACTGAGATGATAAGGGATGTAAGAGTTGGCAAGCACCAGGTTTCACCTGAAAGAGGAGAGAGAGGAGGATAGAAAAGGGAAGGCAGGGGGATGAAAGAGAAAATACAAAGAATATTATCGAGTCCTTACCATAAGCTAGGCTCTGTTTATGCACTTAGCCTGTGTTATCTCATTTAACTCCATAACAAACTTCAAATATAGCCATTGAGACTTACAGAGATTGGATAAGCTATTTAAGTCACATTTAACATATGTTTGACCCAGTGTTTTCGCTGGGGCAATTTGACTTCATAGCTTATGTCCCTAACTAATAACCTCTACTATAACTCAACAGTTTATGTCCTTAACTAATAACTTCTATCGCTATAAAAAAGTTGTTATAGAATAATGCCTATGACCTTGATTTTGGATGAGGAAAGAGTTTTTAAAGTTGCCAATCTGGCCAGGATACTTGGGACTGACAGAGGAGAGAAATGCTCCTATTGTATATACATAATTGAGGAAAATTATGTCCCTCAAATAATCCCAAAATGATACATTCCTGAACAAACAATTTGAGAGATTCTTGGATTAAGTTGGATAGTTTTGCTTGATGACAAACATGGTCACTTTTTGGCAAATTCTTTTTAATTATACAATAATGATAGAATTGAGTTCATATTATGATTAATACTATAAAATTGGTATTAGCATTGACATTATTATCAAGTTTACCTTAAGTTAGGCAAGATTATAGCACTTAAATATATTTGCTTTTCATCAGACATCTCTAAAGGTGCACCAACACATTCCCCATTGTACTAGGCTTAATACTTCAGTGACGAAATAATCTGTACAACAAACCCCCAGGACACAAGTTCACTTAAGTTACAAACCTGCACATGCACCCCTGAACTTAAAACAAAAGTTTAAAAAAGGCATTACCCATTTTATAGATATCAAAACTAAGCCACCACAGAAGAAGTTGAGTAGCTTAACAACAGAGTGAGCATGGATCAGTGAAAAAGCAATGATTCTCACCTAGCAAACAGATTTACCAGCCTGGATACTTAACCACTATCTTTTTCCCTTCAACTGCTGGACTGATAACTTCATTTTCTCCTCCAAGTCCTAATGACTTCTCCATCCCTAAAGAAAACCAAAGCCTGAGGGGTAAATCAACCCAATATTATCCTATCTTTAAAATCTGTTCAGATATCTAGGGTTTTCCCTACTTCCTTTTATCTGGTACTCCAAACCTGGAGATGACCATTTGCTATGAGTGGCCAGTTAGCAGCAACTTGCACCTGAAAAGCTAGCATTCATGTTTTCTGCTTACCTTCTTTCTATATTTTGTCTGTAATTGTTAACAGTAAGAGTTACTGTTGTGGCTTTGGAGAAGGTGGTTTATAAAGAGTGACAAGGGCAAGACGTAGGTATAGAAGCCCTCTTACCTACTCTTATTTTTTAGCTTAGGACTGGTAGGCTATTAATCACACTGACATCCTAAAGGAATGCCTGCCTAAAATCTGTTCCTCCATTCTCAATCCACATGTTCTTTCTAAGTAGACTAGAAGGAACAAGGGCAGGAAAGATGAAAGAAAGAGGTGGTAGGAGAAAATTAGTAGAATGGTTGCAGAACAAAGTAAAAATCAGGGAGAAATTCCCAAGTCAAGTCTACTGCTACCTACGTTGCAGGGATAGCCAAAGAGTCACAAGGATTAGAATGAAACTGACATGGGCTATGCGCAGAATTACATCCATTTTGTGCCTGCATCACTTATTTCCTTGGACTTGGAAGGATATGGACCCCCATTCTTCCCTGCAGGAAATCATGCTTTGGATGCTGATTCCCTCCCCAGGAACCCGTAGCTTCCCTTTTGCTTTCCCATATTTTAGTTTTCACTTTCCTTCACTGTGTTTCTCTTTGCTAAGAACAATGATCTCCAGCTTACACTACCTGCATGCCTATCTAAAGTGAGGGACCTAGATAGGAACTTGCCACACGACTATATTCCCAGACAGGCTTATCAGTCTTACTGCTGCAACCTGTGTGATATTTAGGAGTCCCTTAACCGCCTCTGTACCTAAATTTCACTGCCCACTTTAGGCTCTTATCACCTCTTCTCTTCCATGAGTGTTATCTAACTCAATAATAGCTTCTTTGCAACTATCACCACTTCACCCTGCACAGGGGAATGGCTATTGATATTATGGAGCTCTCACTCTATGTCACAGGCAATAGAGAGAGATGGATATATATTAAGCACAACCTTGATATAAAATCTAAAGTCTTTAGTAAGCATGTGCCTGCCTCATTATGAGGGCCGTTTCTTAGCCATTGATCAATCTACCATGCCTCAACCAAGGGCAAGAAGGTCAATGAACAAACATATTGGCTATGCAATGCAGAAACATAACTGCACCTAGAAGCAACACACGGGCCATAATTACCAACTATTTTGTTGTGAAAAGGGGAAGGGGAGCAGACAAAAAATTAAATAAATAATTTTAAATGAAACCATGATTCAAAGCCCAGCTTAAGGGCTGTGTTAACCATAAGAACATACACCATGTCTCCATCACTTTCTTAAGATTGTAGGTAAATTATTTGCTAAGAGATATAGTACTAACATTTTTATTTCAATTCTCACTATACCCACAAGTTTAAAGAATAATCATCTCCATTCACAGATGAGGAAACTGAGAGTAAAAGAGAAATAATGTGCCCAAGGTTATATGACCAAAATGTGGCAAGGACTCCAACTCCATCCAACTCCAGAACCCAAGATTCCTCTAAACAATGAACTCCCTATAAAGATATATTTTTTTCTAAGTAGCCTGGGTTGGACAAAGCAATTATTCTGGCAACTGGGCCCCATGCCAGGAAAAAACAATCCTTAAGTGCTATAAAACTAGTGTTTTCCCTGGGAGATTTAACCATCATTAGCGAAAAGCTTCATTTGCAATAATGTGTGCAGCCCGCTGTAGTGGGCCAGAGAAATACATGATCACTAACTCAAAGAGATTAATTTAATGGGCAATTATATGCTTCCTGCTTTGAAATACTTTCAGGTAACCAATAGTCATGTACTTTCTGCAAATGCCACGCCAATTGCCTGCTCCCAGGTACAGAGTGTCAGAGTTTTGCAACTTTCTATTCCACACCATCACGTTCTCTGAAGGACACTTTAAAATGAGCATTCAGTGCATCTACAATGCCCCTGCAGAGAGTCTATTCTAAGCAAATTGATTCCCACATTCTCAGTATTCTTTACCATCCTATGGTTATAGTCAGCATGGGAAAATTTTTTTAAAAAAGACCAAACGAACCAATAATGCCTCATCTTTCTTTGCCTCTCTTTGCAGTACTGTCCAATTTTAATGATCGTATATTTGTGTGTGTGTGTGTGGGTGTGTGGGTGTGTGGGTGTGTATATGTGCATGGTGAGGGAAACAAGGAAGAAGTTGTGAGAAGTAAATTCCTGAAACTCTCCCTTGAGATTCTAATTTAATAGGTTTCAAATGAAGTCTGGACTATTTTTTGTTTGTTTGTTTTAGACAATTTTCTAGGCAATTCTAATCATTGGTCTGCTTTGAAAAACAGTCGCTAAAATGTACTATGCTGTGTTCTCTATTCTATGTTCTTCAGTTTCCTAATCTATAAAATGGGACTAGGATTCTGGTTTTAGAAGTTCCAAAGCTCTGCTATGTTTATTAGGCAATATTCTTACTCTCCGTAATAAACTGGGTGCTTGTTCATTCCTTCATCGCACCCTTGTCCTTGCCCTGGCCTTCTGCTTTGCACAGAAAAATGGTTTCATTCACTTGATTCAGGAAATGATGTAGCAGTATCGGAAGCTAAAATTGAGCAAGAAGATAAAGAGGAAAGAAGATAGAAGTGAGGTTTCTGTGGAAGGTGTTTAAGGACATATATTCTGCAGTTAAACAAAGGTCTGATCCTGTACCTCCACTCCCATCCTTGCCCTCTATGAAATTTTGAAATTTATGAAAATTTGAAACATGTATCTGAGTTTCTTTGCCTGGAAAATGCTTATAATAATAGTAGTCGCTTTTCAGCAAACGTTATGAGAATTAAATGCATTGAAGGGCTTTTTCAGTTTATTTTCTCATTGTTTTCATTATTCAGCTACATTTACCATAAATCTTCATCATCATGGTAAACAGCAGCCATGCACTGTAGTTTCAGGGAATGCGCTTGCTACTAGCAGAGACAGTTAGCAAAGATATACTATACAAGCCTAATCTCTTGTTAGCACATGGACGTCTACCTGCCAACTCAAGTGATAAGATGTGCCAGTTGATCATGATGACAAGTTAGATCTACTACCACTGAAATATTTCGGTAATAAACACAGTGAAGCATCTCAGCCTCGGTTAAGTGAATCTGACACAAGAGGATAAAGAATGACATCTCCATTCTCATTAAGAGATAACAGATGGACTTCGCTAAAATCCACTTTTTAGCCTAATTTCATTTGTTTAAATCTTTTGTCTGATGAGATAGCATTCTGAGGGTCATTTTAAATTGTTCTCCCTGGAATGACTATTTCTTTATCATTATTAGAACCTCCCCCTATGGGGTTCTGTTATTCTGAATGGTTTTAAATATTCATCTCAGATGAATTCTATAAATCTCCCTTTAATATTTTTTTTCCCCAAGACATAGTGTGTGGCTTTGGAAGATAAACATCACATGATGGGCTAAATAATCAAACCAAGTCAAAACAAGTTTCTAAGCTATGCTCATAGTAATTTCCATTTTTTAAATTTCTCTGTGATCTTATGATTTCTACTTCCCTTTATGATTAAGAACAAAGGTGGTTTAATTGTACACTTAAAGTTTTCAAATTTATGCCACCCCAGCTAGTATTTCACAGCTAAAATTTAAAGCTCTCTTTTGTATTCTCCCCCTTGTTTGTTCTAAGAAAGAAATCTGCAAAAATTCAAACAAAGTCAGACAGATTTTTAAGCTTACAGTCTAACGTTTCTTAAGATGTTTAACATGAATTAAGCTCGTTTCTTGGCCAAAATGCACCTGTGTGGTTTGTTTAGTTTTCAATCTCTGATACAAGGGAAAAAAAAAAGGGAGACAACTCCCATCAACACCAAGTTGAACAGAATCAATGTATGTATGGGCACATATTTTAAATTCTCCGTGGTTCCTGAGCAAGCTGAGGCTCAGCATATGAGCACAGGTACAATGTGTTCATTCTCCTTATGGAGTCAACTGTAAACCTGAATCTGGGACATGATTGAATCACTTCTCTAAAAACATTCACAAAATTTTATCTCATCTACTTTTTATATTTTCAGTTATTTGGTTATATTGTGTTTATAATAATAATATTAATACCACTTAAAAATCTTAACTAGTTATTTTACTAATATACACAAAGTCTTGATTTTTTCATAGGTATTTTGAAGCAATTTTTAATACCATATCCTCATTGAAGGAGGTCAGTAGCTGCATTTATTTTCACAGCATCAATGTGGAATTGCTTGAACTCTCAACATTCATCATCTTCTTTCTTACCTCTGTGCCTTTCTTTATGGATGTATCAGCAGGTTCCAATTTACCCCTTGATATGCAGGTAGTCCTAGGGGCCACCGGAAAGAAAACTCCAAGAGGAGCAGGATTTACGCCTACTTTACTCCCTGCTATATCCTCAGTCACTAGATGAGTGCTTAGCAATAGTAAAGACTTAATAAATAATTATTGAATGAATGAGCAAATGAACATCTTCCCCGACTTAGCTTGGGAGCCTTGTCACCCTGCAGCTAACAGCTCAACGCCCTGGTGCAGCTGTTTTGCTATCTTTCTTTCTTGTCTAGGATTTCTCAAAAACGAGTACTTTGTTTCTGGATTGTCCTGAAATGTTTCTTAAGCAAATGCTCTGTGTCTTCATTGCTTTGAGCACATTTTGCTGATAACTGATAAACCTTGATGGATATTTAAGTAAAGGAATCTATCTCATTTTAAAAAGGTGGCATAGGCCTTGTGTGTGGATCATGTTTATAATCCCAGCAGGAGGATCAGTTGAGGTGAGGTGCTCGAGACTAGCCTGGGCAACATAGTGAGACCCTGTTTCTCAAAAAAGAAAAAACAATAATTAGCCAGGCGTGGTGGCTTGTGCCTGTAGGCCCAGACACTGGGGAGTCTAAAGCAGGAGGATCACTTGAGCCCAGGAGATAGAGGGTGGAGTGAGTGTTGCCACTCACCTCTTTCAAAGAGCTCTCAAAGAGGGTGGAGTGCCTGGGCAACAGAAAGAGAGATCTGTCTCAAAGGTAACATGAATTAAGTTTAACTCTACTAGATTGTGTTTTCAGTATATGAGAAAATTCTTTAAAAGTAGTTATTGACTATACACATTAAAGAAGACTGCTTTTTTGAGCTTTTTATAAAGCCTTAAATCATAGAAATAGATACAGCTTTTCTGAGAAGCTTAAGGTGGTAATCAGGCTTCAACATGGTAAATTATTTAAAAATTATGTCTACATCTTTCTAAATGAGGTTGACACTTCTAATAAACCAAAATCACCAGATGGCATGCTTTATTTGCTTCTTCTCTTCGTGTTACAAGGGGAAACTACCATCAGGTTAAGACACTAGAGAAGAAAATACTACTCCTAAGGCAGGAAAAACACCAAAGTTTCCAAAGCTCTGTCTCTATCCAGAGCCAGAGTTTGGTAGTGTTGAAACTGCATATCAACTTGACTTCAT
This sequence comes from Rhinopithecus roxellana, assembly GCF_007565055.1. Taxonomy (NCBI): domain Eukaryota; kingdom Metazoa; phylum Chordata; class Mammalia; order Primates; family Cercopithecidae; genus Rhinopithecus; species Rhinopithecus roxellana. The sequence continues at coordinate 37,608,975 of NC_044568.1, read as the reverse complement.
GTTCTCTGCCTGCACTCAAGGCTGCTATAAGAAACAAACGTCTTCACTCTTGAATCTTCTTTCACACAAGAGTTCTTTTTATAAGGCTTGGTAGAGGACATTTTCCTCACATCACAAAACCAGAAAAAAAAAAAATGTTTCTCTCCTGAACACACGGATTACTCTTTTTTAAATACAAATAAATTAGTCATTTTTCACAGAGATATTTCCCCTGTTTTCACATTAGCTGCCAGAGAGTAGAGTGGATTTTAGGGCATATTTCCTATAATTATCATCTATATTTCTTTATACGGTATGTGTGCCCATGAATCTTTCTTAACATTGATTTTTATTTTTTTATTCGAATTCCCTTTACCCCAACTCTCTTGGAATTTATTGTCTCCTTTGAATTTGTGTACAACTTCGAAGGACTCATCCAGTCCTTTATAAAAAGAAGATATTCAGATAATAAGAAATGTGTATTTTGCTAGCAAGTAAAATGAACATCACGTCCCTTTTCCATATTTTTGTGTGATGAAAGTTGATAAAGTAGATGTAAGCTCTCAAACACAGTGTGGCACCAAATTTCACCATATAGCTATTGTTTAGAGACTCCATCATAGTTTTATCAAGTGCAAAGAAGAAAAAAAAATAAAAAGATTAACATGTTATTTTAACAACCCTAGACTCTCCTCCCCTATAATAAAATAACTCAAATGTTTTAACAAAATTTATGAAAAAGAGTACATTGAATTTATATTGATACAATTTTAAACATTCCATGATTACTGTGTAAAATACATTAGATTGTAAAAAACAAAACAAAAAATTATCTACAATCTCTCCTACCCAAAATAATATTGATAAAGCTTTCGTCTATATTTTCCACATGTATGTGTGTATATGTATGATTTAAATATGTAATTGTTTCTATATTGTATGTACTATACTGTATGTATATGTGTGTTCATTTATTTAAATTATAATGTACAGTTCTTGACTTTTTTTACATACTTTTTTTTTATTTTTCTGAGACAGAGTCTTGCTCTGTCACCCAGGCTAGAGTGTAGTGGTGCAATCTCGGCTCACTGCAAGCTCCGCCTCTCTGGTTCATGCCATTCTCCTGTCTAAGCTTCCCGAGTAGCTGGGACTACAGGCGCCCGCCACCACGCTGACTTAATTTTTCTGTATTTTTAGTAGAGAAGGGGTTTCACTGTGTTAGCCAGGAGGGTCTCGATCTCCTGACCTCATGATCCACCTGCCTCGGCCTCCCAAAGTGCTGGGATTACAGGCATGAGTCACCGCGCCCGGCTATCTACTGTTTTATACTAAATCTTTTCCTCTTACTTTAAAATGCAAAACATTGTTTTTAATGGCTGAATAATGGATATAAGAATGTTTCCTTCTCACATATCCTGAAACATTTCAGTAATTTACCACGGTGTAAGTTATTTTGTGTTGAGATGATACATTCAAAGGCTCCTTGGGAACAATAAACTAAGTTCCAATGCCAAGGTATCTAACAGAAACAGGGGCTGCTTATCACATTATTAATAGGCATAAATTGAACCCAGTCACACAAGGAAGAAATGAACAAACCCAGGCACTTACTAATTTCAGTAGCAATGATTGTTATGTTGTGCCATACACTTAATTCTCTGTCAAGTGGTGTTGCCAGCGTTATCTTCCCATCGTCTGCATTAATGTTGAACTGCCTCTCCAGGTCAGTGTGCCGGTCGATGGAAAACCTACAAAACAGACACAACTGTAATCTACTTCAATGTTTATATGATCCATACATTCCACAGCAGACCTTTAGTAATCCTTGGAGAGCCATAGTTGTGAAGTCAAACGAATTGGGAAACTCAGTGGCATCATAATTTATAAAACAAAATGACTGAATGAGGCACAAGAAACTTAATAATTATTGTCCAAGGAGCAATTAGCTACATATGCAACATGTAGGTCATAAACTGCCATCAGTTTCAATAGATAGTATCTTCAAAAATGGATGCTGATGAAGAGTTAATTGGACAATCCATCACATTTATTGGACAGCTTATGATAATTAGCAGTTGCCACAAAATATCATATAAAATAATGAATTCAAGCCCAAAGCAGGATGGTACTAGGCAGCACGTTACGTATGGCCATTCAAATAAAATATGTATTTTGTTAAACTTTCATTTGACTATACTGCATTTATGGGATTTCATTTTGTTGTTGGTGGTGGTTGTTTGTTTTGTTTTATTTTGCTTTCATTTTAAGTGTATATTTAGGTTTTCTATTAGTCTCAGTCCATAGAAATTGGATTGTTGTTGATTCTATGGTTGTTCTTAAATAGTTGTTTTTTCTATAGTTAATGTTTTTTAAAAGTTAGAATCTATATTTTAACATATTTAAGCACTACAGTCTACTAAATTAAGAATTTCAAACGGACATATTAGTAGTTCTTTTATCAAGCAAACTCATTCAGATAAGAAAATACATGAGATGTGTGGTGTCTAGAGCAAACTGCTTCTCAGGACCACTAAGTATCAGGGTAGTATCAAGACAAAGAAAAGAAATTATTTTCTCAGGCCGGGCGCGGTGGCTCAAGCATGTAATCCCAGCACTTTGGGAGGCCGAGACGGGCGGATCACGAGGTCAGGAGATCGAGACCATCCTGGCTAATACGGTGAAACCCCGTCTCTACTAAAAAATACAAAAAAACAGCCGGGCGACGAGGCGGGCGCCTGTAGTCCCAGCTACTCGGGAGGCGGAGACAGGAGAATGGCGTCAACCCGGGAGGCGGAGCTTGCAGTGAGCTGAGAGCCGGCCACTGCACTCCAGCCTGGGCGGCAGAGCAAGACTCCGTCTCAAAAAAAAAAAAAAAAGAAATTATTTTCTCATGACATTTATTAATATCTTTTTTATACACCAAGATTAGTTTCCTGGCTATGGAATGCTGGACCCAATAATCTTTAAGTTTTAAAGACTACAAGGAGGACTTAAAAAGATTGGCCCATAAGTAAGCAGTGATGCACTAAAACAGGATAGGATGGAGGCCCAAACAGGATAGGATGGAGGCCCAAAGAAAGATGTATGCAATTGCATTTCAGGAAGAAAGACCGAAGAAGGTCTTCATGATTGAGTTGATGGCTTAGGAAGTGCACATGACATCTCTCTATTCATTGATACTCATTAAACTCAAATTTGAAGCATGGTCCATGCCAGTTAACACTGAGCATATTTCTTATACATGTTCTTTATAGATACTTATTATATGACAAAGAATAAGACTACACCTTTATAAGAAAATAAAAAAGAAAATTCTCCATAATCCTCCAACTATAATTTTGCAGTTAATATTTTAGTAGAGTTCATTAAAAACATTTTATATGTATGTATATGAATATGCATCTACTAATTTATATCTATACCTACCTATAAAGATGGCTAAATAACTATACAGCAAGTTACTAGTTAGATAGTTGGATAGGTACAGATAGATATATGAGTGGATTTTTCCTTCTCCTTTTAGCTATTTCTTTTTCACTAGAGAAGGTATGCATATCATTTATACTAGATTCAAAGGCCATTGTAAAAAGATCTTCTTGTTAAATCCTGCCCACCAAAGAAAAGCATAATTAAAAAGATTTGGAATGATAGTTAAAATGACTTAATTTTATTGGCAATTGTGTATTGAGAAATCATTTGAAAAAAATTATTATAAGAACTGCCCATTTAGAAATGACTTAACTACAAATAAAAACTAAGACATTGACTTGTACCTATACACTAGGCATCTACAAATCACTCCCATCCCCAATCCCCAGGATACTGAAGAAATTCAGAGAGAATGTAAGAACTAAGAGACAGGTGAATTAACAGTGCTCTCAACAAAATCCTGAACATGAGGATGTGTTTATTACAAAGCGTTTAAATGCGCTGTATTATGGAAAGAAGACCAAAAGCCATTTTCCTGGGGAATAATGATGGTTGATTCAACCAATGATATTCCAAGTTTAACTGTAAAATAACTAAACAGACATGTGTTTTGCTTCAGATATCATGTACACTCTGACTCTTAAAAGAGCTAAAAAATGTCCAGAGGATTAATTATCACTTTCTGCATTATATTCATAAATAAACTTTGCAGGCATTTCTGGTTCTAGTAATTTTATTATCTCACTGCCGATATTTCACACATCCATGCGTCAACCAATTTCCCAGAGGCCACAGTAAACAAGAATCAGTCTAATCACTGATACTCATGAATCCCAAATCAGAAACACATTCCATGGCTATTTGGTTGCTGTCCAGTAATTGCCTAGAATTTCTAGCCCCAAAGAAGCACTGGGAGCAACAACGGGGTATTTGGAAGTTGGCATAAAAAAAAAACTGTTGCTGTTTGTTAATGCCTTATTCAGATATGTGTCATGCAGAACTCAGATTTGGAGCAAATTATATCTCTATTACTTATGTATTGCTGTTTCTGGGATAATTAGTAAATTCACTGAGCCTCAATTTATTTGCTGGTGAAATAAGAATTATTTATACTCCAGAAACAGTTGTGAAGACTAAAAACAAAGCTTAAATCAATCTCTGGCACTTACTGTGTACTAAAAATAGGCTCATTATCATCGTCATCATCTTCATCTCTCATTAAATGATGTATTAATAAACTTCCCTATTTAGAAGGTAGCAAAGAATGCCCCTTCCTTAGCAATTTATAAATGGCAGAAAACTTAAAAAAAAAAAAAAAAAAAAGAAGTGTGTTATTTAACTCCCATAACTCTAACAAAGGCAGAGATATTTTTCTCATTTTTTAAAGTTCCAGATCATGACAGACTTTATGCGGTGAGTCACAGGAATTTATAAAATAGTCTATAAATACAGCCCTTTACTGAGATCAGAGGTAGGAATGTCATAATATTACCAGATTACACAATAGAAGGACCTTGATGGGAAATAAATGACTTGGTTTAAAATTCACTTTCAAGTCTACCTCAACTATTTTGGAAAACTCCTACTGCTTCTATAGAAATTTCACACATTTTATTGCCTAGTAGACTTTATGATAACAGCTCCCAAGAATGACTAAACAGCACAAAAATTCTGACTCAACGTTTTGGTCAACAAGCATGCATGAAACACCAAATTTGTACCAAGCACAGTGCTAGATTCCTTTTCCTTCTCCCACCCTTCTTTTCTTGGTTTCTTATATAATGAATAACAGAAAAATAAAACTCTTAGAGACTAGGACTTTTTAGGTAACACAACTGTTAAAACAGCGGAACCAGAATGAATACTCACATCTGAGTCATTGTGAAGTCCCATGTATATACCAACCACATAAAGGGCTTATCTTATTCATGCATAAAATGGGGATAGTAATAGTCCCTGGCTAACAAGATTGCTGTGAAGATCACATGAGATGATAGGTGTGGCACCCTTCACCAACATGTGTGTGCTGACACTGTGACACAGTGTGAAGGGCTCTCATATCATTTGTATCACGGTGACATCCTTGAATGCCTACACATGGACTCGATTTTCTGAACTCCAAACTGAGACACAACATTCTATTATTTGAATGTTTGTGTGCTTCCCAAAATACGTATGTTGAATCCTAACTCCCAAGGTGATCACGTTAGAAGGTGGGCCTTTCAGGAGGTGATTAGGATGTGAAGCCCTCACAAATGAAATTAGTTCCCTTATAAAAAAAGACCCCAGGGATCTAGCAAGCCCCCTTCCTCCATTGTGAGGACACAGTGAGAAGTTGATTTTCTACAACCCAGAAGCGGGCCCTTACCAGAATCTGATCACACTGACATGCTAATCTTGGACTTCCCAACCTTAAGAATTTCGATTAATTCACTTCTTTGTTTTAACTTTAAGTTCAGAGTTACATGTGCAGGATGTGCAGGGTTGTTACATAGGTAAATGTGTGTCATGGGGGTTTATTGTACGGATTATTTCATCACCCAGGTCTTAAGCCTAGTATCCATTGGTTATTTTTCCTCTCCCTCTTCCTTCCCTCTGCCCTCTAGCCGGCCCCAGTGTTTCCCTTTATGTATCCATATGTCTCATCATTTAGTTCCCTGTTATAAGTGAGAATATGTGGTATTTGGATTTATGTTCCTGAATTAGTTTGCTAAGGATAATGGCCTCCAGCTCCATCCATGTCTCTGCAAAGGACATGATCTCATTCTTTTTTATGGCTGCATAGTATTCCACGGTATATGTGTGCCACATTTTCCTTATCCAGTCTATTGTTGATGGGCATTTCAGTTGATTCCATGTCTTTGGTATTGTGAATAGTGCTGCAATTAACCTATGCATGCATGTGTCTTTATAATAGAATGATTTATATTCCTTTGGGTATATACCTAGTAATGGAATGGCTGGGTCAAATGCTATTTCTGTCTCTAGGTAACTGAGGAATCACCACACTGCCTTCCACAAAGGTTGAACTAATTCATATTCCCACCAACAGAAGAAATTATTTTCTATATGGTTTATAAGCCATCCAGTCTATTTTGTATTTTGCATTTTGTATAGAAGCCCAAATGGACTACAAAACAGAGTATAACAAGTGATTATTTTTCTCGTTTTGGAATATACTGATTTGAACATACCTTAGACATCTAAATATTAAAACACAATGTCTAAGTGAAGATGATTTACTGAATAAGATGATAAGAATTTAGACCTTCCTTGAAAGTGAAAGAATAAAAGCTTCCATCTCCAAAGTTCTTTATAGGCCTGTGGATAAACTTTAAATCCACCTTCATTTTCTCACAAACTCTGCTCTGCTGCTTGAAGACATGACCTGGATTTCTGTGTGTTTCTTTAGGCTGCCAGGAGAGTCTTAGTCCATAGGCCACTCACATACTCATAGTCTCCTCACAAAAAAACATGGGTCCTCAGTCTGTTAGCCTGAGTTCTCATCTTAGTCTCATTACTGGCATATATGTGATTTAATCATGTTATTACTGATCCCTGATCTGTAAAATGAGGATTATAACATGATTTATGAACTTTAAATGAGGTAATGTTTATAAAATACTTATTACGGGTCTGACACTAAAACGAAAGCTCAATAAACATGTATTTTAAAAGCTTTAGTGTTAGCATTATTTATAAGGAAAAGACAGTAAGATTTCTATTGATGATTCTCTGACTTTTTCTAAGGTCCAAGGTAGTTTTTCTTTCACTCTTTATTTCTCTGCCCTTAAAGAAGTTCATCTGGGTCTTAATGTTAGTGGAAGCAGGAAAATAGAGGAATTTGGGTTAAGTGATGAAAGATGAAGTTGGGAAGGGAGAATAAATAGGAACCAATCTCTGCATTTCTGGTACCAGTATTTTTTTTTCCACCAACTTTTCTAACCAAAATCTCTGTCCTTGAACTGATCATTGAAGATTCAAAGGTTTATTAGCTTGATTTTTGTATTCATATTGAGTAGTCCAGCCTTTAATCTTAGTTATAAGATTAATCCCAAAATCAGAAAGGATGCCATTTTTTGGAATGCTCTCAGCAAATGCTGTCCCAATCACCCTCCTCCCCATCCCCATGCCACAGCTATGCCAACCCCATCTCTAGCTGCAAAGATTCAGTCTGCTTTTTTCTGGTCCTCACAGCTGCCACCATACACTCCACCATTTTAATTCCTCCCCCTCTTCCTACTCATTTCACTGTGTGATAAAACTGTAGCATCAATAAAGGACAACTCTTCATTATAAAACTCTGATATAGGCCCTTTCTTTAAGCCAAGTCACAGAAAATACTTAAAAAAAAAAAAGAGTGGGTTAAAAATAACAACTCTAGGGTAATGGCTTAAATTTCAGAATTCAAGGTATCTGTATCATGTAATTTCTCAGGCACCATGATTTGGGGTAGAAACCTCAGAAGCAGACCCTCAAGCCACTTTGTTTTCCTGTGACTCTCAGCATCCTTCTGAGTGGCACTACATAAAATAGAACAAAAACAACGTGAGAAGCCAGAGAGTCTTCAGTGGAATGTAACCTGGGGGAATAACGTTGAAACTCTCAGGTTGGTGCAAAGGTAATTATGGTTTTTGCCATCTCTTAATCTCAGATGTTCATCTATAAATAGGAGAAAATGTCTACTTCACAAGGATTGCTTTGCAGTAAATGAGTTGATAAATGATTCACATTAGATACAAAAATAAATACATACAAATGATGAGCCAATTCTTTAACCTGTAAGAGTTCTCTTAAAGTCCAAATTGACTGTGGAGATGAATATCAAAAAATGAAAAGAAATAAATAAGAACTGCTAGTCACATGTTTTAGTAGCTTTGGGAAAGACAGGATTCTTTATGTGACACTAAAAAAGTATTTCCAAATTCTTCGTGGTGTTAGTCTATACCAGAGTTTACTATTTTCAAAATATCTGTTACTATAGGTATCTCCACAGAGCATAGACTTAAAGAGATGAGAAGCTATATTGGGTTTCCTTGCTCACATCTTACCTACAGGAGCCTTTCATACCAGGCCCCAGAGTTTGCTGGTTGACCCTTTCTTAAGAATTTTCTCTCCCATGTTTGTATAAACATTTGCCTGACCTCTGCTCTTTAAGCACAAAAAAAGAATGTTTGATTCATACAGCATCACATTATTATTGAAGTTACTCAAAAAAGGCTTGCTAGAAGGATGTATTATTAAGCATGGAATATTATTTTGTGTGAAATATAGTACTAAAAATATGAGGAAAAGGAATAGATGGGAGAGAAAAAGAGAAATAAAAAAGGGAATAGATCAGAGAGAAAAAGAGAAAGAAAAAAAGAATTAATTTGGATCCTACTTTTCATAATGAAGAGCGCAATGAGTTTTATTTTAGGTTTAAAAAAAACTAGCATTTTTATCTTTAGAATTGAAGTTTCTGTTCTAATTTCTTGAGAATTGTGCATGTATTGGATTTGCTGTTCATTTGCAGAATTATTTGAAATGCTTTCGACAGAAGAGCTAGTTTTGAGAAGAATAGCATGCACATTGAAGAGTCATCTTCCTGCCACAGTAAGAAGAAACTTCTCGTTAACACAATGGGAAGTGGCATGTGAGAAAATGGCCTCCTTGGGTCATGTTAATATCAATTCTAATGAAGGAAGTTTTAGAAATAGACAGTCCCTTTCTACTGCAATAGATATAGTTTAGAAACTGCATTGTCCTTGATAACCAATATTCACAAGAGCCTTATTTAAACTTTCTCATTTTTAATCCAATGAGTATCCAGATTGGCTTTTAATATCACCATTCCTCTAATCCACAGTAGTATTTCTTGGAAGTAAATGCTAAGAAATTGATCCCTTTACTTTGTGGAATTAAGGATAAAAATTCAAGAAAATTCCTAATGGCTTAGCACCTGGTTCAAAGACGGTAATTTAATACACAGCACACTAACCACAGACACAAGTTGATGTCACCAGTTCATTCAATTCAGAGTAGCTTGCAGAGATCAAAAGTAAATTTAAGAAAATACACTGGTGTAGTGGTTGGCAATAAGTCACAATGGCCAACTGAATATTGTTGCCTTGGGGAAATAACATACTTCTGCATTGCTGCTACTGTTGATATTAAATAGAAACTTTCACCAGAGTAATACGTTTCCTCAGTTATCACAGCCCAGCTGCATACATTTCATATTGATATTTGGCACAAAAATTCCACCTCTTTGTGTGTGTGTGTGTGTGTGTGTGTGGACTTACATTAGATTTTTTGTTGCTAACATATATTTATTTAAAGCATCTCCTACCTCCTTTCCCTCAACCCATACCCAATGCTACATATCCACACAAAGCCTCCATCTCCCGCTCTATTACTTTTGTTTTTTTGTAATAAAAACATCAATCTGTGACAATACACACGCAGAACACTTTCAACATTTTCAGAACAGAGTTTCGAATGTCGTGGATCTTTCATTTTTACTCCCTGTGACTCCAGTACAACACGAACAAACCGCAATTAAGCCTGGAATGTACACAGCAGCCATACTGATTACCATAACAGATAAATGAATAATAGGTGAAAAAAGTTATTTTGAACTGCATTCTTTCTACTGCAATTTGTGTGAAACATCTGATGACTTTTCCAGGGACTAACTCTTTTGTTCCTAACTTCTGTGCTATGTCAATTTATATATCTGCACTTCAATTACCTCATCTAAAAAATGAGAACAACAGGATTGCCTTAAAAGGTTAAGGTACGCCCCAAGTGAGAGTATGCATTCAAGATTTCCTTGTACTTCAAAACGTGGCCTCACAGTGAGTGTTTATCATTACTGGTACACGACACTGCCAAATATGCAGATTTTTTTAAAACAACAACAAACATATTTGAAAGATTCTGGTGTGTGGGCTCTACATGGAGAGAGTCATAATTTTGTGATATTTCTACTTGCTATTTGCACCAACAAGATGAAGCAAATTCACTCAACATGATCAATGTATCTTTTACATTATTTAGGGTAAATATAGAAGTCTCAGATTCCAAATCTATGTCAATTCACTTCAGGTCTCATTTCTTCAGTGTGTTTGTGTTGTTTTATAGTTTGTTCCACAAACACTTTCAGAAAATAACATAATAAAACCATAATCACATGTATAATTTTATGTAACACTGGAACAAAAAAATAAAAGAAAATGCTCCAGAGTAAATCCCACATTCAGTTTGACTCATGATCAATTATTCAATATTTACATAATACTTTTGGAGAAATTTGAACTTTTTTTCCCCTGGAGACAGGAAAATAATAGTGCATTACTGAGAATTCTAAATGTGATGATGTGGTAACAAAAAATGTAAAAACGGAATGCAGTTTTACACACTGTGAAAGGATTATATTGCAAATTTGATTTTTTATTTAATGTCAACAAAGTTTTAGTGACTGCCCCTTAGTGCCAACTATCATAGAACTATCATGTTTGTGTGTGTGCATAATATTAAGAGGAGTGGTATCATATAAACTCAGGAGTGATATGATCTAAACCACAGCTGAATTGCATAGAACTTTATATGGTAGTAGAAATCTGCTCTGTGTTATCCAATATGGTAACCACTAACTATATGTGGCTATTTCACCCTAGCTATCTAGCTACTGTAACTGAGAAATCGAAATTTTTATTTTATTTAAATTAATTTTCGGTAACTTCAAATTATTTTTCTGAAATTTCAATGACCTATATTTGGCTAGTGGCCACAATATTGTACAGCACAGGTTGAAACTGAGGTAGAAATCATCTTGGCAGCTGTGTGGAGATCAAAGGATAAGAGATGAGCAAATGAGGCTGTTTTCACTACTGAAGTTAGAGATGATGGTGTTTGAGCTTAGGAAGTAAAATAAACCAGGCATAGTGATTATTTGAACATGGAAAGCAAAGGAAGTGAAGAGGTCTTGAAGAAACACTCCTATAGCATGTTTGTAACATGTTTAATTAATCTATATTGCTTTTCAAGTTAAAAATAGTTGTCTTGATTTCTTTTACCCATTCCTATGTAATTATTCAAGTACAACAAATGGATCAGAAATATTCATGTAAATATTAGCAAAAGATGACTAAATATTTCTAGAAATACATGGAATATGGAAGTTCTGGTGGCTATCTGAGATTTATCTCTTGCGTGTGCTTCTCTATGACGGGAGGTTGGGAGTTGTGAGGATAAACTCTCTCACACCAAAGCCCTCCTGATGACCTTGATCCTCGCGGCTTACCCCCAGGACACAGGAAGCCCAATCAATTTCTATGAATGTCCATAGGTCCACATTGCCCCAGCAATGCCAAGGGCAATCTAGAAGTGAAGAGAATCTTCCCCCTCTCTGGAATGATATCTTTTTGGAGCTGTTGATCGTGCCTGTCATAATTCTCTCCGTAGGAAATAGAGTCAAGGTTGATAAACACTAATAGATAACAGAATACAGATGATGAAGTACAGAAAAAGCATCTTACAATGTAACAGTCCAGATCATAGGACCAGATCCAGTATTGATATTTAATAATATATTTAATGCATTTATTGAATCTTTCCTAATTCTTGGCCTTTCTGCTAAACCCTGTATATTAATTTTTCATTTAATCCTTCCTATAACCTAGTGGAGTAATCCATTACAGACTTTCTTGTCTCTCAATGTTTATAGTTGTAAAATGGGGATAACATGCATTTCCCCTGTCATAAAGTTAGTAAGAGAAACATGTATAATATTTTTACCATAGTATCTGTCACATAATAAACTCTTATTAAATGTTGGAAAGTTATGCAGATGGTGATATTTGATTTGTGGTTTCCATTTTGGTAAAAATCACTTATAATATAGAAGAAAACATGTTTAAGGAAAGCATACACACCAAAATTAATTTTTAAAGTAGTGTATAACTATGTCAAATTAGGTTTTGTAAAATGTCATAAATGTGCATATAATTTACAATTTTAATTGGATATTAAGGTTCATTTAGTAAATAATAAGGAATTTGGCAAATACTGGAAATGAACTGTTGAGCACGATATGGTCTATTAGCTCTTCCCCCCGCCCCCCAAAGACAAGCTCTCCTTCTGTCACCTAAGCTGGAGTACAGTGACACAATCCCAACTCACTGCCACCTTCACCTCCCGGGATCAAGTGATCCTCTTGCCTCAGCCTCCTGGGTAGCTGAGATTACAGGTGTGCACCACCATGCCCAGATATTTCTTTGTATGTTTTATAGATACGGGATTTCACCATGTTGCCTAGGCTGGTGGTCTCTCAACCTTAAAACTAGAGATGCATTTATATTCAAATGATGTGCTTGCTTATTTATACACTATATACACTATAGTAATAGGATAAACACATCATTCCAGTGTTCTGTCAGATGTAATTCCTTCTGGGGACAAAAATATTTAAAAAAAAAAAATGCTCATTCCTAAGCGCAATGTCTACCCATGTGGTTTCACCTGGTCTTGTACAATTAAACAAATGCAAAACCCAAGATCATGCATTTGATGTCCAATAAAGGTTAGCCAGAAATGTGTCTTCTTTTGCAATTAAACAGACAATTCTCTTCACCACAGTCAACACCCTGTTCCCCTTCCACACTTGTTCTGTCCAGTTTCAGACCCTTGGCTTTGAAAGGGCATTTAGGTATTTTCCTGTGCTTTGTGCCATTAAATATATTTTCCATGACTTTGACCCTTTCTAAGGACTTTCATAATTTGTATTCTCGTTTACTATGAAGGTGTGAACCTCAATAGATCATCCCAAACTTGATTTGTCCCCTATTGCCTGTTTCAAAGGCACTTCGGGTAGACCCGTCCCATTCCCCAGGAAGCAGACTTCATACTTATGGGGTAAAGCTAATAAACCCTTGATAAATGAATGAAAATGGAAGTTCTCCATTTCTACTGTGCTGTCTTCTTAAAATATGCAATACTACGTTTTCCTCTGCAACATTAAGTCAAATCTGATTGTCCTTTATCAAAAGCAAAGTTGTATAATACATCATGTCAAACAAGAATGTAGAAATATAAGGAAAAATAAAGGTGTAGCTAAAATGACTCCCATAAATATTTGAACATCAGAAAAGGATGTCAATCTGCCTTTGTCATGATGCAAAATAGAGGATTTATTTTGCCTTATGAGTGTAATAATGTCAGATATCATGACTCAGCCTACACAAGCATCTTTGTTTCTCTCAGAATATAAGCATTATTATTAAGTTTTGTTCCCTACAGAACACAGAGGCTTCACCAATCAGAAAAAAAGCTGATTTTAAACCCTAGATCAGCACTTTCTTTTTTGTTTCTCTCTCAAGATTCTTGTGCAATTTTTACCACCTTAGATCACTAGTTTTAAAATATTTTACTAATACATGTAATTTGATTGTTATTTATAACTAATAGCCAGGTCTAGTATACGACATTGATAATATTTCAGGCAACTTAACTCTCCACTATGAAGTTTGCATCTCAAAATGTGTAACAAATACGTATTTATCCAAGGGAAGACATTGTAGGTTGAGAAGTGTGCCCTGTGCTATCCAATATGGTAACCACTGTGGATTTGGGAGGTAGACAGCTAGCGGTGTGAATTCAGTAAAATTACTTCATTTCTACAGAGTTTCAGTGTGCATATGCATTATAGGCATGAAGAACTGCTGTGCAGATTGCCCTTCAAGGGAAGGGTGCCAGAGATGTGAGGGGTGTGGTCAAGAGATAGCCTCTAGCTACCCACTACTTAGGGTCCACCTCTGTTTCAGAAAATTCCCTTTCCAGAGGTTATCTGAAGACTAAGTAAACAGAGGTATAAAGGTTCTACCATTTTGGCATGATGTAGGACTCCTCTGATGAGCAACACTAATTCCAAAGGAACCCACCAGTCTGGGCCAAGGTTTGGCTTGGACTGAGTTGCAGTTTGATTTCACTGTCTATCATGCTCCTGCTCCTTTCCTTTCACAGGTGGTAATCCCTAGCAAACAGCTTTCATTTCAGACTCCATGTACTTTCAAACCTGTAACACATTTGTTTAATGGGAATAAGAATATGTGTAATTCAGGGAGTTAATGCTACAAAGTGTAAATGAAATATATGCAAAAAGAACTGTACTAAAATGCTAAATATGCATGAATAAAGATACATAAAATATTTTTTCATATTCTTTGCTGAAAACCTAGTGTCATACAGAAGAATGTATATCTGAGTTTGATGTACACACTACAAATCTATTCAATGTCAGTTTCTTGTTTTTGCCACTTCGTTCATTTAGGTAGAGAAATGCTACTGAAATCAAAGAATGCGCGAAGAGATTAAAGTGCAGAGACTAGGGTTTGGCTAAGGCAGTTGACAGTCTCAATTCCAAACCCCTGTATTGTAGCCATCAATGAGACCAGAAGAAGAAAAGGAACAGGTCAAAAAAAAAAAAAAAAAAAAAAAAAAAAAAAAAAAAAAAACACAGAGGTTTATAATAAAACCATGAAGGAAACAAATTCTTCACTCTTAGCAGGGAAGCATCACAGTATTTATCAGGGTACCCATCGCATCCTGCATCAGGGTTATGAAAATTTCCTCAAAAGTTAGGCTGAGGAAGCCAGCTTTTTCTGGCAGATTCAACATGGGTGCATGCTGTCATGGGTCCATGAGTACTAAGATTCCAAGGGCTCTAAGGCAATGATGGGAATGATAATTCTCAACAAAGGTAGCTGGATCCTAATACAAAAAAAGTTATTCGACTGCTAAAATTTTTAAAATTATTTTGAGAACTTTATTTTAGGGAGCTTTGAGACAGAGTAAAATCCTGGACTGATATGGGAGTTGACTGTTCAAATTACTGATGGAAACCAAACCTCCATCAGTCTTGTGTACGGGGTGACAAAGTTTTTTGTAAAGAATGTATTTTAGGTTTTGCAGTCCATAGTGTTTCCAGCACAGCAATTCAATTCTGCAGTTGTAGGGTATAAAAGGATGAAGGTGGCTGTAGTCCAATAAGACTTTACTAGACTGGGCGCAGTGGTAGCTCACGCCTGTAATCCTTACACTTTGGGAGGCCAAGGTGGGCGGATCACCTGAGGTTGGGAGTTCAAGATCAGCCCCACCAACATGGAGAAACCCCATCTCTACTAAAAATACAAAATCAGTCGAGCATGGTGGCCCATGCCTATAATCCCAGGTACTCGGGAAGCTGAGGCAGGAGAATCGCTTGAACCTGGCAGGTGGAGGTTGCGGTGAGCCACGATCAAGCCATTGCACTCCAGCCTGGGCAACAAGAGCAAAACTCCATCCCAAAAAAAAAAAAAAAAAAAAAAAAGACTTTACAAAAAAATAAAAGAAGTAGCAGTCCGTATTTGGCCCACAGGCTGACCCCTGGCCAAGTGTAATGGAGTCAAAGTATTCACTAACATCATGGACTTTTGTCCCTTTAGTAAGCTCTTTAGAAAGAAAAAAAGGTGAAGTTCCCACATGTTCTCACTCATAAGTAGGAGTTGAACAATGAGAACACATGGATACAGGGAGGACAACATCACACACCTGTGCCCGTCAAAGGGTCAGGGGCAAGGGGAGGGAGAGCATTAGGACAAATACCTAATGCATGCGGAGCTTAAAACCTAGATGATGGGTTGATGGGTGCAGCAAACCACCATGGCACATGTATACCTATGTAACAAACCTACATGTTCTGCACATATATCCTAGAACTTAAAGTAAAATTTTAAAAAGAAAAGAAAAAAGGTGAAAATTATCCAGTCATAGGTAACACAGTGTATTGACAGCAAGTGTCATGATATTTTTATTGCTCAGTGCACCGCAATTTAGAGGACAGATCAGGACAGGAGCCTGAGTGCCGTCTTTTACATCAGCATGGTTCTCAGCATACTTTAGATGCTGTGCAGAACAAAACACAAAGTTCCAAAATCGAAGATGCTACTTACATTCTCCCCTTAGAGGGTGCAACTCACCGGTGAAGTCCTATAGCAAAGACCCTGGAATTCAAAGTGACCTGGTCTCCCTATCTTTAGTCCCAGTAGTGATTATTAGAGCTCCATGAGGGAGTCGCTGCCCTTGGAGAAAGACTGTGTATCTATTTTTCAAATTTAAACGGCATAAATGCACTTTTATATCACAAAAAAATGTTTTGGTAAACATTGGTTTGCAGCCTCTGTATGGAAAATTTATAGGAAGATACAATTGTGAGCCAACTGCAAGGGAAGATGCTATTTAGAGCCACACATAATGAAATAAACCCCTTAGTTATGAATCAGTTATTATATTTCACTGAACTCCAACTGTTTCTTTCTCACTGCTTAATTTCATTCTAGCTTTTGTTATTACGCCTAAAGAAACCATTTTAACATTTTCTCGCATGCACGTTGAGTATCAAAAATTCCATCTACAAGTTTTCAGCTTTTTGCCTCTAATTGCTCCACTGGTTGCTTTAACTGCTTTAATAAATAATATTATCTGAGTTCTGCTAGTTTCAGAATTCTAAGGTCCCTGCATCACATATTATTTATTATTCCTCTAAGGAAAAGAAGGAGCCTTTTTTTACCCAAATAATTTCTTTATAGTCAGAGAGGAGAGAGAGAGAGAGAGAGACAGAAAATGAAGGGAGAATAAAAATGTGAGAAAACAATAAATAAAATCTACCCTTCAAATTACTGCAAGGTTCTCTACAGGGTGAGATATTTTCACTTTAACATTATTGGCATCCTTGGATATCTATGAACTTCTATTCAAAATTCATTAGGAAATGTTTTCCTCCATGTGACCTTAAAGCTCTACAATTCTATTTTGTTTACCATTTTCAGATAGCATGTATACAAGACTAGTTAGATAAGACCGGGCGCGGTGGTTCACGCCTGTAATTCCAGAACTTTGGGAGGCCAAGGCGGGCGAATCACGAGGTTAGGAGTTTGAGACCAGCCTGGCCAACATGGTGAAACCCCGTCTCTACTAAAAATACAAAAAATTAGCCAGGTATGGTGGTGCATGCCTGTAGTCCCAGCTACTCAGGGGGCTGAGGCAGAAGAATTGCTTGAACCTGGGAGCCGGAGGTTGTAGTGAATCGAGATTGTGCCACTGTACTCCAGCCTGGGTGACAGAGTGAGACTCTATCTCAAAACAAAAAAAAAAAAAAGAAAGAAAGACTAGTTAGTTAACTGTGAAGGGCTTTGGTTTTCTGGGGATATTCAGCCAACAAAGACAGATATTGTGTCTTTCTAGAAATTTCTTTACAAAATGTAATAATTGGACAAAACGTCAGTTAAAATATAGATAAATGACTAAATGAATTAATGTAAATGAGTGAACGAATGAGTTTCTGAATATGTGACTTAATGAATTAATTACCATTAGTTGAATTAGCAGGTATAATGAGTTTTTTGAAACAGTGTGCTGTTTTCAAATTGGGGACAATCAAATTTTTATCTGGCCATGACACTGCAAGAATTAAATGAAACAAGTTTTAATTATTTAAAAATACTAGATTATTATATGCCGTTGATAGGAATGCAAAATGGTGGACCTGTTATGGAAAACAGTATGGAGGTTCCTCAAAAACTTAAAAACAGAATCACTATATGATTAAGAAATCTCACTTCTGAGTACTTATCCCAAAGAATTGAAATCAAGATATTAAAAAGATATTAGCACTCCTATGTTCATTGCATTTACAATAGCCAAAATGGGAAAACAACCTAAACATTCATTGATGAATGGATAAAGAAAATGTGGTATAGAGAGATTTTGAAACACTATTCAGCCTTTAAAAAGAAGGAGATCCTGCAATACACAACAACATGAATGAATGTTAAGGACATTCTACTAAGAGAAACAAGCCAGTCACGAAAAGACAAATACTACATGATTCCACTTTTATGAGGTATCTAAAATAGTCAAATCCAAAGAATCAGAGAGAAGGATTGTGGTTGCCAGAGACTGGGGAAAAAGAAAATGGGGAATTGCTAAACAACAGTCATAAAGTTTTAGTTATGCAAAACAAATAAGTTCTAAAGATGTTCTGTACAATGTTGCACCTATTGTTAATAATACTATATTGTGCACTTAAAAATCTTATAGGATAGTGGATCTCTTAAGTGCTCTTAACACACAGAAACACACACCACACACATACCACACACACACACACGCTCTTTATCTAAAATGAGAGTTATTGCCAAGATTGAGGAGAGAATCAATCAATACACCGTCTACTATCTAAATTAATTCCAAGTTTTCTACAGTATGAAATATTTTCACTTTAGCATCCTTGGATATCATGAATATAAAGAGTGTTTTCAGGAGAATTGATGATGAACAGCCACCTTGGTAACTCAGGTGAATTATAGAAATGCCAGAATACCAGTAGGAAAAAAAAAATGCAATGCTCCTGTGTTGAGTGGGTGTTTATATTCAAGAGAGGAATTAGGACAACACAGCACTGTGGCCACAATGATTATATGCTGACCTCCTACTCTGCCTGTGAATGGCCATCATTTCCACTTTTAACTTAAGCAGCTCATGCAGCCTCATTCAAGGTGAATGCTTGGGAAACAATAGAAAGTTATTTCCTTAGAAACAATCACATCTCACAGCCACGATACACCCAATACACACTCGAAATAAGTTTATGAGATGAGAAAATAAAATGGGCCATAGCAGATTTACATGAAAGAACTGACTTGTTTTTAGTACCTGTTCTGGGCTAGGAACGCTTACCTTAAATATAAATAATTTGCTGCATATAACAACTTTTCAGACTGTCTGTCGCAAAGTATGAGCTCAGTAAACACCGACTGCCATCATCGTATTCCACTTTCAAGAATCCATAATCTAGAAGAGCATGCATAGGTATAGCGGCCAATGATAAGCAGAAAGTTGGATTTAACCTCTCGTCCTGCTTCTACGTGATATATCACCAAGTACAGGAAGCTTATCCTTTTCTAAGTTTCCTTCTTTATAAAACTGAAATCATACAGAGTATTTCTTGGTGTCATTTGTAAGAACTAAGTGAGATAATATGTAATAGGAGCTTAGCATGGTATCGGATTCATCAAATAAAAATAACATTGTTTTCCCCCTTACCTTGCCCATCACAATCTGGTTCACAGCCAAAGGTAATAAACCCATATCAGGTGGCTAGACGGATGAGCAAAGATCACAGCATTTATACTCTGGTTAATTCCACAGATTTGTTTTATTTTTCTTCTTTCCTGATATTCAGTGAGGTCATTTAGAGAATGAGTAGTCAATTATTTCCATTATAATTGGTCCTATTCAGTCATCCTAAAGCTAAAGCTCATAGGCACAATTGGAGTTACAGAGATCACAAGGAAAAGAAAGGACTGTGGATTGTCAAGGCACCATCATAAGACCCAGGTGCACATCTCAGTTCCACTTCTAACTATTTGTGTGATACTGGGCAAGTTAGTTCTTTAATCCTCAGGTTTCACATCTCTTAAATGGGTGTAACTGAGACAGCCAAATGCCTAAATAGATAAAAGGTACCCGGAGAATCCCCGACCTGCCCCACCAGTGTTTACATCAGATGCTTTTGTGCAGATGAGGGAACTGCCCAGGGCTGTGTCTGAGCATGCCTATATGGGCACTGGGGGAAGATGGCTGAGCCACGGGCAGGGGGAGGAGCCTGGCCTCTTCACTTCCCCTATTGTGAACCCGGGGATTCAATCTGTGAGGTGGGGAGCCTGTTAGCATGACTCTGTCTTGCTTTGCTTTTTTCCCCCCCTCTCTCTGTTTGCCCAATAAAATCCTCTCCTACTCACCCTTCAATGTGTCCATGTGCCTAAGTTTTCCTAGTTATGTGACAAGAACTCAGCTTTAGCTGAACTAAGGAGCAAACTCCTGCAACATGATGACTCCACATAGAGATGTTAGAGAATGAAACCAGTATATGTAGCACAGTTCCTGACATATACTAAGCACTCACTAGTAAAAACACCCATAGCAGTAGCGGGAAAAAAAATTAGACTAAATGATATTAATTAGACTATTTAGCATATAACTGTCAAATAAAAAAAGCATTCTGCACACAGTCAGCCACCTAGGTGAATCTCTACTAAAATAAGTTTTAGGTTTTTAATTTGCTTTTAAGATGTGAAATTGATGGTGGCTTGCCTTTTATTAACTGGTAACACTACTAGCTACCACATATTTTATTTAATATTGTCACTTAATCATCTCATTAACACTGCGAGAAAGTTGATATTATCCCATACGGAGGAGAAAACTGAATTTCAGAGAATTCCAGGGACTAGTTCTCTGACTGGGAAGCAATAGTGATATGATTTCAACCTTAGTCTCCCTAAGTTCAAAATATGTCATCTTTTCAATAATTTACACACCTTTATTTTACATTACTGAAAGACACAGTATTGCAGAAAGTAGCAAGGAACTAATTAATGTTCCTGCAAATGAGAGGGTAAGATGACGGATTTTTCTCTATGTCACTGTTCATTTTCCCCTCGAAAGAAATATACAGACATATACATACAGATAGAGATATAGTATTAGGTATAAGAATTCAAAAATACATGTTATTTCTAGCTTGACAACATGCTCTAAAAAGAAATTGAACTGCATGAGAAGCTGACCAGCCAACAAATAACCGCATTTTTTAGTGTGGCAGATGCTGGGATAAATGCCTACTTCTTGCTGGATAGCAAATTAAGCATTATCCTAAAAGATGGATACATTCTTGTCAGTGTATAAAATAGAACAGTCCTAAAGAGAAAATAATGCATAGCTATGTGTTACCCAGTAATTCCCTGAATATCCATGTCCTCTGGTTCTGTCTAAAAAGGTTAAATGGCTCCAAATCTGTCCATTAGACTCATAAGGAACTACACATTGCTCTGGCTAGTCAGGAAATTAAATTTTCTTCTGAAATTAACCGATTGTGCATAGAGAGAGGGAAGCTGCTCTCCATATCCAACTGGGGGGAGGTGGGGGCAGAGGACTGTAGAAATGCAGAACAGATGTTGAAAAATATGGTTTGTGATTCTTGAGTTCTCCTCCCACGGAGCCAAGCCAGGTTTAATCAAAACTGTGTGGGCTCCCCCTTCTGAATGACACATCAAAGGCTGCTGTAAATGCTTTGAAACAGCATTCGTCCCTTCTTTGGGTAGAACCATAGATGCTGAGGAACTAGCACTTGCCTGACATCTATCAGAAGCACAGATAGGCCTGTGTCATCAAATAGTGCTTTATCTGTCCATCTCTTCCCGGTCAAAACACTCTCACATCCCCTTTAGCTTGTCTGAAAATGAAATGCTTCTAAGCTGGATGGTTATTTCTAAACAGCCTCAAGCTTCCTCTACACAAACTTTCCTGCCAGTAACAGTAATAAAAGTAGCAATAGCAATAATAATAACTAGCAGCTACAATGAGAATCTTTGCTTGATTCCCTGTGAACTGGAATTAGTATCAGTAAATCTCCATTTTTACATCAGTAAAATGAATAGATTATAAAATGTGCGGCCATATGTGGACAACTACGCACCTGGATTTATAGCTAGCTCTGCCAATAAGATGCTACTTTTATTATGGCATGAAAAGTTCCTCAAGCCTCATCTCTAGATGACTGAGATCGTGTCTCTGCACAGCCAGTCCACTCCCACTGGTACCATGTATTCCGTGTTGGGAGCTTATATTATTGTGCTGATATTTGAACCCTTATTTTCCCTAAGATCCTTGGCTTGGCAGACTCTGGAGCCCTTACATGCTCCTGGCCGACAAGAGTAGAAACCTTGTCAAATCAAGCACTAAAACTGGTTCTCTGATCAGTCTCTCAGTGGAACCGATCTCATTCACTTCCTTCACATTCTGTCTTCTGCTTGGAGATGTAAAGGATGTGGCAACTACTCCTTTTTGGGTTCCTTTCAGAGGTAACCGAGAAACATAAAAACAGGGCAGATTCATCCACTCCGCAAGTATCGTTGCCCCCATTCATGTCAGCATTCCAGCATAAAGCCACTGCATAATTTCACTATATTTTCAGGAAATTCATGCCAAAGTAAATATTTTTGGATATTCCTCCCATTGCATTCAACATTGGCCCATTAATAGATATAATTTTCTTAGCCAAATAGGGGCCATTGTGTATGTTTATAGTTTGTGAAATTTCTTTAGAACCGAGAATGCCCAATGGACCATTTCTCAAATCCCCAGGTAAAGTTTCATCTTCTTAGAGGTTAGACTCTTCTGCAAGAAACCTTCTTTGTATCCTTATTGGCTGCAGTCTTATTTGTTATTCTGAATTTAGAAATGATTTGTACTTAAAAACAAAAAGTGCTCTTCTGGGTCTGTAAATAATTTTTGTACAAACTCGACTTATTTGGGGTGCTGACTGTTCTGCAAGGTTTCAATCTCAGCCTCAGAGTCTCAGCATCCTTGTGAGTAACAGGAATTTAATACATTTTTTAAAAAATCGAATAAATAAACCTACAGATAACTCACTTTACCAGGGTTTCCCCAAATGAAGTAATTGGAAAGATATCTGCCCTAGTTATCTGTGACTTGTAAATTGAAAGGGTTTGGTATGAGCTGACAGATATCTAACTCAGAAATTAACTGGACAATTCTTTAAAATTGTATTCTTCCATCTACATCTCACTCTCTATCTCCTTGATTTTGCAACAAATATTCATAAGACAATATTTGAAAATCACTTTCAAACACATCATTAGCAAACCCTTCACCCTTGGAGACGAGCATAGAAGTTATAGATTTTCAGTGTGCTTTTGGGAGAAAGCTATTTAGCTGGAGAACCTGTACTGTCATTTGGGTGACTGGAAAAAGAGAAAAAGATGTGTACGGTACAACAGAAAAAAAAAATCAAGCTGAGCTTCATTTCTAAAGAAAAGGCAGAAAAGCTTTAATAAAGAATTATTTCGCATCCTGGGGAAAAATTTTGAGCAGAAAAACTATAAACAAAAGGTATTTTTGAAATGCAGAGAAACATTTTTATCTAGGAGACACCAAACCAGATATGCTGACCTATCAGAAATGTCCAAGAAGTGATAAAAAGATAATTTCAAAGGCAAACACCAAATGCAGAAATAAGATAGGAGCCACTTAATGCATTGACACAGTGGTCTCACGCCTCTAAATTCTAATATATAATTCACCATAACTGTCAAAAGAGACAGAGGACACACTAGCAATGCTTCCCCAAAGCTAAACAAACAAACAAACAAACAAAAAACACTAACAAACAAAAACATAAAAATAACAAGATCCACCCAAATGTATTGCAAACATTTGCAACTCTGCATTTTCACAGAGCTCTCTGAGAGCTGGAATAGCTGAATTCATCTTGATGTTCCTGACTCTGGGATCTGTGTAGCACTTAGTAGGTACACAGGCGCATGTACACACACCATACATACACACACACACACACACACACACACACACACACATAGAGTATGGGCTAACCTACATTATTTGGTGATGTGAGCATAGTCCCAAGGGCGGCCACACAGAAAGTACATGCAAAGGCATTTTGCACTGATCTGCTTGTCATTTGCAGTATCCACTATTCCTTTTAAAAGACAAATACCTTATAGGACTGGAAGTGATATCAGGGTCACGAGCAGTCACTTGCCCAATCACGGAGTTCAGAGCAGCATTTTCATGAACTTCAAGCAGGTAAGTCGGTGAAGAGAAGACTGGAGGCTCATCAGCATCTTCAACGACGATTTTGACTGTCGCCGTGTCTTTAAAGGGTCCCCTGCTACTGAAACGTGGGTCAATATGGACATTGGCTGCCTCTACCTTTAGCGTATAGGATTTTTTGGTCTCAAAGTCCAGAGGCTGTTAAGAAATGACAAAGATAAATGCTTCTCACTAATGACCACAGCAGCAAGAACAAATGAGTATAATACTGATGGATGAAAGTTATGTGCATTTAAACCCA
This sequence comes from Rhinopithecus roxellana, assembly GCF_007565055.1. NCBI lineage: Eukaryota > Metazoa > Chordata > Mammalia > Primates > Cercopithecidae > Rhinopithecus > Rhinopithecus roxellana. The sequence goes on along the minus strand of NC_044568.1, from coordinate 37,584,593 downwards.
TTTGTGCTTAATGGGATCACTCTCCAGTCCCCCAGATTCAACCTGTAAATTTTATGGGCATTTATTGGTATCTGTTTATTATACAAGCTCAGTGAATCTAATATCCTATTGTTTTGTTTTGTTTTGCTCATTTCACTTGGAATTCACAAAATATTCACAGTCATGAATTGTGCCATCAAAATTTCACTTCAGAGTCATAATAAAATTTTACTAGTGACAGCATGACCTGCATACTAATCAGCCACTTAATCGGGCCTCTGCTGGTGGCAGATAAGGCGACATCGAACACAATCTCTATCCGGGAAGAATATTTTATCATCTCTGCAACAGAGTGTGAAATGTAAAGAACTAGAAATAATCATTGTTTAGTCCAAGGAGACATTATAAAGCATAATTTAGCACTAATCCCCACAAAGAGTATTTTCTGATTTCACTTTAAAGCATTGCTACTCTACTGATCATGTGGTTAAAATGAGGTTTATTATTTTTTAGGACATTCTTAGAGGCTGTCTATTATGAATTTATGCTATGAGGCAGGTGGGCATGTAAAGAAATATGTGCACCAATACATATGTATGTACTTGTGTTTATATTTAGAAGAAGAAATTATGCGAGCAGTATAAATAGATAACTGGATCTAATTGTGCCCCCACCAACCACTGAAAAGCAATTTGAAATTACCTCATTGCACCATTACTGACAATGTGTCTGACATATTAACACTTCATTCCCTAAAACTCTGAGAGACTTTGGTCGATGACCTAGGTAAGTAAAGCCAGGTAAAAAGAAGCCACCTTCAATAAGCCAGAAGCCCACGTGCATTAGCACCTTTATAGTCCAATTTTTGGTGAATCACAATACTTCAGATTTCAAGAATGCAAGTCTGTTGGGGTTCAAAGAGACAGGATACATCTGCATTACAAATTTCTCAAAAGAAATATAACTTTAAATAGGCAATGAAGATTTTTAAAAATAAGCTAAAAGACAAACTGGCACCAGTGAACTCTTTCAGAATTCCAGTACAAGCTTAATTACATATTCTTATTTCAAACTATTGTGTTGGTTTTTACATTTGAATTCTGATATAATGGGACTTGGCTCCTTTTTTTCCCCCCCATATTTTCTAGTAAACCAGGCAAGCACTCACTTTCCTATCTATTCTAAAATTACTAGGCACATGCATCCGTGAATAGATCATGCAACATCAGCATATTGACAATTTGCCAATCACCTTTACTGTAACAATTTGGCAATTTCAAATTCTTCGCAAACATTGTTAAGTATAACAAATTATGTTCTGCTTAATTCCAGTTCAACATAACGACAATGAACCCAGACACATTCTGGTGTCCCAAGAATTTTATTGGACAAAAAACGGGGCCTATAAATTGTAGAAATACAACTCATTTGCACTGTTCTCTAGGGTAAAATACATGTTTTACTTGGTGTCAAGGTGTATAGTATATGCTTCCAAGTTAGGACTAACAGCAAATAAAAATAAAGCAAATGGCTAATTGTTTCAGTTTATAACTGCACCTTATGGCAAAAAAACGGGAATAATAACAATAAAAATGACATTAGGAATCATTAGTCAAGGAAAATGTGACGCTAGGTTATTCAATAATTGACTCAAATATTATGCTATACTTTATTTCAAACATGGCTTTTTAAATGTTGTGTAGTTCTTAATGCTAAACTCAAACCAGGATTTTGGTAGAAAGATAGCGTTGCTCAGCAGAGAGTTAAAATAAATGTAGACATCTTTTTCAAAATTGATTTTTAAAAATATTTTTTATAAAAAAGAACATCCAGAAAACTTTAAGTTTTCATTGTTAAGACCCCTTCAGTGGGGCCGAGTTTTAGAGCAAGACCATTGGAAATAGGTCTCTGTGTGGCACGATGGAGATTCAGATAGTAACCTTACACTCATATCTATCTACATGATGCTGATGAAGAAAGTGAAAAAAATTATTGACTCCCAATAATGTGGTCCACCATCGGATTTATTTGAGAACAAGCAAATCCGTTTAAAAACTAGTTTGATCTACTTCATGACAAAGTTTGAAGAACAGTATTGAAGAAAATAATCAGGATGAGGATCAAAGAGTATTTTCCTTGCAAGTGCTTTGTGACTATAAAGTAAGGAACTATGTTCTACACATTTCTTATAAGTGTAGATTTTATGATGAGAAATATAAATGGAAAATGTCGTACAGAATTTTTTTACATCTACCATAAAAGCAAGAGATTGCTAACAAAAGCAGTCTCAAATTTTCCTACATTATTTATGCTTGTTATTGAGATGTTTCTTTCTTCAATGGTAGCTCCCTATCCAGAAGCAAGGGAAAGGCGAGCTTCATTTTCCATGATGCTCACATCTCTGAGCCATAATTTGGAGTATGCAATGGTAGCAGGTTTGGCCCTGTCCTTCAGGCACTAGAGAAAGCCAGGATAACTGAACCAGGATAACTGAACCTGAATGTTCTACCTGTTTTTTTTTTTCTTTACTTTCCATGAAAGCATAGCCTTCAATAAGGGCTTGGGAAGCTTCAGTGTATTTGGGAAAGATATTTCAGGAAGCAAGAGTTCAAACATGAGGAGAGTTATATACAGAAAGACTAAAAGCCACTGAACTCGTCACCTCTGTGGGCAACTGAGGCCTGTTCTCACTGAGAATCCTTTTACAACCTTAAACAATATGACTCAGAATAGTTTCTTTGAACAATAGTAACTGTCCACCAATTTTTCTCCCCCTTTGGTTGAGGGCTGCCTTCACAGGGTATTGACTTCCCCACATAGTTGAAGTGCCCCGTCTAAGGACTCAGTAAATTCCTGTGGTTATGGGTAATAAGTAAGTTGGAGGAGCAGCACTATTATGGTAGCCATTTACCAGACCTTTAGCAGAAATGTGAAGGGGGCCCAAGAGATAAGAGGTGCCAAAAGGACTGTACTAGTTATCTTGTCTTATTGCTCAATGCTAAACGTCTACCAGCTCTACAATTCTGTCAGGAAGTCCATACAAGTACCTCAACTTTAAAACTCAAGTTTCAAAGAGGTATTTTGAAGATGAACAAAAGTTTCCTTAGCTTACTTTTCTTAGCCTTATAATGCCATCCTGGGCCTGGGCATCAGAAGTGATTTCAAAAAGTGCTGTTCCATCTCCATCAATGATATCATATGATGACTGTGCATTTTCACCAATATCCTGATCATTGGCCTTCACCCTGCCTATTGCAGTGCCAAGAACCACGTCTTCCGGTACTGAGAAGTGATACAGGCCTTTGAAAAGAGGAGAAAAATGAGCGTCACACAAATTCCAACCATTCATTCATTCATATGACAAATATCTTTTGGGCACCTCCTTTGTCCTGGTCATTCCTTTATTTATGCTACCAATAAAGTGATAGAAGAGACAGAAATATCCGTTTCCATTGTGGAATGTTCAGTCTTTTAACTGAATCAGAGACAAACAGTTCCTGGAAGAAGGCATGATCCCTTTTCAAGACTCTTCTGAGATATGAAACTTACTCAACCATATGTTTACCAAGTGTATATTTGGAGCAGCTAAATCAAGACTATTAGGGAATCTATGTGTGTATTTTTTTCCTTTTTGCTGTATAATCACATTTACTGCCCATGGGGCTATTCTTTGTTGCCAACATAAAATATTAAGCTAATTTCAGCACAGAAAGATGCAATGTGTAACACACTGGAAGTCACTTTTGAACTTACCTTTATATTTACAGACTTTTAGACCATTTTTGATAAAATTCAATTACTGAACTTCTGCTGTGCCCTGCAGCAAGCTGTTCAGACACATGAAACACTCCTCTTGTTGCTGAAGTTCTCATTGCTCTAAAGACAAAAATCCTGCCTTCAACACTTCCTAGGTGAAATACAATAAAGTGTATCTTCACTCTCATATTAGGGCAATAAAGTGTGTCTAATTAGGGGCATTAGTCCATTTTTAACTCAAGTCACTTTCGTTGTTATACTGCTGTCACTCACTTTCACTGGTGTAGAGGAAGCTGTTGGTGTCCCAACCATAACCCCTGGCCATTACTACTGTAGTGTACACCTGTCTTACATCTAACTGCCACTCCTGCATTTCTTTGCCTGAGGGTTATTTCTGGCCTTCAGAACCCATTTTGCCCACTGAATGTCAGGCCAGAAATGCCAGAAAATTAATGCTTCCTGCAGAAGCAGCCCTCAAAGACTCATAGGAGTTAGTATATAAAATTCTAGGTCTCTCCATTCTGTGGTAGGATAACTTTGAGATTTTTCTTTTCTTTTCTTTCTTTACAATGGTCCAGAGTTTCTCCAATGGGATAAAGTTCCAGTAACCTACAGTAGTAGCTGGCTCAATAATGCACCTTTTTTTGTGTGTGGCTATTTCTCTCTCTCTCTCTCTTTCTCTCTCTGTCTCCTTTCTCCACTGGCATTTCTTGGTCCTATCTCCAAGTTAAACTCACAATCAAATTCTTGTCTCAGTGTCTGCTTCTGCGGAATCCAAACTCAAAAAAACCAAAAAGTTTTAGGCCCCTTGCAACCACAACGAGGGAAAATTAAACATTCAATGACCTAAAAACCCAAAAGGAAAAATCAAATCTGGAGAACATTACCTAATTCTCGTTCGAGCTCAAATCTACTGAGTCCCTCGGATAAACTAAGGCTCATTATACTCAACATAACAGTAAGGTTTCTTCTAGCCCTAACACCCCTTTACTTAACAATGGGATAAAAACATCTTTCTTAGAATCACGAAGTTATAGGACTGGGGATTGAAACATTTTCCAAGTAGTTTTGCCATAAGGTAGGCACTGAAAATCCTCATTTCAAGCAAAGTCTCCCAGTTTTCTTATAATTGGTGTAATGATTCCATTTTTCACAAACTTTATATTCCAGGTAAGGTTTGAGATGATCCCTTTTTGGTATGCTTATTAAATAAATAAGAGAGCCAGGGGCCATGCCGTGCTGCTAGTTCTACATGGGGAGTCTTGGGAAGCCAAACAAACGGAACATTCCTTTATCCATTCCTATTCTGTGCCTGCTCCTCATCTCTATCAGTGTGATCATACTTCATAGTTATTAACTCTAAGAAAAGCCACACGTTTGAAATTGATCTGCCACTACTGGACTGAATAATCATTTTCTTATAAAGAAATATGCCATCTTGCTGTATTCATTGTAATGCAATTGCAAAGGCAAAAAAAAGTGAGGGAAAGATGAGAAGAAATGGTGTTCTCCATTTCAATAATTTTGTTTAAATGGGTTGCATTGTTATCTGATTTACGAATTGCCAGATGTAAAAATTCTAAAATTCTTAATGAAAATGCGTCTCCTCTACTCTTTCTAGCTTGGAATTTCTTCAGATAAATCATCAAAGATACCTCAAATGTGTCATTTTCAAGCTCACACAGATTTCTCTCTCTCTCACTCTCTTCTTCTCTCTCCCCACACCCACCTTCCCTGCTTCATCTCTTTAAAAACCAGATTTCCTATGGTATTTTCTATACCAACAAATAGAACCAGCATGCATCTAATCTCTCATGTTAGAAATATGATCATCCATCTTCCTCAACTGAAAATGCAATCTATCCTCAGACTTTTGTCCTCTCTAACTCAACTGTGCATCACACCCACACACTTTTCTGTGCATCCAACACAACCACCCTTGCCTGCCAGGGCTACCATCACCTTTTATGTGAATGATTGCAAATAACTCTTTAACTGGCTGCAAAGCAGAGAAGACAATGAAGGAAGGCCAGATTTAATTTCTTTCCAATTTCCCGGGAACCAGAGCCTATCACTCAAGCTGCAATTTAAAATCTTTAAATGGTCTCCTAATGATCTTAGGATAAAGGTTCTCATACTTCACATGGCCTTAAAATCCAAGTATGGCTAATTTCTGTCCAATCTAACTCTCCAGACTCTTGCTGCAGCGCTTTCCCCGGCACTCTCTGCTCCAGCTGCAGTGAAATTATTTCCATTCCCATACACGGCTGTACACCATCCTTCCACAAGGATTCTTTTGTTTTATTATTGACTATATTTAAGGTGTACACTATGATGTTTTGATAAAAGAAACCACTGCCTTGGAAAGATGTCTGCCCTTTCATGTTCATTCCAGGATTCTTCAGAATACCAAAAAAATGGACATTACCCAAGTATCCACTGACAGATGAATGGCTAAAGAAGTTGTGGTGTATATTTATACAATGAAACATCATTCAGCCTTTAAAAAGGAGATCCTGTCATTTGTAACAACATGGATGAACCTAGAGGATATTATGTTAAGCAAAATAAGTCAGATCAAAGGAAAAAAGTCCTGCCTCATCTTACTTATATGTGGAATCTTAAAATAATAATAACAATAATAAGTATGTAGACACAGGGCTTTTGAACATCCTTTTTAGCTGCACTATTCATCTTCCCTCCCATGGCTTCACCCTGTTCCAACTAATGGTATTCACTTTTTCCTATCTCAATTCAAGAGTCCCCATGTCAGAAAGGCCTTATCAAATCACGTCTCTGTCATATTACTTGAATAAATGCTCAGAAGAAAGTGTTTGATGATAATATAATAAAGTTGCCAAATAATGATCGTCTCCCTGATTCTTTCATGTTGGCTGCCTAGAATGCATGCTGTTGAAATTTCCAAGGGAGAGCATGGCTTTAGCAGGGAAGAGTAGAGTCTTACTGATGTCCTCCCAGTTGCAGGAAGAAGGAGTGTACGTTTTGCAGCAAGCCTACTGCATATTTGTCTTTCCTACCTTGGGCACTAGATATTTGATTTCCTTTATAAAACAATGGTGCTAATAACAGAGCAATATCTGAGCTTTATTTTCATCATCCTCTCAAGCTTTCATAAAGAGAGCTAGTGTGCAAAAGAGAAAGGAGTGCACAGCTTGCAGTCAGACATACTGGTTCTAATTCTTACTATATGCTTGATGTTTGGAAATGTTATCAACTACTTTGTAATCTGTAAAATGGGAATAAGTTTAGTACCAAAATCATGCCATACCTGGCACATAATAAGCCACTCAATAGGTGCTGTCAGGTTTTTAAATATGACTAAAAGTTATAATATAAATTCCAATGGAAACATCATACCAAGATTCTCACCCAGCGCAGGAAATTAACTTACTCTGTGCAAATTTTGGAGGATTGTCATTAACATCAGTAAGAGTCACTGTAAGTGTCGTGGTCCCAGACAGGCCACCAGAGTGTCCACCCATATCTTTGGCTTGGATAACAACCAGGTACTCCTCCTTGGCTTCTCTGTCCATGTTGGGAAGGGCAGTTTTTATAATAGCTGAGGGGGAAAACGCAAGAGTGGCTTTCAGTCAGAGAGCTAAATAAAAAATGAAAGTATTAATCTCACACACCACATACAGAAACACACAAGCATACACCAAGTCCCTACTCAGATAATTTTCTGTGTTCTTCTGACATTTGATCGGTGTGTGCCTGTTATATCAATGAGAAAGATTGTGGTCATAGACATTTACAGATAATTTGCAAAAATGTGTTTTATAATGTATAAAAAAGAACTTGCAAAAATACATATTAGAAAGTAAACTGAATGACATCCCTTGCCTACCAAATTATAAAGTATATCAGAACACTGTCTCGTTCACCCCAGAAAACCCTGGAAGTGAAAGAATCCTCCAATTTATCACAGATCCCAATTCCCCTAAAAGAGGAGTAAACACACAAATAGCTTGAAGGCTATGAGGCCAAAGATAAATTATTCTGAAGTTCACAAATACATTAGAGAGATGAAATAAATAAATGCATCATTAGAATCAACTCAGATGAATAAAATAACAATCAGAATATAGTCAAGTGTCTTAAGTTCTGATCTACTGTTCAACTATATTTATATTTTAATTGTTTAGATACATCTTCTCTTTGTAAAAGTGTAGCAAATAGTTTAGAAAAATAGGAAGATATAGGAAAAGGTGAACACAATATAAAATTACATAAAATACAATAAAATAATCACTGCTCAAATCTTAATGCTTTTTCTTCTGACATATATTCAGGGTTTTATGTGGGCTTGTCTGTCTGTTTCACTGGTAATTTAATACCCTTGTTAAAGATCCAAAATTTGCTTAGATCCTCCTGAAGTTATTTTGAAAATCAAAAATCCTTATTTAGCTCTCTCTCTCTACCTCCACATAGCTTTTTCATAGATAATGCTGACATTTTGAGGTGCAAAATTACAAGGCCATGATATGCACACACACAGAAATGTGTGTATAAACATTTAACCACAGACATGATCATGACGTCGGCAGCATTCTGAGACTTTCTCTTTCTCACAGGAGATGTTTTTTAAAAACTTCCTCATCACTGGGTTGAAGTTCACCTCATTACTTCCTACAGTTGCATAATTTTTCACTGTACAATCTACTAGACTAGACGTGGTTAAGGCATTCTCATATTGATAAATGTTGCAGGTATTTCATATTTTCCCATGTCACACAACTGACAGATATATTCATATGATAATATTGTATTTTTTTATTTCTTGCATTTTTACTTAACTCTATGTCATAAGATGCCCCTTACCCATATTGCTAAATGTCCATAATAAAACTTGTTTTGACTAGTCCAGAATACTTCTATTCAATTGATGTGCGTTACATTTCTGGTCAAGGTAAAAGGAAGACATCCAGATGAAAGATAATTTAACCCCTTCACTTCTAACCCAGGGGCACCATACATGTTCAATTCAAATTAAAGCTGAGCCATTGCCTTGGCCACTTCTGAAGTTGTAATTCTTTTTTTTTAAATTCATATGGTTTATTTCAATCATCTGTCTGTAAAAGCATTGCAAGGAGTTCAAGTCCCTGAATCATTTAAGTAGCAAATGAGTCCCAAGAGTGACCAGGGAAATACAATGCACCTACACAAGGAGCAGGCTCTGGGGAGAACTGTGAGTTCTTATACACTTCATTAGACTCTGACACAATTTAATAATAGGACTTCCCATTCAGAGAGCACTGAATTAGATAACCTTGCTTATTTGCAAACATTTGTAATACTATGATGATATTTTTCAATGCAACGCTTTGTTTCCGGATTTGATCACATCATAATATAACTCATAGATCATACCTATATAGTTAAAAATAAAAACAGAAAGAAAAGTAGAAATATATCAACCATTCAGATTTAGATCACTGTGAGGCATTTTTGAGAAGAAAACAAACAGATAAGAAAAACACAGCAACAAAGATAACAAAACCTCATTATATTAGCATGTTGAGATACCAAGATAGCTAATCTGCTATGAATATACATTTTTATAACCTAGAATATTTTCATTAGGGCTCAGATTTTCAGTAAAAAAGATAAGAACATTGTTTTCCTCCCGTGACATTTACATGAATGCTTGTACCACCACATTCTAAGGTCATCACCGATTATGCCACTCATTGGACTTTGGAATTTGACATGGAGCTTCTAACAATCAGAGCAAAATAACGTCATTCTCCAAGGAAGGCAGCAATATTTTTCAAGAAAGTTGACGAGGTGAGGTCTATGCATGAGACTTTTCAGGTTACCTGCGTGAAAGAACTCCTGCAACTTCTCCCAGTCAAAAAAAGATTGGTATGTATTATTCTCATCATTTCTTTTATATGTTGTGAAAGTGAAAATGTAAAATAAAACAAAACTGTGATGTCTCTCAGGCCTTTGGAATTAAAACAGTTTTTTTACTCACTTGGAAATAACACCTTTGGGTTAGTGTCTACGAGTTAGATCAGAATATGAGTGAAGCATCGCAGTGGAGAACCTTGTTTATCAAATAGAACAAGAAATGCTGCATGGGACTTCATCAATTGCAAAAGTCTTTTTACCCTCCCGCATTGAGGTAAGCAGCTTCATGCTACCTAAGATGCATACACAGTTGACTCTTGAACAACACAGGAGGTTAGGGGCACTGACTCCACGTGCAGTTGAAAATCCATGTGTCACTTTTGACTCCCCTAAAACTTAACTGCTAATAAGCTACTATTGACCACAAACCTTTCTGATAACACAGTCAATTAACATATAAATAGAATAGTGTAAGAAGCTTGTGAACCAGAACAACTCCATCTTGAACAGGGGCTAGGTAAAATAAGGCTGAGACCTTCTGAGCTGCATTCCCAGACAGTTAAGGCATTCTAATTTACAGGATGAGATAGGAAGCCAGAACAAGATACAGATCATAAAGACCTTGCTGATAAACAGGTTGCAGTAAAGAAACTGGCCCGAACCCACCAAAACCAAGATAGCGACAAGAGTGACCTCTGGTCGTCCTTACTGCTACACTCCCACCAGCACCATGACAGTTTACGAATGCCACATCAATTTCAGGAAGTTACTCTATATGGTCTAAAAAAAGGGGAGGCATGAATAATCCAACTATTGCTCAGCAGATCATCAAGAAATAAACATAAACATGGGCAACCAGCAACCCCAGGGCTGCTCTGTCTATGGAATAGCCATTCTTTTATTCCTTTACTTTCTTAATAAACTTGCTTTCACTATTCTACAGACTTGCCCTGATTTCTTTCTTGCACGACATCCAAGAACGCTCTTTCTGGTAATAATAGTATCTACACACATTTTATGCATTCATGACATTCATTTTTCTTAATGATTTTAACATTCTAGGCTACCTAGTTCATCTGTCAATTTTTCCAAATCGTTGAAAATCTCAGAAAAATTTACAAAATATTTATTGAAAACAACGTACATGTAAGTGGACCCTCACAGTTTAAACTTGTGTTGTTCAAGCGTCAACGAAATATTTTCGAGTTTGATTCCTCTTATCAATGTTCCCCTCATAATTGAAATCAAGCAAGTTTGCATTTTTTGTCTTAGTCTTAAGCTTACCAACTTTGTGACCATGAATAAATTATTAAACTCATCAAAACTCCATATCCTCTCAAACAGAGATAATAACCAGCTTCTCATTGTGGATATTCCAGGATGATGTGAGATAATTCAGGCCAAGTTCTTGGTACACAGTAGTTACCCAAACATACTGTTTCCCTTTCCCAGCCAGACTTTTCAATGTTTATGTGAATGGTGGTAAGAGTACAGAATATTCTACAATTGCTCCTACAAGTCCACTGCCCAGCCCTATCCACCCAGTGTTGGCATGGAAGGGTGGCCTTAATAGATTGCCTCAATTAATTCCCTTACTCTCTGGCTTTTTGTTAGACTCCACCAACACACATTAACCTGGGAGGTTGTGCAAATGACTCCCCCAAAGACTCCTACAAAGACTTTATTCCTGTATTTGGCCACTCAGGTTATTATTTAGAGATATCATTGAAGTAAAATTCTATCTAGTGTCCAATAACTGCCACCTTCCTTTGCTCCTTAAGGTCTAGGAGTCTTGATGGTACTTCTATTGTTAGCATCTGGTGTTGCATTCTTCCATGAAGATCTCTCTTAACTGGGCCATACCTTTGTCAACATCCCTTGGTTAAATTCTCCTCGATTGCCTCTTTCCTGACAAGATCCTAAAATATGTGGTTACAAAACTGGGACTCTGTCCAAGTAACAAACATTTTGCCCACATGTTACTCTTACACAGACATCTATAGTTCAAAAGTACTTCAATGTAATAATGTACTAAGGTCCAGGCCTGCTCCTTAAGAAGGCAGGGCAGATTGTTTTCTTACCTGTAAAATGAGAGCAATACCTATTCATTTAAGTGAGTTGATCAAGATGGCCCCACTGGGAAGCTGCACCTCTGAGAGTCTTTGCATCTCCTCTTTTCTTCTACAACATCGGGAGTAGGTTTTCTGATTTCTAAGGCGAGTAGGGAGTCTCTCCAAGGTTTCTTTAGAACATGCAGCACAGTTAATTGGCTTCAGTTCAAACTGAATAATGAACAGCTCTTGCTTTCCTGAGTCCACTGCCTCTAGTCTCAACCCCACGACTAGCAGAAACTCATTAAAAAATCCAAGACAGAATTTTTGGAACCCCTTTTATGCTATTTTGTAGCTGTAAAGGCAGAATAGGGGAAACCACAATTGCCCTGGATCCTCTTATTTTTCTCTTTGTGTTGGGCTTATCTACACATATTACTTAACTTTACTATTCCTATTCACAATGTATTTCACTTCCATAGATACTTCAAGATATTGACAAGCTCCTAAAATAGAAGATGAAAATAGCCTTACTATTCCCTTCTACTTCTTTTCTCCTGCTTTGGCTAACATATCTCCCAAGCACGAGCAGCTTCAGGATGTTTCTTTTAAGGAAAGAAATGTGCTTGACAAGAAACTCTGTGTCCAATAAAACAAATTCATGAATAAACAAAATTATGGACAACAGATGACTCCTCTATTTTAAAAATCATTATTTGGTATGAAACACCACATAATACAGAGCACAAACTATAGTAATTAGGCAAGACTGTTTTCAAATTTGAGAAGGATTTAAATTCTCAGATTTGAGAAGTTAAAAAATTTGAACTGTGAATGCTAAAAAAGACTTAAATCTTCAATAAAACGATATTTCTTAACCATTTTCACCTTTTATTCTAAAAAGCCAGAGAGAAGATTCTGACTCACTATTTGCCAAAATAAACTCATTTAAAGCAAATTTTGATGGTGCTACTTTATTAACGCCCCATTGCCCAAGACATAAACCGTGTCTGTCTTTTTTCATAAATAGTCAAGCAGGAGTAGTGTCCATGTCCCTAGCATGCTTACGGTCACATATTGTCAACACTCAGCAACATGTTCAGAAGCTAGCATAAGTTTAAGCTTCCATTATACCAATGTGGTGACAAGTTAGGGGTTTCAAGTTTGGGAGAAGCCAAAGGATAAAATGCTTTCTTCAGAAGCAATTAGTAAAATTCTTGATGTGGATACTTGATCAACAACCTCACAATAAAGAAAACAACTTAGATCATTTTTTCCAGCATAGAAATTCAAGGATAAGACTGTTCAGTTGATAAAATTATCAGATCACATCTTTTATTTTTGACTTTTATAAATTTCCAACAGTAATGGTTCTAGGATTTAGATTTAGACCCTTTCATAATCAGCTAGCCTTGGACTAACAAGAGAAAATCCCTCGGACAAACTTTTTTTCCTTGAAAATGGGGGGTTATAACATTTTGTAATTTTGAAAAGGAAAAAATCACACTTGATGTTCAGGGCTACCCAGCCCTCCTGGAGTCTCAGTAGCTTAGGCTGCATAGCATTTCCAGATGAGAGAATGCAATCGATTATACATTAGAAGTTTCCCTGGAATTTCATTTTGAAAATTCAAGCAAATAAGAGAATTCAATTAATGAGAACCCTCCATTCTCCAGGAAGTTAATTCAATGGAAATTTGAACCTGGCACTGGGGAGTAGAAGAAGATTAGGGGGTGAATTCTAGTAGAAGAATTACGAGGAAAAGGAGGATCATCTTGTTTGAAACCAACATTCATTACCTTGCTGTGAACAGACTGATGTGTTTGATTCTCCTGTATTTAAGACATGATTTTATCTTTATGTTATTCAATCAAATCGAGATTTTCCTGGTTCAGGAGTTTAAGAATTTAAATCCTAGACTGGCCTAAGTTCCTCTCACTGCTCAACAGCTGTTTCTTATGTCTCATCATCCAGGGAGTACTTCTGATTAGAATCCAGCTTCAGTCATCTCAAAAACATTAAACTTGTGTGTGTGTTCTTTTTTCTTCCCATTGTCTTTGGCGTTATCATTTGAGAAGCATTTTGTATCCGTCACGAAGATTTCTTTTTATAATTTCTGTGATATCACCAGATTGAGAGGCTTCACAAGAAAGGCAAGGGGATGCTGATTGACTCTTTTGTCATTTTGAAGGCTGATTACTGTAATTCACTCTTCACGGGTCTCCCAGATTGTGCTGTTCAAAGATTGCAGTTGATATAAAATGCTGTGCTAGACTCCTCTTTTGAATAAGACTTGTTGAACACATTATCCTAGTTATGAAACCACTAGCTTTGTTATCCCCAAAAACCCTTTCCAATTCAATAGTGCAATTATCATTTTATTATCTGTGAAAAGGGGTCTTTTACTTATGAGGTTAAGTGATGAAAGGTTATAAGAAACAATCCTTTTATAAGTGGGGGAGTCATGTACTGCAGCCATACTTTCTGCTAGCTATGTGATTTATACTACATGCTACCCGTTATGAAGAATAAAGTATTTATAACCAGACATACTTCCACACACGCCCACCTTACCACTGAATAACAGAATCACAACAATGTCAAACTTGCACAGATATACTGCAAAGAAAAAAAATGCAACACTTAGATAAACACATTAGAAAATAATTCGGCCTCTATAAGGCTGAAAGAAAACAGCATTTCCCTTTCTTTGTGACTAATAATTTATGATTTAGATAGATAAGGGAGATATTATAGAGGAAGATAGATAGATAGATAGATAGATAGATAGATAGATAGATAGATAGATAGATAGATAGACAGAGAAATAAAGAGATAGAGAAATAGAGAGATAGACAGACAAATAGACATATAGATAGATTGGCCTGAATTTGGAGAAACTGTATCGCCTCTTACACATTTCTCGTGCTTTTTAAAAATATAACAGTCCGTTTGGAAATACAACTCATCAAGCGAATCAGCAATCGAAAGCTTGTTTACACATTTTGACCAGTACTTTTTAAACTAAGAACTTATTCTAAGAAAATCATAAATTTTATTTTCTCCTGGTTACTCATATTTTTAGTTTTAGATGTTCACTTTTCTGTACAATTTTTTTTAAAAGAAAAGCAATTTAAATAATAACAAGAAAAATATTAAGGTAGTGGTTAAGGTTATAGAGATCAAAGGCATACAATATTAAGCAGACATTAAAAACAGTTATAAAGAGCCTATTACAAATGAGTACACTATAATAATTTTTAATATTATTTTAAATTATGTATGTCATGATTAGCCTGCATTATATTGTGCATATAAAACCTTGGAAATAACTACACCCAAAGATAGCTTGATATGTTTTAGTGCAGGCACTGGAAGTGTCCCTCCCATATTTCTCAACTGTCTATAACAAAAAGCACAGATCTGTGCTTAGAGAATGGGCTCTGGAGTTAGCTAAAAGAGAAATTATTTTTGTAGAATTATTACCAGCCATGTGATCTTGGGCAGGTCACTGAAATTCCCAGAGGCTCACTGATCTCATATACAAAATGTTATTAATTGCAATCAAGAGTTTAGACTCAGTATTATTGTTTGGTATTATTACATGATAAGTAAAAAGGCAAATGTTTTATTTTCTACTTTATATATATAATATATATACACACAGGATATATATTTTATAAACATACACATATACATATGCATGCTTATAGCTGTAAATATATACATATAAGTGTAGATAAACTTTGTATTTCTTTGTAGAAACATATATGTTCATATATGATATATAGATTCATACATATGTAAATACATGCATGTTTTCTACTTAGGTTTTATAAATGCATACAACCATACATATATACAGATGTCAGATGAAATTTAGGTATTAATTCAGTGGTTATGATAATCAGCAAATATTTATGCTATTTTTAAAATTAGAAACAAAGTTTATATTCAGAAAATCTACTACAAGATGTGAACAGCTCTCACCAGTTTCAAAAAAGTAATGCTTCCACAGTGATTTCCAGGTAACAAAGTGATTTTTCTCTTATTCAAATCTTTACTTGACTTGTCCCCAAACATCTTTTACTATAGCAGTCTACACAGCATATGCCTTTGATTTTCCAAGCACTTCCCTTTCTTTCGATTTGCCATATACTTTGATTCCTCCACAATTTTGTGTGGCTAATACAGTCTGGAACACCCTTACTCTTTCCTAGACCTCTTAAAATTCTATGCATCCTTTCAGTCCCAGCTCTGATGTTTCAGCTGCCAAGAAGTCTTCCCAAGTAGGACTAATGGCTCTCTTCCTTTCAATTGTATGCACCTTTGCTAGAAACTTCCCCATAGCATTTGTTTTTATGTTTCTTTCCATTTCACCACCTCCTCTATTTCAACCTATCCTGCTAGCAAATTAATGGGTATGAAAGCCATGGCATAATTATCCTTGTATGCCCAGAACCTAATGTAATCCCTGGCATATTATAGGTTATTCAACAAATGTAAGAGGGATGAAAATACTACAACAGAAAAAGAGAGGATAGGGGAGAATGAAGGTGGAAGAAGAAAGAGAGAGAAAAAAAATGGTAATTGAAGCTTGCTGGTTCAGGGCCTCAGCCTTGGAGCATGCAACCACTTGAAAAATATTAGTAATTGCCATGTCTCCAGGGACTGGAGACATCCAGATATTGTCACACAATCACAGAGCCACTAAGTGTGTGTGTCTGGTGGGAGGGTGGGCGTGTGTGTGGCAGTATTTGACTTCAAGTTTTACTGCTTTAAGGCTCAAGGGCTACTTCATTCCATCACAGCCTGAGTCATATCTTGAGGTTATGCTGGTTTGCCAGAAGAAGGACATAGCACTACATTAATGCTAGTGAGGTGTGTGTGTTTTATAGACTGAAGAACACAGGGGTTCTCATTGTTTCTGTAGATATTTTATTCATTCCATAATTGACTTTGAAGTATTAATTAAATGTCTCAATATAAATTTGTAGGGCAGTGTTCTAATATTTCATATATTCTCAGGAATACTCAAAAAAGGGTGGTGCTGATGAGCTATGTATCCTAGAAATATTTCATGAATATAATTACTTGGGGATGAATTCATGAAAAAACAACTTCTTTGATATACACGCTTTATCAATGAATGATGTTCTGGTGTTACTTGCTATTTTTGAAGTTTCATAGTTATTTATTTCTCTTGGCACATATATAGTTATGACATGCAAATTCTCCTATAAGAGTTGATAGGAAAACAATTCATTTTCCACAGAGGAAAATATATTATCACATGAATGTTAGGAATTCAGAATATGACCTGGCAATGAGAAAGGTCTTGGACAAGGTCCCACAGCCTGCAGCTGTGAGGTCCAAATCTTGGTCTTTAGAATCTTAATTATAAAATATTTTTTAATTTGCCTAGAAACTTCATGTCTGATAAAAAGAATGTAGAAAATAACATACTCCCTCCTTTGCCAAAAAATATCTCTGCAAAATGCTTAGTAAGATATTTGTCCAACAATCGCCTTCTATGTTATCCCAGCATCTTAATACGAGTCTGTTTGACTCATATTAAGTCATGGCTCTGTCATATAGGTTTTATATATTAACATCTATATTCCCTGCCCTATTTATGCTTGGAAATTGTTGCTATAGAACAGCAGGCTTGAAAGCTTTAAATCAGACCGCTGAGGATCATTCCACTATCTGAATGTGTAAAAATTACTTCCTTACATGTGAATTTCCTGTTTTATAATGTAGCATATTCTTAGACTAAAAAAACTACAACTTCTTAATTATCCCCCTGTGTAGATCGCAGTCATCTCTATATCCATATCCATATGGAATAACATATGAAATCCCTGCAAGTGAATTAACTATTATATCCCATCTCTATATTTTTACTCCCAACATGCATAGTGACTTCGTATAGACAGTTACTTCTGTAGCTCTTGGATTCCCTGTTAAATAATTCTACGTAGGCCACCATTTCAAGTACCAACATATGGCTAGCCAATGACTGATGCTACCTAAATTGCCAATTTAGAGTTACACTGAAATACTTCCAATTATTCCTATTCAGAATTAAGGTGAAATTTCTTTTTTCCTAAATGAAAACATTTCCAGAGACTCTTCAATCAAGTGGAATTATTTCTGTGAAGAACATGATGGCACTATTCTTTCCTTAAGCCATAATTCCAATAACTAATTATACATATAATAAGTATGGGTGGTTTAAAAAAGCAAAGTGAAAGTCACTACAAAATTGGATGCTTTCTCCTAGCAATTCAGAACTTAAGCAGAAGAGAAGAGCAGAGTTGTAGAGAGAATGGGGCACTGGTCCTGGAGTTACCTACTAAGAAATGGAGGCAGAATTCAGACCTGAATCTAAATACAATTTAGTGACAATTTTCAATTCTTAGAACCTCAGTCTCCTCATCCACAAAACAGACATAGAAACACCCACCTGAGACTTACAAAATAGCACCTGACATCACCTGCAGAGTATAATAGGTACTCAAAACAAATTTTAATTGAATTAATGTTATCCCCAAATGTTAATGCGGTCCTAATGCCTGTCATGCTTCAAAGGCCTAGATATCAATCAGACATAGTATGTCTGATTGATCATAGTATATATGACTGGTAAACTATGTGTATCAGACATAGTACATCTGATTGAGCAATCAGACATGATCAATCATGGCATGTCATGCTGATCACGGCCTACCACTATACAAAAGTAATACAAGTAGTGTTTTACGAGCCCAGGTTTGATATGACACAATGGGTTGGATTTATTGCTTTTTTATTTCCGGTTGCTGTAAACAGCCTGGGCAATTTTCTTAACTTCTCTGAGTCCCTGAGTTTTCTTCTGCTATATGAAGACAGTGCTTACTCAAAAATATTTTTAAAAGATGATTATTAAAGATAAACACATTAAAAACTATTTAGCCGATAATAATATAAAATAATAATTAGTTGATCAATATTAGGATGACAACAACAATAACTACTACTACCACAACCCTTAAGACTACATTGTTGGTGTAATTGCATAACTCTGACTGCACAAAGCTGTACAGACAGGGACAATAATTGCTTCCATTGCTTTAAAACAGGGCAGAAAAGCACAACTATTTCAATGAGAGATCTTTGACCAGGGAGGGAGTGTCTTCATTTAATTACAGTAGCAGTCACAAGGACCATCGAACATAGACTGATGACTTGTCTAAATTCCCCTCAAAGTAGGACTCAGAAGCTAGACCGAGATATATATATATATACACACACACACACACACACACACACACACATACATACATACATACATACTTTCCAGGGCTTTCTACCACTGTCATGCTTCTCCTGGTTTTTCTTTGTCAGCCAAAGAGGCTTATAAAACACTGAGATACACAAAAGTGAAAGGTGTTCAAGTACTGAGCGGAGTTACATGCTAGAGGCACTTAAAATTCTGACGACTTGATTCTTTCACAGTAATTCAAAGGACACAGATCTCACAACTAACCCTGGATAATCTTCTCACCACTCCTTTTGTTCCTTTCAAGGCAATACCCTCCTTGACCCTTTTGTTGCATTCCACAAGTTCTGTTTTTGAAATCCTCCTACATTCTTCTTTGGGGGTGCAGGCTCTCTTTCTTCCCAGTGCAGTGACTTGCCTCTTTCCTCACATTTATCTCTGAAAATAGAATTTCCCTCCTCCTCCTCCTCCCCTTATGCCTCTTCTCAGACAATGCTGCTGCAGGATTCCTGGTTCAGCAGATCACTGTCTGTGCAAGACATAGCATGAGCTGTTGGCTCAACATTGCACCTCATTTTCCCCTTTGCTTATAATCACCGGTTCTCATTTTGCATTTTTTCTTTATGTTTTTATATTTTCCAAAAGAATGTATTTGTACTCATGTAGTCAACACTTTTCAGCTCCCATTCCTACACCTAAGAGGGTGGGTGGCACATAAAATCTTGGGTTCTATTTTATACGGATTAAGGAAAAGAAGCAGGATGGACATACTTAGCCACTGAGAAGGAATGAGTCCATCATTCCATAAGTGTTTATCAAGCACCTGCTGCATATCAAACACTGTTTCAGACACTAAGGATACAGTGAAAAAGACAGAGAAGAAAGCTGGCTTCATAATCTCTACATTCTAAGTGTGGAGGCAGGGGACTATATTGCAAGTTGCACAGGTGTTATGAAACACAGCAAACAGTCACCACAATGTATTGGCTTTCTGGTTCCAGCCTTTCCCTTTATAAAACAGAGAGAGTGATATTTGTAGACAAAATAAGACAAATATGTGTAATCTGCAGGAGCTATTCATTACTAGTGGTCCTTATGCACATAGACCACATTTTAACTACACTTAGCTCAGGCTGTTTAGGAAACTTGCAATCTCGGTGTGATTATGTCCCAAGATAAAGAGGCAAGCAGAGGGGAATAGATCTCTATGTCCCTCCAGGACAGAGATAATTAGATCTGTATAAACAAGAGGCTGAATCTGACCTTCCTTGCAGGGAAGCCAGAGGCAAAAAACACTTAGAACAGAAAGTGAGGTTGATGCTCCAGTTAATAGAGAGTTACTAAACAGAGGGTTAGTAAGAGCAGGTTGTTACAGGTCTATTGTACCCTTAGTGACAGTTGTCAAAATACATCACAGCAGTGTTTCTCCAAACACATTAAGTGGCTTGTGCTTTTTGTTCTTTATATTAAAATTAACTCTATAACAAATAGGTAATCTTATTTATCTTTCTCTAGATCTTTAAAGATTATATGACTCTCCCTTGCCTTACACTTCCTGATTCTTATCAGTCTCTTCTCATTCTCCATTGCCTCCTTGCAGTGTGTGCCCTTTCTTTGAATGTTTTTGTTCCAATGAATCTAAGGGAAGATACACATTATAGGAAAACATATTTGGCATGTGAACGCATGAATAAGTGGATATTGAAGTTCCACCTTTCCTAACTGTCTGCTTCCTTGAATTCAACTCAATAAACACTCGCTGATTACCTCCTATTTGTCAAGCTTTAGGCTTGGTGGGTAGAGGGGGGGTCTCCATAAGATTCTCTGCAGCAAAGATACCCACTGTTGATAAAAGATTGGTTCCCTCAAACTCTTCGTTGTTCATGGTAATTACAGAACCTGAGGTTTATCTGTTTATGTTTTCTGTTTTTGTGCTTCTTACAACACAAAGAATGCAAGTCCCTGATTGATTTCTGAGAAACTTGCAGCTATTACTAGCACATGACATTTTTGCCGTGTAATGCTGAACAAAATACCATCTCTAGAAGTAACCTATATACGTGCATATAAAGTTCAACAAAAAAAAAGAAAAAATCACTGTATGCAGACAAAACAATTGTGGGCTAGAACAAAAGCATAAATGTGTCTTCAAATCTGACATTTATGTTTTGGGTAACTTTGAATAAGTCACTAATCCTTTCTCATCATGAAGTCCCTGACTTGTTAATGAAAAACACTAATCTTCTGTCACTAAAATGATCAAGGGATTAAATCAGGAAATTCATATAAAGTTGTCTGAAATATATACTTTTCCTGCTTCTTGAAAGTACAGCACAATAAGTGACTTACTCCAGGTCACAATGCTAGTAAATGATGTTGGAATCTAGAATATTCTAACTTTAATTAAAATAGCTCTCCCCTTAAGCAATAGTGTAATTCTTTGTCCATCCTCACTGAAAAAATACATTTCCTGAGATCCCATAGAACACATCAAAATATATTGTGTCGTAGACAGGCAGATTTTACTGGTGATTATCAAGATCTTTAACTTTTTTTTTTTTTTCGTTTCTCTTTTGCTGGGAATCGTTGCCATGTGATAGCTCCAAAGGGTTCCAAAGATAAGAGGATGTTGTTGATTCTTTCTGAACCTATCAATCAGCCATTGTTCCCATAGCTGTTTGTCTTATTATTTCATATTCCCAACATGTGAACGTAGTTTTATTGTATTTGCTTTATATATTTAGAGGAAAATACAAAATAAGCCTGAAGATCTTCATGTATGCAAATGATCTGATATGATGAAGGAATTCTAGGTTTCCATTTCGACTGTGAGTGGACTTAGTATCCAAAGAAATCTTAGGTGAGTAAATCGGACAGATGATAAATGAATTAAGCTTTCTTTCATAATGGTTTTTCATACTTGTGCTACCTCTGTCAAATACTCCAAAC
This sequence comes from Rhinopithecus roxellana, assembly GCF_007565055.1. Lineage (NCBI taxonomy): Eukaryota > Metazoa > Chordata > Mammalia > Primates > Cercopithecidae > Rhinopithecus > Rhinopithecus roxellana. The sequence goes on along the minus strand of NC_044568.1, from coordinate 37,562,720 downwards.
TTAACTCTGATTTCTTAGCGCCCCATGGCAGGGAAAGAGAAGTGAAGTCATGTTGTCACCTTCCACCCTCCTTAATTCCCCAACTTTGCATAAGGCTAGATAATGTGATTCCAATTAATGGCCATGGAGAGAGCACTTTTAATGAGACAGGCACTAAGGGTTGGAGATATAAAGACAGATGAGGTATAGTTCTCTAGACCTGAAATAGCTCACAGTTCAAATGAGAAGGCAAGTGTGAGCAACTGCTGCTAAAAGGCAAATTTCTTCCCTCCCATTTTGGACCTTCCTATTGTGTCTTGCTTCACTCTGTTATAACAATCATCACACCAAATTTGTTTTCTAGATGTGCTTTTGTTCTTAATTTTTGCATCTACCTTGCCTGCCCCTCTTTGTCAAAATTTGCCACGGCTTTGAGCATTCTCTTTTCTATAAAGGTATTCCTGCCCCATCTTCCCACACTAAAATATATGACTAATGCCTTGTTTACTCCCCTGAGCACTTTGATAAATACCATAAGACTAGATAAAAGTGATTTTCATCTTTCCGCATTGCAAAAGATCAGTCCTAAACTTAGAATCCCAACAGCTATTATATCCCGGGCACACATCATATACAGTGTGACTATCAGCAAGTCACTTCATCTCCCTGATCCTGTCCTCCTTGGTAAAAACAGCATTGTAATACCTCTCCTCAAACGTCAAATTATTAATGAGCCAACCCTGACCAACATTTACAAAATAATAACCAATCTCTGTTGGCACTCCTATTCTTCCCCACCCAACCATTAAAGTCTTTGTCCATGTGTATTCTAGTGGGAGCAGACAGACAATAAACTAATTGATTTTTTGTTGTTGTTTATTGTTGCTTACCCAGCCCCTAGAACAATACCTGGCACATAATAGTCTCTTAGTATTTCTAAATATTTTTCAATGGCTCAATGCATGAACACTTTTTTTCCTTTATGAGCTTGTAATAAATTGCTACGGCTAAAAGGAACAAGATCATGTCCTTGACAGGGACATGGATGGAGCTGGAAGACATCATCCTCAGCAAACTGACTCAGGAACAGAAAACCAAACACTGCATGTTCTCACTGATAAGTAGGAGCTGAACAATGAGAACACATAGACACAGGGAGGGAAACAAAACACACTGGGGTCTGTCAGGGATTGGAGGGAGGGAGAGCATCAGGATAAATAGCTAATGCACATGGAGCTTAATACCTAGGTGATGGGTTGATAGATGCAGCAAACCGCTATGGCACACATTTACCTATGCAACAAACCTGCATGTCTTGCACATGTATCCCAGAACTTAACATAAAATCAAATAACATTTTTTAAAAAATAAAGAAAATAGAAAAGAAAAAATAAAAGAAATAAATGTAAATAAAATAAAATAAAATAATGTAGTCCATCAGTTACAGGGGGAACAAAATTGCTATGGCTGAATAGTACTCCATTGTGTATATCCACTACACTTTCTTTGTCTATTCGTCTATTAATGGACACTTACATTGCTTCCAAATTTTAGCTATTGTAACCAGTGCTCCAACAAACAGAGGAGTGCTACTATTCCTTCAATATACTTATTTCCTTTCTTTTGGGAATATACCCAGCAGTAGGATAGCTGGATCAGATGGTAGCTCAATTTTTAGTTGTTTGAGAAACCTTCAAACTGTTCTCCACAGGGGTTGCACTAATTTACATTTCCACCAGTAGCTCACTATTCAGTCATAAAAAAGAATGAGATCCTGTCATTGGCAACGACATAGATGTAACTATGTTAAGTGAAATAAGCCAGGCACAAAAAGACAAACGTCACATGTTCTCACTTATTTGTGGAATCTACAAATCAAAACAATTGAACCCATGAACATAATGGTTACCAGAGGCTGGGAAAGGTAGTGAGGGGCTGGGGAGGGAGTGGGGATTGTTAATGTCTAGAAAATAAGTTGAAAAAATCAGTAAGACTTACTATTTGATAGTACAATAGAGTGACTATAATCAATAATAATAACTTAATTGTACATTTTAAAATAAAGAGTGTAAGTGGATTGTTTGTAACTCAAAGAATAAATGCTTGAGGGGATGGATACCCCATTCTCCATGATGTGCTTATTTTACTTACATGCCTGTATCAAAACACCTCATATATCCAATAAATATACTCACCTACTATATGTACCCATGAAATTTTAAATAATAAGAAGAAAATAAAAATTTAAAAAGAAGGTGTCCCATCAAAAAATAAAGAAATTTTTACTTTATTTTTATTTTTATTTATTTATTTATTTATTTATTTTTGGAGACAGAGTCTTGCTCTGTCACCCAGGCTGGAGTGCAGTGGCATGATCTTGGCTCACTGCAAGAGATGCCTCCCAGGTTCACACCATTCTCCTGCCTCAGCCTTTTTTTTTTTTTTTTTTTTGTATTTTTAGTAGAGACGGGTTTCACCATGTTACCCAGGATGGTCTTGATCTCCTGACCCCGTCATCTGCCCTTCTCGGCCTCCCAAAGTGCTGGGATTACAGGCGTGAGCCACCGCGTCCAGCCAGAATTTTTATGGTTTTAATGTTTGCTCCCTCTTCAACTCATGTTGCAATTTAGATGCCATTGTAACAGTATTAAGAATTAGGACATTTAGGAGGTGATTAGACCACGAGGTCTCTGCTCCCAGGAAAGAATAAATGCCATTATCACAGGAATTGGTTGTTTATAAAAAGATGAGTTTGGCCCTGTTTTGTCTCTCCCTCTTGCCCTCCCTTCTCCCCTTTGCCAACTGATGTCTTATGCAGCAACAAGGCCCTCACCAGATGCTGCCACCCAGATCTTGGACTTCCCAGCCTCCAGAACTGTGAACAAATAAACTTCTGTTCATTATAAATTATCCAGTCTGTGGTATTCTGTCATAGAAGCACACAACAGACAAAGACAGAAATTCTATATGAAAACAAACATATACAAATAGTGACTCCCTTCAGACCTCTTCTGAAGATGCATAGAGGATTAGAGCTGACTTTTCCTGCCTCTCCACCTCTAAGATAGAAAACTCTGGCTACAGAATACTTAAGAGCCAGAGCAGTACTGCCCTACTTAACAGGGAGCTAGGTGGTGTCATTAATTTATGACTATGAAACATTCTGAATACCTTAGGATCAAATTACTGTTGTGCTTATTCTCGTTCTTACATAAATATTTGCACATGTGAAAATTCAGCACCTTGACATTTACAGAAATGATTGCATGGAAAAATGAGACAAACTGACTCAGAGACAGGTGTTGGCAGTCAGCACAGTGGAAACAGCCCTTTGTCAAAGTAACAACCATACGTGGTGTAGCAAATGTTCAGAAACCAGGACCTACTGGAGGTGGATGGGCTAAAGGGTGGCTCTAAAATGACACTTTCTTTCAGCTGCTGTGGGTCTGAACCCACAGCCTGGCCCCTCTGGTCCTATACTTTATATTCTAGGGCTGCTCCACCAAGATAATAAGGCTGGTATTTGTTTTGTGTATTAAATGTAAACAAGACTCAATTTTCCACCCTAAATCGTTTTCAAGTCAATGTCTTATGTTACCAACAATTTTCAGTTACAATGTGACTCAGAATTGAGAGATGCGCGATTCAAGACAGTAATATTTGGCTAATGCCCTTCAGTGAAATTTCTCACTTTGGCAGGAAAGGAACTCAAGTAGCTGAGTGGAAATCATGTATGGAGTGCTTTGAATATCTCAGCTTGAACCCTATAAGATGCTCTGGAAAGGAGCTGTGATCATGCATCCTTAGAGATAAAGAAATGGAATCTCAGGGATACGGAACATCTTGTTCAAGGTCATGCAACTAGGAAATGTTAGGGAGAGAAGTGAAACCTAACTGTGACTCCAAAGTTCACACTCAGAACTTTACATACCAAGTTGTCTCCCCTGAAATTCCAAACCACATTGCTTCAGACTTGAATCCTCTCTCTCTCAGAAACAGTGACCACTCAGAGGCTCAGCTTTGTTTTTGTTTTTTTTTTGTTTTGTTTTTTAAAGTTTATATGTAAAACAGAGCATTTGTTTGGCTTGTTTCCTTCAGCCAATTTTTCAGTTACTTTAGATGACAGTCCTCAATAACCATTTTCCAGGGCATAGGAATCACATTACTTTAGAGTTCGTGTGAAATATAAATAAGACAATTCCCATTTTTAAATACACTTTCTCCAAGTCTGTTTTCCAATGTTATAGAAAATGATGTGATCTCAGAATAGATTTCATTATGATGATTCTCGTATTTGATTATTGCAATTTAGTATAACTCGTGGATAGAAAATGAAACTTGATGGATCAGGGTGGGTTCCTTTCTTCTAAATACTACAGGATAACTAAGGAAAGTTACTTATAGTGAGAAAAAGCACACAACCTGTAGCACATCAATAATCAGTTTATCAATATCTGATCAATAACAATCTTGTACAGTTATGCCATAAGGGAAAGACTTTAAAAGTATGACTTTGTAAAGTTGGCAAAACCTTGTTGTTAAGAATGCCACTTTGATATCAAGTCAGATTTAAACTCAAATGAACTGACTAAAGTCATACAGAGAGCAACGTTAATTGTATAAGAACTGTATGGGTCACTTCTTTCCTTGACCCCATTTGGCAAAGGAAAAACTAAGGTCTAGCAAGTTTCATTCCCAGCTACTTCAATTACCAAATGTTTTCACCAGCTCTACTGTCCCCTGACACATAGTAAGTCTTTTCTATTATTACAATTGGTGTCTGGGATTGCTAATTTATACTCTGCTGAGAGTGAAAGCAAGAAAATAAAATCTACTGTTTGTTTCACTTTGTAAACACAGTTTTTTATTATTATTTTCATTTACAGCTCATGAATGCATTTGTTCATAAACAGCACAATTAGGCAATCTCAGTTTCTGTCTTTAAAGATCCTCAGGGGTCAGAGTGCAAAGGTGGCTTCTAAGATAGATAATACCACAGCAACAATGTTAAAGTTAATGGAATGGAAGGAAAGTTCCAATAGTGCTCTGTCACACACAATAAAACTTTACCGCACATGAAAACTACCTTTAAAGAAACTCTACAGATACATAAAAAATAAAAAATAAAAAAAATCTATCTAATTATAGCTATGCTTGCATTCACCAACCAGTTCAACCCTGTTAACCTTCTGAACACTATAATCTCTGATTTACTAAATTCCAAATTTCTGATCCTCATGGTGATATAAAACTGCCTAGCTCATAATAAAACTATCACACAAGATTCTGAATGGCAAATTACACATAATCACAAATTGTAAAATGACTCTAGGATAGTCCTTAAATCACTTTTCTAGCTTCTCCTTTCTTTTATTTATATAGCCATATGCGCCTTACTTTCTGCCCATGAGAGCTCAAAAACTGTGTCTTTTTCACTTATTTGAAACATAGTACCAGATCCATAGGAGTTTCAAAAATTGACTTATTCTGCAAATATCTATTTTAAAAGAATGTGTATAAAATCTATTTATTTTCGTATTATAACCATGCAATTTTCTAATTGTAAGGGGAAAAACAGCAAGCCTACAGATCAGTACTTAAATTCAAAATGACTTTTAAATTAGAGTTTTACTCCAAGTGGAAAGTCTCACAGCTTTTTAAGGAACGAAGGACTGATTCCCTTGAGACTGAATATTCTTTGTAAGTGACTCCAATTTGAACTCCTGTACCCAACATTCCTGAATCATCCATATCCAGATGAATTGAAACTAATGATACTGTTAATTCAAGAATGTTCTGTTAATTTTCCACTTTTCATAAAATCATTGAAATAATAATAAATTAATGATCTTATTGCCTTATATGTTTCCTTTATGGCACTTTGGACAATAAGCAAGAAAATATCCAATTGGTATAATTTTGGCATAACTTTTTATGATGGCATCTCTCCAGTTCTTTAAGCTCCATCAGGTCAAATGTATTTCTACCCCACACATCTTGTCCCTGAGAGTGGAGATGATTAATAAGTATCTATTTGCTTAATTGAAAATAATTCACTTAATTGAAAATAAAAAAAATAATAATCTAAATGAGAGCATGAAGGTGTTTAGAGTACCTGTCTTCTTTTCCTTTGTCTGGATTCCTCTACATTTGCAGATAGGAAGCCTAATTCAGCAGAGGTGGAAATGCGACAGATGTGGTCAGAAAACCCAGCTCTGAAGTTTACTACCTGGGTACTTCTCAGAAATTAATTTGCCCGGAGGTTTTATTTCCTTACGTGCAAAGTAAGGACCATAACACCCACTTCACATAGTTACTAAGAAAATTATTGAAATGGCCCAAAATTTGTGATCAATAAATGGTAACTACCTTCCCCTTAATTTTTGGAACAAAATAAAACAGACTGGGATACTCAAGAGTTACATTCCACTGTCATAAATGAGAAGTCATTGCTTCTAGAAGGGAAGAAGAGACACAAAACATCTAAAGAGAACACACTGGTGACATGTTATGAGCTAGTCCTATGTAGAACTTACAGGCACATCTTTATGTTCCTGGTCTGTTATCAACAATCTCATAGCTACTGTTCCCTAATAATCAGATGCTGGGATATATTGAATATGACAAAAGATATATTCTAAGATTTTAGGAAGCATCCATTTTTTAAATCCAGCATCTCCTGCGATCTGAAATTGAACATATCAAAATCCTTCTGAAAAAGCCCATTTTCTAAACATGTTCATTCTCGATTTAACTGTCTATGTTTGTTTGCTCATTTAGACATATTATTTGAACAACTATCATGAGGTGGGCCTGGTGCTAAGCCCTACAATGCACAGAGAGATAGTTACATTTCACATGAACTATCCAGGATCCCTGTCCATATGGCACAAACTCTTTTTAAAAAACACAAAAACAATATTTTTGGCACAAAAAGAGAAATTATGGCCTCATGTTTTAGTCCAGAGAAAATTATTTCATAGGGATGTTTCTGAAATTTGACTTTGTGAGGAAACAAATTGAGTATTTGCCTCTTCCTTCTACCTCCGCCCTCTTAGTGGATTCCTACTCATGCATGAGAGACTAACTCTGGCTTAAAGAAAAGTGGTCTCCAAGGTTAATTAACTCCCTTCTCTAATCTTCCAATCTTTATATATATATATATATATGCAATTAATATATAAAATTAACTAATTATGGGAGGTGGGTGGAGACGTATGATGTTTAACTCTCTGTTAAACAAGAATATCAGATAATCCTTCTCTTTGGGAGTTACACCTAAAGTTACTTTTGCCATAACATTTAAAGCAATTATTGAGCACTGGAGATTTCTGAAGGAATATATTCAATGTAGTCTTAAGTGCTCAGGATGCAGTTACGTTATAGGAATGGGAGGGAGGGAACTACAACAATAAACATAAAAGATTACTGTCTATATCTATCATTCAATCAATCTGTCTGTCTGTCTATATCTATCATCTATCCTACACGCACACACACACACACACACACAGTTTTAGTGTATAAGGAGTTATTACAAATTAACATCTCTTGGATATTGGTTAATCTTTGATGCCCTTAGATAAACATGTTTTCCTATAAAGTTAATGAAAACAAACCTTTGTTGTTCTTCACCAAATCATTTTGAACTAGTCATATGAAACTCAGAGCTAGATTTCCAAGGTCAAAAAGGACATCATTATAGGAATCAAATATACAATTTAATTCTGCAAGGACATGATACATAGCAAGCTGAGAAAAAATCCTGATCCTACCCGGTGTGTTCACATTGGACGAATGCCACTGGGGAATAAATTTTTGCTTTTGCTTCCACCTAAACCCACCCCAACGCATCCCAGGGTGACATGAGGTGTTACATACTGAGGTGGCTGTGTAGTTCACAGTCTTGCTATCCAGCATGCACATATGCAGAACTTGGTTTCTCCAAATAGACATTTCTTTGACTCTAGCTATGATCAGCATTGGAAAGCTCCTTGTGAACTTAAAAAATGATTTGTCCAAAGGTGCAAGTAACACAACCATCATACCACTTCAAGCTTACCCAAGTATATTTAACTGTTCTGTGTGCTTGGGGGGGATTATTTTAATAATCGTAAAACAATTACTATAACCTCAGCCCTTAGTTCATATATTATATCTCCCACAGAAGACACCAAATGGGAAAATAAATGATTGTTAAGTCATTGTGTGTGCACAGCTAGCTGTCCTCTTAACTACGAAATAAGACATAAAACCTGGAGAAGGATGACATTTCTTGGGGGCATACATCTGTATATGTTGAGCAGACACCTATTAGAAACTTAAAATTACATTTTGTCACCATGATTACCATCATTTATTTTGGGCACTTCAGACAAATCAATGAGATGTAAAGTTAGGTACAAGTAAAATTAGTCACTTTAGATTCTCATTATTCATTCTTCAATGTATTAATTCATTAATTTGCCCAACAAATATTTATGGTAAACTATATATACCAAGAGTTTGACACCGGTTTGGCATTGGCCATATCATTTAACCTCAAAGATCTTCATAGTCTTCATCTTTAATAAGATATGTTAAAATAGCTACTTTACTTGACATAGGGATGAACTAAGAGTACAAGAAAAGACACTGGAGACACTGGCCACAAGCACAGTTTGTTGCTGGCTACAATTTTTATTGTAATATTGATTCTTCTATCTGAAATGTAAAGAACATAATAAAGGCAAGTGTCTTTCTCCATACTCTCTTTTGACCTAAAACAATAATAGAATCATAAGATATTATTTTCCTTCTCTTTAGCTGCTGAGGATGTGTGTATGTGTGTGTGGTGTGTGTTTGAAAGCCCTATCTCCTGCCTGTCTTCTTACTCCAAAAATATAGAAATCTATGCCCATAACTGTGTTTAAAAAAAAAAAAAAAAGGAAATTGGATGAAGAGTACATCAGAAGGAAACCCCACAGGTGACAAAAGCCATTCTTTGGTTTCCTCCCAAGTCCTCCTGTCTATTGGCCTTGTGCCTAATATTTACAGGGAGAACTCCTGTGCTATGCCAAGATGCTTACAAGGGACTCCACATGTAACAGAAGTAGCCACCCTTGTGCCTCTCCACTCCTGGCTTCCCACTTCACGAGAGGGCATAATTTGAAGGGGGTGTGTGATTTTTGTAAAGTGAATCAGCTGTGGGATTGGTAGAGATACCTCATCTTTCAATCAGCATTTGGCATGGAAAGTGGTTCTAGGTCCCCTTTGATGTAAGTCTCCCAGCAATGGTCAAGAAACTTCCCTCCACTGCATGTCACTCCTGCCTTTCAAACTTTCAACTCCAAATCCAGCAGTTTTAGTGAAAACAGGTGGCTTGTGTGGAACACAGCCGAAGGACTTTTCTACCTGTCACCAATGCAAAAGCTTTTGGTTCTTCTAAGTGAAAATGTCCTATCACAAATATCACATTTTGTTTCATTAAACACAAACAAAACTAGCAAAAGTAATGATATTAATGATATCCTTAATTTGTGAAGATCAAAAGCAAAAGATGGGACATATATTTTTTCAATATCATGAATGATTAGAAGACAGTGTTAGTATCAGTGCTTTTAAAAATTGGGTAATGAAGAATTATGTACAGATGGACTTATCTACTGTGTTAGCCTATTTTGTGTTGCTATAAAGGAATACCTGAGACTGGGTAATTTACAAAGAAAAGAGGCTTATTTGACTCATGGCTCTACAAGCTCTACAAGCATGATACAGCATCTGCTCGGCTTCTAGTGAGGAAGCTTTTACTCATGGCAGAAGGTGAAGGAGGAACAAGGCATGTCACTTGGCAAGAGAGGGAGCAAGAAAGAGAGAGGGAGGTACCAGGCTCCTTTAAACAATCAGCTCTTGCATGAACTAATAGAATGAGAATTCACTCATTACTGAGGGGAGGGCACCAAATCATTCATAAGGGATCTGTCCCCAAGACCCAAATACCTCTCACTGGGCCTCACTTCCAACATTGGAGGTCACATTTCAACATAAGACTAGGAGGGGACAAAAAATAATAATAAAATAAAATAAAAATAAAAATTGGGTACTTAAGTCACAAGAAGTGACAGCACACATCCAAAGTCAGACAGAAATTAGTTAGGTTTGAATTTCTAAATTGCAGATCAAGTTTATTATATATTGAAAAATTATTCAAGTAAAATCTTCTAATACAACTGAGGAAGTGAAAAGTATTTAATTTCTCAATATCACCCTGATCACCAATTTATCTTTTCCCATGAGCCCTTTGATTTCCTCATGCCATAAGACCTTATTTAATAGCTCCCCTTACCCCACATTTTCATTTCGTAAACTACCATTAGTTTTTCAGGATACATTCTCTGTTATCACTACTCTAAAAAATACTTTCTTGGTCTTCATACATGTTCGCTAAGTTGGCATTGTCCTCCATCCCTATGTCATGAACCCTATATTATATGTAGTATTTATCATACACAGCATTTCAATCTTAGTGCCTACAACATGGCACATGTAGATATTGACTAAGTATTGAATAATGTGAAATATGAAGACATTCCCACCTATAAATGTATATCCCAGCATTGTTCATCTGCCTGAGTTTATCTCAGTACCTACCCCTTCTCAAATGTCTTCACCAATCAAGTTCTTTAGCCAGTCCTCTTGGCAGTGGAAATTATAATCTATGCAATCCTGATTAAAAGGAGGCCCTGTGTGTAAGCAATTTATCATTTTGACTCAGAAGGCACAAAAAGGACTCAACTCCATGAAGGCATTCCATGAAGACTCCATGTATTACCTTGATTTTTCTAAGAAAGAACCATTCATTACATGGATTTTTTTTTCCAAGGAGTATTTCTCACTTAGCTCATTTTTAAAGGTTCCACAGAGAAAAATGTTATTTGTATCCAATGAAGAAATATGGTCTGAGTTTCAAAAAAAAAAAAAAAAAAGGTCAATGAATTAACTTAGCAGGCCATTTTTCATACTGTCTTTTGCCTGGAGCAAAGTTTAGACTGTTCTGAAACTTTACCCTGGTCTCTTTAGATAATTAAGCATTTATTATTCACTTGCCTTACATTTTATTTAGACTTTCCATCTTCAGTCACCTAGGATAGACTGCAATTGTTTTCTCACTGCTGTCCTCAAATTAGTGCCTTTTAAATAAATGCCACATTTCTCCTTGTCTGTGCCCAAAATATTACAAGCAAACATATGGTATTGGGTGGCAGGGAGGGGAAAAAAAAACATTTTTAGAATAAAAATAACTATTTTCAGCCTTTTGAAGAACCATAATAAAAACTATTCACAAGAATGACAATTCATTTTACAATTACTACTACCTTCCGTTTTCTCTGATGCTACACTGCCTCCTATACCTATGGACAGAGTAGGTCTCAACCTGCTGCCAAGTTCTTTAGGTCTCTTTTCAAACCAGTGTCATTCCCTGGTATGAGCTATACTGCTTGGAAGTTAAGTGGGAGCAAGCGAGAACGTCAAAAATTTGAGGTATGGGATCAGGCAGATTCACCTTGAATCCTGCTTCAAATACCTTGGGCAAGAAACATAGCAAGTCAGGGCCGGGCGCGGTGGCTCAAGCCTGTAATCCCAGCACTTTGGGAGGCCGAGACGGGAGGATCACGAGGTCAGGAGATCAGACCATCCTGGCTAACACGGTGAAACCCCGTCTCTACTAAAAAATACAAAAAACTAGCCGGGCGACGTGGCGGGCGCCTGTAGTCCCAGCTACTCGGGAGGCTGAGGCAGGAGAATGGCGTGAACCCGGGAGGCGGAGCTTGCAGTGAGCTGAGATCGGGCCACTGCACTCCAGCCTGGGCGGCAGAGCGAGACTCCGTCTCAAAAAAAAAAAAAAAAAAAAAAAATATATATATATATATATATATATATAAAGAAACATAGCAAGTTAAACTCGATTCTCTCATCATTAAAAGTGAGATGACACTAATACCTACCTCAAAATATTGTGTGGAAAAAATTAAATTAAATTCACTAATGTATGCAAACCCAGCTAGCACAATGGTAAGAACATAGTAAGAGTTCAATAAATAAGGTTCTTGTTCTGTTGTTTTTATTCTTCCTGTTATGATTTGACAGAGGAATTTATCTAAAGGTGAGAAAGACATTTTACTTCATTCTCTATGAAACACAGTTCAGTCATTTGCAAAATGGAGACAGAAATTCTTCACTCCACAGTTCGGTTTAGTGTTTTGTCGAACCTAAAAGACTGTATACACACTATGATTTGGCTTTCTATTGTTGCTGTTATTATTAGCAGCAGTAGTAGTACCATCACAGTGACCTCTGGAATAGGAAGATATACTAATAACCATTTCTTCTTTGTCCAGTGGTCCCAGAACCCTTCTATCTCCTTGTGTGACCTAGAAGCAAATCTAAGCAGGAGTTTATTATGGTCTCAAGGCTCATTTTTGCAAGTACTAGAATAGCATTGTGTTGCCTAGACACTTAAAACATAGTATGATATTTGGAAAAAGCATGAATGTTAGTCCTAAATGAATTTCAAACAAAACAATCATATCTGAGATTAATATGGTGTTCTTTCCATCAGAGAAACAGATAGAAGTATAGACCAGATACCAAGCTCTATTCCCTAGATGTTTCCTCTTACATCTTCTGTACGAATTGTGGCAAGTTTTCTCTTTCTATTAATTTGCACTTTCTTCCTCCTTCCCTTTATCCTTCCCTCTTCTTTTGCACATCCTTCCCTGCTTTCCCTTCCTCCAGCTCTCCCTGACTCTGCCCTTCCTTCCTTTCCTCCTTCCTTCCTTCCTTCCTTCCTTCCTTCCTTCCTTCCTTCCTTCCTTCCTTCCTTCCCTCCCTCTTTCCCTCATTCCATCCTTCACTACTTACTGAAGGACTTCTAGGTGCCAGACACCTATGCATAGGGATGCATAGATTTGCAAAATCAACAAATCATACAATCCCCATTCTTTCCTGGACCTGGCACTCTAGCATGGTAATTAACTTTAAAAATATAAACAAGTCAATAAACAAGATAACCCTGATTTTGTTAAAGCTCAAAGAAGAAAATAAAGAACAAACGGCATATCTCTCTGTGCTCTTAAGCTGATAACTGAAACAACAGAAGAAGCTCTCTCTGATATGTTATGGCAATAGAAAATAATTCCATGAAGTGAAATGTAACAAGCAAGGGGAGAGGAGAACTTATCTGTTCCAAATTCCAGAGTTCTGTTTTTGGCATTCTTGACATGAATAAAACAAGATACATACAAGATTTATTGTCTCATGCCTTGGTTTATTTTTTGTTATTGAGAACGTGATAACATCAAAGATGAGCTGATAGTGGTCAATGGGCAATCTTCTTTATAAAGAGTATGAATATGACTACCTTATGTAACCTGGTGAGGGAGTGTTCACTGTCACAATACTGATTATTTTCACTACAGATTGATCCTTGATACTTATGCCAGAATCCTGGTGTAAAAGGAACTGAAGGTTGGTCCCACATATGTGGTGATGTGTAATGGTGTTCAGCCAACATTTTCCAACCCGTCTATGCTGGGTCATTTCCTAAAGTAACGTACAGACCTCTCATGTAAAGAACCATCTTGTTAGGCACTCACAGAGGTGTGTGGGTCTTAGATAACGAGTCTGCTCATCCATGACATTTTCTTTCTTTTTCTAGAATTTGGATTCTTGGGTCAAAATTAGTAGCCATTCTTAATGTTTTTGATCCATAGCATGCATTTCAAAAATCAATGTATATATTACTATTCCCACTATTAGTTTATTCACCAAGTACTTGCTATTCTGCATATTATAGTTTTTAACATCACATTTGCTAAATGTATAAAATCAAAAGTTGTTTTCTTCATGTACACATATGTGTATATATACACATATACATATGTATATATATATACACCTGTATATATACATAAATAGATGTATATATTTATATATACATGTATACCTGTATATACATGTATGTGTGCATATACACACACATATTCATATACATGTGCATATAGGTACATACCCATATGTGTGTATATGCATGTATATATGTATATATTATGCACGCGCACACACACACACACACATATATACACACACACACATTGTGGAAGGCACAGAAACCCACCGCTTGGATTTTCCTGCCAAAGATTAATTTAAGGATTTGCATGCAGTTACCTGAGACCCTGTGGCTGAAGTACCTTTAGGATTGACCTCAGGATCCAAGCCAAGACCTTGCTCTGCCCAGGCACATCCCAACCAATGACGGAGCATAGTGGATTTATTAAAGCCTGGCCATTTAATGTGCAACACGGGACTCCTTTTAAGAGTAATGTTTGCTCCAGGGATCCCATTGGTTTGGCCAAGATGTTGTCAGATCTACATTGCCTTATACTGCTTTTTCTCCTCTTTCATTGCATGGGTAGAAGATCTGTATTCGATAAGAGGAACTTCCATGCCCAAATCGGCTTCATACCTCTTTCATTTTTCACAGTCATAGACCCCTAATAAGCCATTGGCACTCCTATCTCTGTCTCCGCATTCTATTTTCCAAAGGACCCAACTAATACACCTCTTTTGGTCACCACAAAGGGTATTTGCTTTCCACATGCTTACAGAATTTAAACTCCAGATGTTCATAGCCATTGCCTCTTTTTTTCTTATTTTTCTAATAAAACACGTCCGGCAATGTCCTTAATCTGTATCTGCATAGTTTGTATATCCTCCTTTAAAACACACACACACTTGTATCAGACTCTATTTATTTTTTTTTTAAGAGAGAGGTCCTCAAAGGTAGACTCTAATTTAGATTCTTAGGGACAACTGACACTTTCTGCTTTCATTTGAACACACTCAAGCATAATTTTGCAGACATTTGCCCAAAAATGTTTACATTCCACTCATACATATTTATGTTTCATCTAAAGAACTTAGTCTGACTTTTATTGATTATTGAATTTAATTTCTATTTTTATTTGCATTGTGTCTGCCTTACTTAAAAACCTCAACTTCATTTACCCAACATTTATGAAGAAAGGATTATGTGAATTCTTCAAGTGTCATTTCTCTCCATTACATTATCCACTATAGTGCCAAATAAACTTTCTAAGATATAAATCAGACAATTTTGATATCTGTCAGATTGGAAGTGATAAAACTAAAATGAGTTTGTGTTGATATAGATACACATTATGCTGAGTAAAAATGTAAATATTAAATGTTGCTGACAACAGTTAATTAAACAAATAGCAATCTATATCACTGAGACTTAAAATTGTCCAAATCCTCTCACTTAGTAGCGGGCTTTTATTATACCTCATACTAATTTATTCCTAAGAAACAAATTATTTAAATGACATTACCATGCTAACTTTATTTATGGTGGAAAAAATATCTGTCTTTTGAAATGGATTGGGAGATACCTGTAGACTGAAATTAGCCTTTGTGATTTTTTTCTCCCTATATTTAGTTCAGTGCCTGGCACATGGTGACTGTTCAATAGGTATTTTCTGAATTAGTGTCTATTTTGCACTGGGAATGGTGAACAAAAAGACCCAATTTGTAATACCACTGGATACAGAAGAAGATACAAAAAAGGTATTGCTTTTTAAACAATAATTGTTCTTAATAATAGTTTTTAAATGTGCTACAACAAAACCTCATAGGATTTACAAGTCAGACAAAATATATTTGATCTCTTAATATAGTGTTAAATTTAACAATTAAAAACATATATCTTCATTTATAAAAAAACTTATTTTTATAAAGCTATTTTTTTAAGCCTGGTTTAAAAAGGCTGTTTGTTTGTTTCTTTGATAACTTACTTCATGGCTTATAAGATCTGTGCCACCAGATCACAGGGTATTAGCTGGATTTAATATTGACCATAATAATATCTTCATACAAGCTCTGATGGATAGATATAAGCATTGTGTTTTACAAGGAGGAATCTGGTAGCAAATGTAATACTATCTAAAGTGCACTGAATGACTACCACATGCCATGCACTGTGTGTTTGCTATTTATTGTTGTATCTGATCTTCATCACAATATTATGTAGTACGTTCCATACCCATTTTACAGATGTGCAAATTGCAACTTAGATACTTTTCAAGTATCACACAGCCAGTAAGCAACCGAATTTTTACTTAATTCTACTATTTAAGTTTGTCTGATATATAAGCACATTCTTCCCTTTATTCCAGGATGAAAAATGGTGTCAGACCGTGTGTTAAATAGGTGATATCCTACAAATGCTCTGTGATTTGTCGTGATCAGCATCAAAATGATTTAGGGCTCACCATGTACCTCACATTGCATATTCAAATATTATTGATGCAGGCAGTGAAATACTTAGACATAATATTTCATAATCCAAATCCCGAGAAAAGTGTCTCCCTGAAGCAAAAATGTGGGAAATATAATTTGAAATTTAGGCCACAAACCTGTTTCAGGCTCAATGGAAAAATAAGGCTGCCCTTCCAGTATACTATAAACCAGTTTTGCACTGTTTCCATAAACTGGGTCATCAGCATCAGTTGCAGTGACGTTAGTGACAGATGTACCTAATAAAAAAGAGAAAGAAAAAAAATAATAATTAACACATTGTCCTTTGCCAAGAGCTACATTTTGTCAAGTATTTTATACAGAAATCCATGTGTAGGGAATAAAAGGAAAAGAATTTTTTTTAGAAAAGATGAAGATGAACTGCTCTGTCATAACTTCAACTATACCTAAGTCTTTTAAAAGAAAGAGTCCTGGAGTACTATATAAAGATACTTTTAGTATCTGTATTATTTAAGATTCCTTTGTAGCTTTCATTTTAAAGATAAGTATTAGAAGCATGTGGGCTTGGGGAACACGCAAAGGAATCCTAACAAAGGAATATGAAATATAAGGTTAATAATATAATATACCATGTCACATTTACGTCTTACAAAAGTACAACTAAACATACCTGGAAAAATTGGCTGCTGAAAAAAAGCTGTACAGAAATATCAAAAGAATATTTTATCCCATCTTATTTAATTATTCAGAATATAAAATTAGCTCTGAACCACCAACTAATCATGTTGCTTACATAATTAGGCATAATGGATAACAGAATCACAACCTTTTTTTCAAAACTATTTTTTATTCATTCATTCAACAATTGAGTATATACAGTTTGCCTGTTATGGAGTATATATATTAAAATATAGGGGAATTTTAATGCCAAGATTGGGAGCATTGACTTTACCCTGTAGGAAATAGGGAAGAAATTTCAGTTAAAGAGCAAACCTATACATTTGGATTTAAAGAGCAACCACATCTCTATAGATTATCATGCCATTTTAAAAAAAAACTTCCACCTGCCTCCCCAAGTATATTGTTGGCAGACATGTAAATAAACACACACATGCACACACACACACACACACACACACATAACAAATCTTTACATTCAAGAAGCTCACAGTTTGAGGGGCAATAAGAGGGGGAAGGGACAGACAAATAGAAAAAGAAATTCAGCTGAATGCAGTAGCACCAATTATAGATCTCTCACTTAGTCCAGAACAGACAGGGTGATCAGGAACATTTTTCTAACAGAGGTTGCCTTTGAGTTAAATCATTAAAGAAAGGTAGAGTTTAACCAGGAGAAGGAATTCTAAGCAGGAAGATAAACATAAGAAAAGGCCAAGTAGTGTGAGAGACTATGGGAAGTTCTGGGAACTCCTAAAAACGGAAAGAAATTGAAAAAGTCTGGTGTAATGACAAGAATCACATGCTGTGAGATCAGGGCCAATGTCTTCTTCATCCAACAAGTGCTGGAAACATAATGGTTATTGAACATACCTTTACTTATTGAATAAATGGGTGAGTGAATAAATTATCTGATGATTTAATGAGAAACAGCAGGTAGGTGTTAAAGATTAGTTTTCTTGGAAATAGACTCTGAGATAAAGATTTCTTGCTAAACTTTCATTGGAGAGTGTTTTAAATCAATATCTATGGAGGAGTGAAAAAGACAAAATTGGACAGAAACATCTGGGATGTGATGCAGTCACAATGAAGGCCTCACTGGACTCCATAGGGCTCTAGAGATGGCATGCCCATTGAGGAAATGGGCCGGGCTTTTATATTCCAGCAGGAAACAGTTATAGCATGCAAGATGCCCCCTGAGAATGGAGCCTTAGTCTTGGCCCAAGCAGCTCCCTTCAGGGGAGGACAACTACAAAATGGCGGCAGGGAGTATGAGTGTTGGGCTGTCAGAAATCAACATGCTCAGCAATTAAGGGGAGAGCAGCATACGCCAGTGTTTACTGGAATAGGGTAGAACTTTAGCAAGATCTTGTCAGTCAGTATCTTTTGGAAGTGTTTTGAACGTGGAAAGGTAATAATAATGTTTGTTGAGCAGTTGATAATCCTGTAAAATTGGAATTTCTACTCAGAATGATGACTCAGAGGTTCTACAAAATCTGCAGTTATAAAATATGCACTCAATGCCTCTTGTGTAACACATTCCACCAGATGCAAGTAACTCATCAACTAGCTAGCAAAAATGAACACATGAGAGTACAATAGTTGTAGCTATTTGAATATTACATAAGATGCAGAAGAATTGGGAGTAAAACCTTCTAGGTAAAAGGAAGATAGTGAGATAAAATTGCCAAAAAATATTCAGAAAGAGGGATGACATGACAGAAAAAGTCTGCCATCAAAGCTAAGCCTGGATATTCAAATTAAGAAGAAAATATAGGGGAATTTTCATGCCAAGATGGGGAGCACTGGCTGTACCCTCTAGGAAATAGGGAAGAAATTTCAGTTAAAGAGCACACCCATATTGTGGGCCACTCTCTCTGTTAGGGCCTCCAGATTTGATTGGAAGTACAGGCACAGATTAGGAGACCAGACTTGTTATGAGGTTACAACAGCAGTTCAATTAAGAGAGGATAAAACATTAACACTGGGTAATGACAATAGAAGTGGATATCAATGTTAATTTCCCCGTTTTGATCTTTGTGGTAAGGTGTTAAACTGAAGGTAAACTGAGTGAGGGGTTGCTATGGTTTGGATGTGTCTCCTCCAAAATTCAGGTGTTGCTAACATAAAATATTAAGAGGTGGGGCCTTTAAGAGGTGATTGGGCCATGAGGGCACCTCCCTCACAAGAGATTAGGCCCTTTTGTTTTTGAGATGGAGCCTTGCTCTGTCACCGAGACTGGAATGCAGTGGTGTGACCTTGGCTCACTGCAACTGCCGCCTCCAAGGTTCAGGGGATTCTCCTGCCTCAGCCTCCTGAATAGCTGGGACTAGAGTGTGCACCAACACTCCCAGCTAATTTTTGTGTTTTTAGTAGACATGGCTTTTCACCATGTTAGCCAGGGAGGTCTCTATCTCTTGACCTCGCGATCCACCCACCTCTGCCTCCCAAAGTGCTGGGATTACAGGCATGAGCCACCTCACAGGGCCTGATTAGGCGCCTTTATAAAAGAGCTTAACAGAGGGAGTTTGTCTCTCCTGCCCTTCCACCTTTCGTCATATGAGAACACAGTGTTCCTCCCCTCCAGACGACAGTACGAAGGGCTTCACCACATGCTGTGCCTTGATTTTGGACTTCCCAACCTCCAGAACTGTGAGAAAATAATTATTTTCTTTATTAATTAACCTGATTTAGGTATTTTGTTATCAGCAGCACAAGACAGACTAAGACAGGGGCATGTGGTAACTATTTTTGCAACTTTTCTGTAAGTCTAACATTAGTCCAAAAATTAAAGAAAAATAATGAATAATAAGAAAAACCCATCAGAGTTACTGAAAGAACTAACAGAGTTCAGAGACTTATGAGAGAGGTCCCTTTCATGCAGAAGACCATATAACAACTTTTTTTGCTTTGTTTTGTAGTCTAGTGTATTTACTTTGATTTTTTTAAGAAGAAATTATGTTCCCCCATTATGAAGTAACACATTATCAGAAAAAAAAATAAGTGAAGGTGCAATATTCAGTATGACATTAAGTTAATAAATCTGAGAATTTAGTTCCAGTCACTGCCTAGGTAATCGAAAAAGAAAAGTGAACAAATTGTCAAAACTTCCTGTTATTACCAAAATTTCCTTCTAGTGGGTGACTCTTAAATTAGGAAATGCCTTCACAGAGAAAAAAACATATCCAAATATTTTCTGAAAAAAAAAAAACCGTATTGTTTTAGTTATGCACAGGGTTGGTGCATTTGGTCAGAGCAGTCTGGAGTTAACAGTTTTGAACATAAAATAGTTCTGACATCTTCTGAAATACTTATCTGTTTCTTTGAGCAAATACTTTAACTTGTCTTAGCCTCAGATTTAAATCTACAAAATATAATAAGGTTATTGTGAGAGTTAAACAAAATAATATATGTAGGTACCTATCGCAGAAATAACAACATGCTAAACCAGTGAGTACTACGTGTCTGTGTGTTAGATTTTACCCTCTGAAAAACAGATCCCTAATGTCCCTTCCAGATCTATGGAATAATAAAATGGAGACACATTTTTTAAAAATCTTTTCAGGCAATTTGATACAAAATAATAGTTAAAAATGCCTGTAGTGTGCACCAAACTTTCTAAAATTTAGCTTCAGCCATTCTCCCTAGAGACACTAATTTCTATTGTAATTACTTTGAAGAATTACTATTTAGATTTGTTTGTAAAGTGAAGAATTCTTTTTTCATACTCCATAGTTATGCAAACTATTTCCTGTTAAATGGAAGATAGGATACTTTCTCTGGAGTTTATAAGACTGATGATGAGCATATCTAATTGTGTTGATCTTATCTTATTATGAGAGGCAGCCCATCACGTTATTATTATTGGTGCTGGAGTAAGGGGTTGGGTTTCTATCTTCTACATGCTCTGTGATTCAGTTTTTCATATGCAAAGACAAACATTTTTTATCCCACAGGCCTCAAAGTTTTGTGTGAGGATCACATGTAATCATATGAAATATAGAAAAGTGGTTGAGAGGATACATTTGGAGTCAAAATGTCTTCAACCCAAACATTTCTTTTATATTTTATCTCCAACTTTTACTGGCTCTGTGTTCTTGGCCAAGTACTAAAAATTTTCCAAGCTTTGATTCCCTAATCTGTAAAAAGGAAGGTGAGCATAGTCGTTACATCATAGGCTTGGTGAGATAATTAAACGGATTAATGTATTCAAGGAGCACAGAAGAGTGATTGACACTATAAGCTTACTGTCACTATTGTTGTATTATGTGTGTACACAGGTAAAACTAACAAACTAATCTTTTACAATTTTAGATGGTAATGAATGCTTTAATTTATTAAGTGTAATTTTGCATAATGGCTTTGACAATAGATTTTATTACATTTGGGGGAAAACACAAAAAGACAATCTCAAATGTAGCAATATATCCACATGCTTAGAAAGGAAGTGATTTTGTTAGTAAAACTGCTCAAAAGAAAACAGACACACATACGCACACACAGTGTCTCATTCTTCCATCCAGTCTACTAATCTATCTCATATCGGTTTTCTCTTTGGTATAAAATTGCTCTGAGAGCAAAAATAAAAAGTATTTTATAAACAAAAGTGTACTATGTAAAAGCTTATACATTAAGCAGGAGGCTAGACACTGGGCATATCGTCAGTACAAGTTTCTCGATGTTATTTGAATGGATGGCATTTTGAATGAATGCCATATCTCCCAGTCCATGCCAGGATGAACTACTAGGCTGGGGACTGCAACAGAGCAAAGACAAGCTTTTACCCACATACTTATCCAGAATATTTCTGTCTGACGTCTGGCTTCCTGGAAATCTCCATCCTTCAGCTTTAGACATCTGAAAATGAAAAGGCAGCACTACTTTCCGTCAAGGACAGTATTTCTCCTAATAGTGATTCAAGACTGTTGATGCACCTGTACACTGGAATAGATGTGTGTGGAGGTTTTGTGGGTGCATTTGTCAAGTGATTGCCCATAGGGGAGAAAAAATGGATGTTTCGAAGTTAATCTTGTAGCAGAAAAGACTGCTAGTCAAGCAGCAATGTACACTTCTCCATGGAAATGCATGCAGAATGCAGACCACGAAGGCAAATTGAAAAGTGTAAACCTTGCAGGACAATGTTTCTTCAAAGCTGCAAGTGTTGGTGTGTGATAAATAGGACCCTGAGTAATTCCCAGGAAATATAACAACCAGGATTCTCTGTTTGTGTTTTCATTTGGAACTGTTTTTGTCCCTTTGTCAAGGATACAAGAGACTCATTTAGCTAGTGACTATAAATTTGACACTGTGCCATTTCTCCAAGAAAGCCCCTATTATAATCCAACTTGATACTGATCCTAATTATAATAATATAGCTGCTGTATTTCCAGCTGTTGTCAACAAAAATGATCCCTGTCACCACAATTCAGTCTGCTAGTATCAAGCCGAGTATGAACACATCAATTCCAAGGTGAATTCTGCATTAAACAAACTTTTTTTTTTCTTTTTTGCATTTAGTTTGTTCCACTCGTTTAAGTGAAATTTGCCAACGTGCTGCTCGGATTTTAATTAACAAAGACTTTCAGTGTCATGTGCCTCTTGCCACACCTGAGAGTTTCCTCCCATTCCCAGCAGGACCCATTTTTTCCCCCTTCCCACATAATAACAGCAAAAACTACAGGCAAAATTAACCACCAAGGATGCTACACTGTCGGGGCAGAGGTTCCAGTTTGCCAGCAAACTAAGATGAAAGGCTTTCAGGGAAATGAGATGTTGGGGTTTGGGTAGTGCAGCTCTGTTAGCAAGGCTATACTTTTTTTTATGAGCAAGTCAGCACACCAATTCTGCACATTATTCAGAAAGAAAAATGCTGGTGCTGACACCCTGAGCAGAAAAACAAAGGTTTGGTGCAGCGTAAAAATGTGTACACTGGCAAAGCTAAAGCTCTTATGATGAGAAGAACACAAATTCCATTTGCAAAGAGTCATTTGCAATACAGTTTTAGAGAATCAGCATTCCAATACTGGGTGGGAAAATCAAGAGGCAGAACCTTTGCAATAACTGAAATTCAGAGCAATGCACATTCCTGGTCTCCTACTATGCTCTTCAAACTTTTTATTTGACCTGCTAGTTATCCTGTTCCAAGTGCAGTATGTACAATCCACAGACAAAGCATTTGGCACTATCATCTGAAAATGTCTTACTTAAACATTCATGCATCCCAAAGATCACTGGCCTAAAAGGTCATAGCAATGATGCAACTGCTTTCATTTATTTTAATAAAACTAAACCCTCAACTCAACTCCTCTCATCCTCCTTATTAACTCCCCTAAGTACTGTGCAATACAAATAGCTGGTGGGGCACAGGGGTTGCCATGACAACCTTTTTTGGGTTGTTGATGAATAGCAGAGCAATAATTTCATAAGGCCTGCATTACTTGTTGATACTGAAATTATCCCTTACTAGAAGTAGAAACTTCCGGTCCTGGATGGTTTAAATGTGCCAGACAGAATTCATTATTTATTAGTTTTATGGAAAATGCTTTGAGATACTTCTGTACTTGACTGTCACATAATTCCAGAGGTTTTGTGTGTATTGGCTGGTTGGTTGGCTGGTTGGTTGGTTGGTTGCTTGGTTGGTTGGTTGGTTGAAAGTCTCCATCCCCTCCCCATCACACTCCTTCCCCCACCAAGTTACAACAGAGTACCGACCTGATGTGCTTAAGGAAAAAGCTGAGAAATAAGTGCAGGCAGCCCATGCATTCATGTTTCTTTGCATCTCTCTGACTGATACCACTGTCTTCAACATTCATTTCTCTTGAAGGCCCTCAAGCAAATTCCCCCAGCAGGAAGCATGCCCTAAATTCTACCAGTGTTTTTCAGTTTTGCTATTTAATTATAGAATACACATGCCAAATATCCAAACCTCCAAGGGGCTACTTAGGCGTGTCTTTGCAGGGGGAGGAGGATTAAACATGGATCAGCCGAAATTAAGGCTTCTTTTTTAACCCTAGATATGGAGATTTCTTCCCCAGCCAAGCTCTAGGGGAAATAAATACTGAATTATTACCATCTGACCATTCAACTACAAGCAAGAAGACAGGGATTCCAATTCCTTCCAGGAACTTCTCTCTGAATTACAGTTGGTTAACTACAAGAGTAATGTTAAGCTGATAACAGAAGATCAAACCCTTCTCTTTTGTGGGTAATCAGTCTTGCCATTTACAAAAGCCCAACGAGTAAGGGGCAGAGGCAGTCTGGGCTTGTCATTTTGCTTCAGAAACCTCTCTTTTATGACACATACCACACAATGGAATCCTCAGTGATTAGTTCCCTATCTTTCTTTTTTTGCAAAGGCCTACCCGTTGCTCACTGGGTGTTCGCCTTATGTGCCAGCTCTCAGCCTGTAGTGAAATGTTGCTGCCAAATTCCACATGCTCCAAATTAAATTTATTATGGGAACGGAGACAGATTCTTAACTGCAGTCAGGCGGATGGACAGCCCCAAAATGTATCCTGTCATTTCTCTGGCTCCATGATTTGGGACATAAACCAGGGAAATAAAATTCAGTTTCCATATTTTATTCTGGAGAATTTAGGGAAAAAACAATTTTGTAACTTAATGAAACATCCACGCACACTTAACATAGTGTTTTTAGAATGAGCCTGAAACTTTCTGAAACAATTAAACACTTTAGAAAATGTGTTTGAGCACACAGATGTCTTCTATTCACCCATGCATCATTTCAGCAAACATCTGTAATGTGCACTGGGTGAGAGAAATGGAAAATATCATCTGAAAATGTGTAACTGTAGAATCTTAGCCATGTTTACTATGCACAGAGGGGAAGTACCTTCTGTATCCCTCACAAACAATGCTAGCACGGTAGCCTACCCACTGCTTTTGCAAACAGATAATGAGGACAATTGGAGGCCTGGTTGTGAAAACTAATAAGCTGCCTGTTTTACAGTTCCATGTGCAGAAATACACCTTTTTGGAATTGGGATGGTTTTATTTCTAATACAACAGGAAAATAAAAGTATTTTCTTTTCATAGGCCGCTTATTCCCAGGAATCAAACCTTTGCTAATTTGTTACCTATGGAATGAAATCCTATAAATGCTTGAGAACTAAATAGCACCATAAATGCTTTAGACTGGCAGCTTTCTATATCCATACTGACTTTGAAAAACTATGCTACTGGTGGCACCACAGATGCCCAGATCCCTTCTACAATATGTGACAACTACAGTAGATAAAGTGTCATTCATCCTCTAATCCTAGCACTTTGGGAGGGTAAGGCAGGTGGATTATTCAAGACTAGCCTGGGCAACATGGCCAAACCCTGTCTCTACAAAAATACAGAAAATTAGCTGGGCGTGGTGGCGTGCACCTGTAGTCCCAGCTACTTGGGAGGCTGAGGTTGGAGGATCACCTGAGCCTAGGAAGTCTAGACCAGAGTGAGCCGTGATCATACTACTGCACTCCAGTCTGGGTGACAGAGTGAGAACCAGTCTCAATTTTAAAAACATAAATGTAATTCATTCTATTTGAGTAAATGAACTAATTTATTCAATCACACAATGGCTATCTGCACAGTATATACTGTATGCCAAGCACCAACTTAGATGCAAAGGATACAAGAACATGCAAGAGAGTTAGCGTTTCTCTCCTAATAGCATCTGAAGTTTACTTTAGCAGTGTTTTCACCTGGTTTCTCTTTATTGTAAGAAACTGCAAGTCTTCATTAAATGTATTTTCTAGAAGGCATCACGATGTAGTCAAAAGTATACATATATAGTATATACATATACACACCCACTATATATGTATCATTGTAGTATTATATATGTAGTATATATATAATTGTAATATCAGATGTTTCTGTTGACATTATTTGGTTAGCCTGAGATCATATTCTGCATCCATGACTTACCACTCTGATACAGCAAGAGAATGCTTTTACATCAATAAGACTCAGTTGCTTTATCTAAAAAATAGAATACTGCCACCTACTTCCTATTTTTATTCTGAGGCTCCATAAAAATAACATACTATCAGTATCCCCCAAATGAGAGAACTTTGATTGAGATGCACCCTGTGCTTTCCAGGGCATGCTACTTTATTTTTATTTCATAAAGTATAAATTTAAGGTCAAGATGCATGAGAACAGAGATACAACCATTATAGTGGCTGTTCATTTTTTTTGTCCCTCTAAAATGAGCTCATGTTTCTAGTTAAAAGTCAGCACTTTAAAAAATAATAATTGTGTAACGAGGGTTACCCTCCCTTTTCCAATGTGAGAGACAAAATCCTATCAAATTTCAAGTGTGACAAAGTGAAAAGTCACTGAGCCATTGAGCTATTGAGGAATGAGAGTCTTAGATGAAAAAGGTTTAATTTTGCAATCATTACAAGAACTATGAGTTCAAAGAGATATTTACTAACTGATGCAAAACATAAAATCCTATACATGCTGCCATCAATGATGTAGCTAAAATGGAAGTAAATTGGGCTAATTTCCTATTTGAGCCCTTCATTGTTTTAATTATTTTAAATTAAAATTCTGCTGTGTCAAGCTTCAGAAACTGGAGTTAGAAGATTCTTGCTTTCTAAAGGGGTAGACTAGTAGGAGATCCAAAATGGAACAATTAGCTACTAAATGATGTCATCAAATTATGTGGGTGACATGGAAATACTGAAGAACAGTTAAAGCAAAGTTTTTGGTATGAGGGGACATTGACATTGAAATCAGGCAGGAAAAGATGATCCCAGGTCAATGTTCACAGGTGGGCCTGCAAATCTAGAAGGGTGTACCTATGAATTAGACTAATCAGTTTGGAGCTTATTTTAGGAGAATGAAAAGTTAGTAAAGGGTTTTAAACAACCCTTCCCACCAATTACCCAGAGTTTGTAATATTCCCAACTACTTTATTTACCCACTACTCACTCCATTTCTGTGATCCCACAACTATCCACATAGCTCAATCTGACCCAGATTCAAGATTTAGTTGATTCCTAAGTTGAATCATTCCCTCTTCTGAACTCTCAAAATACTTTACTTGATTGTCTCTAGGGGCACCTTTTACTTTTATATATAAATTGCAGTGCATACAGATTTTCCCCTTTTAGACTAAAAGCTTCTTAGGAACAATATTCTTTCTTATTCTCTCAACTTTCCCCTCTCATCCTCCCCTCCAGAATTAACCCATTCCTTGACAACAAGGTTCTATCACTTTGTTCAAATTATAAGCATGATTCCACATTGTCCTTGTTATACAAGTGCTGAGAACTATACCTGATATGAAATATTTATTCATTTAATCTTTGTAACAAGCCTCTGAGTCTGCTATGAATATCTGAATTCAAACAGAAGGAATAAAGCCTGAATTTGTAACCACACAAGAATGCTCCCAAATCTGCCCTTTTAACTGCTACACAAACACTACAATGTTTCTGAACTTTACATCTTTAAGTGCAGAGAATATGAACTAGAATTTTTATTTTTCTCCCTAGCGCTTCAGAAAATGCCTTGCATAGAAATATTCGTTGGGTAAATATACAAATTTAAGAGAGAATGAATAGCTTATTTTCTTTTGGAAGATATTCAGAAATTAATGTAGCACATTGATCATGTTCTGAATTAGGTGTTATGTCTACTGTTTTGTCTTACTCTCATTTGGAATTTATTAAAGAATAACGGTAAGGGTTTTCTCTACTCTTAAAAGGGTAGTCATGACCTTGTCTTCTTAGAGTTGAACCCACTCCAAACATAAGCCAGAATTAGCTTCAAACGGAGACTAGTATGATATTAAACCCTCACTTAAGCTCCTGAAAACTTCCTATAGAGGGAATAATGAACTGAGTACATTATCACATTACCACATGAGATCAAGTATGAAACTTGCCACTTTTAGGGTCATGTCAACACTCAAAAAGTGTCAGATTTTGAAGCATTTCAAATTTTGAAATTTTTCGATTAGGGGACTCAATCTGTAGTGAGACCTTGGTACGTGCATGCCTAGAGAGAGTTGTTTAAAAAATATATTGAAAACTCTACGTGACTTAATTAAAATCTTGGCAAACACAAAATAATATGTGAACGGCTAAGCAATGGGTTTACAAAGAATGATTAAGGTTCTGCCAATATATGGAAGCTTTCAAATTGGGAGGATGAAAAGAGGAGGGAGAGAGGGTGAGATAAGAGAAAGAAAAGAACTGATTACGTTCTCAGCCCTGAAGATGTACTGATGAATCTGACGCAGACCATATTTTTAAGTGATCAAATGAAATGTTAACAAGAAAATTGAATAGATGCTGTATTTATTCAACATATTCCTTCATTTCTCTTTGTTGGTATCCTTCTTTCTCTTTATTCTCACTTCCTTAGTCCCATGTTCTCATACTATATGTGTTTGTCAGTTGCTGAATACCACCAAACTGTTCCTGGTCTTGGAGTACTAATGATGAATACCGGTCCTTCTTGGCCCTTGGGGAGCTAGCTCACAGCCTACCAGGGAGAGGCAGGGAAAGAAACATTATTGCCTAGACTGTAACCTAGGCATGTTGCAGGAGTGGTGGGTGTGCAGAGAAGATTGACCCTGAGACCTGCTACTAGGGAAAGGCGGAGGGCAGGTTGGAGGTATGTAAAGGAAATCTTCCTGATAAAGTGACGTGAGGAATAGCACAACTTCAAAGGTAGTCTGTGATTTTACAATATTGACTATTATAGTAAATGAACAATGTATGTGTCCATGTGTACACCTATGAGTTTTGTTTTGTCCCCTAATCCTCAAATTTCATTATATTGAAGACTTCTTACAAAATCAGGTTTCATTTGAAATGCAACTCAAAGTGCACAAATCTATGTATACAACGTATTTAGCAATATCAATATTTTTTAATATTTAAATTTTAATCATTATGCCATACTAGGAAACAGCAACTTCACTAGGTGCTTATGAAAGGTAAAAGCAAAAATTCACACATTTGAAAGACACACACGAATAATTTGAGGAAACATCAAACAAAATCCTGACATTATTTTTAAAATAACTCAAGTAATGAAGTCCTGCACTCAATTCAATTATGTTTCCTCTCTTTTCAATTCTTCCTAGTTGCCATATTTAAGACTCTTAGATGGAAAAGGAGAAAAATACCATATACATTTTCTAACAGCTGTGCCTTTCCAACTATGTTTTACAACATCTGTGACATTTTTCTTCTTAACATTTGTGCTACCTGTATGTTTACCCTTTGGGCTAATTTGTAGTTGACCCCAGTAATATAGCCTTTTTAGCCAACATTTAGTGACAGGCGATCATTGATTTAGCAGTCTCACAGAGTGCCTTAAAAATCAATGTATCTAGAAGAAAGAACTGGTGGGACTTCATAATATCACATCTTGTTTTTATCACAGATTTCCAATGTACCAAGTTCTTGTCTCATTATTTATACCAGACAGGGCATGCTGATGAGATACACAACCCGTTCTGTCCCTTTTGGCAATCCATTTATAACTGAAGCACAATTAATATCTTTACAGATGTTCTCCAGGCGGAAAGAAAAATGCGGCAGTAAGTATTTTGTACGTGTTTCAATGGAAATGTGTGAAGTGAGGAGCATAGGGAAATGTCTAAAAACAGTGGAATCTGAGCTTTTCTTGTGTTTAAATTCTCCAGGGAAATGTTTTCAAAACAGGATTTCATATAGGAAGAGAAGCTACCTTGAGGAACTTTCCAGAACTCCCAAGAAAATAATTAGAAATCAGGATAATCATTAAACAAAGAACCTCACAAATGACTCTCCTTCAGAGGTGTGGATTTCCCCAAAAGTGGTATGTTATTTCAAGTTTTTAATTACTGTAAACCAAAAGTATTTGAAACAGGTCTCAATCACTTTAGAAAGTTCATTTTGCCAAGGTTAAGCGCATACCCGTGACACAGCCTCCAGAGGTCCTGACAACACATGCCCAAGATGGTTGGGGTTTTTTATGCTGAAACCCACTAAATTTCAAGAGTGTGCCACATCATTTGAATCTCCTTTTCTAATCCATTGTCAATTGCCTGTTTTACTGTCAAATATTAGTCTGTAACTAGAATACTAATAATTATCATCAAATATAAAGGAACTACTATGTTTCTTTCTTTTTTTTTTTTTTTTTTTTTTTTTTGAGACGGAGTCTTGCTCTGCCGCCCAGGCTGGAGTGCAGTGGCCGGATCTCAGCTCACTGCAAGCTCCGCCTCCCGGGTTGACGCCATTCTCCTGTCTCAGCCTCCCGAGTAGCTGGGACTACAGGCGCCCGCCTCGTCGCCCGGCTGTTTTTTTGTATTTTTTAGTAGAGACGGGGTTTCACCGTATTAGCCAGGATGGTCTCGATCTCCTGACCTCGTGATCCGCCCGTCTCGGCCTCCCAAAGTGCTGGGATTACAGGCTTGAGCCACCGCGCCCGGCCTAGGAACTACTATGTTTCTGGTACAAGTACTTATTTACTTGATATAATCATCTTATTTAGACTTCAATAAGACTAAATTATATTCAAATCACTTTTAGATTTCCAAAAAAGGATAGGCATAAATAGGTACTCAATAAATGATTTTAATTCATTTATCTATTCAATTACAGATGTGTTTTTTGTATAGACATTTATGGCCATAATTATAAGAGCAAGCACCCCAATAATTAGCACAGCCAGGAAAACACACACACACACACACACACACATACGTGCACACACATATACACACACAATCATATGATGAGTATCTTTTTCCTTTTTTTGAGGCAGGACTCACTCTGTTATCCAAGCTGAGTGCAGAGGTACCCTAACAACTCACTGCAGCCTCGACCTCCCAGGCTCAAGCAATCCTCCCACCTCAGCCTCCCAAGTAGCTGGGATTACAGGTGTGTAATCCCACCATGGCAGAATTTTTTTTTTTTTTTTTTGAATAGAGACAGGATCTGGTCTTGAACTCTCAGACTGAGGCAATCCTCTCACCTTGGCCTTCCAAAGTGCTGGGATTACAGATGTGAGCCACTGTGCCCAGCCTACCTAAGGATCTTAAAGAGAAAATTCAAAAAATGGGCAAATGTTTTTGTGTTAGAGTCTGATGTAACAAATAAATATTTATTTAAGAAGCATTTAGAACATCATTGACGATCTTTATAATAATAATAATACTGTATTTTTGAAGGTGAACATAAAATAGGATACACAAAATGAAAACAGCTGATGGGAAATGTGAGAAAACATTAATTGTTAAAAACAACAACAAAAAGCTAAAATGTTGAGGCCACTGGCCTGGCTCCCAATAATCAACAGATGTGGGGTCTGCAGCCAGAAGCTAGTTCTGACTAACAGTAAATTACATGTACTTAATTGCTATGCTGTATTGTTCTATAAGCCAAAAAAAAAAAAAAAAAAAAAAAAGAAAACAGAAATCAGTAGCTACCTGAAAATCAGAATGTGGAGACACTCACTGTACATATTTTGAAACCATCAAACAAAGCACAATATGTCAGAAAACAGAGCAGTATATTCATCCAGTGTGAGAAGAACTCTGCTCTGCATGAATGGTTTCTCCACTAGGACTAGAACCCTCCCAAGAAGTTGTGTTTATAATGCAAATCTCTGGGCCTGACTCAATGGAAATCAACTTGGAATCTCAGAGGTTCAGGACAGGAATCTACTTCACATATTGACCCAAGGAAAAGAGTTAATTGTGATTTAGGACAGAGGGAAAGATCCTTACATCCTTTTAAAAGCATTATGTCATCTCAAGTTTTTAATTACTATAAATCAAAAGTATCTGAGACAGGTCACAATCAATTTAGAAAGTTTATTTTGCCAAGGTTAAGGTCACATCCATGACACAGCCTCAGGAGGTCCTGACAACATGTACCCAAGGTAGTTGGGATACAGGTTGGTTCTATGCATTTTACGGAGATATGAGACATCAATCAATACATGTAAAATTTACACTGGTTCAATCCAGCAAGGTGGAACAACTCAAAATGACAGCTTCTAGGTCATAGGTAGATTTAAAATTTTTCT
Organism: Rhinopithecus roxellana; assembly: GCF_007565055.1. Taxonomy (NCBI): domain Eukaryota; kingdom Metazoa; phylum Chordata; class Mammalia; order Primates; family Cercopithecidae; genus Rhinopithecus; species Rhinopithecus roxellana. The sequence goes on along the minus strand of NC_044568.1, from coordinate 37,530,701 downwards.
GATTGACAATTGGTTGAAGGAGTTATTATCAATACAAAAGAATGCCTGGATTACTTCAAGTGGTTGTAGGGACCAAAGTTTTATCATGCAGATGAAGCTTCCAGGTAGCAGGCTTCAGAGAGAATACATTGTGAATGTTTCTCATAAGACTCAAAGGAGTCTGTTCCAACAGTAATTCCAAAAGGGAGGAGGGCATAAAGAGTCCTGTCCAGCTCCCCATTCCCATCACAGCCTGAACTAGCTTTTTCAGGTTAACTTTGGAATGCCCTTGGCCAAGAGGAGGGCAAGGACTCATGGTTGGGGGGACTTAGAATTTTATTTTTGGTTTACGTTACAAAAGTAATACGTATTCACTATGAGAAATACACCTCTTTAACCACACAACTCAAAGAGACATTTCAGAAGGCACAGAAGTGAGAAGGCTGGGCTTTTAGGATGATACAAAGAAGTGTTAAGAAGTTAATTAGCACCTGCATTCTAAAGAGCAGTCAGTTACAATTTAGGACAGACGGAGGGGTCAAACACTGAAACACCCTCAGAACAGCCTGGAAAATTGCGAAAAGATAACAGCTTAAAGTTTATTAGTTTATTTTTGTGAGCATTTAAACCTATATTTTGTAGTATTTCTATGATTCTTTTCTAATTCCCTCTAGTTAGGGTGTGTCTTGTGTGAATGTGTGTCTGTATTCATAGAAACGCATGAAAAATATAGTTGTTAATATTATATGAATAATAAAAAGATTAATTATTTTGGTAAGCACCTGTGTCCTGTAGACTCTTAATTTACATAAATAAGCCTAAAGTAGGCTGAATTTTTTTCAACCACCTTTATTTGGTGGCATATCCCCCACACTATCTTTGTCTCTGAAAGGAATAAAAACATCTATAGCAGTGTTTTCTAAATTGTGGACCACACAGGCTACTTATGAAGCAGCACACTGTAAGCTGGTTCAACATAAAGATTCCCAGGCCCCCCACATGAAGAACTGAACACAGAATAATACATATCAACTCGTAATAATTAACATTACTAATTAACCAGTAATTAAATCGTTATGTGGCACAGAGGAAGCTCGCAAATACGTTTACTACACAGACAGTCCCTGACTCACGATGGGTCAACTTAAGAATTTTTGACCTTTATGATGGTGGGAAAGTGATCTGCAGTCAGTAGAAACTATTTCATTTTTGAATTTTGATTTTTTTCCTGAGCTAGTGATATGTGATATAACACGCTTTTTCAATGCTGGGCTGAGGGAGTGAACAGCAGCTCCCTGCCAGTCATGCCATTGTGAAGCTAAACAACCAGGTGTAGTGGCTTACTCCAGGTGAGGTGGCTCACGCCTGTAATCCTAGCACTTTGGAAGGCCAAGGCAGGTGGATCACCTGAGGTCAGGAGTTCGAGACCAGCCTGATCAACATGGTGAAACCCCGTCTCTACTAAAAATACAAAAATTAGTTGGGGATGGTGGTGCACACCTGTAATCCCAACTACTCAGGAGACTGAGGCAGGAGAATTGCTTAAACCCGGGAGGCGGAGGTTGTAGTGAGCCAAGATCACAACATTGCACTCCAGCCTGGGGAGACAGAGTGGGACTCTATCTCAAAACAGACAGACAAACAAAACTCTACAATGCCCTCTGGTACCAGATGATTTTGCCCAACTGTAGGCTAATATAAGAGTTCTCATCTCATGTACCCCCCCAAAATATATATACTTACTATGTACTCACAAAAAAAATTTTAAATAAATAAAATTTCAAACATTTGAAAAAAAGAGTACTAGGCTGAGCTCTGGTGTTAGGTACAGTAGGTTAGGTATATTAAATGCATTTTCTGCTTATGATATTTTCAACTTACTGTAAGTTTATTGAGGTGTAATCCTATCATAAGGCCCAAGCATCTATATTCAGTAAATATTTTCAAATATTATCTCTAAATGTATCAATACAACAGCCCCAGTTTAGATTATCTCACTCAATCCAAAAAAGTGGTTCCATTATTGTTGCTTTTTTACCTGTGAGGCAACTATTAGGTTGGTGCAAAAGCAATTGCAGTCATTGCCATTACTTTCAGTGGCAAAAAGTGCAATCACTTTTGCACCAACCGAACAGATACGGAGAGGTCAAACAAAAGGAATCTTTCCTAAGACCACATAGATTGTTGAGGCTCTGTTTTTGCAAGACAGAGTGCTTGAATCTGGGGATTCAAGATTAGGCAAATAGGCATGAAACTTACGGTGACAGAGCTTCTAATTTTAAAAATCTTTGGTGGAAACATTTGAAAAGCTCTAGCAAGTTAGGAAGTCCTATTAGATGACACATTTCACAGGGAGAAGCCAATAGTTATAAATTTGGAACAACTTTGAGGTCTTGCATTTTTCCCAGAATATACCATGCAGCTTCTGCATTTAATTCCCTAATATATCAACATTACTTTTTCTTTTCACATCAACTAGCTTTGCAAATGTTCTGGTAACACCTCAGAAAGTTGTATCATGGCTCTTACCGTTTTTAGAATCCTCTGGAATACTACCATGGACTCCATGTAGAGAAACAGAGCATTACAATGACCCGCTAAGCAAGTGGTTTTCCAAGTATGGTCTCCAGACCAGCAATATGAACATCATCTGAATTATAAACTCTGAGAGCGAGACCTAGAAGCTACACTTTAACTGGTCCTCCAGGTAATTCTGACATACACTCAAGTTGAAGAACCAGTGCACTCCATGAGCAGGAACAGGACTATTATATCGAATCAACAGAGGTATCTACGACCTAAAAAGAAGCCACGAATATAATGTGTTATATAATGCTTTCACTTCTTTTTATAACTTTACAACCTTCTGAGTGAGGTAAGATAATTACAAAGTTTCTAATTTTATAGAAAAGTTGGCTGAAAAGTTTTCCTAAACTATATATGCTTCAAGGTGCACAGAAAGTACTGTGCAAGGTGTACATCCAGGTATGCATTTTAACCTGTTAATATGTGCTACATCATGAAATCATCAGTAAGCCTATAACTCATAAATCTCCCTGTTTTCATCCAAGGCTTTCCATCATTATGGTATCTTGCCACCAAATAGTAAGATATTGTGACCAAAATAGTTAGGTTTTCTTTTCTTCTCCCCCACCACCCACCAAGACGGAGTCTCACTCTGTAGCCCAGGCTGGAGTACAGTGGTGCCATCTCGGCTCACTGCAACCTCTGCTTCCCATGTTCAAGCAATTCTCCTGCCTCAGTCTCCTGAGTAGCAGGGGCTACAGGTACCCACCACCACGCCCAGCTAATTTTTGTCTTTTTAGTAGAGACAGGGTTTCACCATTTTGGCCAGGATGGTCTTGATCTCCTGACCCCGTGATCCACCCACCTTGGCCTCCCAAAGTGCTGGGATTACAGGCATGAGCCACAGTGCCTGGCCAGGTTTTCTTTCTTTAGGATGGTAATTAAGAAATGTAGAATGCAATATAGTCTTCATGCTAATTGTATATATTTTTTATCCAAAATTAATACATCATAAGCATAGTCATTATAAATATGTACTTTGTTAAATTCTGAACAAGAATGAAATAAGCGTAAATTTTCAGGCAGGCAATTTCACAAATCCCTTAACAGCTGAGAGTTGCTGTTTCCTAGTCCTCCATATTCAATTAAAAGACTTTTGATTCTTGAAGTAAACTTCCTCATTCCCATTCATTATATAAGGCACTCATAATTCGGAACTTTGAATGACTAATACTAAGACCCCTGGACATTTGCTTGCATGACAGTTTTCAAATATAGTTGGAAACTAGGTCTAAGCATGCTTTAATCCATTATCAGGAAGAAGGCCTCTGCTTGCATGGGTTTAGCTCATTTCTCTTCCCAGTCTTGTTCAGGAGGCAAAAGAAGAAACAAGCACTGTGAGATACTGACTATACAAAAGAATCCTCTTATACATGCATTCTTACAGTAATGATGCTCTCCTTATTAAATGAATATTTACTGAACAACCACCGAGAACAAATTAATCTCAACTTTCCATTTGTGTCTGTCCTTTCTCCCTTATTTCAAATCTAAGCATTATCCTAGATTTAATGGAAAGCACATTTGGTATAGGGATCAGCATATGTGGGTCTCATAGTCAATAAGAGGTAGAAATTACAGCCTTAAAGCAAGTCACTAAATCTCTGAGTCTAATTTACTTACTTGCTTTACCCACTTCACTGTACCATCATGGAGAACCAATTGGGAACAAAGATATACAATACTATCATATAACATATGAAAATCTCATGAAACTTTAAGAAATCCTGAAAGATAATTGTGAAATAACTGTACCAACACATTAGGTGTCATTTCCTTTAACCTCAATCTGTGTTACCAGCATGATTTTTTATTCTTTCTACAGAGACCACTACATTCATAAAACCCATTGAAATCAAGCACAATTACTTTAAACATCACCATAAGGACACTGTTTCATCATCTTAGAACAAGACTATTAAATGCTGTATATTATACTTGGAGCTGACAAATTCATAAGAAAATAAATCGGGTAATATGGAATTCTTTAAAAAAAAAAAGAAAAAAAAAAAGAGGCTTCCTAGGCATTTGCTGGAATTCCATCCTTTGGAACTTGAATTACCTTGAATCAGAGCTCACAATATAAATAATTTCTCATCTCCATTTTTGCCAAGATAATACAAGATTAATGATCTCTCAGGTTCCTATGAAGACTTTAGAATTTCCACATATTTCATTATGTGTGTATATATGGAGAGAAGCCTACTTGAGACAGAAAAGAGAATTCCCTTCAGGATAAAATTTATATTTCAGAGTAGAGACATTGTGAGTCAAGGCAGCTATTTTTGTGGTAGTTCCAGACTCTACACATTTTTCTCTTTGATTTGGAAAGAAAGCAACATTTTCTTTCCAACTTAGACAGTATATGTCACACAAATTCACACACAAACATTCATATATTGCAACATATAGAAATAAGAGAGAATGAAGAGAAGAGTGTGTCTGTGTGTGAGAGAAAGAAAAAGAAAATGAATGCAAGAGGGGAAAAAATTTAGAGAATTTTGTTTCCTTCACGGATTAAGAGAAATATTTTTAGAACCTTCAATAGCCCACATTCATAAACAGTAAGTTAAAAACTAAAAAGAAAGGGAACTTGAATGAAGCTCTCAAAAGTTTAACTTTGTCATAGTTGAAAAATTGCACACAAGGAAAAATATGTATTAGTAGTTGCTGTGTGCAAGTCACTCCTGCAAACACCATACCAAAGATGTATGAGTAATGGTCCTGTCTTCACAGAACTGACCATCTAGACAAATATTAGAAGAGTTTGAACATCTCTTTGAATACTTATTTTGTGTTTAGCTGTTAAGTATTACAGAAGGATAGAAAACTGAGTAATAAATTCCATTTTCCATCCCTGCTAAAGGCATCCTTAATAAGATGGCCAAGAAGTACCTTGTATAAGTTATGACCAAATAGAAGAAGTACTTCGGATTTCTTTGCCTGGCTTAAGGTATTTTAACATAGCTTCGCAGGCTTCAGTCTGATGTGAGTGAATGAGAAATGAATGAAGTCATACCTAACTTAAAAGTGGTTGTTATCTTGAAAAAATAATTCATGTATTTAGTATGCAATGGTGTGCTCCACCTGGAGGTATAGCATCATGATTTTGTTCTATGAAAAGGCTTATGGTAAGAATGGATAGAGTCAAAGCTCAGCCTGGCTGCATATTTGCTGTGAGACTCTCAAGACAGTTACTTAACTGCATTTTCTTAGTAAAAGCAAAACAAAACAAAAACTTCCTGATAGGCTTTTCATAGAAATCAAATCAGATGAAACTGCCCAGTGTAGTGTTGGTCCATAGTAGGAGTAATGATGATGATAATGATGTTGATAATAATAATATAGATTTACTGAGCACCTACTTCATGCAAGACACTAGCCTAGATATTTTATATATGATATTATTATTTATGGACTAAAACTTATTGAATATCTGCTAGGTGTCATTTGCTGCAGGCACATTAGTTCTGTAAATAACAGTTAAAAATTATTTTTAAAATAATCAGTAGGATGTGCAGAGAAGGAAATTTACACAGTTGGATTTGCATACTTAATGAGTGGCCTCCATGATCCACAATTCACTCTCCAGACCACATGCTGCCTGCTGCCCCACGTGAGTTTCCATTTAACGCACCATGTTAAGCAATAAATTCTATTTTATAACAGGCTATTTTAAGCTATTACTCGAAGATTTGATCCCTTCTATCTGAGTAAGAGTCACTTATTTGCCCCCATGTCCTGCCTAAGTTTATAATGCCATGAAAAAATAAAAGATGTGAATCTCATATTTCATTGTCTAAATTCCACACAAATGAGTTTCCTCGAAGGTAGGCTGACTGCTAAGTTATTATTCTCATGCTTTCCATTATGCTCTTACCTCTGATGACAAAAATTTTTTTAAAAATTTATTTATATTGAGTCATCAAGTAAAAGAATGTTCTTGTTTAAAGTGAATTCCTCTTAAATAGCAAGGAGAAATTTGGATAGCTAAAGAAAAACAAATAAGAAAGGCCATGAACACTTTCTCAATTAAACTGTTAGCACTTTCTTCATTTCTGAATCAATTTGGTTCATGTAGAAAGACTGGAGATACATATCATCTAGAAGAAATTCCCTATTTGTCACATTTCAGGATCAGCAGCCTTGCCACTCCGGAAGGCAGTGCAGATCCAGTTAACATTCCAACACCAAAATGCCTCATGTAAGACCCAGAAATTGGCTTCAACACTGGGTTCCATGAATGCTATCATTTGCACCTGTTCCCTGTCACCATCCTCACAAACCGCCCTGTGCCCTGGTCTTGGCTGAACCTCTTCCATCCCACCTGACCTTTTGGCAGGAAGTTCTTTTGCCTGTTTCCTAACTGCAATTCAAATCTGCGGAGAGAACGTTGCTCATTTTCTTAGTTCTACCCTCCTTTCATCTACTACATATTTGCTGAGATGTCTGTCATGCATTCAGCCAGTCCTGGGACAGGCCCTGAAAAACAACAAGGAACAATATAAGCACAAGTTTCACCTGCAGAGACCTTATGGGAGAGTACATATAACAACACAGTGATTAATCGATCAATTAAATGTATGAAGGAAAATCCAGAAAAATATGAGGTTTGGGGGGTTTATTTATTTATTTATTTTTGAGACAGTCTTGCTCTGTCACCCAGGCTGGAGTGCAGTGGTGCCACCTCGGCTCACTGTAACCTCTGCCTTCCGAGTTCAAGTGATTCTCCTGTCTCAGCCTCCTGAGTAGCTGGGACTACAGGCGCCCGCCACCACACCCAGCTAGTTTTTCTATTTTTAGTAGAGACAGGGTTTCACCATATTGGCTGGACTGGTCTCAAACTCCTAACCTTGTGATCCGCCTGCCTTGGCCTCCCACAGTGCTGGGATTACAGGCGTGAGCCATCGTGCCCGGTCACATAACATGAAGTTTTAACAGACCTGGAGTAAGCAATGATACTCGGAAGCTGGAAGGGTAAATAAAAGTTAGAGTTGTCTAGGCAACGTCAGTTGCATATATGGAGGTTCTAAAGCCTTCACGCTCGAGGGATAGAAAGCAAATCTATGAGGCAGTGATAAGATGGGAGGACGCTGGCATGATTTATTCATGCTGAGCATTATCGGCCACATTGTAAATTTTGAACTATATCTGGAAAGCAATGGAGAAACACTGAAGCTCATTAAGCTGGAATTTGTCATGATCAAAAAGACCACTATGGAGGGTGGACATAGGTCCAAGTGAAATGACATAGTTTTTAGCCCTAGAATGGTGAGAAATGACTTCACAGTGGAGAAGTAGAAGATGGCTTGTATTTATTATAAAATGATTCAGATCTACCCACATTTATTTCTAAGAGCAACAGGAAGGTGTTGATGGAGATGCCATGTCCAAAACCATGTTTTGAAAATGCCACTCTTGCTACTGTGGAATCAGAGGTGAGTGGATCAAGAAGGACCAGACCTGTGACATGCTTTGAATCAATAACATTCAGCAAGAGGCCAGGTTTAATGTAATTGTGTGGACATGATCATGTTACATGAGATTGTGTCCATCACACCAGAGACTCTCTCTCTTGCTGCTGTGAAGAAGGAAGTTTTCTTATTCTGAGCTGCCAGATGGAAAGGCCATGAAGCAAGATGTGTAGAGTGGCCACTCAACACAGTAAGCAAAGGAACCGAGACCCTCAGTCCAACAACTTACCAAGATCTGAATGCTGCCAACAGCCAGGATACCTTAAAATTTGATTCTTGCCCAGTTGAGTCTCAGATGAGACCTCATCCCTGGATGAAACCTTGATTGCAGCCTATGAGAGCCTGAAGCAGAAGACCTACAGACCTTCCGAATGGATTCCTAACCTACATAAACTATGACATAATAAGTGTGTGTTGTTAATAGCCATAAAGTTTGTGGTGATATTGTTACACAGCAATAAACAACTGATATATTCAGTGTTAAATGTACTGATTGCTGTAAAGTTACCTCAATCTCATATGTCTATGTCACATAAGCTGTTTGAGGTGTAGGCCTGGAACTCAGAGGAAAAGTCAGAAATGAGATACTAATTTTGAAGAGTGAATTAAAAAATAATAATGAAAGAGAGGGTGGGGTCGTGGAAATAAAGGATAAAGATATTGCCTATAGTAAAGGTAATAGAATAATCAATCCTTTGTTTTAAACAGACGAACTAGCTTAATTCTGAAAATTTATCCTAAGCAAACACATCAGAAAGGAAGATGCACATTGATGTTTATTAATGCTCAGAGGATTCAGAAGCAGCATACTGACTAAGGTAAATCAGGGTAAACTATGACACATAGTGAATGCCTCAGAGCCAGGCAAAACTGACATTTATTGAAAGATCACATGCCAAGCAGAGCATTTTATCCTTTCACAGAATTTTTCTTTTAAAATCTTATTTTAAAGAAAAAGAAACTCCGATTCAGAGAGGTAAATTCGTTCTCATGGTTACCTAGTAGTTAGGGAAAGATCCACGAATACAACCCCTTTTGGCTTCAAAGCCAGAGCTTTTAACTTTGAACGCTTCAAGGACGCATCAAATGAGACACTGGGGAGCACATTTCTATATTCTCTAAGTTTTCCTAAGCCTGATCTTGGATCCCACATATCTAAGCATTTCCCCTTTAAATTGGCTTCTTTAGTAATGGAAGCTCTGCAGAACTTAAAGCACTATCGAGTTATCTAAGAATTCAGGCCAAATCTTAGAATTAATCAAGAATATATTTTCTGTTCAAAGCAAATGCCGTGTCTAATATGGCAGAATGTCTCTTCAAACCCCAACATGGCTCTTGTCTCTGAGGTTGTAGAAGAAAACTGCCTTTCTAACCATTGCCAAAAGCACAGCAGTAACTACTTTAATCATGATGTCTTGAAATAGCTTCTGATCAAATGTGTTTTACTCGATGGATATAATGTAAAAGCTCCCATCCAATATTTAAAACAATCATACACCTTTCCGTGCATTTGCCTGTTTGCTCATTTGAATATGTTGCCAATTGTTTGCGTGTACTGAATCGCTTAGATCTAAGAATAGAGAGATGATGTGGAAATGTTTTCCATTTTGCAGATATCCCTCTTTTAGCTATGAAGCAGAGCCCCCGCAGTTGTGTTGACACATCTCTGTTCTACTCATATGGCTTAACTTTTGAGCAGGAGACACTTTGTGCCTACTTCTCAACAGTTCCAAAAATTTTGAGAAGTCTCTGCAGGTGCCACAAAAAAGAATGAGATCATGTCCTTTGCAGAAACATGGATGGAACTGGAGGCCATTATCCTTAGCAAACAAATGCAAGAACAGTAAACCAAATACCGCGTATTCTCACTTACAAGTGGGAGCTAGATGATGAGAACACATAAACACACAGAGGGGACCAACACAAAATGGGGCCTATTGGAGGGTGAAGGGTGGGAAGAAGGAGAGGCTTAGGAATGAGAAATCATGGATAATAGGCTTAATACCTGGGTGATGAAATAATCTGTACAACAAACCCCCATGCCACACGTTTACCTGTGTAACAAACCTGCACATCTTGCACATGTACCCCTGAACTTAAAATAAAATAAGCTGAAAAAAGAAATAGCTGCAGGTGCTCTGAGTTAAAAGAAAACATGAAATTTTAATTGATATTCTTCCATGTAAATCTTAAGCAAGCACTGTCCCAGGTGATACCTCCAGACATCCCTGGGGAATACAGGTCATCATAATCTCTGTTATGATGGTCCTTCACATACTGGGTAAGCCTCAAGGTTGCAGGTGATCCTCCCTGCCAGACTTTGTGCTCCTTGGAGGCAGGTATGGTTAAGAAAGAACATTTAGAGTATGTATCCTTGATTGGCATATACCAAAACGTAAACATGCATTTTGTATAACACGTTGCCCACCAAAACATACCAGCAGGGCACTCAGGGTATGCAAGCAATCAATATTAATCAGCTTTAAATTTGTAGTGAGATTTTTATCCATTTCACTCCCCTTTTAACTTTTCTGATTAGGCTGAATATAATATATTAGTTTTTTTTATAGTACTGTATGTGTTTAACACCTTTCTGATACATGCTAGTATCTCTTTATATAGCAAACAACTAGCAGGCTTGGGGATACGACTTAAGCAGCCAACGTTGTCTACATAAAAGTTAATGATACTTATATGTTAACATATATTTTACATTTTATTTTATTTTTTTAAGTCTGGTATTTGTTTCTACTTATAGCAAGTGATACTAATAGATAAAGTTTCTTTTTTAAGTCACAATTCATTTGAATAAAAACAAGTATAACAGTTTTTGTTTTAATATGACATGTCCCATGTAGGTTAACGGCATACTTGACACCAGACCAAAATGCTAGACGTGAATCTGAAAGAACTAAGAGGTGGATTCAATGCTCTGACTAAGAAAAGTAGCAGGGATTTGCAACAGGACCTCGAGAAAGTGAACTCTTAAGCACAAAGTCTTTCTATCCGCAAAGACAGCTTTTATCTATGAGACTTCACTATCTGTTATTGCAGGTATTCAATAAATATTTATTAAGTGTATTTGATGAGAACAATTAGAGAAAATATAGAAAAGAGAGTTGAAAAAACATGAAATAGGAAGCAGAACAGAAAACAGTAGAAAGTTTTCTTAAACAAATGTAGTTTTAATAAGTGAATTTCTGTTAGAAAAAAAAAAAGGAAAGTGTGATTAAAACAGGTTAGATACCTCTAAAATATCCCACTGGTGTGGGTTGTCTGTTGGTTTAACTAAGAGATGATATTGATGATATGCTTGAAAAACAGCCATAACTTGGAAGTTACCACTTAGGTGCCTTGCGCTAGGTACAACTGACTTTTGAGCAACACAGATTTGACTTATATGCGGGGTCCACTTACGTGTGGATTTTGTTCGGCCTCTGCCATCCCTGAGACAGCAAGACCAACTCCTTCTCTTCCTCCTCCTTCTCAGCCTACTCAACATGAAGATAATGAGGGTGAAGAACTTTATAATGCTCAACTTCCACATAATGAATAGTAAGTATATTTTATCTTTCTTATGATTTTTTTTTTTTTTTTTTCTTTGAGAGGGTGTCTCACTCTATACCCAGGCTAGAGTGCAGCGGTGTGATCTCGGCAACCTCCACCTCCTGGGTTCAAGTGATTCTCCCGTCTTAGCCTCCCAAGAAGCTGGGACTACAGCTCTGCACCACCACACCCGGCTAATTTTTATTTTTAGTAGAGACAGGGTTTCACCATGTTGGCCATGCTGGTCTTGAACTCCTGACCTCAGGTGATCCACCTGCCTCAGCATCCCAAAGTGCTAGGATTACAGGCATGAGCCACCGCACCGTGCCTGGCCCCTTATGATTTTCTTGATAACACTGCCTCCTATGTAGTACATAATACGCACAACATACAAAATATGTGTTAATTAACTGCTTATGTTACTGACTTCTGGTCAACAGTAGGCTATTGGTAGTTTAGGAAGTCAAAAGTTATACATGGAATTCAACTACGTAAGGGGTTAGTACCCCAACCCCGGCATTGTTCAAGGGTCAACTGTATATAAGGAAAGGTCACCCAAAATAACACACATATTTTTAAAGTCACCTTCCAGAACCAGAAGGAAAAAAAAAAAAAAAAGGAGGGATGGTAGACAGGATCAACAAGATAAATGAATATAAGAATGGATAGATTCATTGATTCATTTAAATGTCTTGTTAACTTTGGTAGACCTAATTTCAAGCCTGTCTGGGGTGTTGAGATGAATAAATCAGCCACAAAACCATACATTGTGTATGAGTCAGTTTATGAGTACAAAGCAGGCAAAACAGATCTATGCTGTTAGAAGTTAGGATGTCAGTTAATCATGTGACTGGAAGGGAACACAGAATGAATTTTGTGGGGATGGTGCTATTCCGAATTTTTATTTGGGTGCTGGTTATACAAACCTGTTCAGCTTATGCTGTTATGGATATATGCATTTTATTGTATGGCTATTAAACTTGAATGCAGAATTTAAAAATATGTATGGGGAACAAGAAGAAAAATGTAGAAAAGCCTGAACACAAGAATTACTATCTATGTTCATGAGAAATCTAGGTTACTAACGCTCTTGGTGCTAGATTCATATCACATGGTCTCACTTTCTTTGCTGACAGTCTCCCTAACAAAGGCCTTCACAAGGCACTTAAATAGTGTTTATCAGAACTGTGAGATGCTGTAAGAGCAGCTCTTAAGACCGATACTGGTATTTCTCCTTTCATTTAATTTTGACATTGTAACTTGTTACATATACGTAAATGTATGGGAATTGTTTGATATTATTTCATTGTCACTTAATGGTAACAGCAGCTCTCATAATTACACAGGAATAGTGATCCAAAAAAAAAGAATCCTAGGGTGATTGTCATTATTCAGATTATTCTGTCAAGGTGAGAAAAAGGACAATAAAGACATTCTTGGGACAGAATTTTGCCCTTTGTTTTCAGTCTCGTTCATCTAGTTTTCTTTAACAGTAATTTCAAAAAGAACGAAGCATAGAAGACTGTAGGCTATCTGACATCCATTAATAGGATCTGTGAATATAAATGGATGGAAGAGTGACATTGCAGTCAGCGCGGAGTCTTTTTTCCTACTGAACTGAGAATATTCCTTCTCTCATTCTATCTCTCAGTTCAAGGAGACGCATGATCCTTTCATAAGCCCAGTAGAAGGAGATACCCCACCCCCTACCCTGGTTCTAACTTTCCCAAGGATTTAACATTACAGCTCATTGCTTTTATCTGTGCAGCAGTCAATGGCAGACGAAGAAAAAACTTTCTAGTTTGTTCACATTATAGTTTGAAGATATCTACTACATAGTTCTGACATTCACACCATGCCTAACCCTAAGGAGCCAAGATCTTTCACAAGGCAGACACAGGAGTGATAGTCTATTCTTGTGTTTATATATATAATATAATATATAAATTATATTATATAAATTATAACATTAATAAATTAATATAATAAAATAATAAAAATAACTGCATATAATCTGTGTAGATACAAATATTCATCTTTATACACTGTTTACATAGCCAGGAAGAAAGATGTTTTTATATCCTCTTACAGACCAAAGTTCCTTGGAATCCCCATAGTCACTGTCATCACTGTCACCGAAGGCATCCAGGAGACTACTTCATATTTCTCAGGAAATGTTTGTTTTTAAGTAACATGATACATCCCTCCATTTTTTTGAGTTGTCTTCTATAGATAGATGGAAGTACCATTGAAGCCAGAGATGGGAAATGTCTAAAGATCAGTATGTTCGTAGAACCAAAGACTAAGAAAACCAACAAGAAAGTCCACAGTCTCTCACTTTCTCTTGTCTTGGTTGCCTGTTCCATCTCCACCCACCTCTGTGGGTCCTGGCTTTACCTTTTTACTTTAATAAAGGATCATGTTTGCCTAATGGCTCCTAAGTTCACATATGTTTATGTTGAGCTACTTGCAAAGGTACAGTTTCAACATCCTCCTAGTTTTCCTGGCAAATACCTGTGGTTGAGACTAATTCAACAAGATTTGGTGGAATGTCTGCCTGTGTCCCAGAACAGAAGCAACCGTATATGCTAACTGCTGGTATTTCACACTGACAATAGGAAGATGCATAGTAACTAGAGTGTATACACAGAATGAGTTAGGTAGACACTCAGTGAATGTTGGACATTCAGTGCAGACTTGAAACAGGTTAGGGGGTTGATGACTACAAGATATTCATTACGGTATTCATTCCCTTTTTCACACAAACTTTCAAACAATAGGAATAAGTAGGTCACATTGGTAATGATAACTTAGCAAACAGATTGTCCATGAACACATTTTAAAGGATAGGAGTAGGAGGACCAATTTTGAGCAGAAGAAAGGAAAGATAAAATCTTCTTGTGTAGCATTTCTCAAAGTCATTTAGGTCTGACAGCATTTTAAGATGGCTCTTATATATAATGTGATCATTGGAGCTGACTCAGTACTTCTGTTCATCTATAAACTGACTGATTGCTTTCTGTTCATCTATAAATTGACTGATTGCTTTCCATTCTGTGTTTTCTGCCATTATTTTATGTGATAACAAAGGAATGATATCTTTACAATGTCTTACGAATTGTTGATAGGACTCCTGTAGTCAATGTGTTGGTTAAACTAATTAAAACGTGTTTCTTTAATGTGTTAAATTATCTGAGAAATACAATAATCATGTACACTGTAAAGCACTGCTTAATATACAGTACACATCTTTCTTATAACCTATTAAGTAATCATTTTCAGAAACTTGCTTAACCTCTATATATCTATTTCCTCATCTGCAAATTGAGAAAAATAAGTGTTAACATCATGCAATAAAAATCAAATGATTATAAATTAGTACTTAAAAGTGTGCTGAGAAAAGAATAAGTTCTGAATTAATGTTAGCTATCACTATAGTAAAAATATTTGTTAACATATTTGGAAAAAGTAAAAGAGGTTCTCACATGATAAAGAAGTGGGATTTATTCTTGGAATGCAGCACTTGTTCAAAATAAAAAAAATTAATCAATATATTCCCTCATATCAACAAGGTAAAGAAGAAAACTTTATGATCATATAAGCTGATACGCAAAAAGCATTTAACAAAATCTAACACCTATTCATGATAAGGCTCTCAGCAGATCAGAAACAGAGGAGAACTTCCTCAACTTGATAAAGAAGGACTAACTATTAAAAAAAATCAAAAAACAAAACAAAACAAAAAAAAAAAACACAGCTCTCAATTTAAAAATGGGTAAAAGACTTGAATAGACATTTCTCAAAAGAAGGCATACAAATGGCCAACAGGAATATTAAAAAATGTTCATTCATCAGATACAGTGACAAAAGCAAGATTCACTTTTTTAAAATTGAGAAGTTAGGCTTTGTTAAAATTAAAAACTTCTGCTCTGTGAGAGACACTGTTAGGAAAATCAAAAGAGAAACCATAAACCAGGAGCAAATATTTGCAAACAAATATTTGATAAAGAATTTGAATCTAAAATATACAAAGCAATCTTAAAAATCAAAGAACTTAAAACAGAAGTACCATTCAACCCAGCAATCCCATTAATGGTTATATACCCAAAGGAAAATAAATCATTCTACAAAAAAGACACGTGCATTTGTTATGTTCATTGCAGAATGATTCACAATAGCAAAGACATGGAATCAATCTAAGTGCCCATCAAAGATGGACTGGATAAAGAAAATGTGGTACATATACACCATAGAATACTATGCAGCCGTAAAAAAGAAAAAAGTCATGTCTTTTGTAGTAAAATGGACGTAGTTGGAGGCCATCATCCTAAGTATGTTAACACAGAAACAAAAACAACAAACACCACAGGTTCCAACTTACAAGTGGGAGCAAAATATTGGGTACACATGGACACAAATATGGGAACAATACACACTAGGAACTCTGAAAGAGAGGAGGGAGAGAAGGGAAGAAGGACTGAAAAACTACTTATTAGGTACTATGTTCATTACCTGGGTGGTGAGATCAATTAAACCCCAAACCTCAGCATTATACAATATACCAATATAACAAACTTGTATACAGACCCCTTGAATCTAAAATAAAAGCTGAAATTTTATTTTTAAATATCTTACAACTCAAAAACAAACATACATCCCAACTTAAAAATGGACAACAGGTCTGAACACACCTCAACAAAGACGATATGCAAATGACAAACACGTATGAAACAATTATCAACACCATTTGTTATTAGGACACTGAAAATTAAAAATGAGCCACCACTGCACAGCTATTATTAAAATGGCTAAAATCCAAACACTTGACAATACAAACTGTAGGTGAGTATTTAAAGCAATAGGAACTATTCATATCATTTCCAATGACAGGTACCAGGGCTCCCTGGAGAAACGGTCTATTCTAAAATTGGGGCAATAAATATAATGATGAGCCTGGAGTATCTTGTAGTTCCTGCAACATCTCGAAGTGCAAGAAAGTAAGGAAGTGCTAAAAAATATATTTTTAAAAAATGTTGGGGGTATGCCTAAGAGACATAGGGGCTGAGAATTTCAATGGCCTCATTTACCTAGCGAGTAAAAATGAGCAATGAAATAAAGCTATATTGAATTATAACCCTAAGCATTAAGATTAAAAAGAGAAAAACTTGAGTCCATTATAATGAATGAAAGAAAGAAAGGAAGGGAGAGAGGTGGGGGAGGAAGGTCGGAGAGGGAGAGAGGTGTGGAGGGAGGGAGAGAGGGAGGAGGAAGAGGACGGAAGGAAGGAAGGAGGAAGAGGAAGGGAGGAAGGATGGATGGAAGGAAGGAAGGAAGGAAGGAAGGAAGGAAGGAAGGAAGGAAGGAAGGAAGGAAGGAAGGAAGGAAAGAAGGAAGGAAGGAAGTGAGGGAGGGAAGGAAGGAAATCTGCCATGTGAAAGAAATTCACATGAATTACATAGATAATTATGGAGGGTGATAAGCATCACTTCCTATTGTTTAGGTATGTGCTGCACATAGTGACTTCCTTCTAAAGGGTACAGTATGAAAAAGAGGGTAGGAGTAACTTTACACAGAGAAACCTGACAAACAATATCTCAGCCACTTGATCAAGGTTAACATCAACCATGATAAATCCTATTGATAGTATGTACCCTTGTGATATGATGAAAATGGCACGTTTACCTCTGTGGTCTTCCTCCCCAAACATGTGACCCCAGGCAAATTATGAGAAAAATATCAGACAACTCTCAATTGAGGGGCATTCTACAAAAATACATGACCCATGTTCATCTGTCAAGGTCATCAAAAGCAAGGAAAATCTGAAAAAATCATTAAATAAAAGACATTAAATAAAAAACTGAAAAAACTGTCGAGTTTAATAAATGTTGTGTCAACATTGGTTCATTAATTGCAGCATATATATCATACTAATGAAATACATTAACAAGAATAGAATGTTGGTGTGAGGTATTTAGAAACTATCTTTATAATTTTACTTTTCCATAAATCTAAAACTATACTAAAATTTAAAAGTTGATTTAAAAAACAAAAGAGGTTCCAGGCACTGAAGCACAAAATTTCCTAATTTAAAAAAAAAAAGTCATAGCTGGAAAGAGATTTTTGCTTTTTATCTTATCTATAGATAAGACCCTAAGCTCAGGTTGATACAGCGACAGAGTAGTTATAGAAAGGAGAGCACTAGTACCTGATTTAATATGTCTCTGATTGGTTTTGGATCTTAATTCTAGTAATTCTTAATTCAGTAAACTTGACCATGCAAAGAGCATTCGTTTGCTAGGGCTGCTGATATGGTTTGGCTCTGAATCCCCACCCAAATCTCATCACGAATTGTAATCTTCATGTGTCGAGGGAGAGACCTGGTGGGAGGGGATTGGATCATGGATCATGGAGACGGTTTTCCCCATGCTGTTCTCATGATAATGAGAGTTCTCTCTTTTTTTTTTTTTTTTTTTTTTTTTGAGATGGAGTTTTGCTCTGTTGCCCAGGCTGGAGTGCAGTGGCCGGATCTCAGCTCACTGCAAGCTCCGCCTCCCGGGTTTACGCCATTCTCCTGCCTCAGCCTCCCAAGTAGCTGGGACTACAGGCGCCCGCCACCTCGCCCGGCTAGTTTTTTGTATTTTTTAGTAGAGACGGGGTTTCACCAGGTTAGCCAGGATGGTCTCGATCTCCTGACCTCGTGATCCGCCCATCTCGGCCTCCCAAAGTTCTCACAAGAGCTGATGGTTTGAAAAGTGTTTGAAGTTTCCTCTTTGCAGCACTCCATTCTCTCTCACCTGTCAAGCCATGTAAGTTGTGCCTTGCTTCCCCTTTGCCTTCCACCATAATTGTAAGTTTCTTGAGGCCTCCCTGCCATGCCGAACTGTGGGTCAATTAAAACTCTTTTTCTTTTTAAATAAATTACCTAGTCTCAGGTGGTGTTCTTTATAGCAGTGTGAAAACAGACTAATACAGCTGCCATAACGAAATTCCCACAGACTGGGTGGCTTAAACACAGAAATCTATTTTCTTACAGTTCTGAAAGCTGGAAGTCCAAGGTCAAGATGCTGGCAGACTTAGCTTCTTCTGAGCCTTCTCTCTCTGGCTTGCAGATGGCTTCCCTCTTGCTTCCTTCTCATGTGCTTGTCCATCTGCGCACTTGTGCCCCTGATGTCTCTTTGTGTGCCCAGATTTCCTCTTCTTGTAAGGACACCATTCAGACAGCATTAGGGTCCACCACGTGACCTCATTTAACCTTGTTTACCTCCTTAAAAGCCCCATCTCCAAATACAATCACAGTCTGAGATACTAAGAGTTACGGATTCAACATATGAATTTGTGGGGAACACAATTCTGACCCCAACACAAACCCACTATATTTACATTTTTTTCTGTAAAAAATGTGTAATACTTGACTGATATTATAATATTTATATAACATATAATGTACAACAGTCATGCTTGACATATATAATGCCCCCTTCTAAAAATCTCCACAGTGTTTTACACCTACCCAGCCTAGAGAGGAAACTAAGTAAACTGTATCTATTGTGGCTTCATTCTCTATCAATTAAGCTAAACTGAAATTCTGTTTCTAGAACTCCCTTCTCTACATTGCCCAAGTTAGTTCTGGCATGAGACGTTGAAAGCAGAAGTGAAGAAGGCAGACAGGAAGTGAGAGCAAGACATCAGGCACTGGGCTCTTGTGTGTTTCAGCAGATCTGCAAGCTCACCATGTTGGCATGCAGCAACATCCAGGCTCACAGCTCCTCCAGCTTCTTAGGATTCGCACCTTCAGGTTCGCCAAGTCCTAGGCCAGATACATGTGACTCTCTATGACAAAGGGCACCAGTTCTCCTGCAGACTACCCAATGCATGGGAATTTGAAGTATGAGAGACAGATATAGATAGGCTCCACTTTGTCCCCCTGGGTTCTAGTTGGTCCTCTGGGATTTCAGTGTGTTCCTGGTCTTTCCCACTTCATGTCCAGCTTTTTTCCCATCACCAGAGGCAGAATCAACAGCTTTGCCCAGATTTCTCTCTCTGCTTCATGACGTATAAGGTCTAATCCCTATAACTCTTTTATTATATATGTAGACTGTTACTGGTTCTGCCTTTCTGATGGGGAGCTCCTATTCTCATCTGTGACAAGACCATGAGTAAACTACTTTCTGATCATGTAACTTACTTTTCTCATTTGTAAAATAAGAATAATAAAATTCACCTCCTAAGGTTGTTGGGAGATTGAATGAATACGTAGAATGCCTAGGATATTATTTTGCACATGTATTAAATATTAATCCCTATGTAATAATATATCAATTAGTCATTATTTTAGCCTTAAGCTGATAACATCACTTGGATTTCAGAAGGAATAATGTATAGACATTTCAAGACTTACTTCAAAAAGCATTAACATTACTTTGTGGACATCCCCCCGCTACTGCTCCATCCCCAATGTATTTCCTGAACTCAAACCACTCTTGTTACTCGCTGAGATTCATAATTGATAGACAATGATGAGATCTGTAAAGTCTGACATGGTTATAAAGAGAAGACTCCTTGAGTCATGCTCCCTGACAAAAGGAAAATGAATGAAATCATCTTCAAAAGGTAGCACAAATACGATTAGAATTACTATAAACTCTGAGCACAGACACAAGGGATGAAAACTGATTCCCTTAGGATGGGGATGTATATGAGATCATATGTTCCATGTGATCTCAGGTGAGATATAGCTATACATTCTCATCTACAGCCTCACGTTGTAACTATCTTTTGTCTTTTTGTCATGATGTCTAATAACATATCAAATGCATATATACAAATATATATACATGTGAAATTAGTGGTGCGGAGAATAGAAAAGATGCCATTAAATTCATAAACCTATGATTGTTAACCAAAGAATCAGTGCATTTGGGTCTAAAAACCAAATGGCAAACTTCAAAGTCCAGTGAATCCAGAAAGTATAATTATTAAGCCCATGATACATGAACGTTAAAGTTAAAGAAATAATAACACATGGATACAAGGAGACTCTAGGAAATCCCCACTGCCCATGAGAGACAAGGTTCTGAGAAAGCGAGGCATACACCAAAAATATATTGACAAAAGTGTCCCACATTCATTTTCAGGCAAGTCTTCAGAATTTCACAAATACATGTTTCAGAGCTGCCCTGACATGTAGTTAATTCATTTCTCTGACCTGCGAATGCAGACAAAGGCTGAACTCTGTGAGGTTTACTTGCCAATCCCCTTTAATATATGATTTCCTAGAATGGTTATGTAATAACAATTTATACTATGGGTGTTCGTTCTGATTTACAGAACTCTAAGCACACATAGGGCTTGAATAAATAGGAAGATCTGCCTTTTTATCTTCTGGGATCAATAAGTATGTTGAATCCTGAAATAATGAATTCCCATCTGAGGGCAAAAAGAGGCAAGAAAGAAAACAGGATCATGGGGTTGTCCAGGTAGACGCCTATCTGGTTTCCTCAATCCTCTATCTGTAATACAAAGTTTTTCTTGAGTGTTTTGATTTTTCTTACGGTAAGTGCAGATTGACTGATTTGAAAACACTTTTCAATATTTCAAGTACCAGAACATTACTTGAATAGAAAGTGGTTGATGTGTTATTTTCTTCAGGAGGACTCAGGGAAGGCTTGGTTGAAATGCTGGCCATAGAATATATCTCTGAAAACAGAAGAGTAGGGGGCAGTTTTCAGAGAGGAAAACCAATGTATTTAGAAATAGCAAGAGCCAAGATGTGAGTGAGTAGAAAATGTATTTCTGAAGAACACAAAGAGACAACGTTAGGATAATCAAATCGAGTTTAAGATAATTCCAATTAGCAAGCACAGAGATATAACAGGAAAAAATTAAAAGGGAAATAAAACTTCAGCATTAGCTACTGCTGTGAACAGGCCTGGGAGCTATTGGTTCATGGGTATATAAATAAATTGGTTATGTGTCTTTCAATACTAGTTTAAAGACACAGATCAAGATATATCATCAGTGTTGCCTCTTCACCTAGACATTGTTAGTGCTGAGCCAATTCTTTAATTTTAATCATCTGAAACACCAATTCAAATTATCAGTGCCTGTGACTAAGAAATACAGGTTTCTAAATCAAATCGAGGCAACAAATCACAATCCACCAGGAGTGACACATTGTTTACCTGTGGGGATGGGGTAAGAGGAAGAGATTGTTAAATTTAGTTTCAGTAGGTTCAAATTTCAGGCATTTTTGTAATTTGTTCAAATATATTTTATGTAATATTCTATTATATATAACAAAAATGATACCAATATTACTTCTTGTAAAATCAAATGAAGTTTTTCATCACATTTTCTTGTGACTTATGTCACTCTGAGGAATTTTTATCGGGTGGTGACTGAGAATTCATCTTCTAGAAATAATTCAAAGATTTTCTGATTCATACTTGAAATTCCTAAGTCCATAGACCAATTGTAAAAGAAGAGTCTGCTGAAAACACCCAGCTTATGTTGATAATGGGACCCCAGACAGGGTGAATCTGAGACCGCTGAGACAGCCCTATGGCAAATAGTTCTATAATTTTAACTGTTTTCAAAATGACTGAAAGTGATGTTTCTGTAAGATTATAATAAACTTCCCTACGCTATTCTACATTTGTTGGTATAGCTTTATATATATATTTTATACATATAATATATAAGGTTGAGGTTTGGACCAAGTATTTTTAAACTGAAGAGATCAGGGATGTGAAATTATCAACGTAAGGTCCCAAAAACAGTTGGCAGCCCATACAGGGCAATAAAATTGATTAATTGTATTTTTCTGTTATAAATTAATTCCTTAATAAAACACAATATTATAATTTAGGGAGTACAAATGAGCAAAATTTAAAATCCAATGAAGGAGCTCCCCCATCACAAAAGTTACTCAAATAAACCTTGTTTATATTGTCATCATTGTTTGCAAAACTTGTTCTCAGCCATGATGTAGAAATAACTCAATGCGGCCAGGCGCGGTGGCTCACACCTGTAATCCCAGCACTTTGGGAGGCCGAGGCGGGTGGATCACGAGGTCAGGAGATCGAGACCATCCTGGCTAACATGGTGAAACCCCGTCTCTACTTAAAATACAAAAAAAAATTAGCCGGGCCTGGCGGTGGGCTGCCTGTAGTCCCAGCTGCTTGGGAGGCTGAGGCAGGAGAATGGTAGGCAGAGCTTGCAGTGAGCCAAGATTGCGCCGCTGCACTCCAGCCTGGGCGACAGAGTGAGAAAAAAAAAAAAAAAAAAGAAAAGAAAAGAAATAACTCAATGCTTGTTGGAAGACTAGTGCATTTTAGGTACCCCTAATAATTAACTGTAACCAATTTCCCCTTTTGGATAATCTGGTAATTTCTAAACCATAGACCATCTAGGGAGACCTCCAAATAGCCCAAAAATTTACATATTAGAAGCCACTGCTTCACTTTCATTATAAAGTTAAAAAAAAAAAGATTCGCTGATTACATCAACTGCCTACATATCTCTAACAGAAGTTTAGCTTCTTCAAGCAGAAGAGAAGCTACAGACTCCTTATCCCATTGTAGAGTTTTGGAACCACAGCTGCCTTAGTCATTCGTATCAGGTAGAACAGCTAGATTTCTTTTGGAAGTGTTTATTTCAATCCTCATGATTTCCCACCCATGTTTTCCTAAAGAATTTCAATTTTGTTCATCACTCTGAATGAAACAAGAAAAAATATAATCAAATCCATCAAGATATGCTTTTCCCCTTTCCCACTTTGCATCTTTCCTTTAAAAATAGAGATGTGTTGCCAAATTCTTTTCAAATCTAGCTGAGAGGGAGAAGGAAGGACACAACCTATAAATTATAAAAAAGAAATGTGTTAGGTTGAAGACAGTTTGTCAGTATGTACATCCTTTGATCTTTTAAGGCTATGTGACACAAATTGTTTCTTTAATAATAAAAAATATGAAAATGAGCCTCTTTAATTATTACTTCAGAAATATTCTTTATTTTGGAGGATAAAATATGTACTGGGCAATGACAAGAATAACAAGCTAATTCATGTAAGCTGTAGTCATCATAATTTACAATTCACTTTTTAGAAACTGCAAATTTTACTATTTAGCTGCATGCTAAATTAACATGTGGCCTTTCATAAAACCAAAAATGTGTTCTCATTAGATATGTGTCTCCAGAGCTTTTGTGGAGTAAAACTCTGTAATGCCTGCAGGATACTTTTGAAAAAATAGTTTCTGGGGTCATAAAAATGAATATGAATTTCCAAAAGGGCATACAATATGTCTAAATCTCCAAAAGAGTATATTATATGAATTTATCAAATTATGATATACGGTTATACTTTAGAGACTCAAATAGCAAAAGCAGTTTCACTTTCTTTAATTTGGTGTTTATCAAATACATTTGTACTTTTTTGGCACTAAACCAGTTTTGAATACAGATCAGAAAATGTTGCCACTGATCTATTATGATATAAGAAACAGGTGAAATATACAGACAAACAAAAATACAGAGTATTACAGTTTCCTGTCTCCATTCTTAACTTCTGCCTTCTGCCTGCACACCTTCCGCTATAAGGTGTGGCTGACTGGGCAAGTTGGGATACCACATAAGGACAGGAGGTAGAGGAAGAGTGGGACAGTAGATAAATACTTGTGTCGGGGAGTAAGGGGATGGGTGAGGTAGCAAATGGAGATAAGTTACTGCAAGGATAAGCGGTGAACTAACTTACAACTATATTAAAAACAAAGAGATATATTCCTCACTGTTAAAGAAAGGGGAAAAAATGAAAATGAAGCCTGAGGTGTCATTTTAGAATGCAGTTATAGAGCTGAACTTGTAGTTTTCAATAGAGAGATATATAGCATGTTAGTTTCCTTGGGCTGCCATGACAAATTACCAAAAATGGAGCTCCTTACAACAGGAGTTTATTCTCTCAGAAGTCTGGAGTCCAAAATCAAGATGTCAGATCCAACACCAGTTCCCCCCTTAAGGATCCTTCTAGGCCCTTTCCAGCTACTTGTGGCTTCTGGTTCTTCTTGGCTGTGGTGGCAAAACTCCAATCTCTGCCTCTGTCCTCAAACAACCTTCTTCCCTGTGTGAGTCTGTATCTTTCCATGGCCTTTTTAGATGGACACCGATCATTGGACTTAGGGCCCAGTCAAATCCAGTATGACCTCAATTTAACTAATGGTATCTACAAAACGCTGTTTCTAAATAAGGTCATACTGTAAGGTTCTGAATGGACATGAAGTTTTGGGGAACGCTATCCAACCCAGTGCAGGTAGATGTGTGTGTGTGTGTCATAATGCTCTTATAAACAAAATTATCTAGAGATATAATCAAAGATCAGTAGAGCATACTGGTTAAGCCCATGGGAGGTAGAACCAGATGTCTGGTTTTAAATTGCAGTTCAACCACTTAATATCTGACTTTATATTATGTAGTATTTTCCCTAATTTTCTGATTAAAAATAATGAAGAATAGAAAAACTAATATCGGTACTAACATAATAGTATTGTTGTGTATATTAGAAGCATTTAACACAGCTTCTGGCATATAGTGTGTGTGTGTGTGTGCGTGTGTGTGCGTGTGTGTGTGTTTGTACATTCTCCCAAATATTCCTTAGTTCAGCCCTGTCCACTGAGAAGGCTTCGGAACACTGACATCCTAATAACAATGAACACAACTAATGCCCATACTTTCATATGTAAATACAATTCTCCTTTAAATGGAACCAGATTTTTTTTGTGTGTAAATGGCTCATTCTAGGGCTGGGCCAGAAAAAGTACAAAATGAGCCTCAAACAGTGTGTTGGGCCAAAAGGTGAGAATGTACCCAAAGAATGATGGAGGCATGTCAGTAGGACACAAAACTCAGCCCCAAGGCCACATCATGGCCAAGTGTCAGATAATCTGAGCATCAGGATAAATGACTCAACCTGTTATAACTCATTAAATAAAATGGAAATCTAAAAGTCAAAGCTAATGTAAATAAATATGCAAGCAAAGTAATGTGAAGAGAAAATTTTACTTGCAGAAGAATGCTAACCAATGACTGTAGATAGAATGATGGAATTAAGAAAATCACCACTCGGCAGCTCCCATAGTAATCATTAATTCAGCCAAGAAACTTCAATGGATGTTAAAATTTTGGGTTAATAGTTTCATGAGGAATAAGATACTTACATAGTCTCTAAGTACCTCCTCATAAAGTGTTAAATGCAAAGAGAAAAAAAAACTATGATGGAGAGGCAGGGCAAACACTTCCTTCATAAAGTGATCAAAATTATTGTCACCAATTATGGAATAAATCAAAATCATGTACCACCGGATTCAAATTAGTAAGCCATTATCTGTGATAGTCTTGTCAAAAATGCATATTCTGTATCTAATCCTAAGGAAACATCAGACAAATCTTAAAAAATTCTATAAAATAATTGTCCCATGGTCAGGTGTGAAAGTCATATGTGAAGAAGACTGCAGAGTCCTTCCAGATTGAAGGAGTCCTGTGTTAGTCTGGTTCTAGATATGATACTTTTACTAAAATGCACGTTATTGGGACAGCTGGGGTTTCATTGGATGAGGTCTGTGTATTTGATATCAATGGTGTGTCAAGATTAATTTCCTAATTTTGACGATTGTATTTTGTTGGCTTAGAAGAACATTCATACAGGAAGATTACTTAGGTGATGGGTCAAAATGTCAACAATTTACTCTCAAATGGTTCAGAAACAATACAATTGGACAACGTTTGCATCTTTCCTCTAAGATTAAATTCATTCTAAATCAAAGATAACAAAACAGCACAAGAGAAATAGGATGTGTTTTCTATGAGCATTCCTCCAGAAGAGGAAAACATAGCCATAGTTTACACAAGGAGAGAGACTGAAATTATTTAATAATTTTCACATGAAATTAAGGAGTCGTTGTTCAAGGAGAATTGCCCATCATATACTGACTTCTATAACCTCCTCAGTGAAACCGCCTTGGAAAAGACTGAGATTTGCCTTTTTCAGCTATAAATTTACTTAGTCATTTCTTGACCTTCTTCTGATATTTCAATTAATATTTTTTGGTAATGCATGCATTCCTCTTTTGCATTTGCTACCAAGAAACCCAGAGTCCATTCAACTTACCCTTGTTAGTCTTTATCTTTAATATATTTAGCAGTAATTATCACGTAGCTCTTCATTAATTTTATTGTTATTTTAATTTCTATGTGATGTATAATTCTGACATTTTTAAAGTCCTCGTATTCCTGTATTGAAAAGTATATAATACCTCTCTCAAACTTCCTATCCAATTCTCCTCTCAGTACTTCAATTTAATTTGCAAAGTAGGCTGACCTCAAGAGTTCTTCCACCTTGGAAAAACATTAACTACTATAAATATTCTGCAGAATCATAATGCTCTTATAAACAGAATTATCTAGAGATATAATCAAAGATCAGTAGAGCATACTGGTTAAGCCCATGGGAGGTAGAACCAGATGTCTGGTTTTAAATTGCAGTTCAACCACTTAATATCTGACTTTATATTATGTAGTATTTTCCCTAATTTTCTGATTAAAAATAATGAAGAATAGAAAAACTAATATTGATACTAACGTAATAGTATTGTTGTGTATATTAGAAGCATTTAACACAGCTTCTGGCATATAGTAACTTCTCAATACTTATTGGTCATCATTACAGGAGCCCTGGACCTCAGAGAAAACTAAGAATACCCCAAATGTCATGTTTTATATATCTGTGCACACAATGCAATAATGTCTACCAACTTAAACACTACTCTCTTTCTCATCCCTTTATTTCAACCTTCACTAATATGCTTTTGAGTAAAATAGGATTCATTCCAACATATGCATTTTGAAATATAAAGTTAGGTCTTGTCAAGCAATTCTTCCTTAACCAATGTATTCATATTACACAGGCAATTTATTGAATCATACTGGTAGAAGTAAGTCACAAACGAATGGCTGTGAAGAAACTAAAGGCCAAGTAGGTAGTACGTTAAATATAATTATTGAATTCCTCCAAACATACTTTTGGGCAGGGATTATTGTATACATTATAGAGACAGAGAAAAGTCAGGCTTAGATGGGTTATGCCATTTACACAAGAAGTCAGATTTGGAGCCAAATAACCTGCAAATCTAAGTCAAAGTCAAATAAAAACTTCGTTTGACTCAAACTCAGGTTTAGAGAACAATCAGGATTAAAATACACTTGACCCCAATACCCAAAAACAATCAAAATTATATTTAAAATGTCTAGAACTTACTAAAGGTAGAGACATTTGCATTGAAAAACCAACTTCAGCAACGCTAGTTCGGGATCCACAGTTAAAATCAGACAAGCTCATATACCTCTATTTATGCAGTATTGCTACAAAAGTGAATTCTCATCAAGTCATGAAATTCACAGTAGAATAAAAAAGAACTGTGTCTCCAGCTTCCAAATAAGATATTTCTAAAATAATTTGGCTGCCATTTGGGCAAATATATATGTGTGTTTTGTCTTGACAGCCTGTCAACTGGAAGACAGTTCTTGAACATCACATTCATTTCAATTTAATATTGGTAAATTTCTCAATTAGAATTGTATTCTTCACTTTCCGCACAATGAAATCCCTCAGCATTTGCTGGCATTCCTCGGGGCATACAGGTGCACGTGCTGGCATTTCTGGCACAGCAAAGGAAGAAAAATGAAAGGAGGAAGGAGGGGAGGGAAGAGATAGGCTAAGAAAGAACAGTGGTAAGGGGGAGAAAAAAGAGATAGTAGCTGACCTTCTTTCAGATATTCACCTTCATGAGAAATGAAGGGAATACTTCACACTTCACAATAAAACTAGTGCAGCCGCCTCTGCTTCCTTTAGCCAGAGAGGTTGTAATCACACAGACACTAGACATCCAATGAATCAAATCGATATATAAAGAAAGGTCCAAAGGTAAGGTGGGAAACAGGTTAATAAAAACAATTTTAAAGCCATAAACAACAACCAATTGTGGAACAGTTATTTACTTTTTGGCATACCTTTACATCGTACTTTGTCATGCAAGTCCCACACAATGAAAGCAACATAAAAATTATTATCCTTGCTTTGTAGCTAAGGAAAATGGCAATAATTTAAGCTCCCTAAACTTCATAGTCAACCTGATAATAAGGGACAGAACCAGGATTCAAACTCACACTGGAAACTTCAACACATTCCCTGTGGTTTTTGGAAGACATATCACAGGCTAAAAATATATATACATATATATATATATATATAAAATCCTTACATATGTATCATATATATGATATATGTATCATATATCTTTATATCTCTTTATATATGATACATGTATCATATATCTTTATATATGATATATGTATCACATATCTTTATATGTTATATATGTATCATGTATCTTTATATATTATATATATGTATCATATACAACATACATAACTATGAATTCTATATACAATACATATATGTTAGTGTGGATTATTTCAATGTCTATTAGCAAAAACATTTTAGATGGAGAAATACGTACATGTATGTATGTATTTACAAGTCCACATAGGCACTTCATTATGTAGCTAATTTTATATACATATTTATGTATTTATTTATTTTTTTGAGACGGAGTCTCACACTGTCACCCAGGCTGGAGTGCAGTGGCACGATCTCCTGCTCACTGCAACCTCCGTCTGCTAGGTTCAAGGGAATCCCCTGTCTCAGCCTCCTGAGTAGCTAGGATTACAGGCACATGCCACCACACCGAGGTAATTTTTGTATTTTTAGTAGGGACAGGGTTTCACCATGCTGGCTGCTAGTAATATATTTTAAATCCTTTTCTTATCTGAAAATGGACTTGATATTTGCAGATGTTTCTGCAGTTTTCTTTCTCAACATATTAATCAGACACATGACTTACTATACACAGAAAAGAGAGCCTCTGACACACTTACAATCAATAGATACAGGCTTGGCATGAAGATGTAGAAATCATAATGAGGCAAAAATAACAGCTTCTCTATTCGACGTTTATTAACAATTAAGATAAAGTGTGCTGTATGTTTTGTGGGCAGCAATCATTCATTAAAACCATCTTACTCTAATCTACATGAAAGGATGAATTAGAAAGCCATCCAGCCTAAATGAAATGACCCAACAACATGAAAAAAAGAGAAAAATATATATAGTGTTTCTCAGTTCCTGTTTGTAAGTCAGAAGCCAAACGAAGTGAAAAGATGGAGGTGTTTTTGCTTGTTTACGTGTTTTTTATGGGTGTGTGTGGGTGGTGATGGTAGAAAGATAACTTTCTGAGCGAAAAACACAGAAGTTTTCCTAGGAGAAGTGTCATTCCAGCCAGCCATGAAGAAACAATTTTGGGCCGGGCGCAGTGGTTCACAACTGTAATCCCAGCACTTTGGGAAGCTGAAGGGGGCAGATCACGAGGTCAGGAGTTCAAGACCAGCCTGACCAAAATGGTGAAACCATGTCTCTACTTAAAATATAAAAATTAGCCAGGCATGGTGACATGTTCCTGTAATCCCAGCTACTCAGGAGGCTGAGGCAGGAGAATTGTGTGAACCAGGGAGGCGGAGTTTGCAGTGAGCAGAGATCATGCCATTGCACTCCAGCCTGGGAAACAGAATGAGACTCCATCTCAAAAAAAAAAAATTAATAAATAAGTAATTTTGATAAGAAGGAAAAAAAAATAGAGCTCCTTTCACAAGAGGTAAAGTGGAGTCTTGGCAGAAGAAATATATGGGTAACAAATGAAGACCTGAAATCACTTGTGATTTGCTGCCAACCAAAGTCAGCAATACTGATATGACCAAAGTCATATTGTAGGTAGGTAAGAAAAGAATCAAATGAAGCCAGACCATGAAAAATCCCCTTGGGTAAGTAGCTGAACACCAATAAAATGTAAGGGATATTTTTTCCTCTGGGATAAATACATATATCAGCTAAGAAAGAACATGGCTGGAATCGAGCACACTATTTGGAAAATTCCTGAGATCATCAATAATCCAGTGAGGGTCATTAAGATATGATTTTGGACGGTGGTCGAAAGAAAGGAATGGGATGATGCATCAAGATTACACAGCAGTCAGTAGTGGCTGGAATTAGGGATTAAATGGACAGGCTACTGGTGAGGCTTAATGAGTAAAAACAGATTTAACAGTATCACTTGCATGTTTTACATGGGATTTTAGAGTGCACTGGACTCATTGATAAAGTCAAAGAAGTCAGAAAACAGACCAAAAAAAAAATTTCATGAAAGGAATTAAATTTGATTTTTTTTTTCTACCCAAAAGTGACTGCAATGTCATTCTGGGATATTCTGTTCAGTCATTTTTTCTATGTATTTTTTAAAATTATACTTTAAGTTCTGGGATACATGTGCAGAATGTGCAGATTTGTTACATAGGTATACATGTGCCATGGTGGTTTGCTGCACCCATCAATCAATCATGTACATTAGGTATTTATTCCAGTGCTATCCCTCCCCTAGATCCCCACACCCTGACAGGCCCCGGTGTGTGATATTCCGTTCCCTGTGTCCATGTGTTCTCATTGTTCAACTCCCACTTATCAGTGAGAACATACGATGTTTGGGTTTCTGCTCCTGTGTTAGTTTGCTGAGGATGATGGTGTCCAGCTTTATCCATGTACATAGTTTGATTTTTAATGTGAAATTTGAGTTGCCTTTGAAATATCCAGATGATAATGTTCATAAAGCAATTGACAATGTGGATTAACAGTTTAAGCAGACCAATGGGGCAAGGCATATGATTTTTACAGCCAGCCACATTAAACAAACGGCTGAAGATACAGGGGTGACTGTGAAAGACAATGGAGGGAAGGAGAGAGAAAAGGAGATGACAAGGGGATAAAGAGAAGAAGAAACAGGAGGAGGAGAAGATGAAAGAGGAGAACTAATGGAGAAGGGTGAGAAAGAGGAAGAGGGATAGCAAAAGGTAGTCTGGGGAAGAAAAAAGAACTCTGAGGAACAACATAACCTTAAAGAGTACACGACAAAATAAGAGAAAGTCATTCAAACATAAAACACATCAAGTCAAGGAGAGCGACTAGGATATTCTCTTTCTCAGAAATGCATGAGAATAACTTACTTGCAAATTAAGTCATTTATTCTACAAAAGATTTTTTCTTTATTTGAAATTTAAATTCCAACTAATTTCCATCAGGAATGTTATAAAGACACACACACACACGCGCACACACACACACACACACGAGTATGTCACTAGATTGCTAAATTAAAATATCAGGACCACATTTGGGAGGTAAGGACATTCTGTACTATACCTGATAATGGTCACCCAATTTAGCCTCGGAAACCATAATCAATACTTGGCCTTTATTTGAGTCTAAAGTGAAGATGTTATTGAAGACACTATATGTCTGTATACTTCCTCTGGTGTTCATATCTTTAT
Organism: Rhinopithecus roxellana; assembly: GCF_007565055.1. NCBI lineage: Eukaryota > Metazoa > Chordata > Mammalia > Primates > Cercopithecidae > Rhinopithecus > Rhinopithecus roxellana. The sequence continues at coordinate 37,498,638 of NC_044568.1, read as the reverse complement.
TTACTTGCAATTTTCTTGAGCAATTTGATTTTATAAAACTTGTGGACAGGGTTCTTGATCAGATTTCCTTTTTTATTTTTTCTTGCAGTTCCTTTAATCTTAAATTTGGGGGCTTTAAATAATGAATATACATGTCTGTATTCACCAAATTCTGACTTCCAATTTATCTCTACCTGTGTTTATTTGTTTCATCTTGTTCACCTGCTTCAAACCTATGTGACTTTACTACATAGCATGCATCCTTATAGGCTGTCTTAAATGCAATTTGAAACAAACTTATATATGCATTACACATTTTTTAAAAAAGGCTTTTGTAATCTTATACTTTGAACTTTAGATTCTGCCTACTACTTTTGTCATACAAGGTAGAGCTCTAAAATCCTTCCTTTTATTATAGAATGTCTAGGTTGAGGGGTTTCTTATCATCAAGGCCAGGTTTATGGATAGATAAGCAGATCCAAAGAGGAAGAAATAAGAATAAAATCATGTTTGAAATACAGATTGCTCTGTAATATGTAATGGCTTCTTCAATGGCTCAGAAAAATTGAGAGTGGGTCAATGGTACTAGCAGTCACTCCTAAAAAATGTTGTTAAGATGGACACAAATACAGAGGCCCTTGGTAATCTTGACTGCCTAATCCACCCTAGACACAAACCACCAGAGCAACCTAGTATCTGGCTGACTACAGGCCTAGATGACTTTCTATTTCTCTGTGTGCTGCATCTGCATGTGAATATACACAAACAAATAATTAAACATCAAGCAAATATCAACAGGATTAGCTTGGCATGTTAGAACAAATCTTGATAAATCCGCCTCAGTAACAATACTCAAACTACAAGTCTACGAGAGGAATACAAATTCAGCCTATTGAAGTATTGTCATGTAAGGAAAGATATTTTAATAAACTTGCTCTTCCGTCAGTTCCTATTACTAAGGGACTAAAGCTACTGAGCTGTGAAACTTAGGCCAAAAAGGGGAATTTGGAAATGCAAATTAGAGATAAGGCAGTAATAAATGTCTTTTATTCAGCAATACATGATCCTTGATGCCAGGAGCTATTTTAAAGATGACTTTTAATAGGTCTGTGAAATTGGAAGCATACATACCCAAAATGGACATTTCTGGTACAGTAGCATGATAGGGTCCATTAAGAAACTCTGGTGCGTTGTCATTGATGTCTTGAACTTTGATAATAAATTCAGACGGAGGCTCCAAAGGTTTGCTTGTCTCCCAATCCACTGCTTGAGCTGTTAGGGTATACTCAGCCTTTTCCTCCCGGTCAAGTCTTTTTATAGCATGGATATCTCCAGTTACATCATTTATTTGAAAGATGGTCCCTGCTCCATCACCTGATAGGATATACTTGATTTTTTTGCTCCCAGGATCCAGGTCTGTGTGTAGCTAAAATGAAAAATGGCATTAGTTAGTGATGGAGCAACCTGAAAAGTTATTTTTTTAACTACCTCCTTTTTGAATATTAAGTTGGTTCTTTTTACACAACATCATCAATTTCTGCTAATAGTAGCTGTACAAAGTGTATGCAGCTGTGCGGATATCAATTAAGAATAAGATATAATGAAATTCATCTAAATAAGATAGAGCAGTCCTTAAAAAGTACTCTGGCCTATTTAGTACAAAACAACATGCTTTTAGAATGATAAAAAGGTCAAGGAGAAAAATACAAAAATATATGTTTTATTTTCAATCTATTACATTTATTTAAATTATTATGATTAGTTACCTTTTTTGGGTCAATATCTGTATGCCCAGTACTAGGTGAATCACTTCTCATATAATCATTTCCTTTTTATTTAAAAAACTGGGTTAAGAATGTTTCATATGAAACATGAGAAAACTGATGCTGAACAAGGCACATATTTACCTCTCCAAGGTTGACATTCGACAGACTCAAGTGAGGTAGATCCAGAATTCAATTCAGATCTGCCTGTGATATTTATACAAACAAAAGTAATTCTAATATATTGACTGATATTAAGATATTACATTTTTGAAAGCCTTTTTTCCTTTAGTTTGGACAATTCTTCTAGTTCAGGAAAGTCATTTCCATTTTACAGAGAAGAACACTGAGGCCAGAATATAGGAGTACCTTTTCCAGAAATGGAACACCCCAGAAAATGACTACTTTTCTTCATGAACCCAAATCCATTTTTGGTCATAGCAATGAATATTTACTGAATTTGTGTGTCAAGCAAATACTCTGCCTAAAACACTGTGGTAGGTACCAGGGAAAACAAAATCCCTGGTTTTAAGGTTCTGACAATTTTCTCTCAAGCAGGAGACAGGAGTATTCTGATATTATACATGGTGTTTCTCCTGTTTAAAAAAAAAAAAAAACTAACATAAAATAAAACAATAATATATATATTTGGGGATTTGAATTTTTAAAAGACAAGTCCATTGCAATGTACTACTTCAATGTAGGTACTTTCAATTTAATTCAATTACTTAATTGCCAATATAGTTCCAGCTGAGATTTCAAATATTTGTTCCAAAAAAAAAAAAACTGTCTTGTGGAAAGAAACTCCTAGAAATTCAAAAGACGCTGTGTTCTCTTGGGATTCCCTTTATTCAGAACAGCCTCTTTCACTTTCTTCGACAATTTAAATTGTATTAAACCCTTCAATAAGTGAAAAGAAAGGCTTATAAAAAAGACATAAAATAGCAACAAAGATTCCAAACACATCTAGATCTCCTACTTTACCTTTGCATATTTTTTAAAGTTAAAGCATACGATTACATTAAATATTTATTGATTCTCAAAATGTATCCCTTTCATTTATTGTATAAAATGTATTAGCATGAACAAATATTGAAATGCCACTTTATCTTAATGAATGTGGGATTATAATTGATTAATGTGATATTAATCCTAATTTATGATCATTTTAATTTATGTGCATTTTAATATTTCCATTAGCATTTTTATTAAAAAATTTGAATAACATATACTTCATGGAAGTTTCCATTCACATACAAAGAGTTCTTGAGACACAGAAGGGATCACGATCACTATGTATCATTTTTGTCCACAAAATTTTGTTAATTAACAAATAAACTATTGCATTTCGTGTCATTATCATTTATGTTAAAACTTATTTGTGCCATATTTTCTTCTAATTACCAATAGCCTCTGATTATTAAATGGTATTACAATTTTATGTTTTAATGCTCCCTTGTGTTTAAAAATAACTAAGGGAAGTAACTAACGATAAAAAAGAAGCATAGGTTTTTTGGGTTTGGTTTGTTGTTGTTGTTGTTGTTGTTGTTGTTGTTGTTGTTGTTTCTGAGACAGAGTCTCACTCTGTCGCCCAGGCTGGAGTGTAGTGGCCGGATCTCAGCTCACTGCAAGCTCCGCCTCCCGGGTTCACGCCATTGTCCTGACTCAGCCTCCTGAGTAGCTGGGACTACAGGCACCCGCTAAGGCGCCCGGCTAATTTTTTGTATTTTTAGTAGAGACGGGTTTCACTGTGGTCTCGATCTCCTGACCTTGTGATCCACTCACCTCGGCCTCCCAAAGTGCTGGGATTACAGGCGTGAGCCACCATGCTCAGCGAAGCATGGGTTTTTGAAAGAACTAAACACAAAGCTAAGATTCCGGTTTCTCTAACTATATGAACTATATAGTTAGAGAAATGAGTGAAGAAATTCACTCATTTATTTGTGTTTCAGTTACTTTGCCTAGAAGACAGGGATAAAGCATCTATGTGCAGAATTGATTTTAGAAACTGAGACCATCTAGCTATCTGAAAATTATTAAAACAGAGAAGAGGCACTATTAAGTGTCCATTTTTCCTTCATATCACATTCAGTTATATACAACTATCTGAAAACATTGTGATAATCCCAGTTCCAATGTAAGTGAAAGCAAATTCTCAAGACTCCCTTCAAGAATAGCTTTTAAACATACAGCACTTAAAAAAAAATGAGATATATATTTCCTCTTGCTTTCAGAAATTTTACTTTCAGCTTATCTAAGTAAAATCCAGATCCTGGGGCCAATGATAATCTCAGAACAGAATATTGCATATATGAATGTTCATTTATTTCATCCTATTATTTGTATCACACACACTGACACACACAGACATGTATACACTCATGACTCAAGTCATGTACCTGCACATGACTTGTTCAGGTGACCAACTTGATAATACAAGAAAAGACTATAGGTGTGCAAAACCAGCAATTTACAGAGAGCAAAGTCACCCGAGGCTGCAGGTCTGGCCCTCCGAAGTATTCAGGATACATGGTTACAAGCTGTAGCTTTTTCTGTCAGTCTTCACATAAGTGTGTCATATCCTGTTCACTTAATGCAACAACACTGCCCCGTCAATGTACCCCACCTAAGAACTCCCTCTCTGAGATTATGGGCCAAGTGCACTGAATGTTCACGTACTATGCATCATTTAGAACAGGAATGCCCAACTTCTGGGCCGTAAACTAATTCTGGTCCAGGCCTCAGGGCAGGAGGTGAGCAGCGGGTGAGCTAGTATTACTGCTTAAAAAATACTCTGGACTGTTTGGTATAAACCAAAATGCTTTTAAAATGATTTTTAAAAAGGTCAAGGAGAAAAAAAAATAAGTGTTATTTTCAACTTACTGATACACTTATTTAAAGTTATTATGATTAGCTACCCTTTATGGGTCACTACGTGTGTGATAAGGACTATGTGAATCACTTCTCACATAATCATTTCCTTTTTAGAAACATAAAATGAGCTAAGAATGTTTCACGTGAAACATACAAAACACAGAGCGGATACATGGTTACAAGCTGCTGTTTTTTCTGCTGCTCTTCACATAAGTGTGTTATACTTTGTTCACATAACAACAACACTGCCCTGTGAACACATCCACCCAGAACCCTTTGTCAGACCAGCAGAGGCATTAGATTCTCATAGGAGCAGGAACCCTATTGTGAACTACACATGCATGGGATCTAGGTTGCATGCTCCTTATGAGAATCTAATGCCTGATGATCTGAGGTAGATTCGTTTCATCTGGAAAGCAAACTCCCACCTTCTCCAGTCCGTAGAAAAATTGTTGTCCACAAAACTGGTCCTTGGTGCCAAAACGGCTGGGGAAGGGTGATCTAGAGGAACGAGTGCCATCTCTTCCAAGGACTGCTTCTGCTAATCAGAGCAGGATCAGAATCACATGCAATCCTGCCTGGGCAGGTAGGACTCACTCAGCTGGCTGTGGTACAATAAGATCTCATTCATTCATTCAATAAACCCCATGCTCTTCTCCGTCTTAGGGATGGAGGTAGAGTAATAAAAAACACAGACAAAGTCTCTGCTCTCAAAATACCATAATTTTGTGGGAGACAGAAACAAATAGAAAATTTATGGGAAATAGAGCTTTTAATATATTAATATTATTAATAATTAACTACATAGTAATATATTGTTAATATTTGTAATTAATACATACAATTATGGTTATTAATGTATTGACTACTTATTACCTGATAAACATTTCATATTTATGATGCTATTTTCACAGCAAACTAGAAACCTTTTCTTCATTTTACCAATGAGATGATTGAGATTCAGAGATTTTCACGGAACTTTTCCAGAGAGTTTATAATCTACAAGTAGCAAACTTAATGGCTCAAGTTTTCGAGTTCATTTCTGGATTCAAGTGCATACTCTAAGAGCTATGCTAAGAAAGGAACTGGGGGCTGTGAGAGCATACAGAAATTTTACATAACTCAGAAAATAGGGTACAGAAGAACAGAAAGTCTACTCCAAAGAAGTAATGATTAAAACTTCAGAGGCAGGAGAATTGTTGAACCTAGGAGGTGGAGGTTGCAGTGAGCCAAGATCGTGCCACTCCACTCCAGCCTGAGCGACAGAGCAAGACTCTGTCTTGAAAAAAAGAAAAAAGAAAGAAAGAAAGAAAAAACTTCAGATCTCAACATTGGAGAAAATGTGTGCCAAGCACAGGGAATCCAGAGATGAGAGAGAGCATAGTATGGGAGAGAAACTACTAGAGCAACGAATTGAGAAAAAAAAAGGTAATAAGAAATAAGAGAGCAAGACAGGGGCCACATTATACAGAGTTGTGAAACCAAGATACAGGGTTTGAATTTAACTAAACGTGACAAGAGAACACAAATAAATGGTTTCAAAAAGTTGTGACATGATAATAGTTTTGTTGTAGTATATTGCAGTGGTTGGTGTCTGCTTACAAGCAAACATTATAGAAGCAAAGAGAAAGGGGAGGTTCGAAAAAGAAAACATAGACAGCAATTCTCAAAGCTGCCTTAATTCTGATTCTCAAGGCCAGCCTAGCATCCAGGATCTGGCATGTTTACAACCAGATGAATCCCCAAACCCTCTGGCCACCCACTGTAGCCTGGTTGGAGGAGCAGAGAGTATCAAGTAAGCCTTCAATTTCAGGAATCCTAACAGGACTGCTACATAATTGAGCTGAATTGTGTGTATCAGCACCATTACACCCTCATCATCTTCCATATATTTGCATAACACCTTCCAATTAAAAGACAAGATTTCACTATAAAAGTTTCATGGGAAGAATCATTTGCATTTCATTCTCCTTTGTATTTCCTCTGCCTAGTAAGGTGTCTGGCCTATTGTTGGAAGCTCAGTAAATATTTGTGGAGTAAAGTGAAAATAAAGGAATGGAAAGAAAGGATATTTTTCCATTTATTTTCAAAACAATGATTTTAAAAAGAAGACAAACGAATTTAGAAAACAAGTCCTAGGGCCCAAAAATCTTATGTAAGATAAATGCAGAGCCCTTGAATTTCCTCAAGTATGTATTCAAATTTGGCATCCAACACGGGAATTGAGACATTTTAAAGGGGCTGATGGAAGAAAAGATGGGTAGGTGATAGACAGATGGGTAATGGATGAATAATGGATGATAGATGCCAATTATCTTGTACACAGACATCACTGCTTTCGAAATCAAAGAACCCTGGTCTTCAATATCATTCATATCCTTCTCAAGGTTGCACATACTGATGGTGAAAAAAAATGCAAATTACTTTTTCATCCTCTCACACAGGATTCTTCACACACCTAAAGTAATCCTAGGACAACGGCACCAAGAGTAGATAAATTCTCCTTTGTGAGTAGCTATCTTAATACCACATTATGACTCAGTTACCAGAGAAGATCAAACCGGGCCACTCTGCCTACCTCTTCCTCTAGAATAAGATGAGGATGAGGATTGGGATTGAGTAAATTACAAGGGAAATTGTTCCACATCTGAAAATCAGGTAGCTCTGACATCAAAACTCATTTTGAAGTTTCACTCTATCAAGAAGGACATCATGGGAAAGTTTCTCCAAGTGCCTAAGGGCCAGGCATGGTGGTTCGTGCTTGTAATCCAAGCACTTAGAGAGGCTGAGGCGGACAGATTGCTCGAGCCCAGGAGTTCAAGGCCAGCCTGAGCAACAAAGTGAGACCCTGTATCTACAAAAAAATAGAAAAAATTAGCCGGGCATGGTGGTGCACGTCTGTAGTCCCAGCTACCCAGGAGGTCAAGGTGGGAAGATGACATGAGCCTGGGTGTCGAGGCCGCAGTGGGCCATGATTGTACCACTGCACTCCAACCTAGGTGACAGAGTGAGACCCTGTTGCAAAAACAAACCAAAAAAAAAGTAAAGAAAGAAATAAAAAGAAATATATAAGTTACTGGGGAGAAAACCTACATCTTTTAGAACCCAAAGAGTTAACAGGGGCCGGGCACAGTGGCTTACACCTGTAATCCCAGGACTTTGGGAGGCCAAGGCGGGCAGATCACGAGGTCAGGAGATCGAGACCATCCTGGCTAAAACGGTGAATCCCCGTCTCTACTAAAATACAAAAAATTAGCTGGGCGAGATGGCGGGCCCCTGTAGTCCCAGCTTCTTGGGAGGCTGAGGCAGGAGAATGGCCTGAACCCAGGAGGCGGAGCCTGCAGTGAGCAGAGATCATGCCACTGCACTCTAGCCTGGGCGACAGAGTGAGACTCCAACTCAGAAAAAAAAAAAAAAGGTTGACAGGGATCACTGCAATATGAATCTCTGTCATATACTGATCCCAATTTTCCATGAATCTGCTCACCCTTAGAGAGGACAGCAAGCTTAGCATTCTTGAATCAAATTACATCTTAGCATTATTTTCTCCAAATCTAGCAAAGTACCTGTCAGGGATACAGAGAGAAACTGGGTTGCTGGCTATCAATCTATCAGTGACTGAATTACAATCCTTAACTCAGAGCCATTCAATATCAAAGATGGGACCAGGGACTTTGACATGATATGAGTTTTGGGCCTAAGTCTCCAAAATAGTGAGCATATAGGACTTCAATCTAGAGCAGACAAATGTTTAGGCTACTAGGACAGTGAAAGGGTAGGAAGGAGAAAGAAAAGGAGAAGCCAAAGACTTCTTTGCATGTTTCTGAACTACTACCAAAAGGATCAGGAGTAAGCCTTGAAATTGACTCATGTGGCCGGGCGCGGTGACTCACGCCTGTAATCCAGCACTCGGGGAGGCTGAGGCGGGCGGATCATGAGGTCAGGAGATCGAGACCACCCTGACTAACACGGTGAAACCCCGTCTCTACTAAAAATACAAAAAAAACTAGTTGGGCATAGTGGCGGGCGCCTGCAGTCCCAGGTACTCAGGAGGCTGAGGCAGCAGAATGGCGTGAACCCGGGGGCGGAGCTTGCAGTGAGCCAAGATCGCCACACTGCACTCCAGCCTGGGCGACAGAGAGAGACTCCATCTCAAAAAAAAAAAAAAAAAAAAAAAAAAAAAAAAAAAAGAAAAGAAAAGGAAAAGAAAAGGAAAAGAAAAGAAAAGAAAAGAAAAGAAAAGAAAAGAAAAAAGAAATTGACTCATGTTAACTTCCATTCAGCCTTCTTGCATACTACAGAACATCTCACAATGAATGTTACCAAAGGTGAAATGGACCATTCAAGAAACAGTGAGGCGCCATCATTGTTTTCAGGGAGAACTGAACACCCACTTGTGATTGATGCTTTGGAGCTGAATAAAGCATCATGTGATGGTGGTAGATGGAATGGGAGGAGGGAGGCTTCAGGCTGCACCACATAATTTGGAAAATGCCTTTATATGCTGAAATGTTTTACTGCTACAGTCAATCTAAATAAGCCAAATATAGTTCTTTCATTCAGTCCTTCCATTCTTAACAAGTTGCAGAAACAAATTACATCATAAAATTAAAGCTAGGCAATAAGCATACGAACATCCCAAAATTTTAGTTAAAATTAAGTTTGGAATATGCAACCCTCATGATCACATAGTCTAAGGAAACAATATTTCTGTGAAATAAAAACACTTCTCAAGGTAATTCTCATATTATACCAAAATACTCTTAAATTTGTCTTACAAAGTGAAAGGCTAAAGGAAAAATAATCCTTGATCAAATGAAAAGAACACAGTATCCTACACTGGAAATAACCTCTGCTCTACAAAAAAAAGAAAGAAAAATACTTAATATTTTATGACAGGCAAATGTGTAGCATTTGGTATCTCAGACATGCTTTCCTTGCATTCTGTGTCAGCTGCTGGTGTGGGCATTGAACAGCTTGACCCGGCCATGGGGACCAGTGCCCAGAGAAATAGAAAATTGAAAACAAGCCCAAGTGAACTGCTGTTTTTGGCTGTGAACACCTGGAAAAAAGTCAAAGAATGAATGCACTGTTTGTGCTACTCTTTTAAATGGTAAGTTCCACAAGGGCAAGCCCTCTATGTACATTATTCATCACTATACCAAACAACCAGCATGGTACTTGGCACATATTAAGTGTTCATTAAAGACTAACTTTTTGTCTCCATAAGATATCTCTCAATGCCTTACACTTTGTCAGTGATTTTACACAGATGAATGACTTAGGTGACAGAATTGGATGTAATCCATTGCGTCAGATTCCAGAACTTACACACTTTAGCATAATTTTACAAAGACCCCCAGGAAAGCATGCATAGTTAGTCTGAAGACCTCCTGATTTTCTAGAGGAGGAGTAGATAGAATAGAGAAGCCACTCTACTTTGCTCCTGAATGGCAATAGAAATATAATATATACATTTATTTAGAAGCCATGTGTATGAAACCACATGGTCTAGGCACCTTCTGTAAACCAATCTGTCCTGTAAAATTTTGAAATAGAATAAACCTAGAAATAGAAAGGCAGTATACCCAAAAACTCAACTAATAGAAGTGCAAAGAGAGAATATTTGACAAGGAGAGACTGGCAAGCTTTTTCCCAGGAGAATGCCCAAGCCAATGTTCATGGCCTTAGCAAATTTTCTACAATCTTCGGTCTGGACTACAGTTTTACAGGTTTGGAAACATGTGTCAACCCTATAGCAAATTCGTTGCTTGTAGCTAGACTCCAATAAAGTTCACGAACCTCATTTTTTTATAAAAAATAGAATTTCTAAGATTCTGAAATACTTGTTATTATGATGAGCAAATTCTTTTTATATAAGAACCCACACACAAATGAAACATTTTTGACAGGATTCAGAGAAAGAGAAGTTAGGTGGATTAATTCTGTAATTATGCCAGAAATTAAAATAACTTAAATATGACCATTTAATTTTTTTAAAAGGTCTTAAAAATACACCAAGAATGCTCAAATTCTATATTCTTTCTCTTTTCCTTTGCATTCTGTGTTGGAAACGCCGATATTTAACCAAGCCGCCACCAAAAAAGGCAACAGAAATCATTTCTTTGGATACATATTTGCTTATGTATGCTGATAATAGTCTGATTAAAATATTAAATCTTACGAGTTTGGAAATCAGTGTTTCTCTAAGACAAACAAAGATTTAAAAGTGTTCAGATTATGGGATCTAGAATAAGAGTCTGATAAGAAATAGAGGTAGATTGGAACAAAGATACTGAGAAATTTATTTAACTTCTCCAAGACTAATTTCCTTATTTGCAAGGTATTTTAATAACAGTACCCGTCCTTTAGAGTTCTTGTCATTATTAACATTAGGTAATAGATAATGCTGTTAAAGGCACGATATGTCCCAGAAACTATGATATTCAAATAAAAAGGCATATAGGATGGACTTTTATGGGGATTAAATTTAGGAAATACAATGATGAGTCTGCCCAACCTGGAATTACTTTCCAAGAAAAGTATACCTATCAGCATATTCTGGGTTAGAATTCAATATACAACACTGATTTACAGTAAAAATAAGAATGCAACTTCTTGAATTAAATTATCTGGACAAAAATCTGAGCTTAACGTCTTACATTGGGCAAGTTACTGAATAAATACATATTTGGTACGTACCCATAAAATAAGCAATAATATAAAATAAATCTGGAAGGTTTTATTTCTTGTTTACTTAATAATTATAAGCCAAGATATGGGAAGAGGGTGGTCGATGTGCATTGGGTCAGTGAGTGCCACTTGAGTGGGCAGGAGTGCCAGTGAATAGTAATAGTGAGTCAATTACTGAAAAGAGATTTAGGTGAATAACTCCAAGAGTGGATGGATGGATGGATGGATGGATGGATGGATGGATGGATGGAGAGATGGATGAATAAATTGATTGATAAGAGAATTAAGAGGAAGAATATGGCTGGATGAGTGATTTTATTGGAGAATGCATGGTTGAAGGGCATGGTAATAAAGCGATGACTAAATAAATGAGATTCTCAGCCATCCTTCCATTTATGTCTCAATGCACATTAAATGTTTTAAATAAATTGATGAATAAACCAATAGATGCACTGATGAGTGGGTAGGCTGCAAGAACCACAGTGTTATCACAAAAGACAGATTTGGGAAAAAACTAACAAGTTATTCTGTCCCAGGGCATTACTCCTCGTTTTGCACTAAAGCAGGCATAGGCATTGCAAGTTAAACTTTAATTACAAGAGATTCTTCTATAAAGAGCTTTGGTACATATTTGATTTTCATCAACACAGTATCTCTTTATGAATTCCCTAACCCTCCCAACTCTCTCTCTCTTTCTCTCTTGAAAGGTAGATGAATAGAGATATAGATATGTGTATAGATATGGATACAGATATCCATCCATTGTATAAAGAAAGGAGAAGTTTTTGACAAAAACCCAGTGAAGTAATAAATGATGAAAGTAAGAATAAGATTGAAAAATACACCCAGGTTTATCAGCCAAACAAAAGAAGCGCATCTTACAGAGATATGGATATTTAACACGCATAACAAATATTCAGAAAATTTTCCTAAGGGCAAGTCACAGTGGAACATTAGATTGTACTGTCAAAAAGTGTGAAATCCTGAGAGAATGTTGTATCAATGCTCTTTATGTTTCAAAGAGCTTGATTAACAAGAGTACTAATAGGAGCTGAAAATACGAGATAGATTTCTGATACAGTAATCGCAATCACTCACGAAACAGGATGCATCTTGTTACTCAAATAAGTGACAATAGCACAGCGGGAAGGAACACAGTAGATAACCAAATAACAGTCATCTACTATGAAATTCCGTATTTATAAAGGGAGTATGGGGCAATCAAAATGCTGTGAACTTGGAAGAGAATTGCAATTGAGGTTAAAAAAAAAAAAACAGACATACATAAAACTGGAGTTTCATTTGGGCCATAAAATAGGAGGGTAACAATGGCACATCATGTTTTTTTCTGAGTCAAAATGCCTGATATTAACTTAGCTGTGTTGCTTACTCCTACTTCTTGAACAATAAACGGTCTCATTTAAAGCTTTGGAAGAACGCAGAAGCTTGCGACAAAAATCCCTGCTTCACAGAAATAATCACATTTTGAAGTTTCAGTCATGATTACTCAATGAATGGATGAGTATGTTGATGGATGGATAGGTGAAGGGCTAATCAGATAGATGAGATAATTGGGATGAAGAGAATGGATAAACAAATGGTTTTCCTGAGGAATGTATGTGTGGATGAAAGAGAGAATGAGAGCATGACTAAAGAAATTCTCAAACATCCTTCCTTTTAGATAAGTGAAAATCAAAAGACCTGGGTTGAATTACAATGACCAGATATGATCTTGGACAAGTCACTTACATTTTTTAATATTAATTTCCTCTTATTCAAATGTTATTAATAAGGCCATCAGCACTACAGTCAAAAATCTTCTCAGATTATCATACAGATAATATATACATGAAAGCTTTTTTATAAAACTACTCTCTCATATATCATTACCCCTATATAGCTTGACTTCCATATCTGTGGGTCCTGCATTCATGTATTCAAACAATCACAAATAGAAAATATTTTTAAAAAGAAAACAATTTTTAAAACACAGTAATAAAAACTAATACTCAATTTCTTAAAAAATATGGTGTAACAACTATTTACATAGCATTTATATACTACTGTATGATAAGTACAGGTTGAATATCCCTTATGCTAAATGCTTGGAAACAGAAGTGTTTCAGATTTTGGATTTTTAGAAAACTTTAACAATTTGCATAGACATAATGAGATATCTTGGGGATGAGACTCAAGTCCAAACTCAAAATTCATTTATGTTTCATATACACATTATACATACCGCCTGAAGGTATTTTATACAAGATTTTTAATAATTTTGTGCACCAGTCACATGAGGTCAGGTGTCAAATTTTCTACTGGTGGAATCATCTTGGTAATCAAAAAGTTTTGAATTTTGAGAGATTATAGATTTCAGATTTTCAATTAGAGATGCTCAATTTGTCATCTAGATTATTTAAAATATACAGGAGGATGTACATAGGTTATATGCAAATTGTATGCCAGTGTTTATAAGTAACTTGAGTATTTGTGGATTTTGGAATCCTTGGCGACTCCTGGAACCAACCTCTCATGGATGCTGAAAAGTACCTATTATGTAGATTTGGAAATGGTGCCTAGCACGCCATCAGGTCATTCTAATTAAATGCTAATAATATAGCCTGCACCACTGAAAAGTGTGTGGTGTGTTTGTGTGTGTGCATGTGTAGGTTTCTCCCTTCTCCATTCCACAAACAAAACTTGAAATTTGGCTGAAAAATAAAAACCAAACAAAACTTCAAAGGAAACCTGAAAACCAAAGATGCCCTCTCACTCTTTCACACTAAATAGATCTTTCACACATAAATAAAACGGTTGGAAATATGTATAACTCCTACATTAATAATAATAGTAATATTTTATGAAAATAGAGTAATTTGTTCCATTTCTAATCAAAACCAAAAATAATATTTTCAAGCCCACTGTTATAGGCTAAATTATTTTCCATCAAAATCCGTATGTTGAAGCCCTAACCCCTAATAACTCACAACGTAACAGGATTTGAAGACAGGGCCTTTAAACAAAAGTGATTACGTTAAAATAAGGCTGTTAGGTTCCTCATCCAGTCTGACTGGTGTCTTTATAAGTAGAGGTAATTTGAACCCATATGGGGAGAGCAGGGCTGTGAGTGCACAGAGGAAAGACCGTGTCAGGACACAGAGAGAAGGCAGCTGTCACAAACCAAGGAGAGAAGTCTCGGAAAATAGCAAACCTGCTGGAACACTGATCTTGGACTTCCAGCCTCCAGCACCATGAGAAAACTAATTTCTGTTGCTTAAGTCACCCAGTCTGTGGCATTTTGGTAATGCAGCCCAAGCAAGCTCATATGTCTTCATAAAGCATACTAAGTAATTATCAACGAATACCTTATAGATGCAAAATGATGGCTGTAGTTTGCAGCAATACTATGCATAGGTATGATTCTAGGTGTGGTAGGTGGAATAGTATCCATTCCCTAATTCCCAGACTTGTAAATATGTGCTTTACCTGTCAAGAGAGATTTTGCAGATGTGACTAAATCAAGCACCTTAAGGTAGGGAGATTTTTTTTTTTTCTGGATTATCCAAGTAAACCCAATCTAATCACATGGATCCTTAAAAGAAAAAGTTTTTCTCTTGTATTCAGAAGAAGATCTGACTGCACAATAGTCAGTGAGATGTAACCTTCCTGACTTTGACAATGCAAGAAGGATGCCACTAGCCAAGAAAAGTGTAGGGTCTTCTAGAAGGCTGACAAAGCAAGGATCCAGATTTTCCCCAGAGGTGCCAGAAAGAAACGCAACCCAGTCAGACACCTTTTTCTTGGTCCCATGAGACCTGTGTTGGACTTCTGACTGATAGAATTATAAGATCATACATATGTTTTATTTTAAGCCACTAAATTTGTAATAATTAGTCACAGCAACAACAGAGAGCAATACACTATTTTCAATTAATATAAGTAATAGAATTGTTGACGTATTGATATGTTTAAGATGAAGTAGCTAGTGACTTTGGGTAAGCCTTGTATGCTTTCTAACTGTACCTTCCTTCCTTTGTAAAATAAGAGAAGGGGTACTAAATTACTTTTTAGATGTTTTCTAACTCAAATCGCCTGTGAATATTTGGACACAGCCTTCCTGTTTGCATGGCTACACTCGGAAAATATACTGCTACCACAGCTACCCAGATACAGAAGAAAATCTATTCATGTGACTCTTCAGCCATTTCTTCAAGAATACTAATTGAGAGTATCCCTATCCTAGATATATTTGTCTATTATTTCATTTAATTATCACCACCCTATGAGGCACATACAAAATTTTCATTTTACATATTCCAAAAACTGAAGATTTGAGATTTAATTGTTTGCTCAATATCACATGTAGCAAGTGATAGAAGAAATGATTCAAACCCAACACTATTTGCTTCTCAAGCACATGCTTGTTATATTGTTTCAATATTGCACACCAGAATTAAGTATGGGACAGAAAAAAATATAAGTCAGCACCTGAAATCAAGGACTCCACTGTTCACAAAACTAGGTGTTCAGTGTTTTCTTTTTAAAGATACATTTTGCATATTCCCTGTTTGCTCAATAATAGTCTTGCGAAGTTAAATCCACGGTAAGAATTTTCATCACTGCGGCAGGGAGTGACCTCTGAAAATCTGTAATACCCAATTAACACCGCAGAGGTCTGACGTCCCCACACTCCCCTGTGGAGAGGAGGCTAAGGATTGAGGTGAGTGATGAAGTGAACAGAACTTTCCCTTTCAAGAAGAACAAGCTTTTGGGAAATCTAGCAAACCTAGAAATTGGAGGTAGAAAAGTGGAGGCGGGGCAGGGAGGGGGGCGCCGGGCATTTGCAGAAAACAATGACAAGATGAAGAATTACTAGCTGTACTTTGCAAATCAGATCCTACCAATGGGAAATACCTATTCCAGAGAGCATATATTAATACTGCCCCTTAACAAATATACAGATGAAAACTTTCTTTGCACATTCAACAATATCAGTAATATAGTGGCACTCACTAATTCAGTACAAAATAGATGCTCAATATGAGCTCGACTCTATCTCATTTCTTCCTCCAAGTATTTCTATATATTTGAGATAGAAAAAAATAGATGGATATGTTCCTTCACCACTTCTTCATCCACTCTGATTATTAAAAACGTTGTGTCGACTAGGCGCGGTGGCTCACGCCTGTAATCCCAGCACTTTGGGAGGCCGAGGTGGGAGGATCACAAGGTCAGGAAATCGAGACCATCCTGGCTAACACGGTGAAACCCCGTCTCTACTAAAAATACAAAAAATTAGCCGGGCGTGTTGGCGGGCGCCTGTAGTCCCAGCTACTGGGGAGGCTGAGGCGGGAGAATGGCGTGAACCCAGGAGGTGGAGCTTGCAGTGAGCCAAGATCGCGCCACTGCACTCCAGCCTGGGTGACAGAGCCAGACTCCGTCTCAAAAAAAAAAAAAAAAAAAAAATTGTTGTGCCAACTGGGCACCGTGGCTCACGCCTATAATCCCAGCACTTTGGGAGGCCAACGTGGGTGGATCACCTGAGGTTAGGAGTTCCAGACCTTTCTGGCCAACATGGTGGAACCCCTGTCTCTAATAAAAATACAAAAATTAGCTGGGTGTGGTGGTGCATGCCTGAAGTCCCATCTACTTGGGAGGCTGAGGCAGGATAACTGCTTGAACCCAGGAGGCAGAGGTTGCAGTGAACCGAGATCGTGCCCCTGCACTCCAGCCTGGGCAACAGAGCAAGACTCCATCTCAAAAAATAAGTAAAAAAATAAATAAAATAATAATAATAATGTTGTGTCTGACCTGATGAATTCAGGTCACTATTAAATTGTATGGCCTCTTTAAACGTCTTTGTAGTGATTAGATATGCTAGTTTCATTTGCAATGAAAAGTTGTCAGCACTACTAACACAGACACTAATAGATATGGAAAGGAGAGGGAATAAAAGTGGCAAAAAGCTCACCTTGGCAGGTGTTAGGAGAGAATATTTGCTTTCTGCCATATTAGTTATTTACTTTCAATACTGGTGCATTTGAGGAGAGGAAAAATATTGGGGGGCACGTTATTAATGTAAAAGACTGTCAGAGACACCAGAGAGAGACTCAGATTCCAAAAGATTTCTTTAAATGATAAATACGTAGATTTCAGTTTGTCATATTATGAAGTGCTGACGTTAAATAAATAAATTGATTTTTAATTATTTTTGCATGTGAGAACTGAGGGTACTTTGAAAGTGACCTTGTGCCAGGATAAAAGCTTGATGCAGTTCAACATTGCACAAATTATTTACCTATTTGTGTGTGTGTGTGTGTGTGTGTGTGTGTGTGTGTGTGTGTGTCTGTCCTTGCAAGTTGGGAGCAGGAGGAGAGAACTGGAGAGAGAGGATGGAAGGATGGAATGCTGCTGTGTTCTTGCTGGCTGAGTTTTAATCATCTATAGGTAAGGTTTTTAAAAATACCTGGTCATTTTCTTCAGGATGCAGGACAATTTTCTGGATGGCCTTGAACCAATTCAGTTCTCCCTGCTTTCTCTCTTGCACTGTTCAAGAATAACTGTAGAATGTGATGGGAATGCAACATCCTGAGATATGGAAAGACTGGCCAGACAGCCTGGTGTCTGTTCCTGTTCCTCCTACAAACAAGATGTTCTTCAACACTTGAGCCTAGTGTGTCCTGTGCCCCAGGGTATAAATCCTAAGGCAGACTATTTTCTGGAGTTCCTTGGTAGCAATACAAGTGGGGCATGCACAGACAAGACTTCATCCACCCTGTGCAGCATTACTGAGCCTCGGAGATAGGCTCATCATGAATCCTAGGTCTCTGTTATCCCTTGCTGCCTATCTGTAAGTAACAAATCCACATGTTGTAGCTTGTTATGTGGGTGAACGTTCCATCTCACCAGACTCAGGCCAGGAGTAAAAGTACAGTGAAAAGACGCAGTGAACTGAAGTGGTACCTCGTACATAGTGAGCCTTCTTTGCACAGGGTACTGAACAATTCTGGCAAGAAGTAAAGCTGTAAGGTTGGTGAGAAGATCTTCCCTACATCTACAGGAACTACTTCTGTCAGGACTTTAGACCTGAGCTCTGGAAGAAACAGGAGTGTCAAAAGTAGCAGGACTCATAGAATGGTCCATAGACCCCTGGCGATCTCTAAGACTCTTCCCAGGCATCCAGGAAGTCAAAGTTATTTACCTTTTTTTTAAACTGTACTGACATTTGTACTGATGTACATGTAATGATGGATACAACTGCTGCCACCTCAGTACCAATCAACACAGTGCCACCAACTGTACTAAGAGTCATAGAACTCTTCATTACTCATTCTCAGGATTAAAAAAAAAAAAAAAAAATCCAGTTTCACATAAGAGTGTCTTTCATCAGGCAGTAAGAAATATTTTTATTATAACAGGGTCAGTAATGCACCTAAGAGCACCATGCAAAGAATTAACTTGTCAGAATGACTTCAGTTCTAGTGTTCTTTTCTCTCGATGCATTAAAGATGATCATTTTATCATTAAAAAATATTTTTATTAACTCTCAGCCCTATGTACTTACATTTGTAATAATCTGTGATGAAAAGGGAGCACTTCTGGTACATACCAAACTATGAGTGTCGACTCAGGAGTGTAGCCTGATTGTGTCATTTGTAAGCTGAACTAACTACTTTATTCGTAAAACCTCATGTTCTTGAAAAAAACAACTGAAAGCAAACTATGGCTATTGTGACTTCTATATTTAGCAGATAGTTTATCCGAAATAAATAAAACTAGATTATGCTTTTAAAGACAATCAATCATAGTTACCCACATCAAAATCTGAGCATTCTAGAAAATATTCAAATTTCAGAAAATTTGGATCTGTCCCTGAGATAGAAACTTCTAAATACTTAAATATTTTTCTGTGAAATGCTGATGTTACAAAACATGATTTTTTTGATGTTGTATAATAAAATCTGGAAGTTCTACATAGCTCAGTAAACCAGTATTTTCCAATGATGTTAGAAAATTATTAATCAGCAAAAGAGCCATTAAAAGTGCAAAAGAGCAGGGCATAGTAATCCAAGCACTTTGGATTTCGAGGTCATGGGCTGGCTGCAGTGGCTCATGCCTTTAATTCCAGCACTTTGGGAGGCTGAAGCGGGCAGATCACGAACGAGGTCAGGAGTTCTAAAACAGCCAGGCCAACATGGTGAAACCCCATCTCTACTAAAAAATACAAAACTTAGTTGGGCATGGTGGCATGTGCCTGTGATCCCAGCAACTCAGGAGGCTGAGGCAGGAGAATTGCTTGAACCCGGGAGGCGGAGGTTGCAGTGAGCAGAGACCGCACCACTGCACTCCAGACTGAGCAACAGAGCAAGACTCCGTCTGGAAAAAAAAAAAAAAAAATTAGAGGTCATATCAATTCTGAACCAACTCTTCAGAGACAAATGAAATATGTAGCTGAAGTTGTCCACAAAATAAAATGAAGTCTCAATCTCTATTGTGTGTGCACACAGCCCCAATAATTTAGGACAGATTTTCCTAATCATAGGACAGAAAGAATCCAGTCCTTTGATAATAAATGTTAGCTATCTACCGGATCAATACTGTGGTGCACTTTAAAGAAATAAACAGCCTGCATCCCTAAATACGTTTCATGCAAATTTTGTGCAGAAAACAATCACCTTCTGGAACCCCTGGGGTGTCCAAAAGAAAGAAAAAAAAAATAGAAAAAAAATCACCTTCTAAAGATATTTTTATTATTATATGAGGAATTCATGTTTACTGTAGAATACATAGCAAATTAAATAAGCATACAGGGCAAAATAAAACACTCCACCCAGAGGCAACCACCTCTGTTTATTATTTATATAAAGAGCCACATAAAGAGAGAATTATGCTATACTTGGAACAGTATTTTATATACTATTTTGCATCCTGCTCTTTTCACTTTATTGTTTTTAGATGACATGCCATTTTTATGTATAATTTGTATGTAAATAATATACATGTGAAAAATTTTTTTATGAAAGTTCTTTTTAGAGATCTATTGATGAGAGGGACTTAGATTTTCATAACCATTCCCACTACTGTCCTATGTCGAGGCCACTTTCACTTTGTCATGCTTATAACTAATGCTATGTCCAGCTTTTTTGATCCAGAAGCTATGAAATGTAGATTCATTCACATGGAAGAAATATAAAATCCAGGCAGTGATATAAATGTCTTTTTAAAACTCTAAAATTTATAAATTATATACAAATGCATGCAATTTTGGAGGAGTGGGGTATTTTTAAACTTTATTCTTATTGAGAATAGATGAATATAGTTCAAAGTACATGTGATAATTTAATACATTCATATAATTTGTAAAGAATAATTCACTGTACTTGGGATATCCATCACCTTAAATATTTGTATTTTCCTGATGTTAAAACCATTCAAATAATTTATGCAGTCTGGCAAAATATAACTGCCCACCTTCTAACAGTTGAGAAATGAATAATAAAGCTTATTGACAGGTAATAAAATCCATTAAGTGTCATGTTTCTACCAATACTTCATATATGATATTAAGCTCTGTCAATGCTGTCTTATACGTTGCTTCATGTTATTTTTCCCACAACCCTGGGGAATTCTTCCAACAATGAAGGAAATGAGATACCTTGAGGATGAGAATACAGGTGTCTTCATTCCAAATTCAACTCCTTTCATTCCACCATTGGTCAAACACTCAATAAGTGTTTTTTTGTATAAAAAAATTATCTGGATTAAAATTAATTGATAATGGATACCCGCTCTCAATCTTTTTAGTCCTCAGCGTCATCACTGATAACTTTTGCCATTAATAACCAATAAAAGTAGCAGCGTGACGTTTGGGAAAAAATTATACGGTTGGCATTACAAAACATGGGTCTGAAAGCTTCAATGTATGACCACAGCAAAGTCGAATTTGTTTTGTTTTAATTTAATGACTATTTTAGATATGAGGAAATAAACTCCTCCCTCTTTGAACTATTGTGAATAATAAGTGAAATACTATATGTCAAATATACAAAATAAAGTTAGCATATTCAAGTTCCCTGCCCAGAATATCCTGAGGTGAATATTATCTGAGGTTATTATGAAGCCCTGGCAATCTAGATGGCTAGAGGATATATACACACACACACATATATATGTGTATATGTATGTATACACATATTTAAATACTATACATATATATCTCATATATGTATACAAAAATATATCTAATATATTTAAATATATATACATATATCTCTCTTTAGAACTGGGTAAACTTCTGCATGCATTAGAATCATAGGTGTCAGAATCATGAGTATCAGAATCATGAGTAAAAACACAGATCACTGGGCCCTCTCTAGCAATTTTGGGATGGAACAAAAAAAACCTTGCATTTCTAAGAAGTTCCTGGGTGATGCTATTATTGTTGATCTAGGCACCACACTATGAGGACCACTGACTTCGAGATCAAAAAGTTATTCCTTTCTGTGGTTGTTGTTGTGTTGTTGTTTTAATTCTGGTACTCTAAGTCAGATGGTATTATTTGGCAATGCCACTTTTAATAAGTGGTTCAAAATGTTTCCATTAGGGAATAATCAATTTTACTTTCCACACATTTTTGGGGACTTTTGAACATTCACGTCTGAATACTAAAACACTTAACTATGTTGAGATATATACAACCCAACCCTTTAACAATTATTTATAATACTTCTACTGTCTGCCCAGCATATAGGTTCTCATCGCATCATCTTGTTAGAGGCCATGGCAGATTCCTATTCCTCTTATAGAGTTAAATATCAGGCCAAAGTTACCTGCTCACCCAGATCCACAGGTACATGATATTTAATAACAAAATTCCCTCCCCACATCTGACCCCTACATTCACTACTGAAAGTTGCTGAAAATAATAAGCTTGCTAGTTTTCATCAGTGTGTTCTCATGTGAAGGTTAAAGAGCATCATACTCAAAAATTGCACTTATAAATATACAGAATCTTGGTGATTGATGGAACAACATAATCAGAAGAAATGAATATTAGTTTGTTTTTTTTAAAAAAAGACTTAAACACTTAAACTAAAAACCTTCTTATCCATGCAGTCATCTTTAGTTACTGCAAGTCTAAAATTCAACCTTCTATTTTTAGCATCGACTCCTGTTTGGGCAGAATAAATCAATAAATAAAAACTATTTAAATAAAGAGCTGTTAATTGTCCTGAGGAGGATTATTTGTAAGACATTCTTAATGTAGGATTTCCATAGAGTTGCTAATTGTTCCGTACTTTGAAATTCATTGTTCTGAGAATGAGATGTGGTTGGTAATGTAAATATCAACCAGGTAGAGGGTGTTACTCTGTATTAGCATCCACATTATTATTCAGTCATAATTAATACGCTCATAAAATAAAGTGTTGACAGCACTCCTATTCAATCATATAGCATTTGTTTATAATCTCACACATTGAGATGCACACATAATTACAATATATGTGTGAGAGAAATTGCTGAGGCAGTCCAAGAAGCCGTGCTTACACTAATTGAAAACTACCATTGTCCAATTAAAGCAGGTGAGACTACAGGGTGGCAACACTGTCAAAAGCCTATCAGACATGGCCACACTGGTTAAATTACAAGAGAGAATAAAATAAGAACAAACAAGGTTTTGTTTTTCTTGTTATGATTGTTTTAATAGAACACTGATCAGCTAATGGCAGTCAGGATACTCATTGTTTCTCCTTACCCCAGTCAAGAAATTAATCTCAATGGAATACTATATCATTACAGAAAATATCAAGTAGCTCAAAAGCACAACCCATGTCTACTAAAAATACAAAAAAAAAAAAAAAATAGCCAGGCGTGGTGGTGGTGCCTGTAGTCCCAGCTACTAGGGAGGTTGAGGCAGGAGAATGGCGTGAACCCGGAAGGCGGAGCTTGCAGTGAGCCGAGATCGGATCGCGCCACTGCACTCCAGCCTGGGCAACAGAACAAGACTCTGTCTCAAAAAAAAAGATAAAAAAAAAAAAAAGATAAAAAAAAAGGCACAAGGCTTACCTTTCACCAAAATTGATGCTATCTGAGGGAGGAGAAAAATTATTTTTACTGTTAGAGACGCGACTTTGATGACTTTAGAGAAGCTAAAGCAGTGTGCTATTATAATTTGTTTTATTTAGACCTCATTAGGAAATAATTAATGCATCATGTGTAATTACAGAAGAATCACTCCACACTCATTTCAAAGCATCAAGCAACATGAATTTCAAGGGGAGTTTAAAGTAGGGTCATTCATCTGCGAGAGCACAATATACCACTCCTTTGAGGAAATGTATGTCATAAAATGTTAAATTCAAGACTCATAGTAAATATCCACTTACTCCGTAAATGATTTGACTTCTGAAGTATTTCTTTAAGCAGGAAACAACAAAGCAAAACAAAATCTCTAACATTATGATTTCAAAGGTGACTCAGACCAGTATCAGGTCAGAAAGTAGCAGAGAAAAGAGGAAAAGATGGAGAAAGAAGAAAGCAATAAACATATATTAAGAATCTACTATATACCATATACTGTTCAAATTGCTTTACATACATTACTTCACCTTTACTATACCTCCACAAGGTCATTTTTATTTTTCTGATTTAATCGATGAGAAATCTGAGTTACAGAGTAGTTAAGTAACCTGTTCCAAGCCACACAAGCTAATAAGAACCAGAATCATAAAATGCTGGTCTGGGACTCAGAAGGGATGTGTGTGTGTGTATGTGTGTGTGTGTGTATACATTTACCTTACAAGCGGGAAAATAAAATCTGTGTTCCAAATATGGGAAGGATGAAATAGCATAAACATTCATTGAGGTTTGATCCTTTGGCAGATAATTTAAATCACAAGACAAAAAATAAGAAAACAGATATTTGAACCCAAGTATGCCTGACAGCAGCCCATTAATCTCCAATACTTCACATTCCTTTCCAAAGTCTTCTGATTTATTTATAGACAGTTTTTCTTCCTGTCTTTGTAACACCTTCTAAATTAACACCCTGATCTGTGTCCTTGTTAGCTATTTTTCTAAAGGGTCAGCTCCTGAATTCACCAACAGATGAAAACCATTAGGTGGTAGAAGAACTTTTTTATATCCTTAGGTTTCTATGACACCTGACAGATGGAGCATATGCCCACAAACGACCCAGCATTTAAACAATTGTTGTCTGTGCAACAGAGACAGGCAGAATGCAGTGTGCTCAGTCACAGGAGGCACTATTAAAGGATTCATAATTTTGATTCAATAGATTCCATTATTTCTTTTGTGAGTCTACATGAGTCTCTTTAATAGTAATGGCAATTTTATGTAAACTCACACTGGAGACTGGCATCTAGGGTGTGCTGAGCTAATGGCAAGGTTTGAGAGGAAAAATGGCTACAAAAGGTCTCATTTAAGATCTTATGCACTTTTTATTTGAAGTGGCTAATTACTGCCATTGAACTCTGCCATTCATACCTTTCATGACAACTTCAAGGATAAAGAGTGAAAAACAACAGACACATTAGAAGCCATTGCATGAGTCACTGTCTGTTATCTGAGTGCTCCACCAGTTAGCCTTGGAGATCATTCATATTCATTTCTCTCCTCTTTTCATTTTGCCTTGATTCACTTGTCATGTAATTCAATATCCTTGTGCAGGAGAAAGAGTACGGGTTTTGAAGTCATTCAGTCCTCAACCCGAATCCCAGCTTTGTGATCTAAACATCATGTAACTTCAGACAAATCATTTTACTTCTCTTAGCTTCCGTTTCGATATTGCTACAGGGATAATAATATTTCATGGAGTCAGTATGAGGTTTACATTAACTAGAAGTATGCCTGTTAACTGGAAATAGTAGGTACATAGGTATAGATATATGTATAGTAGATACAGATCTTGATTTGCCAAACGTTGTTTTATTTCTACTCCCTTAGATCTTACACTAAACACACACACTGTACATATTTTTAATATTGAATCATAGACATTACATATGTATATTTATAAGTATATATATTTGTAAACTAATTCTAGAATTCTATTTGAAATAATGCTAAAACTGCAATTATAATTTTAATTAGATATATGCCTCCTAGACAAATATCAAAAGGTTAATAATTAGTTAATAATTCCACATAACAGTCACTTTATTCACTAGTTCTGCAACTCAAAACTAGGCTTTCTGTGTTATTCCAATCATGAGTAATGTTGGGGTCAGGTGGCACCTAATGGCCCAGGCATCGTCAAACTCTGTGCCGGGGCCGGATCTGTTGTGATGCTTAGAAGATGTGGCATGAGGAGCCCAGTGGCCAACATGGCTACAGCATTATACTGAAGCTTCAGTGTATCAATTTCAAATATGTTTGTTGAAGATATTGTTTAACAAGAGGAGTAGGCTGGTTAAAATATTTGAAAATCCTTGCTGTGGATACACTAATACCTATCCCTACACTACATACAAACACATGAGAGCTCCATTGCAATATTATTTGTATAACTAGTCCTTCCCTTCGGTAAAGTTAGTTCCACTGAATTGCACTTTGCATGTAATAGTTGCACTTTTGTGACCTACATTAAGGAATGCTAGAAATTAAAAGCCGTATGAAACACTTCACTGTGATATTACATGGCTGGTTTTAAGGACATTGCTCATTACACCACCTACTGTACCATTAACAGAAAATACTTACGGGAAAACAAGTAGTCTCAACAATAAGACAGTAACCAAATTTCTTGACGTGAATCAGTTTATTTTACCTTTTGGGTACTTTGATTTGTACTACTAATCAGCTTTTACACTTCACAATGAATACTGTGAAACTGAGAGTCAAATTTTTGGCCCTATCAAAACCAGAGTTATAGGAATTCTATCACATAATGTTGCATATTAGCTACATTTACTATGCTGGTTTTGCTCTTTGATGAAGAAACCTTGACAGCTCTAAGACATGAGATAAGAAAGCTTGTGCCATCTACAGCTCTTGACTGTCCTGGGTAACTGCATCTATCGTGTTCCTGCACTATACCTCCTCAGTTGCTGCCTATCTCACCTCCAACTCTAAACCTGGAGACAAAGACTGCACCCCTAGCCACTGAGTGTTGTAACCTCTTGATTCTAACACTGGCCGCTGTACTAATGCTCCTACTAAGAGTAAATAGTAGAGGTTTAGTATTCTTTTAAATGAGCACATGGAAATCACACTTTATTTCAGACACACTGTGAAAATGGGCAATATAAGGACTCTTTATCGGTGCTGTTGTATAAGCCATCTCATCAAAATATCCTTTCTCTGTCTACATTGTATTCTAAGAGGCCTACACATTTGGGCCTAAGATGGCATCTGAAAGTTGAAGAAAACTGACATCTACAAAAAAGCGGAAGTGTTTGTCAAGGGACATACATTAGACTGTTCTTTAATAGAGCTTATAGAGTTGTTTTTAGGTTTTTACCTGCTGTCAGCTCCTGTGTTATGTACTTCCTATGTGTAAGCATCTTGAACCTTGGTTTCCTATTGTGTACAGAGTGGCTGAGGTTACATATCTAGTAGCTTTGGTATCAACCCAGTCATCCTGAATCCAGAACTCTTTCTCTTAACCATATAACCAAAAACAAAATTCTGTCTACAAAAGAGTTGAGCTAGGTGTTTTCATTCTCAACTATCTCAGAAAGGGTTGGCTGTTTGCCTACATGGATTCGAGATTCTTATGAAAATACCTATTATACTGAGCTTTCCAGCGGGGATTCCAACAAATCCACAAATGGACTTATTGTACCTTATTTTTTAACAGGTTGGGAATCAATAAATCAATCAATAGATTGATACAAGACTGGGTGGACTGGGTCACATCTGCAACCCACCACTTTGGGAAGTCAAGATGGCAGTTATCTCTTGAGGTCAGGAGTTGGAGACCAGCCTGGGCAACAGAAGTCGACCCCATCTCTATAAAACAGTTTAAAAATTTTAGCTACACATGGTGGCAAATGCCTGTAGTTCTAGCTACTTGGGAAGCTGAGGCAGGAGGACTGCTTGAGCCCAGAAGTTAGAGGCTGCAGTGAGCTATAATCATGCCACTGCACTCCAGCCTGGGTGACACAGTGAGACCTTAGTCTCTTAAACAAAGCAAAACAAAAAAATTGATATATTCAAAACCCATGTCAATTACATGACTCTGCCAAAAGCCAATATTAAATAAAGTATAGTCATAGGTCAGTTTAACATATGCAGAGTTTGTTCTTCTATGACTCTGTTCCATAACAAATATATGTGAGGGATGGCATTTGAACAGAAGGTTGATTGTTCATCAGTTTGTGATCACAGTGGTGATTAAAAGTGAAAGCTGAAAAACAAGTACTTACTTAAATTTGTATTATCCAGTGTCAAGAGTAAAGAAACATTTAAAGTAAAAAGAGCTGTCAATAGTAAAAGTAAAAATTTTATTAATACAGAGTGATTGCCCAGGAGTTTCCTGTTTAAATTAACTAAAGTTAGAAAACACACACACACACACACACACACACACACCCCTCTATGTACATGCAGGCATTTTTTAATGAGAAATTCAAATTTATTATGTTTAAGTGCATATAATCTTTAGATGCAAATTGATGAACTGTTGCTAGGATGCACCCCAACTTAAGAACAGGATAAGAATGATTTGAATTTAGCACATTAAGTCACTGACCTTTGCTTACACTACAAATAGATGGCCTATTTGTCAATGCACCCTTGAAAAGTATTTGAAAGTAGCTTATTTCTTTTATGCCAAAAGGACTGTAGGTTTACAACCCTGCACTGACCTTTTGAATTCTGAATTCATCATTCACAAATCTTAAGAGACACTTGCTTTGGGCTTAAAATGTGTGTTAAGAACTATGTGGATTCTTTATTTCACAAAAATAAGCCATAAACTCTTTTTCAGTCCTGGTAAAATAATTTCCAGATTTAAAATACCTAAAGTAAGAGTTTGTACTATATCATTTCTTTCCCCTTGGACCATTGAGGATTTTCTAACCACAATTTTTCCTAGTTAAGAAAAGTAGTCTCTAGATATTTGGCTGCAACAAAACAAAAAGCCATAAATGTCACCCCCAGTGAAATTCCTCATATTATTCTTCAATGTATAGCTTGAATAGCCCAAGAGATAAAATGCAAGCTTTCAAAAATGCCAAACTTGCTTCCAAATTGGGTTTGACTAGCTAAATGATCATTTAGCCACATTATCAAATTAAACAAGTTACTGAATAGTCACGTCAAAGATAGTACTTACTGCAGCATTTTCTGTGTATTTGATTATGCCAATTTGAAATTGTGAGATATAAACATACAGTAATAATATATCATTTACAATGAAAAAGTTGAAACCATGAGGACCTTTTACTTTTGTTTTGTTTCAGAGACAGGGTTTCACTTTGTCGCCCAGGCCAGAGTGCAGTGGCGTGATCACTCCACTGTTATCTCGACCTCCTGGGTTCAATCTATACTCCCACCTCAGCCTTCCAAGTGGCTGAGGCCATGAGTCCACACAACCATGCACAGCTAATTTTTAAAAAATAATTATTATTTTCATAGAGACAGGAATCTCACTACGTTGCTCAGGCTGGTCTCAAACTCCTGGCCTCAAGTGATCCTTCCGCCTTGGTTCCCCAAAGCACTGCGATTACAGGCATGAGTCATTGTACTTAGCCTAATAATGGCTTTTTAAAAAAAAAAAAAAAAAAAAAAAAAACCTTCATTAGGAATCACCTCTCTCAGGGCACTCTGACTGAATGAAACGTAAGCAGTATGTTGCTCTTGTCACACCATTGAGTCACTTTTCCTGGATATTAGAAACCCCCACTTTCCACGATTAGTAACTATGCCACCAATGTCATTTGGGCCCATCAGAAAGATTGTGAGGGATTTCTCCCATTGTAATGTAAATGTTACATAAAAGTCACATTAATTGTAAATGTTAAGCAAAATGTTAAAGAAAAATGCTACCCACAGTTATAAGACATGCCCTTAAAACATCTATAATACTAACGGTGTGGTCCTAGGATTTCTGCTAAAAACATCACACACACATGTTCAAGGGAGCTCATGCACACATACACAAATATAACCTACAACTGGCTTAGAAGAGAAATGTAATAGAATATAATGAAAAAGCACAGAATATCTCCGTGACCATAACGTATTACTAATTAAGAAGAGAGCACCCTGGGATCTATTAGAGATATTGCTAAAAACAAAAGATGAAGCATTACTAAAACAAAAATGTAGTTTAAAGATTTTGAATAGATGTACTCTGAAAGTGTGTTCAGAGTGTATATATTTGTTTCACCAAATATATGCTGCAAACAAGAGCATATTTATGCTCTGTGTAAAAGTTAATCTGTAGTAATATGATTTTTAATATATATAGTGTCTTTGAATATTGTACGACTCCCATATAATGACCCAGAACTCTCTCAGGCATACAGTAAAACTATAGTTTAAGGGTGGTGAAAATTGTACCATTGCTTATTTTCTGGGCCCCGCTTCTCATTTATTATTTTAAAAAGCAGTTCTTTCATGACCCATTCTAAACCCTGTGGATATGAGTAAATAAATCAGAGTTGTTTCCATCTTCTATCAGCCCTTAGAACTTGATTTGAATTTCACAGGAAAAAACACAGTAACTTTAAAAAAATAAAAATAAAATAACCAGCTGCAGGGAAAGAAGATCTCAACCTTTAGCCTAGTACTCTAAACTTTAATGTGGACCTATACCTCCTGGGAATCTTGTAAAAATACATATTTTGATTCAGCAGACCCAGGATGGGACCTGAGGTTTTTGATTTCCATGAAGCTTCCAGGTGATATTGAGGTTGTGATCCAGGAAGCCATTGGACACACTTTGAGTAGCAATGCAGAAATACATTCTTTGGTCAGTGTAAATGAGGGATAAGTGCCTTTATTAAAAGGAAGTGACATTTACCAAAGAGGCTGTTGTCTTCTTTCTTACTCCTAATAACACTGAGAATGAGATCTTCTCATCTCTATTTTAAATATACAAAAAAGTAAAATTAAGAGAGATTGTACAGCCAAATTTAAATCTAGGTTCAGTCCAAAGTTCTTTGTCTTTCCAGTTAACTCCATTGTGCACCAAATTAAGAGAATCAATATTATTCAAAGAGTTTCAGAAATCAGAGTAAGTCCAGTATGGTCAGGCAACAGAGGAGAGTGACAAGAGGAGAGGCTGTATTTGCAGGCAGTAGGCTGTTTGTGGGCATCTTACATTATGTTGCAGGCATAGATATATTAGGGATATTGAACTTTTACCCACAAGTCCTTGGAGAAACTAACAAATGATTTGGAGCAGGAGAGTAACATGTCCAGACATGTATTTTTGAAACATCATTCACATTCCAGTGTGGAAAAATGGCTGAAATAATGTGATTTTGAACTTAGAAAAGATTTTTTTAATTACATATATCCTTTTAAATATGTAGTGAAATAAACCAGACAAGCAAGGACAGAAATGTGGCTTAGGGTAGCAGCAGCCCAAATGGAGAGACAGTGAGATTGAAGACGTATTTATTGGGATAAATTATTAATAAGTATACTAATTAACCTATGTGCTTTTGTTTTTTTTCTTTTAGTGCTGGTGGTGATTTTTTGGTTTGTTTTTTGCAACCTTCACATGTGGCAAAAGAAACAGAGCTCCAGAAGATTTTTCTCTTACTAATTTAAGGTCTCATATGATCTAGTACAATTTTACATTAGCTTTTACAATGTTTCCCAAAGAGAGATACACACGTTAATTTTAAATAGTATAGAGAGAACAATTTTAAAAATACATGGTTTTATTTTTCTCTGAATAAGAAGAGGAACTAACACATCAAAATTTGTGATTGTAGTAATCATGTTGGTTATGTCAGATCAGAAATCATCTGCTATATTCACACGGGATCAATAGCAGGAGTGTGTTTGGATGGTGCTGGCATATGGTACAAACTAAGAAGATAATCCCTGAATAAATGAATTTGCCTCATCCCACACCTTCCAGAAGTACTGAGTGGTTCCCAGATTCAGTGAAAGCCAGACATCCTATCTAAACCAGGGTTCTGGCTGCTGAGAACCCCAGGCACACGAGGCTGCTTGGGAAAGGTGAGTAGCGATATGTCTCAGAAGCTTTAGAGGAAAAATATGAAACGTGCTTGGAAATCTGAACAAACGCCCACCTTCAAGCCTTCCCTCCTAATAAGCATAGCTTAAACAACAAAAGGCCTTCTGAGACGCCTTGGGTAAGTTGTAATTCTATGCCAGTTAATGTAAATTGAGGAACAAAAACAAATGGAAAGATTATGTAAAGATTGAGGAGGGACAGTATACGATATTGTATCCTGTGCATTTAAGAACATGGGCTGTGGATCACCCACATTTGCTATGGTACATATGCCACTTATTTAACCTGAAACAATTTACTTATGTTATTACAGTATTTCAGATGGGAAAATACAAAGTCAAAACAGAACTCTGAGAGGTAGGTGTCTGGTATTAAGCAATAAATTAATGGAAGCTTAACTTATCATATAATTATGAATACTATGACTTTTTCCCTGCCCCTAAATGGATTTAAACTTCTAACCATTTCCCACTCATCTTTGTATCTCTGGCACTGGGCACAAGGCTTAGGGTGTTGTTAGTATTCAAGACACACTTGTAGAATTATCCCATGACCACAAGCACTAAAATCGCCAGAGAATTTAGGTCTGATTGTCACCCGAAGCTTTTCAGGGATAAAAATGTGAGCTTCAGCTTCCAGTGCAATAATTACAACTGCAGGACATGACTCCAAAGTTACATCTCATGCCAAGTCCAAAATAAGCAGACTAGATAGAAAACTGTGTTGAGAGGGTTGCCTGCTGGAAATATTTGGAAATTTTAACACTAATATTAACTATCCCATCATTTTTTTTGCATCTTTTGCAAAGCCGTGGTGAATGCAGCCTTTATATAAGAGAGGAGGAAATGATTACACACAGATTGGACATTCGATGACATTATTGATGATAATACTCCGGCGTTCTGCAAGTTCACTTTAGAAGAGGCAAAAGCAGAGCAGTTACAGTCTATCTGCTTTAAACTAGCCTGATAGATGTAAAACTGGGATGCAGTTATCCTATTTTGAATGCATCAGTAAGCTTTAGGATGTTTATGTATGATGTATAACTAGAAAAATAAAGTCATCATATTATTTTATATGAAATGAATTAACCAATATATTTTCATTAAATTTCCATTAAGCTCAAATACAACTTTATGTAGGCAAATTCTGAGTGGAGGAATTTAGAAATGATGAATAGCAATAGCATATAACTGAAAATAAATATCTAGAACTGTTTCTGGGCTTGAGTAATATAGTATTGAGAATGGAATTATACACTTGAATGTCCTCATCTTCATCCCTATCCTGATCAGGAGCTGACACTTACATACCTTTTATGGGAAAGGAAGGAAGAAACCTCCTATTTCTTAAATAGTTATAAAATTTTGTTTCTAAGTCTATTCCCTGCGAGTTCACTATTCATTTTTCTCTTTGGCTTTATGCTTATTATTTTTGGAGCATCTAGCGTATGTCAGACATTTTAGTGTGAATTAAAAGCTCCTAAGTATGTAAGACACTTATGTGCTCATCTGTTGGATTCTGTGTACCTTGAAAAAAGAGAAAATAAACAATGCATGCAGTATAACATCACGGGTACATTTTTAGCCTGTTGAGGAGTCAGTGTGGAAAGCTGTTCATTATTTTTTGGGGACGAGGGCTGTCAATGATAAATTCACATAGTCATAATGTTGGGAGCTTAAGACAGTCAGCATTGTTAAGGTTTATAGCACAAGCTCTGGAACTGAATTTACTGAGTTCAAATCCCAGAGACCCACCACATACTAGCTGTATCCTTTAAAAAGTCAAGTAACTTGTCAGCAAATCAGTGTTTTTATCTCTAAAATGGGGGCAATCGTAATACCTTACAAATGTAAGAGTTCAATAAGCTAAATATATAAAAAGAATTTAAAGCAGTACCTGTCACATTGTATATACTCAAGGGATATATTTACATTGTTTTAATAAATATTTAAATTGAGTATTTATAGCTATTACTTTCTATATCTCCCTGGTAAGAGAAAAAAATAGTATTTGAGAAATAATGAATAACTAGAGGAGAAGCATGAGTTACGGGCATTCAGGTAAACAATTATAAGTGCTAAAAATAAAAATAAAAACACCACCACCATTTACTGAATATTTAACACTGCCAAACCAGCATGCTATGTTCCTGTGTTTCATTCTCACAACTCGGGACAGTAGATAAGGATTGCCAAAAATCATTAGTTTTCCAACAAGATTAAAAAGGCAAGATTGATCATGACTCCATCAAGGAAAGGATAAATGTAGCTGCAAAGAGTGAGGTGAGAAGTCACTTGGAGATGGCAATATGCCACCCGCCTTCCAACAGGCATGTTCAAGTAAGTATTCATGGATCATCATCCTTCTGATATCTAAGAAAGACAGATCCAAAAAAAACTGAAGTCTTTTGTCTTGCTGAATGGGATATGCAAGTATGGGGGTCCAGAACTTAACTGATCAGTACAAAGGAGACAAAACTGAGGACTGCCACCAGGGGTCCCACTGATCATTGCCAATTCCCTGCTATGTTTCTCTTAATTAAATACTGAATTTAAAAAATAATTTTGGAACACATTAAGAACCTCAGATTTGTCTAAATCTATAGTTTGTTATTAACTGCTAAGCAATATCATCTTTTATCATATTATTATATTATTTTAAAGTAGTTTTAACATTTAGATGCAAATTAAAATCACGTATCTCTAGGAGATTTTGTAAAATAGCAATGACTAGGCATGGCTTCCCTGTATCCTAAAATAGTAGATTGCAGTGGAATTTAGAAATTAGTATTTTTTAAAAGTCTCCTGGGTGATTTTAACCTCCCAGAGTTTTTTCAGGATTGAAATAAATAAATAAATAAATAAATAAATAAATAAATAAATAAATCCTCTATTATTCTACTTTTCTGTGGAGCAGCACTCAAGTGTACTTAGTGAGTCTTCTCTGTGAGGTATAAATCTTTAATTAGTATACTTATACATTTTAAACGTTAAAACATGGTTCTAGATCTATAGTTCTCAAAGACTTGGGGATAAAGAACAAGAGAGAGTTGCTTACTATAGCATGATTTCCGCCATAGGAAAGATCTTGGATTTGTTCTCTAGAACAGAAGGAAACCACCAAAGGACAATCGCTAAGAAAGACTCAGGTTTGTGTCATAGCAAAAATCAAACTGACAAACTGACAATTTGAGGTACAGTTCAATTGAGAGATTACAAGTCTTAATGCTGGACATCAGTGACTAAAGAAATAAACTTTTTGTTTACTCTCTGTTCCTTCCTCCTCACTTTTCTCAGACTCTGGGGGAAATCTGTATAAGCCAAAGAGGGCAGTAGATGGCAGACCCTTTCTATTCAAAATTTTCACAGAATAAAAAATCATAGCAACTCGTGGAGATTTGCCTAAAATGTCATCTATTTCCAAACTTTTAGTTACAATAGAGCTAGCATCACATATCTGTAAAGGAACTTGGATATATTCTCCCAAGTCATCAAACCTGAGGTATAAACTTCAATGTCTATGAAGTGAACTGCTTGCCTCCTTAAGGAAAAAACTTTCTCTGGGCAGTAACTGAACCCAGGAGTCCTGAGTCAGGGGCTAAACATCTAATTGTGTTTCCTTTTATCAAGGGCACACCTGTTCCTAACTGCTTTCTTTATTTCTATTTATATTTTTAGACTGGAGAAGTGCCAGGAGGATTAATTACAGCAGTTAATATTTCCATTTGAAAGGAGATGATACTCTGTAAGTACTAAATATTATTAAATATAATGGAATTAAATTGCTTTAAAAGAGACAAATGGTATAATTCAGTATTTCACTGATGCCCAGAAAACTACAACACCTCATGTTGAGTCATCAGGATAAAAGTAACAGAGTTTTTGTTAATTCCCTAAATCATATATAAAATAATTTCATTGAGTGTATATCTCACCGATTCCTAATGAAACACAGATCTGTGTAAGACATGAGTGGCTGTAGACAATTTGATGAGGAATGAATTAATTACCCA
This sequence comes from Rhinopithecus roxellana, assembly GCF_007565055.1. NCBI lineage: Eukaryota > Metazoa > Chordata > Mammalia > Primates > Cercopithecidae > Rhinopithecus > Rhinopithecus roxellana. Next base: position 37,463,132 of record NC_044568.1, on the reverse strand, counting down.
GTCATCCCAAATGGCATTTCTTTTAAAATATACATGATTTCCATGTTCTTACTGTCATTTCAGATCTGAAATAGTTCATTCTAGGAGAAGAATAGCATAAAATTAGGAGTATTCACTCCTTGCATTTAGATTTTAATGAGAAGTCCCACCATCCTCACTCTGTGGGAATCTCTCTTTGCCTGAAGGGGAAATATATACAGCTATTTTTTGTTTTACCCTGCAATAACACAGAACCAGACGCCCTACGCCTTGTCCACATGTCTAAGAATTGCAAATATACTTCCTAAATGTTAGTGTTAATAAATAATACATATGGCAAAAAAACATTAAAATGTAAGGTACTGCAAATAATTAAGCTAGAAATAAATAGATAAATAAATAAAGTGCATCTGCCTGGTAACCTCTTGTTGTTAGTCATAGCTGAGAAAAATCCCTCAAATCTGTCCAAAGATCAACATGTTCAAGGGATTTTTATTCCCAAGGAGTTTTCATGTAAAAGAGGGTGTACTGCATTGAGGTTAAACATGCAGTAGGCTGCCTGGGTCCTTGACCTGACCTCAATGTCTACACACTGTGTGAACTTAAGCAATTTGCTCAATGTTCCTGTGAATTAACACAGTTCTCCATAAATGGGATGATACTAGCTCCAGAACTCATGAGGTTGTTTGCAAAGATTAAATGAGATGATATATGTGAAATGTTCAGCACTGTGTCAGCTAATTAGTAAGCATTTACTAAATGTTCATCATTATCCTATTACATGTAGCTGTACGGTATAAACACCTGCATCACTCAGAAAAAGGAAAGGCAAGGAAGATGAAGAAATCAACAAGCGCTCATTCATAGAGAATAAGGCACTCATCTGTTCGTAAGATTCTGAGTTTCTGAATTCCTAGAGGTGATGTTATTTGAGAAATATTTAATGCTCTTTGGGTATCAATATGGATGTTGGTATTAGATACAGAAAGATGAAGATGGATAACAAACACTTCTATTTATCACAACAATTCGACTTGTTTCTAATTAGAATTAAGTTTCACATTTCAATTCAGAAAATATTTGCAAACAAAATATGAATTGGAAAAAACTTCATTGTTACCTAATCAGGAAAAAAAATGATTTCTAAGTCTTCCAAATTATCAAGATTTATACCCGCAGACATCATTCCAAATTTAAATAAACTAAGTTTGAAGATGGGGAAGCATTATTTTTCCTCCTTTGCAGATTTTTCTTTGACAGCTAAGTTTAATTTATGCTTTCATTGGGCAAACATTCACCAGGTGACTTTTACTCTGATGTTTGAAGAACCCAGCTACCTATTTCATAACATGACATTATAATTTATTAGCATTCCAATTAAAAACATAATTTGTCTATAACCTTCAAGTTTATTATTTATATTGCACCTTCCTAGTAGCTAATAAATCATTTGTAATTGACTATAATACCAAAAAGCTAAATACCAAGCCCTATAATAATCTGAAAATGATGGGCTATGCAAATAGATCTGCCTCTCCCGCTACACATAAAGTTAGAGAAAAGGGTAAAGGTTTAGCAATTTGTAGAAAGATATGAAACAATGTTGGCCGGGGGCGGTGGCTCAAGCCTGTAATCCCAGCACATTGGGAGGCCGAGACGGGTGGATCATGAGGTCAGGAGATCGAGACCATCCTGGCTAACACGGTGAAACCCCGTCTCTACTAAAAAACACAAAAAAAAAACTAGCCGGGCGAGGTGGCGGGCGCCTGTAGTCCCAGCTACCCGGGAGGCTGAGGCAGGAGAATGGCGTAAACCCGGGAGGCGGAGCTTGCAGTGAGCTGAGATCCGGCCACTGCACTCCAGCCTGGGCGACAGAGCAAGACTCCGTCTCAAAAAAAAAAAAAAAAAAAGAAACAATGTTATAAATAGCTGTCACTAACTGACTATCTGCCATTTCCAGGAACATAAGCATTATTTGTCACATGGCACAGATAAGAAGCTGAGACTCAAAGAATGTAAGAAACCTGTACTACAGCGCATAGACTCCAAGTAAGGGGAACAGGATTTTAGCTAGAAATACCTGGTTCACAAAACATCAAACCACTTCCAACACATCTCTTCCAAACCCAAACAAAAGAGGTGCACTCCCTTCTGAGCATATCTCCTTATTAATTCACCCATTTTACCATATCAAAAATAATCAATATCAAAAAGAAAATACAATTCAGTTTTGAATTATATTTCTAGGCTAGTCATAGATTTTTTTTACATAAAAAGAATTTATTAAAAATAAACGTCTACCTCTTATCTCCTTTGACATCTTTCTTATGTCAAATGGTGCACATCAACCTGAGTCACCACAGGATCGAATTATACTCTGATCCTTGCCCCATCTAATATTTATTTGCACATTAAAGATATCATGACTGGCTAGAACTGGCTTCTGAATATGTGTGCTCCTTATCAAGGCCATAGTTTACAGCTTTGCTAGGGAGAGCTATGCTAATGAACTATTTTATTTATTTATTTATTTATTTATTTAGAGACGGAGTCTCACTCTGTCATCCAGGCTGGAGTGCAGTGGCGCGATCTTGGCTCACTGTAACCTCCACCTCCCAGGATCAAGTGACTTTCCTGCCTCAGCCTCCTGAGTAGCTGGGACTACTGCAGGCGTGTGCCACCACGCCCAGCTAATTTTTGTATTTTTAGTAGAGACAGGATTTCACCATGTTGGCCAGATGGTCTCAATCTCTTGACCTCAGGATCCACCCTCCTCGGCCTCCCAAAGTTCTGGGATTACAGGCGTGAGTCACTGCACACAGCTGGCCTATTTTATCGTAAAGAGAGACCTGCAAGAGAGGCTGCTGGAATCCCTAAAGTCTCCCTAGATCTGATGTAATCACATCTGGCTGACTCAACAGCAACTGCTTGGCAATAAGATGCCATACAGAACACCTGGAGAGATGCCGCCTTCTCTGTCTTTGTCTATCTTTCAAGTATCCCAGACTCAACTTTTAAGATGTCTCAGATCTCAGGACAAGAGAAGCACTTGCATAATGATCATCATAAAAACAGTAATAGCATCAATGCTAACAATAAGAAAACGCAGGAAGATGTGGCAATTAGAAATGAGCGTATTAATCTTGTAGCATTTTGAATGCACACAGAACTCAATCAAGTTGAACTTGACACAGAAAAATATACAGTAATTTCGTGAGAATGCAAGATTGTTTTCAAATAATTGTCACAATCCACAGAAAAATAAGCAGTTAAGGCAAATTGCATTCATCTTTTGTTCTCATTTTTTTCATGTACAGACTTAAAAGACAGTTTCAGTTGTATGGTGAAATTTCTGGAGATATGACCTACAAATGTGGCTGATACCTTTTTTCTTCTTCTTTTATTGGAAAGTTAAGATTTCTTCAAAGACTATCTTCATATAGCTCTTCTTTGACCCAAAATAATTTGAATTATAATAATGAAAAACAATAAGTAAAACAAAGCATCATATTCTCCCTTGAAATACTCTCTTTTTCTTGATTTCCAGAATATATCCCTCTCCTGTTTTTTTGTTTTGTTTTGTTTTGTTTGAAACAGAGTTTCACTCTTCACTCTTGTTGCCCAGGCTGGAGTGCAATGGCGCAATCTAAGCTTGCTGCAACCTCCGTCTCCCAGATTCAAGCAATTCTCCTGCTTCAGCCTCTCAAGTGGCTGGGATTACAGGCATGTGCCACCAAACTCGGATAATTTTGTGCTTCTAGTAGAGACAGGGTTTCACTATGTTGATCAGGCTGGTCTTGAACTCCTAACCTCGGGAGATCCACCTACCTTGCCCTCACAAAGTGCTGGGATTACAGACATGAGCCACCATATCTGGCCTCCTATTTTGTTTTGTTTTGTTTTCATTTTTCCTGATTGCATTATCTTTCATAATCTTAATCTCCTCTGTTGACACCCTCTTCTTTTGTAGAACTCAAAAGACTGGGACTTCCTCCAGTAGCATCCTCAATTTTCTCTATTTAAACACTCTCCTTAGGAGATCTTATTTCATCCTATGATTTCTCCGTTATACATTAACCTGCTCCTCATTTTAGTAAATGGCCATACCATCTACCCAATACGTCCTCCTGATCCCTCTCTTCTCACAAATACTACATCTAAATAGTCCATAAGAAGTGTTGGCAATATTCCTGAAGTCCCAGTTTTCTTATTTCCAATGCTACCCATTCTGTATGTTGTAGCCTAATTGATCATTTTGATTTTTTTAAAGAATCATGCTGTTGCCCTCAGTTTAAAACTCTTCAGTACCCACCCATCACATTTAGAAAACAGGCTAAGGAATGTGCACAGTGGCCCACACCTGTAATCCCAGCACTTGGGAGATCAAGGTGAAAGGATCACTTCTGCCCAGGAGTTTGAGACCAGCCTGGGCAATGTAAAGAGACTTCGCGTCTACAAAAATAAAAATAAAAAATTAGCTGGGTGTGGCGAGGTGCACCTGTAGTCCTAGCTGCTCAGAAGGTTGAGATGGGAGAATTGCTTGACCCTAGGAGTTGGAGGTAACAGTGAGCTATAATCCTACCTCTGCACTACAGCCTGGGCTACAGGCTATAGAGTGAGACTTTGCCATAGAGTGAGACTCTGCCTCTAAAACAAAATAAAACAAAAAGAGGAGAGGAGAGGAAACGGGCTAAGCTCATCATCTCGATTCACATAGCGACCTATGTTACCTGACCTTGATCTTACACTCCAACTTCATCTCATACCACTCTACTCCTAGCTTACAACTCACCAACCACCTGGATTTCTTTCCATTCCTCTAACAAGTTCACTTTGTTCCTTGTTAAAGACATTTGCATTACTCCCCCTTTTCTTTCCATAGTTAGTTACTTCTAGTCATGCACAGGGTAGCTTTAAAGAACACCAATTCAGCCTGGGCATGCTGACTCACATCTGTAATCCCAGCACTTTGGGAGGCTGAGGTGTGAGGCTCGCTTGAGCCCAGGAGTCCAACACAGCCTGGACAACATGGCAAAACCCCAAGTCTACAAAATATACAAAAAAAAATGATCCATGCCTGTAGTCCCAGCTACTTGAGAAGCTTAGGAGGGAAGATCGCTTGAGTCTGGGAGGCAGAGGTTGCAGCGAGCTGAGATACTGCCACTGCACCGTCTTTCCTTGGCAACAGAGTGAGACCCTGTCTCAAAAAGACAAAAACAAACCAAAAAAAGACAAAGAAAACACCAATTCAGAAAATATTTTCCAAAAATCCCAAACTAATCATCCAGTCATTCTGCATTATATCACTCTGTTTCATCTTCTGTATTTTCTTACTCTCCAACCTCAAACACTGGAATATAAGCTTCATCAGAGTAGAGGCCTGATCTGTTCAGTCTGTGTTTCAGCACCTAGAAGAGTGGCTCACTAACATTAGGTGCTGCGTAGTAGATTGCTGAATGAGAGAACAAATGAATGTAAACAAACAAGGTGGTAATAAAATGAATTTTCACCATCTAGATTCTAGACACTTGAGAAAGATAAAATTCAAGGGATATATTCTGTCCTTTAGATTAGTTTGTGATTCTAGATAGGTGTTTGCAGATCAATTTCATGTCAAAATAGTATGGAGCTTTTGATAGAGTGGTCATTCTAATCTGACACAAAACCTAGTTGCTCACGTGAATACCAAATAATCCCTTACTATGACTACATGAGAACTGGGTTTATTCGGACACACAAGGCATTTTATATGTCTTTTGAGTAAATATGTATTCTATTTTCCAAGTACTGTGTTAACTTTGGAAAATGTAAGCGAGACAGAGTCCCTTTCTCAGATCCCTTGATCTAATGCAGATAGTAGAACAATAAATACAAAATTAATACTACAACATGAAAAGTGAAATAAGGCTGAATAACACAAACAAGGCATCTTTGGAGGATTCTCAAAGCAACAGAAGAGTTAGGCGAGAACCGAGAAAAAGAGAATGAAGCATAGTGTCAACAAAAGAAGGGAATCAATTTACCAAAGCCAGTGGAAGAAAACTCCCAAGTAGACAGAAGTAGATAAAGCACATCAACAGCACAGCTTAATGGTAATGACCAGATCCTTTTAGACTGGGTTTGCATTCCAGCTTCCCTACATTGAAGTTGTGTGTCTTTTGGGCAAGCTACCTATTATTTCCCTCTACAGATGAGAACAATGGAGGCTTGGAGAGCACTGTTCATTACCTCAGAGGGGCACTGTGAGGCTAGAATGAGACAATAATAGGTGTAAAATATGTAATGTCACAGTTCTTGGCACCTAAGTGACCAGTGAATTTTGCAACACTCAGTTGAGAAACACAAAGTGACAGGAAATGAGTTAGAGGGATAGACAGGAGCCAAATTGAAGAGTCTGGATGTTGATTGAGAAATTGTAATTGCTGCGGCTTTGAATTTAGATACATTTAACAGAAAAAATATACCTCTAAGGTTCTCATTTGTTCCCTTCTAAATACTGCTGGGGGAGGTGGCATTGCCGTTAGATACACAGTTTAGTGGTTTCAATATTGCCTGTACTGATTTAGATACACAGTTTAGTGGTTTCACTATTGCCTGTACTGATTATTAGCTGAATCACCTGTTCCAAATTATTTAAGCTTTCATCTCTTCTTTTAAAATCAAGAACAATTTTGGGAGCTAACTTACTAGGTTTTTATGAGAATTAAACATATTAAATCAGTATAAATCACTTATATTTTGAGAGATATTAATATAAACAAATGCACAATAAATAGGAGCAGGCTGGGTGTGGTGGCTCATGCCTGTAATGTTGGCACTTTGAGAGCCAGAGGCAGGAGAATTACTTGAGGCCAGGAGTTTCAGACCAGCCTATGCAGCACAGTGAGACCCTATCTCCAAAAAAAAATTAAATAAAAAATAACAGCAATGCAACAGGCATGGTTCTGCTTTTCTCATTTTTTTAAACGAGGCTTCTCAAGTTCAAAGATGTCTGTCAATAACGCAAAAACAGAAATTAAAGTAAAAAGTGCATAGATATAGCTATAGACATAAAATTAAATTCCTGTCAATGACAAAGGAAAGAAAAAAAAATGGCCCAAATCTAAGACAGCAGGTTCAAAGCAAATTCAAGTTCATCACATTTACCGCAATGGTAGATCTGGTATCGTTGCCCATTATAGGCAGGGCCTTACCATCAGTGCTTTAGTGAGGAGAACATTTGACTTTTGAGTCTGACACTCCTGGGTTTGAGTTGAGGTTTCGTTCTTAAGAACTCTGTGATGTTAGCAAATTCTTAAACTTTTGGAGCCTTTTAAAAATTGTTTTTAAAGAAGACATGAGATTATCCATCTGACAGGGTCATTGTGAAGATTAAATGCAATAGTAAAATGAGAAACGCACTCTATCTTTGTTAATAGAATGTGCATAGGAGTGATCACAAAGTCAGCTGCTTCTTAAAAAATGGTTATCACTGCTCAGAGAGACACATGGTAGCTGGCAGGATACTCAAGCTTCAATCAGTCCTGCCAAAAGGCCAATTTCGTTTTGTGCCTAGATGCATCATTAAAAAAAAAAAAAAAGATTCAAGTTTATCCACTCCAATATGTCATCGTTCTTACCCTGAAAGGTTACCTAAACGCGTAGGCAATGTGGATCTCTAGGAGCATCCCTACTCAAAGGTTAGCTGCGAAGTCTAAGTTTGCTTAAGAGTTAAGAACTTGACAAGGAAGAACAGAGAAGAGCAGACGGTTGAGGAGTGCTAACACCTTCTTTAGGAAATCCAAACCGAGGGAGTCATCAGCAAAGGCTGAGAGATTAGCTTCAAGGAAAATAGCTATTTCAAGACACTGAGGAGAAATTAGAAACGACCAGCTGGTGTGAATCAAGAGAAATATGTTGCTAAAAGGTAGTGGGGCAAGCTGTTTACAGGGAACTAGGCTTTCTAACAGCTTTCTTAGGCACCGTGATTTTTTGTTTAGCTTTGTTTCTTTCACTATTTCCTCCTATTTTTCCTCTAAATCCTTTGGAAGGTTGTAGAATGAATGGCTGTAAAATGTGAAAAGAAACGTGATGAATCAAAGGACGCTTGGTGATTTCTCTTTATTTTAATGAGTCACAGGCAGAATGGATTTTGGCATCTTCAAAATTGCTATCTGTCAAAGGATTCTCAAAAATTTGAGTTCACCTTCCTGTTCTGAAGTTTCTACTGCCTTCTGCCCACTCCTAGTATCCCAGTTGCACACAAGAACACATACACACACATGTGCATGCACACACACACAGAGGACCTCTGAAACACACTCAGGGCCAAAGATCTACCCGCCTGTCTTGGAGAAGACCACCAGGTGTCCTCAAGTGGTACTTTTGCTTTTTCTGGCCTAAGATCCTTCAGAAAATTCTATAGCCAAAGACCCTACAAGAAGTTTGAGCAGGACTGAGAACTCTTTTCTATTTCTGTAAAGCAAAAACTATATCTTCAAGAAATAGTGGAATTCACAAGAATTGAAGATTATGTGTCTTTCATGGTACCTAGCAGAATTCTAAAGAAAGCATTAGTTTTTACACCTAGATGTAAAGTATTCTTGGAGAAGTAATTTAGGGAAAAATAAAGGAGATAAATTTCAGAGCCAGGCACAATAGGACTTGAGTTCGAGCTTCAATGGTTGATGCTTGCTCAGGCTTTTACTTTCTCCTTTGAGGCAGGCAATAGCATCATGCTTATTTAATAGGTTAGGAAACACATTTGATAGGTCACATCTTTGGTACATAGTAAATGTTCAATATGCAAGTTTTCCTCCATCTTTTCCCCTCACATACATTAACCTTCTTGATTCTGAAAAAAGATGCAATTTAGGTCAACAGGGTTATTCTGAAGGTCAATGGCACAAAGTACCTTGCCCAAGTAGACACCGCCTATCAAGCTATCTGTTGATTCTATTCTGCACAGTTTGGACTCCTAATAAATAATTCCTAAACTGAACAGCAATATATCTCTTCTTCTCTTGGGTGATGCAGAACAGTCTTAGGTGCAGAATTTATAGAGGAGAAAAGAAATGATTGATGCTCCATGTAGAACACAAAACCGAACTGTGGTAACTAAGATTGGCAAAGCTGTTATCTATTTCCTGTGTAAATGCTCAACTCTCCTATTTACCAGGTAGAAGATGTCAGCATAAGGAGTTTGAAACAGCTCTTTGTTTCCTAAGCCCAAGAATTTCAAGACTGATCAAAAACGGTGTCACAAACAGTACCAAAACAACTTTACCCCATTGTTTAATTCTATACATAAATATTATTGCAGACATTATTTCTGAATTGAAGTATATTTGACTTAAGATTGAGTATGACTTATTACAATGACTACAAAGACACAAGGCAAATATGATTTTTCTGCAAGGCAATAAAATATTTTTATATGAAAACAGTTTGAATTAAAAATTATGTTAAATGTATCAAAGAAAATGCTGAACATTCCCCAAGCACATATTTTTGTACCTATACTATTCAGGGATAGATTCAACTTCTTTTCAGTCGTACGGATTCATCAAACCTATATTGCATTCCTATCATTTGCCACAGAAGTTACACACAGGAGGCCAGGCGCGGTGGCTCAAGCCTGTAATCCCAGCACTTTGGGAGGCCGAGACGGGCGGATCACGAGGTCAGGAGATCGAGACCATCCTGGCTAATACGGTGAAACCCCGTCTCTACTAAAAAATACAAAAAAACAGCCGGGCGACGAGGCGGGCGCCTGTAGTCCCAGCTACTCGGGAGGCTGAGGCAGGAGAACGGCGTAAACCCGGGAGGCGGAGCTTGCAGTGAGCTGAGATCCGGCCACTGCACTCCAGCCCGGGTGACAGAGCGAGACTCCGTCTCAAAAAAAAAAAAAAAAAAAAAGAAGTTACACACAGGAATGATGAATAATACATTATCCCTGCCTTCAAGTTCTCATTCTAGGTTGAATTTTCTCCTCCTATATATGTGAGTCAGTGGAAAGTAAAATAGAGCAGAATTCGTTTCAGACGGTGTAAATCTGAGGGAAAGTATAAAACATTTTTTCCTCTAAATGAAATAACACATTCCTTTTCAGACTTAATATATGAATGTGATTTTTCTCTTGTTCTACAGGTTTGCTTTAACTGATTCTTTAAAAAGCTTCATTCATTATTCTAGAGTATTACAAGTTAGGTCTATGATTAAAATAAATGTTAAATGGTTTTAATATATATTTAAATTTCAACATGCAATTGTTATTGGTCAACTTGCAGAGCTGTTAGGGCTCTGTTCTCAGATAGCGGATGGCTCGAGAAAATGAAAATAACCCAAGGGCATGCTCAGCTGATGGAATTTATATCCATACAGTGAGGCAGTCAGGCAAACTCTGTGGTCAAGAGCACAGGTTTTCCGGTAACGTGCCGTTCACAGACTCCATTAAACCTTCCCTGATCCTACTTCTGTCCTGGACTGGTTATCCAATCCCTAAGAACCTCACATTTGATACTGGCACGATAATGAGAAAACCACACAAAAATCAATTAATCATACTAACTTATGACCCTAAATTTGGGGAAAAACTAAGAAGGTGTTTGGAGAGAGCCGATTCTATAAAAAACAACATAATAGAAGAGACAGATATTAAAATATGTATGAAAGCATTAACTTAAACCTGCCTGTAAGAATTAGCTTCTGAGGGCCGGGCGCGGTGACTCAAGCCTGTAATCCCAGCACTTTGGGAGGCCGAGACGGGCGGATCACGAGGTCAGGAGATCGAGACCATCCTGGCTAACACGGTGAAACCCCGTCTCTACTAAAAATACAAAAAAAACTAGCCGGGCGAGGTGGCGGGCGCCTGTAGTCCCAGCTACTCGGGAGGCTGAGGCAGGAGAACGGCGTAAACCCAGGAGGCGGAGCTTGCAGTGAGCTGAGATCCGGCCACTGCACTACAGCCCGGGCGACAGAGTGAGACTCCCCCTCCAAAAAAAAAAAAAAAAAAAAAAAAAAAAAAGAATTAGCTTCTGAGGATTTCTGGTCTCCTGCTTCTCTGCTTGTTCTGATCTCACTATTGTCAGGTATATTTAAAAAACAATTATGAAGTTGGAAGAAGTTGGGAACACAGCCAAAATCTAACATCATCTAGAACAGTGCCTCCCCAATAGTAGACACACTACTCATTCATTATTCATCAAATATCTTTCAATATGTAACCAGAATACAATGAGGGTTCCAAGTGGAAAATATGCTGTCCCCCAAAGGTTACCTAAATTCACAGGCAATGTGGATCTCTGGGAGCAACCCTACTCAAAGGTTAGCTGTGAAGCCTACGTTTGCTTAAGAGTTAAGAACTTCACAAGGAAAAACAGAGAAGAGTAGACAGTTGAGGAGTCCCACCACGTTCTCTAAGACATACAAACCCAGGGAGTCACTGTTGAAAGAAACAATAGATATTAAATCCATAGCTTTAAGTCTGCTTAAGAATATGCTAAAGACAAGAGTATATTCTAATTGTTGGTACAGTATCTTATTAAGAAATCTTCCTTTTTAAAATTTTTATTCTTAATATTTTTGACTTTCAAATCACATAACCCATCCCGACATCAGTGGGTCACACAAGTATACTAATCCCATGGGGGTGAAAGTGGAGAAGAGAATGAACATGTTCAAAAGTAATCTTACATATCAAAAGTGTTTAAATGCATTTTTGTAAACAGTACCTACTTTGTCTATCTTATCTCACATCTCTAAATTGGAGATACATAATAGAGGTCAGAATTTTAAAAGTTCTGATTACTCTTGCAATGAAGAAACATATGACAATTTCATTAACTCATGAGTTTCGTAGTCGATATTGAGAATCTCTGTTGCCCATTGTTGCAGCTGCTGGACTAAAGACATGGGTGACAGGCTTTCTGGGAAAGGGCTCTCTGACAACCCCTGACTCTTAGGAGCTGGGAGCATAGAAGCCAGCTGGACTTCCTGGGTGGAGTGGGGACTTGGAGAACTTTTCCGTCTAGCTAGAGGATTGTAAATGCACCAATCAGCACTCTGTGTCTAGCTAAAGGATTGTAAATGCACCAATCAGCACTCTGTAAAATGGACCAATCAGCACTCTGTAAAATGGACCAATCAACAGGATGTGGATGGGGACAAATAAGAATAAAAGCTGGCCACCCCAGCCAGCAGCGGCAACCTGCTCAGGTTCCCTTCCATGGTATGGAAGCTTTGTTCTTTCACTCTTCACAGTAAACCTTGCTGTTGCTCACTCTTTGGATCTGCACCACCTTTAAGAGCTGTAACACTTGCCACCAAGGTCCACGGCCTCATTCTTGAGGTCAGCAAGACCAAGAACCCACCAGAAGGAACCAACTCTGGACACAACATGACATCTATTAATAACTCATAGGATGTGCTTGGTAAAATGTTATAGTTAAGACATTTTGGCTGGACCTGGGGACTCACATCTGTACTCCCAGCACTTTGGGAAGCCAAGGCGGAAGATCACTTGATCCCAGGAGTTTGAGACCAGCTTGGGCAACATGGCAAAACCCTATCTCTATTAAATAATAATAATAATACAAAAATTAGCCAGGCATTGTGGCGTGTGCCTGTAGTCCCAACTCTAAGGGGGCTGAGGTAGGAAGATTGCTTAAGCTTGGGTGGGTGAGGCTGCAATGAGCCATGATCCTGCCATTGCAATTTCAGCCTGGGTGACAGAGCAAGACTCTGTCTTTAAAAAAAAAAAAAAAAAAAAAAATCCTAAGCTTCATGAACCACTGCATCACACTGGCAGTTGCTATTCCTTGGCTTCTTGCAGCATATATAGCCTGAATAATCCTGAAATCAAGACAGTCAGGGACCTGCAAATGAGGTTGTACAGCAAAATTATTGATAAAGCCCTTTCTGTCTATAAAGGATGAACACAGTATACTCCCTGGTAAGTGATACAGGTTGTAATACAGAAGGCAAGGCTTTTTGATCTCAAATGGATTTTTTTTCTTCCTCTCTGACTTCTCTGTTGAGAGAAGGTGCAAGAGATGAGACAGAGAGTAGGATATTTTTAGCTGAGAAGCAGCTCTTCATAAGAAAGACAACTTCAGGGAAATACTGCTGGTAGGTACTAGATTTTACTCTATTTACCAGATGTGCATAAAAGTTCAATACTTATTGTTGAGTGAATCAATGTTTTAAAAAGTTAAATGATTTGAGTGCAGAGTAGCAGAGGGGATGTGACTGGGTGTCTATCGCACTTATGACTTCTGCTTAATGGCTTTGTGACAAAAGTTACAATATAAAGAATTACAGCATCAAGATATGAGACTGCATTTTCTTAGCTTTCCTTTGAAAATAATTGAATAACAGAATATCTACTTCATTTCTTATTTTCCCCTCAAAACCAGTTTAAATATAATTCCTTGTTATTTATGTTTTTATGTCATTAAAACCTCGTATTCACTATACAGCCATAAAAAAAAGAACAAAATCATGTCTTTTGTGGGAACATGGATGGGGCTGGGGGCCATTATCCTTTGCAAACTAATGCAGGAACAGAATATCAAACTTTGCATGTTCTCACTTATAAGTGGAAGCTAAATGATGAGAACTCATGAACATAAAGAAGGGAACAAAAGGCACTGGGTCTACTTGAGGGGGAAGGGTTGGAGAAAGAAGAGGAACAGAAAAGATGACTCTTGGGTACCAGGCTTAATACCTGGGTGATAAAATAATCTATACAACGATCCTCCATGACACAAGTTTATTCATGTAACAAACCTGTACACTTACCCCTGAACCTAAAATAAACCTTAAAAAAAACCTCCACATTCCAGTCCTTGGATAACTCATCATCATCATCATCATCATCATCATCATCATCATGGCAGGTATATTTGAATGGGAACTTTCTTTTACCAAACATGGTGCTGAGCAATACACATATATTTCATTTTATCTTCCCAATATATGTATAAAAGATGCCATATGATCTTCTTTTTATATATGACAAAACAGAACTCAAATAATTTTTTAAAAAACTGTCCTAGATTATTCAACTAGCGTGAAAATACTGGGATTCCATACCACAGGTACTGCTTTTACATATTCCATCGGATCTCACATTTTACTATACTGAAGTTAAAAGCCTGAAGCAGCTTCTAAACCAGCATTAACCTTTCCTCACCTGCAGCACTTTTATAGGATGTTAATTTCTTCATGCCTCTCTCTCCTCCTTTTCTCTTTACTCATTGAAAGGGATATGATTTCCCCGTGAGCCACTGCACTAAACAATAAAATACTGCAGGTGTCCCTCACCAAGAGGAAATGCATTTAAAATTTAATAACGAAATCAATGGGAAATGGGATTTGCCTCACACGAATTCGTCAACTTTGCTGGAATTCATTCATTGTATAAGCTAATAGAAAACTTTGATGTGGAGAGAAATGGAACAAACTCTAAAGAAGTTACTGAATATTATTGAAGACAGTGGCCATGTCTTCTACTTCATCTGTGTGGCTCCCAAAGTACAGCTCTTTAGATCTGATGTTTACTAATTGTCTGCTAAAATGCCTTTTTTGAGATTCGTGAAAATTATAATTCTCATTATTAATAGGAGTCAAAATAATAAGCAAAATAAACTATAATTTATCCCATGGGTTTGCGTAATAGGAATAAAATACCACTACCACAGCTGAAGAATACCACAAAAGAACTCCATTCATCAATTAATTAAAAAATAAATACATTTTGAGCTCCCTTACTGTGCTAGGTGCTGAGAACATAATAATGTACAGTTGGATCTGGGAGACAGACTTATGGTCTTACTTATGGCACTTGTGTTGCTAAGTGTTATAAAAGATAGGTATTGGGTGTCATGTAGGAATGAATAAAGAGGTTTGGCTTCATGGAGAAGTGCCAGGGAGAGCTTCTCAAATGAAGCAAATACGTAAAAGATTTGCAGAAGGCTAGGAGTTAGCAGGCTGGTTGCTGAAATGGCAGAGGAGGTGAATTCAAAATAGAGGAAATACCTCATGAAAAACATGGAGGAAGTAATCTATGCAAAAGTCAAAAATTAAAAGAGGCTAGAGCTGGAGGAGTGCAAATACTGTTGAAGAGGTTGCATGGTCTGCAGAAGGTTGCATAGGCAAGCAGGGGCAAAATTATGCAATGTTTATTAGGGATCCTCAGAATGTTGTCTCCTATGGGCAATAAAAAATAATTTATGTGTTGCGCTGTCGCGAATAATTTTCACAAAATGCAAATCAAATTCTATCCCCTCTATGATTAAGTGTAGAGCACATATTGGGAATCGGAGCAAATGGATACAAAGAGATCACTTAGAATACCTAGCTAACAATTCATGGAAGATACTCATTTGCATCCTGCTATTGTCTGTGTTTGTATGTCTCCCTAATATTCTTACGTTGAAATTTAAAACCCCATGTGAGGATGTTAGGAGGTAGGACCTTTGGGAGGTGATTAGGTCACGTGAGCTGACTCACTCTCGTGAATGGGATTAGCACACTAATATAAAAGGATCCACTCTCAGTCCTTCCACCATGTGGGGACACAGAG
Organism: Rhinopithecus roxellana; assembly: GCF_007565055.1. Lineage (NCBI taxonomy): Eukaryota > Metazoa > Chordata > Mammalia > Primates > Cercopithecidae > Rhinopithecus > Rhinopithecus roxellana. Next base: position 37,447,588 of record NC_044568.1, on the reverse strand, counting down.
AGAACTTGTCAGAAGGTGCCATCTATGAACCAGAAAGTAACCCATAATCAGAAACCAAATGTGTTGGTGCCCAGATCTTGGACTTCGCAGACAGCCTGAATGGACTAAGACAGAGCACAAGGGTAGAGAGAAAGGAGAAGAATATGAATTAATACAAGACATACTAAGAATGTATAATTTTCATGGAGCAGAGCTTTCCGTATTTCTCATACTTCTACTGTTCTTCTTCATCTACTTGATGTTTTTTCTATACAGGTACACTATTAATGTATTTCTTGCTCATCATGTAAATACATTTTAAAATAACTTGTCATATTGTTATTAATGGGAAAACTGATGTCTTATTATGAAAAGAACATTAAAAATAAATACAGTGAAAAAGAAAACTATATATAATGTTAGTGCTTATCTTCCAAAGTTTCTGAGTATGAGACCAATCTTTCTTACAAAAAAAAAAGACACGGGGGCCAGGCGTGGTGGCTCATGCCTGCAATCTCAGCACTCTGGAAGGCAGAGGCGGGAGGACTGCTTGAGCCCTGGAATTTGAGAATAGCCTGGGCAACCTGGCAACACCCTGTCTCTATAAAAAAATACAAAAACTAGCCAGGCATGGTGGAACACATCTGTAGTGGCAGCTATTTGGGGGGCTGAGGCAGGAGAATCAATTGAGCCCAAGTGGTCGAGGCTGCAGTGAGCTGGGATTGTGCCACTGTACTCCAGCCTGGGCAACAGTTGAGATCCTGTCTCAAAAAGAAAGAAAAAAAAAAAAATATATATATATATATATATATATAGTATCTTAATAACATGCTATTTACTATATAGAGACTTTCTCCTTCAAATATCTTAGAGGATATATATCAAAGGACTCAGAACTAAACATTGAAAAACTGCTTCCAAGAGATTACATTTTGTTTAATGTTATATTGACCAACTCCATAAAATTGTCTCATTTAGTACACCATGTTTACAATGTATAATTGCCAGATTTAGAGGTTTACAAGGGGAGTAATGCACTAGGCTGAAATCTTTTCATGTCAGGGCTTCCCATATCTTGCTAAAACACATTTTGAAGTTGGTTGTTCAGCTCTCATCTATCCACCATGGAGAAAGAAGGAGCAAAAACTTATTATATCTGATGTCCACCTTTCCCAGTTACTTGGTCCTCACCTGCTCACCTACTGAGGGTTTCACATCAAAACAATTATCCCGGTCTCAGTGCCAATGGTAATGTTAATAGTGTGGTCTCTATTAAAAACTGGTACTGGGTTTTAAATATCTTTGTATCCCTAGCCCCTACAACTACATTTGACTCCTGATAAATACTCGAAATGAATTTGCAAAACAAAAATACCTTTAAAAACCAGTTCGAGCTCATATAATTACTCAATTGTTGAATTAAAATTACAGTAGCCTAAGTCTCAATCTTTAACTGTGGGAGAAGTGAAATATCTAACCAATAATGCACACGTTTGTAAATATAAACTCTGCTTGGTAGCAATAATACGAAAAGCTAAGACATAATGAACCACCATTATTTCACTGTATTTCAGCAGTAACCTTCTAAAGTGGGTATTGGATCCATTTCACAGATGAAGAAATGAAACAGAGTCAGGAAATGGCATTACCAAGTCCACAGACCTACTAAGTGTATAAGAAAAGGATGTGCACCTAATAAAGAACATGCTATCCTCCACTATAGACTATTGATATTCATATAACCAAATGGGTTACTGCTTTCTCTTCAGATGTCCTAGTACCTCTGTTAAATCAAGGTTAGCCTTGGCCGGGCGCGGTGGCTCAAGCCTGTAATCCCAGCACTTTGGGAGGCCGAGACGGGCAGGATCACGAGGTCAGGAGATCGAGACCATCCTGGCTAATACGGTGAAACCCCGTCTCTACTAAAAAATACAAAAAGCTAGCCGGGCGACGAGGCGGGCGCCTGTAGTCCCAGCTACTGGGGAGGCTGAGACAGGAGAATGGCGTGAACCCGGGAGGCGGAGCTTGCAGTGAGCTGAGAGCTGGCCACTGCACTCCAGCCTGGGCGGCAGAGCAAGACTCCGTCTCAAAAAAAAAAAAAAAAAACAAATCAAGGTTAGCCTAAAACTGCCTCCTTACATATTTAAGTCCAACCTAAAGGTTTCTCTATACATAATGAACCATAACTTAAATGGAGGTGTAAACAGACCATAACCTACTCTTGTGACAATCATTGAGTTTTGGCCAATCAAAGGGGGCCAACTGTTCAAACCATGTTCAAATAAAGCAAACGCCAAGCTGTAGCCAATCCCACTGGGTACATCAATTCTGTCTTCTGTACGCCACCTTCCTTTTCTGTTCATAAACCTTCTTCTACTACATGGTTGCAGTGGAGTATGAGCCTCTGGTTCAGAGAGCTGCCCGATTTGTGAATTGTGCTTTGGTCAATTAAATTCTGTTAAATTTAGTTTGGCTAAGGTTTTTCTTTTAAAAACCTCATAGACATAAACTTCATCTACTTTCTTAAGTTTTTCTTTATTTTTTTAACTACCATTTACAAGAAAGAGTTTATCATAAGGTCATTTAAAAGTGGTCACCCTGATAACTTTGAACAGGGAAATCCTAGCAGGAAGTATGTTTCTGATAGTCTGTAAAAATACAAACCAGCTCAATTACAGTGCCTAGTATCTTGTAAAGATGCATCTTCTAGGGCTTCCAGAAAATTCAAAACTATTGGGTTCTCTCCAAATGTTTAACTGCTGGGATATTCTTAATCAGTAAGTGCCCCTAAATACACAGTTCCATTATCACAGTTGCCATCTGAGAGTAAAACACCATGTAGACAAAAGCTATCCCACAATTAAACAAACAGGTAGAACTGAGTTCTCTATTAAAATAATTCAAATACCTTTATTTACATTAAAATCATTAAGCTTACAAATAATTGCATCCAATCACTTAAGTTAACTACATTAGTGTTCAAATAAAAGGAAGAAAATATTAAAATGTGTTTAACTTTTTCTAAATTTCCATGTATAACTTAGCAATTAGAGTATTAACCCTGTAAACTAGTTGTCAAAAATTTGTATACACACACTATAGAAGCACTCATTTACATACATTTTTAAAAAATATCTACATGCAGCCGGGTGCAGTGGCTCATGACTGTAATCCCAGCACTCTGGGAGGCCGAGGCGGTCAGATCACTAGGTCAGGAGATCGAGACCATCCTGGCTAACATGGTGAAACTCCATCTCTACTAAAAATACAAAAAAAATTAGCCGAGCGTGATGGCGGGCGCCTGTAGTCCCAGTTAGTCAGTCGGGAGGCTGAGGCAGGAGAATGGCGTGAACCCGGGAGGCGGAGCTTGCAGTGAGCCGAGATCGCGCCACTGCACTCCAGCCTGGGCGACAGAGCGAGACTCCGTCTCAAAAAAAAAAAAAAAGGAGAAAAAAACAAAAAAAACTACATGCTGAAGTGAAAAATCTCTTTCGATCTCATTTTTTTAAATGTTCATTGCATAACAGAAGTGATATTTATGTGTTTGTTTTGTTCTAAAAGAGGCAAGACAACCTTTGAAAAAGCACAAGCCTTACCTAAGATAAGGTAAACTCAAAGAAAATGTCTACAATTTATTCCAATAACCACTAACTTCAAATAATCCATCTTGAAAAAGAGGAAAGAAAGGGAGTACATTTACATTGTGTTCTATTGTATTCTTTAATGTTATCTAATTTCCAAACAGCATACCCAAGGTAATGCAAATTCTGTTTTATGAGGGCAAATTAAGCCTAATATGCATAAACACAAAGCAATATCTATTTTTACCGTTAAAAATACCAAGTCCCTGAACAGTATTTTTATGATGCTGCTTAACAAGTTTGTAATTCCTTGGCAGGAATTTATGTTACTTCTCAAGTATAAAACAGAAAGAAAATAAAAGAATAAAAATGAGGTAAAATGCTCAATTCTGTGCTACTCATTCCAATTTCAATAGTATTTTTATTGGTATTGATTTTCTTTACCTGGCACCCTCAGGGCTGGACTTGAAGTACTTCATGCAGGTGGTTTAGTTTGCAGGGTTCTTAAAGCTAACATTGCATGATTACCTGCATTCTCTACAACTCACTTTCATCCTCCTTGTGGTCAAAACAGTACATATTCCTAGGTCAGTCCTACTAATAAACGAGAAGTGGTCCATCCTTGTGTTCAATAAAATGCAGATGCTTCATTAAGAACATTAGATGTACCTGGGTAATTTAGTATTTCTAACTGATTTTCAGAGTAGATTAGGTGTTAATGTAATATTGCTTGGCAAATCATTTCAGCAGAGGCAAGTTAGTAGACGTGGTTATATATTCAAAATTAGGTTTTGGCCAATTGATTCTTAATTACACAATCAGAGACTCAGGAGATCAAAGTTAATAGTCCTTCCTCCTCCCCTCAGACATGCAGATACACACACATACACACACATATGCACACACACCTTGAAAGGTTCTAGCTGCTCTCAGGAATCAAAGGATATCCTGGCAGTATTTGTCTAAGAATAAAGCTTCAAATGTCTAAGCAAGACCACCTACAGTCTATCTGATTGTTCCCTTCAAGGAAGCCAGAAAGAATGTCGATTTAAGAGCCACAAGCAGCAGCTAAGTGTAGTTTAAAAGGAACACATTGAAAACGCTCCCTTTCTGTCAGATTCACGGTTTCTATGAAAAAGAACACCAGTTAATGTGACTTCAAGAGGTTCCAAACTATTTAAGTAGCCTTTGGACTCAGGTACAAAAGAGAAGAGGCCAGGATATAGGATGGAAATGAAAAGACCAACTAAAAGATATATAGATATATGAACATATATAGATATATGAACACAAACATACATATGCTCACACATGCACATGCACACGCATTCATTGATTCTGTTCCAGCCACACAGGTTTTCTGAGTATGGCAAATTTTCCCATAACACAGACCCTTTGGACTTGTTATATTATTCATGCATGAAATACTTTCTACATGATTTTTTTCATGGCTAGTTTCTCAGTCTTCAATTTACAGCTTGAATGTAATCCCGCCTCTGCTGACCACCATACAGAAAGCCATTTCCTCTCCCTCCTCCAGTTCATCTCTATCACATCTTTCCCTTCATCTTTATATTCCAAGAACCTAGCACAGGGGTCTGCTTTAGAATGGCCACTCAATACAATGTTCTGTTAATACTGGGGACTCCATTAGATGGGTAATTCTACTTGGGTAATTGATAGTAACATATGTTGCAATATAAATGTGCATTGACTATATTACAGGCCATTCTAGTGACTGAATAGAGTATGTGGAAATTAAACAGTTTTTGCCCTCAAGAAGCTATATCTTGTGGGAGAGGGGGATAAATTGAGCAAATCCTGTAGATGATTAGCAATCAGGAAGCACAGAGCTTGGAAAGCCAAGCCAACCTGCATGAGACAGGGAAAGTTCCTGAGGCTGATGATAGCCTAGGTGGACTGTCTGGGGTTGAGATAAATAAAAGAATGCTTGGAAGTGCTCTCCAGTCAAAAGAAAAGCAAGCATGCAGGCTGGAAGTCATGATTGTTCTCTGATCTATTTGAAAGTTGAATGTATCTAGACGAGTATGATGATATGTGGGAAAGCAGCTAAACAAAGCAGAACTACATCAATATAAGGAAGCAATATTGTCACATTCATCCATAACAGCAACATAATAAAATTATATCATCCTTATAATTTAGGTCAACCCTTGTCAATGTGTCAAAGCCTTTTGTATACCACTGCTCTTTACCTGTGATTCCACAGGGAAGCAAAAATATAAAGGTTAGAAGGATGGGCTCTGGAGTCAAATTTCTCTAAAGCCTCCTGGCTGGAGAATCACAGATTCGATCCTCAGTTTCTTCATCCATGATAGGGATTGATCATAATCTTCAAAATTATTTTGTGAAGTGAAATAATGCATATGGAACTATTTGTATCAGAAGTGTCATATAATACCCAATAATTACAATTGTCACACTCTTGAAAACATTCTCCACATCTGAGATTATCTACTAAAAGTAGTATTTCAGAGACAGTTTGCTTCTCTACTCAAGAGTACGACACAGGAGGCTGTCCCTGACCTGACCCTGACCATTTCTTTCCAGCTCCATCTCCATCCATATAACCCCCAGGCCATTCCCTGGACAACTGCCTTAGTGACCGTACAACATTCCCAGCTACACACAGCCTGATCATAACTTTTCACATTCACACATATTGCTTCTTCTCTCTGCCTGAAATCCTTTCTCTCATTTGGCCAACTTCTGATTTTCCTTCAAAAATCAACTTGATACTCACTTATTCTTGAAATTCTTCTTTAACACACCTTCTCCCCTATCTCCATCTCTCACCTTCGTCTAACGTAAATGTTTCTATTCTATTCCTATCTGTGGGCATCTCTCACATAGGAAAGGCCAGATTCTACTATACTTATTCCCATGCCTGGCTGCAGAATTAACTACAGACTTTGTGGCGCCCAGTACAAAACAAAAATGTGAAAAAAAGATAAAAAGGCATCATTTAACGCACTAAATATAAAGGGTTTTTTCCTTTCTTCCACATCTCTCTTTTGCTTACCCGAATGCTCCTTTGTCCCACAGAAATTCACTTTTGAAAAATTATTAAGAATCTCAAGACAATGACAGCAGAGCATTCATCAAAGCATAGGGCCCCTTGGGGTAAGAGACACCTGTGGGACTCTACTGATTACTCGCAAAAGCCAGCCCTGCGTTACCCTCCCTCTCTGTGTGTGTGTGTGTGTGTGTGTGTGTGTGTGTGTGTATAGAGAGAGAGAGATGTGTGTGTATGTATGTATATACATACATACATACACACACACACACACAGAGACACAGGGAGGAAATAGTTATTACACCTCAACAAATCTCTCTGCATGTGTGTCTGTGTAAATACACATATATGTATATATGTCTATGTATATGTATACACATATAGACACGTGTGTATGTGTGTGTGTATTTATAGAGGGAGGATATGGTCATTATACCTTAATAAATCTCTGTGTGAGTATATATACACATATATGTATATATGTGTGTATATATGTATGTGTACAAATATATACAAGTATATATATGTGTGTATATTATAAATATACGTGTGTATATGTAAATATATATATATACACACACAGAGAGGATATGGTCATTACACCTTAACAAATCTTTCTCAGTATGTGTGTATATATACATATATATACACACATATATACATATATACACACATATATACATATATAGTGTGTATATACGTATATACACACATATATACGTATATAGTGTGTATATATGCACATATATATACATACACACACAAACACAGAGAGAGAATATATATATACGTTCTGTCCTCAGCACAAAGTCTGTCACATTGCCGTCACTGAGTAAAAGGTTTTAATTTTCTGTTCTTAGTAATAAAGCATGGCACATTGAGCCCATAAACTGGTGCCCAAAAAGACTCTTGATGTTGAAAAAACTGCAGTATAAATAACTAAGCAGATGGGTGAATTCTTGCTAATTCAGAGCTGTTCCCCCTTTTTCATTCAGCTTGCTTACCTGTTTCCCTCCTTCCTCCCTCTCGCCCTTTCTTTCTTCCTTTGCCTTCCACCATCAATTACATTCTTGACTGGCTGGATCTTTGCGGGCATGCTGAAGAGTATACTTCATCCTTTTAAAAAATATATTGCCAGCCTTCTCCCTGCTAGCTTCCAGATCATTCACTTTACGTTGCCCACTTTCCCTTATCTGCATTCTCTGAGGATTTGCATTCTGTAGTTAGGAAAGTTCTAAGAAAATCAGAGTAGCATCTCAAATGGGCTCCCTGCTTCTCCTCCTGTCTCCCTATAGTTCACCCCCCTCAAAGAAGACAGAAGGATCTCTTTAAGAACATGAATTGGGGCTAGGCATGGTGGCTCATGCCTGTAATTCCAGCACTTTAGGAAGCCAAGGCGGGCGGATTACTTGAGGTCAGGAATTTGAGACCAGTCTGGCCAATATGGTGGAACCCTGTCTCTACTAAAAATACAAAATTAGCCGGGTGTGGAGGCATGCAGGTGTGGTCCCAGCTACTTGGGAGGTTGAGGCAGCAGAATCGCTTGAACCCGGGAGGCAGAGGTTGCAGTGAGATCACGCCATTGCACTCCAGCCTGGGCAAGAGAGTGAGACAGTGTCTCAAAAAAAAAAAAAAAACACGAATTAGATCACATCATTCGCCCACTGAACATCTCCAACAGCAGCAAATCCCTGTCAAACACTTCTCCAGCAAATCCCTGTCCATGGCTGATGAGTTCTACCTGCGGCTTTCTTTCCCTGTCCTCTCTCTTTTCTGTCTCCCACACTGTAGTCATGCCTCCTCCTTCTCTTCTTTTTGCTTAGATCTGCCCAGCAGCTTCTTGTCTCAGGGAAAGAACTTCATCGGCTTTCATTCCAGTCTTTGCTCTCATGTTTCCTCTCCACAGAAGAATCTTCATTTACTACTCTTTATCTCCTAACCCAGCCTAATAAATAGCACGTTCACAACTGTAGCACTCTTCCATTAGAAGGTGAGTTGTTCATTTGTTTCACATTAAAAGAAAAATGTTAGGTAAGATCTGTCTTTTGCACCTCTATGCCTCTACACCTAGAACAATGCCTAGCAAAAAGCAGAAATTCTATAAATACATTTTTAAATTTATGAAAAAGGAGAGCAATACAAGTACAGTTGACCCTTGAACAATGTAAGGATTAGAGGTCCTGAGCCCCACTGGCCACACAGTGGAAAATTTACTTACAACTTTGACTCCCCCAAAAAACTTAACTAATAGCCTTCTGTTTACTGATAATGTAAATAGTTGATAATCACATATTTTATATGTTATAGGTATTATATACTCTATTCTTAGAATTAAAATAAGCTAGAGAAAAGAAATTGTTATTAAGAAAATTATAGGGAAGAGAAAATATATTTACTATGCATGAAGTGGAAGTGGATTATCATAAAGAACTTTATCCTCATTGTCTTCACCTTGAGTAGGCTGAAGAGGAGGAGGAGGAGGAGGAGGGGCAGGGGCTCTTCTTGCTGTCGCAGGAGTGGCAGAGGCAGTAGAAAATCTATGTATAAGTAGGACTCATGAAGTTCAAACTCACATTGTCAAGGGCCAGCTGTACAAAGTAAGCATGTTTCCATGCAAGTGAGCAGAGCCTTGAACCCTCAGATGAGGTACAGCAGGCACAGGGTCGGGATGGAGGGTGTGGGGGAAGTGGGCAGGAGGATATAATACCTGAGTGTATGACCTGGATATTACCTGAGTAGATGACGGTACCTGAGTGTATTACCTGAGTGTATGACCGTCACACTCAGCATTTTCTGTACCATCACATGATCTGCATGAACCTGCCCTTTGAAGAGAGATCTGAGGACATCTTTTGCAAGCGCAGTTAGTCGGGGGCTGTTGGCCTGAAGCATCACTTACAATATGGTAGGAGTTCATGAGTTTTGATTTAAAATTGGTGCTTCACTCCTCTCTGTCCAAAACTGAATGTATGCTATTCCTTCTGTTTTTGTACAGAAGTATGGCATAACATGGCAAAATGGAACAAAAGTATAAAATTGTGTAAAATATAAAACAAGCCTTTCTTCACATCCAACCTCCCAACTCTGCCTGAGGCAAAAATTTATAACTTCCTCAGGTGCATTTTTTTAGACACTCAGTATACACATTTATGTTACTATGCATATAGCACTTCTGTTTTTTTTCTTTATGGAAATGAAAGAAATAAATCAAAGTTATATAGCATCTTTTGATCTTTTTTCACTGAATTTATTTTAGAATTCTGTTATAATACTGTATTCACATCAATGGTGTATTTTTTATGACTGCGCACCATTCCATGGAACAAATAAAGCACAGTTTACCTTAAAATTTTCCTTTTGATAAATACATAAAGTAATTCTTCTCTGCCCATGATCATTCCAATTATGACGTTGGATTCTGAATATCAGGGTCATATTGTATCTTGCATTCACTAAGTCACTTTGGGAAACTGAGTTTTCCCCAGAGTAGAAAGCAAAGCAGGGAATGATGAGGAATGGTGGGGCGGGGGGAGACAGGAAACTGGACCCTAGGCACACCCTTGCTCCATGTCCCTTCCATGTCACCATGACCATTAGTGCAGTAATTGACACAAGGTGTCTAAAATACTGCATCATGTTTGTTATATACCCATTCCATCTACATTTTTACTTTTTCTTTAAGTTGGCTTTTTACTCAAATTTATTTCAAAAACAACTTTATATCACCATTGTAACAGCAAACCTGTATCATATGCCATAAATAAATATAATCATAAAAATAAATTCAATGAAAACAAAGCAATGTTATTAAATTCCGTCTAGACACTGTTGCCAGCCAAAGGCTCTAAGAGAGAAGGGGCCTCAGGCCAAGGGAGGTGTTAATCTCCCTTTTTAACACTCACTAAAAATTAACAATAAAGTGAGACTTTGTTCTCCATTGTGATAAAGACTGAAAGGGAAAGGAAGAGGGCATTCCTTGGGAAATAACAAACTACCCATTTTTTCAAATCTTTCTCAAGTTCCCACTGTTTCTGAATATTTGAGGAATCAAATATTCCTCAATGTTAATTGATTGATGTTAACTGAGTTTTTGTTAATATTTTTATTACTTGAGAACCTTCTAACAAATCAGATGTAAGTGAATGCTTAGAAACCCACTTTTAGGTTTGTTCAACCCCTTTCTATCTTGCTTACCTCTACAAAACAAGAAGCAGCCAATGGCTACACAATTAGGCCCTCGGCCATTTCTCTCTAGAAAGTCCTTCAAGCCTCACCTGTTCACAATGAACACAGACTTAGGGTGCTAAAATACAGTGAGTCTTCACTTAATGTCCTCAAACGGTTCTTGAAAACTGCAACTTTAAGCCAAACAACTTACAATAAAACCAATTTTATTATACCATAGGCCAATTGATATCAACAAGACCTAAGTTCCTACGTAATGTTTCCAATCACAAAACCATCACTAGATGTCTAAAGACCAAAACTTCTCTTGTATTAAACACTGAAATAATTGTGAGTTCTACATACATTTTAAAAAGATTAATAGAAACAAGTAAGATAATTATCTACCCAATTATTTCAGTTCAGGGTTGAGGATGGCAGGATTCTAACCTGGCAGTTCAGGGCACCAGGTGGGAACCACCCAGGACAGGGTGTCATTCCACTACAGGACACACTCTCACACACATCCACACTAGCTTTGCAATGGACCATTTAGACACGCCAATTCACGTAACAATCATATCGTTGGGATGGGAAAAAACCCAGGCAGACATGGGGAGAACATGCCGGTTCCACACAGACAATGGTCCAAGCTGAGATATTTTTTTTTTCCTCAAACAAAACAATCTTAAATGAAACCAGGTTATTCAGGGACCTGCTGTACTTGGCTACAGTCCTAGTTCAACTCTTGAGTGGGTCTGTGACCATGAGTATATCACTGCTCTCTCTGGGCCTCCGTCTGCCCTGTATTCATGAATACCAGGCAATGTATTCATCACCTGGTGCTGTCCCTCTCCACAGAGCACCATCGATTCTCTCTCCTGGCTTAAGTACTGGCCTTCCAGATTGCTTACTGACCACCTTTCTCCTTCCATCCTACCCTACTGCTTTGGAGAGGGTAGATTGATTGTTTTTTTTTTTTTTAATGTGAATTTGATTACGTCTTTTTGTGTTTAGAATCTTTTGATTGCTTTCCTGTGCAAAAACAATAAAATCCAAAGTCCTTACAGCATCCTACTCAGCTCTGCATAATCTGGCCTCTACCACAGAAGCCTTTGAGTTACTCTTATACATCTAGTTCTTTCCTACCTCCACCTACCCCAAGGCCTTTGCTACATGCTGGTTTTTATATCTGAATTTCTTTTTCTCCCACATCTGTTCATCCTCTGGCTTTGGGGAATTGAGGTTGGGGACATCTGTGTTCAAAATATAAGAAACAGCACGTGAAAATCCCCTCAAGTAGGCATCACTTCTGTCTAATTAACTGTACAAAGTGGTCCACTTATGACCATATCATCTAACACAGACTTCCCCTACTTATTTGTTATGTTCTATCAGCACCCTGTTTGTTTTATTTGCAATTTCCCATTCTGATGCTTCATTTATCAACCTGCTTACATGCTTGCAGAGGAAGAACCAAAAGCAAGTTACCTTTTCATAAGGGCTGGGATCACGTCCACTGCTGAACTGCCAGTATCCAGCACAGGGCCAGGCGTGGGGCAGTTGTTTCACACAAAATGTTCCAAGGATCCCTTTATGAAACCCAAGGTTCACAATAGTAAAGTCTCCGAACTCCTGTATTTAACAACCCAACTTTCTGTAAGGTTTCCATGGCTCTTAGAAAACTAGCAAAAAATGGCCGGGTGCGATGGCTCACGCCCATAATCCCAGCACTTTGGGAGGCCGAGACGGGCGGATCACGAGGTCAGGAGATGGAGACCATCCTGGCTAACACTGCAAAACCCCGTCTCTACTAAAACCACAAAAAATGAGCATGATGGCGGGCGCCTGTAGTCCCAGCTACGCAAGAGGCTGAGGCAGGAAAATGGCGAGAACCCGGGAGGCGGAGCTTGCAGTGAGCCGAGATCTCGCCACTACACTCCAGCCTGGGAGACAGAGCGAGACACTGTCTCAAAAAAATAAATAAATAAATAAATAAAAATAATAAAAAAAGAAAACTATCAAAAAATTTAAAATAAGCTCATATAAGGTGGATGTCTCATAAAGTAACTTCTGTCTTCTGCTACCAAACATGATTCTAAATAAAGAAAAGAACAAAAGCAAGGACTAGAACAGACATATACACAAAAACATTTTACACCTGACTGCCTTCCTGGTACAGCATGCTGATAAGTACAGGGGTGGCGCTAGTGTACTTTGGGGAACATTATGACTGCACATTTCCAACTAGATATACTCGTTTGCAAGCAGGCACTTTCATGAAAATGAGCCATAACATATGTTAATTCCTTTCCTTCGCAGTAGCTCTTTAGTATAACATGTTTGGAGAATGCATATTCCTGTATTATCCTTCTGTTTACACCAGAATCCTGACGGCTAATTGTTCTAGTAACACCTTATGCCTTGATCAAAAATGTGACACTATTAAAGGGTTAGCAAAATTGGCTTGCTAGGATAAAAAAAAAAAATGCTTGCAAGATTTAGGAAGAATTAGCAATTAATTCATTGATTTTATCACAAAAAAACTTTATTAGGTCAAATCTCTTACTTGAAAATATTACTTTGAAGAGAAATGTATAAAACAATCTTTTAGTCTACATATTTATTATGCTTTTTTCAAGAAGACACAAAATGGTGCTAATTTGAGAGGAAACCAACTTGTATATTGATATAATTTATCAATAAAAAATAGAACGTGGGCCGGGCACCGTGGCTCACGTCTGTAATTCCAGCACTTTGAGAGGCAGAGGTGCATGGATCACAACATCAAGAGATCGAGACAATCCTGGCCAACATGGTGAAACCCCAGTCTTTACTAAAAATACAAAAATTAGCTAGGTGTGGTGGTACACGTCTGTAGTCCCAGCTACTTGGGAGGTTGAGGGAGGAGAACTGCTTGAACCCGGGAAGCAGAGGTTGCAGTGAGCCGAGATTGCACCACTGCACACCAGCCTGGCAACGGAGCAAGACTCCATCTCAAAAAAAAAAAGACTATGGTGATTCAGAAACACACACAGAGTAGGTCCCTAAATATTCAACTACATAATTAGCTTAATACCATAGAATCTGTCCAATAAGAACACTTAAGAATACATTGCTTCAAATCAAAATTAAATCAACCAAATCAATGCATTCTAAAATATCGAAATAAACAATGAGCGATTTTTAATTTTATCACTTAAGTAGAGAGAAGGCTAGAATTCTAAAACAAGCACTCCATGCAAAGTCCTGCACTAGAACCTTTACATGCATTAACTCATTTATTAGCTAAAGCAACCATGAAAAATATGACAGGATAATTTCACTTTAAAGAACAGGAACCTGGGCCAGGCATGGTGGCTCACACCTGTAATCCCAACACTTTGGGAGGCCAAAACAGGAAGATGTCTTGAGGTCTGGGAGTTCAAGACCAGGCTGAGCAACACAGCAAAACCCCTCTCTAGAAGAAAATTTAAAAAAGAAGAAAATTTTTAAAAAAAGAAAATAGCCAGGTGTGGTGGCACATGCTTGTTGTCTCAGCTACTCAGGAGGCTGGGACGGGAAGATCCCTTGAGCCCAGGAGTCCAAGGCTGCAGTAAGATATGGCTGTGTCACTGCACTCCAGATAGGGGAATAGAGTAAGATCCTGTCCCTAAAAAATAAGAAGAGGAATGGCAATCTTAGAAGAGATAAAACACTAGTTAAGTCATACAGTTCATAAAAGGTAGATATGCCAAAATATTCCATGTATGGATGATTTCAAATAGTGTATAAGCTTTATTTTTCTCTTTCTAGTACCACCACATTTCCTCCCAATGTGTTAATGCTGATAATTAGTAACCAAGTAAAAAATGTCATGCTGGGATTAAGATATTCTTATGGCAGGTTGAATACCCATTATTTGAAATGCTTAGGACCAGGAGGATTTGGGATTTCTTTATAAATATTTTGGAATATTTGTATATACATACAGAGCTATCTAGGAGATGGAAACAGTCTAAACACAAAATTCATTTATATTTCATATACATCATATACATGTAGCCAGAAGATAATTTTATACAAGATTTTAAATAATTTTGTGATGAAACAGAGTTTTGACTGTGACTGAGGTCAGGTGTGGAATTTTTCACTTACAGCATCATGTCCTCTCTCAAAGTTTCAGATTTTGAAGTCTTTCAGATTTTGAATTTTCAGATTAGAGATGCTCAACCTGCACTTACACCACAGTTGGATTTAAATAGAGAATTTTTTTTTTTTTTTTTTTTTTTTTTTTTTTTTTGAGACAGAACTTCACTCTTGTTGCCCAGGCTGGAGTGCAGTGGTGTGATCTCGGCTCACTGCAACCTCCTCCTCCTGGGTTCAAGCGATTCTCCTGCCTCAGCCTCCCTGGTAGCTGGGATTACAGGCACCCGCCACCATGCTCAGCTAATTTTTTGTATTTTTAGTAAACACAGGGTTTCACTATGTTGGCCAGGCTGGTCTTGAACTCCTGACCTCAGGTGATCCATCCTCCCAAAGTGCTGGGATTACAGGTGTGAGCCAGCACGTCCAGCCTAGAGATCATTATTTTAAGAACAATGGTTATTTAACTAGAATCATGGTTACCTGGAGGATAGTTCTATGCAAATTCCTGTTATCAACTTCCAAAAAATTACAAATACATAGAAATTCATGCACATGACTCAAAAACTATTCGTGAGAAAGAATGAAACAGGTTATGTAGCTGAAGGTTTTTCCTCCTCCTTTCATTCACCCTCGTCTATCGTGTCAAGTTTTCATTTCCCACTCTTCTACTGCAATCTTACAGCTTAGGTAAGTATGCCCATTCTAAAGGCGATAAAGGTTTTCTCAAAAGCTGTGAGACCCAGGACAGGTAAAAGGCACAACGGTGACTCAAATCCAGTTTTACCTGGCTGCAGTCACAATCCTCTCCATCTCCAAGTCTTCACCCTTCCTTCCCTTGTAAGCAGAGTATAAAATAACACTATCAAATAGGCAGAATCAACGAAAGAGAAGCCTAGCTTTTAGTGTAAAAACTACCATTTAATATTATCTGAATAGACTTTCTGCAGCTTAATTTAATAAATGAGGCATCGTTTTTTAGACTCCAAGCATAATCAACTCTCATTTGCATTGACTGGATTCATAAATTCATGCTGTTAAAAACCTGTTTCTGTCAGGGTTGGCCCAGGCCCTCACAGCTTTCACTCACATTCCAATTCTAAGCGGCAGGAGGGAGTTTGCGGATCACAAGCATCAGCTATCATGAGTTCATTTCCTTTGGTGCTGCTTGAGAAAGCGGCGTGAAGCCTGACAAGGTGCAGGCAGCTCATCTAAAACAAGTTCTCCACTGCTCCCAAAAAGGGTGAGGACATCTCCCCATTTCCCTTTACTGCATATGGATTATTTTTTTCCTGGCAAAAGACCATAGCAGAATGCTCAGAGTCCAAGATTCTTGAGACGCACAGATCTAGGGTTTGGATTTACACAAAAAGGAGCTGAAATAAATCCTTCTCAGTCAGAGCTTCATGTTTAAGGAGAAACAGAAATAAAAGTAATGGTGTTGGTATGTGTTAAAAAGCCCTGTCTCTTTCCCCTTATATGGGCAATAATGATCTGAATGACTCAAAACAAATAGAACTCCCAGTTCTCAGAGTGAGTACTGTGGCATGAGGACTGGGCATCTGACAGTGAGAATTCTCAGAACTTCTGGAACATAACCAGAAACAAGCACAGAAAACGACTTCAGAAAGCTAACTCCAGTGGCAGAGCCATCATTGAACGGATTCAGTGTAGATTGAATCTTCCCTTTCTGAATCTTTCTTGGCATGTAGCAGATTTCTTGAATAGCTCTTACATTTTATTTTGAAATCCATGAAAGAATATCCAGAGTGTGGAGAAGCCCTACATGGGCTTATCTCTGGAATGTATTAAATAACTTCTGATGCCTCTCTCAGCTCTAACAGACTATTTTGGTCAGTATCAGACAATCATCCAGTTATGATCATTTATCTATATAGAGAGATATTAGATACATTATTATTTGCCAATGCATTTCATTCATCAATTTAACAAAGATTTACTGACCATCTGATAGATTCACTGTGTACTGGACAACAGGGGAAATAAGATGTGTATAGTCTCATTCCTGATCCCCTTACTAAATATTGCATTCCCCTTAAGTGCAAATAAGTCTACTGTATGGAAGCCACTAGTCCCAGGACTGTGATATGAGAACATGAATCAAGCATGAGCCCATCTTCTAAACAGCAATGCTTAGACCCAGAGATAAGTGTGCGACTCAAAGCCACCAATGAAGGTGCTTCTTCCCTGGGGTTGCTATGTGAATGCTGAAAAAGAAATCTGTTCTCTTAGTTTGAAATACTATAATAATGGTAACCTCTTTCACTGCTATGTGCCAGGCCAGCTGCTCGGGACTTTACACATAGTATCTCTGATCTTCAACATATTTCTTAAAGGCATCTAGTATTAGCTCTATATTAAACATGCCCCACAATATACATTACTTTCTACAAGGTCACCCCATTATTAAAATTGGGATGTTGAACTTTCACCTAAGTTTGTAAGATGCCATAATCCATGTACTCTGCATTACACCAAGATAACTTGAGCTTAATGTGCTGATGTAGAAGCATAGGTATATTAGCCATGTGGTTTAGAAATTTAAAAAAGAGACCTGGTTTTGAGATGCATATTTGTGTGTCAGCATGATCCAAGTGAAATCCAAACTCATGGGAAAAATAAGAGAAGAAAACAAAGCAGGAAAATTTAGAGAAAGTTTCTGTTCATAAGTAGAACTTAAATGAAAGTCATCAAAGGCATAGAAAAATGGGAAATGTGATAATGGTAATCTTTTGATAATGTATATGTATATCAAAATGTCCCACTATACACCTTAAATATATACAATATTTATTTGTCAATTATACATCAATAAAGCTGGGAAAAAATTAAAAGAAAAATGAGAAATTCTGTGAGAAAATAAATAACTATTTTCCCTATTCTGCTCTCATGACACAGAACACTTCCGTGACCAAATGCGTGGGGGATTTTCCCCACACCCCAAACAAGCAATCATTTCTACAGATTCTGCAGCAGGTACCAGCTGGGTGCTTTCTACTTCAACTTAATTCTGACACCGTCTCCCTGGAGATAGCATCAGACCCCACAGGTTAAGGGCTGAGTCCCACAAGACTGGCCCCCACTTCAGATGTCAGTTACAATCCCCAGGTTGTTTCATCTGTGCTTCTGATTGACTGGCTGTATATGAAAGCTCCCATGACCCCCTCCTTGGGTTGATAAATTTGATAGAGCAGCTCACAGAAGTCCAGGAAACACTTGTGTTTCCTGGTCTAATAGAATATTTTTAAAAAGATATCAAGATACCAATGTACACGAGATGGAAAAGAAGCACAGGGTAAGGAAGAGGGGAAGGGTTGCATACAGAGCTTCTCTGCCCTCTCCAGGCATGCCACCCAGGAACCTCCCTATGTTCAGTTCTCTGGAAGCTCTCCAAATTCAGTTCTTTTGAGTTTTTATGGAAGTTTCATGACATAGATATGATTGATGAAATCATTGGTCACTGGTGATCAACTTAGCCTTCAGCCCCTCTTCCCTCCCTGGAGTCTGGAGGGTGGGGCTGAAATGCCTCTGTCTTTCTCATGACCAGCTCCCATGCTAGAGCTGCATAAGAGCTGCCAATCACCAGTCAACTCATTAGCATACAAAAAAACATCACTTTGGAGATTGCAAGGATTTTAACTGTATGCCAGGAAATGGGGATGAAGATCAAGTATATATTTTACAATATCATCAAAACAAAGCAGTAAGAATTGAAAAAAAATTAGAATCTCTAAGCCAAGAAAGAAACTAGAAGACTGGAGTGCATCAAGATAAGAAAAACACATAAACAAAACTTGTTGATATGGCTTAGTTGTGTCCTGACCCAAATCTTACCTTGAATTGTAATAATCCCTATGTGTCAGGGTGGGACCAGGTGGAGATAATTGAATCATGGAGGCAGTTTCCCCCATACTGTTCCCATGGTAATGAATAAGTCTCATGAGATCTGATGATGTTATAAATGAGAGTTTCCCTGCACAAGCTCTCTTGCCTGACACCATGTAAGATGTGACTTTGCTCCTCCCTTGCCCTTTGCCATGATTGTGAGGCCTCCCCAGCCATGTGGAACTGTGAGTCCATTAAACCTCTCTCCTTTACACATTATCCAGTCTTGGGTATGTCCTTATTGGCAGCATGAGAATAGACTAATACACTTGTTCAACTCCCTGAGGAGTATTGTGCAAGAAACTCCTATTTTTGTAGTTGGGTGGGTTTTGAGTGGGGTAATGTAATCATCCTGTATTACTCCTAAGGGAAATGGCAGGGGCCAGTGAAAAGTTGGATAGAGTGATGCTGAGATCTACTGTGTAGCTAGAATGCATGTACCTCTCTTCTTAGCAAGAAAAATTGTCCTTTTTTTTCTGGGAATACATTGTAGGGTGTGTGTGTGTGTGTGTGTGTGTGTGTGTGTGTGTTTAATTGGGCCTAGTTCCCAGAGTTTTCAGAATAACCTCCATGAAAATGTAATTGGACCATGAGCAGGAATATGACCCAATCAAGGCTAATCAAAATCTTTCCATGGAATGACCTAAGAATGCTAGGTAATAATGGACCTAATTTTTCCTATTGTCTTTTGAGTTTGAAAGAGCAGTTAATCCTGTAGGTGCCAGGAACTACTGTACCCAGGTTCTTAAAAGAAGCAGTCTGCATAATGATCTCCACTCAGAGAGAAAAGCATAACCATTACAGAGAGAAAGATGCAAAGCTCAGTTAAGGTTTTTATAAGCTTTTACAAACAGAGGTGAATCTGACTTCAGAAGCTGTTTTCTCCAAGTAACAGAAAATTCAAGTCTAAATAGCTTAAAATACAAAAGTAATTCTGAGGCTTAGATAAATACAGTTGACCATTGAACAACATGGATTGGAATTGCAGGGGTCCACTTATACTCTATTTTTTTCAATAAATGTTACACCGAGTGTAACTCTCTGCCTCCCCTTCTACCTTTTCTGACTCTGCCACCCACAAGACAGCAAGAATAACTTGTCTTCCTCCTCATTCCCAGCCTTCTCAACTGAGGATGATGAGGATAAAATCTTTATGATCATCTGCTTCCATTTAATGAATAGTAAACATATTTTCTCTTCCTTCTGATTTTCTTAATAACATTTTATTTTCTGTAGCTTGCCTTATTGTAAGAATGCAGTATGTAATACCTATGACATATGAAATACGTGTTAATAAACTCTTTTTATTATTGGTAAGACTTCCAGTCAACAGTAGGCACTTAATAGTTAAGTTTGCAGGCAGTCAAAAGCTACATGTACATTTTCCATTGTGTGAGGGTCTATGTCCTGAACTCCTGCAGTGTTCAAAGGTCGAGTGTGTACAGCTCTTCAGAGTCCTGAATCAGGTGCATGTGGTTCTCTGGACATCTTCCCAACTCTTGTTCGCAACACAGAGCCCATGGCTTAATAAAGCCACATGCACAGTAATACAAAGGAATCATCCACAAGATGCAAAGAAACCTGAACTGAAAACAAAAAGAATGTCATGAATATAGATAAACCAGAGATGTCACATCCTGAAGGATGATCTCAAGAAAAGACCCACAACTTCTGAGTCAATCTCCAGTTACAGATTAAATTGCCTCAATATTTATAATTTGTAAATTCATTCTACACTGACTTAACACTTTTCCAAGAACTATGTGTAACCTCATGTTCCCATCTCAAATACTTGAAATGCACCTTAATTCCCATGCTTCCCTTAGACTTGTCTATCAGGTTTGCATCGTCAGACTCATTGTCTAGTGATCACTAAACCTGTGTCTTCAATAAACCTTTTCAATGTATGAACAACCACAAGAATTTTACAGTGTAGGTCTGATTATTCCCACTCTGAGGCTAGAAAGAGTAATAACTTGACCAATGCAACTAGAAATGGGTCTGACATTTGTCTGTAATAACCCAAAAGGCTATGAACAGCAGAAACATATAAAGAAATACATTAATAAAATGAAAAAATATATTTAGTGTTCTATGGCAAAAAAGCTTTTGGAAAAGGATAAAGGCATATGATGAGTTTCAGTAGCCATCTGTAAGATTGCGGAATATTTTATTAAGTGAACACAGGCATCCCATCCTGAATTATGCTGGTCTTACCATGCAAATGGGAATGGGTACCAACCTGTGTCAGGGAAGAGGGGTTTGAATATATAACAGCATCTGCTTTATTCTGCTAAGCCTAGCAATGCAGGGTGCAGCTGGCTCACATAAATGAGGCACTAATGTAAGCAGGGATGCAATGAGTACCACGAAATCCAAGACATCCAGTTCTGAATGTTTTGAAACACTTGGAACATTATTTGGCACTGCTATTGTTGGTATCACAGTCTTTGGGAAGCCTAGAAACAGACTCAAAAGAAAGGAAATTGTAGATATCCTCAGATTTTCTAGAAACTTCCAAAAGAGACAGTACGTTAGATAGCATAGAAAATATAGAAGCCACATCACAGCAAAGTATTCTCTGCATATTTTGTTTCAGCGTCTTAAGTGGTACTGTTTTCACGGGCAGTAATTCTAGGAGCTATGACATCCAAGATCATAATATCCAGCAGATCTGAGATGGAGTGAGAGCTCTCAATCCCAATTCCATCTGCTTGGGCAGATGGCAAAGTGCACAGAATTTCTCCAACTCTCCTAGTCCTCAGTGCCCCATCAGCACATTGATTTCCTGATAAGAACATATGGAAGGTTTGGGGAGAAAAGAAAGGTTTTGTATTTTTACACTGAATGTGTTGACAATAAGACAATAAGTTTATGATTCTTTCTGACATGACCTTAAGAGTAATGAATGAACACTTGTAGGATGACTCTCTTTATAGGAAAAAAGATGTGTATGACCTGAAAATAATAAAAATGTCAAGTGTATTGAAGTGTGGTACAAAGAATTTCTTTTTATTCTCAGAAAAGCAGGAGACAGTCTCAAGAAGCCATAAATCTCTTTGTCTTCCTTTAAATCATCAAGGGTCAGTAATGGTCTATGGGGTTAGGAAGAAAGTGCCACTGACATTGAAAGAAAGAAAGGAAGAAAGAAAAAAAAAGAAAGAGAGAGAAAGAGAAATGTGAGCATCCTCCTGCCAAGAGAAAGGCTGCTCAGGATTTTGACACTGGAAATCCGAAGGAGAAAATCATTATTGTTAGACATAGAATAGTGGGGTTAAATTCAAGCTCCACCTAATACCCAGATCTAGAACTCTGCTATTCATGTCTCTGTCAGTCAAATGATGGCAAAGATTATTTCATTTAGGAGGTCTAGTGTATGCCGTAGGCTAAGCACAGGGGCTGCCATGTAGTAGGTAATTTATAAGGAGCACCAATGGTGAAACTAAGTGGGATGAAATAAGAAAGATTAAATAGCAGGAACACAACAGTATGATAAAAAAAAATCTATCATTTGTCTGACATTTGCAAATTTTAAAAACATTTTCGTTGTAGTAAATAGTGGTTATAAATAACTGAATTCACACATAATTGTTTATTGGTTCAGTGTTCAACAATAGAAAAGATAGATCTGATCCTACACTTACAAAACTTTCCTTTTAAGGATATTCAGTTTTTAAGGGGAAAATGATAGGGTTCTAGAAAACTGAACTCCTCAAGGTTATAGGACTTGTGAGTGGAAGGACAAAAACATCTAGCCAATGTCATATGATTTCCATAAGGTTTATGTGCCTACCCAGCTCCACTGAGTGCATGACAATAAAACAAAGGGGCTCCAGCAGATATCTGGACTTTAAAGACATTGAGAAATTTGAAATGTGAGTTTGAAAAGCTACAGTTTTCCTTTAACAAATGCAGACAAGAATTAACATAAACATAATTGACTGAAGAGTCAATCTACTGCAGTGCCTGAAAAAAATAATACTCCCTTTCTACTAAAGGCTGCGCTGGTAATCCTATGCTTAAGACTTGACTGAAAGTTCCTCAGAGAAAATGTTCTAGCGAAATGTACTGCATACAAAACTTAATACAGGCTTTTATTAGCTGTGCAAATTTGGAGAGGTTGCTTAAACTCTCTGACTCTTAGCTTGCAAAGCAGAAATGAAAACCATTCTGTAAATGTTTCTATAGTAATACATAAAAAATAGCCCATCAGTACATAGAGCTATATTTCAATTGGGCATAATTTATTTTAGGAATAGCCAAGGTTGATTTTATGGTAGATCTTCCTCCCCCTCTCTTTCTCGACTGTTCAGTTTCTGAATCTTCTGATATCTTGGCAAGCCACCATCACTGGTGAATTTGGGTGGGAATTCTAGACCACCAGCAGGAGTGAGTACTGCAGGGACCAGAGGCAGAGTTGTTACCAAGCTGTCTCCATTTCAGGATCTAAATACGCTCTCTATGCTAGTTTTAACAGACTTCTCATTGATTCTGTGAGCCTTCTGATATTCTACCACTGTATCTGCTTAAGCCAACTGGAAGTATTTTATTTTGCTACCACCAAAACTTCCAGAAAGAAACAGTATTAAGAAGCTTATAATTTGGTGATAGTTATACTAAGAACACATCAGTGCGTAACCATGGCATAATGGACTTTCGTGGAGACCCTAATTGCAAATCAAAGTTAGAAGAATATGAGCAGTTAAACGGTTCTTAAACATAATCCCTAGTTACCCATGCTGGTGGTAACTTGTTACTTTCATTGGGGAATTCACCCAGCAAACAATACAAACACAACTAAAAAATGCACATTAATCCATTTGAGAAAACAGTGTGGAATGCAGACATCCAGTATAAATATAAGTTTCCAGAATACCTAATAATGCATGCAATCAATGGGCTCTTGAACTGCATAATGTAAGAAGTCAGAATTGTAATGAAGAGCATACAATCACAGAATATAGGCACCATCTGTCAAAAAATAAATAAACTCTTCCTGCTGTGGGATTAAGAAAAGTCCCTTAACTTCTCTAGGATTCAACTATCTTTTACCAGTCATGTGGCAGTTAACCTTCTGAGAAATGCCGGAACGCCAGCTTCCTTAAGGCAGAGGGAATACTTTGAGTCTTCAGCTCTAAGCAGTGTCTGGAGCATAATAAATGCTCAAAAATGTCTGAGTAAGTAATGCAAGAAAACAGGAGGCAGGAAGTCTTGTATTACAAATCTAACAAATTGTAGGGGAAACAGTGCCATGATAAGGAGATAATATTCAACATTTCTTCAAAGCCATTTACCTCAAAGACTTCTTCCCAACAAAGTTTAAAGAGAAGTGGTTTCTCCCCATGACTTGTGTGGGCTAAAACATGATGACTAAACTGTCAATATGATAAATTCTTATCTATAAAAGTGTGAGTCTGAGGTTAAGGGCAATTGAAATCAGTTCAAAGGTGATACCCGCAGTGAAGCACTTTTCAAGTCTAAAATTGAACAATACACCTTGGGAGAAAGATCTCCAAGAATCCCCCTGAGAGATTTGGGGAGGTAAAGTGAATGAATCAGGATAAGTTTCCTTATATGTAAGTCAAGGGAAGACTATTGTTTAAGATCATGCCTGCCCATAGCATTCCCATAAGACATCTGAACTCTTAGCTTCTTATATTGGATAAGTGATGTCCAAACTATGCAACCATGGAGAAATTGTATTTATTAGCTTCATTTTTAAAAATTTCTTCACAACCACAAAACATACGTTCTTTAGGCTTATTAAAGAGCTTATCACATGCTAGCACTACTAAGCATTTAATGACAGTTTGTTATTTTTACCATTTTCAGGTTTGTTGTTGCTTTCTTTCATTGTTGTGATAGCACAGAATTATGTAAAATGTACCCAGTACATGAAACAGCTTTTCTCATCTACATTCATACTCAGTTTAAGTCCAGAATCTACAGATTTGTAATCTCTTTCTCTTTTGGCAAGGAAGCCATACTATCTTTGCCTACTCCAACATTTTCTTCTGCTCGGCTATTAAAATCTTTACAGAACTTCGAAAGATATACCAGCATTTTAGGGAGCATCGTAGCCTCACAGTGCTGAAACACAATGTCCTCATCATGCATATGCCTTTGTGTGTGGATGTGAACCTCTTCCTACACAAATCACACTCTCCTTAGTCCATTTATTCAAAGCTATGACCTTTTTCCCTGATTGTGCATGCTCAGGGAAGTTACCCATTGATGGTGGCTGTGTTGCTGCTACCACCATTGCTATTGCTGATAGTGGTAGTAGTAGTGGTTGGGTTTTGTTTTTGTATAACAAACACATTTATCCAAATAAAATGCTTGATGTTTGCTTCAAACTATTCTTCTGAAATTGAATCATTCTGATTGACTTGTAGTTAGTCACAGCCTATCAAATTCCTTTTTTTTTTTTCCTTCATAGTAAATTTAAGAGATTCAAGTTTGACTATTGGCCATCTATTGCATGTCAGGTTCTAAATGTGGCACTTTGTATGCATTGGTCTCCACTTCACATATGAGAAAATTGACATTCTGAGATCTTAATCCACTTGCACAGGCTCATGTATATTGTAAGTGATCCAAATTCAGATATTTTTGGCACAAAGCCTATGCTTTTTCCTCTAGACCACCCCTCTTTAGCAGCACCTACAAAGGGCTACTTACAGTTGATTTTCCTTGTGACAAAAGGGAAATTGCATTCCCTGTGTATGGAGCTGTAACACACATGCTTTTTTTGCCTAAAAGCCTCCTCACCTCCCTCCTGCCAATCTTTCCCTTTTAATCCCTGTTTGAGTCTGCAAAGTGGAGAACCGCAGGCAAATATTTATTCATGAAATGAGCCATTTTTTTTCCCATTTCTAACCCATCCAAAGCTGCTCTTGTTTCTCTTTAAACTTTTGAAAAGCAATTTGCTTCTAGACGGAAAAAAAAAAAAAAAGCAGAGAGAAATAAAGAATCTCAGCCCAAAGCCAGAGCCAGAAACAACGGGCCAGAAGTAAAAGTCTCTTCTGTAAGGTGGGCACTCCAATAAATCTCAGCTACAGACAATGTACATTTCAGACATTAAAGATGAGACCTCATACAGGACTTCTGGGATTGGAGAAAAAGGCTCTCCTCACCCCTGGAGGATCACATGACACAGGTAGACTGAAGAAATGTGTACTGGAAGAACATTACTAAGGCCCAGTTCCAGATAGAGTTTGTCATTAAATTGAACTTCTCTCACTGATTAATAAAATAAAAAAAACTTTGATTTACAGAGTTACATAAATTCTCGATAAAGGTCAGCAGATACTTTGCATGGGTGCCTCAATTCTACCATCTTGCACACAGGGCAGACATCACTAGTTGATCAAGGCTCTTGATCTTACTGGGCCAGGATTGACCTAGGCATCCTTATAAACACATCTTCCAGTCAGCCTCTATCAACCAAATGTAATAGGCATGGGGGAAAAAATCTTTGTGCCAACTCAAACACAGAAGACAGGCAATAAAGGTGAGTATGGTTTTGTCTTAGGGTGTTTTTTTCCTAAGATACCATTAGGTTTTTCTATAATGTCAGCCACTGTTCTAATCAGTGAATACTCCCCTGACTTCAGAAATGCTTTAAAACTATCAAATAAGACATGACATTCAACCATCAATATACTCCCCAAACATTTATTAAGCATGCATTTTATGCCAGATACTGCAGTACTTATTGGACAAGTGGAGATGACTCTTATCTGATTCTGCTTTCAAGACAGAGCAATTTACCCCATTTGGAATCCACCTTGTTGAAATTCTAACATGGAAAAGTGTGCTTTCATCTTTTCTTAAGTACTACTCTATAAGAATTTCACCCAGGCTATGTGTTAAATTTGATCCACTCCAGCCAGAGACAATCAGAAAGTAGGAACTAAAGAATAGAAGTGGAAGGAAGAGCCCAAGAAGGTAGCACTGCAACCTTCTAGAAGCAGGAGAGAAAGCCCACACAGGGTTCTACAGGGAAGACAGGGGCAGAAATATATGTTTGAAAGGGCTCACCGCATGTACTCTGGCTTAGCATTTCATGTAGGAAACCAAGGAAGTACCCTTGAGACTGCAGAGGCATCGTGAGTAACTCTATTATCTCACAAATTCAGGGATTCTGAATATGGGACTAGAAATTTTTTTTTTTTTTTTTTTTTGAGATGGAGTCTCGCTCTGTCACCCAGGCTGGAGTGCAGTGGCCGGATCTCCGCTCACTGCAAGCTCCGCCTCCCGGATTCATGCCATTCTCCTGCCTCAGCCTCCCGAGTAGCTGGGACTACAGGCGCCCACCACCACGCCCGGCTAGTTTTTTGTATTTTTTAGTAGAGACGGGGTTTCACCGTGTTAGCCAGGATGGTCTCGATCTCCTGACCTCGTGATCCACCCGTCTCGGCCTCCCAAAGTGCTGGGATTACAGGCTTGAGCCACCGTGCCCGGCTGGGACTAGAAATTAAATTCAAAACCTCTGTGCCAGAATGCAGGCAGCACAATGGGAATGGTGAAGAACACAGCCCTACTGACGTCATACCTTCCTTCTATTGCTTACCAAGTGTGTAACTTTGCGCGAGTTACTTTAATTCTAATCACCCTCATTTTTTTCATGTATAAAATTCATCCATCATCATCATATCACAGTAACATCTCTCTTTAGTTATTTGTTTGCTTTTAAGGGACCTGGGAGTATTTATAAAGCCGTTAAAATTGGGATCTCCCATCTACAACCCTCAGGTCAATTATGATGAGTTGTGTTTTCTGTAAATACTATAAAGATTTGTTGGAATGCAACCACACCCACTTATTTACATTTCTTCATTTACATATAATGTAAATGTAAAAAGCTGAATAGAGGCAACAGAGACTACGTGACCCACAGAGCCTATGATATTTCTAGAAAAATTTCCAGGAAAGTTTGCCAACTTCTGAACTCCTGGCTTGGAATATTACCAGGTGCATAGCAAGAATTTTGTAAATTTTTGTTAAAATATAATGTCAGAAAGTAAATATGAAATGCAGATATACTCTCCATTCAGACATAAAATGTCAAAGAACAAAAAAATGCCAGATTTGGAAAGATCTGGATTTGAAGTCAGGTTCTGCAACTTACCAGTTGCATGAGCTTAAACAAGTTACTTCAATCTCTGGTGGCTCAGCTCATCTATACAGAAAATAGGGATAAAATGTTACCTATGCCAATAATTACATCTAACAATTTTCCCAAAATATCTAGAAGAGCGCCTGGCACTCAGAAATAACTTAGAAAGTGTTAGCTATTTGGCACATAGAAACAACTTAAGAAGTATTAGCTATTACTATTTCATTCCTCTTGGCAACAGAACCAGTCAGATTTTCATGAAGTAAGGACATTCAGAAATTGTTCTAATAATGAATGTATACAAAAACCAATAGCACTGTGTCCACTATTAGTATTTTAACATATAATTACCTACAATACTGCCTTTATTAAGTAGGCTTGTCTAATCATTTTCTTATCACCATAAAATGTACACAGTCTTGCTTTTCTCAATCTATATCTCTCAAGAAGGCTTGTATTTCTAGTTCGATGGGCTTCTATTTTGGCTTTCTGTAGGAATCTAAAGCTGAAGGTGGATTTCTATACTCAACATCAATTAAATGATACAGAGAAAGAGCCTCTGGAGTATTGCACAGAGTCAGTTAGTTTCCCTGCATATCTCTAAATGTAATAAGGACACAGAATAATCCCTTCACTTTTCATAGAGGTTACCAGAGAGGCAGAAAAGTCCTCAAAAAATACATATCTTTTGAGCTGAACCTTGAAAAGAATGTGTGTGTGCATGTGTGTGTGTGTGTGTGTGCGTGCATGTGTGTGGGGGGGGAGGGCAGAAAGAGAATTGAGAAAGGTATTCCTGGCAGATGTGGGAGCATAAAAAATGTCAGATAAAGAGGAGAATTTTCCGTGCACCCAGGAAACGGACAGTAATATAATAAAGAATCTCAGATTATACAATAATTTGGAACCAGAAAATAAATGGTCTTATCTATGTTATTAAGGTTTTTAAGTTAGCAAGAACAACAAAATTCTTTACAATTCCTTTCTTTTCTTCTCCTCCTCCTCCTCTTCTTTCTCCCCTTCCTCACTTCATTCTCTCCTTCCTTTTATCTGAGCATGGTGCTGGATTTCAGGAAAGAAAGTCATTATCCTATTTTTATTTGCATTGTCTTTGTCACTGTGCCCTCATCTTCATGAACAATGACTAGCACATGGTCAGTGCTTCATATGAACTGAATAAATAAATTACCAAATTCAGAAGTATATATATAGCAGATCATTATAATGTAATTGCTGAAGCACATCCTTCGAACTCGCACTCCCTGAGCAAGAAACAGAATTCTCTGCTCACTAGCTGTGAGATATTAGGCAAGTTATTTTATTTATTTACTTATTTATTTATTTATTTATTTATTTGCTTTTAGATGGAGTCTCGCTCTGTCGCCCAGACTGGAGTGCAGTGGCGCGATCTCGGCTCACTGCAAGCTCTGCCTCCCGAGTTCACGCCATTCTCCTGCCTCAGCCTCTCGCGTAGCTGGGACTGCAGATGCCCGGCTAATTTTTTGTATTATTATTATTATTTTTTTAGTAGAGACGGGGTTTCACTGTGTTAGCCAGGATGGTCTCGATCTCCCGACCTCGTGATTC
This sequence comes from Rhinopithecus roxellana, assembly GCF_007565055.1. Classification (NCBI taxonomy): domain Eukaryota; kingdom Metazoa; phylum Chordata; class Mammalia; order Primates; family Cercopithecidae; genus Rhinopithecus; species Rhinopithecus roxellana. The sequence continues at coordinate 37,418,091 of NC_044568.1, read as the reverse complement.
GCCTGCCTCGGCCTTCAAAAGTGCTGAGATTACAGGCGTGAGCCACCGCGCCCGGCCATATGTCTCTAGTTAAATGGTAAAGCAAAAACAACTACAAGAAAGTCCTTGGGAAAGCAAGGCATAAGTTACTTTTTGATTAGTTCAACTGGAATCGTGCAGATTAGCTGGAACTACAGACGCAGGTCACGGCGCCCGGCTAATTTTTTGTATTTTTAGTAGAGATGGGATTTCACCGTGTTAGCCAGGATGGTCTCGATCTCCTGACCTCGTAATCCGCCCGCGTCGGCCTCCCAAACTGCTGGGAGTACAGGCGTGAGCCACCGTGCCCGGCTAGGCAAGTTATTTTAACTCTCTTGAGTTTCAGTTTCCTTACCAGCAGTAAAGGGATGAATAATAATAATAGCCTCTTTGAGCTGTTATAAAGATAACAATGTGTTAACTTGGTAAATTAATGTGTATTAAGCTCTTTAAGAAATGCCAGGTCCAAAGATAGTACTCAGTAAACACAAGCCATTCTTAATTCTAGAAGTAATTGTAGCAATTTTAATTGTCTGAAAGTAATTCTCAAGTCTCACAACATATGAATCAATGAATTTACTGAAACAAGAATTTCAGACACAGGAACACTGAGTCTTAAAAATAAAAATAAAATAAAATAAAATAAAATAGCATATCATTTAGCTTATGAGTGAGCCCAGAGATTCTCTGTAGTTGGTAAAGCATATTTTTATAAAGGAATTTATATACTGCCATAATAGTGTTTCTTCTGTTTTTTTATATTCACTTTTATCGTGAAAAATTTCTACATGTAGCTTATAAAAGTAAGTTAAAGATGAGTACTAAATAATACAAATAATACTAAAAAGAGCATTCATAAATTAATCAATCCAATAAAAATAGAAGAAATCTAAAATTTGAAACCCTGAATACTATATATATATACTACAGCGTCCCTGTCTTTCACCAATAAAGGTGTCCAGAACCCCAAATTATATATTTAAAAAGGTTTTCCTTTCTTTAGAATTTAACCTCATATGTAGTTTCGTGCCTTGCTTTTGGCTCAACTCTCTTTTTGAGATTCACCATTGTTGATGCTTAAATTATAGTTTATTTATTTTCGCCAAAGTATGGCAAGACAATACCAAATCTATCCAATGGAAATTTGAGTTACTACTATGTTTTTTGTTTTTGTAACATTATAAACAATAACGAATTGTACCTTTTACTTGAATTCTAGTTCCCATGACTAAGAATGACATTCTAGGACATTTATCTCAGAAGAAAATTAGTAGGTGGTAGACATAGTTACAGCCTAAAATTTTCTGTCTTCCAAGATAATACCAAATTGTTTTATTAAATGATTTTATTAGTTCACACACTACCTATCAGTTATAAGAATTTACTTTATATGGCATCCTCATCACTCAACATTGTTCAATTTTTAATTTTACAATTTATTCTGTATCAAATGCTACTTAACTATAAATTTTAATTTGCATGACATCTTAGTCTGCTCAGGCTTCTATGACAAAATACCATAGAAAGGATGGCTTAAACAATAGATATTTATTTCTCACAGTTCTGGGGACTGGGAAGTCCAAGATCAGGATAACAGCATGTTGAGGGCTCTCTTTCTGGCTTACAGATGGCTGCCTTCTCGCTATGTCTTCACATGGCAAGGAGAGAAAGCCCTGGTGTTTCCTCTTTATTTTGTTTTGTTTGTTTGTTTATTTATTTATTTTGAGATGGAGTCTTGCTCTGTCACCCTGACTGGAGTGCAGTGGCACCATCTCAGCTCACTGCAACCTCTGCCTCCTGGGTTCAAGTGATTCTTCTGCTTCAGCCTCCCAAGTAGCTGGGAATACAGGTGCGAGCCACCACATCTGGCTAATTTTTGTATTTTTGGTAGAGATGGGGTGTCGCCATATTGGCCAGGCTGGTCTCGAACTCCTAGACCTCGTGATCCACCCGCCTCGGCCTCCCAAAGTGCTGGGATTATAGGCATAAGCCACCGCGCCCGACTCTTTATTTTAATAAGGGCAGTAACCCCATCATGGGGGCTCCACCCTCATTAGTCTCATCTAAATCCAATAATTCCCAAATGCTCCACTTCCTAAAACCATCATAGTGAAGGCTGGGGCATCAATATATGAAATTTGGGGAACACAGACATTTAATTCATACACAAAATAATTAATGGGTTGAGTTTTTTTTTTTTTTTATGTTTCAGATAAAAACATGTTTCTTTTTCCTCATCTTTTGCTCATTTTGTCTTTTACATTTTTTTTAAATAGAGACAAAGTCTCACTATGTTTGCTGAGGCTCACCTCCAACTCTTGGGCTCAAGCAATTCTCCCTCCTCGGCCCCCAGCTAGCTAGGATCGCAGACATGCACCATCACACTTATATTCTAATAAACATCCTTTTCAATTATACATGGCAAATGCTTTTTCTTTTTTGTATTTTTAAATTTTATTTTATGATGCCTTTTGATAAACCAAAGTTCTGAAATGCAACGCAGTAAAAATTTTCATTTTAAAGTTCATATTGTTTGTTGCTTAATAAATGCTTCCCTACAGAAAGAACCTAAAGATATTCTCTCATATGCCTTCCAAAACGTATATTTTTTATACTTAAGGCATGAACTTGATTTTTTGTGTATAGTGTAAAATAGAAATATTTTTTCCATATAGATAACTAATTTTCCCTGAGCTATTTATCAAATAGTCCACCCTTTCGTCATTGACCTATAGTGCTATTTCTGTTTATATGAAGTTTCTATATATGCTTGGTCTTTTGGGGGCCTTTTAAATCCCAGTGTAATATCTGCCTGGCTATTACTGAGTGAGTACAACCGTATATATTCCCTTTTCAATGACTCTTGATATGTGTTAATGTAAGCACCCGTAACTTTTTTTCCTCAAGAATGTCAGTTTTTTTTTTTTTTTCAAATGTAAAGACTCTTGATGATCTTTGCTATATTCTCTGTGAATGGTAAGACTGGTATCCCTTTGCAAGGATGATCTGAAATAGCCCTCTAAGAAAGTCATGAGATATTCTATACCTGTGTTGTCCACTATCATGGCCTCTAGCCACATATGTCGAAGAAAATTTATATTAATTAAATTAAATATTCAGTTACTCAGGCTCACTATCTGCATGCCAAGTATTTAAGTAGTCACAAGTAGCTAATTGCTGGCATAGTAGACAGCACATATATAGAGCATTTCCATCTTCACAGAATGCACTATTGGACACAACATCCTGCTTGAGGTCTTTAATGCAGAACCATCAAAAGAAGTTGTTTGAGTTTCTTTTGAAGAACGCTGTTTTTTGGTTTGTTTTGTTTTGTTTTGTTTTGTTTTGTTTTGTTTTTATGGAGTTTCACTCTTGTTGCCCAAGCTGGAGTGCAATGGTATGATCTTGGCTCACCACAACCTCCACCTCCTGGGTTCAAGCAATTCTCCTGCCTCAGTCTCCCAAGTAACTGGGATTACAGGCATCCGCCGCCACACCCTGCTAATTTTGTCTTTTTAGTAGAAACGGGTTTCTCCATGTTTGTCAGGTTGGTCTCGAACTCCTGACCTCAGGTGATCTGCCCACCTCAGCCTCCCAAAGTACTGGGATTACAGGCGTGAGCCACCACCTCTGGCCTGAAGAAAACACTAAAGCAATAAACCCAAAAAAGTCTTCCGATTTTTAGTGGATTTTTCTCAACCTTTGCATTACCAAACATTTGGATATTTTTTAAATCTCCATTCACATATATAATATCTGTATTTATTTTTCTTTCTTTCCTTTTTTTTTTTTTTTTTCCTTGAGACAGAGTCTCACTCTGTCACCCAGACTGGAGTGCAGTGGCACAAACTCAACTCACTGCAACCTCCGCCCCCTGGTTCAAGTGATTCTCTTGCCTCAGCCTCCTGAATAGCCGGGATTACAGGTGCCTGCCCTCACACCTGGCTAATTTTTGTATTTTTAGTAGAGATGGGGTTTCACCCTGTTGGCCAGGCTGGTCTTGAACTCCTGACCTCAGGTGATCCACTTGCCTCAGCCTCCCAAAGTGCTGGCATTACAGGTGTGAGCCACCACACCTGGCCAAATATCTGTATTTCTTAATATGACTATCCTCATTCTAATAAATGAAGATCTAAATTATAATGTAATAACTATGTAGAAAACGCATAGTAGACTCAAGGGTAGGTTGGATCTTAAAGTTCCCCTGTACAATTCCCTCACTCCTTTTTTTTTTCTCTCTTTTGATATTTGAATTCCCTGGAGAACTTCCAGGATAATTAATCTCTGATTGTATATGCCTGGTGACAAGAAACTCCCTATCTTCTCAGGCTCTCCGTTCACAAGGAAATGACTGTAAAAGAAACACGGTCTACAATATGCCGAAAAAGGAAGAATGTGCACTTTGAGGGGCTTGATGACCGTGTTGTCTAAGCCATTCCTGAAATTAGGAGACCTAAGTCTGAGCAAGGACTGGAGATGTGTGTCCAAGCAGTCCTTATAGCAACAGCATCTGGAGGTGATTACGTAGAGTAGAGGAGAGCAGGCAGTCCAAGACTGTGTGAAGGTAGATTAGAGAATCAGAAGAGGTAATCCTCTAGCTTAATCATGGATTCTATGAGGCACTGGCTGTCAAAGAGCTTTCAAACACACCTGAGTCCTTTTGCCTGGGAAGGTCATTTACATTTGAAAGAACGAAAAAGAGGCATCAGGATATGGAATACTGGGAATTTATCTAAGCATCTTGGTGTACTTTTTCTAGCTTCTCTTTCTGTGACTGACTCTTCAGATACAAACCCCAAGTAGGCTGACCTACTGATTAGTCACAACAATAATGGAAAAGCAGTGAGAATCATGACTTAAGATTAAGCATTCAGAGAAACATCTCCCTCTCCCAACTTCCAAATAGTTAAACACAAAAATGCTACATAGGAGGAAGATGGTGTTTCCACTGAATTAATCTACTCTCTGATGCTAATTCATAATAAAGAGTTTACAGGATAATGTATAAAGTGCTAAAAATGTATTAGGTTTTCACTGAGGATCATACAATTTGGAGACATCCCTCAGTCTTTAAAACAAAATAATCCTTAGAGGCCACGCCCATGGCTTACACCTGCAATCCTAGTACTTTGGGAAACCGAGGTGGATGGATCACTTGAGGTCAGGAGTTTGAGACCAGCCTGGCCAACATGGTAAAAGCCCATCTCTACCCAAAATGCAAAATAATAACAACAATAATAATAATAATTAGCTGGGCGTGGTGGCGGGTGCCTGTAATCCCAGCTACTTGGGGGCCTGAGACAGAGAATCACTTGAACCTGGGAGGCAGAGGTTGCAGTGAGCCAAGAGCACACCACAGCACTCCAGCCTGGGCGACAGAGTTTGACTCTGTCTCAAAAAATAATAATAACAAAATAAAATAAATCAATCAAATAATAGTTAGAGATAATAATTTTACCTCCATTTGGTAGGGAAGAAAGCAGAAGCTTAAGCAGTAGGTAGTGGAGCTGAAATTCAAACACAGGTCTGACTGATTTCATAGTCTCATACTTCTCTCACGACAATATGATATCAAAAACACGGATCTCCCCATTACTCAAATTATAACCGTATGATGTTTTAGATTGGTAAAAAAAAAAAAACTCAGTCTCTGAAAACTGTTCATTCTTGTATAGTTTCTGTTTGGATGTTAATACTAGTACTAACAGCTAGCATTCACTAAGTGCTAACTGCATTTCAGGCCCTTTGTATGAATTGGCTCATTTAATTCTCTCAATAGCCTTATGAGGTATGTAATATCATTTTCATAACTTCCCAAATAGGGAAAGTCTAGCTTAGTAAATTTAACAAATTTATGTTGCTAGTAAATCGCCCAAGCCTCTCTCACTTTATAGCATTAAGAACCTAGGCTGTGACCAATTTATATTTACTCTTAGAGAACAAAATTTTTCGTTTAGCAAAAATGTATCATTGTTGCAGTACTCAGAATATTCAGGACATTACTGTTATTTGCCCTTCGTTCTTCTAGGGAAGACCTGCACTTCCTATCTATAGAAAATTATTTTAAAGGCAAAGGGAAACTCAAACATAAGAAGTTACATTTTTTTTTTTTTTTTTTTTTTTTTTTTTAGTAGAGTGAATCTTTTAATCAAGAATAGGATACATCTTGCTATTTATCAAAATTGATTTTTACAATAAGTTCATTTTTTTTTTTTTTTTTTTTTTTTTTTTATATAAGTCTAGGACATGGAAGGTTGTACAAACTATGCCATGTGGTCTGCACCATCAACTCGTCAGTCATTTATATCATGTATAACTCCCCAATGCAATCCCTCCCTCCTCCCCCCTCCCCCCTCCCCATGATAGACCCCAGTGTGTGATGTTCCCCTTCCCGAGTCCAAGTGATCTCATTGTTCAGTTCCCACCTATGAGTGAGAACATGCGGTGTTTGGTTTTCTCTTCTTGTGATAGTTTGCTAAGAATGATGGTTTCCAGCTGCATCCATGTCCCTACAAAGGACGCAAACTCATCCTTTTTTATGGCTGCATAGTATTCCATGGTGTATATGTGCCACATTTTCTTAATCCAGTCTGTCACAGATGGACATTTGGGTTGATTCCAAGTCTTTGCTATTGTGAATAGTGCCGCAATAAACATACGTGTACATGTGTCTTTGTAGTAGACTAATTTATAATCCTTTGGGTATATACCCAGTAGTGGGATGGCTGGGTCATATGGTACATCTAGTTCTAGATCCTTGAGGAATTGCCATACTCTTTTCCATAATGGTTGAACTAGTTTACAATCCCCCAACTAGTGTAAAAGTGTTCCTATTTTCTCCAACATCCTCTCCAACACCTGTTGTTTCCTACCTTAATGATTTCCCATTCAACTGGTGTGAGATGGTATCTCATTGTGGTTTTTTGATTTGCATTTCTTCTGATGGCCAGTGATGATGAGCATTTTTTCATGTGTCTGTTGGCTGTATGAATATCTTCTTAAAACACAAAGCCTAACGCACTGCCCAAGCATTCCGTACAGAAAGATCTGTCCTAAAATTTTAACTGAATAGTTCTACAAAGAATTCTCATCTATAGAGAAAAAAACTTCACATGAACAGAACTATAGTCAGAAACAGAATTAATATGCAAGTCAGCTATTCACCTAGTGGCATATACAAAATATGACTTTCTATCCTTGATTAAACAGGTGCTCTTTAAACCAAGCCCTGCATTTTAATTGTAAATATTCTTGTAATAACAGCATAAAACCACCCGTGATAACACACAGCAGTTAGTGACGATGCCAGCCGCTTCCCAGAGCCAGTCTCCATGAGCTGCAAATACCAAAGCAACAGCAACAAACAAAAACAAACAAACAAAAAAGGTGCAACTTCAGATGATAGAGGATCCTTTACTAAAGAAACACAAAACCTACCAAATTACAGGAAAAAAACAAGTTTACTATATTTGTTGTAACACAGTTGGATGGGAAGTTTTTAAAATGATGTTTTGTAATTAATTTAAATAATAAGTGAATGTTTTGAGACCACCATTTGTTGGCAACTTCTAACTCTGTGGCTCAAACTCCTTTAACATTTTGAAATATTATCCAGGAAATCCCAATCTTAGGCTAAGCAGGAACATAAAGAAAGCTGCTGAGGCCAGTAATATTCATACACGAGATCACTGTATCGATATAATTTCACTCCAAAAGGAACTGGCTTTTTTGGCAAGAAAAAGAATGAAAGGGTCAGGGTAGAGATAAGACTTGAATAGAGCTCCTAAAAACACAGTAGTAATTTTTCTTTGGTCTGTATTTGAGCTCACATACAGAAAGTTCCTTTGATGATGTGGGACTTCCAAGTAACTGGAGACTTCTGCAACCCTTGGAAGTTAATTGGCTTAGAGACTAGTTCTAACATCTAGTCAGATGGAGAAAGATAAAATAGATAGATGAAAAGTAAAAGGGATGCTGAAATTTAAATTTCACAAATGTGTGTTCTTTGGCAAGGTTAGCTACCTGCTTTTGGTACATTGTTATTTTTTGACAACAAGAGTGATTCAAAATATTCCAGATAAATCAATACCATGACTGATGGAAATGAGTTTTCCCACACATGGAGACTGGCCAGTGGCAAAGTGCTGATGTTGGAGTTTGGGCAGCCAGTTTTGACAAAATGGTAAGCTCTCAAGACATTGAGATTCACCGTAACTTCAACTTGGTGCCCTAGAAAAGGCAGGGCATCTGGGCCCTGGAGGAACAATATACACATTCAGAGATAAAACCAGTGCTAAGGGCTCCATCCCAAGTCTTCTGGAACATGTTTTTCAGATACTTGCTTGTGTAGCCAGAGCCTCAATTTCTGCAGCTGCAAACTGGTAATGTGTTCAGACTGCCATCCTTAGCTCCTATGATTGATCAGGGAGGTGATGAAATAAATTAACTGTACTGAATTGCATTAGAGTCTAAGGAATGAAAAACATGGGCTTGTTAGTATTCTTTCCTTTGTATTCCTGTTCAAACAAATAAGCACTCTACAAACATTGATTTGTTCCCATAATCCATTGAGATTATGCTAAGGGTACAACTTTATTTGTTAAATTTAGGATCCTAACATGTTAAATAATTTGTCCAAGCCTGTGAATTTTGTCTTTGGGAGAACCCAAAATGCAAACTTCTGTATTCTTCTTCTAATACTCTTTAAAAAGTAAATATCACATGCTGGTTGGGATTCAACTAGGTCTCCACAAATGGACAAGAATAAGTCCAATTCCTGAACTTCCACTTACTGAGTCTTTGACTAGAAGCAATGTAGACAATTGCTTTAAATTAGAAGATTAACTGATGTGTACTATTATTTTTCTCACCTTGCAGATAAAGCAACAGAAATATGATGGTTAATATCCTGTCTGGCACAGTGCAGTAGTAATCATTAAGTTCTTACAGAATGGATGTTGTCATTACCTATTATAAGAGATTAGAAAAAGCGTCCCTAAGCCTGGTTATATTAGTTACTAATGGGTATTCCATTTATCAGTGTACATAGTAATAACAAGATTCTTGAAGAAGTCCTTCATTTTTTATTTTTGAAGTTATCCAAGATCTCTCTCTGTCACCCAGGCTGGAGTGCAGTGGCACAATCTTGGCTCACTGCAACGTCTGCCTCCTGGGTTCAAGTGAATCTTGTGCCTCAGCCTCTGCCTTGACCTCTCAAAGTGCATGTATTTTAGCTCAAGTCTTCTTAACATCCATATAAAGCAGAGGCATTCCCACTTTATAGGTAAAATCTGAGAGACACCAGGCACAGTGGCTCACACCTGCAATCCAGTATTTTGGGAGACCGAGTTGGGAGGATCACTTGAGGCCAGGAGTTTGAGACCAGACTGATAAACATAGCAAGACCCTGTGTCTACAATGTTTTTTTAATATTAAATTTTAGCCAGTGTTGTGGTGCACACCTGTAGTCTCAGCTACTTGGGAGGCTGACGTGGGAGGATTGCTCGAGCCCAGGAGTTTCAGACTAAAGTGAGTTATGATCATGCCCCTGTACTCCAGCCTGGGAAACTGATTGAGACCCCATCTTTAATAAAAGAAAGAAAGAGAGATGGAAGGAGGGAGGAAGGAAGGAAGGAAGGAAGAGGAAGGAAGGAAGGAAAGAAGGAAGGAAGTAAGGAAGGAAGGAGGAGAGTCCGTCCTGCCTCGAACCATCGTCCACTCCTCACTACCATCCTTCAAGAAGTAACTACGGCCCTCGCCTGAAAAGTGCCGACTCCTTCACCACTCCTCCCTCGCCCTCCCTCCCTCAATCTCCCTCCTCCTCTCCGCCCTCCCTCCCTCCCTTCGCCCCCCTCCCTGCTCCCTCCCCTCCTCCCTCCGTCCTTCCATCCCTCCCTTCCCTATCTGAACCCCTTTCGTAGCATTTACTTCTTTGTCATCCCAATGCCATGATTTTTGACTATTAAGGTCAGGGTTTGACTCTCACCTCTGTGACTCCAATAGCTTCACTAACAATACTCAGATATAAATCATATATGCATACCCTAAACCAACTTGGCAAGTTTGGGAATCCAATTTTCTCCAAACTGCCAGAGTTAGCGTCTCTAAGTCATTTTGGGTAAGCAGGGGCGGAAGGGAAGGAAACTCACATCTATTAAGGTACTACCATCTGCCGCGCAGAATGTGAGGCACTTTTGTGTGCTCTGTCTGTACTACAGATTTTCCTTTTCGTGAACTTCTGCTCTCATTTCCTCATAGAAACCAAAGGCATCAGGAATGTAAGTGATCGTAACCTTCAAGTTGCTCTTAACACCTAATGCAAATGCATAAAGGACTCAACTTAGGCAAGCAATAACATGACTAAATTTCTGTCGCACAGGGGAAGTTTACAAAATGCTTGCACATATTTCACTTTACATACTACTTAAAACAACATTTGGAGGCAGATGGAGAATACGTCATCATCTATTTTACAGGTGTGAAATCGAGTTTCTTGCAGAATAAGAGTTTTGTGCAAAGCAACACAGGTTAGGGACAAAGATCATGCTCAAGCCGGTGTGTCCACTTACTTAAGTCAGAACACTTGGAAGTTATCCAAGATCTCACTCTCTCTGTCTCCCTGACTTTCCCCTTTACCACTTGCCTTTGATTCTTCCACATCTATAATTCTGGAAGAGTTAGCAGTTCTCTTTTCTAAATGGAACTGAGAAGATAAAATGCCACCACTCCCCAACCCATCCAGAGATTGGAAGAGGTGGCAACTGGTCTAATCTGATTGCTAAAACTGGTCATCTTGAAACTTTGTACTACTTTGGAGAAGCCAGTTGCTCTGAACAGACAGTGGGGGATTTAATGCTTTGTTGTTGTTGTTGTTAACTTATTGGCCAGATAATGCAGTCATCCTATCCCCTGTAACTTCCTGCTTTCTGCACAATATATGCTAAATCTGTGTGTGTGTGTGTGTGCGCGCGCGCGTGTGTGCGTGCGTGTGTGAGAGAAAGAGAGAGATTTTTACAGAAAATAAGTAAAAGGAAATGTACCCTTTTTTGAGCTCTATACCAAGGTGAAGAAGAAAGTACCTTTAATATGTGGTTCAGAGAATAAAAAATTCAACAAAGTCAAGAAATTAAATCCCTTGGATTCAATCGTTTAGTAACGTTTACTAAATATCTTCTCAGGAAGTGCTGGATATAGCAGTTAACTAGAAAATAAATTCCTCGCCTTCAGGTAGCTTACCTCCTGGTGTTGAACATGGAAAGTTTTTCTTCTTTTTTGCTTTTCTTCTTTGAGACAGGGTCCTGCTCAGTTTTACAGGCTGGAGTGCAGTGGCACAATCACAGCTTACTGCATCCTTGACCTCCCGGGCTCCTAGGATCCTCCCACGTCAACCCAAGTAGCTGGGACTACAGGTGCAGGCTACCACTCCTGACTAATTTGTGTGTGTGTGTGCATGTGTGTGTGTGTGTAGGTGGGATCTATGTTACTCAGGCTGGTCTTGAACTACTGGGCTCAAGCAATCCTCCTGTCTTGGCCTTCCAAAGTACTGGGATTACAAGTGAGAGCCACTGTGCCTGACCCAAAGACAGACTTTTTTTTAATGTGCATATCTTGGGCCTAAAGAAAATTTTTCTATGTATAAAGTGACTGCAGAAAGCATCTGGGTTTCATAACTCTCTCAGGTTAATTCCCTCCTTTTCATATAATCTGTCACCACTTATTTTTAACTTTAATCACTAAAGACCTTAACTGAAAGTGGAGACAGCACTCCCTCCCTTCAGCCTTTCCTCCAGCACTCTTTTTTTTTTTTTTTTTTGTTAAGAGACAGTTTCACTGTTGTTGCCCAGGCTGGAGTGTAATGACATGATCTCAGCTCACAGCAACCTCAGCCTCCCAGTTTCAAGCGATTCTCCTGCCTCAGCCTCCTGAGTAGCTGGAATTACCGGCATGCGCCACCATCATTGTTTAAATGTTTGCAACAGTAATCTTTTTTAACTCTAAAATGATTCGTTAATTGCAGTAGTAGTAGTAATGGCAGTAAATACATACGATAAAATAAAAAATAAAACGTGCATGTCAAAGAATGTCAAATAGTAATAAAAAAGCAGGCAAAGCAAAAAGTCCCCTTTCTAACACAGTCCCCTGTCCTCCAGTTCCTCGTTCCAGAAGCAACTACTGTTACCAAGTTATATTTTATGTGTGTCCATGCTTGTTTATGTGTCTACACCCAAGGAAATATTTTGTGCACACATAAATACACACAAATGAATGGACTCCTCATTATTCTGTGAACACAAATAAAAAAAATTCTGTGAACACTATTCTCTATGTTGCTTTAGAGCTAGTTCATAATATATATATATAACACTGACATTATTTTTCATAGCTGCATAGTATTTTAAACAATGGATATATCAAAATTTATTTAAGCATTCTTAATCGACATGTAATCTCATTACTTCTTTATTTAAAATCTTCAGTGTCTGGCCCTCCAATCCCATCACCTACATGGTGAAGTGCAAACCCCTAAGAATACCAAGTGAAATTTCTCATGGCTGGGAAGTAAATAGGGATTAAACTGTGGGGCTAAGTATATGTCTCCATAATATTACATGTTCTACTGCTGCTGAATTGTTTGCCATTTTTCAATTGCATTCTCGTTCCCCTCATTTGTGCCATTCACTCTTATCCTTTCCTCTTGAGATATGTCCTCCAGTGTAATAAATCCTATATTGTATTCAAAATTCATTTTAAATTTCTGCTTCTAAAAAGCTTACTTTGATGGCAGGTTCCCGGTGCAAACTGAGTCAGGCACTACTACCAAGTCTGCACAACAACCATTATATTGCTAATTGTACTGTATTGAGATTGCGGATTTCCTTGATTGTCTCCTCTAATTGAGTGTAAATTTCCTTAGACATGAGGAATGGGCCCTATTAATCTCTGTATTGAAGAACATAGCACATAATTTACCTATTACAGGCCAAGGAAAAAATTGTTGAATGACTAATAGAATGTAAAAAGCTTTATGACTCTCATCTAATGTTCTGTCTACTAAACACAAATTCTGTCCCACCACAGAGGTACTGAATGAGAAACTCTGTAGTCAGGCCCACCGTCCCTGCTTTAACAAATCCTCTGCGTGATTCTGATGCTTACTGCACTTTCAGAACCACTGCAAGAAACATGTGTCTCAATTCTTGTTTCTCAATCCCCCTGCAAACATCTTTGCTCTTCACATTAGAACCACTCCAGGAAAAACAGCAAAATATCACCACTGCTGCTCATATTTCCTTGTACAATTTTATTGAAATTATAACTGTGTCCCACAATACTTAGTTTCTGCTAACAAACCTGCCTGAAAGTTAACTATAAGTCCCAGGGAGATTAAGAAAAATGAACCAGATTTCAAACAGGTGATTACTTGTGTGAAATCATGCTAGCTCTCTTGTTCCTAGCCAAGGTACTTGCAGGTAAAATTTTATTAAAGAGAGAACAGCCCTAGTATACATACAACAAGAACATTCTCTTTTATAGACATAGAAATTATTTCTTGTGATAGAGGGTTATAAATGAGACAACATCTCAGGACTGGACTGACCCAAAGCTATAATAAAGAAGGAAGGAAACACAAAACAAAATGTTTAGAGGCTACTAAAAACAGTTACTGGTTTGCCAAAAGATTATCTAATTCTCAGATTCTAAAGCAATAGATCGGCCTGTCTGGGGAGCAGGCATGTTTGCTGTTACTTTTACTACTTTTTTTGAGACGGAGTCTCATTCTGTCACCCAGGCTGGAGTGCAGTAGCGCGATCTCGGCTCACTGCAATCTTTGCCTCCTGGGTTCAAATGATTCTCCTGCCTCAGCCTCCTGAGTAGCTGGGACTACAGGCATGTGCCACAATGCCTGGCTAATTTTTTGTATCTTTAGTAGAGACGGGGTTTCACTGTGTTAGTGAAGATGGTCTCCATCTCCTGTCCTTGTGATCTGCCTGCCTTGGCCTCCCAAAGTGCTGGGATTACAGGCGTGAGCCACGGCGCCTGGCCTACTTTACTTTTACTTGTTATGTGTCTTATTCTTTACTTAGATGAATTAGAACAGATTCCATTAAGCAGACCCAGTGTCTATAATCATATGTAATAATATGTTTTCTCATTATTGTATAATTAAAAGTAATATACATTTTTATTAAAAGGATGAAGGAAAAATTGCTTTCATCTTCACAAGCTTACATCTCACCTGCCCAACTCAGTAGATAAAATCCATCCACTCTTGATCTTCTCAACCACTTTCCTCCTATAAGAACGTATGAAATCTTCAGATGGCTCATACTGATCCTAATCCTATGTGAAAGTTTCCTGTGTTTTTAAATCATGCTGAAAAGATAGTCTGGTCAAGCAGCTTTAAAGACATATGTCTCCTTTGCCTGCGGACAAAGAAGAATAAACCTAATTCATCCTTGCAGATAAATTCCTCAAAACTCAAGGCCAGTGGAAATGTTTACTAGTGCTTCTTCTATTTCTTAGCTTAGAATATCTGAACTAGAAGAGACCTGACAGATCATCCAACCCAATTCCCTGAAGCAGAGATTAAAAATAACAGCATCAGGGCTGAGGTTAAGTCCAGGATGAAAGAATCATGCCTTCTAATTGAGGAACACAGTCTTCAAGCCATCATTGCAGGGAATGGCAAACTGCACATGGGGGCAAATTCCACCCTCCTCAGAGAATGAATGCGACTAAAAATTATTCCCAACCTCTAATCAGGTGAAGCAAATGCATGCTCTGGCATTTTCCCTTCTTAAAAGAGCATTAATGTACTGACTCATCACATTTAAAGATGCTCATCGACAATAGGTTTAATTTGGGAATATATGAAGTCATATAATATTGACATTCCCTAAAGCTACAGCAGCTTTCATTCTAAATTCTGAAGTTTTCACACAAACAGGGACCTAGTTAAGATGGTCACTAAGAAAAAGAAATTTTTACCTAAACCCATGGTTCAATGGTAATTTAATTAATAAAATGACTTTCAAAACACAAATTAAATTACATTATATCAATCAGGATAGTTTATTACATCTCTGATTAGGTCTACAATTTATTTATTCATTTATATTTATTTTTTGTAGTGGTGAGGGACTTGCTACATTGCCAAAGCTGGTTTCAAACTCCTAGGTTCAAGCAATGCTCCGACCTCACTCAGCCTCTCAAAGTGCTGGGATAACAGGCATGAACCACCATGCCTGGCCCAGGTCTACAATTTAAACAGTAACAGTCCTGAAATATTTAGTAGTTTAGCATTTTGTTTTCTTTCATATATTCAAACAAATATTTCATGACCACAGAATTGTGTGTGTGTGTGTACTTAAGTATAATCCTTTTCTGGGTTTCTTTTTTTTTTTTTTTTTTTTTTTTGAAATAATAATTCCTCTTCTTTATCCCAAGATTCAGATTTTCTCTAAAAAAGTCATAAGGTCATAATTTTAATTTTATTTCCAAGCCATCTTAACTTAAAGTCTCTCAGAGTCTACTTTGCTGATGTGCTAGGAATTCTCACAATATTCCACAATCCTGCCTTATGGTACACTGTCTGAAGTAAAATAAAGACGTTCTATTGAGAAGAGAACATGATTCACATTTCTTTGAGGCCCTGCCTGTATCATTTTGCACATGCCATCAAAGTGATCCCATATACCAGTTGTTTATCTAAGCCCTTAAAGTCTATGCACTGACTCTTATACTCCTATATTTTCTCTTGCTCCCACTATATTTTTATCCTTCCAGAAAATAGCTGTCAAATGATCATGGACATCCTTAGAGTAGAATGCCAGTTAATAAATATAGAAGGAATAATGGAGATTTTTTAAATCACGAATTAATGCTAAAACTATTGGATGAAAGTCTAATGAGAAATAGAATTGTCAGGAAGTATCTCCCCACAAATTGCTTATTAATAACAAAAGGGAAAATAGTAGCTTTGCAGAAGAAAGCCCTGACAGACACTATCTCAACCAGGTAAGCAAAGTTAGCATGATCAATATTGAGATAAACCAACCTCACATAACTTGTGATATGGTACCCTTGGAAAAAAACGCATCCCTTCTACAGGGTTTCTGTTAAAAACGCCTAACTTGTAGTACTCACAAGGGAGTATCAGATGCAAAAATCTAAAAATGTTCTACAAAATAACTGGCATATAAACTCCAAAAATTTAAATTTCAAGAAAGTCTGTGAA
Organism: Rhinopithecus roxellana; assembly: GCF_007565055.1. NCBI lineage: Eukaryota > Metazoa > Chordata > Mammalia > Primates > Cercopithecidae > Rhinopithecus > Rhinopithecus roxellana. The sequence continues at coordinate 37,401,836 of NC_044568.1, read as the reverse complement.
ATTGTTCCAAAGATAATTTCAAAGATTCCAAAGATAATTTTCTCTCTAAGACTAGATATTTTATTCTAATGACTTCCTGAGCCAAAAGATTTAATAAAATCAATACATAGGGGAAAAAAGGACTCAATTGTAAGAAATTGGAAGGATAGATACTATATGGAAGCTCAAACTAAGATACTGGGCATGACAAAGCAGGTAAGATCAGTTAAGTACAGGAGTCTCATTAGCAAACAATTAGCAAAGTCTGTGAAAAAGAAAATTAAAAGGTATGACAATTAAATGCAGGAAGTCATCTTGACCTGTACCAAGAAACACAAATATCTATAAACAGCAATTTTAGAATAACTGACAAAATTTTTATGAATTATGGATAGAATAATAGTATTGTGCCAATGCTACATTTCCAGATCATAATAGTTACTCTGTGGTTAGAAAATACATTGAAGTCTTTTATGGTAATGGAAAAAAATATCCCCAACTTGCTGGAAAATGGTTTAGAAGAAAAATGCAATATGCATGAAAAGATAATTAGGAAATGATAACATGAAAGAAGCAAAATTAAACATGATGAATATGGTGAGATTCTTGTATTATTATTAATATTATTATTGTTGGAACTTTTCTGTAAATTTGAAATTATATCCCAACAAAATGTGGTCTTCTCTGGTAAATAATAATTAAAGCACTTCATCAAATATCTACAAGTGTCTTTTTCCTCATTTGACAGGTGAGTAAATGGAGATTCAAAGAGATCAGGTTATTTGCATAAAAGCACATGGCTAGTTGGTGGAAGAATTGGTATTTTAACCCAGGACCAGTTTGCATCCAAGACTCTTTGATCTAGCATACTGTCTTCCACCAGGTGCCCTTGATCCAAGACACAGAGAAAGCTGATATGGACTTCAATGTATCCCTTTATTGCTTCTTCCTCTGAGATGTACCTAAGCTCTCACCTTGTAATTAAATGAGTCATGCCCACTATATGTTTGGCATTACTGAGAATGCTGAGTCACCCAACTTTAGCCCATGGATCAAAGGATCTCTGGGATGGGTAGTAGCATTGTCATCTCCAGAAAGAAACTGCCTGTTAACTACAAAAGATATTCAAGTCTCTGCTTCCTCCATTCACTTTCTTGATCTTTGAAATAAAACTGAATTGCTGATTCCGATGATAATTTTCTCTCTAAGACTAGATATTTTATTCTAATGACTTACTGAGCCAAAAGATTTAATAAAATCAATACATAGGGGAAAAAAGGAATCAATTGTAAGAAATTGGAAGGATAGATACTATATGGAAGCTCAAACTAAGATACTGGGCATGACAAAGCAGATAAGATCAGTTAAGTACAGGAGTCTCATTAGCAAACATAACTAATACACAGCTTTAGAAGGATGAAAATTTAAATGATTAGTGATGCCTCTTCACTATCTGATCATATACAATCATCAGAAGAGTAAGGACAATAAAAAGAGTAGCTTTCATCCACTAAGTGCCTACTATATGAAAGACACTGCTAGAAACTTCTCATATATTTACTGCCTCATTTAAGCCAAAATATAAAGATTACCAAATATTTTACAGTTGAAAAATCTGAGCTCAGCGATGTTGAGCTGACTCGTTTATGGTCACATGGATTTGGATCTAAAGCACAACTCCACCACTAATTTTGCTAGGGTATCACAGCTTTTGGAGACTGGAGCTATTAAAAAGGAAGATTGAGATTCAGAGGCAGAAACTCAGTAAAAGGATCATGAAAATCATGAAAGTCACAGACTACTGCTACACAGAGAGCATGAAGAATGAAGCAAGGCTTTGGAGCTAGATGGATGAATGTTAGAGTTCAGCAGATATAGAACGGTCTTCACAATGCTGGAAAACTTACCTAACCTCTTGCAGTGTATTGGCTTCTTATAATGTAGTTATAATAACATCTAACTGTTAGGCTTATGATGAGAATTAAATGAGATAATGGGTGTAAAGTGCCAGGTAGTGATTATGATTTTAAAGGATCCTGAAAAATGTCATACACATGCATATCGCTTTCCATGTGTCTCTGATGTTTATATTGTGCTCACTGGGGCATGTAAAGACATGAGTTAAATATTCCTTGAAAAAAATTATAATAATTCCCCCCTTTTTTATTTTACTTTAAGTTCTGGGATACATGTGCAGAATGTACAGGTTTGTTACATAGGTATACATACATGTACCATGGTGGTTTGTGGCACCTATCAACCCGTCATCTAGGTTTTAAGCCCTGCATGCATTAGGTATTTGTCCTAATGCTCTCCCTCCCCTTGCCCCCAAACCCCTGTTCTCATTGTTCAACTCCCACTTATGAGTGAGAACATGTGGTGTTTGGTTTTCTTTTCCTGTGTTAGTTTGCTGAGAATTATGGTTTCCAGTTTCATCCATGTCCCCACAAAGGACATGAATTCTTTTTATGGCTGCATAGTATTCCATGGTATATATGTGCAACATTTTCTTTATCCAGTCTATCATTGATGAGCCTTTGGGTTGATTCCAAGTCTTTGCTATCGTAAATAGTGCTGCAGTAAACATACGTATGCATGTGTCTTTATAGTAGAACGATTTATAATCCTTTGAGTATATACCAAGTAATGAGATTGCTGGGTCAAATGGTATTTCTGGTTCTAGATCCTTGAGGAATCTCCACAGTCTTCCATGATGGTTGAACTAATTTACACTCCCACAAACAGTGTAAAAGCCTTCCTATTTCTCCACATGGCTTAAGACAGCTCATGCTACATCTTTTCTGAGTAGACTGACTTTCAAAATGCTGTGAGAAAAAACATGCATCTATTTAGCATCTACTAGTGTTAGATGGTTTTATAAGTTCTAACAGAAATGTTACACAGATATCTCAACTAATAAACATTTACTTTGAACCCACAGTCTGCCAAAAACGGAATAGAAAGGAGATGCTGAAGGCGTAATGATATGGAGGAAAGACAAAGTCTTTGGCCAAAATGTTGAGTTGAACTTTCTCTCATTTCTCTGAGCTGTTTCTTAATATGATAAAATTTAACATGTTATTTTCTCATGTAATATCAAATTCAAATTTAGTGGTGTTTGTAGTAGTACTACTAGTAGTAGTAGACACCGTAGTAGTAACACTAGCAGTAACTATAGTTAACAATAATTTATTAATGAATAATAAAAATTTGTATTATCCTTATAGTTAACAATTACATAGCACCATTATGTCCTATTCTAAGTGCTATCTTTCTATCAACTCATTTAACGTATTCAACAATGCTAAAAATTTGAGTGACTTTCCAAGGTCAAATAATGGTAACTGCTATTCATTGAGGTTAGAAAAGGACTTGGGACTCATTCACATAGATAATGAAGACACAGAATTTAGGGGAATGACTGGTCTAGCTTTGAAATTCAGAAAAGTGATTTTGATGCAACAGAGAAAGCCGACTGGAAGAACAGATTTGACCACCTCCATGGAGAAGATTGAACTCATAATTTTCCACTCCCAATCTTATGTTTAATAGGTACTCTTAGAGTTAATCAAATAGCAGCTCACTCAACATGGAATTTTCACTTCGTCTCCTTTACTTAGGATTTCTGGGTTGGGCTGAAGAGATGGATATTAGGAGTCCTGAGAATAATTTAAGCCTTGAAATTCAGCTAATCCAAGGCGACATGAGACCAGTCCTTCAGTTCGATAAGGGTGTGTATGTGTGGATATCAACCTGCTGTTAAGTATTTCTTTTCAAATGGCTACCTCGTGGAGACAAATAGCCCAAGGTAAATACACAAACTATACATTCTGCTTTTGACTGGAGGCTTAACTTGTCAGTGATAATGATTTACGTAGCAATCTTCTCCCTTCCTGCCTAAAAAGTTGCACTAGCTTCAAGCTATGTGCTCTGTTAAAGAGTCATGAGGAGATAAATCCTTCTTACTTCAAACTGGTTTTGATTGTTAATTCTTTTCCAGGAGTAATGCCGGATCTGGATAATGTAGGTGAACTGGTAGTAATGCTGTGGCTGCTAAGAAAACAAGTAGATAAGACAAGTAGATATTATTTTTAAAAATGAGAAAGGTTGTTTAAAAAGTGAATAGCCCACTGTTGAATATTTTTACCTTGTTTCTTCAAAGTAAATGTTCATATCATTCAGAATCTTTGTGTGTGTCTTCATGACCTCAGCAAAGACCCTGGAACATAGCATGCTCCCAGTAGATATGGTAGAATAAATCTATTAATTCACTTTTACCCAATAATTTGTCAACACTTCAGAACAACAAGTTAATCAATTGTATTGATTTTGAAAAAAAGAAAGGAAATTAATCTGTATGTTTGATGAAATGATATAATGCAACTACTTTACCTGAGAAACTTCAACTTTTTTATAAGAGACTATATATCAGAAAAGTTTAGGATTGAAATTGAAAGCAAATATATCTACCTTCGGGGTTTGACTCAGCAACTTTCAGATGACTGACCTTAGAGGAACTATACAACCTCATTAAATCGGTGTGTAGCTACAAATGGAAATACATGATAGCGTGTACCTCATTTGGAGTTTGTGAGCATTAAATGAGATATGCCCTAAGTGTTCCACCTATTGCAAGCATAAAAGTACTCAAAATGTGAACCATTAGCATTGTTTATGGTAATCAGATTTCCTATTATCATTGGAAGGAGATTATAAAATGGATGTTGTGGTACAGCAGAGTCTAGAAATAAACTTCTTTTTGTAAAATGCCCCATTTTTTATAAGAACAAGTCAATAAAAATCTTAGGTGAATTTACAAGTTTTATAAATTATCTTAGGTAAAGGATCTAACTCTCCCTGTACTTAAAAACAAATTTATCAGAAATGTTTGGCACATAATCATCCATTAGTACAAAGGTTGAAAATTATCTTAATAAGTGTGGGGTTTTGGTGGTAAGCATGTGTGTGTATCTTGGGGGAGGCGGGCATGTAACATGCTTAAGTAATTGTGAATCAAATATTCCTTCTCTTCAGTATTTATAAAATGTGTCATTAAATGTTAGCTTTTATTTCAACCAATTCCATGTACTTCGAATCATAGGATTTATTTTAACCTTTGCAACAGTTTGAAGATCAAGCCTTTTAAAAATTTTGCATAAAAGATAATAGCAGTTCAATAGCTCTAAGTTATTGCAACATAATAGCTTTTATAAAGTATGTTTTAATAGCGTGCTTTATATGCAATCTCCTTATAAGATGTTATAGATTTAATATTTCATTATAATTCATAGTATTATGATGGTGGTGATTTTATACTTGTATGCATGAACAGTTTGTAATGCCTGACTGTGTTTTTTCAGGGATATGTTTACTCTTGATGTCTCAAAGAAAGACGGTCCTTCCGACTTGTGTCTCACTAAGGGTGGGCCGCAGCATTGCAGAAGTCAACCTACTGTGTCTCACGTCACTGCTGAATCAGATGGGTTACTGAGGGTGGAAGTTCAAAGTTGGAGTCATCCTCAATATCCCTCTCACCTCGATCTTCAAAATAATTATTGCATTCGCATGTGACATTTTGAAATATTAGACATGTTTGTCTGTCAATATGGAATGTGGTTATCCATCATTTTATTCTACTTTTTCTTCTTCTTCTACTTTTAAATATTGAAAAGTAAGTAACAATTAAACATATACTTTCCTCTATGCCCTCAGAAGGCAAAGGATTTCTCCTTCCACTCAGTAAAATGTATTCCTTCCTCAGGCTCAGTATTAGGATCAGTTTGTATGAATTAAAAATCATAGAGAAACAGAATGTTGGATTCCAAAGGGCACTAGAAAGTACTGAAGACCCCCAGGTTATTATTGTACAGATGAGTAACATATGGCCATAGAGTGACAGGATTTAAAAACTGTCTAGCTAATTGCAATTTTAAAAAGCTTTAATTAACGACAAAAACGGCCAAGGTGTGAACTGTCCAGAATAGTAACAGCTACCATAATATTTGGTCCCCACTCAATGAACTAGGATATCACATCTATTGCTTAGGGGAATACCTAAAGGACAAATCTTACAAAGTAACTTTCTCAGTGAGGAAACTGAGGCTTAACACCATTAACTCTAACTCTCATGCAATGATACAAGCTGATTATGGGGCTATTGTGACAGGAATTGAAGCCTGGCTTTGTTTAACTTCAGAGCAGAATCTCATTATCACAATCCTCCAGGCTACCATCTTTCTCAATGAAAAAGATACAAGCCTGAACTCTTGACCAGCAGAGGTCAATAAAGGTATTGCAAGGTAGGATATTGCACATAAGCTGTTCATTTCGGGCAATAAAGATGACAGAAAAATAGACAAGCCACCGTGGTTATAACCACAAAAAAAGGATAGAAGCTGGTTGAAAACTTGCTAATGGTTTCAGAAATGTATGCTAATCCTCATTTTCTAATTCTGTATAAATACGCGTGTCTGTGGATATGTGAATTTGTATGCCTCCTGGTGTTTCAAACACAAGCCTATGGCTCTTAAAAAGCATGGCTTGGGTAAAACAATATACTTTAAATAGTAAATTGTAAAATAGAAAATACTATTATTTAAAGAGGTTCAAATTAAGTATCTGCATTCAGGTCAATCAGTCTTAATGCGTAGAATTTTCAGGGGAGAAAGAGGAAAGTCTCTCTTAGCCCAAGCCCTTGCTAGGCGGAAGAGAAAAGTTTCCCTTGTGTTCCTTGTGCTGACCCTTTTATAAAATCTAAAAGAGAAAGTCAGAACCTTGTGGAGTTTACGGAGTAGCAGAGGAGAGGATTTTGTATTTGCAAAGATTCTTCCAAGGCTCTAATTCCAAAGTAAGAACCCTTTCTTCTGCTACCTCAAAAGTTCTCTTGAGTTAGAGGAGTCCTCAGATGCAGACTTTTACTTCCCTATCACATCTCAAGGAGCAGTCCCAGGCATGCTGATTTTCTTTGTAAATGTGACAACACTTCCCTACCAGGTCACAGTATGCAACTGTGTCCCAGCACTTGCAAAGCCAAGTGACACTCAACTGTGCTACCTCTTCTCACCCAAATCCAAGCCTAGCAAAGTAAAGGAAGACAGCTGCAAAAGCCTTCCTGGAACATTAGCAAAAGAATTATCCAATAATCTTGCATGTATGGTTTCCTGGCCTGTGTTATGCAGTACTCACAATGTGGAGTGCTAGGCTATATTAAGGAGCACCATCTTGGATGATGTGGAGCTAAGAGGTCACAAGACAGTACAGGCTTTTGAAAACCTCATTCAATAATATGCCCTGGGAAGATGTCTATTATTAATGCAGGTTCTCAGTTCGCATTTGCCGGTCTAAGTAGGGAAGTAGCATAGTCCTTGGATTTGAAAGAGACCACATAAACCATGTGATTGTGTGGTGCACTTAAAAGAAAATCTCACTCAGGGCTTTCCTACCTTGCTGCACTGACATGCTGCAAAATTTAGGAGTGGATGTCTTAAGAGGCCTGCTCTGTAGGGCAACCTGGAACTGCAGTATTAATCTCAACATGCTTTGAATGGCACAGAGTTACCATGGCGGGGGGTGGGGGACACCATGTGCAATGCTGATGGATTGACAAAAGCCTCTGGTGAGGCAATATGATCACTAGAGAAAACACAGGACAAGGTGTCCAAAGGTCTGATTTCTAGTGTGGGTCTAATGCCATCTTAGTCAAACCACTTGGCCTTCTGGGTTATTGGCGTGATCAAAAGAAATACTTGGAAGAGCAAATCATGTTCCATAAAAATAAGCACTTTTCCATGAGAACTTGGCTCCTATTTCCACAAGAGCCCTTCCATGTGTAAAGAAACATAAGGAAGAACCAAGTAAATTGAGGGAGGCGGTGGCACAGTGATAGGTTTTGGAAATAAGCTAGTTTTGCATTCCAATCCCAATTCCCCACCTTATTAGCCAACCTGGGACAGTGACGAAATTTCTCTGAACCTATTTCTTTATCTGTTAAAAGGGGGTTGATGTTAATAGCCCTATCTCACAGGATTCAGGTGAGATCTAAATAAGAGTTCATATATCCTGGAAGGTACTAGGTAGTCAAAAAAGTATTATTTTCCTTGGTTCTATCCATGCATATTCTCCAACTTCCACCTCACTTGTTCTTTACTGAGCTATTAAAACTGTATTTGCTCATCCCATAAATATAAACACCTACTAAGTACCCACAAAATTTAAAAACAAAAGATTCTGTAAAATGCATTTGCTCAAATATATTTGTAAAGTAGCAGAAACAGAAAACTAGCATTAGCCTTTTCTGTGGCCATTTTAGATCATTTTAAAATTAACTGCATAAATTGAGTTGTTTTTATACCCAAATATACTAGAGAGATAAATCTTGTTTTAAAATATCTTTTGCCAATGTTTCAAAAGCCCATTTCATTTTTTTTTTTTTTTTTCTTTTTTGAGACAGCGTCTCACTCTGTCACCCAGGCTGGAGTACAGTGGCACGATCTTGGCTCACTGCAACCTCTGCCTCCCAGGTTCAAGTGATTCTCCTGCTTCAACCTCCCAAATAGCTGGGACTACAGGTGAGTGCCACCACACCTGGCTAACTTTTGTATTTTTAGTAGAGATGGGGTTTCACCATCTTGATCAGGCTGGTCTTGAACTCCTGACCTCATGATCCACCCACCTCGGCCTCCCAAAGTGCTTGGATTACAGGTGTGAGCCACCAAGCCTGGCCCCCATTTCATAATTTTAGAGAGTTTTAGACAGATGTAAATTGTCCAAGGGCTTACCTATATGCCTTTTCTACCTCCCACGTCTCTTCTAAGCTGATGTCATAGTCTGTAGGTAGAAAGCATGTAATAATTTTATTTAAAGACTTACTATTAAATTATTATGCTCCACATCTGATTTGAGATAAAATGGCCATGATGTACTTTCTAGTACCAATTCCTAGAGGATGTATAAGGTTAAGAAACAAAATTGGTCTAGAAAAATTCAAAAACAAAAAAAGATCATCATGTTTGTTGGTTCACTCAGATTGTATTTCATGCCAAGTCCTGCCAGCCTCAGTTATTCGGCAAACATCATGTGTTAGAATCAAAATGCACACCTTTCCAAAGCAAAAACAAAAAAATCAGAACCTGTGTGATCAGAAAAGTATACACAAAAGTACACATTAACCCATCTGTCCAGGGGCTAAAAGGAATTAGCCTGAGCCTAGTGAGAATCACTCAGTGGACCCCAAATCCATTCCATATTGCCTTTCTCTGCTTGCGTATCCTCTGCCTTCCCTCCTTCTCTCTGGGGACTATCCTACTCTCTTTCCTTCCCTCAGTCTTCTTTTTACTTTACCTCATTTTCTGTCTCATTGGTTTTGATCCTCTGTGTTTCTTGAATGCTGTGATCCTGTGAAAATGTCTTACTTTCTGTATGTTTTCTGGGTCTAGGCTCCTTTTTTAAAATTTGTCTTTTTTATGATTATTATTATTACTATTATTATTATTAGAGTCAGGATCTTGCTCTGCCACCAACGTTGGAGTGCAGTGGTGCCAACACAGCTCACTGCAGCTTTGATCCTCCTGCCTCAGCCTCTGGAATAACTTGAACCACAGGGGCACACCACCACACTCAGCTAATTTTTAAACATATTTTGTAGAGCTAGGGTCTTGCTGTGCTGCCCAGTGTGGTCTCAAACTCCTGGGCTCAAGTGATTCTCCTGCCTCAGCCTCCCAAAGCACTGGGTTTACTGGGTGTGAGCCACTGTGCCCAGCCTAGGTCCATTCTTATGTTGTATCACATGTAGTGTGACTTTTGCTTTGTATTTTTGGATTTCTGTCTTACCCTCTATTTACCACTTGGCTCTGTGGTTTGTGTCTCTTTGACATTGTCTTACCACCTGGTTTTGTTTACTTGTATGTGATGATAGGGAGCTGGGAGAGTCTCCATGTTTATTGTTTGGTCTTTTAGCTTTTTTGTTGCTTGTGTCTTTCCTCCAACCAGTAAGATAGGAACATTTAAATACATTCTTTCTTGGGGCTTTGATGGGGAGGGTCTCGTTCTGTTGCCCATGCTTGAGTGCAGTGTCATGATCATATAGCTTACTGCAGCCTCGAACTCCCAGGCTCAGGCGATCCTCACAATCTTAGCCTCCCAATGTGCTGAGATTATAGGCATGAATCACAGTCTTAAATGCATTTCTGATAGTCTAGTTGGGATGTGATATTTGGGTTCAGCTCTAAAAAACTAAGACCTTTACAGTAAGAGTTTAATGACAGGAAAAACAGAAGAGAGTACTCGAAAAACAGTGCCCTTGATCAGTAGGCCCAGCCATTGCAGACATCTAATGATTTCTGAAAACACCTCAAAAAGCTGATTATAAATGTTCCTACAAAGTCAGGGATGCAATCAGAGGATGAACTTTGCCAAAGCAAAGCTCCTTTAAGAGAAAAAATAATAGGATATGTACTCACACCCACACACACACACACACACACACACGCACGAGTATGACAAAAAGCAAACTGCAATGAGAAATTCATTTATACTTTTAGGTTCCTATACGCACATTAAAAAAAAAAAAAAGCAAAGAAAAACTCCACTGTAAATAACCCTGCCACATTCTAAATAAAGGTTTTGAATGGCTAGGGAGTCTGACTTGCTTCTAAAAGTTACAAGATTTGGTCATTTTTAAGAGCATGTTTGATCTTTCATCAAATTACTGTTCCTCAGAGTATTTGCTAAAGGCATAAAGGGGTTATTCTCAGTGGCCAAGATGCACAGTAGCAGAGGACGTGACCAGAACTGATCAGGAGAAAGTCACCAAGATGGGGGCTGGAATGGAAGAACTGCAACAGAGAAGCACATATCTATTTGGAAAAAAGACTTATAAAGTTACAAGGGGCGTCAGGGAAGTCACCGCACAGAGCTAAGTAAATTATAGATCCCACCTCTGGAGCCTCTGTAATATTGTCCACCAGCTCAGTTTCCAGGAGTACAGGGAATTGTTACTAAATTATTCAGCATTAACACAATTAGTTCAAGCAACTGGAGGGTACAAGCGTTTTTTCTTCTTTTAGTTCCCATCTATGTGTACAGGATCTTATTTTTCATTCCATTCTTCTTTTTGCTGTTCTGGTGATTCTCACTTTAAGAAGAACCTAGAAAATTGTTCAGTTTTGGCTAAAGATTCCAGTGAACTCTCTAACTTTATGCTACAGCTCTGGCATGGTTAAAAGCTCTGCCCAGCTCAGGCAAAATCAGAATCATTACACTCTGGTCACCTAGTCAGTGAGAATTTACTTCCGTCCAAAAGTCTTAATTTTCTTATCTGCAAAATTGAAAATAACAACATGTAAATATACTTAAAGCACATACCAAGATGTCTGAAATTTTCAATAAAACCGTTTTTCTCTTCTTGCTACTCCTTCTCCATCATTTTTTCTTATTCATCAGCATAATCATTTTTAATATATTTTTAAAATGAGAAAGCAAAACATCAAGATACTAGGCTAACCCCCGTATTAGGAGAACAACCCTCAAATTGTGGTGTACTTGGTAGCAGCCCTGCCTGGGCCCAGGCTATGCCACTGTCCTCTCCTCTGATTCCCATAAAATAAATAAAACAGAGCCAGCACAAGCATAATCTTCAAGGACATTTTTCTTTTCTTGAGGGATTTATGTGCACCTCGGTCCCTGACTAACAAAGCATATAGAGGTGCAAAAAATACGTGTGGTGGCTTTGTAATTAGAGAAACATCTCTCATTGTCTGCTCAAATCTTACTAAACCTTTCACATTCTCATTATGAGACCATACCTTTGTTTCCTTCCATGATCTCACCGTTCTCATCTGCAAATTGGGGTCACAGCCCAGCATACTGGGCACCTACCATATAAGGTTCAAATGAGATCGTGTGTTGCCATGGTGACAGGAACACATTCTGTGACCACTACACTCAAGTTTGACTCCGGGCTGCATCACGTAATCACTGTTTGTCTCCCCTGCATCTTCTAGTGGAAATGACCATCCCCTTCAGTGACTTTCTCCCGATCTGGTAATGTGTATAATGTTACCTTTATCAGGGGATTGCTGTGAAGATTGAATAGGCAAACTTTTAACAAATTGTCAGCCATTTAGTAAACACTCAATAGATACTATCACTTTATTCAGGTTACTTAAAATCTCTTTTTCTCTTGGGGGTGGGCGCAGTGGCTCATGCCTGTAATTCCAGCATTTTGGGAGGCCAAGGCGGGCGAGTCACCTGAGGTCGGGAGTTTGAGACCAGCCTGACCAACATGGAGAAACGCCATCTTTACTAAAAATTAAAAAAAAAAAAAAAAAAAAATAGCCGGCCGTGGTGGCATAAGCCTGTAATCCCAGCTACTCAAGAGGCTGAGGCAGGAGAAGCGCTTGAACACGGGAGGTGGAGGTTTTGGTGAGCCGAGATGGTGCCATTGCAGTCCAGCCTGGGCAACAAGAGTGAAACTCCATTTCAAAAAAAAAGAAAAAAGAAAGAAAGAAAAAGAAAAAACTTGTTTTTCTTCCCCATTTTCATGTCCCCAGATAATGTCATCAGTTTCCTAGTCTCAACCATATATTCACAGAAAAAAAATGTCTGCAACCCAGTTGAGTTTTTCTTAGGATTAGGGAGAAACAGAAGTATGCATGTAGGGTTTTATTCTCTGCTGTTTCCCAGTATTCCTCAGCCCTTCTGATCAGGCTCATTTGGATTCTGCTACTGCCTTCCATGGAAGCCCAGTGACATTTGATACTCTGTAGATTTCAGAACACATCTGCCGCGCTGTGGTAAATAGGTACAGAGAAAAGGAAGTAGTCCACGGAACTGAGCAGACAACAGTTAACAGTTCTCACTGAGGAACTGAGTTGGTGGTAGGAGCATGGGTGCACATGCAGGCTGTTGCTTTTCACCATCACCTGCAGTGTGGAAGGAGTCCCATCAACCCACTATGTTCATCACCTACCACATGGGGTTCAAATAAAATCAACAGCTGTTTCCTTCCAAAACCTCAGCTAGGGCTTTTCCAAATGCCAGCCCCCTTGACCCTCTTTTAAAATTGAGTGGTATTCAAAAGCGACGGGTACAGAGAGCAAAAAAGCATGATTTGACCCATACAGGGGTTGATTGATGATTGGCTGATTTCCTAAAAACTAAATGTGCATTTCATTTTCAAAGGCTTTAATGTGCACAAGAATTACGTGGGGGTAGTGTTGAAACACAGATTCTGATTCAATATGTCCGGGTGTACAGGTGTTGAATGAAATTCTGTATTTCTAACTAGCTCCCATGTGTTGCTGCTGGTGGTCTGCAGACTTCACTTTGAGTAATAAAAGTGTAGTGAATTATATTTCTCCTCTAGGATATAACATCTAAAGGGATTCCTAAACGTTTTAAAATCTAAGGTGAGAGAGCCAGTGCTGATGAGAAAACATGCTCATATCTTAACTGAGTATTCCGATTTTTGTGCACAAGGCTGCCTATTGAAATACTGTGTAATGAAATATTCAAAGACTTAGGGACAGAAACATGGATGACCAAATTAGGCCAAGGTGTGTATGTGCATGCAAGAGGGTGCATTTAAGTTAATTACAATGGAAATGATATGTACAGATGGAAAATACTGAACTATTTTTAAAATACCACTGTCTAGAAAACATTCTTAGCCAGGCCAAAAGAAATTCTGTAAATGCTGTAACACTTTTATCTTTCTTAAATAACATGGTTCCATAAATAACTTTTCTAGGTCATTCCTATCTGTTGAAAAAATTACAAGCAACAATAAGTAGGCTGATTATATTACTTGAAGACTCATGAGGTAGTTTCCCATTTAAAAAATCAAATATAAAACCTTTTCATCTGGTTAATATCTGGTCTATTCCATAGTTATGGAACTTGTTTACTGTGCATTTAGCAATGCAGAAAGACTGTAGCTGTTCTTTCTCTCTTCATAGCTTCATAAAAATGATTAAATAAGCCTAGTGCTTTGTTAATTGATGAGATTGGCCATACAAGTGTTTAGCAGAGGTGTAGTTTTTAAAACAAGATTCTATTTACCAAATTTGTTTTACATTGAGTAATGGTCCCCAAGAATTTGCTGTGAATGGATGGCTTTGATGTTAATTTAGAAATATATTATTTTGGCCGGGCGCGGTGGCTCAAGCCTGTAATCCCAGCACTTTGGGAGGCCGAGACGGGCGGATCATGAGGTCAGGAGATTGAGACCATCCTGGCTAAAATGGTGAAACCCCGTCTCTACTAAAAAAATACAAAAAACTAGCGACAGAGCGAGACTCCGTCTCAAAAAAAAAAAAAAAAAAAAAGAAATATATTATTTTTTCTCATTTTATTAAGTTTTACATTTTAATAAAAGCATATTAAGAAAATAAATGCAGAAAATTTTTTTTTAACTCATAATCCAACCACATATATTGGGGGGGAAAAGATTGAATATGCAGATATATTTCCTTACAGGTTCTCCTGTATTGCTTTGTGGTATAGTTACTAAACTGAATCAATGTCAGAAAATAACTCCTCAATTTTTTTAAGGTGGGTTACCTGGATATCATGTACTCATTAGGTATAATCACGCCTTTGGGATTTTTTTTTATGATTCTATGTTGTTTTCAACTGGGGAAATCTTCACATCAAAACAGTGAATAATGGTTGTAGACATGATTTGCATTCTCTTTAAATTAACTACTTAAATCAAAAGCATTGGCAATGTGTATGCATTTATGGGGGTGAAGGTAATTGAAAGAATAACAGTAGAATATCTAAAAGTATTGAATATGGGTGAGCAGGATAATGGGTACTAATGGCTCATTTTTTTTTGTAAAAGTTTGAATACATACATCTGTATTCATGGTTTGAAGTTAGTTATAAAAATGTTTAAATCTATTTTTTCATGTTCACACACATATTTTAACAGATATATGCCAGGCACTCTGACTGTATCACCCATATATTTTAAAAATTATATTCTACACACTTTTTATTATCTTGCCTCTGGTATTTATTAAGTTGCAACCACATTCTCGTGTTATAAATCTTACTTTTCTTAATGACTTTATGCTATTCTGTCATGTGAATATGCAATGAGTCACTTTCCAGTCATGCAGCATTTACATCTGCGCAATGCTTCCCTATGAATTTCAGCTTCATACTTGTAATAGGAATCAATACTCTGAGTTTTTTTTGTACTGACTATCTTGTTGCAATCTATTTAAAAAACAGAATTATATAATCTGATTGTGTCATCCATAAACATATGACTGCTATTATTTTGCTTCAAGTGGGAAAACTATCTGCCTTCATGAGATGACTCTCAAATAGCCGACAAAATATGCAAGACTCTTCTTAAGAGAAAGCTGGCTGAATTTACTTCTCAGTGCATCTACAAACATAAGCATCGATCATCCACTCTCTCTCACCTGGTCCCTTGATAAGGAATGAGATGAACAGGGTGAGAGTCTGGAGCTACAGGGAAAAAAAGAAAAGGATTAAGAGATGATTTGGGATTTTGCTCATGCACAAACTCGGCTAAGAAATCCTCCATGTGCATGTGTGTGCACATGTGTAGGTAAGCATGTGTGTGTTTAGGGTTTCTGCTAATTTAAATGACTAATATTATTCTCTTTATTTATATTAGCAGCCAAAGATTTCCAACAGCTCTGGGATACCCCTATTTCTAAGTCGGGATATTGGACCAGAGGGAGCCAACTCTTGTTGTTTGACCAGGTTGAGACACGCGATGCTTACTTGCATTCCTGCCAAATTATTGGTGCAGAAGGCTCTGTCTGAGTAGGTAGAAGCTTCATGGAAATGACAATGAATTGTTCTCACAAGGCCGAAGATACAATTAAGCTGTGACTGCGTAGTTCAGCGCTCTTAACATGCAAACGGCCAGCAAAAAATAATGGCATGTCAAGTGCAATTTTCTCACTAGTCGCAGACACCATAAACTGTAATATAGTGTAATTATTTGGCATCCCGTGTCCTTCATACTAAGCACCACCCAAACGATTTCCAAGTTACAGTGAAGAGGGAAGGTTAGAAGGTCAAATTTAAAGAGAGAAAATGAGTCAGTGCCTTGGAGGAAGAGAATTATAAATAGACGTGGCATTACCAGCAAGAGAGTTACATCCAAATAAGGAACAGCTCAGAAGCCCAGGTAGGAGGAAAAAAGGGAGGAAAGAGAACAGAGAAGTTTATGTAAGAGAGAGGATTTAGTATAGAAGAACTACGACCACCTGCAGAGCAGACTGGGTTTTTTTTCCCCAAAATAAAGCAGTATAACGAATTGAGGATCACAGGACTTGCAGAACAAGGACTAAAGCAACCTGAGCCAAAAATCGATGCTACATACACACCCCAACCCCCCCGCCCCCCCCCACACACACAGAGAAAGGCTGAGCATCTCTAATCCGAAAATCCGAAATCTAAAAAGCTCCGACATCTGAAAGTTTTTGAGCACTGACATGACACCACAAGTAGAAAATTCCACACCTGACTTCACATGATGAGTCACAGTCAAAGCTTTGTTACATAAAAACGCTATTTTAAAAATGATAGAAAATTTCCCTCAGGCTATGTGTGTAAGGCAAATAGGAAACATAAATGAATTTCATGTTTAGACTTGGCTCCGTTCTCCAAGATATCTCAATATATGTGCAAATATTCCACAATCTGAACATACCTCAAATCTGAAATACTTCTGGTCCCAAGCATTCTGGAAAAAGGATATTCAATGAGCATGTGGAGCGCGTGTGTGTGTGCGTGTGTGTGTGTGTGTGTATTCCTGTTCCATAGGGGTTTGTATCTTAAATATATAATATCTTAATCTCATACACTCAGAAGTGAGGAAATTGCACCCAACAGAAGTGACTTTTTTCCCAGTTACTTTGTAGTAGAACTAAAAGAGAAAGAAGTCAGATCTCCAAGAGATCCTTGCTTATCTTTCTAACTTGACACAAGAGACTTTAAGCCTAGTTCTCTGTGTTTCAGCGCAACAGACTGAATGTTTATGACCTTGGTATGTTGAGTTTTAATCTTCAATTTGATGGTATTAAGAGGTGAGTCTGTTGAAAGGTAATTTGGTCATGAGGGTGGAACCCTCATGAAGGGAACTAGAGCCCTTCTGAAAGAAGCCCCAGAAAGCTTCCTTGCCCTGTTTCTACCAGTGTGAGAATACAAGAAGATTGCAGTCTACAACCTGGAAAAGAGCCCTTACCAGAACCAACCATGCTGGCACCCTGATCTTAAAGACTACCAACCTCCAGAATTGAGGGTAATAAATTTCTGTTGTTTATGAGCCACTCAGTCTATGTTAACTTGTTATACAGCCGGAACTAAGACACACTCAGTTACCCTGACCCTCTCTCAGCTCTGTAAATAGCCTTGAATGTGCTATTTCCTCTATCAAAAATGCTTTTTCTCTTTATCCCTGAACCCTGGTTCAACAACAGGTTAATGCATATCAGCTTCCACGTTATTTCCTTTGGGAAGATTCCATCCTCCCATAGAATAGGGCAGCTTCCTCTGTATATGCTTCAAGAGAACCACATTCCTTCATTTCAGAGCACTTGTTTCAGTTTTCTTGTGATGTTTCTTCATTTGATTTTCTGTCTTAATGTCCGTCTCCCTCTAGGAGCTCACTGGTTCCAT
The DNA here is from genome assembly GCF_007565055.1 of Rhinopithecus roxellana. NCBI lineage: Eukaryota > Metazoa > Chordata > Mammalia > Primates > Cercopithecidae > Rhinopithecus > Rhinopithecus roxellana. Next base: position 37,384,190 of record NC_044568.1, on the reverse strand, counting down.
GCAGAAGGCATAGATAGACCTGTGTTTGCTCAGAGCTGAGAACCCACTGGCAATGAAATACCCTGCAGATAGTAGGTGCTCAATAAATATTTGTGGCATGGTTGTATCAATCACCATCCTGACTTCCAGCCAAGGGTTCTCATAATGACATCAAGCTGTCTACCATAAAGGGTATCTGCACATTTTACCACAGGACGGTATTTTTGTGTTGTGTGTCAGATACATCAAAAACCACCACAGGTTTTCTCTTTCCTAAGACCAGAACAAATAAGCAGATTTGGGTTAAGTGTCTCATGAGCCACTTTTTTCTCTCTCACAATTTCCAAAGAAAGTCAACACTGAGGTACATGGAGATGTGAACGCTCAAAGTTTATGTGTTTATGAACAGACTCTGCCCTGCTTTGGTCCACAGAGAACTGGAGGCAGGAATGGAGTCTGTTTGGCTGGTATTTGCTTTTCAGAAATCCAGACAAAAGCTTTCTGCTCCAGTTTGTACCATAAGCCCAAACACAAAAGTCTGAAGACAGTTGGAAGACAACGTGTTGCTTTATGACTGTGGTAAGAAAGACAGTCTCCACTGAGGTAATGCTGCAGCTTTTTGAAAGACAGTTGTTTAAACAAGTTAACTTTTTCTTCATGCCCACTACCTCAAAGAAAGACTTTCAATATCAATACACAGAAAACATTTTTTAACTACCCAGATGGTCTATAAAATACCCATGTGAAAGAGAGAACATGAAAGCTCCTTTATTGAAAAATACCATTGAGCTTATATGACTATTATAAATTCTTCCATTAGGTAGGTAAATTTTTCACTTATTTTTTCATATAAAGTATTTACTGAGCAGTTCCTATATACAGGCAGGGTTCTAGGTTGTGGGAATACAGAGTAAAGACCAAAGGACTCAAAAATCCTTTTCTTTGTGGAACTTGCATCCTAGAAGAGACAAATAATAAACATAATAAGGTATAGAGTATGTTAGATAATGATTGTCAGGAAGAAAAAAATATCAAGCATAGACAAAGGGTATGAAATATTAAAGGAAGAATAATTACATTTTAGAAGAACTGATAGGGAAAGCCTCTCTAAGAATATGACTTTCAGGCCAGGCATGGTGGTTCACACCTGTAATCTCAGCATTTTGGGAAGCCAAGGCCGGAGGACTGCTTGAACCCAGGAGTTCAAGATCAGTCTGGGAAACACAGGAGATCCCATCTCTACAAAAGATTTAAACAAAAATATCCAAGCATGGTGGTGCATGACTGTAGTCCTAGCTATTAAAGAGGGACTATTCACTTGTGACTGGGAGGTCGAGGCTGCAGTGAGCTGTGATTGTATCACTGGACTCCAGCCTGAGTGACAGAGCAAGACCCTATGTTAAAAAGAAACCAATATATATGGCCACTGATTTCATTCCATTTCAACAGAAAATATAAAAGCTTATGTTGCTTCTGACCAAGGGAAGCATCTTACTCTCAGTCATCTTACTCTCTCCCCCAAGACTTTGCATAAACTCCTCTATCTTTCTAGGGCACTGCACTTCCCACCCCACACCCCCGGGTCGGTGACTCTTCAAGACAAACAGAAACATCACCTCCACACTATACAACATGTCCCTGTGCAGGGACTCCCAGAGTCTTGTTATTCACCTAGTGAGGTAATTGTTAATTTGTCTGCCACTCCAACTACAAACACATACACATACACATACAATTAAGAATGCAATTACAACTACAATTACTATATAGCAGGCACTATGCTTCTATTATTTTCTTTACTCTTTAAAGTTCTTATTTATCTTATCTGCATAATCCTTGAAAAACTTCAGTAATCTTCTCAGGGTTAACACCCAGAAAGTGGCCAAGCCCATATTCAAACCTCGAGAGAGTACATCTCTGATGCTAAGGAGCTTTCTCAGCATCCAGCTGCCTACCAATACACTAAAAACAGATGATGGATGCTGTAAGGTTACATGTGAGGCTCTGAAGAACCTATCACTCAAAAACTAACTCTGCCCTTGAGCTTGAACTCAACCTGCTAGGTCAGAGGCCTCACCATGGTGACTCGCAGGAGCGCCTTTCAAAGAGCAGGTGTGCTCATAAGTAAGTAATGCTTCTCAGCCGGTTCCTGGGGAGAAGCTGGGAGGTGAAGTGGTTTAAAGAGTCGGATGTGGAAGAGTGTGCACAGAGATAAAACACTGTAAAGCACCGGTGGGCATCCCGATACAGATCATCTTTGCACTCAGCTTGACTCATCATCTGAAGCCGTCACCTGAAATGTATTTTTGGCTACGCTACATCCCAAGACGCTCCAAGGCTATGCTGTCATAATTCAGGAGCATTTTTATTTAAAGGGAAATAGGTAAGATGGGAAATGTTCGCAGAAAAGTTTTCCAGAAAATAAACTCTGATTTAACAATTATTTGGGAATTAGTCATGGTAGGAAGCCGTGAAAAGCCTAGATAAAAACCGTCACTAAGACTCAAAAGCATTTTGGCTATTTCAAAATCCTAGGGTTCACTGGCAACATTTCTGTCATTCAGAGAAGCATGAACGTCTCATGTGTCAATAAGTCACAAGAAGACGCTGAATGTCTGGCTGTTTACCTCTATCTCTATTACTTCATGTAAGGAATAGAGGTGAAATCAGTTATCAGATTCAGAGTCCAAAGCAACCCCACATTAATTACTTTTTCTACCCAGAAAAAAATGAAATGTTCTCCTGGGCATAGCATGTTTTGTTATTTACATTATGCAAGACACAGTCACAGTGATACACCTTCATAAAGAGGTAACTAAGAAAAGCAAGGAAAAAGCGTCCATTATGTAAATACGCATGTATTCCCAGAATTTCATATGGTATGAGAATGTCTTTCCTTAGGGCTGATTACAGAAGTTCTGAATATCCAGAAGTAGACATTTAAAGACTTTACATTCCATATTCGATAACTCGTCAGTGTAAATTACAGTTTAAACTCCGGTTAGCTGGTTCCTAATATGTAATAAGGTACAGTGGGTGAAATAATGGCCATTGGAATTTCCAATAGGATTCAAACTCAGGTAGATAATTTACCATTCTGTGATATTGGTTTGGTTTATTAATCCATCTAAAACCCACTTTTGTACCTACAAAAAAGGTAAGATAATGCTGGTAAAGAAGCCCATATCCAAAACCCATGGGGCCAGAAGTATTTTGGAATTCAAAACTGTTCACACTTCAGAAACACTAAGGTATATAAACTATATGGTAAGTAACACCCTCAGCAGGGTCTGGGGCAGCACCCTGTAATCAATCACATTAACATTTTTGCAGCAAAATATATGAAGTCACAATTATGCATTACAACTATAATAGCCTTAAGTCAGTTCTGCTCCCTGAGTTTGTATCAAGGATATAAAAAAACTTTCAGATTTTATAGTTTGAACTTATGACAAAGGGAGTGCAGACTTGTTTTATACATATATATTTGTATCCATGCATGCAAATGAACATACATATGCATATACTGCAGGGGGGCTATTGTTAGAATCAAAAAGGTTGGTGCCTACAAAGTGCTTTTATAAAAGCATTTAACAGATAATAAACACTCAGTATTGGCCAAAATATAAGTTCCTTAAAGGATGAGATCACTGTTTTGTTCATTGATATGCCTCCCATGCCTAATAGAGCGTCTGGCACATAGGAAAGGCTCAATAAATATCCATGTAATGGTTCATGGTATCTCCTTATGCGGGCTTTCTTTATGCAAGTAGAACCATATGAAATGAGAAACATAATCCTTGGAGAGGCTCAATTTGTTTTGCAAGACAATAGGGTAAAAGCATTAATGCAATCGGAAGTTCCCAGTGAAACACAAAGAGTTAACTCAAGTCCTGAAGATCAATATTTAATTTCCCTCCTATTTTTCTTTTAAATCATTGCATTTGGGAAGTGAATAACATTGGCCTGATTCACTTCTAAACTGACTTATCAAGAAAATCAGTCATTGGCAGGCTCCTAATTGGAATTATACCTACATGAAGATGTGCATCAAAATTAAAAGGAGCTTATGAACAGTGCTGAGGAATAAACACGTGTAGTCTCCAATAACCCACAGTGTGATTTTGGAAAGCAGGCAGCCTATGTCTACCAAAGAACATTTGTCTGACCTGCTAACAGGAGCAAAACAAATGTAAGTCCAGTCTAACACACACACACACTCCACTAAACTAAAATTTTGATTTTGTACATTTGATTTCGTCTGACAATGAATGAACTAGTTTCCTCCTGCAAAGTTTTTCAAATAGTACAATGCACAGTTAACCATCTACTTTAAGAACTTCCTTTTCTCCATCCTAGGTTAATTATTGAAAAAACAGATATAAAACAAAAAAGATAAATATCTACCTGCAATTATAGATATCTGCATGTCCTTAAAATAAAATAAAACAAAATAAACTCTCAGCAACTGAAGTGGTAGGAATTCAAACTGAGAAAAGATGCATATCTCTTCCAAGTACTATAAACTAGAGAAAAGGTTTGGCATGAAGTCTCTCTCGTGTGAATGAGAAAGAAAACGTTATTTGTTTATGCATTATATAAGCAGTGTTATATTTTATTGATAGCCGAGTGGAAGAGGCGATAGAAGAAGCTTTCCCTACAAGACCATTTAAAACTGTTACCTTGGGATTAATCCTATTCCTAACAGAATGACATGTAGACTCACTAACCATCTGTCCTGAACAGTTTACAGCTAAGTGTGGCCACAACTAAAAAGACTCTGGTATTAAACATCTTAAGACCACTAACAGACCCTGAAATTGAGATCTTAAAAACAAAGCTTACCCGGCCAACAAGAATCGGTTCAGGTCCAGAAAACTCTTCCAGGACAAACATTTGATTCCAAACCCAGCCTCTTTTGGAGCGGTTCAAAATTCGCTGTTCTTCACCCAGACTGTTTATTTCCAAAGGGGATCCACTCATTAAAACTTGAGACTGATTCATTGGAGCCATGTAAATGCAAGGGGGAAGAGTAATCCATAATATTATTAATGGAGTCCAGAGATCCAAGAGCATTTCCGCTAGCCGTTCTGGCATGGTCCCACCAGTTAAGCAAATCACCACGAAAATGAGACAATTATTTTTTTTGTCTCCGGTCTGCAGCCATCCAATTCATCATGCAGTGCCGAGCATTTACTTACAGCTCTGCCACGTGTCTATAGCATGGGAAACAGACATCATCTAATCAGCTTTTCTAAGACCACAATCCATTGGCTTTTCTTTTCATTGAAATTTCCTGCAAAAACAAGGAGGGAGAAAGATAAGGGTCTACTCAAACAGGTTTTAAAATAAAATCACTGCTTTTCAAAAGCACCTAAAGTGAACAATAGTGGGCACTTCTCAAACTCTTGAGTTAGAAAGTGGATCTGAATAATTAGAATAAGTAGGCTAGTAAGTCCTTTAATTTTTAAGTTTTATTTAGATTGTAATTTTCATTTGTAGCTATGTGACCTATCAGAAACGGTTCACGTAATAGAAGTTCCTCCTTGCTTCTTTCTTTCCCATCTCCCTCTCTTCCTTCTTGTCTTCCTCTTGACTTTCCTCCTCTCTCCATCCCTTCCTCTCTCTTCCATTCTTTTTCGTTTTAACAATTGGGAGTATATGCTAACATAGCCCGCTTGTCGAACAGATTGTAAGCCTTTTACTTTTATTTTCTCCTTTTTTTCCTTTTTTTACCTGTTTAAGGACATGTTTTAGTTCCTTTTATGCTAAACTCCATGAAATAACTAGCTTTGAATTAACAACACTAAAAAAATACAAATGAGAACGGGAAGGGGAATTTAAACCAACTTTGACAATCTTAGCTTCCAGGATTCATCAGAAGGGATTGCCCAGTTCAGGGTACAGAATGCAATCCTCTGCCAGGATGCTAATAACGAGTGAATAAAATTAGATTGCTTCCAGAGAAAAATTCTGTAATGTCCAGCTTGTATGCTATCATCAGGACAGTGTCAGGGTCCCCATTCTAAACGTACAGTTAAACAGGAGATTTAAATTACAGAAAGCTCCCTTGGGAATAAAATGTGGTTAAAAAAAAAAAAAATGTAATGTAATGTTCAATTGAAGAGATTCAGAAAAGCAAGGGCACAAAAAATCCCCATTACCTGAGGTGTCAGATACATTTTTTGCTTACCCTCAGTGTGGCAAAATGTGTTTCTTCCCTCTCAAAAAAAAATATTTTTAAAGAAATACTGTTCACTGCAGATCCAAGAGAGAAGCTTTGCTGGATTAAACTCAATGGGAAAATATTTTCTCAGGACACCGTCGGGAACAGTGTGGCTCAGGGAATTCATAAAAGGGAAGGAAACCTTTCACCTCTAGGTCTCTGGTTCCATTCTGGCTCAGAATAAGAAAGCTAGAAAGTCATTAACATTCGCTGGGCTGGTGAGTGGCCTCACTGAAGCCAGCTGAAAGGGGCAGACCCAGATTGTACTGCAAATACAGGCAGTGTCTGATCTAACAAGATGGCCAGTGGAATCACCCTGCTTGTCATTCTTTGCCTGGGCTCAGCTCAATCACTGGGACTCTATCATTCAAAAGGGCTCAACCCTGATGAGTATAGAGGAGCCATGACAAGCAGCAGTTGCTTTGGAAATGGAAGAAAAAAAAACAAAAAAAACAAAAAAAACAGCTTTCAATGGGAAACCAATACAGAGAAAACAGAGTCCAGAACAAAGTCTTCTCCTTCCCCTGGAATTGCAGAAAATCTTCCCCCTAAAACAGATTCCCCTTAAGTCTTTCTCTCATGCCAGTGTGTGAGCAGACCTTGGCAGGCTTCAAAACTTAAACTAAACAAAATTCAAAAAGTCCCCATAAAGAAACCCCCAAATCTTTGTGTCTTTCTGAATGCTCAAGCCACTTATTACTTTAACAGCATTTACAGCACACCCATGCTGTGCTCCCTCTAGACCTGAGGGAGAAGTTGGTGCTAAAGGAGTCTTGTGCGTGCTGAGGACTGTCTGTTCTTGAAACAGATACAACTGGGTTTGGATCCCAGCTCACCCTGCTTGCTGTCTCTGTAATGATGGACAAGATATTCAAGTTTTCTGAGCTTCAGTCTTTTCTTCTGCAAAGTGGAACCAATAATAATTCCTACCTAATAGAACAGTAGTGTGGTTCAGAAATAAGACATATGTAAACCAGTCAGATCATGGGAAATACTCGGTAAACTGGAATCCATGTGGTTGTCCTGGGCTAGATGTGTGGTGATGACAGGATTCCTGCCCTAGAGAGGCTTTGAGAAAAAAGACGAAAGAATGAGCAGAGTGAAGCGATGTAACCTCTCTAGTAAAAGTTGGTAAAGGTATGAAGGTGTCGCAAAGGTACTCAAAGATCTTCCCTGTGGTGGAGGATGAGGATGGTGCTACAGGAGAAAGGCCTGTGCCATTTTACACACATGGTGAGATCCATTCTAGTCATAGAGCCTCAGCCTAAAGACTTCTCAGAGAAAAGGAACTTGTTCTTTCCAGTTCTCCCCTACTCCATGACAGACCATAACTGAATGTGCAAAAGCCATGTATGCTGCTTTCCAAAGGCATACGTTTCGTTTGTTTGTTTGCTTACTCAAGCTCATACTTACGGGCTCAAGTGATCCTCCTGCCTCAGCCTCCAGAGTAGCTGGGCATGCACCACCATGCCTGGCTACTTTGATTATTACTATTATTTTTATAAATGGGGGGGGTTGATCTCGAACTCCTCGCCTCAAGCAATCTTCTCACTCCAGCCTCCCAAACAGCTGGGATTACAGGCATGAGCCACGGTGCCGGGTTGGCCTGGGTTCTACAGCAGCAGAACAACGAGATGGTTGTGAGAGTGACCTCTAGTGTCAGGCTGCTTGGGGTCTGAATTCTAATTCTTACACTGACCCGTTGTGTAACAGCGGAGGGAGGGATAATTAATAACAATAGCAATGAAACAATGATAATAATACTGACCTGACAGGTTAGTTAGTCTTGGCACATCAGATAGGACAGACTAGCATGCACAGTTCTTTAAAATTTTGCCAAACACTCTGCAAGTAAGTATACTCTAGCATTTGCTTTGTTGCTAATGATTGTGAGATAAGAAAATTTCATCTCAATTTCAATTCATAACAGACACTTTCATGGAAACCACCAAGTGACAACGAGGATGGACTGTGGTATGTTGGATGGACTGCAGCATAGATTACAGTGAGTTCCCTCTACCTGAACTCATCAAAATAAGTTAAAAAACAATAATAGACCCTAGGCCAATGTTATACAATGGCATAGCTTGACTAGTCAGAATGAGTAGGTTAAATAAAAAGGGGATACGTGTGTAGTCACAAATAGTATCCACTAACATGGTATCTTACTGTTAGATAAAGCGTGTAATGCCTTGCCTTGTTGTGTTCAAAACTGAGGCAGAGAATAATGAAATTATGTACTCAAGGAGCACTTCTAAGAAAAGAGAGAACCACTATTTGAACCTAGGTAACGTACTTTCAAAATTCTTTCTGAACAAGACCCTTCCTCTCATTGCAGAAATATTTCATGAGCATATACTGTATGTCAGGTACTAGGGGAAAGAAAGGCAAATGGGTCAGAACTCCTCTCTTTGGGAAGCAAAGAATCTGTTTGGCAAAGATAAAGAACTAGATAATCAATTCATTGAAACGTAGTCCTAGAAGGTTTAAAAGAAACAGAGTGATGGGTAAGCCACGCATGTTGGCAGCATTAACGAAGGTTTCTTAGAGGGGATGTCATTTAAATGTTGAAACAGAATTAACCACCTGAGAAGAGGGTGTAAGTGAAAGAACATTTTAGTCAACCAAGGAATACGAACAAGACCACCAACTAATCTAGGATCTCTGAATGAATCAGCATCTAAGGTAATTTTCAAATTATTATTTGCAGAATCACCCAGTCCATGGTCACTCCATCTTTTTTCTTACCCATCTAATTCATAATAATGATGGTCTCTACAGAGTACATGTTAAATATGTAGCCATTTCCTCTGGCAGTTCTTTGTGAAGAGAAGAGCATGTTTAGTGTCTCCAAAGATCAAGTCATATACCACAGAAAGGGTGTGAGGGGCAACTGAGTGCTATTTCTGTGCAACTTCTCAATTTTCAGGGGTTTCTGGGGGTGAGATGGCCAATACCCTGAAGTCAATGGTATAGCCCTGGGGAGAAATTAACCCAACTCAGGGGAAGCCCTTCATCTACACAGGTCATTCCTGTCACATCACCTGTAGGGAGCTTCTACAGACTGAAACACTTATATGTCACCTCTTAGATTTTGCCAAATTCTTAAATCATCTGTACTATTACTTTAAATTTTACTGAAATAGGCTGTTTTCAAAATATTTATTTTTAAATGGAAAGCTAATATTATTTGCCATAATAGAATATAACTTTAAAATTACGATGTTAATAGCAAACACTTAGAAAGTACTCAGATAATATTAAATTATAAAGAACTATACATACATAGATATATACATATAAATTCATGTCTGTTCTTCAAAATAACTCTCTAATATAACATCATTATTACTTTATTTCATCATTCTCATTGTAGAGATAACCAAATTGAGGTACAGGGAGATTAGTGTTTTAAGTAATGTTTTATTTTTACTAAACTAGACACTGTTAAAAGCCTGAGGTCATCTCACTATTTGCTAAAAGAAAGACCAGCCATAGTTAGAGACAGGCTGGTTAATATTTAATAAGTGGCTCTTTGAAAGAAAACATTCTGATTTGTAATGTTTTCTGATTTCCATGGCATAAATACTTCCACCATGACCAATTTTAACCTTCCAGTTGGCCATTAACCAGCTCTGAAAATTACTGAAAATTTAACCATCAGCTCTGTTAAAACCCAGTAAAGAGCCAATGCTAGCACACCTGTAGTGAGGTGCTTCTCAAATATTAATATGCATCCAAATTACCTGGAAATCTTGTTTAAACACAGATTATGAATCACTTAGGTTAGTGTGGGATTTGAGATTCTGTATTTCTTATAACCTTCCTGCAGTGCTGATGCTACTTACTGATTTGAAAACCACACTTTGCGAAGCAAGTAGTTCGAAAGAAGACTGGCTCCCAGCTCAGACCTCCTCAAGATAACCTAAAGGACTCAGTGGTGTGGTGGAAGAGTCACTTCCTCCCTTGTGTCATTGAATGTCATGCCATCAACTACTTCACCACCACTGTGAATAAAGGACTGAACACATAGATTTGGGAAAACCTTGAACTAGGGTGTGTGAATATATGGAATCTTATGTGATGTCACAATACTTTCCTCTCCTCGCATATCTATTTTACGTGAGGCACTGGGAAAATTGCTGAGCTAACTGGTGTGTTCACAGGCACATGCATGCTATCAGGGAGTGTTGGGACTTAGTCTTCAAGGCGATCCTGCTAATTCGAGAGAAATGGGACTCTGCTGTGACACTTGGAACCACACTATTTGTATGCTTGTAACTCTGCCATGGGCAGACTAACACTGTCCTCTTAGAACATCAGAGAATGGCTTTGTAGAAACTTTTGAGATGCAACTGAGCCTTATGTCCGTGTTATCAGTATTAATAAATATTGTGAATAGCAGCTGCATACACAAACTGCTTAACTTTATGCAAGGAAGAAGAAATTGAGCAAGGTTGTAAAGCTGGGGTAAAAAAATCAATTTACTTTTACATTTTCCAACCACAGTATGTGTGTCTGACCAAGCAATCTACTTTATTATAATGCTGTTGCATTGATTTACACCCAGATAGTGAGATGAAGAGATTTTTCAGTTTCCCTGGAATTCTTACATACAAGAAAGTCTTTAGAATTCCCCCATATGATGATATCTTTTCCTGGGTAAAATACGTATAATCTGACTTATCATTCACACTTATATTTCAGAGATAATTCTAATTACAGCCTGAATTTCACTCTGCTGATTCCAACATTATTTTAAGGTGAACTCAGTCAATTCACAGATATATAAGTCATTATGCAAAAACATATTACACCATCCATTTTGTAAATAGTGTGGATTAAAGTTCAAAATGATGAACCACATGCTGATCGGTGAAGTCTAAAACAAAAACAGGCTTTTACAGACACTTCAGGATTCAATCCAGCAGATTATTGTGGTTGACAGGAAACTATGCTTTTATTATCCACTAGGCTTAGCAGCCACAATATTTCATGAAAGCAAAAATGACACCGACGACCAGTGAGTTTCTATTAAAAATGTTTCTGACCTTGAATTTAGAGCCATTAGCAGCCTGCTTCGAAACAGGTAAATGCACATTTAATTCAAAGTGGTATTTCACGAAAGCAGGAGATGGCAATTCAGTGTGTGACCTGGAGCAACTCACGCCAAGCCCTGGCTGACTGGGACTGAGCAGGTAGAAAAAGCCTTTGGATTTTAGAGAGGAAATACAGTTGCATGTATTCAAATATAAATAATACAAGAGGATCACCTTTCCTAAAGCCTTCAGAATTCTGTAACCAGATTCCCTTGGCAGAAACATATTCTGAAATTGTTTATGTACACACACACACACACGCACACACCCACGCACACACACATATTTGTGTATCCTTCACTCAGCCACAACCCTTCTGGTAGTCCTTCTTTGGCATTAGACCACGTATTTATCCAGATGTCAATCTGTCCAAAAGCATATTGTTTGCTTGTTTTACCATCCAGAATAACATCTGTCAAATCCATTGTGTGTGTGTGTGTGTGTGTGTGTGTGTGAGTTGGAGTTTCACTCTTGTTGCCCAGGCTGGAGTGCAATGGCGCTATCTTGGCTCTCTGCAACCTCCGCCTCCCAGGTTCAAGCAATTCTCCTGCCTCAGCCTCCCAAGTAGCTGGGATTACAGGCACCCACCACAATGCCCAGCTAATTTTTTTTTTTTAATTTTTAGTAAAGATGGGGTTTCACCATGTTGGCCAGGCTGGTCTTGAACTCCTGAACTCAGGTGATCCACCTACCTTAGCCTCTCAAAGTGTTGGGATTATAGGCATGAGCCACTGCGATCGGCCTCAAATCCACTTTTTGCTCTGTTATTGCTATGCTACTATTCTCTACCTGAAGTTTTTGTTTTCTTTAAGTTCTATAATTGTTGGTTTCCTTTGGGAACATCAGTAAATAAATGCCTGTCCTCCTCCTTCTTTCCCAAGGTAGAGTCACAAGTTTGTTCTTCACATAGAAATGTTTCTGTTATAGAAATTTCAGAATGAGGTGACTAAGCCAGTGACAAAGACAATAAAGTCAAAATAAGATCTCTTCTCTAGTGCTATAGAACCAGACCTTTACTTAGACTTTCTTGGAATCATCAGTTTAGTTAAGATATTAATAATAATTTTCTGACCAGCCGCGGTGGCTCACGCCTGTAATCCCAGCACTTAGGGAGGCCGAAGCAGGCAGATCACGAGGTCAGGAGATCGAGATCATCCTGGCTAACACGGTGAAACCCTGTCTCTACTAAAAATACAAAAAATTAGCTGGGCGTGGTGGTGGGCGCCAATAGTCCCAGCCACTCGGGAGACTGAGGCAGGAGAATGCGTGAACCCGGAAGACAGAGCTTGCAATGAGCCGAGATCACACCACTGCACTCCAGCAAGGGTGACAGAGCGAGATTCTGTCTCAAAAAAAAAAAAAAAAAGAATAATTTTCTTCTGTTGGGTTTTTTAAAGGCAAACCAGTATCAAGATCATCCTAAAAAAAAATGAATATCAGTCCCACAACTCTCTTGCCAATTACAAACACAGTGGTGTCAGAAAGTCATTTCTCAAGTCTAATCTAAATCCCTCCTTCTTTATTTAAAAGTCATATCCTTTGCAATCTTTAAATCACATGTTCAGAATTTAATAGCCAGAGACCTACTGAGTTACAACATTTTGTGCAGGTCCTTTAAATCATAGCAATCAGTCAGAATCAACCTCATTCTTATCAACCTGTAATTCAGTCGAACTGTGGAAACCCCCATGAGATAACTGTTTAGAGCATTGACTCTAGAATCAGATAGAAGAGGTTTGAATCACAGCTCTATCGTTCATGAAATAAGTCACCTGGGCACGTTTATTTTATTTGTGGCAGGTGAAAAAACTGATGCTCTGTGTTTAATACTACCTACTTTGAAAGATTAAGGAAGAAATAAATAAGGTAATTGAAACTCTTTGTCAATGTAGCCATTATAGTAACTATCGAATGTTTCGAGTGCTTAACCAAAAATATTTACTGATTTTTAAAAATTATTTTATTGCAATCTCATGCTGTGTATATACTTCAGCGGGGAAAATTCCAATGTTCTATGCAGACAGGTAATAAGCAAAATAACTTTTTTCAACTCTTGATTTGTAAAACAAAAATGGCATGAACCAGGGTGGGTATAAATAAAATAGCATTTTAGAAATAGCTTTCCCTCTCCACAACTAACATACAATTAAAGCAGTGACTTCAAGTAGTTTTATTAAGCCTCAGAAGGGCTGAAATTTTACTGTCCAGAACCAACCACATCTTTCCTTCCCATAGAAGATATGACGTTGTCCGTCACTATTTTCTGCTGAGAGGGTAGAGTGCAAGCACTACCTGTTCATGAGTGAGCTATTCTGTTTCAAAGTGTAGCTGCTCATTTAAAAACATTGCTTGGTACATCTCTTTTACAAGATAAATTCCATTGCACTTCATAGTCATCTACATTCTTGTGAGAACAGCACAAGTGCAAAGTCTCTACTAATTCCAAGATGAAGCCAAGGTGATAGCTATATACTACTTAGAAGGGAGCTCAGAGAAGATAATGCTCATCAGAGATTGCAACTGACTTTTTCTATTTATTTCAAGAAACTTTAGCACTACCGATGATGGAAATTAGATTTCTCTTCTCACTTAAGAAATGTGGAAATGGTTAAAATCACTTATATCACATAATGGGGCTTCAGAGTCTCTTATACTGAAATTAAAATGCCGTCAACGATCCCAGTATAAGTCATCCAGATTCTGCCAATTAGATTACACTGTGTAGTAACCATGCTTACAAGTGTACCTTACTGTCACTCTTTGATGTTTCTGAAACTTTATCGCTTAATAACCACTCACTGACACTTAACGTGAACTACGGACACAGGCGATGGATGAGTAGACAGACAGATAGCAAGCAATTTTTTGACAAAAATACTATTGAGTTACGACCCAGAATGGATAATTTATGAAAATTAAGGGAGTTGTTTATGCAAATTCCGAAATACGTATACAATCTTCAGCTACTATAGTTTAGCGACACTCAAAGGCAAGAGGAGATGTCTGTTTTACCTCTCTGATAAAAATAAGTATGAATTAATTGTTTTTTTTTTTCATTTTTCTGAGCATCCCCACATTGAAGATGGGAATAGTTAGACACAAATGTAAATTCTGTTTAGAAAGCTCAACCAGCATGAGACTAATAAAGAAGAAAATGTGCCTTTGTACTTCTTAAATCAAATTTTGGAGATGAATCTTCTTACATAAAAAGGAAATAATTCCCTTGTGATATTTATACCATTCCTCCATCTACTTATTTTATATTATTTGTGTCATATCTAGAATCAGATAATCATATTTTATTCATTAATCTATCAAGAGAGAAAAAAGGCATGGAAAATATTGTTCTGACTGCAAATGAAACATAAATATACTGTAATATTTTCACTTGATGTACATAGAAAAGATTAAGGGGATTCCATTTAATATTCCTTTGTAATATCTTCAATATGCCTAAAATATCACTAAACACATCCACAAAAGTACCTTATCATGGCACACTATTTTTCCCTGTGTGTTTATGTGAGGATCAGGTATTCTGTTGATTAATACAGAAGAGTATGGAATTGTCTTTGAAAACACCCATAGTTGCAATTCACATAAGGGTAAGGCCAACTGTTCAATTCAAATACAAAAATATACTAAAGAAAAAGAAGGGAGGGCAGGAAGGAGAGAGGAAGTAAATTAATCCTCAATTATGTGTTATACATTCTCAACAATCTACAGACATTGAGTCAGCCATGCAGCAACTCCACAATCAGTGCATTTTTTTGCCAATAAAATATAACTTTGCATCAAATATAGTTTAATAGCATTCTTTGATGCAAGTCTAGTCTTGGAGGCATTCTCATTTTTACAAAGCTGAATTATGTCATTTTTTATATTCCCATATCATTTAAAAGATGATTGTGAGGGAACAAAAATATGCTTTGTGGAACATGAGTAAAACTGATTTTTAAAAATGAGGAAAGCTATGACTAAAAATAGACTTAGGAGGACTTATGAAATTTCTGTAGAGAAAATTGTGGTAGATAAGTCATAATATTGAACTTTGGATATGATTGTATCTCTTTCTTTTAATGAAAATATACTAGTATAGGGTGCAGGGTATAGTCTTTGCTAATTTGTTATTGCATTAAATAAATGTTTACTGAGCACTAACTGTGCTTAGCCCTGAACCATCCATCGTTCTAGTATTTGCAATTGTCTTTGGCAGTGGAGGCAGAGAAAGAAAATTGTTTGAAGTTTCCAAATATAAATGTTATTCATTTATGATACTTTCCAAAGAGATACAGAAAATCACATCTATATACCTCTACCTACTTAGAGAACTTACACACACACACACACACACACACACACACACACACAAAGACATCTAAGCAAGAGGATGGATTTTGTTTATGAGAGGGAATAGCACGTGACATTTAAAACCCAGGAAATAAAGCTTAAAACTTGATAAGATAAAGAAACAGGATTGGCCCCGGTGCTTTGCCATGAAGAAGCAACAGAGATTTAGTTAGCTGCAACATATGGTAGAAGAAGCTAAATGGCATCCCTTGAACTTATTTCTTTTCTGACCTTTTGAAGTTGCCAGGTTCAACTAATTTTCTCTTCATGGTTACATCTAAACTAGGTTCCAGAGACAGGAACCAACAGTTCAGCAGAAATAGATTAGCATCGCAACTTTCTGTAAGAATGAAATGAGAAAGCACTAATAGCCCTTTGGTTAATTAAGCCCTGCTAAATCGGATGATGGCCTTTGTCCATCAAAAAGTTGTTCTGTTTCATAAATATACATGTATTGGATGCTGGAGGGAAATTCCGAGCACCACAGATAACATTTTTTGGGAGACTGATCAATATACAAATCAGAGTAGCCAGAAAGGCAAATCAAAGAATCTAAGGCAGATGAAATCGCAAAGGGAACATGATAAAAATCTCAGACTTGAGCCAGTAAATAAGTTAGTTATCTGGGCACATTTTCAAGAGGCAAGCTGTGTATATGTGTGTGTGTTATTTGCGGGCGTGTGTGTGTTATTTGCGGGCGTGTGTGTGTACATAATACAGAGCAACAAGAATTATCATTGGTTTATCCACCTCCCCCCCTACCCTGAGAGGTGTATAACACACCAAAGTTAGGACATATTTTTTCTGAATCAAAAAGCTAAGTTAGACCATTTCTGCTGTGAATGACAACAGTGCTGAAAACAAAAAGAAAACTGTTTTTCTCTACCAGCTGCACTGAATAACTTTGTAACAAATATAAAATAACTTAAATCGGTATCAGCACACCACTGAGCAGAATGTTTTCAAAAAGAAGTCTTCAGACCTTAAATTGCACCTATAATAGAAAGGCTTCTCCGATTATGCTTGTGCCTTGATTTGCCAGACACAAAAGTTTGCTGATGGACCAGAAAAGTGTGGTTGGAAATACAAATTGAACGTTACTTTACCCATTGAAAGCCTTTGGTTTTGCATGGAAAATCTGCTCAAATTGGAATGCTGATAAAGCTGTGAGGTGTGCCACCTTGAGTAGAAAAATAACAAAGATTGTCATTTTTTTTCTTTAAAGCATTAATTTACCCACATCGATAAGGTTTTCTGAACAGCTGTTGAAGTGTGGATTTGAACTTTTTAATATGTGCATGTTCTTTTTCCCCACCAATAAACAATGAAAGGAACCTGAAAAGCAAAGCCCAGAGGTACAATTTCTTGAATAGAATCATTACATTCTCATTCTTTGGAGTTTCTTTGCTTTGTTCCAACAATCTGTTCCTCCTGACTAACAAGCAGTATCAGACCTTTGAGTACATTCACATCAGTCTTTACAAATGCCTTTTCAAGTGGTCTCCTCCATCCGGCTGAGCATATTTCATGGGCTGTTTGTTTGTTTTGTTTTACATGGATCATGCTGCCATTGGCTACTTAAATTGTGTTCAGTGCTAATTGAGGGGTTGCTAAAAATGAATACTGTGTTGACCACAGTTCTACGTAATACCCAAATAAAGTTGTTTTCCAGGGTAAGGAATTCCTTCCCTTCAGAGTTGATATGTGTACAGCAGGCAAATGGAACTGCTATTCTAGTGAGGGCTGCTATCAAATTTTCTGTTCTTTTAGCTAAATTCATGCAGCTTCAACAACTCAAGAAATGCATCCTACACACCAGAAATGCAGCCAAGAAATGTTACAGAGTCTTGAACGTAGAGATTTACCCATCTTGAAGGTTTTAAGAGACTGTAAATTGTAAAGCAGAAGCACTGATTTCTAATAGTAATAATAATTAGCAATGTAAGATCCAATTTGCAGGGGAAGTAGATTAAAAAGTTTGAATGACAGCATTACAGCACAAATTTCAGAGCACATTATCCAGTGCCTCTGAAACATTCGGCCTGTTTGTGATGGTCAGGGGATCACTTGACATTCACTTGGGGAGTGTGGGGATCAGAATGAGAAAGGTGAACTGCCACTGAAGGTCTCTGAATGAAGCAGTCCCCAGAGTTGCTGGGAAGACTCCCCTCTCTATTTTCAGAGGGATTTTCCTCAACTGCTTGCCTCCTTCAGAGTCCAGGAAAAAAAAAAGGTGACTTAAAATACTGCGACTGCTCCAGCATGAAATGACTATGTGACAGCGAGCTTCAAATCTGCTACAGCAGAATCACAGAATATTATTATCAGAATTATTATTTAATAAGGGGGATAGCTCTAGAATTTATTCCAGCCACAGAGCTCGGGGAAGTGGAAAAACATGTCCGGACATGATGATTATGGAGAATTCCCTTGAAGGGAAAAAGAATGTAACCCTGAGAGAACATCCTTCAAAGGTATCACTTCTCTCCGTAGAAGAATCCCACTCCCAGCCCCCACCTCATCTTTCTCGCTCTGTCTCTCTCAAACACACACACACACACACACACACACACACACACACACACACACACACGAAGAAATCCCTGCAACACTGGACACAGCTGATGCAAAGCAATATCTAGGCAGGGATTTTAGTGGTATTTAGCATGAACGACAGGGCTCACTTTGCATGCAGTGAGGTGCAGCAGCGAGGCTGAATGGCTGGAAAATCCCACTTTCGAATCTTACATAAACATCTTTCCCACATATAGTTTTCCAGTTGAAAAGCTCCTATAATGAAGCCGGAGTATCGGTTTTTAACCATTGAGATGGCTGTCAGGAGTGTTGTAAAGAGGACAGGCGCTTCAAAAGCCAACCCTCATCCCTCGGATCTGCTTTGCAATGGTGCCGGATGCGAGAGGACAGTACTCTCGCTTACCTTCCCTAGCGTCCCCTCGTTCCCATTGTCAGCCCCCGAATACCATGACGCCGGGTGAAAGAAAGCAGCTGATCTGATTAGCGGCTCGGGCGCGCTAAGGGATTGTCGAATCATGCCTCCTAAGGAGGAAACTCTTGTGGAATCTTCAGGAAAGGGTGGTAAAGTTGAAAGGACCTTTCCTCCCTCCCGCTGTCTTGGTGATAAGCTCTATCGTTTGATTGGTGCTTAAGTGAGCAGCTGCCAGCCTGATTTTCCATTATGGACTAATGTTGTGCGTTTGCAACAATAAACAATTAATGCTGTTTGATTTCTTACATTTAGCAACCCAAGCAAACAGCTGCCCTCTCCGCTGGTGGAGGCAAACGGCTAGTCTTTGACATGCCGCCGGCTCCGTGCCTGCGGAGGAAGGGTCAACGGCAAGGAAACTTTGAGGATTCTGCCAGATTGGGTGGGGGAAGGCTCTGGTGCTTGGGAGGAATAAGCGGAGGAAATTGTGGATACCTGTTGGCATCAGCTTTGGCGGCAGTACGTTTTTACCGTTTCCCAGTCTTGGCTGGAGCCTGGGAGAACGGGAGTAGGTTCCTTATGAACCTGTTACGTACTGGCAGAACCCAGGCAAGAGCCTTTTTCCTTCCGGTCCTGCGAGGGTCGCGACCAGCCCCCCAAAGGTTCTCGGATGAGAAGCGGCCAGATCACAGAAAGCGCAGCTCTGGGCTCAGCGGTCCCTAGGAGAGGGACTACGGAGTCCTCGGCTTAAGGGGGTCTCCGTGCGCGCAATCTCGAGCTTCGGGGAGACACTGCCTAGGGGTCCTGCAGGGGAGCTGGGCAGCGTCTTGGCGAGGGCAGAGCCGCGGGGCGACTCCGGAGCCCGGTAAGTTTGCAGCGGGCACCGCGCCTCCCAGAGCTGGAGCTGCCACTTGTGGGAAAGCCTCGCGCTGGGGCTTTCGCAGCTGAGCCTTGGCCCTCAGCCTTGCCGCGGGGGTCGCCCTCCCTCGCCTCGGAGATGAGGCGGTGCAGAAAACCAGCCATAGGGCACTCGGGCCCCCTCACCTCCTTTTTTCCCTGGCTTGCACCCTCCGCACAGCGGGCGGCTGGTGCTTCTCATTCACGGCACGCACCCCGCAGTGAAGGCGCGCGGCTGCAGCCGCGCCTGCCTGGGTTGGGAGGCTGCGAAATAGTCAAGTCCCCGCAGGGAAGGAAAGCGGCAGGAAAACCGGAGGGGCACAGCCTGGAGCTTGCTACTCTCTAGGATCTGTTGTCAAAGCAGTTTGCAAAAACAGGCCAAACCCTGAGGAGAACGTACGTATCACCCATGGATATCGCGAAAGACACAGCTTAGCCCCGAGCCTATGCTAGGAACCCGCATCTACCATCTGAGAGGCAGGAGGAGCGCAAGGTGTCCGAAGGGGTATGAGAATTCCTGTAAGAAACGGTCCCTTCTGGATCGTCGGGACATAGAGAAAAACGGGGCTGGGTTGGGGGAACACTTACTCGTGTGGGGCCCTGCGCTGGCTAATGTCAAGCCTCCTGGTTCACAAATGGCTGCAGGGGCTCGGGGTCAGCTCCCGAGGGCGGCGAGCGCCGACCGGTCCTCGCGCGCTAGGCAGGCGCCTCCGGATTCCGTTCATGCCTCTCGGAGCTGCAGGGCTTGGTGCGGAGACGCGGGGCGGGCGCGCAGGGCTCTGGGTGTCCGCAGCCCAAAGTGAAGCTGGTGGCTTGACGCTACCGTCTATGCACAAACCGGCAGCGGCGGCGGCGGAGCTTGGAAGAGGCAGGGAGATTCCAAATAAATCCGCTAATTCTGGGCTGAGCGCTCCGGCGTGCGAGCCCGCCTGCCTGCCAAATGTAACTGTGAAGTGATGTGGAAAAGTGAGCCGGGTGCCTCCCCTGACGGATCTCATTGGGCAGAGCGCAGAGGCAGGTCTACCACTTGGAAATTCATGTAAGCAGTCCCCCCTTCCCGCCCCCTCCCCGCCTTCCCCCTTCGCTCTCGCGCGCTGGCTGGATCGCTCTCTTTCCCCCTACCCAAGTGGGCGCACAACTTTTCGCTCCTAGCTCCCGAGCACGCCCCGCGCGTCTCTGCCGCCAGAGCCATGGGGTGAAGATGCGCCCTTCCGCGCGGTGCGGGCAGCCTGCCGAGGGCCGAGCTCCTGGATAAGGGGGCTGGCAGATGATAACAGCATGCGGAGGAGGTACCTGCGAGCTTTCTCTCTAGAGGTCTCACCTGAGCTCTGAGGCTGGCGTTATCTTGAAAAGCGTCTCAGTGACTCGCAGCTGTTTTCCGTAGAAGGAAGAGGACGCGACAGGGCAAAGGGTTGAGCGTGGGCAGCTTACCTCCGCTTTATTCCAAGGGCCTCTTGCGTACAGAATAGGGTGATTGTGAGACCCCTACCTGCAACTCAGACACTATGGTTTAGAGGCTGTGTGTCGCGGTACTGTGATGGAGCCCATTCCTGATGTCTTCGTGCTCCTTTGGGAAAATGGGATGAGGGACAGTAGAGGGGCAGCAAGGAGGGGCGCGCAGTAATCGGTTGTGGGGAAGAGGGCAGGCAAAGCAGAACTTGCTTGGGAAATAGGGGAGGATTGCTAGGTCTTCTCAATGTGCCCTTATCTCATATCCTCTCAGGTACCATCCTTGCAGCTCTCCTGCCTCCACCAAAAGCTGCCCTGTCTGTAGCCACTTCAAGTCTTCTGATGGGCTGCGCTCAAATCCTGAGAAATGGCCACCCTGGGGTTACAGGGATCATGAATTAGGAGGTCCAGATTTCTTTTCTTTTCAACACTGGGACTAACATGTAGACGATGCCACTGTGATCATCTAATAAAATTAGCTAAATATAAGACAAATTAATTCTTACCTGAAAAAAAAATCCCTCCCCTCCACAGGAGATCCCGATTTAGTCCCTTTCCTGAGTGCACTAGACGTGAGCCTGAGGGTGGATTTTACCATCTGGGGACAGAGCCAGAACAGAAGAGGGAAAGGGGTGCAAGGGACCAGACGCACGGTCTGTAGAGCTTGTACTGTCTGACTTGAATGAATGAGAAAGAGTGAACAGAATGAGAAAATAGGCACAATATGCTTATGATATTTATGCAAATTTGACATTTTTGTGTGTGTGCTGCGTCTAACAACCCATTGTGAAATGTGAAAAAGAATATTGACTGTAGCTCTAATATCGGTTTGTTTCACTTTGGAGCTGTCATGGGCAAGAAATTTAGTGCTCATGGGCAAGAAATTTAGTGCATTATTTCAGAGAGGGAGAGGTGAAGAGAACCAGGTGGTTTTTTTTTTTTTCGCCCCAGGCAGTCACTAAGTAACTGTTCTCTTCTCAGACTGTGTCTGCTTACAGGGTATTGGAATTGGCTAATTCTGTCTTGGAAAAAGGAGCAGCAGTCAAGGCTCAATCAAATTATAACTGCTGCTAGACCAGACAGTCCCAAGTGGACAAAGAAATAGATCACATTTTGGGTTGTGCTTAATTTCAGACATTCATTTTCACTTTGAACAAATAATTTGAACCTTTCCTTGGGGTAACTTCTTACACCTATGAGAACTAAAAAAAAGTCATATGCTACTGAAAGCTGGGGATTGTCACAAGTAACAAACTCATCTCAAAAAAAAGCCAGATTGTTAGACAATATCCTCAAATCTCATTTTCTTAACAAACTGTGCTGACAAAGTAAAGATAGTCAGAATCTAATGGTTTTTAAAGAGAGCCAGAATCCAATGGCTCTGGGTATCTAGGGTTAAGAAGAGTTTGCTTTAACTCATCTTGTCCATATTTACTCTTACAGCAGTTATATACATTATCTTCCCTGAATTTTGGTCCTCTGGAATTCAGGGTAACCCTATCTGTACCTGCTAATATCTGCTGAAAGTGTTGCAGTAGGAATTTCCTGACTAATTCTTAAGAGAGTTTTGGATGATTAAGCAGTGTGATAGAGGATTCAGATAATGTTAAAAAGCCCTACAAGGATATTTCTAAAATAATCAGGGATGCTGAAAGACAAGGCATTTATCTCTTTAACAATTCCACCCACTCTTAATAAGATGCAGTGCAATGTCACAATGGTGAGAGCCTACCCCCTTAAGAAAGTGTTTTCTTTTCAATATCCTCAGGGTTACAGCCTTCCAGCGGGAAGAGGAACACAGTGGTATACAGGTTTTTTTAGAATGGCGACTGAAATTGCGTGTGTTGTGGAGCATTGCAGGGGAGGAAGGGTGAGGAATTATCTGATAGGGCAGGAGTATAATTGGAGAAGGAGTTGGGAGGTGGGAGAGAAGACTGCATTCAGAATAACCTTGGCTGACTAATACAAAAAGTAGAATGAGGCAGGATGTCTCTAGCCTGGGTCTCGGTGACAGGCAGGCAGTTTTGCAGGGGAGTCTACTGTAGAGAGTGAATGAGATACAGAGGGACTCCATGTAGTGAAAGATACTTTTATTTTTTCACTATGACTGGAACCTTTGCCGTAATTTTGACCAAGGGAGACAGTAAACCAAGTGGCCAGTTAGTTGCAGAGTGGGGAATCAGATGGTTCATAGGAAACAGCTCCAGAAGAGGGAGAGAGTATTAGGAAGACTCCAGCTTCTTTGGTTGGAGCAGGAAATGACATAATGGAACATAACTATTATTTGCTGCATTAAAATGCAATGTTTTGTAGTTTTCATTCATCAATATAGAATTGAAAATTAAAACAAACTAAAAACAAAATGAATGCACCATATTATGATTATTGGTAACCTTTAGATTTATTGAATTGCTTGTAATGTGATATCTCTGTGCCAGGTATTATCATTTAAAATAAAATCTCAAGAATCTGACATATGAAAAATACCATTTCAAATTACCATGTAATATTTTTCCAGAAATGCAGAGTCCCTTTCCTGTATTTCATTAGGATGAAGAGGTCTGAAACCATGCCCTTTATTTGGGGTATGGAGTGTGGATAAGTAATATATAACAACTATGGCATTAAGCATAAGAAGCATAAATTTTATTTTGGATTCCAGGATTGAAGCATAAGTCATAAGAATAAAACATTAAGAAAGAAGTTTTGAGAAGTTTGTAAATGTTTAAGTAAATTTAGGATAGCTGTTTTGTTTGTTTATGAATTTGCTTTAAACCATTCTCTTACTAAGTTTATGAGAAGATATGATGGTGCTCCCGTTAAACAAATGTGAGCAATTCTGAGGATTCCTTTAGGCCAGTGGTTTTCAACCTGAAACCCTGGACAAGCTTCTGCCTCAACATTCACTGGAATTTGTTAGAAATGCAAATTATTGGACCTTGAATCTGAGTGGGGCTCAAAAATCTGGGTTTTAGCAAGTGTCCCAGGAGATTCTGTTACCTGATAAAGTCTGAGAACACTGCTTTAGGCAATTTCTTTCTCATGTGACATAAAGAGAAGAAAACAATAAAATAGTAGATTGTATTAATGTTTACTGTTTTTGTCCCAGAATATTCTGTTTTAAGACAAACTACTATCTTAAAAAAACAAGATTTGAAAAGAAGAAAAAAAAGTGTAAGCACACTAAATTTGTCATCTGAGTACCTCACTAAAGTTTAGCATGGGATTTGAAAAACTAAATTGATTTCTTTAGAAGTAGTTATGAATTCTTGGCATAAAATCATCATTGAGCTTGCTATTCAGAGTTGCGACGCTCTACATTTCTTGGCTTGCTGGTTTTAGCTGTCCCTGAAATTAGGCCTGAATCTCTGAATATTGACTATAATTACTAATCTTGAGCTTGTCATTATATTTTCAGTAAATGGAGGTGTAAACACTTTCTGAAAACCACATCTGTGCTGAGAGCGTTTTGGAGAAGGTTTTCCAAATGGCATTATCTCCCATCTTCCCAGGTGCTAGAAAAGAGATAAGCTTCAATTCAGCTTCTGAACAGAAACTTGGTCGGGTGGGCGGCGGGTGGGGTACTGGATAGATTTAAGAGGACTGGTACAAAGCTATCAAATAAGCCAGTCCAGCTTTTGTGGACTACACACTTAGCATATTAGTGTTTTGGTTTTTCTCTTTTTTTTTCTTCTGTAAGAGAATAGCAACTAGATTAAGATTCTAGACCACTCTTGTTTAACTTAGGAGCAAAAAGAAGGAAAAAATTAAAAATAGTTCACAATGCGTTCCATGTAAAAAGAAGAAAGAAGGAAAAAGAGTAAGAATAAAAAAAGAAGAAAGAGGAGTATAAAAGGTACCCCACTCCCTGAAATACTACTACTTTGGTATAACAGAGTATATTTAATGCTCAAATATAATAATTAAATTTA
Source organism: Rhinopithecus roxellana (assembly GCF_007565055.1). Taxonomy (NCBI): domain Eukaryota; kingdom Metazoa; phylum Chordata; class Mammalia; order Primates; family Cercopithecidae; genus Rhinopithecus; species Rhinopithecus roxellana. The sequence continues at coordinate 37,359,314 of NC_044568.1, read as the reverse complement.
ATTAATTTTAAGTTTGGCTTAGAAGATTACCATTATTTCATATTTGCACACTTACACTAAGGTACCATTACAGATGTATAGGGGAATACAGATGTATGGAGGAGGGGAGGTGAAGGCAAAACAATTATCTTACTATGTGTAAAACAAAATTTGTAGTTGTGATTAGTTATCCAGTTGCTTATTAGAGAGAAGATCACATATAAATGCAGTGGACAAATGTTACAAGATATTGAAGGGAAATGAATTATTGAGAATGTGAACATGCTTCTTTTATTAGTCAAAGCTGGATAACACTAAGGATTTTTGTTTGTTCTTTTGCTAAAGATGCTGCCATGGGGAAATCAGGGCACTGCTTTTAGGCTGCCGTCTCCCGCCTGCATAGGCAACTAGTCCTGTTAGAGTGGATGTCGAGGCTTTTTTTCTTCTACCTCAAGTGCCCTCTAGCGTGCAATATCTGTGCAGGTTGCTATGTACAAGGAGGAGGAAAGAAGAAAGAAAGAGAAATATTCTACCAATTGCCATCCTAATTCCTGAATTGCTCTGCTCTTCTTTTCGCCTTCCTCAAAGGGATCATTTCCACCTAAGTGTTTAGCAAAACAAAAAAAGGTGCTGTTGCTTTTGCATGGAAAACTAATCACTCATTTTCTAAACTGGGAAACAAATGCTAATCCTTTCTCAGGGGTTTCTTTTGAACATTCATCATAATTTTCCAGAAGTTTCATACACTCTGGTAATCAGGCAAATAAAAGAAGGTAAGTTGCTACCTAGGAAGAAATTCTGTTTTGTTCCTCACTCCACCACAGACCAGCTGTGAGGCTTTTGATACAAAGTGATTAACCTCTCAATGGGTTTTAAGTTTGCGTCTCCATAAGAGGGCATAATACTTCTTTCCATCCTCAGGGGGGTGGTGTGAGGTCTAACTGAGGTGTATAAAACAATTTCGGTTCCTTAGATACAATTCGATATACATTTGAACTTGACTTTCATCCTGCAACTACTAACGGGGTTTCAAATTCTCTTTGGTAGTCCATAGGGAAACTGTGATCAGGATCTCTATTTTCATAAACATGTCGTTAAAACAGCTCTATTGTAAATAGTGGATTTACTTAAGAGATTTGGAATGGTAGAAAATGGAAAAGGATATTTGCAGAAGAGAAATATACTTGTTTTTGCAAACATGTCTGTGTATGAATAAATATAGCTAAATAGTAAGGCAAAACTTCTACAAGACATACATTTGGGCATATCTTCCTAAATTTTAAAACAAACTAACAATAACAGAAGGTATTTTTACTCACCCAGATGCCACCCACTAAGCTCTTAGTCTCTGAGAAAGGAGGAGATACCTGTAAACAAATTTATGTGTTGGCATCTGTTCAGATGGTAAGATATCTAGACACCTGTTATACAACTTGGAGATTACTATTATAGTGATGTGATTACTATGCAGCATTGTGTTTTATTAATATCCTCATGGCTACAATACTTTGAAGGGCAAGAAAGGAGAAAGACAAGCTAACATGACATACTTCATTACTTTCTTCTCATGCAGTATCTCTTTAATTATTAAAGCACTATGGATGGCGGCTATTGTTTGTATCCTTTAAAATAGGAGAAAACTGAGGCTCAGAGACGTTAAGTGATTTGTTCAAGGTTACACAGTTAATAAGTTAAAGACTATAATTTAAACCCATGTTTTCCAACTTCAGTTGTTGTTTAGCACTGCCTCCCAATATTAAAATACTAACAAGTGACTATTATATCCTACTTTTAAATAATGCAATACCTCACTATAGAATGGATTCATAAGTTGCAATGAAAGAGAAGCTAAACATTATGTCTTTACAAAGTGGATCTGAATCTTTAATTGTGAATGATTTTGTAAATATAGATCCTAGATTCCATGGCTAACCAATTAAATCAAACTCTCCAAAAGAATATGTATTTTTTTTTAGAAAGCAACAAAGGTAATTTTGATTCAACATTACAAGCATCATTCTGGAGACCATTTGGAAATAATGAAACCAAATGACATGTAAAGTCTTGTTTACCTCCTTACTGTTAGGGTCCAAGGTTAAGTCACAGTTCTGCTATTGCTATATCGGTTTGTATATCCTTTTATATATTTCCAAGCACATCAGCTCTCCTATGTGATCCTTGCCATGATCTTGTGAGGTGAGAAGACGATATATTATTACTTCGATTTTATAGAGTTACAGGCTTTTAGAGCCCAAAGGGCCCTTAGAGATCGTCTAGTTCAACCTCTTCATTTTACAGAAAAAGAGCTGGGTAAGGCTTTTGACTTCTGAGCCTAAGGTTACAGAGCGAGCTCTTGAACAAAAGAAAACCAGAGCGCAGGTCATTGATCTTTAAAGGATGTAAGCATGACACTTGTCCCTGCATGTGGGAAAAAATTATTAAGCTAATAACCTGAGTAGTCTTCAACATATACAGTTAAAAGACGAGAGAAAACAAAACAAAACAAAAATGTAGTTCAGGTACTCTGATCCAAATTAATGTTGTCTAGAGAAGGTCTAGTTTCTGGTGAGAGTACCTTGGATCTCATCACCTAGTCTCTGTTCAGTCTAATAATATGTCTTGTCTTGGTTGAATTATTTTAGTATCATTGAGTCCAGCTCACTAAGGTAGCCCCAAAGCTTTTTCCAAGCAGATCACATGTGCTGTAGATTTTTGAAGGGAAGATTATTAGGAAATCAGAGGAAGACAACAACATAAGGAAAACAAAAAGTGCTCTCATACGCTCTAATGTACTGAAACTTTCACTGGTCTTTTCTGATAAGAAACCCAAACAGAAAGGATAACTCATTGAAAATGGAAGTATGTGAGACTGACTCCTACATTATCCCAAAGCACAGAAAAGCCGACCTACCTGACTTGTCCAAATCAGGAAACCTCATGAATTTTTTATCATTCCTCTATTTTGCATAATAGTATTCCGGCTTGCTTCCCTAAAATTATCTCATTGTGCCTGAGCAGGGAACACCTTATTTTTCACTGGGTTGTTTTCTAACCTCAAATTACATAAGGCACATAATCACTTTTCTGGAATAGAAAATGATAACAAATGGCACTAACAGTTGTAATTGGTACTCTTAACCTCCAGGGCTTAATATCTTGCCAGGCACTATAGAAACTGATTTACATATGTTATCTCATTCATTCTCTATCACTCCCTAATTTTTCAGAAGAAGAAACTGCGAAGGAAAATGTATTTTGCTTCTCTAAATCCCAATTAGACTTCTGCTTATCTCTCCCATATCACTTTATAATACAACCTATTTGTTATGTATTCACCAGTCAAGCTACTTTGTTTTTCTCAAGACTTTGAAAACGGTAACTCCCTTATTTGTTGGTGGGAGAATAAAGCCTGCAAGGAATAGCAAGACATTTGGAGTCATATAGATCTGATTTCAAGTTCTGACTGAATACATTACTAGTTCTGTGACGTGGTTTGGCTCTGTCCCACCCAAATCTCATCTTGAGTTGTAGTTCCCATAATCCCCACATGTCCTGAGAGGGACCCAGTGAAAGATAATTTAATCATGGGGGTGATTACCCTCATGCTCTTCTCATGGTAATGAGAGTTCTCATGAGATCTGATGGTTTTACAAAGGGCTTTTTCTCCATTTGCTTGGCACTTCTCCTTGCTGCTACCATGTGAAGGACATGCTGGCTTCCCCTTTCACAATGATTGTAAGTTTCCTGAGGCCTCCCCAGCCATGACGAGCTGTGAGTCAATTAAAGCTCTTTCCTCTATAAATTGCCCAGTCTCAGGTATGTTTTTATTAGCAGCATGAGAATGGACTAGTGCACTCTGTAAATTGAACCAGCTGGTTAATCATGTTGATAATCTCTTTGAGTCTCATTCGCCTTGTGTGTAAAGATATTTAACTCGCAGGTTGTTGTATTAAAGGATGCAGTGATAAACAAATGTCCAGTTTTTGATATACATGTTGGTTTCCTCTCAGATGAGCCCATTGATACTTATCTAAGAAGAGCAGATAGTTAGAGAACAGGTCCTTTTGTGATTCCTACAGTTAGGCTACTCCTCTTAGAGTACCATTCTGTCTTGTGGCTACAGGGCATTCAGGCATTCATTCCGCTCTCAATTAGCCCTTTAAATGCTGTTATCCACTGTTCTCCAATATTTTCAGGGCTCCAGGTAAACCCTCCTTTCATCATTCTCCATATCATCGTGTTCTAAACAGTTAATGCCTTGCACATGTAACAGCATTTCTTCCTGGGGAGTAAAATTGTGTTTTGTATTTTTTTTCTTTTTTCTTTTTTTTTCTTTTTTTGAGACAGAGTCTCGCTCTGTCATCAGGCTTGAGTGCAATGGCACAATCTTGGCTCAGTGCAACCTCCGCCTCCCGGGTTTAAGCCATTCTCCTATCTCCACCTCCCGAGTAGCTGGGAATACAGGCGCATGCCACCACGTCCAGCTAATTTTTGTATTTTTAGTACAGACGTGGTTTCACCATGTTGGCCTGAATGGTCTCGATCTCTTGACCTCGTGATCAGACTGCTTCGGCCTCCCAAAGTTCTGGGATTACAGATGTGAGCCACTGCGCCCGGCCAAAAAATTGTCTGTTTGTTTGTTTGTTTGTTTGTTTTTTGTCTCTCTATTCCTCTTCATTAATACAAGACTAAAGGAAGCTAATGTTAGAAGAGGGGTTGCTTCAGTTTCATAATCTGGTAAATAAATATGGGTTAATATTTTGTATTTAATGACCTAAAGAAGAAATAAGGGAATCCTGAGGCATAAATGAGAGAAAGGAAAGTGTTAGAGCCAAGATCCTTGTGGGAGGAAAGGTCTTCTGTTTTTACAAGGAAACAGGCTCTGATACCAGTTTGCAGTCTGGAAACCACTCAAACTTACAGATGGAGGAAAGGTCTGGTCACTCATCTTCATGCTAGCATTCAGAATATCCGGCGGGTGTGTTCTTGACCAGTCCAGGGCTACAGATGAGAAGTACCCTCTGAACAATGGGTCTTCCTCATATCCATTTCCCCATTGATGAACTCTGTTGAGATTTTTTACTTATTCAATTACCTGGAAGCTGTGGGTCTTGGACACTGAGTCTTAACCAGCCTCACACATGGGAAGGTCTCGAGGGAAAAATCTGGATGGAAATGCCTTGGAGCTGAACAAGAGGGTCTGGCTTGTCCAAAAACTAGCAAGAACACTGTTAGTTTGGCATAGATTTTAGGTATCTTTGGATATGCATGGTTACAGTGTTGTTGGTGATTATAAAGGGGCTCAACCCCTTTCCCCCAACTTCTTGGACTTGCCAGTAGGCTTGGCTCCATAATCTGGGGATTCAATTGGGATGAACTTATTGAACAGACCCTGAGCATAGAGAAATGACTTTTCCTTTCTTGGGCTACCTCCTTATGAAGAGTGGCCATCTTATCTTTCTAGATGGATCATAAATATGACATGTACTTTTAAGTTTTCACTTACATCCATGCTTCCTCACTTGTAAGCTCCTACTACACCTAGTGCATATCTACAGCATCGGTCTCGATACACTGTCCTATAACTTTATGTTTACTTATCTTCCACCCTCACTGGATTGATTTCGAGCTCCATGAAGGCAGAGTCTATTATCCATATCTATGTATATCCATATCTGTGTATTCCAGATCTAGCCCAAAGCCTGATACGTAGTCGATGTTCAAAAATTATATTATTTAAGATAACAAACAAATGAATATGACTGCGAGGATAACTATGGCATTATTGTCAGCAGTTAGCTAGAAATAGATCCAGAATCAGAGTTAAGAAAAATCAGATGGCCCAGCAGATTGGTGTGGGGAGCTCAATGAGGATAACAGATTTCACTGGAAAAGAAAGAGGGAGTAAAGAGGAAGGCAAAATAAAGTGAAAAGAAACAAAACCAGAAAACTCAATCTTCTAGAGCAAAAATAAAACCATGAAGATTAAGAGTGAACATAGGGAAACAATTCAAATTCCAAATGATGATTTGCATAATGGTAATACTAGTAGCAATAATAATTATAATGACACCAAGAATTAATGAGAATCCATCTGCTTCTTAGTGCCTCATAATTTAGTACCTCAGTGTTTACAGAGCAATTTCTCATTCAGAATGTAAGTGATCCCTCAGGCCGAGTATACTGCCTCCACTGCCTCCATGTGAGATGACTCACTATGGTCATCTCATTCCAAAGACAGGGTGCTAAAATAGATTCCCAGAGTGCCTTCTTCCTCCAGAGCTAGGAGTTTCCTTTAAGACCAGGGAGAAGTATTTTATTCATTTATCTTTGAATCCTCAGTAGCATAGAAGAGATGCTCAATACGTTTTCGTTGATTTATCATCTTATATCTATCCCACAGCAAGCTCCAAGATAAATAGGTCCTATCCTGTACCCTCATTTTTTAGATGAGAAAACCAGAGACATTTAGTCAGAGTTGAAGTTGGAAAACAAGTCTGAGATTTTTGAACACATTGTTTTTTTCTGCAGTGCCACAGTATAGCCTAGAAAGATGACCAAGGTCGCACTGCTTAATAATTATGTGTTTTCTGTTAGCAATTCTAAGAAAGCACATTCCTTTAGTATTCATATAGAGGACTAAAGAAATCTCATGTCAAAATTACCACTTCTTATGCTTTGCAAGGATCAAGGACAAGACTTAACACTTTTGAGTCAGTCTTGAGCACCTAAAGCACTCTTTTAAATTTTGAAGTGATGGGAAACAGGAAAAACTTTTTGCATCTGGATGTAAAAATCCATGTGTATTTTAAGGGAAATAGGATCTATGCATTTCTGATTAATTTACACTTAAATCAATGAAGTGTTTTGCAAAAGATATTTGATGTTCAAGAAGCCTTTTTTAAAAGCTTAATGGGACTTTTAAAGCTGTTTTTGTCTTAAAAAGAGGAACTTATTTTTTACCCCATGATCTTATACACAAATGATATGGTTTCAAAGTCTCATTTACAGAATCTTTTTGCTTTCACAATCTTTCCATTTACCCCTACCCAGAGGTAGCTAACCTGGATTTGATTATGACTAGCTTTTCATCTATCTATTATTTATTCATTGTTTTGTCAACAGCATTCTCAAGGAAACAGGCAGATATATTTGTGAAGACTGTCAGAATATTGGATGTGATCTTCCTCAGAAATTAAAAAAAAAGCCTTAGAAGTTTCTAGCAAAATGGAAGAGTGAATGAATTACACAAGATAAGATTATCATGTGGAGGAAGAAGATGCAAAACAAAGGCTGAGGATACAGGCTTGGAACAGATGCTGTCTTCATGTTTGTAGAGTAGATAAAACCAAAAGAAAATGTGTTGAGGGGTGATGGTAACTGGAATTAGTTGAGCAACCACTATATGTTGGAGTTTTTCAGAAGGCTGTTCCATTTAATCTACTCAATTGTTTGGAGATAAAGATGTTATTAATTCCATTTTTTAGACGAAGAAGATATTGACTTCCCTAAATCATTCACAAAATCATTCACATGGTAGGTGGCAAGTGTAGGATTTCTACCTGTGTTTTCCCTTCAGACCAAACTTTTTAGAAGACCCCAGCATTTGTCATGCTGCAGGTAGTGAGTCCCCATGGCGATTTCTGATGGGACAGAGATGTGGAAAATAAATAGGTGGGAAAGTTACTTGCTTTCCAATTTTCCTTCAACCCTCTGATTTTGTCAAGAGAGAACATTTCAGTTCCCTGCCAGCGCTGATCTCTAACAAGTAGAATGCTGGCCTCAGGCTCAGAGCCTTAAATGGACTCCAAGTACCTTGTTAGAATTTAAGAATATTGTTTTGCATTCATTCAATTCATTTCTAAGTTTACCTTGCATTTATGTCAAATAAAAATAATTTTCTTATTTTTAGGTATGAATATAAAGTTTTCTTTCAAAACAAATGTTTATTTTATGTTTTTAGAGAAATGAGTTGATTAAAATATTGTATCACACAGATGGTGTACAGACAAAAAAAAAGACAGCGCTGTATATATGACTGCAGCTTGGGGAGAACAAATTATATTAAATCAACATCCTTTCAAACTAACATTATCAAGTAAATTGTCCCCTTAAAGTGGGAAGTATACACATTTAAAGTAGTATTCCTGAGCTTGAAGTTTTTATTCAATATCGAATGTTTCAGATTACTTTGATTTCCTATAAAATCACCTCTGAAAATACAAATGTTAGGTCTAGAAGTTACAAAGAATTGGAACAGTATAACCTATTCCAGTGGACATTGCAGAAATGATTTTAGTCTTCAGCTACAATTCAGATACAAACAGAATTATAATATTGTATCTCTGCCTGCCTTCCTCCCTACCAACAATATTTCAAAACAATAATCATCATCCTCACTTAAAATCCTGGACATAGGTTAATGGGAATTGCACTGTAGTTTCTTTTTTTCACAGAAGACTGAGTTAAAATAAATCAAATAAATCTTCCCAGTGTACACATTTGAAGCAGAGTATGTGAAAACAAACTAAAACCTACTTCCAAGTTTTGTGACTATTTTATTTGGTTTATCACGCAATTTCATTTGGGGAGACATTGTGGTCCTCTTCAATGAAAGTTTATTTTTATTTTTTCTCCTTGCCATTGCAAAGGGAAGTCAACATATTGCTCATAAAGTGTGAATGTCTTTATGAACTGCTGATAGATATCAAGGAAATGCTCTGAGGATTAGAAGGTGATTTTGTGGCAAAATATCCACTTTCTCTAAATATTACCTTCAAGAGCTTTATAGCAAATATTGCTGAAGAAAGAGAATATAAGTCACTTAAATCCCCCAAGACCTAATATTAAAGTATCATTTATGTTTTTCTTTTGTTTGAATTACTGACTAACACTGTACTGAGTAAGAAAAAAAAAGCCACTTTACAAAGAAAAGTGAACACAGAGAGGGTGTGGAGGGTGCTAAACACACGGTGTGAAACATTGTGTCCCTTTTTGATCATTGGTTTTGCATGATGTATTCAGGGCCTTGGAATTTGGGGCGCTTCTGTGAGGATATTCACAATTGTAAACCATGCACTTCTTTTTTTTTTTTTTTTTTTTTTGAGACGGAGTCTCGCTCTGTCGCCCGGACTGGAGTGCAATGGCCGGATCTCAGCTCACTGCAAGCTCCGCCTCCCGGGTTCAGGTCATTCTCCTGCCTCAGCCTCCCGAGTAGCCGGGACTACAGGCGCCCGCCACCTCGCCCGGCTAGTTTTTTGTATTTTTTTAGTAGAGACGGGGTTTCACCGTGTTCGCCAGGATGGTCTCGATCTCCTGACCTTGTGATCCGCCCGTCTCGGCCTCCCAAAGTGCTGGGATAACAGGCTTGAGCCACCGCGCCCGGCCCCATGCACTTCTCTTATTGCTAGATGTAAAATATGCAATTTTGGAAATGTACTAGTTTGGAGTCAGAAAATCTAGGATGGATTCTGGGCCCTGTTGCTAGAGATAGGACATTTAAAAAGTTAAATAGCGAGTGTTCTATTTTTGCTTTGATTTGTTTCTCTTTTAGAGATGAGTTTCTGGTAGCCACTGTTTGACAAATTGTAAAAGAACCCTCCCCATTTTCCTTTCTACTTGCCCTGTGAATTTGTTCCTGCTGGTTGTATCAGTCAAGATGGGAATGCTAATTTATTATGGCAGTCTTTTGTCAATGTCACTTTTATATGATACAGTGCTTTCACCTCTCCTTTTTCCTTTTTCTGCAGTCACACCTCCGCTAACTCTCGGTAAAAGATTGCATTTAACTCTCTGAACCTGGGATTCTTCATCAGTAATCGGGAAGAAATTACCCTTGTCTCACCTCTCTCACTGGGTTTTAGTAAAATTCCAATAATATGAAATCTATGTGGCAAAACTGCTAACCCTAAACACATGCACACACATGTTACAGTCATTTATGTTAACAGGTGAAGTCAAAAGCAAGAAAGGAAAATTCCTCCTGTTTGTCAGAAATTTTGGGTCTAACGTTGTGCTGTGGTTTGGATGTTTGGTTGAAATCTGATCCTCAGTGTTGGAGGTGTAGCCCAGTGGGGGGTCCTGGAAATGCATCCCTCATTAATAGATTAACACTTCTTCCAGGGTGGGTGAGTTCTCTCTCTGTTTGTTTCCCTGCTACCGCTGGTTGATAAAAAGAGCCTGGCACCCCCAACTCCTCCCTGCCACTGTCTCGTTTCCTCTCTTGCCATGTGATCCCTGCACACGTCAGCTCCTCAGCTCCCCTTCACCTTTTGAAGCAACCTCATTGCCTGGAGTAACACCCAAGGTTTGTTGTCTCAAGTCCATGGAGAACAAGGACGTGGACACACAAAGAGTGAGCTTAAGAGTGGAAGTTTAGCAGGGGAAAGAAAAAGAATAGCTCTCTGCAGAGAAAGGTCCCAGAAAAATGGGTTGCCAGGCCCATGGTGAAATGCAGGGAGTTTTATAAATGAGCTGGTGAGGAGGTGGTGTCTGATCTACATAAGGCACAAAAAACTGGTTGGACCAGGTGTGTCATATGCATACAGTGTGAATCTCTGGTAGTCCCACCCTAATCATTTATGCAGGCAGATTCTCTGCCTGAACTGTGCCATTTTGCCCATTTCTTTATTACTGTGCTTGTGGTAACAAAGAGAAAAAAAAGGAAGATGGAGCCTCCATGTTGGACATGTCTGGCCCCCAGGTAGCCCTTTTCTATTGGCACCGCTGCTGGCATTCCCCCATGCAAGCTTCTAGCTTCTTTATTTGTTTGTAGCTCAAATTTTCAGGCTGCTCTTTGTTAGAAAAGAAATTATTTTGGTGGCTGCTTTTTGTTAGAAGGGAAGCTCTGCCTGCCTTCTCTTCTTTACCTTCACTATCTGCCTAAATAATTTCTTTCTATCTCCTGTATCACTTTCACTATAAGTGGATGCAGCCTGAGGCCCTCACCAGATACAGATGCCCAATCTTGAACTTTGCAGCCATCAGAATTTGAGCCAAATAAACCTTTTTCCTTTATAAATTTCCCAGCCTCAGATATATTCCTTTGTAGCAACACTAAATTGAGACTTATTGTATCTGTCATCTTCCATAACGATATTGCACATAGACAGAGAGAGTGGGTACCACATTATATGTGCAGGAGCCGAAATCTCCCTCATCAGCATACATGCTTGTCTGACTTGCCATTCTCTTTGAAAATTTCACCATGAACATTTCTCATTATAAGCAAAAGCATTTATGTGAATACTTGGTGGTAATAGTGTTTAGTTTGTTTGATTAACCCACCAGAAGTTTAGTGAATTATTAATGTATAAATAAGTGTATCTATGACTACATCTACCTGACTACTCACTTTTTTTTTTTTATTATACTTTAAGTTCTAGGGTACATGTGCATAGCGTGCAGGTTTGTTACATATGTATACTTGTGCCATGTTGGTGTGCTGCACCCATCAACTCGTCAGCACCCATCAATTCATCATTTATATCAGGTATAACTCCCAATGCAATCCCTCCCCCCTCCCCCCTCCCCCGACTACTCACTTTTATCAAGTATGCATTAAATCTCATTTTGGTTTCTACTTAGTAACAGGTGCAGATAATTGGGAAATGAATGAGACAAGATGCCCTCAAAAGCTCAGTCAAGTGGCAGAGACAGACATTGTGAACACATGATCTTGGTTCAACAGCAACTCTCAAGTGCTGTACAGAATGGATTGATGGAAACAGCAAAGGCATAAGAATCTGAGAAGATCCTTGGAAATACCTCTCTGAATAACCGCGTAACCTTCTAACCTTGCGTCATTTAACTTCTCTGACATATAGCTAGGTGTGGCTGGAGTATAGAATACATGGGAGAGTGTAAGAAGTTAGAAGATCATATGCCAAGAAAGTTAAATTAGCCAACTCATGGGGTCCTTATCTTCCAGGCTGAGAAACTTGGACATTAGTCTACCAGGCCTCTTTCATGTTGAAAAATATCCAGTAGGTGTATATATATCACCTCCATGATAGCTGTTAAAAATATATAGCCCTAGAGGTTGGGTGAAGTGTAGATGTTATAAGGGACAATGGAAGGCAGGAATACCATTTAAGAGGTAATTGCAATACTAACAAAACAACAACAAACATAAAATAGGACTTTTATAAGTGCTTTATCTCATTGACTGCACATAAATAGGTTCCTCATACCTGTACCTATAATAAGAATACCTTAGGATATAGGTACTTATGATACAGGTATTCTTATTGTATTTTATAGATCAGAAGTATGCGGTAAAGGAAGTTAGGTAACCTGCTCATGATGACAGAGTTAGAGTGCCTTCAGAAATCTTACTTTTAACCATTACATTATACTGCAGTAGTGCAGGTGGGAGAACAGGAGGGCCTGAACTAAGCTAAAGCATTATAAAAACATGCTTTTTATTTGAATACACATTTTGGACTTGCTATCTCTGTGCCTATAATATCATTAGTACCTCCAGAAAAGGCACTCTGAATTTTTGTTATCTTTATAATGTTTCAACACAGCCTTCTTTAGTGCTTAGCAAACAGCTCATGCACATTTAGCCAATGCACCAGGGTGATGGGAGTCAGAGGCATCAGTAGATTCTGTCTACAATTTGAAGTATATGATTCTACTATAACGTGAGACTCCAGGTATTGTCAGGCAGGCACGCAACAGTGCTCATTGCTCTTTCCTTCCTCCATCATTGCTGTTCGTTGCTTTAACCTAGAATTTCTTGTTTATTTTCTCTTGCAGTTTATGCATATGGACATCTTGCTTGACCTCCAAGATCCAGTCTGCTGATGAGGCGACTCCTATCAGAGTTATTTGCAATCTCTGCCCATCCACAAACTCTCCACCCTGACTACTGCACTTAGAGCACTCTGCAGTATTTTCCAGATGTCCGTTATCTGTCCTGTCACACCTACGAAGAGATCTGGGAAAACAGGGAACCCGTATGATTTTAACTAAGTATGAACTACACGCAAGGCAATATGCGATAAGGAAAATAAAATATCTTGAAGGACTGGGAAATGATAAGTGACTGACAGTGTTTAAATTGTGTGGATGGTATACCTATAGCTTAAGTCAAACAAAGTTTGTCCCACTAGATTTTCACACATAATATAGTGAATAGAGAAGATACGAGTGAATAATTTCCTCACAGTGTATAATTTCTTCAGTCTGTCGTCCACAGCCTTTATAATCTCCCTCCAAATTCCTTTTACTAACCAATCCCTCATACCCTCTGTGTGAAACTTTCTCTCCACTCACTCTGAACTTAGTGCTTTGGTTTACTAGATTTGAAAAAATTTTTTTTGACTATGGCAGTTAATGCAGATACCTCTTGCCATGCTGTAACCATAGCAGACCCTTCTAATTGATTGTGACTGAATATGGAAGCATTTTTAAGATTCATCTCAGGGCAGCACTTAAGACAGTCACTAAAAATCATTCAGAATTTGACATTTAGATTAAGTTCCTTTGCCAAATAAGCTTGCATGCTTCCTTCAGCTTGAAATGGCCAACTTCATCAGTCTCATCATTAGGAATCCTGCTAATTCACGTCCTCCATGAAAACGTTCTAATTTCCTCAATTCATGGAGAGTTACCCCCTCAGACATAATGTATCACAGGTCGACAACTTTTAGAAAATCCTTCTCATTTGTTCCCTAGTCTGGTTCCTTAGCTGTTGCAGTCACAGCCACCTTTTTGCATGACATTACCTGTCTACTCCTTTGCCGGGTAGAAATGCTCCTCACATTCCTTGTGGCACTCATATAAGCCTGGCACTTAGTAGAGTTCAGAGAAACTGGAATAACAGAGATAACCAATTGATGGGTGGGGAAAAAAGCAAACCTGAAGAGATGCTGATCAAATTTAGTATAAACCAAGACAATGGAAAGTGAAGAGAGAGTGGATTGACAGCACCATTATGTAAGTCAATTTGTTCTAAGATGTCAGTCCCCTTCTTGGCTTTTCCTGGCTTTCAATCTGTATGAACACCTTGTCCGGCAGACAGACAGACAGCTTCAGGGTGGATTAAATAATCAGCCAAGTGAGAAGAGCATCTCCCAATATGTCTGCAAAAACACTTCTATTTCAAGAATGATTATTAAAAGCCACAAGGAAGGCAGTGATAACACAGTTGAAACATTGACTTACTGATCAAAAGAGACACTAATACGCACTCCTTAAGGGAAACAGTTAGATTTTAACATGCATACAAGCAAATCCCTTTGCTCCTTCTTTTCCATTCTGCATTGTCACACAAAAATCCCATTTCTGATACTCTCATTTTGGCTCACAGCTTTTCTGCAAATAGTTTAATTTGTGCTCTGTTTTGTCTTCTTTCCTTCCTTGCTTTCCTGCTTCTTTCCCTTTCTTTCTTATTTTTCTCTTTCTTTTGTTCTTTTCATCTATTTTAGCAGAACTCTTTTTCTTTAGTTTCTATTTCTTTTTAGTATCACTCTGTTTTTCCCTTTCTACCTTAGTTTATTTCTTTTTTGATTACATTCAGAGAGATTTTCCTCCGCAAATAGATGGTGTGGCCACCAGAATAGCACTCACTGTACAACTTGTTGAAGAGTAAACTTCATCAAGTAAAATTGCAGTGGGACTTTTTTTTGGATTTTTTGTTTGTTTGTTTGTTTTTTAGGTGAGATATCATTACCTCTTGAAATCTAAATGTCCACATTTGTAACATAACATGAGTGCATTATAGCAGGCACACTGGAAGACTCTTAAATGGTAACAATGGTGACTTTAATCAATATTGCATATGGAAATTGAGCCACTGACCTTGAGATATCTATTATATTGGCTCAATGCAAATTGGTCCTTTCATTTTAATCCCCTGGGTTTTTTAACTCATTTTATGAATATCAGTCAATTTTCTGAGATGTTTGGCTCTTTTCACCTAGGATAACTGTCTTCTGCAACATGCTAACATTCATTTCCGTGTGGCAGGTAGAGAGGTCACTAGGTTTGTAAGCGCTCCTAATTAAAATGCATGATGCTACAAAGGTAAAAGGGACAATGAGCCATAAACAAATCGCCTGACAGTAGCTGACAGCCATCGACTGGACGTACATTTTTTTTCATTGAGAGTAGGAAAGATCTGGATTTTTAAAGATGCACACATACCACACGCTCTTCCAAGTTAACTCTTTCTCATGGAAAATCTGTCTCTGACTTAGGATTCAAATGACAATAGAAACTGGAGGAGCTGACTTTTCTCATACTTCCTCTCAACTACTTGCATTATTTACCATCTTAAAATCTATTTTCAGGAAAAAAATAAGGTGAGATCCATTATTAAACATTTTTAAACATTAGGTGTTAGTAATCATACCATTTCAAGGACATTTCAAGATAATTGTGGTCATTAATCTGTTATTATTGTTATTGTTATTATTATTTTGAGACAGGGTCTCACTCTGTTGTCCATGCTGGATTGCAGTGGTGCAATCTCAGCTCTCTGCAACCTCTGCCTCCTGGGTTCAAGCAATTCTCCTACCTCTGCCTCAGCCTCTCGGGTAGCTGAGACTACAGCCATGCATCACCACATCGGCTAATTTTTTGTTTTTTTTGGCAGAGGCAGGGTTTTGCCATGTTGGCCAGGCTGATCTCAAACTCCTGACCTCAAGTGATCTGCCTGCCTAGGGTTCCCAAAGTGCTGGAACTACAGGCACAAGACCACTGGAATCCTTGCCTACTGATTTGTTTTACAAACTGAGATCTGTCCTGTTCAAGCAACTTGCTCCGGATCACACAGGGAGTTTGGAAATGCTGGCTCTTAACTGGCCCTGGCACAAAAGTCCTGTGCCTGTGGTTTCTACTCAATGAGGATGCGTAACAGTTAAGAGTCAAAATTCAAATTCAGGGTTCCTGACTGCCAGATCAGAGATTTTTCATTTTATGTGTGTCCTAAAATGACCCTTTTAATTAGTTCATTGAAAAGTCAAGTGGTTTTGTATCACTTATGTTTATATTTGCTACAGTGAGTTGGATATCAGCACTTTTTGAGTGTCTCCTGATATCTGGCATTTAAATGTGTATTACCTGTTTTATCATCTGTTCAAAACTGTAAAGTAGGTTATATGACCTCAATTTTTGAAATGAGGAATAGATAATTAGAAAGACTTAATAACTTTCTCAAGAAAATGTAGACTAAATCCTGGAATTTGGCTTGACCTATTAGTATTTAGAGAGTCCACATAATTTTCACCAAACCCTTCTGCCACCTAAATCTTCTAAGTAGTGTCATTACAGTGCCCGATGTAAAATTAGTCATCTTACGCCAATTTTCCCAATGTTAATGAACATCTAGTGTTTATGATCTTGATGAAAAAAGTTTAAATATATATATCATATAGTATGCATGAGATATGTCATATATATCATATATTATGCAATAGATATTATATGCAATATATATTTTGCAATATATGCAGTATCCGTTTATAATATCTATTTGATATAAATAATATAATACTTATTTATTTGATTAATTGCCTAAATTTTATGATATATTTTTTCTGAGGCTAATTGATTGAATGGTAAACCAGAACCAAAGAGAGGAACATAGGGAAGACATTGTCTAAAGAGAAATTATGCATTCTTACTATTCACAATAGCAAAGACATGGAATCAGCCTAAATGTCTATCAACAGTAGACTGGATAAAGAAAATGTGGTACATATACAACATGGGATACTATACAGTCATGAAAATGAATAAGATCATGTTCTTTGCAGGAAGATGGAGGAAGCTGGAGGCCGTAGCAAACTAATGCAGGAACAGAAAACCAAATGCCGTATGTTCTTACTCACAAGTGGGAGCTAAATGATGAGAACACATGGTTGTATAACACTGAGGCCTATCAAAAGGTGGAAGCGGGGAGGAGAGAGAGGACAAGAAAAACAGTTAATGTGTACTAGGCTTAGTACCTGGGTGATAAAATAACCTGTACAACAAACCCCCATGACATGAGTTTACCTGTCTAACAAAAGTGCACATGTACCTCTGAACATAAGAAAAAAGTTTAAAAAAGAAATTGTGCATTCTTTGCAAAAATAGTTCAAGTATTATTCAGAGTACCATTACAAAACAGGCATATGCCCCCAGGCATATGAAGAACTCTTATTTTTCAATAGTAGAGTCACAAATGTTTGAATGTGAGTAAATCCTCATTGCTTGAATCGCTTTAGAATCCCCGCATCCACACTTCTTGCCAGGTCAGCAGTTCTAATCCATTCTTCTTTTCTTAGTGAGGGATGCTGAGGTTCCCCCAGTCAGAATTCAAGGGTGCATCCATCATTCTTTCTAACTACTCATGCAGTCTTTCAGTAAAAATTCACCTGATTTTTAGCATCTTAATAGTTCTCAAATATATCCATTTGCATTACTCCTGACATTGCTGTATTCTAAGCCTTCACCATCTCTTGGCGACATTATTACAAGCTCCCGAACTGGTCTACATAAATCCTTAAAAATCAGCTTTCAGAAATGGAAATTGGCTCATGTAACTGCATAGCTGTCCCTCTCAGCCCTCGCCCTCCCTGCTCATGACATTCTTTAGAATCTCACTGAGGTTGCCCTTTCCTCTCAGTATGCAGACTGACACCTTTGTCATCTCCTACAAGATTCTGAACGGGGAATACCTCTCCTCATCTTGCAGGAAACGGCTACTTCTTCTCTGTGTTGGGGAACACTGGCGTTGGCACTAGTCCTTATGCAATCCAGACTCTGCTCATCTTCTTCTCTCTGCCTGAAACTCCCCATTCTGTATTAATGTTACTAATTCTTTAGATCTCAGTGCAAGCACTCTTTCTTTAGGAAAACCATCCCTGAATCTGTATCAATTTCCAGCAAATCTGTTGGGATTTTTGTTCAATGCTTTCATACTACTCTTTCTTCTTTTGTGTAGACAAACCTATACTTAATCCTGGCTCTGTCACATACAAATTCTGTCATTTGGTAAAAGTCAACCTGCCCACGTTGAGTTCAATTTCTTCTCCTCCATGCTGGGAATAATGATGTCTACATCGTAGGTGTGTGGTTGGAATCAAATGGGGTAACAAAGGTAATGCCAGATAGGTGTTTGCTTTGTTTTTAACCTTTGGTGGATCTGCACAGTCAAACACCTTCACCCACACATAAACATACTCGCACTTCTCTTTTACTTTTACAGAGGGTATGTGTAGGCAGTGCTAGACAGCTTTCATAGAACCTTACCTTAATTGTCTGAATTCATAGGGTAGAGACATTGTAAAGATTCATTCTGTTGATTCTCCTACCATGTGTTTCTTTCTTTAGAATAGTGGCTAGAAGCACAGATGCTCATGCATTATCGCCTGGGTTCAAGTCCAGGCTACACTTCTTACTTGATGTGTGATCTTACTATCTTATTTGTGATGACTCCTCTTTAAAATGGGAACAATAATAAAGCTGAACTCACGGAATTATACTAATGATTAATATAATGCATTAGAATAGTGACCAGATATAGGTTCTAGCTTTTAAAACAGATAAGCTTCTTCTAATCTTGAAAACTCAATGATACTGTGTTGAAAACTCAATTAAACATGGTTTTGTTTTCATAAAACAAAGATAATGCTTTTAGAATTCTGAAAAGGCACTGGGAAATGAGTGAAAGAGAAATCAAGCTAGCCTAGAAGTCACCCTTTTGCATTATTTATGTATTATGTACGTGAAAGTTAGGCAAGAGTGAAGAAATCCATTTGTTTGCTTGACTGTTATGAGTCACATTTTAGGGCCATAAACAGAATGAAAATAACGTATGACACCAGGCATCTTTCGTATTCAATATATTTCTTTTACAAAAACTGTACTTTTTTTCAGGATGCTTACAGACACATTAACTGTCTTCAGCCCATATTAACTGAAAGAGCATGTTTGGGAGAGAAAATGAGAGAGAGAGGGAGCTATTTCTATTAGGTTCTAACTAGTTCCTAGGCATGGGAATGAAACGTTTACCTCATCAATTCCTTCTGAAAACCCTGTGTGCTATGGAAATCTCCTGTTGTCATTGTAGTAAGGATGGAAATCATGTCCTAATTCCTCTTTTCCCAAAAAAAGGTATCTCCCATTGAATCTTTCCTGTTTTGTACCTTCATTTTTCTTGAAAAATAATTGGTGTTTTCCTTGAGACATTTTCCAGTCTTGACCCTTAGCAAACCCTAACAAATCAGAATTAACATTCCCCTAAGAGAAACAGAACTTTGGACACACATTCTGGAAGGAAAGACACAAAAACATGCCCAGTTTTCTCAAGCCTCTTACTGGAATGAATTTCTTTTTCTCCATCTCTGGCCAACTCCTGTTTTTTCAGCATTTAACTCAGATGTAATCTCTTCCAGGATTCTTTTCTTAACGTTCCCTATTCCACCAAGGGATGGGTTCCATATCACTTACTATGCTCTAGTCATTAGAAAAGCTACCATCGACTTGGCACTTACTGGGTTTATTGTGCAAGGCCATTATAATTACTTATAGGATGATGGTAGAGTGTCATAGTGAAAATACATTTTTTTCCAAGGTGGAGACTACTGTTGGCTCTTTCAGGGGAATCTCCAGAGAAAGCCTGGCGTTTTATAATTCACTTCCATGGATAAATCTTCCAAAACTCTATTCTCTCCCTAGCTGGGTTATCTATCCCCCTTCTTGAGTTGACCCTGCAATTTTCATGCCTCTATCAGAGCTAGTACCATCCTGTTCTCTGATCATCTGTTTTCAAGTCCTCCAACACAAGTCTGTAAATTCCTTGTAGGCAGACATTTTCTGTTAAACATCTACAAATCCATGGTTCTTAGCTAAGTGACCGACATACAATGGGCATTCGATATACACACCATTTACAAAAAGTAAACATCGACGTTTGAAAAATGTTGGGAAAAAAAGCTGAAGCTGCAGAATAAAAAAAAATAATAATAAAAAGAAAAGAAAAAGAAAAACAAGACAAACAGAAAGGGTGGACACGGTAACTAGAGCTCCCATCTCTTAGCCCCACATCTAACATATTCTAAGACGTCATATTTTCAAGCCCCTATACAGGGATGGAAGCAGAGCACATGCCTTTGAATTTTTGTATTTCTTTTAACACACACTGTCTGTAACCACACCTGCTAGAAAGCATATGCATGCTCTAGAAAAGAATACTCAGCTCCCATCCACAAATGGTTCTGCACCCTCAAACAGACTGGTCTCGTGACTAACTTAAAATATCAATGCAGAGAAAAATCTACCTTACACAACAAGGGTGATGAAAGATTCAGGGGAAAACTATTTCTTATTAAAATACTGGGTACTCTGAAGCATACTGACTTTTTCCATTTAGTGATCCTTTGCAGCATAACACCTTTATTGTAAAAAAGCACATATTTAGAAATGACTGTGCTCAAAAGACACCTATTTTTCAAAGTGCCTGTGGGCTCCAAATGCAATTCTATATGCAACTAAGTCTCTAGATGCTACCAACACTAGAGATGCAACAGGCTCATGCACACTTCATCTTCTGTCAATTTGTCACCCAATTTGACCAAAGAAGTGGATCTCTGATGGTAAAATTATTTCAGTGTTTATTTTGCTTCTGAGTAAAGACAAGGGGTGTTTAATTGTATGTCATGGACATACACTGCGTATTTCCCCCTGCATTTAATCTGCATGATTACAGTTTAACTAATCAAAAAGTAACTCATGCCTTGCTTTCCCAAGGGCTTTCTTGTAGTTGTTTTTGCTTTACCATTTAACTAGAGACATATGGCCCGGCGCAGTGGCTCACGCCTGTAATCCCAGCACTTTTGAAGGCCGAGGCAGGCGGATCACAAGGTCAGGAGGTCGAGACCATCCTGGCTAACACGGTGAAACCCCGTCTCTGCTAAAATAATAATAATAATAATAATAATAATAATAATAATAATAATAATACAAAAAATTAGCCCGGCGTCTGCAGTCCCAGCTACGCGGGAGGCTGAAGCAGGAGAATGGCGTGAACCCGGCAGGCGGAGATTGCAGTGAGCGGAGATCGCGCCACTGCACTCCAGTCTGGGCGATAGAGGGAGACTCCCTCTCAAACAAACAAAAACTAGAGACATATGTAAAAATATACCCCTAAGCTTATGAGATTCTTGGCAGTATCAAGACTCTGTTAGAAACAGATACTCTGAAAAAACCATTTTAATACTTTAAGATAAATATTTAGTTGGAAACATTTTATTGAAAAGGATCATTTAAAAAAATCCTGTATAAATTGCCAAGTTAGTGCTTGTAGCAAAACTGCAGAAATTATAGCTATTAATACTATGATTATTTATTATAATACATGTGAAACTAGGTTTTATATAAAGATGACTTTGTTTTGTTCCCCAATATTTTGTCTTCATAACTCGAAAGAAAACAGTGACTGAAGGAG
The DNA here is from genome assembly GCF_007565055.1 of Rhinopithecus roxellana. NCBI lineage: Eukaryota > Metazoa > Chordata > Mammalia > Primates > Cercopithecidae > Rhinopithecus > Rhinopithecus roxellana. The sequence goes on along the minus strand of NC_044568.1, from coordinate 37,337,893 downwards.
TTTTCACATTACTAAGCGAACTAGATAAGGAAGATCTGCAATAAAATATATTTTTAATATCTAGAAGTTTCAGAGGAGAATGTACTTAAATAAATCAACAGAACACCTTATATTACCTGAGGAGTTCAAATATTGGAAGTTCTCAAGTGCCTGATTTTGTGGTCCCAAATTTCTCTACCACTTGCAGATGTGCTGTGCATTCAGCAGCAGGGGTATTGTTAAATTTGAGAATATAAGCCAATAACCAGTAACTTTCATAACGTTAATATTAAGTGCAGAAGAATCAAATGTTTTGTTGCAAATATGCACATCTGGTTTTTCTGTTACAATCGTATATTATTCTAGTAGTTGATTTTAGGTAAGAAGTGTTCATTGCTATACTACTAAACTCCAAGAAATACATTTTATTGAGTAAGTTTTAATAAAAGATATTCTGTATATTTTTGCTTGATTTGTCTGAAGAATTTTCAGAACACTATGCCTAAACACTATACTTGCCCTTGGACTTCCTTTTGTATATCAACTCTGTCTAAGCCAGGGATCTATTGCCAACGTATGGGCCATTAGTGAATTACAAGTCATCTATGAACATTCAGAAATGAATGGTAAATTGTGTTTGTCTACAGTTTTTATAATAAAGGTTTTTAATTAGATTTTCAGTGACCCTTCAAATAGTAAATTCTTCTAAAAGTAAAGAATTTCAGAAGTTTAAAGAGATAGACTAGAATTCATTTATTACCTATTACATACTAAGAACTTCATATTCATTAATACATAAAATTGTCCACTGTGGCATAATAAGACAATTGAAATTGTTTCTGTTTTTCCATTAGAAAATTATCTATTTATTTTATTTTATTTTATTTTATGTTTGGGGGGACAGGTTCTCACTGTACCATCCAAGCTGGAGTGTGTGAAGTGATCTCCGCTCACTGCAGCCTCAGCAATCTTCCCACTTCAGCCTCCCAAGTAGCTGGTACTACAGGTGTGAACCACCAAGCCCTGCCAATTTTGGTATTTTTTGTAGAGATGGGATTTCACCGTGTTGCCCAGTCTGGTCCCAAATTCCTGAGCTCAAGGGATCCTCCCTCCTTGGCCTCGCAAAGTGCTGGGATTACAGGTGTGTGCCACTGCACCCAACCTCTATTAGGAATTTAGACTTTGAGAAGTTAAGGGGCTTAATTAAGACATACAGCTAGTAACTAACAGATTGGGCATACAAATTCGTATCTCTCTTTCTCCAGAATGTATATATTTTCTGCTAAAATCTACTGCCTCCCACAAATAAAATATTTATTTAAACAGTTGTGTGTCTGGATTTTTGTTTTTCTTCCATTGTTGACTAAAAGACAGCTATGCATTTTATTTGTACTTTAATAGTGACACTATTTTTTGACCACCTATATTTGTATGGTGCTTGGTTCACTGACCATTAACAGCCTGTATGTCTTCTGATCATACCATCATTTTGTGTATTATTCAGGGCAGAGATTAACAAACCCATTCCACAGATGCTTTGATGACCCTCGTTTTCCTGAAATTATTTATCCCACTGCACTTGGTTAATGTGAATATTCTCTTGCTGGTTGGAAGGTTTAGTGAAAGTCAGGACTACAAGCACTGTGACCTGCCACATTCAGACTAAAAACAAAGATCAATATTATACCACCTCTTTTTGACAAACAACATGTACTTAGTGACAGAAGTTAATTTGTAGTAGGACTAGCTTTGTAACTTTAATCTCTATTTTTCCTACTTATTTGACTTATCTGAGACAAATAAAACCATTGCAATGACCCGTTGTGAGAATTCAGGAGCTTTTATGAAAGCTCCTTTTGTCTTGTGTCAGCAGGTCTCAGGGATTTTCCATCTGCTCTGCAAGTAAAGTGAGAACATTCCTTTGCTTTAGGTAATGAGAAAGGATGTCATAAGTGATATAGCATCTCAAAAGTTGATTTCACCTTCATCTATGCTTTCTATTCTAGAATAGAGTAGCTCATTTTCCTAGTTTATGCTAATATCATTAAACACTGTAATTGCAAACCAAGTGACTTCTGGCAATCACTAATTTCTTACATCAGTTACACATAAAGAGAACAGATGGAAACAGTTGCAACATTCAGAGGCCCCCGTATTTTTCTCTGTTAGCAGGCATAAGCACCCATGGGATTTACGATTCCTTATTTCACTACCTCCTGGATCTTACCCAAAGACATATCTCTATTGCCATCCTACGATTAGAGACATCTTTTGTTTACACAAGGATTTTCTCCAGGTGAATTCGGGTCAGAACCTAAAGAGAGGTTAGCCCCGGGGGGCATGCTGATGATTATGAGTGGTGAGTGCCTCACTTTTACTCTTTCTGACCGCCTATATTTCCTGCTGTCTTTTTACAGCTAGTCCCAGGTAGACCATTCTGTTGTCCTACACCTTTGGAGTGGTTTTGCTTAGACAATATGAAACCATTGAGCTGACATTTTAATCTGAAAGATTTTTAGAACACAGGGTGTTTTGAGGAGCTGCCTTGACTTGCATTGTAAAAATATTGACTGCTATCAAAATGTCAACTTCTATCTCCTTTGTTGCAGATTTCATACCAAAGTGTGGGATATTTGCTTACCAAGAATGAAATGGGCTATAAATTTTCAGTTCCCCCAAAAAGAATACATGAATAAAAATCAAAAAGTGCAAGAGTGAAATAATAGGATTTGTCTCTTCTCAGTGGTTTTAAATGGGGACGGGGTGTGGTCCTTATCTGTTCTCTCATATTAAGGGGACGAAAGAATCTTGGTGTATAACTTGAATTTTAATGGCTTTATATCAGTCCTTGTACTATTTCAGAGTTGGACTTTCTTTAACTATTGGAACTGAAGTGGATTTTAGGGATCTGTTAAAGTTTGGTTTGGTTTGGTTTGGTTATTTTGTTTTTGAAAATCATAGAATAATTATCCAACGACATATAGCAAATTTTGGCATGGCTTAAACTGTCCATATTTTCCTGGCACCCATCCTAGAATTTTTTTATTTTTTATTTTTTTAATGTCCTCTTAATGACACTTTTCTTGGAGAAAGCTTTCTCATAGCCCACTAGACTCAGTAATGTTTCCTTATTATGTGCTGTCATAGAATGGCATTCTTTACCTGCATAGCACGTTTATCAACTTTTCATTATGCATTTATTTTAGGGTTCCTTAATCAATAGCAGCTTCGCTCATTTGACTCTAAATGTCATAAAATCTAGAAACTTGTCTTTCTGCTCATTTTTGTAACACAATGCCCTGTACCTCTAGACTAAATTTAGTTTCTCAGTAATGTTTATTAAGTGCCAGTGTGAATAAATAATGTTTTCTTAACTTCTCTGAGCCTTGATTTACTCATTTGTAAAATAGTATATCACTGTACACCAGCTAGCGTTTTTAATAAATCAAATGGAGCATTTCTAAGGAAAGAGTTCTTACTCAACGAAGGTCCATTACAATACCTCGACGAATGTACATTATGATACCTGTATAAAAATTGTCTCTTTCAATAATAATTATCTCTTGCAGAGCTATTGTGAAGATGAAATGGAAATAAATATCACTGGAGACTACCCTACAGAATACCATATACACAATTTATATTCAACATTACAACCTTATGTTTGTGTTTCAGGAAATAATGGCTTCCTTCATTATTTTCTTCAACGAGATGATGAAGACAACAGTACCAATATACCAATGGCCCCAAAAAGCTATTTGTTTATTCATTTTTTTTTACCAAGAAAATAAATTGTCACAAGGTGACAAACTAGAATCACTGCTCTCCTTCACAGTCCCTAATGCCAGGTGTCTTACATAAGAGTTGCTATCTTTGCCCACCCCAAAGTTGACATAAAATACTAGTTTACGAGGAAGGATTTTACTATCAGCCTCCACTGTACATTGCCAGGTACATTTCAACCCATGCACATTTTCTTGACTCTGAAAATGCAACCATTGACCAGTATTTTTAATAACATAAATATGCGATCTGATCCATTAGGCATTTTTGTTTTGAAAAACCAGCCCCTCTAATCTTTGATACTACTTTGCAAAATAATATAAAATGTATTATACACATAAACCTTAATATCTAGTTATTTGCACAATATATAAGAATCATTTTAGAAAAAAAAACGCATGCAGATGATCCCTATTTAGCGGCCTAGTGAGGCACTGAAATATTTTTTATTTTCTTCAGGAAAGTTCCAACTACTTTAGCACTAACAAAAATTATCAAATAGGTGGAAATTAAGAGTGAAGAAACACTTACAATATAATGGGAGCTTTGAAAATAAAGAAGGATTTAATAATAAGTTTGTCTACATGAAAGTTAAAAATAGTCGACTTAAATAGTGTTAATGTTAAAAATTATTTTCAAAATGAAAAAGGCTGAGCATAGTGGCTATTACTTATAATCCCAGCACTTTGGGAGGCCTAGGCAGGAGGATCTCTTGAGGCCAGGCATTTGAGACCAGGCTGGGCAATACCACGAGACCTCATCTGTACACACACACACACACACAAATTAAATTAACCAGATATGGAGACATGCACTTGCAGTCCCAGCTACTCCCTGGAGAGGATGAGAATGGAGGAACATTTGAGCCCAGGAGTTCGAGGTTGCAGTTGTAGGAAAAACTGGGTTCTTATCATACGACCATGAAAGACCAGCCTTGCAGGCACTTTGAATGGTGAGAAGGCAGGGTTTATTGGGTGAAAAAGGATAAAAAGGGAAACAGGGACTCTCAGCAAAGCAAGAGTCTTGCTTGCAGGCTTCCCACCTCACAGACTGAATCCCAGATTACCACCCAGGAATTGGAGAGACCAGGCTCCTCCCCGCTGCAAACAGGGCAAACATCCATGGCTCCACCCTAGTGCATGCTCCTCCCAGTGCGGTTGGTGGTTCTCCGGGGACCCTTTTATACTTGGCTGTCTCACAGCAAGTTATGATCTTGCCACTGCACTACAGCCTTGGTGACAGGGTGAAACTGTCTCTCAAAAAAAAAAAAAAAAAAAAAAAAAAAAAAAAAAAAAGAAGAAGAAGAAAAAGAAGAAAATACTGAAATATCTAAGCAACGTATAGTTTAGTACTACAGATCCAAATCTTATGTGGAAATAATTACCACTCAAAGGAAAACTTTGCTGGCCTTATGATCTGTATCAGTAGGGCAAGAGCAAGTAGAGGTATACAAAGGATATTTACTATAAATACAATCAGTAACTACAACCCGTTGCTTCTTGTATACAAATTGTATTTCTCTACGTCTTTATATTCAGTCTAGGCAGGCAAAATCCTCTTTTATTGATATAACACTTGTGAAAATTAGAGTAAACAAATTTACTTGAATCCTGACGGGCTGTGAGACATCATTCACTCAACAAATATTTAGACTCAAATATTGGGTTAAATTAGGGCATGAGAGATTAGAAAATTTGATTTGTAAAAGTGCAAAGAAAGTCATGAACACGGGTTTATTTTGTGAACTTGAGTTCAGTGTAGATAGGTTCTCAGTAGCATCCAGGTGAAAGGAAAGTAGAGCTTCTCTGATTAAAGCTGGTCTCTTCCTGTTGGCCTATTCCCTACACCTGTAGAGTTTCAAAATAAATCCTAGGGCTCCTAGGAGACTATTTAGGGGTTAAAAGACAAGGCCCAAATATCACCTATAAAACAGCAGCTAATAGGAAATAATTTGCAAAGACGAGATTAGGTTGTGAAAATATTAAATATTAATTGTGGTGTTTAATTGCATTCTATAAGTGATATTATTTATTGAGATGAATATTAGGCCAGGTGTTTGGGGTATAAGATATATGCTAGTATGTAGCAGTGTGCCCAGATAAAGACTTAATTTGATATGTGTGTGTGTGTAGAGAGAGAGAGAGAGAGAGAGTGAGAGAGCGACAGAGATTGAGATTTTGAGGAACTGTCTTATAGTGGAGATTGGGCAAGTCCAAAATCTGATGGAATAGACTAAAAAGCAGGAGACATAGGGAAGATTTATGGTTGGAGTCTAAAAGTAGTCTGCTGGCAACATTCTTTCTTGCTCAGGAGAGATAATTCTGGGTCCTATTAAGGCCGTCAACTGATTGCACGAGGCCCACCCACATTATGGAGGCAATCAGCTTTACTCAAAGTTCCCCGGTTTAAATGTTAATTCCATCCAAAATATATCCTCACAGAAACCTCTAGAATAATATTTGGGCAAATATCTGAGCACTACGTCCTAGCCAAGTTTACATATAAAATTAACTATCACATCTAAATCTTTCCCCATGAAATTACGATCAATAACTATAAGAAAGGAAGGAAAGGGTAGTGGTGCTTGATATTTTAAACATGTCTCTCTTTTTAGATTAAAATTGGGTCACATTAGAGACCATCCAGCAATTTTCCAGGAAGATGCTTGAACTTGACCTCTTAAATTAAGTCACAGTTGTGACAGTTGTGATTATTGCAATCCAAATATGCCTTTTTGTCTCTGAGTTCCAGGTCCTAAAGGAAGCTGGAAAACTCTATTGCTAGGGAGAGAACATTTAGTGTTTCCAGAGAGGGGGGAAAAAAACAACAAGAAAATAAAGAAATAAAAAGTCACTTGAAGTGGTCTCTCTAGCAGAGATGGCTGATAGCACCAGAATCCTGCTCTCTACACTCACATAACTTTACGTAGGAGTCTGTCTGATGTTTGAATTCTTTTTTTTTTTTTTTTTTTTTGAGACGGAGTCTTTGCTCTGTCACCCAGGTTGGAGTGCAGTGGCGCGATCTCGGCTCACTGCAAGCTCCGCCTCCCGCGTTCCCGCCATTCTCCTGCCTCAGCCTCCCGAGTAGCTGGGACTACAGGCGCCCGCTACCACGCCCGGCTAATTTTTTGTATTTTTAGTAGAGACGGGGTTTCACGGTGTTAGCCAGGATGGTCTCGATCTCCTGACCTTGTGATCCAACCGTCTCGGCCTCCCAAAGTGCTGGGATTACAAGTGGTGCTGGGATTATAGGCGTGAGCCACCGCACCCGGCCTGATGTTTGAATTCTTTAGGTGCTTAAATTCTAAGGACAAAGAGGGGCATGGTAGAGACAAGACGCTGAAACTGTATTCTTAACAATTTGGGAGGTAGCCAATTCTAATATAATTTTGGGGACAAAAAAGGGTTGTAGCTTCACTTGTATTATACGTGAGCGGGAACAATTTTGATGTGTGGCATCATTTTATCAACACAATAACTGGCAAGCTTTTTAAATGTCCCGCATTTTATAGATGAAATTGTGAAATTAGGTGCTAAATTACTTCTTTGAGATCACTCGGGAAATAAGTGGGAAAGTGTATATTTAGATTTTTGCCCAAGATTTCAACATTTTAGTGACTTGATAGGCTTCATTCAAAATAAGTCAAAGTTATAAATAATTTTGAAAATGTGATTTGGTTATTGTCAAAGGTGTATCAGAAAAGGAATGTTTTTTTCTTTGTTAATGTATAAAATTTCTGTAGCAGCCACTGATGCTCGAGTATTTTATTTTCAGCAGTCTCAGCTTTTCTACTAGCCCTCTGATAAGAACATAAATGTTCATCAGGTTGTGTATTATGTGTCATCAGCATTCTTTTGTTCGTGTGGGAACTATCATTTTATTCATCAACGTCATTTGCAGTTATAACTGTGGAAAATGGTTGTCAAAGTCTATAGAACTCTTATAGAAATCAAAACCAAAATATGCATTGAGAATTGATCTCCACATATCTGACAAGAACATAGGCATCTTGGAACCACATCAATTTCAACTTTCAACCACTGGTCAATGGTTTATTGTGAACACTTCATTGAGGATTTGATAAGACAAAAGCTATGACATGAAAATTCAACACAAAGGCATAAAATTGCATTATGGCTATGAAGAGAAGGGATTCATTCTTCCCAGAGAGATGATGCTTATCAAAATAAAAATTAAATAATTTGTATTAGTGAATAAACTTGCTTTTTTTCTTTTTATATGTATGTATGTATGCATTTATTTATTTCTTCATTCTGTAGTGACAGGGTCTTACTATGTTGACCAGGCTGGTCTCAAACTCCTAGCCTCAAGCACTTTTCTCACCTTGGCCTCCTAAAATGCTGAGATCACAGGCATGAATTACCGTGCCTGGCCTAAACTTTTTAAAAATGTAGTTCATAGGGTAGAAGTTAGACTAGCAGTCCTCAGCCTTTTTGGCACCAGGGACTGATTTCCCGGAAGAAAATTTTTTCACGGGCTTGTGGGTGGTGATGGTTTTGAGATGAAATTGTTCCACCTCAGATCATCAGGCATTAGTTAGATTCTCATAAGGAACACAGAACCTACATCTGTCACTTGAACAGTTCACAATAGGGTCGACGCTTCTATGAGAATCTGATGGTACCACTGATAGGACAGGAGGTGGAGCTCAGGCAGTAATGCCTGCTCATCCATCGCTCACCTCCCGCTGTGTGGCCCAGTTCCTAACAGGCCATGGTGGGGTGGGGACCCCTGAGTTAGACCATGTGTTTCAGAAGAACTTTGCAGATAATTCTGTCTATAATGATGCTCATTAGGAATGCACTGATATACTCAATACTAGATAAAAGGCAAATGAAAACAATGGGAAGCTTTAATGTCGTTTTCCAAAAGGTGTTTTGCTGTGCTATGTTCTACTATCCTGGGGAAAAACTGCTGCTCCTTGTCTTTCCAGGATCATGAAGCAACAGTACTTGTGTTCACTGAAAAAGATGATATCTGATGGATTGTTTAATTAGAATGGATTATCTGCTTTAATTATGAAAGGGCATATGAAGGAGTATTATTTACAATATCAAAGAGCCTTGGACTGGTCATCTATTTAGCCAACACGCCTGGGTCTTGATCCTGTGATAAGTGAGACTGAGTAGCCCGGTAGGGAGGTTTTCAGATGGCTAGGAGGAAGCCAAGAAAGATTAAATTTCTCTTCCTGGTATCAGTAAAGTATCCTGCAATCATTTCAAAATGATAGGAAAGGGGCACAAATGGGCAGGAAATGTAGAGGGCTGTAGAGACTTAAAGGTCATAACTTAAAACATACCTTTTGCTTAAGGCCCAGTGTGTGTGGTGGAGATAAACAAACACAAGAAATTCAACACAGATTTTTGTCGATGTTGGTTTTAACTTGTGCTACAAATGGCTCATCACATTTTTTTCTTTTTCGAGACAGAGACTTGCTCTGTCACCCAGGCTGGAGGGTTGTGGTGTGCTCGTGGCTCACTGTCATCTCCACCTCCCAGGTTCAAGCAATTCTCCTGCCTGAGACTCCCAAGTAGCTGGGATTACAGTCACCTGCCACCACACCCGGCTAATGTTTGTATTTTTAGTAGAGACAGGGTTTCACCATGTTGGCCAAGCTGGTCTCAAACTCCTGATCTCGTGATCTGCCCACTTCGACCTCCCAAAGTGCTGGGATTATAGGTGTGAGCCACCACACCCAGCCTGCTCGTCACGTTTTTGGCAGTGTTTTCAGGTGAGGTTCATTGGATACATTTTCTTGTTTAATTTTGCCATTCATCTATGACTCCATTTTAAAGATGAATAATATGAGGTTTTGAGAGATCAAAGAATTCTCCCAAAGTTACACAGGTCTTAAGTGGTGGAGCCAGTAACCCAAATGTTATTGTTACAAAGTGTACATTTGTTAACACTATAATACTGTTTGCTTTACTGTTAACTTTTCGTTTCAAAATATTATATATTCACAGAACCTTGCAAAAATAGTACATAAGAGTCCCATGCATCCCCCCAGCTTTTTCCACTGGTAACAGCTTGTGTAATTTTAACGCAACATCAAAACCAAGAAGCCATATTGGTGTGATATTGTTAACTGGACCACTGAGATCATTCAGTTATTGTTATTTATTAATTTATATTACTATAATTGACAATAAACTATGTTATATGAGGAGTTAGCTGAGTACAAAAGGAAAATTACAGGTAATTTACAGATGAAGTCCTGGTCTAAGAATACACGAAACACTGAAAATGAATTTCCATTATATGTGCAATTGCAGAGTCTTAAGAGAAGTAGGTCTTAACAAGTTGTGACTATCTGACATCAAATAAAAATAGTCACATCATGGATTCAATTTTCTCTTAAGAGCAAGTGTTCAGTACATTCTTTAATATCAAGTGGCCAGCGCCAAACTCGTTTCTTCTCCAAGTCATAAAGTTCAGAGAAGAAATATAAAAATCAATCATAATGAAAATATAGTGAAATAGAAGATGTAGGCCTGGCACAATGGCTCATACCTGTAATCTCAACACTTTGGGAGGCCAAGGCGGGCAGATCACCTGAGATCAGGAGTTTGAGACCAGCCTGACCAACATGGCGAAGCCCTGTCTGTACTAAAAATATAAAATTAGCCGGGCATGGTGGCCGGCACCTGTAATCCCAGCTACTCGGGAGCCTGAGGCAGAAGAATCACTTGAACCTGGGAGGCGGAGGTTGCAGTGAGCCAAGATCGCGCCATTGCACTTCACCCTGGGTGACAGAGCGAGACTCCGTCTCAAAAAAAGAAAAAAGAAAGAAAGGGAAGGGAAGGGAAGGGAAGGGGAGGAGAGGGGAGGAGAGGGGAGGAGAGGAGAGGGGAGGGAAGGGAAGCGAAGGAAAGGGGAGGAGAGGAGAGGGGAGAGGAGCGGGGAGGAGAGGAGAGGGGAGGAGAGAGGAGGGGAGAGGAGAGGAGAGGGGAGGATAGGAGAGGGGAGGGGAAGGGAGGGGAGGGGAAGGGGAGGGGAGGGGAGGGAAGGGAACGGAAGGGAAGGGAAGGGAAGGGAAGGGAGGGGAGGGGAAGGGGAGGGGAGGGAAGGGAACGGAAGGGAAGGGAAGGGAAGTGAAGGGAAGGGAAGGGAAGGGAAGGGAAAGGAAGGGAAGGTGTATAAACAGATATATGTATGTTTCTGAGTAGATTCCTTGAACCATACATGGCTGAATAGCAAACACTTCAGATCTTCATGCCCCATGGCAGAAGCCTTAGGATGAATTAAAAAGAGAATAGAATTTCTACCTTTCCTATCTCTTTCAATAGCCCCACCCAACAGGATAATCAATAAAAAAAAATTTCCTGGAATGGAAGAATAGAGCTACTTAATTTATCTGACAAAAAAGAAGCAGTCAATATGAATATATGTTGCTATTCTTAAGAAAATAACATTCAGACTAGAAGAGAAAATACAAGTGCATATACATTTTGTATTTGCAGCACTGCTAAATAGTTGCCATAGGATTTCTGCTATTGACAGGCAGATCCCTATTAGTCAATAGGTAATGTTTTTCAGGAAATGCTTTCAAATAAATTGGCTCATAATGATAGTACTCAGAGGAAATAGGAGGTTTATAAAGTACTTCTTACCCATTGGGAATATTTTGAAGGATTGAATGGATGTGTGGAGAGGTGAAGTTTCACTATATCATCATTGATAAGGCTTAACAAACTATTGGCTCTTTATCTTACAAAACAAAAAGTCAACAGGAATTAGGAAAGGTGGGTTTTCTGTAGAAGTACAATATATCAGGCACCTATTTTTAGTTTTTAGGATTTTCCTTCTACATTATTCTTTCATGTTTCTGAAATCAATTTTCTTCTTTCTTTCTTTCCTTCATTTGTTTTTCCTTCCTTCTTTCCTTCCATTCTCCATTTTGTCATCCCTCCCCCATCAAAATGATTTTACTCATTGCTTTTAGCATACAACCCCCATTGCTTTAATATATTTGTCAATTCATCATAGTTATTTATATGGTTCTATGAGGGCAGAGATTGTACTACATATTCTCAATATGGAGTATACTGCTTGGCACACTGGTTACATGTGGCAAAGCAACTGTTAAGCAGACAATTCTAGAAAAACAATTCTGTAAAGCAAGAGTCTGGAAACCCACAGGTATTTTACATACCCTACCAAAATCTGGATTCTAAGGAGAGTGATGTTAACTCAAGAGGAGGGGCAGGAGAAGGGAGGGATGTGGGCTCCCATCATCAGCTTACTTTGGGGCATTTACATCTCCACGATCAGTTCTTGTCTGTCATTTTCATCCTCAAGAATTTCTTTTTTTATAAGTGGAATCTCAGAATTCAACTCTCCTTCTTCCATGGAAAAGTCCACACATTTATTTGTGAATTGTGTGGAATAATACACTCTTGTAATAATAGGAAGAACATTTGTCTGATGTCATGAGCTTTGAGTTCTAGTCCCAGTAGGTCACTTCATGTTCTCTGTGACTTTGGTACAGTTTTCTTAGCTGTAAAGTGTATCCATCGATGTCCATATTATAGCATTATTGCAATGATTAAATAATACAATGTATCTTAACAGTTTAGCACAGAACCTGGCACAATGTAGAAACTCTTCATTTTAACAATAATTATTTCTTTCAATTTTGTCTTATTTTCTTTGCTTTTCCAATCTTTAGACACCTACACTTTCTTTGATGTTCTTTTTGTCAGGTTTATATTGAGTAAAAACTGCCTATATTTCTGTAACTTTTTGCAACGTAGAAATTTTAAATTGACATTATTAAATATAACAGTATTACAATTTGGAGAAGAAAATAATATTTAACCTTGGAGAAAATAATCTCCATGCAACATTTTAACTGGGATGCCTTCTTTGGGAGGATAAGTGTGGTCTTTGAGATCTGCCTGACTCCATTATATTGTAGCTAAGAGACCACTGCCACATCTTGCCCCATAGGTGCCTCTTAGAAACATTTGGGGAACTTTTAAAATGGTCCGATTCTTGAGCCTTCCCTCAGACCAATTAACCAAGAATTTCTGGGCATGGCCATCAGCAATGATAGTTCATTTTTATTAATTTTTCAAATGACTTCTCAGGTAACTCTAATAGGGTGCCATGGCAAAGAACCACTAATATAAATAAATGTTTCTCAATGCGTGGTAAATTGGCAATATTAATTAGAATTATCTGGGGAGACTTAATAAAGAGTATGAATTCTTGGCACTAGCAAAACTCACTGGATCAGAATTTCTTTTTTTTTTTTTTTTTTTTTTTTTTTTTTGAGACGGAGTCTCGCTCTGTCACCCGGGCTGGAGTGCAGTGGCCGGATCTCAGCTCACTGCAAGCTCCGCCTCCTGGGTTTACGCCATTCTCCTGCCTCAGCCTCCCGAGTAGCTGGGACTACAGGCGCCCGCCACCTCGCCCGGCTAGTTTTTTGTATTTACTTTCAGTAGAGACGGAGTTTCACGGTGTTAGCCAGGATGGTCTCGGTCTCCTGACCTCGTGATCCACCCCTCTCGGCCTCCCAAAGTGCTGGGATTACAGGCTTGAGCCACCGCGCCCGGCCGGATCAGAATTTCTGAGAGGGGATACAGGGACAAATATTTTTACAAGCATTTTAGTTGGTGCATAAGGTACCATGACGTTTGGTAGCTAGTACTCTAAAGTTTCTGAAATTGCAGTCTCTATCAGATTTGTACCACCTGCCTTATTAGCACCTGTCTTATTCTGTGCTGCTAAAACAGAATAGCACAGACTGGGTAATTTATCAAGATCAAAAATTGATTTCTCATAGTTCCGGAGGCTGGGAAGTGCAAGACCAAGGTGCTGGCATTTGGCGGAGGCATTCTTGCTGCGTTTTCATATGGGGAGGAATGCTCTGACCTCACAAGGTGGAAGGTAGAAGGGCCAGCTAGGAAAATGTTATGTGAAATCTCTTCTTTAGGGGTCTTGATTTCATTCATAGGGTAAGAGCCCTTGTTACCTAATCAGCTCTTAGAAGCTCCAGCTCTTAATATAATCATATCAGCAACATGTGTTTTTTTAAATTATTTCTTTATTTTTTATTTTTACTGAGATGAGGTCTCATTGTGTTACCCAGGCTGATCTTGAACTCCTGGGCTCAACTAATCCTCCTGCCTCAGCTTCTCAACCTGTGGGATTACAACTGCAAGGCACTATGCCTGGCCTTTTTAAAAATTATCTTCTCTTTTTAAAAATTTTTATTTTTTAATTTGTTGTACAAACAAGGGCTTGCTACGTTCCCCAAGCTGGGAGCATACAGATTTCAGAGGGGACATATTCAATCTATAGCAACACCTCTGATAGGTTGTTTATTAAGCATAGAGCTTCCTTTTATTTCTGGACTCAACTTTTCTGCTCTTTTCATGAGAGAGATCACAAGATAGTTTTTTTTCAGGGACATTGGAAGTTTTTGTCCACTATATTAGGAGCCAACTTTCTTAATCTGCCTACTTTGAATCTTATGGGAGACTCTGCAAGTATCAGTCAAGTTTCCTAACGCGGATACTTGTGACTTAACTTTTCCAAAACTCAAGTTTCCTTATCTGTAAAGTACTATCCTTTAAGACTTGCAGGGAAGACGGAACAAAACAAATGTTCAAAGGTGTTAGCACATAGAAAATTCTCAAAAAATGTTAATGGCAGTCTTCTTTTATAATTTTCAGTTGTTCTTTAATTCCCTTAGTTAAAAAGCAAAAATAATATTCACCAAAAGAACAAGTCACACACTGTGAACAGAATGTAGTCACTTTACAAAACAGCTAACTCTTATGTATAAATATATACATACATGTATGTTATATTGCCATATGTTTAAAGATAAATGTATTCATAATTTTATGTACATATGACTATATGTAGTTTATTTTTAAGTAGTATTACTCATATTTGTATCAATGATATCAAGAAGAGTGGAGTTACAAACACACCAATTAAAAATCTCTCCATTACTGGGGTATTTGTAAAACCCAGGTATAGAGACAGATTATCACATACGTACATACATTCAATGATGAGTGAGATAATAAATGAGGAAGAGCTGGCTTGAGTTTTACTGTCTGTGTTAAAATTTCAGCTGAATTACTCTTAACTCTGAGATCTTAGAAAATTTACTTAATTACTCTGTGGCTCTGTTTTCTACTCTAGAGGCAGATTGTAATGATTGATTTACCAAATCATGTTGTGAGATGTAAGCAACATAATGTGTAATGAATTTTGGAGGGGACACATTCCACTATAGCAACATAAGGCATAATGCAGTACTTGGCTAAGTGTTACAGAAAACGTCATAAGTGCCAGGCACTCAGTTACTATTAGGAAAGCACTTAGCAGTCTCTATGGTGTAGAGAAAATACTTTCTAACAAAGTGTTATCAGCTGAATTGTATCTTCCCCAGATTCATATATGGAAGCCCTACCCCCCTGCACCTCAGAATGTAACTGCATTTAGAGATGAGGTCTTTAAAGAGGAAATTAATTTCAATTAAGGACAGTAGGGTGAGCCCTACTCCAATATGACTGACTTCCTGTAAGGAGGTTTGGACCTATAGGGGACACCAGGAATGGGAGAATACAGAGGAAAGACCACGTGAAGACACAGTTAGAAGGCATCCATCTGCAAGCCAAGAAGACAGGCCTCAAAAGAAACCAGACCTGCCAAAATCTTGATCTTGGACTTTCAGCCCCCAGAAGCATAAGCAACAAATACATTTATGCGGTTTAAGTCACCTAGTCTGTAGTATCTGTTATGGTGGCCCCAACAAACTAATACCTAGAGTAACTAAATTAAAAGAATGGATGATGGAGGGATGGGTACCAGAAAGAAACACATTTATTCTCTCTCTCTCTTTTGTTTTTTAACCACTGTTCTTCCAAAAAACTTTCCTATCTCCCTTTCTCGATCATGGACAGAATCAAGCAGATCCCATAGCTTTTTGTTTTTGACACTTTTTGGCATTAAAACATTCTCATACATATTTAAATGTCCAATTCTGTGGCATATAAAAACTTCATTCTTTCACCAGTTTAAAAAATATTTGCTCCCCCAACCCAGCTCGGTCTCCGTAATCCTTAGGCCAGCTTTGTGTGGGTGGAGTCTGAGAAGTTCTTTCACTCTTCCTTCTCTTTCTTTTCTGCTCCTTCCCTCTTACTTAATTAAAGGCTTTGAGTCCTACAGAAGTTAGAGCAAAGGAGATGAGTGAAAGGGAAAAGGGTAGGGGGATGATTTTACTTAGAAGTGTTCTACCTTTCTCTTGTGTGTTAAATATGCTGATGTGAACCCCACAGCTACTCCCCTCCTGCCATGGAGCATCTATCAACACCTGAGGCCGGTGCTGCCCTCTCTTGTTGGCCTCTTGGAATTAATTCCCTTTCAGCTCCTGCTCCAGTGATGCCCTTGGGTGGAATCATTCAAGGAACTTCAGCTGGGGGTCCCTTCTGTGCTGCCCACTTGCCTCATTCTTGGCATGCTCATCCCTGAAAATGCATCAGCCCCCTCCACTCCACTAGCTGTCCTACGACAATCCTGTGGGTTCCTGAAGCTCAGCTCTCCTTCTTCTATGGCTGAGTTTCTAGTTTCCACCGCTGCCAGGCAGCTTCACTCTCCAACAGAAGTTGTTCTCTTTGAGCCCAACTCTCTTGCCTTGATTGGATGTATCCGGGAACACAGAGCACTCTCTTTGGCCTAAAGTTTTACAAAGACTTCTCTGATGTCTGCCAATAGATCTCTAAGCTATTACCACCTACAGTCTGGAGTTTGGCATTGGTCTGAGATTCTATACTGATAGTATGTTGGTTCTGCATTGGCTAATAGGAGTTCTATACTGATGGTGTAATACCTTTTGTAATTTGGAGTACTTGTTATTCAACGCTTGCAGATGAGGCCAACAAGGAAATGCCCGTTATCATCCTTTCCTACTCTCTATGAACATGATGAAGAACTGACAGAGTTCTCAGCCTCTAGGTTTGTGTATTTCTCTCTCCTGTCACAGGACTTTGCAATGTGTGGATTTAAAAAAACCCAAGAAGGCCGGGTAATTACAAAAAGCATTTGTAACATATTTCTTTTCTTTATGCCCATGAAGAGGACAGACGATCTTTTGATTTTAAAGATGCACAGAAAGATTGAGTAAAAATAAGATATTTCCCCTTATTAATTCTATTTTGAAAGTGTCCACATTTGCAATACAGATGTGCGCAATGAAGAACACATATTTTTCTTGTACATCTCCAAAATAATCATATGAATTTAGAATTCCTTTCAAACAATGTTAAAAGTGCTCTATGCTTACCTTAGATCAAGATGTATTTGTTTATTTTCTAAAGGTGTCTCACATTTCCCAGGAATATGGGTCTAATTTACATAGTATAAAGAATGCTATTTGAAAAGTTTCTGCTGATTTTGATCACAGTGACTTCAAGGCAATGATTCCTCTTGCAGACCCCAGACATTTGCCTAAATGGTTATCTACGACAAAAACTCAGCTAGTCGTACTATTTATTAGATAGTTCTGGGAAAGTAATTACTTAGGCACTAGTGCTCTGGGTTACCATAGTACTGTGTCTGCTGACTCACCGGAACTCTCCCTTCACAAAAACTTTAAGCCCTTAGTGTCTTTATCATCACCCACAGCGTTTTAAGAGAGAGGGATATGGGGTGTCAATCTCATGTTTCATATTTAGTTCCTGGATATAGTTGAACCCCTTATCTGCAGTGCTCAAATTCTGAAATTCTGAGCTCCCCATTGTCAAAAGAGGAATATATATATTCCTCTTCATATATATATATATATGATGAGTGAGATAGTAAGTGAGGAAGAGCTGGCTTGAGGTTTACTGTCTGTGTTAGAATTTTAGCTGAATTACTCTTAACTCTGAGATCTTAGAAAATTTACTTAATTACTCTGTGGCTCTGTTTTCTACTCTAGAGGCAGATTGTCTCTCTCTTTCTCTCTCTCTCTCTCTATATATATATTTCCTTAGAGAACCTTGCAAACTTTCACATCTCTCGCTTTCTCTCATTTTTTTTTTTTTCAGAGAGAGAGTCTCTCTCTGTCACTCAAGCTGGGTGCAGTGGTATAGTCAGAGGGGCTGGAGTTGCAGCCTCCAACTCCTGGGCTCAAGGCATCCTCCTGCCACCCAAGTAAATAGGACCACACACATGTACTATCACACCCAGCAATTTTTCAATTTTTTTGTAGAGATGATGTCCTACTATGTTTCCATGCTGGTCTTGAACTACTGGCCCCAGGTGATCCTCCTGCCACTGCACTCAGCTTCTCTCTCACACCCTGGCCCTCTCTGCTCGTGCTCTCTCTCACACTCTTGCTCTGGCTCCCACTTTTTGATGCATGCAATAACATCAGTGCCATATGTACAGTGATTAGAAATCACAGTTAAACAGTGATGTATAACGTGGTAGAAAGACTATATGACTTGAGTCAGAAGAGTTGTCTCAAAGCTACACCATTTATTTGCTGAGTGAATTAGATGAGGTCTTTCACTTCTTGGAGTCTGTTTTCTCTCCTGTGAAGTGGACTTGCTAGTACCTCCCAGGAAGGTTGTAAGGATCAAGTAAGTTTGGCGATGAAAAAGGTTCCGTGGATTCTGGCTGGGCTGCCATTCTTCTACTGAGGATTCTGAAATTTCAAAGCTTGAGATAGATGAAAGGAGTCATAGCAGAGGAGGCTGAAGGATGTTGCATGTCTGCGGGGTGCCTTGGTGGCCACAGGTTGTGTGACGAGACTGCAGTGGCTAGAAATCCTGACGTACATATGGGGACATAAAACGTCGAACAAAGGAGTTAGCACATATTTAATGCTTGCTTTTTGCCAGACACTGTGACTCTTTTGGCAGGCTATAGCTAATTTAAATCTCACAACAAAGATACACGTTATTATTTATTTTCCTCTTTGCAGAGGGGTTTACTGCACACAAAGAGGTAAATAACATGGATGAATTCTATGGCAGTGAACTGAGATTTTAGTGCTCCCATCACCTGAGCAGTGTACACTGTCACCAATATATGCAGTCTTTTATTCCTCTCTTTATCCCACAAGTTTCCAAAGTCCATTATCCCACCAGAGGAGTGAAGGGCACATTATAAGCGTTCAATACCTTTCATGTTTTTCTAGGATAAACTATTTTTCTTCCCCTTTCTTATACTGCTCTTTAAAATCAAACTCAGGCTGATTCTATTGAGCCCAGCCTTAACCCTTTAGTGACAAAATATCAAAACCATCTGTAGCCCATTGGTAAAATATGTCTGCAGACCTGGTGTGGTGGCTCATGCGTGTAATCCCAGCACTTTGGGAGGCCAAGGCGAGCAGATCACAAGGTCAGAAGTTCAAGACCAGCCTGACCAACATAGTGAAACTCCGTCTCTACTAAAAATACAAAGATTAGCCCGGCATGGTGGTGTGCACCTGTAACCCCAGCTACTCAGGACACTGAGGCAGGAGAATCGCTTGAGCCCAGAAGGCAGAGGTTGCAGGGAGCTGGGATCACACCATTGCACTCCAGCCTGGGTGACAGAGCAAGACTCCATCTTAAAAAGAAAAAAAAAGGTTGCAGCACGACTAGGAGAGGTATATCACCTTGCTCCTTGCGCTGCTGTCACTACTGCCAATTGCTTAGTTTAAAATGCTGTGAAAAAGAGGCATCCTTTTCAAAGTCATGTTTTCACATTAAAGCTGCTCCCCAGCTTTAATTTAGCTCCCTAAATTAGGTTGTTTGTATCCTATAATGAAACCAAAAACACTAAAAGAGTTTAGAGGGAAAGGGGAAAATCTTGAAAAAGATGATAGAGCAGTATATAATGGGATACTATGGGAGTTTTTGTTTCGCTTACATTTGAAATCCAGAAACCCTAAAATCTTTCAAGAAATCACATCCCCTCTTTTCTTCTCTTCTTTGTCTCTTAAATTAAAAGAACTCTCTGTCACTATGTCTCTTTCTTTTTTCCTTGCTATATACATATATATTTTTTTTAAAAAAAAAGAAGAAGCAGTTGGCTCCTACAAAGCAGGGTTCCAAAAATAATTCATCAGCTCAATAATGTTATTCTGCTAAGGAGCATCCAAGAAAGTAGGAAGAGAAATATACCTTAAAGTCTTAGAAGAAAAGAAAAGAATGAATGCGTGTTGGGCACCTGCTGTTGGTCCTGATTGTTGCCAAATAGTGATTGGAATGCAGGCTCTGTGTTTGAGATGCCAGCATTTAGACCTAAGTTCCATTACTGAGTGACTTTGAGGAAGTTACTTAATTTATCTGTCTCTAAGCTTCTTCATCTGCAAAATGAGGTTAATATTTACCTAATTCTGAAATGTGATAGGCATGCAAAATAATCATTCCCTGTCAAATACACAACTTGGGCTTAAAAATAAATAGGTACTGTATTTAAATCCCATTTAACAGGAAAGGGTAGTGGCTGGAAGAAATTCAAAGCCTTGGAGATAAGACAGGATTTGGATTTGAATAAAAGACTACAGAATTCCAGAGCCATCACCCTTAACCCTGAAGCCTTAGTTTTGCTCATTTAATTCATCTAAAAGACAAACAAACAAACAAACAAAAACCACAAGTACTTGGGCTCTATCTCCAGATATTTTCATTCAGTTGTCTCTAGTTTCAAACTTTCCCAAATGATTTAAAAATGGCAAAGGCAAATCAGAACCACAATGAGATACCATCTCACGCCAGTTAGAATGGTAATCATTAAAAAGTCAGGAAACAACAGATGCTGGAGAGGATGTGGAGAAATAGGAACGTTTTTACACTGTTGGTGGGACTGTAAATTAATTCAGCCATTGTGAAAGACAGTGTGGTGACTCCTCAAGGATCTAGTGCCAGAAATACTATTTGACCCAGCAATCCCATTACTGGGTATATACCCAAAGGATTATAAATCATTCTACTATAAAGACATATGCACACGTATGTTTATTGCAGCACTATTCACAATAGCAAAGACTTGGAACCAACCCAAATGCCCATTTATGATAGACTGGATAAAGAAAATGTGGCACATATACACCATGGAATACTATGCAGCCATAACAAAGAATGAGTTCACATCCTTTGCAGGGACATAGATGAAGCTGGAAACCACCATTCTCAGCAAACTAACACAGAAACAGAAAACAAAACACGGGATGTTCTCACTCATAAGTGGGAGTTGAACAATGAGAACACATGGACACTGGGAGGGGAACATCATACACCAGGGCCTGTTGGGGGTGGGGGTCTAGGGGAGGGATAGCATTAGGAGAAATACCTAATGTAGATGATGGGTTGATGGGTGAAGCAAACCACCATGGCACATGTATACCTATGTAACAAACCTGCATGTTCTGCACATGTATCCCAGAACTTAAAGCATATATATAATACATACATATATATACACATATATATATACACACACACATATATAAATATATATAAATACAGGAAAAACATGCAACCATATTTGAGAAGCATCGCACTTAAATCAAATTTTTAAAATGTAGGGTGCATCAGAAATCACCCAGAGAGCTCGTTAAAGCACAGATTCGAGACCCAGCCCTCAGGGTATCTGATTCGGTAGGTCTTAAATGGAGTCTGAGCTTTTTGTTTGAACAAGTGCACAAATAATGCTGGTTTTTGGTCTGGGAACTGCTCTTTCAGAGCCACTGCTCTTGACACTTCTGCTTTCACTATTGAGTGCTTTTCCAGAAATGCTCCTTGATCCACCATACAATTAGGTCCCAGGTATGACTGCTCCAGTGGTCCCCAGATAAGTCCAAGTAGACAGAAATAAAACCAGTGTTACAGTAGCTGAACTTTCTCTTCACTGTGTCTCATCAACCCGCTTGCAAAACTCAGTGCTTTGTAAAAAGAATTCAGTTAAGCAATTACATTTTGGGCATACTTATTTCTGAGCACTAGTGAACTATTTTGTACTGGTTGGCAAGGTCCTTGGGATATTGTTGGAGTCAAATTATTCACAACAGCGCTTCTATTTGTGTTATGAACAACACCTGCTCTAGTGGTGGCCATATGACTGACACTAAGGCATCCAGTGGAGAGCTTGGGCAGAGAAGTTTCCTCAATATGGGTCGTTCCCTACTTGGAGGACTACAATTCTGATACAAATACGAAGCTATCACTGCATGTGATCTCTGGAACAAATAAACAAGTCCATCAAAAACACCTTTGCAAAAATTATAACTGAGGAAATTATGAAAGTGAAAGAGGTCAGACCTAACCGGCTCCACCTTGCTTCTAATCTTAAAGCTGTCCTTGTTCATTCTGGGACATAGGCGGAACTCACCTTGGGAAGAAATCTAGTTTATGATTTGACTGAAACAAAATTGATAATAGCCCTTTCTCAAAAAGACTCATTTCTTGCCTGGGGACCAGTCTGCCTTTGTAGGACTAACAAATTAGCGACAAGATTAGAAATTACAGTTTAGGGGTCATGCAGCCTCTGGTTGGGAGAGTCTGAAGCTTCCTAAATTGCTCCTGGGGACAACACCACTATTATAAAATCTAAGATCAGTGCCTGAAATATTTTGTAGAACCTGCACTCAATGGATTAGCTGACAACACCCAGACTGGTAATCTGGCCAACCAGTTCTGCCATCCCACCCAGGAACAGAAGACAGCAAGGAAACCTCACTTCAACTTCCCTATGCTCCCATTGTCCCAAGCTTCTATCCACTAAATTAGCTTTAAAAACTCCTACCCCCAAATGCTCGGAGAGACTGATGTGAGTAATAATTAAACTCTGGTCTCCAGTTCAGATGGCTCTGCGTGGATTACTCTTTCTCCATTGCAATTTCCCTTTCTTCATAAATCGTCCCTGTCTAGGCAGCGGGCAAGATGAACCTGCTGGGTGGTTACACATCATAAAGGTCTCAAGACATGGTCAGGAATTTTGTATTTGACTGAAATGACTTAGAAATCAATATAATTAAGTCATACTGAGATAGGTACTTGTACTTACCCAATTTCAAAAATTCCGGATTATCTCCAGGCTTTAGGTAGATGAATTTTAACTTTCTGCCATTGGTAGTGGCCATGATATAAATATATGTAGATATTCTATATGAAAAATTTAAGGAGGTGATACACCCTTAAGATTAATGCCAAATATCCTTGCAAAATTGATTTTTTTTTTTTTTTTTTTTTTTTTTTTTTTTTTTTTTGAGACGGAGTCTCGCTCTGTCGCCTGGGCTGGAGTGCAGTGGTGGCCGGATCTCAGCTCACTGCAAGTTCTGCCTCCCGGGTTTACGCCATTCTCCAGCCTCAGCCTCCCAAGTAGCTGGGACTACAGGCGCCCGCCACCTCGCCCGGCTAGTTTTTTGTATTTTTTAGTAGAGACGGGGTTTCACCATGTTAGCCAGGATGGTCTCGATCTCCTGACCTCGTGATCCGCCCGTCTCGGCCTCCCAAAGTGCTGGGATTACAGGCTTGAGCCACCGCGCCCGGCCCAAAATTGAATTTTAACTCTGTCTCAGCCACCCAACAGCACTGTGAAACTGGGCAAGTCATGCCACCTCTCCAAAGTCCTATTTCTGATCACAAAATGATGATAATGATAATTAACGTATGGAACTGTTGCAAGGATTGAGAGAGATAACATAAAATGAGCACTTAATTATGTAGTATGTTGCACATAATATTTAATACTATATATTGACCATTTATTGATATAGATATTATATACATAAGCAAGTAATCTTTGTTTTATACACAAAATGTAATACAGAAAATATTTGCTAATACATTAAGCCAATATGTAAAGGTGTGCTTTTAAATATTGTGGTTTTATCTCTAGTTATTGAGTTTTTATGGAGCAAAATAGCTTTCATCTTAAGCACAGGACTGGGAAGTGTTGTGCATCGATTTAGTCAATAAGAGGCACAAAGTGGGCAAGCCAGAGGACAGTGGTACAGAGATGGAGACGCCAGAAACCGATCTCATTCTAAGAGACTCATTTTTCTAATGTGATAATTGCTATTTATTTTATAGTCTTGCACATGATGTATCACCACTGAAATTGCTTCTAATTCTGCTTTTATTATTAACCTCACTTTTCAATTCTTTATCGACCTTAGGCAAGACTACTTTCCTCTTCATAGCATCAATAGAAAAGCTAGTTCAAGTTTGCTTTAAAAGAAATTAATCTCCAAGCTATTTCAACATTTTAAAAGGACCTTCTATGAGAATGTTAATAGCTGCCATTAGGCTTGGAATCCGTCCTTCCCTATGAGGGAAACAAAAGTGCAGGTTTAGTGTCATTTGATCGGAGAAACTAATAGGAGGGCTATAAAATGTTGCTATAGAGCGGCTTGGTGCAGTAGAAAGATCGGACAGAGAGCAGCATGCCCAGCTATCGCATTTTTAATGTTTTTGTTTTTATTTTTATTTTTGAGACGGAGTCTCGCTCTGTCGCCAGGCTGGAGTGCAGTGGCCTGATCGCAGCTCACTGCAAGCTTCACCTCCCGGCTTCAAGCAATTCTCCTGCCTCAGCTACCCTAGAAGCTGGGACTACACGCCAGCGCCACCACGCCCAGCTAGTTTTTGTACTTTTAGTAGAGACGGGGTTTCATCATGTTGGCCAGGAGGGTCTATCTCTTGACATCGTGATCTGCCCGCCTCGGCCTCCCAAAGTGCTGGTATTACACACGTGAGCCACGGCGCCCGGCCGCTATCGCATTTTTTAGCTGTGTGAACTTAGACCAAATTTCTAAACCTCTCTGTATCTCAGTTTCTTCATCTGCAAAATGTAACTACATTTCACTCTTTTATGTCAGTTTTCTGAACCTATTATCTGAAGCATATGCAAGGAAGGAAGGAAGGGAGGGAGGGAGGGAGGAAGGAAGGAAGGAAGGAAGTCTGGCCGCCCAGGGATGGAGGGAGGGAAAAAGAGAGGAAGGGAAAGATTAACAAAAGATAGACTGAGACAGAGAGAATGAATAATGGCATATGCAATGTGACAGGGATGCACATTATGTAGAGACAGAAACAAAATATGTTAAATTAGAACGTGATAGCAATATCCAGGACTCCTCATCACCACACCCTTGACTTGTATTCAAGTTTCATGTTTTGGGCTCCTAAACACACATGTCATTTAAAGTTTTTCTGGAAACAGGCATAAAAGAAGGAAAGAACATTGACTGAGTGTCTACAGTGTTCAAAGCATGAAGTACAGTTAAGTTTAACCATCACAACAATCTTATGAAGCACCTTTTCAGTCTCCAGTGTTGCAAAGTGGAAGTCAAGGTTAACAAAGTTGATGTGAAGTACCTGGGGTTACAGAATGGGTAAAAGAGAAATCTATGATTGTAAACCAACTTGGCTTCTAAGACTGCATAGGAACTACTACAGGATTTTTGTGTTGTATTTCCCAAGAGTCCAGAATATTAAAAAATAATTCAACACACCATGACAATTGGTCATCTCAAAATCCCATAATAACACGTACTAGACAAGAGTGTAGAAATTGTTTTAAAGTGTCTTATGAAAGAAATCCTCCTCATGCTCACTCAGGCTTCTTTCAGATGGAACCACTTGCAGAAAGTTTATAGATCAAGTGACATTCTAGGCAATTAAGGCCTCATACAGCCTAGGAATGATGCAGTAGTTTTCAAAAATAATTTCCACTGTGGCAGAAATGCAAATTGATTGAAGTTACAATGTCACTCAAAAACTTTGCTAGTCTTTTTAAGAATGACATTAAGCAGTGACAGACAATTGACGAGGACAGACACTTCAACGGAGGCTGACGGAGGGACGGTGATGCTTCAAGAAGAGAAAAAGTGATCTGGTGAGAAATATGCATAATGAGTGATTGTTTTCTTTCTATTCTTTTCCTTTCTCTATTTTTAAGTATAGGTGTCAATATATTCTTTTCTAATTTTTTTTTTAAATACAAAAACCTGCTTTTGTATTTGTCTTTTAGGAACTCAAATAGTAATTACTGGGCTCTGCATTTAAGCAAAAATACCTTAATTAAATAAAACAGAGTTTATAAAATAGAACATATGGTGCCATCTGCAGAATGGTGCTTAGAATGTGGGGAAAGTGTGGAGATTACTGCATTTTTTGCATCTACAACATGCTCAAAATAAGGAGTTTAGAGTTGTTTTTTTCTTGAAAGCTCTGAAGTTGGAACATTTCTGACTGGCTTCTCATTATAAAACCAAATGAGCATGGATAAGGTTGTGACCAGAAACTACTAGAATCTGAGGCCTAGAAAGAAAATTCTCCTGGTAAATTTTACCAACAGGAAACCTGGGGCACAGATGAGCAAAGAGGGTTACCATCTTCCTTTAGTGAGTACATGTCAGGACTTGGACTAAAATTCAAACCCTGCTCATTCTGCTCCACATCACTGCTACTCATTCAAGAGACTGCTTTCCAGTAGAGATGCAAAGTTTCTCTGATCAGTTTCTGAGCTCCCCTCTGAAGAAAGAGCAGTAGTTAAAATTACTATAATCCATGTCATTCAATTGATTCCATTGTGATACCCTGAATCCACTTCACTTCAATATAGCTGATATTTGTTGTGCACTCACGACGTGCCAATAAATTTCCTGGGATACGTAGATGAACGTAAGTTAAACTCCTGCCTGTATCAGAGTTTCTTATCTAAACAATGCGCGCTGTTGTTTTATAATTATGTCTTCTAGAACCTTGGTGTTACAATTAGCTTTAAAAAATGTACTATGACAAAAATAAAATGTTTAAAAGCCAGCAAATGTTCAGTGACAGGATTTCTGTTCTATATACTATAGCAAACTGCACGTCAAGAAGTGGTCAAATAAGACAGTGTCTCCTTCACCTCTACATCTGCTAATCTATTCTGAAGAGATAATCCATAAGCTACGAACTTATGAATCATACAAGATGATTCATTTTCCTTCCTCTCTTATGAAGACCTGGTTGAGAAGTCAAGAGAAGCACAGAGAATCCTGCTCCCCCTTCAAAGGTATTCAAGAAAATGTCAATATTCCAGTGTACAATAAGATCCAGGCAACAAATAGGCTTTCAAAATATAGGGTCTCGGTATTCAATAGTGAGAATAAGAAGGAAGTAAGGAAGTTGCATGGAAAAGCTTTCAAACTTTTACCTTGGACATGTATTCCCTGATTAATAAGAAACAAGCGGGAGGAATGTCAGTGTTCATAGAAGATTTTCTTTCCTTGCTGTCCAACACCATTTCAATTGAGAGTATGAAGAAGATCTTTAGTCTTTAATGAAACCACGTAAGAAAAATTACATGCTAATATGAGCTCCTGTTTTGGCTACTTTTCGCCGCTTACCTCGCCTACCTCACAACCTTATGAAGTGAGTATTTCATAAAAGCCGGCTTTGAAGTCAGATGTCAGGGTCCCAATCCCAGGTTTCCTAGTTAGCAGCTGTACGTCCCTGGAAAAGTCATTTCTATAGATCTCCTTCATTAGTAGATAGTAGATAATACTTCTTAGAGTGACCACATTTTTTGATTCATAAATAAAGAAATGGAGTCTGGGAACAATGCAAATGACTGAAATTAAGGCTATTTTAGAAAATCTAAAAAGATAATTGTATACATATTATATACAGCTCTAATATTTGTGAACGTAGTAATCATACAGTTATTCATAAAAATATGAACAGTCTCTGATTAGTAAAGAAACAGAAATCATAAAGTACTTTGCCCAAAATCAGAGTTAAAAGCATAATTTCCAGAGCAGGAGTCTAAATCTTGGCCCCATTATTTGTAAACCATGTGGCCTTCGGGGAGTTACCATATCTTAGGCTCAGTATATATGTATATAAAAATATATAGATACATATATATAATTTATTTATAGAAAATCTGTATAGTGTTTACACCTACTTTATAAGGTTACCGTAAATGTTGAGAAAAAAATACAAATGCATTAAGCATAATGCTTGGCACATAGTCAGTAATTAATAAGAGTTATTATTATTATTGCTACCAATCTTTTCTCATATCCCAAAGTATAGTAATCCGTGATTTACTGGTGATCATCAAGTTGGCTATCTTTTAGGGAAAGTATTATTACTATTATTTTCATTTTTTAAAATTTTTGATTCAGGGGATACATATTCAGGTTTGTTACATAGATATATTGCGTAATAATGGGGTGTGGGGTTCTAGTGTACACATCGCCCAAATAGTGACCATTGTACCAAATAAGTAATTTGTCAGTCTTCACCCCATTCCCAACCTCCCCCTTTTGGAGTCTCCAGCGTCTATTTTTCTCATCTTTATGTCCATGTATACCCATTGGCTCCCACATATAAGTGAGAACATGAGTATTTGATTTTATTTCTGTGTTACTTCACTTGAACTTTGCCCCCCACGACCCTTAACAGTGTCCCTAGCAAACAGTAAGACCTAATAAGTATTTGTTTAATAATTAAACAACGAGTTGTCAGCAAAAGGAGCAATATTTAACCTAGCTTTTCTCTCACTAGTAAATTTTCAATTGGTTTGCATTACTATATTTCGAATGCCTGCATACTGAGAGCAGAATGCTAGCTTTATGCCCTTGAGTGAATCATTTTCTCTTCAACCTTCTTAATTTACTGAAGCAAATGAATGCATTGGATAAACACATGAGTTTTTTGAGAAACCTCTGCTGAAAACTCAATTATAAATCATTGGACTTTTAATTTTATTTATGTGTTTAGATTTTGAATGTTAAACTTATTTGTGAAAATTATTCTCTCTTAAGACCTTTTAAATATAATACCATTTTGCTTAGATGGATTTCACAATTTCATTACAAGTGAAAAATAGTATAATCCATTTATACATCTGGTCAAATTTTAGTGCAAGAGCTTTTACCAGAGTTATGAAAATTCATTGAATTAACTTTTCTTTAAATTGCAGCATGTCTCCCCAACACTGTCCTGAGGAAAACAGAAGCTCACTTGGGTGTAAAAGAAAATTATTACTAGGCGATTCTGTTGCATGTTACTTAAATTGGTATACAACTATGTATTTTTTTTTCAAGTCCCAACAAACAACAGCACCCAATTAGTGTGACCCATGATGAGTTGTTTGCCTGGGACTTCCCTGGTTTCATATTGAAATTCTTAAATTCAGAGAAACACCTCAGCCCTGGGAAAATCATAGTAGCCAGTAACCCTAAATGAAATAGAAGAAAATGGAAGTATCTAGAACAGTGACTTTTAATTAGAGAAGTATTGCTCCAAAGTAGACACTTAACAATACCTAGAGGCATTGTTGGTTGTTACGACTTTTGAGGAGTAGCTGTTACTGGCATCTGTGAGGTAGAGGCCAGGGATAGCACTAAACATCTTACAAGGCACAGGACAGGCTCCACAACAAAGAACCGTCTGATCCAAAATGCCAATAATGACACTCTTTTTTTTTTTTTTTTTTTTTTTTTTTTTTTTTTTTTTTTTTTTTTGAGACAGAGTCTCGCTCCTCTGTTGCCCAGGCTGGAGTGAAGTGGCTTGAGCTCGACTCACTGCCATCTCTGCCTCCTGGGTTCAAGCAATTCTCCTGCCTCAGCCTCCCGAGTAGATGGGATTACAGGCGTGCACCACCACGCCTGGCTAATTTTTGTATTTTTAATAGAGACGGGGCATCACCATGTTGGCCAGGCTGGTCTTGAACTCCTGACCCATGATTCACCCACCTCGGCCTCTCAAAGTGCTGGGATTACAGGCCTGAGCCACTGTGCCTGGCCAGTAGTGCCACTCTTAAGAAACCTTGATGGAAACACTTAAAATGCTTCTTTGATGCTCTAGAAGGTTTTTGCTTCCTTGATCAAAGTGTAGCTCTATCCAATTTTTTTCTTTTTAAAATATTTGTAGGTTTAAGATGGGAATTCTTATTTCTGAAAAAAATAAATCTTTTTGGCTTCATTATAAATGAAATCAATTTTTTTGTTTTAGGTATGATACACCTGTTGTTTTTTTTCCTCCAGCTTTGTGCCATTAAACCAGCAACCCCTATTTTCCCACTATAGTAACTTCAGGAAACTGACATTTTAACATCTTGCATTAAGGATATCACCCTCTGTAATCAATTGCCTTCATCCTGATAAAGACTTCATTGGGGCCGGGCGCGGTGGCTCGTGCCTGTAATCCCAGCACTTTGGGAGGCCGAGGCAGGCGGATCATGAGGTCAGGAGATCGAGACCATCCTGGCTAACACGGTGAAACCCCGTCTCTACTAAAAATACAAAAAAATTAGCTGGGCGTGGTGTCACTCGCTGTAGTCCCAGCTCCTTGGGAGACTGAGGCAGGAGAATGGCGTGAACCTGGGAGACGGAGCTTGCAGTGAGCCGAGATGGTGCCACCGTACTCCAGCCTGGGCGACAAAGTGAGACTCGGTCTCAAAAAAATAAATAAATAAAATAAAAAATAAAAAATCTTCATTGGTACTGTTTCCTTTATTCTAAGACCTTGGCGCCTCACTGTCCCTGCTGGAGGTCTCTCTAGGATCCATGACTCATTCAGAAGTAGACAGTCCCACATTTGAAATTCATTGTTCTACATGTATTCTGATTTCGCTCAGTCCTTGGCTCAACTTTTCCAGATATAGGCAGAGTACGGTAGATACTGTGGTGCTCTGCCCAAATTCCTCTTCAGGATCCAAGCCTCCATGCCCCATCTCCTGGCAATACTGGCTGTCAGTAGCTCACAGCCTTGTACTTCACTGGGCATTTTCTCAGCCACAAGTGATGCTTGGCTGATGCAGAGGTGCACAGGTCCAGCACCTTGACTCAATGTTGGATGACTCTAAAGGGCCAGGCCAGCTTCAGAGTCCTGCAGGATTTTCTGAGGTCTCTACTGTAACTTTATTTTAGGCCAGCATTTTACTCTGCCCAATTCTGCTTCCCAAATTTTCTTACAGGTGCAATCCCTGAGAGCACTTCCCAGTTAACCCTCTGTATGCACCTCCCCATCACACAGTGTCTTTCCAGGGAACTTTTTCTGCATTGCTCAGTGATCCAGCCCCAGGTTCAGAGAATCCCTCCTTATAAAGTCCTTTGTGGCTGAGCCCTAACATTGCTTATTCTTGCCCCATTGTTAAGAAGAGCACATTTCAACTAGCATCTCTGTATGGTATATTCAGGATGAAAAGTAAGACAAAACACCTGAAAGTCTTACATAAAATTGAGTCTGTCTTACCACAAGTTCCATTAAATCACTCAATAGTAAAAGTTCAGGATATTAGTCACATAGAACTCCATTTATATTCATCCAAAACAGCAACTACAACAAAACCCGGAATGTAATGTCACATCTATCTCTGTTAGCACATCTGTCAAACTAGATTTCCATGCAGTTTTTTAAAAAGCTAATAAGAAACATCAGCAAATCAGCATCAGAAAATGCCCAGTGCTATTCAGACTTGGCTCCTCCTATATATTAAATTTTATCTCCTTCCTAAATGAAAAATTAGCAATGAATATTTTTATTAACCAAAAAAACCCTATAATATTAGCTGTAAGTTTTAGTCATGATGACTTTAAAATATTTTTAATAGTCTTGTAGGTGATTGGTCCTTAAAATTCTTACAGTCTCTCTCCGTTTCACCTGCCTCCATATTTTCCCACTTTTTTACACTCATCCAAGCACCTACCACCCTCTGCCATGAATCACAGGGCCCTTCCTGACTTTCAGTCTTCTGATTCTTGGAGAACAAACCTGATTTCTGCCAGGCACATACGAACGGCTCTGTCCTTCCATCAATCATCTGTAAGACTCGATGACTAGGCAGGAGCAACTAACTTCTTGATTTTTTTTATCTTATTTTAAGGTGTCAAAAGTGGAATTAATGGGCCACAGAAAGGTGCTATTAAAAAAAAAAAAAAAAGCAGATATAGGAAATGAAGTTTACGATCCAGAGACTAGGAGTTTGCTCTCGATGCGCCACGTAAAAATATATTGGTTAAAATGACCTAAATGCATGTGCAGAAAGAGACTTCTGGAAACTGATACTGTGTATTACACATAAATAGCATGTGCCTATTTCCTCTTTTGAAAAGTGGTTTCCTCAAAGGTCAGATCGAGAAGATAATACATTCCACTTCAAACAGAGAAACTCTGTTTTAATATTCTGGTTAAGTCGTGGACAAGTGTTGTATGTATATGATCTAATTCGTCAAAAGACCCCTTCAAATGTATCCCCCAGAACTGGGCATGATTATCCAGAATGATCCCTAAAAATAATTTCTTTTCAAAGATTTAAGCACTGTAGTTCCCTTAAAACATGACAGGATTGGACAGTAGACTATTGCTATTCTACTTGACATTGAGATAAATATCTTCTTTCTCTAAATTAATTTGAGAAAGAAGATGGCTTTTGGTTAAAAATGTCAGAGTCCTTACTAGCCAAAGTTTCAGAGCTTTATCCGGGCTTTTTACATCAAAGAAGAAGAGCAATTACATAGTGCTGTAACTGCTTCAGCTTTGCAAGTATTTTCAATTCTCTTCAGACCCAAGGTAAACTAATAAGGGTGCATAAAGTAGAAACTTTGGGGCAGAGAGTTATGCAATTGTGGAGCAGTTAGGACATTTTGCTTCTTTTTTCAGAGGTTTAGCATGTTGTTTAAAATGTATCCTTTTCAGGTATGTGCTTGCGTATTTGAGATTGAGTATGTGTGTGAGTGGGTTTGTGTGTGATTTACACAAACACAGTGCTCATTGGAAAGGTGAAGACTTAGAGTATTCACACCCATGGTGCAATTTTCTAAGGAGCATACATTGCTAAACTCATAATGAACTGTCCTGCAGAGGAATTCCTTTGTGTTTTTAGTTTCCTTCTGGTTTTGCTTTCTTTTGATTTACAACTAAATTTATCCCACATTAGGGAGAAGCATTACAAGGAAGAAGGACTTGAGACAAGACCAAATCCTGAAGATAATACACAGAACTTTCTATGAAGTAGAATACAGTTAAGAATGTTAAATATCCCATAATTAATCAACTAATTCAGTTAATGTATATTGAATTCCACAACATTTAGGAACGATCTAGCCATATTGAAGGTTATAAAAATGAATAAATCAAACCAAATCCCTTGTCCCTGTCTCTTTCTTTAGGTGTACATTGCATTGAGAAAGAGAAATGCATTATTTCTGTACATTATATATCATCAGTTTGTTCTGTTTTAAATGTACATTTATTTTATTAACTTTTGGTGGTGGTTTGACCATATTTGATTTTTTTTTTTTTTTAATTGAGACAGAGGCTTGCTCTGTCGTCCAGGCTGGAGTGCAGCGGCGTGATCTCGGCTCACTGCAAGCTCCATCTCCCGGGTTCACGCCATTCTCCTGCCTCCGCCTCCCAAGTAGCTGGGACTACAGGCGCCTGCCACTATGCCCGACTAATTTTTTTTGTATTTTTAGTAGAGATGGGGTTTCACCGTGTTAGCCAGGATGGTCTCGTGATCCGCCTGCCTCGGCCTCCCAAAGTGCTGGGATTACAGGCGTGAGCCACCGCGCCCGGCCCATAGTTGATTTTTTTAAGATCATCTTGGCTGTCAGGTAGAGAACTGACAGTAGGAAAGCAACAAGAAGAGCACAAAGAGCAAGAGAAAGGCTGTTACCACAGTATAGGTGGAAAGATCATGGTAGTATGAATTAGGTTTTTGGGAATGAGTGTGTTGATCCGTGGACATCTAGAAAATATTTTTGGAAGTTAGTTCTTGCAAGTCTTACACACTAAGGGTTCACTGAATTCTAAGACACCAGGCAGATTTTTGAAGGCAAAAAAGAAAAAAAGGTAGGGAGTAAAACCAATTGTGGCTCTTCCCAACACTCGATTCTCCGCTCAGCACTGGGCAGAAGATGGAGGATTCTGTCATTGTCACAGTTCTATCAGTGCTGAAAACTTACTGACAGTGACAAGCATCACAAGGTCACAGTTAGTGGGGAGGGGCATGATGTTGAGGAGCATCCACAGAGCAGATGAATCTTGAGGCTTCAAAGATAAACC
Organism: Rhinopithecus roxellana; assembly: GCF_007565055.1. NCBI lineage: Eukaryota > Metazoa > Chordata > Mammalia > Primates > Cercopithecidae > Rhinopithecus > Rhinopithecus roxellana. Next base: position 37,304,111 of record NC_044568.1, on the reverse strand, counting down.
CTCCTCGCTAGGCGCGGTGGCTCACGCCTGTAATCCCAGCACTTTGGGAGGCCAAGACGGGCGGATCACGCGGTCAGGAGATCGAGACCATCCTGGCTAATACGGTGAAACCCCGTCTCTACTAAAAATACAAAAAAAAAAAAAACTAGCCGGGCGAGGTGGCGGGCGCCTGTAGTCCCAGCTACTCGGGAGGCTGAGGCAGGAGAATGGCGTGAACCCGGGAGGCGGAGCTTGCAGTGAGCTGAGATCCGGCCACTGCACTCCAGCCTGGGCGACAGAGCGAGACTCCGTCTCAAAAAAAAAAAAAAAAAAAAAAAAAGATATACCCTCCTCTTCCTGAACAGATTCTAAAGGGCAGTGACTCTGGAAACGTGGGGATGCCAAGGAGAGTGATTCCTAAGAATATATCTGTATAAATGGTCTAGGAAAAGAAAATTGGCTCCCATCATCAGGAGCAGCTCATGTTCTGCCTTGTTCATTCTGTACTTTTCATGTCTTTGTATCATATCTGATGCACTGATGAGAATATTTCAGCACCTTCTATAGGCAACCAGGCAGAAGTGAAGAGCTGTCTTGTGACATGGAGCATGAAACAGAGCTCATTAAAACAAAGACAAAGTTACTAACTCAATTGCCCACTTTTTGGAAACTAGGGAAGGATACAGACATAAAGATCCAGGCACATGTTGCTATTTAGAGCTAAGATAACATTATCATGAAACACAGACTTCATGTCATCAGAATTGAGGGACATTTTCCCACAACCAGCTTTTCTTCATATTCCTTGTTCTTCAACTTTGTGTTATATGACAAGGTAACATTTTTATGAACAAGTTGAGTGTCTGTGATCAGCTTTCCTATGAAATTAGTTTTGTCCCAAACGCCTGTTATTCCAGTTGTTAAATTACTTCACGTCATGCTCCAAGGCTTATATAGTATACAACAATCAAATGGGAACAATACTTTGCATAGCATTAAATGCCAAATATTCTCTGACACTCCAGTGGCTGAATGACAGCCAAAAACAAACAAAAAAAAAAATATGTTTGCTAAGGTTCCTTGCTGTCCTGATTGCCAAGTGAGCCCAGCTAGGGAGATATTGACTTGCCAAGTGTCAGAACTGTGTTAATATTGTTATTATTCTCTGTGAGTGAAGATACAATGCCATTTCCTCTAAAGGTATTATTGATAGTGAGGATTACCACTACAATTTGTATAATTATTGCAGCACCAATAACTGTGTCCCTTTCATCAAATATTTATGTAACTATGCTAGCTCTTTCAGCAATGCTGATTATAAAGGTGTTTGATGGACAGTTACATAGGATCCTTGCTATTCAGCTGAATTCTTAATTCACCTGTAGTTTTGCTAGGCATGTAAGAGTGAGGAAAACTAGGGCTTTGATAAGATTTTACTTACAGGTCGATGAGGATGAACCAGAGGGTATTTACCTGAATGAGAAAGCATCTTTCTCCTTTGGTCAGCTAAACTTCCTGCTTTCTCACAAGGGGAATTGCTTCTGTCCTGCTGGAATCAAGTACATACCAGATTAGAAAGATAGGACTTTCTAGCAAAATGAAAAGGGAAATAAAAGTGAAGACATTACAAAACTACATAGTTGTATGGATGGCCCACCTGGAATACCTTTCTCTCTCTGATATCACAAAAGACAGGTAAAAATCTACCTGGAAATTTGGAGCTCAATCTCCTAGCCATCTTAGACCATGGGAACTGAACCCTGACTCATTGCTGTTCATAGATTTGGTACTCTGCGGTTTTGTACAGGTTGGGAGGGGAGGTGAAGACTTGTTGGAAGAAGATATATGTGGGGCAGGGTGAAATGTGATAACATGGGAGTTTGAGATAGGGCACAACAGAAATGAGAGAATTCAAACTGGAAAAAATTCCAATTGCCCCTAGGTTCAGTAGAATAACCATATTATTGCCACATAGCATAAAGTGAATGTCTGATGCAAAGCTCTCATTAGGAAAGTAATGTTTTAAAACCTACAAGTATTTACTTAAGAAGGGCAACAGGGTTACATGCATTCTTAGCGTTAAATTAAAACAGTGTCTGGTATGGCATTAAAAAAGTCCCCCATCAATGTTGTACCATGAAGGCGACGGGCCATTACCCTTCATTAGCAAATCAGGGCCTGGGCTAACCCTTCTTCCTATCTGATTATAAAGACTGTGATACAGTCCATGCCACTTAATCTGGACCCAGGTAATGAGCACATCTTAATTAAGGTGCCCTGCTGGGAACCAATTTAATGCAATATATATAATAGGATTTCAATTCTGCTTTGGCATCTTTGTGCAATATAATAGGGGTGACTGGAGAAGCTTTATGTCACTAATTTCACAAACTGAATACAATCTCCATATCTCAGCATGAGTATTTTGAAAGCTCAGAGGAGAAAAAAAAATGAAACCACATCAACTGTTTTAGAATGGTGTAAAGGGAACAGCTTTTAAATGCCTTTTCATCAGTGTCTCATTTTTAGAAGCTATGTTTAAGTGCACTGATGATAGTATCAATTGATTTCTTCTCTTCTTGTAGAGACTTCGTAGGCTGTCCAATATTTCTTGCATTTTTTTTTTTTTTGGTGTTTTCCCCCAAATTCCTTCTTTGTACATTTTAAGGAGAAAGAAGATCCACCTGCTATAGCAATTTGAAGAACAATAAGGTAGATAATGGGAGAGCAATTAATAAAATTAGCATGCTGTGTGTTTATTTCTAATGCAATATGTTTTTATTTCTATGACAATTAAGTAGTTTAATTTGACCAAAACACCTGCAATCATCTGTTTAGTCATCTATCCATCCATTCATTTCTTCATCCATCTGTTTATCATCCATTAATTCCAGTACTCAGTCATTCATTTATTCCACAAATTTTATTGAGCATCTATAAACTTCTTAACATCTCATGTGAATTAGTTAATATCTCAAGATACCAGACTCTCCACAGGCTGCAAGCACTGCAAAAGCCAACTAGATTAGCAATGGCAACAGATGAGAAGAGCATCAGGATGTGGGGCGGGGTGGTGGAGGGATGCCAGAGGAGCTGACCCATGATCCCAAATGTGGACTTGGACGATTGATGATCATAAATGGTTAGGAAGTGACTTCAGTCGGTGGAAAGAGACTAAAAAATTATTGCAATTTAGAATTTTATGTAAAATATTTTTGAAGTTTTCTTTTCTCAAGTCAGTTTTATTCCAGAATATTTTCCAGTGATGAAATTTTGTCTGCACAATAAAATATTCCTAAAAGATTTTATTGTTAATTATCCTAATACCCTGAGATGTCAACTTATCTATCTATGTATCTATCATCTATCTATCTATCTATCTGTCTATCTATCTATCTATCTATCTATCTGCCTATATCCATCCTTCTATCCAGAGAGCTTTCTGCTCTGCTTTTTGTTCTGGCTTTTTTTTTTTTCCTTTTCATTTGGATCCTAAGCATTTTGCAGATTATCTTCTTTTAGAGGGAGAAGGTGGAGAAGGCTGGCAGGTTTCTTTAACATAACTCACTGAACTGTGATCTTCACATGAGTGAAGGCCTGGTGTGCAAACTGAGAAAGTTAACTCCCCAGGGGTTTACATATTGATGAGCTTTAAGGAATAAAAAATAAGGCCCTTGAATGTGTAACCTCCATTCATCTTCTTTGGCAGAGATTTCAAGAAAGCTCACAGCAGTGAACTGTAGCAAATGAAAACCTTGATTTCAAGTGCAACACATTCTTGGGATTCATGGTAGGTGAGTTAAATGGCTATACTTAATTTAATTAATTACTTCACAATCAGTGGCATTTCTCTGGCTACCTAAAAACATTTAATAGAATACTAATTTTATCATATCTCTAAAACAATTATATAGTTTAAAGTGAGTGAGTTCATTTTGATTTTCTTTACCTTAAACTCTGAAATTCGATGTTTTCTTAGGTCAGCTAGCAAATACTTAATAAATATACCTAATTTGTGTTCTAACTTCTATTAATACAGATTATCAGTCATAAACCAAACAATTGCTGAGAACTTATATTTTGCAAACAAATGTGGAAGAAAGAGATAAAAGTTTGTCAAATGGAACTGCTTTCAAACTCATCACCATGACCATAGGGAGTACAAAATTATAAATAATAATCATACATGTTTATGTAGTATTCAAAACTTTATAAATCATTTAATGTACATTTTATCTGTTCATCCCAATGACTCATCTCTGAGGGCACATGCTGACTTTTCTTTTACATATGAATAACTTGCAATTCAGAAAAGTTAGCATTGAAGAAATCACTTAACAGTTCCAACATGAATAAGTGAAATTTTGAGCTTGGGCTTTTCTTCCTAAGTGTATGAGACTTCATGTGTCTTAAGTTGTAAGAATTAAAGAAAGATGAAAGAAACACAAAAGGTGACTCACCAGTCAAGACACATTTATTTTAGAGAAAACAAACCTGAGAGAAGCTTCTGGCTAAGTTAGGTTAGAGGTGCACTCTCTTACAGACTAGGAGTTTTTAAGGAGTCAGGATGGGAGGGTTTATCAGAGGTTTGGCTTGCTTCTGTGTCTCTTTGTTTTGCTTATCTGCGAGGGAGAGCTGTGTGTCTGTTGCCACACATCTTTCTGCAACTGCAGGCATACCCCCTGAGTCTGCTTTTAGCTTCCCTGTCTTAGTGCATCTGAAGGGAAAGGAATGCGCATATTAAGACCCACTGTTTTAGCCAGGAGCGGTGGCTCATGCCTGTAATCCCAGCACTTTAGGAGGCCAAGGAGGGCAGATCATGAGGTCGGGAGATTGAGATCATCCTGACGAACACAGTGAAACCCCGTCTCTACTAAAAACACAAAAAATTAGTTGGGCGTGGTGGCAGGCACCTGTAGTCACAGCGACTTGAGAGGCTGAGGCAGGAGAATGGCGTGAACCCAGGAGGTGGAGCTTGCAGTGAGCCAAGATCACGGCACTGCACTCTAGCCTGGGCGACAGAGCCAGACTCCGTCTCAAAAAAAAAAAAAAAAAAAAAAAAAAAAAGACCCACTGTTTTACTGGGGCCCATTGTATGAGGGTGAAGTTTGGCTGTTACCCAAGAGACTTTCCCTCCACTTACCTCTGTGCCTGAGCTGTCTTATTTGTATTTTACTGTCTGCTCTCTTTAGCTGCTTATAGTTAAAAGGGAAGTAATTTCCTTAGAATACATAGGGCTAAAAAGGGAGCTGAAACTTAAAGTGGCGGTGTTTGTCCAAGATGATGGTGCTCCTGCTCTGTTACAAGTGACATAGCAAAATCTCATACATTTGTACATATGTTTGGGAAATTTTAACAAATGCCACTTTAATGTCTCCATATATAGACCTTTTCTAAAACACGACAGACAACAAAAATTAAAACACTCAAGTTCTTTCACTTAGAGTGCTATGCTTTACTGGTAATCATTAGAGCAATCCTGTGGCTACTGATACTATCTGTATTGAACTAATGAAAGGTCGGAGAGGTTAAGTGACTTGCCCAAGGTGATTTAGTCTTGGAGCTTGTGCACAGTCCTAATCAGTGAGAGTCTTACGCACATCCATCTCCCAGTGTTGCTCATGTCCATAAAGCACTGGTTTTTATTGCCTCATCTATGCCATCTCAGTGTTCTACATTTTCTCCTAAATTAGAAAGTCATGTACGTTTGCCTCTTGATCTTGCCCGAGAGATTGCTGTTCTGTCATTCTCTGCACAAAAACATAAAGGCTGTTTGTAAAAACCTCAAGTTCTCAATAAAGTTCTGTTTGTGATTATACCTGAACTGTTGAGTTTGCTAAATAGTTCCTAAGTTGCATATCTGTCTTTGTAAATGACCGCTAGTTGCCTGGATGACAGCAACAACAATAACACTTTTTCCAATTAGCTCAAGGATAAAATGGGTTAATTGGAAAGAACAGGGAGTTCCTTCCCAGCTGGAACTCATAGATGTGAAAAATCAATCACGTTCTCTCTCTCTCTCCCTAGCCTCTTATAGTCTCTGATCTAACCTTTTAGCTTTCAGGGACTCTGGCTTTTTTTTCCTGAATGTGAATGACACAGTCGCTCCATTCTGACTTTTTTCCCTCAGGTAACACCATCATATAATTGATTCAGGAGTGTTTTTCTTTTAATTCAAATTATTGAGAGAGTGTGCACTGATTTCTGGATCTTCTGTTCTACTCCATTGATCTATGTGGTTATCCCTCTACCAATTCCCCAGTCTGGACTAATGCATGTATATAATAATTTTTAAAATTGAGTAGACTTATTTCCTCCTGCTGTATTTTTATTTTTCACAATTGTTTGATATGTTCTAGATTCTCTGCCTTTCCATATAAATTTTAGAATAATCTTGTTCATACCCACAACAATAGTTGCTAGGATTTTGATATAATTTTTGTTACATCTGTATATCAATATTGAGGGAATTGACAGCCTTACTACGTTGTTTCTTCCAATTGATGAACATAGCGTGTCTCTTTACTTGTTTAGTTCTTCTTTGACTTCTTCCATCAATATTGTGTAGTTTTCACTAAAAATAGTGAAATACGAAATATATTAACATGTTTCCCAAGCACCATCTTTGTATTCCTGGAATAACTTCCACTTTGTCAAAAAAAAAAAAACTTAAGGGAATACATGTTTTTTCCTAGCCTTGTCTATGCGTTAGTCTTCTTGGTCCCATGAGCTATGACTAATGCTCATAGAGGTAGTGTGAAGAGTATTAGGTGGTCAATAGGGCATCTTAGGATCACCCGTGTAGTAGATGTTGTATTTTGCTGACCATTTCAAAGCAGAATGAGTGAGACCAGTGTCCCCTCAAAAAAATTGTTTACAAGCTGTCTAAGTTTATGAGGTATACATTATATGAAAAGAAGTAGGTAGAATCTCATACGTGCGTTAATTTTCAGAATAGCAAATGAGATCATTGTCCCTTATGATACTTCATATGTTTTGGAAACCTTGGCCTTCACTTACAAAGTTTACAGCCTATTACAATATTTCAGGGAGCTATAAAGTTGTATCGGTTTTCTGGGAACTGATGCTCATCGAGTCGATCTTGACATTTCAAAATATTCTTCCAAAGTTTTTTAGTAATCATTCTAAATGGGAAAGATTGAGCTATTCAGATCAAATATTAGTCAGCTTATCAGTGAAAGCAAGCTCTTAGCAAGGCTTGAACAACGGATGATGTCATTGCTGCCACACTATTTCAGACCTTACGTAGCTAGATAATTTGCTTGTGTGCTTACTACTCAGCAATTCTTAGTTAAACAGACAAAATAACTTCTGAAGTCTCTGGACTTCGGGGGATGGTCACTTGCCTTCCACTCTCCAGTCTTCTCACTCGCTAATAACCATTCTTAATAAATGCCTATTTCCCTCCACCAAGTGTTTTCATGATAAAGTTTGATTCAATTTTGTATATTCACCTTTTTCGGACTAGAAGGGGGCTTGCTGAAGAGGCCCTTTCCTGGGAGAAGGGTGGGTAGCTGCTCATGAATTAAAAGGAATCAAAGAGAAATACTGCAGATGGAAATGAGTTCAGTTAATGGATGCACATGAGCAATGTTGGCTCAAGATGATTGGACAGAGGCCGTAAGCTTTTGGATTGAAGTAGGAAAAACAGAGGAGAGCACCATTATGTCTAAGATTTTTGTCTTGAGGAGACTGAAATTCCACAGTTCATTGGATATCTCTAGCTGTGAGAATTTCACAACATGTGGATATAACTAGTAGAGGAACAAATACATTTTTATTTCAATATTTGACTAAAAAAATGCAGATAAGGTTACTTCCTACCCTAAAATTACAACTATTGTGTTCCAGTTTTTGCTGTTGTTGTTGTTACAGATCAGGAAACTGATGCCCAAAGAGATTAAATAGTTTGTCTAAAATCCCAGAATTAAATACTTCAAAACTACAACCGAGTTTTATTAATTTTCTTCCCAGTGCTTTTTCTTTTAGGCACGTCACCCAAAAATTAAAAAGAAAATTCAAAAGAAGAGAAAACAAACTTCTAATCTGGAAAAAATACAATAGGGAGTTCATAGACAATAAATGTGGTCAATCGACGGTCTCTTGAAAATTTAACCACACAAGGCTCAAAACAGTTTGTATAATATTTTATTACATTTCCCACTGTGTCAATATTCAGTTGTTTCAAAATTGAGCGTGGAAAGAAGAATTTTTATTTTTGCACCTCTTTTTAAACAATTCCCTCTGTAACAATAGAACACTGATACTTTCATGATTTTTTAAAAAAAATTGGTTAGAACAGGCTGAATCACTCATTTTCTTACAGGCAACATGAGACTTGAAATTTCACTATCCCAGCATTACTTTGGGAAAGAGGAAAATAGTGCCTCTGTGATGGTAATTGAGCCAATTATCAAAACTTTAACCAGAATTGATAAGGGTTGGTTGCGGGGAGAGTGACAGTTTGACATTTGAAGGTGAGAGGCTGCAGGTATTCCATAACTATATGAGGGTACTATCCAAAATCTGCTTGAATAAAGGGTATTTTTTACTGGTTTTACCATAGAATCAACTCATATTGCTTTTTGATTCCGGAGATACCAGAGTATTCATGTACTGAAAAGTAATTCCAAGTTTCCATTTATAGGAAACTTATGGATTATAAAGAATTGAATGAAAAAGGAAGCAAGACTGTCCGAAGGGGCACAGAAATTCTTCTTGTCTGGCCCCAAGCTATCTTTCTGTCTTGATCTTCTATAAGCCACACCTCCATTTCTCCTGTTCCCATATATATCCTTATTTCTCTCAAATGAAATTTTAGCCAGCTGCATATCAACACTTCTTGAAATGTATATCAAAACCTTTTACAGTGTCTCCCTCTGAATAATTTCCCTCATGCTGAAATTACTCCTAATTCTATGCTTCTAAACCCCTGCAATTCTTTGGTGTTGTCTCTTTGTTCTGGAAAGTTTGCTTGAGCCGACTTGCCTCTCCTCCTAGTAAGCTTGCCATGACTAGTTTTCATCTCTTCCGATGCTTTCTTTTCTCTGTGTACACACGTAGAGTCTCATCTTTAATTTTTATCAATTTCACTTTTGAAACATTTGCATTTTGATGTATTATGTGTTGGCACCCTGAACTCCCCTTCTTATGCCAGACTGTGGCTTTTGCTCATCAGCTGGTTAGCTCACATTTCATTTTCTCACATACTGTCTCTACCTGCTGGCAGCATCTACAATAGCATTGCCAATTTGTGTAACTACTTGAATCTTTTATTGCTCTTTCCTGCATGGCTTTATAAAAACAGTTTACAACAGGGAGAAGTACCTATAGCAGTGATGAAGAGAGTGTTAAAAAAGTGCAATGGCATTAAAAACATGATAGAAATCCTTAAAATGCATATCAAAAAGCAGTGCATGTTGAGGGTTGGTTGGACACTCATTGAACCTGTGCCAGCCATCAACATATTTGATTGTGAAGCAAAGGAATAAAATTAAAGGAATGATAAATTTGAAAGCTAGTATCATGTTGCTGAAAATTGCGTTTGAAATAAAAAGCAAAATCAGCGATAGTATGTTATGTTTTAGCTCTCTGGAAATAGAATTACCATAATAATTTGTAAGTCTAATATGTACAATTTGCATTTTTGAATTTTGGGTGCATTTTTAGAGAGGTATTGTTTACAAAGTGGGCAACTTTCTGCATTCCTTTCCTGAATTAATCATCATCATCATGGCTTCTCCTTGCCAGATTTTCTTACGTTGCTAGTCTTTGGGATTTAGAAAAAAGATAGTATTCTTCTTCTATCTTTTCTTTTTTATGCTAAAATTAAGGCCCTGACATTAACATATCTTTTCTATCATCACATAAAGAAAACACAGTAGAATTTAAATTAAAATTCAAGCTTTTGCTTATAGATCTAGTGTGGTTTTTTTCACTTCTTTATTCTATCATGTGAATCTAGTTAATACACTCCACCAAATATGTGGACATCTTTCCATAAGGTGCCAATGAAAGAAATATTTGTCCAGTCATTAAAAATGTTTAAAGGAAAATCAAACAATATAGGGTAACCTCTGATTCCACAAACTAATTCAGATTTTTCCCCGCTTCCCACAATACTTCCCCCACACTGAAATGTTTCTTTTTCCTTACTCCAGACATCTAAATGTTACTAAACCCAACTCACAGAGTTCTTGACTCTCTTCCTTCCCTCGTTGGCTCAGCATTTTTTTATGTGGATTACTTTAGTGGTTACGTTTATTTCAACTTTCTTGCCCCCATTTATACATCAATATCTGAATTCTATACAATCACAAAAGAAAAGGTAGTTAATATGTGATGGGAGGATCATTCTTCCTTGACATGGTGAAGGGAGATAATGGAAACACTTACAAGTTATCTTTAAATATCATCTGCAAATATTGAGACTTTCACTAAGGAGCCAGGACAATGGACAATGTGAACATATCCACCGTATTTCCCTAGCAAGAGAAAATGATCCTTTTAGAGTATATTAGTTAAAACAACTTGGAACAACAAATATTTGTCCTAAAGTGACTGCTTCATCCTAGCAATTTCTTTTTCTGGTGAGATCTAACACTTCTTGGAGGTTGTGGAATAACTGAAAACGGACAGCAGAAACTTTTAGTGATTCTTCAGCATCTTCCCAATGGGAAGCAACTAGATGCAGCAGTATTTTTTCTTCTTGCAAAACTGAATTAAATCTCAGTCAGTTGTGGCATGTTGAGCAGATATTTAACCTTCTTATACATGATAACCTGCTTCAAAAAATGTGGATGCTACTATCGACCTCATATTGTCAGTTGGGAGAGTACTTGATGTATTTGAAGCACAGTACCTGGCTTAGAATGGATTCTCAATAGTTTATATATTTGATTTTTTTCTCCAATCTCAAATGAAGCCTGTATTTTCTACTTACAACCTTCTCCACAAGGTTTATCTGGGTAAAGAACAAGTAAAATGTACTTTAAATAGCTAATATGTCACACAATAAGTATAGTATCTGCCAGTATGGAGGCCATGCTTAATAAACTTAGAAAGTTATTGTACAAGATTTTTGTGGCAGGGAGATGACCATCAGGAAATTAACATAAATGGAGCCAGGAACAAAACTGCGGTAGCTAACAGAAGGATATCAGGGATGAAAACAGAGATTCCTCAGGAAAGCAGGCTGATATGGTTTGTCTCTTGTGTCCCCATGCAAAACTCGTCTTGAATTGTAATCCCCACGTGTCAAGGGAGGGACCCAGGGGGAGGTAACCAGATCGTTGGGGCAGTTTCCCCTATACTATTCTTGTGATAGTGAGTGAGTTCTCACAAGATCTTACCGTTTAAAAGTGTTTGGGAGTTTACCCTTCACTCTCTTTCTCCTGCCACCTTGCAAAGAAGGTACTTGCTTCCCTTTTGCCTTAGGCCATAATTGTAAGTTTCCTGAGGCCTTCTCAATCATGTGGAACTGTGAGTCAATTAAACCTCTTTCCATTGTAAATTACCCAATCTCAGGCAGTTCTTTATAGGAGTGTGAAAGCGGACTAATACAGAAGCCATGGTGAGGAAGGCAAGTCATTCACCAATAAGGTCCAGGTGCTAAGAGAAGGAACAATGTGCTTCTGGGATATCCATTGTTTTGGCAACTTTCTAGATTTATTTTAGGCCCCTCAAACTACTGAATAGAAGGCAGGATATAGATGAACTGTACCTTATCGATTATAGTTCAAAAATATGTGGGTTTGCTAAACTGTAGTGCTTCAAAAAGAACAGTGAGGCGTCAACTCACTGTTCATTAGAAAATAAAATGGATTAAAAGACTTCATTTTTTATTCTAGTGAAATAACTCCATATTTTGATATAACTAAGGGTCAGACATAAGTGTACTCATCATTCTACTTCCACCATCCCCCTACCTTGCACCAACACTCAAGCCCCTTTCTCATCTAATCACCTAAATTAGAAATGTGAAGTTTCATCAATCCTTCTCTTCTTCATTGGCCCACATTTGACCAGGTATTCCTTAATCTTGCCTGATCTTTCCACTCTATTGCCTCTACCTCAGTTCATCATTTTCTCCTGGACACTTTCAATTTTCTTTTTTTTGGGAAGACGGTCATTTTCCTTCTGATCCCTCCATCATTCTGAAGAGTAATCTTTGGATTCCAAATCAGCCATGCAACTCTTTGGCTTGAATCTCTTCCATGGCACCCCATGACCATTTATAATCTAAAATCCTTAGCTGTGATGGCTGACTACCTTTTCAGAATCATATAAGGTCATTTGCTCCTTTTTCAGTCTCTTCCCAGCTGTACTGGATTGTATACCTTCTTTCAGCCATGATTTCCCAGGCTTCTCCATCTTTGCATGTGCTTTATCCTCCTCCTGAAATTCCCCAAGTTCATCAGGTTGAACTGAAAAACATACAATCATTTATTTATTTTTATTTTATTTTATTTTTTTATTTTTGAGATGGGGTTTCCCTCTTGTTGCCCAGGCTGGAGTACAATGGTGCAATCTTGGCTCAGTGCAATCTCCGCCTCCTAGGTTCAAGCAATTCTCCTGCCTCAGCCTCCTGAGTAGCTGGGATTACAGGCATGAGCCACTGTGCCTGGTCTCTTTTGTGAATTTTTGAATGTCATCCTCTGACACCACTCCTTCCTTACTTCCTCCCCGCAAAAGAAATAAACTCACCATCTTTTGAGCTACACAGCACAGTGATGACACATTCTGACTCCGTAGACAGATAGGCTCAGCTCCGGACTGTGCCACCTTCTATCCACGTCATGTCAGTCTAACCTTAGTTAGCCCTCTGGAGGATGGGATGATCACAGTACATCTACCACATTAAGTTGTTGTGAGCATCAGATGAGATTATGTCTGCAAATATTAAGTTCAGCATGTGGCACAGATGATGTGCTTATGGAAATTGCTCTCTTTTTTTTCGGTCAGAGATGAGGTCTCACTCTATTGCCCAGGCTGGAGTGAAACAGCAAGATCATAGCTCACTGCATTCTCAACCTCCTGGGTTCAAATGATCCTCCCATCTCAGCCCTCAAGTAGCTGGGACTATAGGTGTATACCACTATGCTCAGCTAATTTTTAACTTTTTTGTGGAGATGGAGTCTTGCTATGCTGCCCAGGCTAGTCAACTCCTGACCTTAAGTGATACTATTGCCTTGGTCTCCCAAAGTGCTGGGATTACAGGCATGAACCATGGATTTTGGAGTAAAGGTTGCTCTTTTTAGTAATGATTACTAAACTGGACAGATGACTGGGATCGAAGTAGTATATTGTAACATAATGACTTGTTTGCTGCTATTTTTTTTTTGTAAGACTACAAGTTCCTTTAGTGAAGGAACCACATTTTATTTATTTCCTCATTTCTGTACCTCTTGTCTCAGCACCTAGGGCACAATGCTTTTCAAATGTCTGAATAAATTTCTTAGAATAGTTTTCTTTTGCTTATGACATTCTCATTTATTGACAACATTAACATCCCTTGCGAAAAGAAATTTTAGGCAGTGGCATTTTAGGGAATAACAACAGTGCTGTACTTCAAAAAGACATTTCTTGGATGCCCACTTAAGTGGAATTACCTCTGGAAACAGTTTCTACACAGCAGGTTGTTAGATTAAACAGGCGACACTGTTGGTTGGAAGGCCCAGGCAGAAGCCAGTTTATTGCCTGTTAATTCAGGTAAAGTATACCGTCCTAACCATTACACACAGGTACCTCCAAGTACAATAAAAGATGTTGTTACCTTGACAACATCTCCTAATAAAAGGAGAATGACTAGAGTAACTAACTTTTTTTCTTCAAATCAAATGCTTTGAAAAAGACCTCATGCTATCTAGAAGTAAATCAATATTACCTAACAGGGATTTTGCAAGAAATAAAACTTTGAAATGAAGAACACTGGGTAACCTAATTCACATTAGAAATACTTCTTTGGCACGGTGGCTCACGCCTGTAATCCCAGCACTCTGGCCAGAGGCCAAGGTGGGCGGATCATGAGGTCAGGACATGGAGACCATCCTGGCTAACACGGTGAAACTCCATCTCTACTAAAAATACAAAAAATTAGCCGGGCGTGGTGGCAGGTGCCTGTAGTCCCAACTACTCGGGAGGCTGAGGCAGGAGAACGGCGTGAACCCGGGAGGCGAAGCTTGCAGTGAGCTGAGATCGCGCCACTGCACTCCAGCCTGGGCGACAGAGCGAGACTCCGTCTCAAAAAAACAAAAAAAGAAAAAGAAAAAAAAAAATACTTCTTTCGTGTTTTATATATGGAAGTTACTAAAAATGTTCATTTTCTTCGATCCAATAAGCCTAGTATGAAAATTGTTAATATAACCATATAAATGAGTATGGTATTTACAGCAGAGTTTGGGCAGGAATATTAAATGAAGAGATACATGTAATTTCATCTGAAAGCACCTCCTGTACTCCGTAGCATATATCAGGAACCTATATGTGTTTCCATGTTTTCTTTTGTCTTCTCTCTCCACAGGATGGTTTATTGTCTATCTGAACACAGTTTATTTTGTTGAACATCTATACATGTTAAACATTGATGTTTGATATCATTCACCTAAAATAAAATAACAACAAATATATAGATATACATATAGGGAATTTCCCTATAGTTCCTTTCCTCAAGGAACTTGCGGTCTTGTAAAAGAAATAACTTGTAAACAAGTCATTATCTTATATCACTTGCCAATATTTATCATATTGATCTATGATATTTGACAATCATAATAAAAAATCATTTATTAGGCATACTCACATATAATAAATATTTATCTATATCATAACTAATTGTATATATTTTTATATTTTATATATTTCCTACATACATACAACTTAGGTTTACTATATCATTTATATATAATTACTAATTTGATGCTTTTATGTAATATGGTTCTCTCTATATGGATAACTTATATACCTTTACTAATTATTTATATATATATGTGCGTGTGTGTGTGTTACACATAGTTATACACACACACAAACCACAGACACTGATGGTTAGGTTCATTGAAGTACTGTAGTAAACATGTCTCCCAAATTGTAAAATATTTGCACAGACCTAACCAGGTAACCAGTTTTTTTTTTTTTCCTTTCATTGTGCTTGTTTTAGGGTTCATCATTGTAATTATTTCTTGAATTACATTTCTAGATTAAAAACTATGCCTGTTTAACAAGCAAAATTCTAATGCAGTACACTCATTATCATTGTCAAATATCAAATTACACTAAATCTCAGCTAGTCTTCCATGACTTTGGCTACCACACTATTAGGGATCATAGAGAATACAGATACAGAATATTCATTTTAAAATATAGATAATACATATCAATGAATAGCAGGGCAAACCACAGCCTTTCAGATGTCACGACTGAAATACTTAAGGGTGATCGCATTCTCACAAAACCACAAGAGGTGAATTCCTTGCAGTAATGCCTCAGATATTGGGACTATATTTAGCTAGCTGCACATCTTCCAAACATGATTGTATTTTAATCATTCTTATTACAGTAATTAGAACACAAATATTACTTGACAGATGACCTGAGAGATGAAAATGTGTCAATCAAAAGATTTGGATATGCTTTAACATTTTGCATGCTTTTGAAAAGGGAAGTCAGTAAGCATCTAGTCACGGACTTTCTGATTTTTGTTTGTTTGTTTATTTTGAGACAGAGTTTCACTCTTGTCGCCTAGGCTGGAGTGCAGTGGCGAGATCTCGGCTCACTGCAACATCTGCCTCCCAGGTTCAAGCAATTCTCCTGCCTCAGCCTCTGAAGTATCTGAGGTTACAGGTGTCTGCCACCACACCTGCTGATTTTTGTATTTTTAGTAGAGACGGGGTTTCACCATCTTGACCAGGTCAGTCTCAAACTCCTGCCATCAGGTGATCCACTGGCCTCAGCCTCCCAAAGTGCTGGCATTATAGGAGTGAGCCCCATGCCTGGCCTCTAATTTACAATATTCCTTTGAGGTAAGACTAATTATCACCATTTTACAGACTAGGAAAATGAAGCCCCATTATAAAAACTGAGCAAAATGTACATTTTCTTTGGCTTGATTTCAAAACCTATGTTTGAAATGAGGAGAAGGAGGTAGAAATCTATATTTACTGAGCACTTATTATTTAGAAGACATCATAGTACTTTCCTTATCCTTTTAAAACAACTTATTGAGGTTAAAAATATATATTATATATATGTATAAGTATATATATAACTATGTACATATAAAATTATGTATATATAAATTTATCATCTCTTCCACTTTTCCACTTTTAAGTGTACAGTTTACATATTTTTACATACATATTTTCACCCGTCATCACACCTCCTACCCTCTCCCTTTCCCAGCCTCTAGTAACCACAAATCTACTTTCTATCTTCATGAGATCCACATTTTTCACTTCTTCATATGGGTGAAAACATGAAATATTTGTCTTTCTGTGCTTGACTTATTTCATTTAACATAATGACTTCTAATTACATCCATGTTGCTACAAATGACAGGATTTCATTCTTTTTATGACTGACTAATATTCTATCGTGTATATGTACCACATTTTCTTTATGCATTAATCTATTGATGGGCACTGATGTTGATTCCATATTTTGGCTATTGCGAATAGTGCTGCAATAAACATGGGAGTGCAAATATTTCTTTTGTATATTGCTTCCCCCTTTTTTCTTTTTTTTGATATATGCCCAGTAGTGGAATTGCAGGATCATACAGAAGTTCTATTTTAGTTTTTCGAGGAACGTCCAAACTCTTCTCTGTAGTATCTGTACTGATTTACATTCCCACCAACAGCATACGAGGGTTTCCTAGTCTCCACATTCTCGCCAGCATCTGTTATTGTTTGTCTTTTTATATAAGCCATTTTAAGTGAGGTGAGATAATATTGCATTGTGGTATTGATTTGCATTCCCTGATGATTAAAGATATTGAATATATTTTCATATAAATGTAGGCCATTTGTATGCCTTATTTTGGAAAATGTCTGCTCAGACCTTTTGCCCATTTCTAAATAGAATTATTTTCTTTTTGTTTTTGAGTTGTTTGAGCTTCTTATATTTTCTGTGCGTTAATTCATTGTCAGAGGCATCTTTTGCAAATATTTTCTCTCATTTTGTATGTTGTCTCTACATTTTGTAGATTTTTTTTTGCTATGCAGAATCCTTTTAGCTTGACATAATCCCCATCACCTGTTTTTGCTTTGGTTGCCCATGCTTTTTAGGTCTTATGCAAAATATCTTGGCTTAGATTAATGTCTCAGAGCATTTCTCCAATGTTTTCTTCTAGTAGTTTCACAGCTTTCAGTCTTGGATTCAAGTCTTTACTTTGATTTGATGTTTGTGTATGTTGAGAGATAGGGATCTATTTTTATTCTTTTGCATATAGTTACCCAGTGTTCCTAGCACACCATTTATTGAAAAAAATGCCCTGTTTTCACTGTAAGTTCTTGGTGCAAGTTCTTGTTGAAGATTAGTCACTTGTAAATGCACAGGTTTTTATCTGGGTTCTCTATTCTGTTTCACTGGTCCATGTATCTGTTTTTTTTTTTTTTTTTTTTTTTTTTTTTTTTTTTTTATGCCAGTACCATGCTGTTCTGGTTATGACAGCTCTGTAATAACTTTTGAAGTTAGGTAGTAGTGTGATGCTTCCAGCTTGGTTCTTTTTGCTCAGGATGGCTTTTTCTCTTCAGGGTCTTTTGTAGTTCCATTTTGATTTTAAGATTAAAAAAAAAGTTGTGAAGAAAATCATTGGAATTTTGGGATTTTGCTAGGGATTGCATTAAATCTATAAATCACTTTGGGTAGTATTGTCATATTAACAATACTGATTCTTTCAATCCATGAACATGAAATATCATTCTGGGTTTTTTTGTGTCCTATTTCTTTCATCAGAGGTTTATAGTCTTCCGTGTATAGATCTTTCACTTCTTTGGTTAGATTGATTCCTAGACATTTTGTATTTTTTGTAGCTATTGTAAATGGGATTGCTTTCTTAACTTCTTTTTCAGATTGTTTGTTGTTAGTACTTATGCATACTTCTGATTTTTGTATGTTGATTATGTGTCTTACAAGTTTACTGAACTTGTTTATCAGTTCTAACAGCTTTTTGGTAGAGCTGTTGGGTTTTCCTAGGAATAAGATTATATCTATGAACAAAGCTAATTTGATTTTTTCGTTTCAAATTTGGATGTCCCTTATTTATTTCTCTTGCCTAATTTTTTTTTTAAGTGATGGTAAGTATTGCTATCCCTGTTTCATTGTTGAAAACTCCTAGGGCTAAGAGCTGGGCGTGGTGGCTCATGCCTGCAATCCCAGCACTTTGGGAGGCGGAGGTAGGCGGATCATGAGGTCAGGTGAATCACCTGGGGTTGTATGGCAAATAAGTGAAAAAGTCTAATTCTGCAGCCTTCCTTATGTACTGAAGAATTTTTTTTTTCTTTTTTTGAGACGGAGTCTCGCTCTATCGCCCAGGCTGGAGTGCAGTGGCACGATGTCGGCTCACTGCAAGTTCTGCCTGCCAGGTTCAAGTGATTCTCCTGCCTCAGCGTCCTGGATAATTTCTTTTGTGTTTTTAGTAGAGACGGGGTTTCACCGTGTTAGCCAGGATGGTCTCGATTTCCTGACCTCGTGATCCACCCGCCTCGGCCTCCCAAAGTGCTGGGATTACAGGCGTGAGCTACGTGCCCAGCCATTTTTTTTTTAAGAATTTCAAAAATGACATATCTGACTTTAGATGTCTAAAATAAGAGCTTTACTCAATATTTGATGTGCATTGACAACTCTAATCATCGCAATGATTTTGGTCTGTACGTATGCCCTCAAAAATTGAGTCACCATGGCCTGATGCAGTGGCTCACACCTGTAATCGCAACACTTTGGGAGGACAAGGCAGGTGGATCATGAGGTCAGGAGTTCGAGACCAGCCTGACCAACATGGCGAAACCCAGTCTGCACTAAAAATACAAAATTAGCCGCGTGTGGTGGTGCATGCCTGTAATCCCAGATACTCGGGAGACCGCGGGAGAAGAATCGCTTGAACTCGTGAGGCAGAGGTTCCAGTGAGCTGAGATCACACCATTGCACGATAGCCTGGGTGACAAAGCGAGACTCTGTCTCAGAAAAAAAAAAATTTAATCACTGTTTTCCAGTCCTGGGAGGGCAAGGCAAATATTCCCAAACATCAGACTTTCTATTGATTAATCAGTTATTATTAGCTTATTTACTAGAGATTTTATGATGTGTCAGCCACTATACAAAGTGCTTTATCAATATAGTCATGTGCCACATAATGACATTTTTATTAATGACAGACAGCATATAAGTGATCCCATAAGATTATAATACAAAATTTTTACTGTACCTTTTCTTTTCTTTTTTTTTTTTTTTTTGAGGCGGAGTCTCGCTCTGTTGCCTCGGACTGGAGTGCAGTGGCCAGATCTCAGCTCACTGCAAGCTCCGCCTCCCGGGTTTACGCCATTCTCCTGCCTCAGCCTCCCGAGTAGCTGGGACTACAGGCGCCCGCCACCTCGCCCGGCTAGTTTTTGTATTTTTAGTAGAGACGGGGTTTCACCGTGTTAGCCAGGATGGTCTCGATCTCCTGACTTCGTGATCCGCCCGTCTCGGCCTCCCAAAGTGCTGGGATTACAGGCTTGAGCCACCGCGCCCGGCCTACTGTACCTTTTCTATGTTCCTATATGTTCAGATACACAAATACCATCGTGTTACAATTTGCTACTGTATTCAGCACAGTAACATCTTGTACAGGTACTTGTAGCCTAGGATCAGTAGGCTATACACTAAGCCTAGGTACTTAGCAGGTTATGTCATCATCTAGATTTGTTTGTGTAAACACATTCTATAATGTTCGCACAATAAAGAAACCACCGAACAACACATTTCTCAGAATGTATTCCCATCGTTAAGCAACATGTGACTGTATTATCTCATTTAATCCCCCCAAAGCCCTATGAGGCAATGTGATAGGCAGAATCTAAATACCCTTTTCTTCTCTCTAAAAAAATGCATTATTTTTCTTTCTTCCTTTCTTTTTCTTTAGAGACAGGATCTCACTGTCACTCAGGCTGGAGTGCAGCAGCGCAGTCATAGCTCACTGCAGCCTTGAGTTCCTGGACTCAAGTGATCCTCTGCCCTCAGTCTCCCAAAGTGCTAGGAGCCACAGCACCTGGGCCTAAAAAAGTACCTTCTTATACATTAATGTAGCTATTGCTATGAAGGAAGTTAGTACATGGAATTAAGATTATTCATTGTAGATGAAATTAAGATGACTAATTAGCTGGCTTTCAAGTAGAGAAAGTCTTTTGGATAATCTGAGTTGGTCCATTGTAATTATATAAACCCTTAAAAGTAGAAGAGGAAGGCAGAAGAGATGAAGAAAAAGGGAGAAAAGCGAAATTCAAGGCATGAAAAAGAGTTGACCTGCTGCTGCTGACTTTGATAATAAAGAACACCAGAAGCCACTACAATGGACTCTCCCCTAGCTAATTTTTCTCAAGACTTTATTATTTATTTATTTGTATCATACTTTAAGTTCTGGGGTACATGTGCAGAACGTGCAGGTTAGTTACATAGGTATACATGCACCATGGTGGTTTGTTGTACCCATCAATCCGTCATCTACATTAGGTATTTCTCCTAACACTATCCCTCCCCCCGCCCCTCACCCCCTGACAGGCCCTGATATGTGATGTTCCCCTCCATGTGTCCATGTATTCTCACTGTTCAACTCCCACTTATGAGTGAGAACATGCGGTGTTTGGTTTTCTGTCCTTGTGATAGTTTGCTGAGAATGATGGTTTCCAGCTTCATCTATGTCCCTGCAAAGACATGAAGTCATCCTTTTTTATGGCTGATTAGTATTCCATAGTGTATATGTGCCACATTTTCTTTATCCAGTCTATCATTGATGGGCACTTGGGTTGGTTCCAAGTCTTTGCTATTGTGAACAGTGCCGCAATAAGCATACATGTGCATGTGTCTTTATAGTAGAATGATTTATAATCCTTTGGGTATATACCCAGTAATGGGATTGCTGGGTCAGATGGTATTTCTAGTTCTAGATCCTTGAGGAATCACTGCAGTGAAATACTGGCAAACTGAATCCAGCAGCACATTAAAAAGCTTGTCCACCACGATCAAGTTGGCTTCATCCCTGGGATGCAAGGCTGGTTCAACATATGCAAATCAATAAATGTAATCCATCACATAAGAAGAACCAATGACAAAAACCACATGATTATCAATAGATGCAGAAAGGGCCTTTGACAAAATTCAACCACCCTCATGCTAAAAACTCTCAATAAACTAGGTACTGATGGACTGTATCTCAAAATAATAAGAGCTATTTATGACAAACTTACAGCCCATGTCATACTAAATGGGCAAAAACTGGAAGCATTCCTTTTGAAAACTGGCACAAGACAACCATGCCCTCTCTCACCACTCCTATTCAACATAGTATTGGAAGTTCCAACCAAGGCAATCAGGCAAGAGAAAGAAATAAAGGGTATTCAATTAGGAAAAGAGGAAGTCAAATTGTCTCTGTTTGCAAATGATATGATTGTATATTTAGAAAACTCAATCATTTCAGCCCAAAAATCTCCTTAAGCTGATAAGCAACTTCAGCAAAGTCTCAGGATACAAAATCAATGTGCAAAAATCACAGTCATTCCTATACACCAATAATAGACAAACAGAGAGCCAAATCATGAGTGAACTCCCATTCACAAGTGCCATAAAGAGAATAAAATACCTAGGAATATAACTTACAAGGGATGTGAAGGACCTCTTCGAGGAGAACTACAAACCACTGCTCAAGGAAATGAAGACTTTATATATAAGTCATATAATCATATGACTAAAAAACATGATAGCAGTCTTCAAATATAACATATTTCAAGGCCTCCAAATATAAGAATTTTAAATTCTTTTTTTGAACCAACAGCCTCTGGAACTATAGCAATGCATTATTCTACTGTTAGCATTACTTTGCTTTGAAAACAAATATTTTGATGTAGATACAATTAAAAAGAAACTCACGCAAGATAATGTTTATTCTTCACACCACAGATTCAAATAGTTACTATTTTTTTCCTTCGTGTTCACAGTACTGTTAATAAAATTTTCTCCATCGGTAGGTATACTTGAATTTGCATTTTGAGAGATACAGAGGGAGAGATATTGGTGAAAATTGGAAATGGAATGAAACAGGATATTTATACTGGTTTTAAACATTTTAACATTCATCATGTGTCATTTTTAACTGACTGATGAAAGGTAAAGATGTCAGAATTTTTCATTTCGTGAAACAGCGTGCAGTGTTTGCTATCCTGGAAATTGCTAGTTCTCTAAAGTATAAATATTCCGTTTCATTCTGTTTCCAGTTTACATTCATGTTTTTCCCATGGCATCTCACATGGTACAAATCGATATGCAGCATTTTTTTCAATAATAATAATAATTTCAATGCTAACTAGGATGTGGTAAGGACTTACCATCACCTGTAAACTTACAATACATTCTCTGCTTTCTGCAAACTAAATTGATGAATAAGACCTATTTGTAATTGTGGGTAAGAGATGACAGGCAATAAACTTTTTAAAAAGTTTGACCATTAAACAAACATTACATCAAAAGGAAATTAAATGTTTATTTTTGAGAAAAAAGAGTTCAGATTCTATCCGTATCTTTTGCAGTGTCCCCTGGTCCTGATCCAAACTAAGGGAACTATTCTCAGTTCCCTAAAACTTCATATATGACATTTTACTTTCATATACAATTTTTGTATAAAAATTAATATATTTTTATATGATATTATATAAAATATATTGAAAAGGATATATATTATATATTTTTAATAACTATGGCTATTACTTTGGCTGCAAGTATACTTGTAGAATGAATCACTTATTCCCAATTCTTCATTTCTTCCCTGCATTAGTATTACACATTCTCTCTTTTTACCATGGACTTTTAATAACATCCAGCAGAATAGGATGAATTTGGCGTATGATCCTATGGATATTGGATTGTCCGAATGACTCTGGACAATAAAATCTGGGTGCCACTGGCACTATGACATTTCTGGGCTCAGGCCTTAAGAGATACCATGGTAGTCTGCTCATTCTTTTGCCTTTTTATTGCTGTGAAGAGAAGCACTTCCTTTGTGCAGCTGCTGCCCCTCTGCATGGGTTCCAGAGTAAATATATGGATTAGGTTTAAACATAACACAACAGTAATGAGGCAACCCCAGCTTTCCCTGTAGCTTGAAGCAGAGCCAACCATCTAGGCTCAGCCAAGATTGGACCACTGCAAAACAACCTGAAGATGGATAGGTGGTTCCAGCAGAGATCATGAGAGCTGGTCCAGCTTAACTACATACAAGGGAAATAATCAATGCTTATTCTTGTATGCCTTTGCGATGTTATGACTGTATACTATGCAGCATTGTTGCAGAAATAGCTAACAGAGACAAATACCTTTTACCATGTGCATATTTGAGTAAACTATGTTTTAATCTGCCCAAGTCACACCCGAAAATTTCTCCTTATTTGATCCTTCTCAATCTCAAATGTAGTTTTTTTGTGTGTCCATGTCCATAATAATATTCATTATATTTTACTGAAATTCATTGTGCATGCATTTATCTCTCAGTAGATGATAAGTTACTGGAAGGCAAGGAATGTGTCATATATCTTTGGAGATACAACCTATCAGAGCACCTCACATGTAGCTGGTGTTTAAATAGACTTTTCTAAATGATGGAATGGATAGATCAATGCATTTTCTAGTTATTTGATGTCACATGACATTTGGGTATTTAATGTGCTACATATTTATCTGGAAAAGCTTCTAGCTGGAAGGAAGTTGAGACTATCTAAACTGTTCAAACATGGGTAGTAATGTTTGTTTCTTGTCATCAGTGGAAGCCCCCTTTGGAGTTAAACCCCTAGATTCCAGAAAAATCTGCCTTCTCTGTTTTCTTTCTTTGTTTGTTTGTTTGGTTGGTTTTTTTGCTCCAACACAATAGAGTGAGCTGAGCTGAAAAGTTTTCCTTCCTAATGGTGTGTAATTTCATGGTGTTTCACAAATTACAAATTCTGTGATTTCACTCATTACGCATTTTTAGCATTAGGAGTTTGGATCTCAGGGTAGGATTGGAAAAACAATGACTGGGCTGCTATTTGCTATGCATGTTAGGAATATAAGGGAACCAACTGAAAGAGGTGGAATCATCTGAGTTTTAACTAGCAAACTTGTGAAGAAAAACTAGTAGAATAGGGGCTTTCTCTTAACTGAGTACATGACCAAAAATTTGGGGCTGAATTTAAGCCAAAGTACATCAAATTGTAAGTAGAGACTGTAAAGAGCAACTGGTATAATGTCAGACAGTTCATAGAACCTCTAGGAAAGCCAGTAATTTATTTGATTGCCAGGGTTTTTATTTCCAAACGTTTCTAGTTTTGGTAAATTATGATCAGAGTGACATTTGTAATTGTATTAGTCCATTTTCATACTGTTATGAAGAAATACCTGACACAGGGTAATTTACAAAGAAAAAGAGGTTTAATGGGCTCACAGTTGCACATGGCTTAGGAAGCCTCACAATCATGGCAGAAGGTGAAGGAGGAGCAAGTCATGTCTTACATGGTGGCAAGCGAGAGAGTGTGCAGGGGAACTGCCCTTCATAAAACCATCAGATCGCGTGAGACTTATTCACTATCAGAAGAACAGCACAGGAATAACCTGCCCCCATGATTCAATTACCTCCCACAAGGTCCCTCCCAGGAAATATGGAAATTATAAGAGCTACAATTCAACATGAGATTTGGGTAGGAGATTTAATGCTTTTTTTGTGTATTTTAAATTATATTAAATGTTTGTGTGCTTGAGAAAAAGGTGTATTCTTTATTGGCAAAGTGTATAGATTAATACATATATAGATTGTGTTGAATTGGTTATCTATATTGTTTTAATTATATATATTTTTGTTTACTCAATGTCTTGTACTGATAGAAGTTCAAGTCTCCTATTACTAATGTTTTAGCATCTATGATTCCGTGAGTGTCTTGTTTTTGATTTATATAGGTGGTTGCTATGTTATGTGGTGCATAGATGTTTATAATTATTGATTGTGAATTGTCATATTTGCATTAAATATGCTTTTCTTTGCATGTATAATGTGGTTAGGTATGTATTCTACTTTTATTATCAGTGTCATTACCCCTGCTTTCTTACTGCTTTTCTTATTTTTTTTTTCTAATATATCTATACAGTTACTCCTTAGGCTTTTTCAATGCAAGTATTCATTTTCTTTTGTGTGCCTTTTATAAACAGCATATAGTTGAGTGTAAGTCGTTCTTTCTTTCTCTTTCTTTTCTTTCTTTCTTTCTTTCTTTCTTTCTTTCTTTCTTTCTTTCTTTCTTTCTTTCTTTCTTTCTTTCTTTCTTTCTTTCTTTCTTTCTTTCTTTCTTTCTTTCTTTTTTCTTTCTTTCTTTCTTTTCTTCCTTCTTTCTTTCTTTTTGAGACAGAGAGTCTCACTCTGTCACCAAAGCTGGAGGCTAGTGTTGTGATCACTGCTCTCTGCAGCCTCAAACTCCTGGACTCAAGTAATCCTCCCTCTACCTCCCAAGCAGCTGGGACTACAGGTGTGCACCACCACGCCTGGATACTTTTGTGATCTTTTGTTTTGTTTTGTTTTGTTTTGTTTTGAGATGGGGTCTCCCTTCGTTGCCCAGGCTGGTCTCAAACTCCTGAGCTCAAGCAATTCTCCTGCCTTGGCCTCCCAAAGTGCTGGAATTACAGGCATGAGCCACCATGTCAGGCAAAATCTTTTCTTTTGTAAATAGGTGAGTTAATATTCACAACAGCAAAGACATAGAATCAACTCAAATGCCCATCAATGATAGACTGGATAAAGGAAATGTAGTATGTATATACCATGGAATGCTATGCAGCCATAAAAAGGAATGAGATCATGTCCTTTGCAGGGACATGGATGGAACTGGAAGCCATTATCCTCAGCAAACTAATGCAGGAACAGAAAACCAAACTCCACATGTTCTCACTTATAAGCAGGAGCTGAACAATGAGACCACATGGACACAGGGAGGGGAACAACGCACACTGGAGCCTGACAGGGGTTGGCGTGTGGGGAGGGAGAACATTAGGAAAAAACAGGTAGTGCACTCTGGGCTTAATACCTAGGTGATGTGTTGATCTGTGCAAAAAACCACCATGGAACACATTTACCTATGTAACAAACATGCACATCCTGCACATGTATCCCGGAATTAAACTAAAAATAAAAAATAAATAAATAAAATAAATTGGTGAGTTAAATCCATTAGCATTTGTTGAAAAGATTGATGTGTTTGGCCTCAACTCTGCCATATTATCTTAGCTTATAATTGATACTTAGACAAATAGTTTATGTTTTTTCTCTATATGATATATTTTCTTTAATTTAAAAATGTATAATATATAGTATTTAGGAAGCTTTGTGGTTTTGTTTTATTGAATATCTTTTACTTATGCTTTTTAAAATGCCCTTTATCCCCTATTTTCATGTTCAAAAGATTTCCATTTGGTTTGTCACTTATCTGTGGCATCCTTTAACTCACATTTATTACCTATAAAATAGCCAAATCATTTACTCTACTTTCCATTCTTCTTTACTTTTCTCTTTCCGTTTTTCAGTGGCATGATTTCTACTCGGTCAGAATATAAAATAGATAAACTATATATCATATAGCATATTATTATTTTACTCCCAGCCCACCTTAGTCTCTTACAAATTCAATAAGTAAGATCAAATGTGAATATCAATTTCTATATTAACAAACTATGCTCTTTGTTAATCCTTTGCTCAGTTTCCCCAGGCATCTTTCAGTTGGATACAGTTTGTGTTCTAGTAGATTTTTCAAGAAGGGCTCATGGTTTCAGAATTCTTTGAGTTACTGTGTCTAACATTTTTGTAAATAGACTTGATACTTGAAGGACATTTCTGTTGATAACAAACTGAAGGAAAAAAAAATGTAATGCCAGCTTTATTTCAGGCTTTCTTTCCTAGCATTGATTGAAAATGCTTCTCCTTTTTGCCTCGTTTTGTATTTTGGTCTAAGGCCAACCACTCTTTTTCCCTTGTGAAATATTTTATCTTTTTGCTGAAGGTCCTACAGATGGTCTAAAAATCTTTACAGACAATCATCTTTACTTGTATATATCATAGAGTTTATCATTGCAGGTCAATTTTTACAGGCACCCCACAGACCCTTTAAATATGTTGATACAAATTTTCTTTTATTTCTGGAAAGTGTTCTCATATAATCATTTTAATCGTTTGTTTCATTATCTTAGCTTCTTCAGGGACTCTAATTATACAGATGTTATTTTTCCTTTGTCTTCAATTTCAAACATTTTTTCTCACATCGTTTTTATTTATTTACCACATTTTCAATGCATTGTTTTCCTGTTTACTTCAGCACCTTTTTAATGTTTTCATTCGAATTTCTTTTTACCTTGAGTGCTGCATAAGTTAGTCATAATTTCTAATATGACTTTGTCTTTTTTTTTCTATTTTCTTCCAGGAATCAATCAATTTATATTTTATTTATTCCTTTTTTTGGCCATTTCTATTTTTACTTTTTGAATTTCTGATGCAAATTGTCTTCTCAGTCCATGCGTGGTGGCTCACACCTGTAACCCCAGCACTCTGGGAGGCCAAGGCAGGTGGATTGCTTGGGACCAGGAGTTTGAGAGCAACCTGAGCAACATAGTTGAATCCTGTTTCTACAAATAATAATAATAAGAAAAATATCCAAGCATGATGGCGGGCGCCTGTGGTCCCAGCTACTCGAGAGCCTGCTGTGGGTGGATCGCCTGAGCTTGGGGACTTCGACGCTCCTGTGAGCTGTGATCGTGCCACCGCATTCTAGCCTGGGTGGCAGAGTGAGACCCTGTCTCAAACACACACACACACACACACCCCTCAAATTATCTTCTCATATCTCCCAATACTTATTTGAATATATTTATTTCAGGTTTGAATGTTATATTGCAGGTATTTAAATATACAGACTGTCTCTCTATATATATCTTCAGAATTGGTATATATACACACACACACACACACACACATACATCGAACCCCCTCCAGTAGACAGACTGTTCACTGTGCATTTCTATGGTCAGACTGACATTTTGGAATAGTTTATAAGATTCCTGGTTCAACAGTGCCCTCTACTGTCAGAGTAACAATGTACGTTTCCTTCCAGTTTGGGAGGAGGGGGAGGGGCTGGGGGAGAGGTTGTGTTTTCTTTGATACCTTTTCCTCTATTTTATCTTGCAACATCCTGAACTTTCTCTTCTTGCTTTTCTCTCTTTCCCATGCAGTTTTCAAAGGGTGACTCTCCTTTTCTTTTCACTCACTTCTGCCCACAAAACCCTTTTTAGCCTTTTCCCAATATTCAGTGCTTTGATCTACTTACATGCTTTTTCATCATTTTCACACAGAAGGTAGACTTTCTCTATATAATATGGCTTTAGGAGAAAATAAAAGACCCAAAGGTACCTCTTCTCTTTTCTCTTCAACAGTGTTTTTTTTTTTTTTTTTTTTTTTTTTTTTTTTTTTTTTTTTCCCCAAAACTTTACTTGCGTTTTCAAATTCTTCTGGCTGGAAACACAGAGAAAGCTGGCAGGAATTGGGCATTATTTTTCTACCTACAGGCAATTTCATTTTAGTTGTTCACTCTCTTAATGTTATGTGGGCAGCTTGGATTTCTGTAGTTTTATTTATTCTTGTAGTTCTTTACTGCTTCTGTTACTGCCCTGGTTGGGTACATTAACTTTACAAGCCTGATATTGCCTTGGCAATATCTTAGTCAGTTTCGGCTGCCATAACAAATTACTATAAACTGACTAGGTTAGGTAAAAACTATTTATTTTTCACAGTTTTGGAGGCTGGAAGTCTGAGCTCAGGATGTCCACACGGTTCACGCTGGTGAAGGTCCTCTTCCAGTTGCAGACAGCTGCCTTCTCGTATCTTTACATGACACGAAGAGGGCAAGCAAACTTGTTCTGACATCTTATAGGGGCATTAATCCCATCTCTGAGGACTCCACCCTCATGACCTAATTACATCCCAAAGGCTCCAACTCTGAATGCCATCTCCTTGGGGATTAGAGTCCAACATACACATTTGGGGAAAACACAAACAGTCATAACAGCTACCTAGAAATACCTGCCTAATAATGTTTTAGTGGGCATGGGGCATAGTGACTGACATTGATGAGGCTCTGGATTGTGTTGTCTTCCTTTAAACATGTTGAAGTTTGTTTTGTGGAGCAGTTTGAGACTTCCTAGGTTTGCCTGTGTTTAAATATCGTTAGCGTTCATCTACCGTATTTCTTACTCTGGAGACAGTTTTGCCCTGCTACCAAGTTGTGACTCAGCTGGTGCCAACTGGATACCCTAGATGAACAAGGAATCATCTCTACGCTGATTAGTCAGAACTTAAAAGACTCGCAGCCTTATGTGAGCTCTGGGAATTGTTTACTTTTTAGCTTTCTGATAGTGCACCTTTGCCTGGATTTACGAAATTATCCCCTACACATGTGCACCTTTGTATTGAATAACATACTCAGGAAACATTTTGCAAATTTCTGTAGCTCTCTTTCTGCATAGCTCTATCCTTTCCAGTATTCTGCATTAAAAATCTACCTTAGCCTTCTTTAAATCTGATGTTTGCCTCCAAATCTCAAGAATATTGACTAGCGATGCTGGGGTTCTGCCTCCCTGTACTGGATCTAAAAAGTGTTTCCAGGCTGAAAGCTGGGGAAACTGTAAGATTCACTCATTTATTTCCTGTCTCTCAGGTATGATAATCCTATGCTGTCTGTTCTATAATGTCTGACAAAATTTGTTTCATGAATTTTGTCTAGTTTCCTTTTCAATTAAAGACCTGAATCAGTTACCCCATTATATTAGAAGTGGAAAATTTGGAATGCATTAATTTTTAAAAGCTTTATAGGTGACATTAATGTGAAACTAGTTTTAGGAACCACTACTTCAGCTTCATAAGGAGTGATAAGATAAAAGAACATAATGATTATCTTGATAATTAGGAATGCTATAAATAGCTAATAGTCATTGAGTGTTTATTGCACTGTAACTGTTCCAAGAACTTTGAAGATGAATTAATCAATATTTATCTTTCAGGTTTCCTTTAATAATTCTATCAAGTCCAAGTAGAATTGAAAGCTGGGTGATGTATTGGGAAAATATGTGCAGGGACCAGACCTAGGGAATCCAGGTGGATGCCAGGACACATGTTCTCTCTCCTTTCATTTCTCCCATTCCCTCCTCCTCCTGCTGCTTCTCCTCATCCTCCTCCTCCTCCTGCTCCACCTCCTCTCCTCCTTCTTGTTTTTTTTCCTTCTTGTTCTCTCCTCTCCACCTCCCTACACATACACACACACTGTATATATGTTGGTTTGCTTTTGACTGCAAGCAAAACCTTGAATCAACTCAATACATAATGTTGACATACGTAACTAACATAATAGCAAGTCCAGAGGTAGAGAAGACACCAGAATGTGTGATTTGGGCAATCACATATGTCATCAAGAATCTTAGTTTAGTTTTGTTTTGTTTTGCTTTATGGGTGCTCTGACAACTTCATGTTGTTCAATATGATTTGTTGATGACTACAGGTGTTTCATAAAATACATGGAAACACAGCAACATAGAATGGAAAAGATTCTCTCTTCTTAATGGGAAAAAAATTCCCCATTTCGTGGTAGAACACTTTTCATTTTCCTAATTCTTTGGTCAGAATTAGGACACATGCTCACCTCAGAATCAATTGCTGGCCTGAGTTGAGGGTACATAACCTCCCAGGCACTTCAGGGGGACCTCATCAGCCAAGGTAAATTCTTTGGTGAACCATGCATGTGTGTACTGGGGTAAGTCAGAACCCACAGCAGGGGGAGGGGTTTGCTGTTATAGAAGAGAGGACTGGGGAGAACACCAACAACAGTGCTACCTATTATAACCCCACTTTGACAAATGGTGTATCGAAGGCTCACTGTGTTCAACCAACCTGCTCAGAATAACACAGGAAAGGGTTGGAGGAGGTAATATTGGAAGCCACACTATTTGACTCCAGTGTTGAAGCTGTTAATCAATATTCAATAAAATGGCTTTGAACCTATGAACTAAGTAAAATGGCTTATTACTATGAACTTATAGTAATATCAGTGATAATGTATCTTAACTCATTTCTCAGATATCTTTAATTAGCAATAATTATTTAATTATTTGCATTTTCCTTCTAGTGATTTGTACACAGGAGTGCCAGGAACCTGTGAGACATCGCCTGTGCTTTGCCCTGTATTTGGAAGCCCATTGGGAAATTTGAAAAGGTCTGAGAAGAATCATCCTGTCTGTTAAGTGATAATTTGAGAAGAAAGGAACATCCTCCTTGAAGTGCAGAGAGTTGCTTCTCTCTTGACACCTCCGAGGAAAGTCCAGGGAGCAGAATTAAGTGACAGTAAAAGGAAAAGATCACATATATCACAGGAATGAGAAATCCTTATGGCTAAGTCAGCTCTCCACAGTTAGGCTACACTTTGATGTTGGCAAAAGTTCCCCTAGTGGGAGAGATATAGGGAAAAGGGCAGAGGAATAAAGAGATGGTTTCACCTACCCAGTCTAAGTAAAGAGGTGAACAGCACATCCATCTAATATTTAATATGGGCTTCTCTTGCGAGGAGTTGGAAATGTGCTTATTAAAGTCTGCATAAGCAGTTGAGTTGTAGCCTCCAAAATAAACTGGAAGGAATGTAGGAAAAGAAGCTGACTTACTGAAAAGTTTATAAGCCCTCACAGAAAGCCAAGTTTTGCAAACAAGAATTCTTGCAGAGTTGAAGGGATATCTCCGGGGGATTACTCGTAGAATTGTTTTCTCCAGTGGATGCTGTAGTATATGGCCCGGTTCCCCCATTGATGACAAAGCTACCCATTCCCCAACCTGCTGAGAATCAGAGTGTGGATGGCTGATGACTCATGACTGAGTTTCTTACCAGGAATTAACCTCGACTGTGCCCAAGTGTATGCTCCCTGTCTGGGTTCAAATTAACATCCAAAACATAGTCTATGTGGGAGTACAGATACCTAGCCATCATGTCTGTGTTTGGGGCAGCTGTAATGGGTCCTCCAGTTCTAGAACCAGTTGTAGTCTTTATTGTAATGGCATCATAGTTCAGCTTGCCCCTTGCCTGATTCTGCTGCCTTCATTTCTTCACTGATGTTCTTTCCCAAATAACTCGTGAATAAATTCCCTGCATGCAAATATTTGCCTCCAAGTCTGTTTTCTCTGAAACTAGACCTCAGAAACTTAAACATAGTGAAACTCATAGTGAAACCTTACCCTTTGTCTGGGACTGATGGTTTCTCTGGCATGTGGGACATTCAGTCCCTAAAGTGGAAGAGACCCAAGCAAACCAGAATGGTTATTCATTGAACCTCAATGATACAGTTAAAATAGACTGAAAATTCCACTCACGGATGGGCCAAAAACGTCATGAAAACTCTATCATCACCATGTGCATGGAAGTCTTTTCTTTCTTTTTTCTTTTGGATACAGAGTCTCACTCTGTCGTCTAGGCTGGAGTGTAGTGGTGTAATCACAGCTGACTGCAACCTCTGCCTCCCAAGTTGAAGTGATTCTCCTGCCTCAGCCTCCTGAGTAGCTGGGATTACAGGCCTCTGCCACCATGCCCAGCTAATTTTTGTATTTTTTTTTAGCAGAGACAGCGTTTCACCATGTTGGCCAGGCTAGTCTTGAACTCTTGACCTCAGGTGATCCTTCCAGCTTGGCCTCCCAAAGTGCTGAAATTACAGGCATGAGCCACTGCACCTGGCTGGAAGTCTGTATCTTTTGCTGGTATATAAAAATATCTTTGTCTTATCTTTCCATGCCTCTGGTAACCAGCCTTCATACCTTTTTCTGCTATAAATCCCCCTCTACCCTATATACTGCTGATAGGGTGAACTTCCTGGCTTGAAACTCGAATAGGGAGTCACCCTCTCACCTCATCAGAGAACCTTGCCATGGTTCTCCAATTCTTCCATTTTGTTCTCTAAGTTGCTTCCAGTGAGATCTTTCTGAAGTGGAGTTGTGATCATGT
The DNA here is from genome assembly GCF_007565055.1 of Rhinopithecus roxellana. Taxonomy (NCBI): domain Eukaryota; kingdom Metazoa; phylum Chordata; class Mammalia; order Primates; family Cercopithecidae; genus Rhinopithecus; species Rhinopithecus roxellana. The sequence continues at coordinate 37,270,845 of NC_044568.1, read as the reverse complement.
CCCTGCTGCTTAACACCCTGCCACAGCTCTGATTTACCTTTGGTGTAGAGTCTGAATTCCTACCCTAGATGTTTATTGAAGACATGGCCTCTTAACTCTCCAGCTTTTGTGCTTCCACTCCCCGTTTCTCTCTAGCTATCCGTGACTACCAAGTTACAGTGCTAGTGATAATGCTTCCCCCCTCTCAGTCAGAGGCTTTGTTAGAAAACCTCTTCCTCTCTCCTTTGCCTGACAATCTCCAGTGTGAGTCATTTTCCCACTCTGTTTAGTCGTGTCTTCTGTTAGGAAGCCGGCCACCCTGGTTTGGATTAGATAGCCCTTCTTGTGTACCATAGACTCCCACCTGGACTTCCACAGCTGTCTATCACATCTCCCCACTTTTAGTGCACACCTTCTCTGGTTTCTATACTGAAGGCAGAAAGTTCTATTCACAATGTGAATCTTGTCCAAATTCACACAACTGTGTTAACAAAAAATCAGTAGCTGCCTCACTGATCTTAGAATAAAGATTGTTATTTTTATTTATTTATTATTTTTTATTTTTCTTTCTTTCTTTCTTTTTTTTTTTTTTCTGAGACAGAGTCTTGCTTTGTTGCCCAGGCTGGAGTGCAATGGTGTGATCTCGGCTCACTGTAACATCTGCCTACCGGGTTCAAGTGATTTTCCTGTGCCAATCTCCCGAGTAGCTGGGATTACAAGCACCCACCACCATGCCCAGCTGATTTTTATATTTTTAGTAGAGACAGGGTTTCACCAGTTTGGCCAAGGTGGTCTCAAACTCCTGACCTCGTGATCCACCTGCCTCGGCCTCCCAAAGTGCTGGAATTACAGGCGTGAGCCACTCCTCCTGGCCTGGATTGTTATTTTTATAATGATCTCTATGAGATGCTATCTCTACAGTCTCAGTTTACTTTGCTTCAGCTATTCTGGCCTTCTTTTACTCCCCCAGACATTTCATGCTTCTCTTATCACTGTGCTTCAGATGAGCAGGTGCTTCTAGAGAGGTTCTCTCCTCCTTCTCCCTACCCTTCTCCAGAGGCTATTCAAGTACTACCTTTATTTACATCCTTCTGATATTCACTTTACATATGTGACTTTCAGCATCCTAGTGAAACCTACTCTTATATCCCATACTTCATAGAAACATGTACTTCCTATGCATAGCTTATATGGTAGATGTAATTGTCTTAGTTCCATTTTCTTTTCCTAAATAGACTCTGAGATGGAGATTTATGTGTAAGACTTTTATGGGTGAATATGCTTTCAAGCAGAACCTGTGGGTGAGTAAAAGAGGTAAGAGTAGACAGTGGGAATTATTGAATTATTCATAGGCACTACAATTCAAGGGTAATGTTGGAGCTGGGATGGTTTTTCTAATTGTTGTCTTTTGAGACTGTGTTAGTCCATTTTTCAATTGTTATGAAGGAATGTCAGATACTGAGTTATTTATCAATAAAAAAATGTTTATTTTGGCTTACAGTTCTGCAGGTTTTACAGGAAGCAAATCTAACATCTGCTTCTGGTGAGGGCCTCATGAAGCTTACAATCATGGCAGAAGGTGAAGGGGCCAGTGTGTCACACGGTGACAGAGGGAGCAAGAAAGAGAGGGGGAAGTGCCACGCTTTTAAAAACAACCAGATCTTGTGTGAATGAAGAAAAAGATCTCACTCATTTCCACAGGGAGGGCACAGATCCTGAGGGATCTGCTGCCATGATCCAAATATCTCCCACGAAGCCCCACCTCCAACACCAGGAATCACATTTCAACATGACATGTAGAGGGGAAAAAACACCCAAACTATATCATTATGCCCCTGGACTCCCAAATCTCACGTCCTCACGTTGCAAAATAGTTATCCCATCCCAATAGTCCTCAGAAGTCTTAACACATTCCAGCATCACTCAAAAGTACAAAATCCAAAGTCTCATCTGAGACAAAGCAAGTCTCTTCCACTTATGAGCCTTAACATGAAACCAAGTTATTTACTTTCAAGATTCAATGGTGGCACCAGCATTAGGTAAATATTCCCATTCTAATAGGGAGAAGTCAGGCTAAAGGAAGGGGCAACAGGCCCCACACAAGTCTGAAACCCAACAGCGCAGTCATTAAATCTTACAGCTCCAAAATAATCTCTTTTGACTTCATGTCCTACATCCAGGGCATACTGACGTAAAGAGTGGGCTCTCAAGGCCTTGGGTACCCCTGCTCCTGCGACTTTTCAGGGTATAGCCCTCGTGGTTGTTTTCACAAGTTGGATTTGAGTGCCTGCAAGCTGTTCCAGGCTGGGATTGCAAGCTGCCAGTGGTTCTACCATTCTCAGGTCCGGAGGGCAGCAGGCCCCTTCCCACAGCTCCACTAGGCAGTGCTCTGGTGGGAACTCTGTGTAGGGGCTCTGCCTCTGCAGCAGGTTTCTGCCTGGGCATGCAGGCTTTCCTGTACATTCTCTGAAATCTAGGTGGAAGCTGCCAAGCCTCTTTAAATCTCACATTCTGTGCTCCTGCAGGCTTAACACCACATGGAAACTACCAAGGCTTATTATGGCTTGTACTTTCTGGAGTTGTGGTCTGAGCTATGCCTGGAGCCCTTTGAACTCTGACTAGAGTCAGAGGGGCCAGGATGTGAGAAGCAGTATCCTGAGGTGGTACAGGGAAGTGGCACCATGGACCTGGCCCCTAAAACCATTATTTGCTCCTAGTCCTCTAGGCCTGTGATGGGATGGGCTGCTTCAAAGACTTCTGAAATGCCTTTAAGGCCATTTTTTTCATCGTCTTGGATATCAGCACTTGTCTCCCTTTCGGTCATGCTAATCGCTCTAGCAAGCGGTTTTTCCAAAACCTGCTTGCATTCCTCTCCCAAAAGTGCTTTTTCTTTCTCTACCACATGGCCAGGGCACAAATTTTCCAAACTTTTGCACTGTTTCCCTTTCAATTATAAGTTTCAATTTTAAGTCATTTTTTTGCTAGCATATCAGACTACAGATAGTTAGAAGCAGCCAGGCCACATCTTGAATCCTTGCTGCTTAGAAATTTCTTCTGCCAGATACCGCAGGTCATCACTTCTAAGTTCAGTCTTCCATAAATCCCTAGCACATGTTCATAATGTGGTTAAGTTCTTTGCTAGGGCATAACAAGGATGGCATCTGCTCTAATTCCTAATAAATTACACATTTCCCTCTGAGACTTCATCAGCCTGGCTTTCACTGTCCAATTTTTGTTAGCATTTTGGTCACAACTATGTACCCAGTCTCTAAGAAGTTCCAAAAGGTTTATTTTGGCTCATAGTTCTGCAGGCTGTATAGGAAGCATGGCACCAGCATCTGCACCTTCTGAGGGCTTCAGGAAGCTTCCAATCATGGCAGAAGGTGAAGGGGGAGCAGATGCATCACATGGTGATAAGGAGCAAGAGAGACAGGGGGTAAGTGCCACACACTTTTAAACAACCAGTTCTCATGTAAACTCATTACCATGAGGAGAACACCAAGATATTCATGAGGGATCCACCCCATGACCCAAACACCTCCCACCAGGTCCCACTTCCAACATTGGGGATTAGATTTCAACATGGGATTTGGATGGGAGAAACATCCAAACTATTCCAGAAACACCTGTTAGAAATAGAATGCTGATGTCTTTGTGAGGAGAGGGAGATCACTGTTCTGACGATCAATAAGGTGGATGGATTTTCTTGGGTGTTAACATATGATACAAGAATATTTATATTTCTGCTTATAAGCATAAGTTTATTTATATGTATACATCTTTGATCTCTTTATCCCTATTATTCTAGTTGTTTTCTTTCCAGGCCCTTGACCATTGAGCCAAGCTATTACCCAATGGTAAGGGTTCATATTTATATTCTTTATTTTGAGCCACTTATATTTCCACAAAACATGTGTGACCAGGTACTTTATCTGAAGGTTAATTCATTAGCAGGATTCATTTTTACAGCTCTTTTTTTTTTTTTTTTTTTTTTTTTTTTGAGACGGAGTCTTGCTCTGTCACCCGGGCTGGAGTGCAGTGGCCTGATCTCAGCTCACTGCAAACTCCGCCTCCCGGGTTCCCGCCATTCTCCTGCCTCAGCCTCCCGAGTAGCTGGAACTACAGGCGTCCGCCACCTCGCCCGGCTAGTTTTTTGTATTTTTAGTAGAGACGGGGTTTCACCGTGTTAGCCAGGATGGTCTCGATCTCCTGACCTCGAGATCCGCCCGTCTCAGCCTCCCAAAGTGCTGGGATTACAGGCTTGAGCCACCGCGCCCGGCTTACAGCTGTTTTTTAAGGAAAGCTTGGTGTTTCAGGGCAGCACATGCATATTGAGTCAAGTCATCTGTGGCCTAACCCGAATTAGTGGTCTGGTGGTCAGAGGAGAAGTGTAAGAGGATCTTTATGGGCATCCATATTTTCTTGCAAGGCAAAGTTTCTGAATCATCCTCAAGTAAAAAGAAAGTCATGTCCTCTAACAAGGAGTGGGCCACTTCTCTGAGCCCAGATATTTCAGAGAGATCTGGAGATACAAGATTTTATATGTATGGACTCATATATCCCCATCTCCTGTCTCTGGTTTTGCTCCTTCTTAATTAGGGCCAGACCAGAGTATGGCTAAAATGAAGAATTAAACTTCCACTGGAATTAAAATACTCTTACATAAGCTCTGGGTCTGAACTTAACCTTTTTATGTCCTTAGACTTTGAAAAAATGAGTCACTTCATGTGCTATCATGATGGTCCATTGACTTTTACACTTAGATTTTAATTGTTGATTACTCACCCACAGCTTTAAGCAAAAAAAAGATGGGAATTTAAACCCCTCCCCCATCCCATCCCCCCTCCATTGATCAGTATTGAATGTGGGTTACTCCCATGAATGGGGCATGACCTTGACTAAGGGGGCCCTTTTAATCTGAGAGCAATTTGCAGAGAATGTCAAAGCTGAAAGCTATAGTAACTACCAGTACTCCCAGCAGAAGGAAAAATGAGTGCCTCAGATTTTTGCAAGAGGTATGTGGCACACCACAGAATTTACTCTATGTGTGTATTTGCTGAGCCATGAAACTCAAATCCTAGTATAATTTTGGCATGCTGTGTTTATGCAAGGGTGAGGGATGGAGAGTATATAGATGCATCAGCATTTCACTTTTATCTTATTAGTTATTACACTAAACTTCAATGTTCTTTTGTTGACCTCTCTTCTCCCGGGCAGCTAAAACTCCTTTTGGGTAGAAATATGCCATGCTTGTCTCAGATTGTTAAGTACAACAGGTACGAAGCATGGTTCTTACCATAGCGTAGATAAGAAATGTCAGTTTCTCAACTGATATATTAAATGGGCTAATGAATGAAGGAGCTTAATGATTCATTAATTCATTCACTTAGAGTCATATCTGATGGCCTTTCTACCAATAATACAAGTCTGCTTTGGGTAGCACCTACTGATGTTGTGTCCATGAGTTTAAATTCTATATTTTGCTTCTTATAAGGAAGGCCTAGAATTCATCACAAAGTACATGGGGGGAGCATGAAGTTTGGGATGTGACCAGAACCACACATGACAAGTGAAATCTTAATCTTTCAGTCTCCTGATCAAAACTTAAAGGACTCTAGGCTAGCCAGAGGTGTGAAACAGGCAAAACAGCAGACAAGATCAATATCACTTTTCTTTCCTATCCTTTCCAACCCCTTTGTAGTAAGTCAAGATCAGGTAACTAATCTAAATGATGCAATGTGAGTGTAATTTATTTATATCATTTTTTGAGAGATGTCTGGATCAACTTTTGCACAAGTTGTCACTCTTTCTCTTCCCCTGTGTTACACACTGAGAAGGGGCAGGTGTGACAGATGGTGCCACTATAACATGGGCTAGCCTGTGTCAGCCAGGCTCCCAGGGTGACAGTGTTGAGCAGAACCCCACACTGGCTTGCATGGAACATACAGAGTATGTGAGAAGTAGACTTTATTGTTCTTTGCAAATGAGATTTGGGGTTGTCAGGAATATAACCTAGATAACCCAGTTTATTATAGAATAGGTAGAAATAAGCATGGACAGCAGAATCAACATGTGAAAAAGAGCTTATAAAGTAATATTTTGGTAAGACCAGCTTAGTAGGAATAAGTTTTTCTAAAACTGTGAGCAAGAGCCATGTTAGCTGCAAAACTACAAAGGTGGGTGATATCGGAGGGAAGTCTAAAGAAAAAGGACCTGCTAGATAAAATCACAACAGTGTGTAAATAATTGAGTCAGTCTATTATCTATCTATCTATCTATCTATCTATCTATCTATCTATCTATCTATCTATCAACCTACCTGTCGGCCTGTCATCTATCTTTCTACCTTTTGTCATCTATCTCTCTATCTTTTGTCATCTATCTCTTGAACCCAAGCATTATAGGGCCAATGGTGCACTTGTTCTTAATTTGTACTCATTATCTTTCTAATTCTCCTTTCCTGCTTCTTAAAAGAGTTTTAATATGCTCTTAGGAAATTTCACAGCTGCAGAGGGTCAAATCCACTCCCCAAATGTAAAGCAAGTCATGATTGTCATGGCTTCAAGAAAATCACATTACAAAAAATATGCTACACTTATTCCCATAGCAGCCATACCTTTCCAAAACAAAGAATATATGCAGAGTTTGTACAAGGCATTGAAAATGAGGAGTACCACAGTGACTATCCAACCCAGACACCATTATTGATGTTGCAGAATTAAAGTCGTCAAGCTATCGTTGCCACCAGCAGTATAATTTTTCAAGGACGTCTAAAAACCTTTTAACTCCTGTCATGGTTCAAGTAGTTGGCAGGGCCTAAATTTGACTTTGAGCTTCAGATTTGGAAAATCAAGGAATTCAAAGTGAATCTCAGCCAGCTTCCCTTAGCCTCCTGTGACTTTCCCCTCAGACTATAAATGGATCCTGTTTTTGAAAGCAAGCCCAGATTTCCTTAAAACATGTTCCAGTCTCTTGAAATTCACTAAGAGTATATTTCAAATGAAGGCTGCGCTTTTCTCTGCCCCCTGTTTTTGGAGCATCCTCTTTGTAAGCATTCCAATTCCCTTGTATGGGTTAGTGCCACTCTTGCTGAGTACATGTCATGCCCATCATTGCACATTTCAACCAGACTCCCCAGATGAATTACAGTCTGACTTTCCATTGGCTACATGTCAAAAGCAAGCTATTCAGGATCAACTTCCTTGAAACGATCTGCCAACTGGTCTACTGGCCTCCTTAACACAAGTGGAATTACAGGAATCAAAAGAGAGGATGAAGGTCAACATCGTGGGCTCCATTTCCTTTCAGGGCATTGCTTTTCATATCCTTCAGAGAGTCTTTCACACCTTCCATTCTAAATGGAAACTAACTAGAGATAGATTTACACTGTTAATATACTGACCACTTCAGTCATTAGTTCCAAAGATGCAATCCTTTGAACAATTTATACATACCAACCGTTTTCTGTTACTATGATAAGTTTCTTTGGTCGTATTGAAGTGAGATAATTACTTCCTTATATGGGATACGTACCTCTCTGAATGCTACTGAAAACCATTACATTTGCTTTTTAAGCAAATACATCCCATTCTTTTTTTTTTTTTTTTTTTTTTTTTTTTTTTCTTTTTTTTGAGACGGAGTCTGGCTCTGTCGCCCAGGCTGGAGTGCAGTGGCCGGATCTCAGCTCACTGCAATCTCCGCCTCCCAGGTTTACACCATTCTCCTGCCTCAGCCTCCCGAGTAGCTGGGACTACAGGCGCCTGCCACCTCGCCCGGCTAGATTTTTTTTGTATTTTTTAGTAGAGACGGGGTTTCACCGTGTTAGCCAGGATGGTCTCGATCTCCTGACCTTGTGATCCGCCCGTCTCGGCCTCCCAAAGTGCTGGGATTACAGGCTTGAGCCACCGCGCCCGGCCATACATCCCATTCTTATCTCATATTGGGCTTGCATTCACCCAAAAAAATGCCCTTTGATATTTCATATGAATGGCTGTTCACTCATATCTGGTCCATCTCAAATAGATACATTTTTCCCCCCTAAATGTGTGTTTTGGACTATACATTTGTCGGTGTTAAATTGAATCACTTCAGCTTGTCAAGATTTGATTTTTGTCATGCGGTGTATTCACCATCCATTTCAACTTCAGTAATCTAAAATATCTAATCTGTGTACCATTCAAGACATTCATCAAAAATGGAAACATTTTGAAAACAGAGTCTTTTAGTTTACCACCGGAAAATAGCTTAGAGGGGCATTGGTGCACTCATATGTATCCTTTAGATGGTTGGCTATATACCTAATGTTTTTAAAATTTACTTTGTACCAGGTTCTATGATAAAGTATTATTTCATGTTACCCTCACAATATTGCAGTGAAATAGGTGTTGTTGCTTTTTTTTTAGTAGATTAGGAAACTGAGGCTAATGGATGTAAAGTTACTTTTAGCAAGATCACATAAGATAATTATTAAGGTAAGAATATATTTATCCAGGTTTTTCTCCTACTGCTCCTTGCACTTTACACTCCAGCTGCATCTGATTGCTTATAGCCACTCTCCACACCAGGATTTTTTTTATAACAGTGCTTTGCACATGCTATTCCCATTTTCTGAAGTGCCTTGCACATTTCATTGTGATTTTTTCAACAACAATCTCCTATTCTGCCTTCAACACTAGTTCAAGTGTTTTTTCTCTATCCTTTTTTTTTTTTTTTTTTTTTTTTTGAGACGGAGTCTCGCTCTGTCGCCCAGGTTGGAGTGCAGTGGCTGGATCTCAGCTCATTGCAAGCTCTGCCTCCCGGGTTGACGCCATTCTCCTGCCTCAGCCTCGCGAGTAGCTGGGACTACAGGCGCCCACCACCACGCCCGGCTAGCTTTTTGTATTTTTTAGTAGTGACGGGGTTTCACCGTGTTAGCCAGGATGGTCTCGATCTCCTGACCTCGTGATCCGCCCGTCTCGGCCTCCCAAAGTGCTGAGATTACAGGCTTGAGCCACTGTGCCCGGCCTCTCTATCCTTATAGCAGGAAAAAGCTTATCACTCTGAAGATTAAGGGATATTAATATAACGCATGCAATGCGCTAATTACAATTTTATTAAATAACGCTTATTATTAGCATCACCACATTTTATGTATACCTCACATTACTTGAGACATTTGCTGTTACCCACTTTACAGATTTTTTTTTTTTTTTTTTTGAGGTGGAGTCTCGTTCTCTCCCCCAGGCTGAAGTGCAGTGGCGCGATCTTGGCTCACTGCAAGCTCCGCCTCCTGGGTTCACGCCATTCTCCTGCCTCAGCCTCCCAAGTAGCTGGGACTACAGGCGCCCGCCACCACGCCCGGCTAATTTTTTGTATTTTTAGTAGAGATGGGGTTTCACCGTGTTAGCTAGGATGGTCTCAATCTCTTGACCTCATGATCCGCCTGCCTTGGCCTCCCAAAGTGCTGGGATTACAGGCCTGAGCCACCGCGCCCGGCCTTACAGATTTTTTTTTACAAGACATTGAAGGAATTGCGAAAGGCCATATGGATAATAAGGGAAGGAGAGCTATGGTTTTGACAATTAGAGGTAGTGCCTTAAGTACTATAAAGATCACTGAAAAAATAATGCAACTCTTTACCATGGTTTACTGGGCTTTGTATCAACTGGGCCATGCCCACCTCTTCTAGCTCAGTTCAGACTTGCCTTCAACCCCTGACTTACAACACTTGGACACTGGCTTTCCTATAATTCTGCAAATAAGCCTAGTTGGTTTTCACATTAGGGTTCTCATCCTTGATGCCTCTTCATTCTGGTTGTATTAGTTTCTTCTTTCCTTTCATCTGTGTCTGCTCAATTGCTAGCTTTCATGAACATTTTAGTTATTTTGTTAATTCCCAAGTGGTATCACATCGCTCTATTAAATTTGCATCACAGCAACCACACATATCTCATTTACTTATGGTTATGCACTTCATGGTCTGTTTCCTCTCCAAACGTGAAAGCTCTATAAAGACAGGAACCTCGTCAATTTTATTTGCTACTGTATGTCAGGGACAATATATAGTAAGTAGCAGGTGTCTACTACATTTACATTGAATAAACAAAGAATAAGGTGTTAAAGAAGCATGGTGCGGCAGGTATCTAAATCTTACAAAGAGTGAGGGAAAGTTTGCTGGGAGAGAGGCCATGTCTTAGCTCCACCTGCCGTAACAAAATACAATACACTGGGAGGTTTAAAGGCAATTTTCTCACTATTCTGGAGATATTTGAGATCAGGGCACTAGCATGGTTGGGTTCTGGGAAGGTCTCTTCCTAGCTTGCTGATGGCTGTCTTCTCACTATGTCTTCGCATGATGGAAAGAGAAAAACCGTAAGACCTCTAGTGTCTCTTCTTATAAGGACACAAATCCCATCAAGGGATCCGGGCCAGATGAGGTGGCTGATGCCTATAATCCCAGCACTTTGGGAGGCTGAGGCGGGTAGATTGCTTGAGCCCAGGAGTTTGGAGATCAGCCTAGCCAACATGGCAAACCTCCATCTCTACAAAATATACAAAAATGAGCCAGGTGTGGTAGCATGCACCTGTAGTCCCACCTACCCAAGAGGCTGAGGCAGGGAGATCACTTGCACCTGTGGGGTTGAGGCTGCAGTGAGCTGTGATTGTGCCACTGCACTCCAGCCTGGGAGACACAGCGAGACCTTGCTTCAAAAAAATAATAATAATAAAAAGAAATAAAATAAAATAATATAAAACAGAACCCTACTCTCATGACCTCATCTAGACCTAATTATCTCCCAAAGGCCTCCTGTCCAAATATCATTTTATTAGAGGTTGGGGCTTCAATATATGAATTTTGAGGGGCAAAATTCAGTTCGTAGCAGGGCGTGATTATGCAAACGTAAAATAAAGAGTTAACCCAAATCTTGGAGGTGGGAATGCATAAATCACTGGTTTGAAACCGTGGGAGATTTTGCTGCCCTTTCTTCTATCCCACATTGTGGAACATGTGACAATGTCTGGAGACACTTTTGATATTTGAAACTTGGAAGGAGTGCTACTAGCATCTACTAGGTATAGTCCAATGATACTGAGAACCCTGAGCAACGACTGGTGACCTTTCCTCAGCAGTTCTCTATCTCCCCAGCCTTTAATGTACATCTCTTCTCCATGTTTTCTCCCCACTGCTCTCAGTCCTCTCTTGTTGGCCCAGGTGGCTACTTCAACTCCGTGACAAATTGAAGTCTTCCGTAGAGTTTCTGAACTCCAAAGCTTCACATCTTTCTTGGAAAAGCTGCAATCAACAGTCAGCCTTGCTCTGGCCCAGACTAGCAGATCTCAGAGTCGGAGAGGGCTGAGGTCACACATTATATTATTGTATTAGTCAGGGTTCTCTAGAGGGACTCAACCAACAGGATAAATGTATACAGGAAGGGGAGTTTATTAAGCAAATTGACTCACACGATCACAAAGTTAAGTCCCACAACGGGCCTTCTGCAAATCTAGGAGTCAGGAAGCCAGTTCAAGTCCTAAAACCTCAAAAGTAGGGAAGCTAATAGTGCAGCCTTCAGTTTCCAGCCAAAGGCCTGAGAGCCCCTTGCAAACTACTGGTGTGAGTCCAAGAGCTGAAGAACGTGGAGTCTGATGTTTGAGGGCAGGAAGCATCCAGCATGGGAGAAAGATGAAGGCCAGAAGACTCAGGCAGTCTAGTCTTTCCAAATTCTTTTGCTTGCTTTTTATGCTGGCCGTGCTGGCAGCTGATTAGATTGTGCTCACCCAGATTGAGGGTGAGTCTGCCTTTCCCAGTCCACTGACTCAAATGGTAATCCCCTTAGGCAACCCCCGGACAAACACACTCAGGAACAATACTTGACATCCTTTAATCCAATCAAGTTGACACTCAATATTAACCATCACAATGATCAAGGAAGTAGGGCTGCCTGAGCAAGGCACCACGGGTACTAACTGAAGAGTGTTAAAGAGCACTCAGATCCAGGATGCAGGGATTTGGAAGTGCAGGCTGAGAAATCACTTGGATTCTGCTGAAGCTGGTGCATAGAGTATCCTCTGTACTTCATCTGTCTGCTCATGTCCTCCCTGGTGAGTTCAACAACCCTGAAAAATTAGAATTGGCTCAATTTGACCAACTCAGCAGTGCACAAGTACCAAGAGGTTTTTTTTTGTCTCCTTTTTATTTAACTTTCAGGAAACCAACTTCAATGAGATTTTATAGTATCTTGAAGCCTGGAGACTCTCCTCCCCCCCCCATACTTCTGTCGTATAAAGCCCTGTTAAAGTATAAAACAAAAATTGATGAATTCTAACCAATTTGAGCTTCCTCATTAATAGCAGCCTGGTAGAAGATGCTGAGCACAATTCATTTCTAATGATTTAATTCTAATTAGTATTTATAGCTATAGTTTAATTCCAACAATGCACTATTAAATGAGTTCAGAAATGTATTTATTGATTCATTCATGAATGGGACAACATCATATATTCAGATGCTTTTGAGATAGCTAGATATATACCCACACATTTTCTACATTTTTCTCACATTCTTTGATTATGATCCTTCCTTTTTATGTTTCATACTGTGATAATGAGTCTTTTAAATTGCTATTTGCAATAAATTTTGGGTGAGATTATTCACTTTTCTTTGTATTTTTTATTTCATGCTCTAAGTGCGGGAACCTACAGAGAGCTACAAATTGAAAGAAACAACCATTTCAGAGAAAACAGACCTCCAGAGCTTTGGAAAGAGCAAGGAATTGACCATTTGAAGGGCTTCAAGTATGCCAAGTAGCCGTCATAACTCATTTCACATTTCAAAAGGGAAAAAGCAAATCAAGATTTGAAAACTTTACAGAGTCTTTTGTTTAGTGAGAATGTGTTCATTGCGTGTTGGCTATAATTATTGTTAACATTCATTTTAAGAGCAATTTACTGATCTCTCACTGAAATTTCTCATCTACAATGAGAACAAATATTTGAACTCATCTCAGCTTAATGAATGAGGATTGGCAGAATTAAGTGAGCTATCCAATATCTTAAGCTTGTCAGTGGCAGAGCTGGGATGGGATCACGATTGTGCTTCAACACTTCTACCCAGACTTTTTGCACTATGCTGTACACTCTTAAAGGACATATGTTAAGAATAAAGAACTATTGATGTTCAAAAGCAAAATTATGCCATCATTCTTTGGGACAGTTTATTTGAGAGTCTGGTTTTATATAGAATCTGGGAATGCCAAAATCGAAAGGATACTTAGAGTTCCCATATTCATAGCTCTCAATTTCCTGAATTAGAAAAAAATGTCTGGAGTGGAAAAAGCATTCAAATGCCACAGGGACTCTCTTTTTTCATCTCAAAATTACATAATTAGTATTGTACCTTTTAAATTAAGAAGAAAGTTATGATACATGGTGAGCAGAAATGAAATTTATATGATGAACAACCATAGATTCTACCAGTTCATGAATAAGGTGTGAGCCATCTGATCCAAGAGTTCTTTCTCTCTTTTTAGTTAGCGTACTTTCAACACAAAAGCATTCATTCTGCTTGTTGTTTTTTTAATACTAGATTTTACCTCCAATCTCATGATTGTATTTTTTAAGTGTAGTGCAACTCTAACTTATTTAATTTTCTTTAAGAAAATAAACATAGCTTAAGATGGCTTACAGACATTCATATATCTTATAAAGGTATCTTAAATAATCTAGAGTGGTAAGAAATACAAGGCAAGCAGAAAATCAAAGGTTTTTTGTAAAATCATTCTTCTGAGTGTTGCACTTTGTTACTTTTCTATGCCTTTTATAATGCACTTACACTTCTTATATAAGCTATTGGATGTATATTTTAAGCTACTATATAGTCATTCAACTTGTCTATCATTATATTCTGAAATTTCACCATTTTAAACAAAAAGATGATTCATGCTATTATTTATAAATTTTACTGCATTTCATCTTTAAAAAAATAAAAACACACAATGGTAATAATACCATTCTTGAAGCAAATGATTGAATGTGCTAATTATAGTAATAATAAAAAGAATAGGTTTCATAGACTCAATTTTCTAGAACTAGCAATGAAGATTATTAATCATGATTAAGCAAAGGATACTCACAATAATGCATAATTTAGAGTCCTGGCCTTTGTGAGTTTAAATTGCTCAAAAGTGCTCAAGAACATAGGTAAAATTCCTGGAAACAGAATTCCTGAAAATAAAAATAATATCCATCAAGCCATTCTTTCTTCCTGAAAACGAAATTTTTCATAAAACGTATAACTAGGTGTTGTCCTTTTGTAAATATTTTAACAACATGTATGTATGTTAGATTGGAAAATAGAGTTCCATTTGCTGAGTGAGGACCTCAGAAAGAAAAGGAAAGCATGATCAGTGGATATTTAGTGACCTAAAAAAAGAGTGATCATTTGCTTCAGGAAAATAAAGAATACTCTTATATTTTCTCCATGTTCTTTTCATGGTAGCTTGGTGTAGTATCAGGAGTGTAGATTTGGCATCAGGCAGAACCGAGTATGCTAAGTGACACACTAGCATTCTTCCTGCTCCAGGAACATGCCAAGCTTGTCCCTGCCTCTGGGTCTTGCACTCGGCAGTGGCTCTATTTTGAATGTGATTCCCTGTGACCTTTGCAAGCTTGACTCATTTCTATGAAAAATTCTGCTTAAGGCCGGGCGCGGTGGCTCAAGCCTGTAATCCCAGCACTTTGGGAGGCCGAGACGGGCGGATCACGAGGTCAGGAGATCGAGACCATCCTGGCTAACACGGTGAAACCCTGTCTCTACTAAAAACTACAAAAAACTAGCCGGGCGAGGTGGCGGCGCCTATAGTCCCAGCTACTCGGGAGGCTGAGGCAGGAGAATGGCATGAACCCGGGAGGTGGAGCTTGCAGTGAGCTGAGATCCGGCCACTGCACTCCAGCCTGGGCGACAGAGCCAGACTCCGTCTCAAAAAAAAAAAAAAAAAAAAGAAAAGAAAGAAAAGTTCTTCTTAAATATCCCCCCTTTGTAGGGCTCTTATTGAACAAACCTCTCTGAAGTAGACTTCTGTGATGGTTGATATTAAGTGTCAACTTGATTGGATTGAAGGAGAAAAAGTATTGTTTCTGGGTGCGTCTGTGAGGGTGTTGCCAGAGGAGATTAACATTTGAGTCAGTGGACTGCGAGAGGAAGACCCACCCTCAATGAGGGTGGACACGGTCCAACCGGCTGCCAGCATAGCTACAAAACCCGGCAGAAGAAGGTGGAATAAAGTGGCTTGCTGAGTCTTCCGGTTTTCACCTTTCTCCGTGCTGAATACTTCCTGCCCTTGAATATCAGACTCCAGGTTCTTTGGCCTTTGGACTCTTGGACTTAAACCAATGGTTTGCCAGGGACACTCGGGCTTTGGGACACAGGCTGAAGGCTGCAGTGTTGGCTTCCCTACTTTTGAAGCATTGGGACTTGGACTGAGCCACTGTTGGCTTTCTTGCCTTCGGCTTGCAGGGATCACCGTGTGATTGTGTGAGACAATCCAACTTAACAAACTCCTTTTCACATATACGTATTTCTTACTAGGTCTGTCCCGCTGGAGAGCCCTGACTAATTAATACAACTTCCTACATACTTTGTATCAGTTGACCCTGTAAATTTCTATTGCCTCCATAACATAAAATTAGAGAAATATAGGCGAATAGTTTGTAAAACACACTTTGAATAACTATATAAACATCAGCAATTTTCTCTGTGACATAAATGTATTAACACTGCTTCCAGTCGTGTCTAACTTACCTTCATAAAGTAGCCTAGGTGCTTAAATAATCTGCCTCATTATGTCTTAAAACACCTGAAAATTCTTTTAATTGTATTTGAAAAAAGAAAAGTTTAATGTAACTAACAAGTCATTTTATGCAGCACCTGAACACCTAAGGTGGATCTAACAGACTAATATACACATTAATCCATGATATCACATAAGTAAAATGAAGTGGTGCATTTGCTATTTATGCTGAAAATCTGTGCGTAAACAATTCAATGTAAGTGCAGGTGACTGATGAATAAAACATCACTGATGAAGCAGGCTGCATCTAAATTTTTGCTTAACCCTGCTGGTTTAATTTGGTTTGGTGGTTTTATTTTTCCCCCTTTCTGATGTTGTTTTCACCTGAGGTAGATAAATATATATCATGCATGGGAAAAATGAGCAACATAATTTTAAATACGTGAAACAGGTGAGAAGGTTGTTCAGCTGCTTTCAAATATTATGCTTCTAGTCCCGAGAAACATAAAAATAACTTCCCAACCGCAGCCCCTGAGAAAAAGTGTCTTTGCCACTTTAAAACACAGTCCATCTCAAAAGAAGTTTGAGCCAATAGACTAATGTATTCTTTATTTTTATTTATTTTTATTTTTTGACATGGAGTTTTGCTCTGTCACCTAGGCTGAAGTGCAGAGACGTGATCTCTTCTCACCGCAACCTCCGCATCCCAGGTTCAAGCGAGTCTCCTGCCTCAGCCTCCAGAGTAGCTGGGATTACAGGCTCCCACCACCATGCCTGGCTAATTTTTGTATTTTTAGTAGAGACAGTGTTTCACCATGTTGGACAGGCTGGTCTTGAACTCCTGACCTTAGGCGATCAGCCCGCCTCGGCCTCCCAAAGTGCTGGGATGACAGACGTGAGCCACCACATGTTCTTATTCATTGTCGTGATGCTTGGAAAAATTACACATAAGGTATTATTTAAATGTATGCAAGTACCAGCATTTGTACAACATTCTTGTAGGTAGAATAATACTGAACAATAATCTTTTGTGCAGGGGAGAAAACTGTAAAATTTTAGTAAGTCAGGTGGCATCGACAGCTGAAGAAACCATCAAATTAGTCATATTTCTCATGGCATGTGTCTGCCACAATAGACCGGTTTGGATTTTTCTCTTCCATAATTAATAATTTGCATCTAAATACAACATCTCTTTTTCTATGTTGATGCCTTTTAAGGTTCAAAGTTGTTCCATGGTCCAGCAGGGAAACATTACTCAAAGCAAGAAAGTTAAGGGAGGAAGGCTCTCTTCTACACACTAGGATCCCTGTGTGTGTCAACACGTTTAATTTACTAATAACAAATATCAATACCTTTCTCTTTTATTTTTGAAAAGAAGTTTCCAGAATTTAAAATTGAGAGGAACCAGGTAATTTGCAGACTTTTCTGTCTCTTGTCTGTCCTAGTGTTGCCCAACAGAGTATTATGCTTCTATAAACCCAGGACCTAGTAAAATACTCTGAAAGCACAAACGCAAATTGATTAAATGTAACAACAAATAAAATAAACACTATTCTTTTACTCAATGCATCATAGCAAGTGACACATAAAAATGTATAAATTCAGAATTTTTAAAGCCCATATAAGGAAATTCTTGTAAGAATTTAACTTTTAGCCTAACTTCTTATTATACGGGAAATGTGATCTTTATCTGCTGTGCAAAGCTTCTAGAATTAGCCATTACTTCGGTTACTTGTTCTACACTTAAGCAGTACTTTTTCCCTAAGTATTCACTTAGTTTTTCATCAGTTTCTTTAGTTAATTTTAAAAACACAACAGTTTTCTTTTTGCTAATGTGTAGGATATTTTAACATTAACAAAACAATCAAGTTGAAACTATACACAGTGTTTAAAATATTATAAAAGCTAAATAAGTTTTAATAAGAACATTTAATGGAATATTACAAAATCCTAACAATTATGTTTCCACAGGATTATAGAAACCTGAAAAATGCTTATGTATATTATTACATGCACTACAGATTTCAATATAATAAAAATAATATAATTGTACAAGTATATAAATAAATATATGGAATATATAAATAGATACTGAGAGAGAGAAAAAGAGAGGAAGAAAGCAAGACAGAAGAGAGAGACATGGTGGGAGATAAAGACAGTTAAGACTGTAAATAAACTAAAAAAAATTAAAAATTTTATGCTTGACATTATGGTGCAATTATTACTTTAATAATAAAAATTAATAAATTTAATTTTTATACATTTAAACTTGTATGTAATATAGACTAAATATATTTTTACTGGTAAAGTCAAGGCTGTTTCCATTAATCTGATATTTTGTACAATGCCAACTATGTGTAACAATTCAAATAATGTTTGTAATAATGAAACAATTTAATATATTTTTAGGATAATTAATAATTTTAATAGCCAAGATTTATCCATCATTTCTCATGCCAGGCATTGTGCTTTTGCATACATCATCTCATTTAATTTCCATTTCCCTCTGAGGTAGGTCTTGTTATAAGTCCTATTTTGCACATGGCACCTGAAAAACAGAAATGTTAAACAGCTTGTACAAAGTTACCGAGTTATGAAGTCCAGCCAGCCTTCCAGCCAAGGCATTGTTGTTCCAGAATCCAAGCTTTAAACACTCCTCAATATTGTCTTTCCAAATACATTTTGTTCTACATCCCATTCCTTGTTGATTGCAAGTTGGAATTTTGAATTTTTTATTGAGTATTCTGAAGCTCTGTATAGGAATATTGTGGGTTGAAATGTACCTCCTTGCCCCTCACCCCCCCAAAGAAAGCCATATTGAAATACTAATCCTTGGTACCTAGGAATGTGATGGTATTTGGAAATAGGGTCTTTGCAGATACAATTAAGTTCAGATGAAGTGTTACTGCATTAGGGTGGGCCACCAATCCAATGACTGGTATCCTTATAAGAAGAGAGAGATTTAAAGACCTAGAGGAAACATGGGGAAGAAGGCCAAGTGATGACAAAGACGGGAGTGAGGCACCGACAAACCAAGAAATGCCAATTGTTGGCAAACACCAGAAGCTAACCTGCCAAAAGCTATCAGAGACAGCATGCCTTGCTGACACTCAAATTTCAGACTCTAACTGTGATAGCATACGTCTGTTATTGTTAGCTGCCCAATATATGGAAATTTGTTACAGCATCATGGAGAAGCTGAAACAATGAATTGTTGGCCCGATAACAATAAATGACACTTGCATATTTCATAGGGGTATGATGGTGAAAACTGTGCCATGCATTTGTTATTTGATAAAGGTTCAGAAAGCATTTGGACAGCTTTGAGATTCTCATATGACATATGAATTATAAAGAATAAGTTGATTTTACTACTTAAATGATGTGTCCCATCTTTTATCCAAAGTATATGTTATTAAATGTTTTAATTTATCCTCGGTGATATCACTCAAAAGGATACAAAGATATATAACTACAAATTAAAGAAACTATAGTAGGGTCAAGATGGAGCAAGAGGAAATAAGAAAGAAATACCAGATGAAATATTTCCATTTTAAGAAGAGAATGAAAAGGTCTTTGAGAAATCAGTGAAGGGACTTAGGAAGATAATGGAAAGATTTGACAATATCTTATAACTTGGCAAAGAAACTTTATCTTAAAATGAACATTAAGAAACTTTGGAGTGATCGGGTGTACAGCCTATGGCTGACCTCAAAAGACATTTCCAAAGTGAAGTTGCAGATAACCAATCCACTCTGGAACCCAAACTAATGATGGAGAAGAAAAAAAAAAACGAGCCATTGTTGAAAAACAAAGTACTGGGAAGGAAAGTCTTTGAAATCAGTGATTTAAAATGTTGCTGAAAGTAGAAGAGACTGGATATAGACATAGAAATGTATATACTCATAATTTTATTGCTGGATCCTTTTGGCAGGGGCTGGCAGACTAAGACCTTACTTTATATGACTGAGTCATGCACAGATTGTGCTGATGGTGTTTAATATTTTGAATAACGACAGGCTTTCCTTTTATAGCACTTTTAGTAATAAGCCTGGAAGCACTTTGACTGATGTTTATATATTTTTAGAATAGTTACTGTGTTAGTGTTTTATTACCCCTGCAACAAATTACCAAAAACTTAATGGCTTAAAATATCACACCTTATTGTCTTATTGTTTAAGAGGTGAGAATTTGACCACAGGTCTCACTGGGCTAAAACCAAGGAATCTGCAGGAATGTGTTCCTTTGTAAAGCCTATAGGAGACAATGTTTCTCCCTGCCTTTTTAGCTTCTAGAAACTTTATTCATTCCTTAGCTCTTGAACCTCTTTCAAAGCCAGAACAATTGTCCCTCTCTGATTATTCTTCTGTAGTCATCTTCCTCTGGCAAAAGCTGGGAAAGATTGTCTGATTTTAAAGATTCATTTGATTATATTATCACCATTTGGATAATCCATGATACTCTTCCCATCTCAAGATCTTTTAACTTTCATCACATCTACAAAGTTCCTTCAGCCACATCAGGCAACAATTTGCAGGTTTCAGGGATTAGATCGTGGACATCTTTTGTGGGCCAGTGTTCTGCCTCCCACAGTTGCTAAAACAAGACAATGTTTTGGGCAACCTTTTTTTTTTTTTTCTCGCATATGTCGGTTTGGATCCCATTTCTCTGTCTTTTTGTTGTTGTTGTTGTTGTTGTTGTTTTGAGACAGGGTTTCGCTCTGCCTGTCACCCAGGCTGGAGTGCAATGGTGCAATTATGGCTCACTGCAGCCTACTGTCTTTTGGTGTATATATATTTGTCCACCACTACTCTCCTTGGTTATAATATATATATTTGGTTTTATATGTATACATATATACACACACACATACATATTTATATGTTGACCACTACTCTCTTTTGGGTCCCATTTGCATGGAATATCTTTTTACATCCCTCCAATTTGACCTTATGTGTATCTTTAATTCTAAAGTGACTCTCTTGTAGACAGACTATAGTTGGATCTTATCTTTTCCTCCATCCAGCCACAATATATATTTGATTGGGGAGTTTAATCCATTTGTGTTTAAATTATTTATTGATAGACAAGAACTTACTATTTCCATTTTGTTAATTGTTTTGTTTCCCTGTCTTTTAACTCTTCCCCCCACACACACCTTTTTTTTCTTTCTTGCTATCTTTCTTTGATAATCTCTGATTTCTTTCTCTTTTTCCTTTCATGTATCTCTTGTAGGTATTTCCTTTGTGGTTACCATACAGCTTCTGTAAACCATCTTAAAACACTCTATTTCTAGCTCTGTACAACTTACCTTTAATCCCATGTGAAAACCAGACGCTTTTATTTTCCCTCATCCCATGTTTTATGTTTTTGATGTCACAATTTATATCTTTTTATATTCTGTGTCCTTAACAAATTATTGTAACTACAATTATTTTTAATACTTTTGTTTTTTAATCTTTATGAGTGACTTACACCGCACCATCACACTGTTAGAATATGCCCCCAGGCATTCAAACTATGCCAGTTTCATCAGCACTGCAAATGAGGCAAGATAGAAACTGGTCCCTTGGGCAGCACTCCAAAAGGCCAAGAAATAGTTTGGGCAGTTTTTCCAAAAATAAGTTGAGTTCACCATGTGACTCAACAATCCTGCTCTTAGAATGTAACAAAAAGAATTAAAAATATATGTCCACACAAAGACCTGTATGCAAGTATTCACAGCAGCGATATTCATAAGAGCCAAAAAGTGAAAACAACTCAAACATCAACTGATGACTGGATCGACAAAATGTCATATGTTTATTCAATGAAATATGATCTGAAAATATAAATGGATAAACTACCTATACATGCTACATGTACTAGTCAGGGTTCTCTAGAGGGACAGAGCTAATATGACATGTGTATTTATATATAAAGGGGAGTTTATTAAGGACTATTAACTCACACGATCGCAAGGTCCTACAGTAGACTGCCTCCAAGCTGAGGAGCAAGGAAGCCAGTCCGAGTCCCAAAGCTGAAGAATTTGGAGTCCCATGTTCGAAGGCAGGAAGCATGCAGCGTGGAAAAATGATGTAGGCCAGAAGACAAAACCGGTCTAGCCTTTCCACATTCTTCTGCTTGTTTTTATTCTGGCCATGCTGGCAGCTGATTAGATGGTGCCCACTCAGATTGTGGGTGGGTCTGCCTTTCCCCGTCCACTAACAAATGGTAATCTTGTTGGCAACACTGTCATAGCCACACCCAAGAACAATACTTTGCATCCTTCAATCCAATCAAGTTGATACTCAATATTAATCATCACACTACAATATGCGTGATTTCAAAACCATGCTAAGTGAAAAATCCAGACATTAAAGACTACATATATTATAATTTAATTTACAAGAAATATCCAGAAAGCAAATAAGTGTTTGTCTGAGCCCGAGGGAGAGAAAGGAGATTGCAAAGATCATCAGAAGAATAAAAGTATTATAAAACTTGATAGTTATAATTGCTCAACTCTATAAATATACTAAATTTCAATGAATTATATACTTATATAACTCTATAAATGTACTAAATTTCAATGAATTATATACTTACATAAGTTAATTTTATGATAACTTAAATTATACCCCAATAAAATGTATAAAACAATCTGCAAGAGATGAGGTCAGAAGGTGTAGATGAAACAATTTTTAAAATGGGCTGACAATTATTAAATCTAAGTGATGCCTACTATAGATTCGTTACACTATTCTGTCTACTGTTGTGTATGTTTGAAAATTTAACAACATGTTAAAATAGGAAAATGATGTCAGTAACCTTATGGCTCAGAAATATTCAGGACAAGATTAGTAGTTCTTGTGAAAGTTTCTTTAACAGCTATAAGAAGAACATAATTTTTCCAAATCTTTATTTTATTCTTCCAAAGCTGTGTTTTATATAACATAATTAAGGTTAAGTATTCAGACTCATGCAGAAAGCAAAATTTCATTGATATATTACATCATAAGCAAGTTACTTGTGGTTTTCCTGAAGCAAATATTTATATAGAACTTAGACAAATATTTTAAGAAAAGTCAAAAAAGAGAATAAAAGCATTTGTGTCTGCTGGAAGTCCAGGAATTAGAAAGGTTTCAATTATTTTTTAGAATCTTTCTATCAATTATATATTGTTCTCATTCTCTTTCTTTTCTCTCCTCTCTTTTCTTCTCTTTTACTTCTTTTTTCCTTCCCTTCCATCTCTCCCTACCTCCCATCCCTCCCTCCCTCCGTCCCTCCCTCCCTTCCCTCCCTCCCTCCCTCCCTCCCTCCCTCCCTCCCTCCCTTCCTTCCTTCCTTCCTTCCTTCCTTCCTTCCTTCCTTCCTTCCTTCCTTCCTTCCTTCCTTCCTTCCCTCCTTCCTTTCTTCCCACCTCAAAAGAGAAGCTAGGAATGTTTTTCCTCTTATCAAAAGCATGTTATGAATAACAGCACACATACACAAATACATTTCCAGCATGGGCAAAATCCCTGCCTTCTAATAAAATTTTGTATTGGAACATATTTTTGAACCAAATAGAATTTATTAAAAACAGAATGGATACATGCTCTCCATCTTTCTATCAGCTGATTTTTGTTTGTAATCTGTTCCTGGATTATCTCAAGTTCCTATTTCTTTGTGTACCTTCAGTGATGGAAGTAGACATAGTTAGAATTGTGACTTACTTTAATAAAACAGTTTTACTAGGAGAAGCAGGTGACAGATTGTAATGGATGTGTGCACTTTCTGATCATGGCACATCACACTCTTTCCTGTTAGAAAGTGGTTCCACGCTAATGTACTAAACTTGATGATTTGAAAAGACATGTTTCTCAAGTTGCCATTATGTATAAATCTCATATTTAGAGGTATAGTGGAAAAGCTACATGTATTCTGACACAATAGGTCTAATCCTAGGTGGCATCACAGTTATTAGATGCATTTTTGGCCAAAATGTTTATCCTCCCAGATACTCAATTGATACGTTTGTCAATGGAAATGTTAATGCTCATTCCCAAGCTGACTGTAGGAGATTAAATAAATTCATACATGTCCAATGCCTATCATACAGCAGAAATTCAGTAAGTGGTTGTGTTTGTCCACTGTCTAAGTACTTTAATATATTCTATATTATCCTATTATATGTATTTGTTTAATATGATGATGATGATCAGAAAATACTAAATATTGCTGTGGAAGAACGTAGTCATTGCTTTTGGGAAATGTATTCTTTTTAACATGGTTAGGTTAAGCAATTGGTAGAAATAATATTTACTGAATGCTTACTCTATGGCACTCTTCTAAACTCTTTATAATCAGTATTTTATTTCAGAAATAGATGCTATTCTGATCTACATTTTATAAATTAGGAAAGGCCCAGAGTGGTTAAGTAACATGACTGGTGTTGTTTCAATAATAAAGTGGCATAGCTTAGAAATGAACACAGGCAGTCTTGTAATGGTTAAAAATGAGGTTCCTCTGTCAATTTCCTTGTTCAAGGAACTTCAGAGTATTACAAGAGTGAGTCCACAGAAAGCACATATCTGCCGGGTTCTATGCTGAAAATTGGGTTTGAATAGTCTCATGTAATCTTCATACCTACTTTTTGAGGCAGGTTCTATTATTATCTTCATTTGAAAGATTCAGGAGCTGAAACTTAGCAATATAAAGGTTGTTTGCTGAGCAGAAAATCACACACACAAAGATTATTTGACAAATTACCTAGATGATAGGTAAGTCCCTATTTGTATTCATTAAAAAGTAGAGTGTTGCACAGTGTTGTGTGCAAAAAGGGAACTTGTGGCCATTAAAAATTTTTTTTCCTTGTGGAATATCTTTTCTTACCAATTCGTGAAATGTTGATTTCTCAACGGGTCCTTAAAGTTTTAAAGTGAAGAATTGTATCAAACATTGTTTTTACCAAGAGTTTTGAAAACATGTTGGCTATGGAATTTCTTGATGATTTTTTCTGTTGTTATTTTTTGGCATGCTGTAGAACAAGCATTTCATGGAACATGCTTCAAAATATATTGTTTTCATGGCAGTAGGTGTCCTTAAAGCCGGGCTTACAGGTAGCATTGTGATATTTAGGTGATGGATACCCTGAATGATAATGCTATGCTCCATATTCACAGGGATAAAATAAGAATAAGAAGCCCCAATGAATTCCTGAATATTCCATGATGAATTGCTAGCTTTTAAAAATTATCAAACCAGTTTGTTTTTTCTACACTCATGTTAATCGATACCATGAATATGTGGCTAGTTTATGGATTAAGTAAACCAGTCCTAGATGCATAGAGTTTATCCTCTGGATGGCGTTGCTAAAGGAAATGTACTCAAATCTATTGTATAATCGTTGAACACTTCTTGAGTGGGCACTGATAATTTCAACCGGTGTCATTTTTTATCTACTTTATTTAGATATGCTATATGTTTGATTTTATCACAGTAAAATTACGTATATCCTCACTCCCTGAGAAACGTTATTTGAGTTTACAAGATTCTGTTTAAATACATCACATGTACATTTTACAGCTTCACTGTTAGAAAACTTTAATTCAATACTTGTTATTGCTTTTATTGTCACATATAGGCTCCCAGTGGTATTTCAACTTACCTATAAGTCCTAAGGTTTTCAAAGGCTATTTAAAGCTGTTGGGAACTGCACATATAAGCTAAGTGAACTCATAAGCTAAGTGGAAAGAAAGTATGTTAAAAATTATACATATGTAAAATTTGAGATTATTAAAGAAATTAAATATGTAAATAATCAAAGGTGATTTATTTTGAAATTTACCTACATG
Source organism: Rhinopithecus roxellana (assembly GCF_007565055.1). NCBI lineage: Eukaryota > Metazoa > Chordata > Mammalia > Primates > Cercopithecidae > Rhinopithecus > Rhinopithecus roxellana. The sequence goes on along the minus strand of NC_044568.1, from coordinate 37,245,287 downwards.
CTAATAGAATTTGTTTATTTATTTATTCATTTAGTTATCTATGTATTGTATTTGTCAGCTTTGCTGGAGTAATAGAGGACTTCACAAATCTAAATGGCTTACCACAACAAATATTTATTTTCTGCTCATGGTATTTGTCTGTGATGGATATGGGCCAAATAGCAGTCCCTATTTCAGACATGCCATTGTAGTGGTAGAAGAAAAAGTACAACAGTTGGAATAAACATATGTGGCATTTTAGACCCTGGTTAAGTATGGCGTAGATTGTTTCTGCTTACATTTCATTACGCAAAGCAAGTTCAGATGGACGAGACAGTACTGTCCTCCCACAGAGGATACTGAAAGCCCACTGCAATGAGAGGAAGAAGCACATGCTCTCACGGAAACCAGAATTGAATGGTTAGAATACTTGGCAACGATATTGTAATTTACCATATTCACTGTCGTCTTTTATTATTGTTATTATATTTACCATTTCCGTTGCTTTTATGGTTTTTTTTCTTTTTCTTTTTTGAGACCGAGTCTCAGTCTCCCAGGCTGGAGTGCAGTGGCAGGATCTCAGCTCGCTGCAACCTCTGCCATCTGGGTTCAAGCAATTCTCATGCCTCAGCCTCCCGAGTAGCTGGGACTACAGGCGACTATAGGTGCATGCCATCACACCCAGCTAATTTTTGTATTTTTAATAGAGATGGGATTTCACCATGTTGGCCAGGCTGGTCTCGAACTCCTGAGCTCAAGTGATCGACCTGCCTCAGCCTCCCAAAGTGCTGGGATTACAGGCATGAGTCACCAGGCCCGGCCTTTCATTGCCCTTATATTATATTTGGTACTGCTATAAACACTTTCAAATATTAACTTATTTAGACTTAATAACAGTCCTAAAAAGTAGGTGCTATTATTAACCCCAGTTTACAGGTGGGAAAATGCTGACACAGTGAAATTAAGTAAAGTTACGAGAGGTTAGTAAGTTTGCACGTGGCTTAACTTTTGCTCCAGCCTAGGGAATCTGGTTCCAAGGTCTATGCTGTTCAGGTTCTCACCCAGAGACAGCCAGAGAGGCAGCATATTATAATAGCAATACATGATTTCTGTTTTCTTCTTTATAATTTTTAATAGTTTCAGAATTCTTAAAAAAAAAAAAAAAAAAAAAGACAGTCTCACTCTGTCACCCAGGCTGGAGTGCGGTGGCGTGATCTCAGCTCACCCCAAGCTTCGCCTTCCAGATCCAAGAGATTCTCATGCCTCAGCCTCCCAAGTACCTGGGATTACAGGCACGCACCACCATGCTTAGCACATTTTTGTATTTTTAGTAGAGACAGGGTTTCACCATGTTGGCCAGGCTGGTCTCAAACTCCTGATCTCAGGTGATCCACCTGCCTCAGCCTCCCAAAGTGTTGAGATTACAGGCGTGAGCCACTGCACCCGGCTCAGAAATCTTTATTAGGCTTTTTTATTTCTTTGCTATTCCAAATTAAATGAAATCATCAAAATGGTGAGAAGACACAACCTGTTAAAATGTTTTATTTCTTGTGTCTCAGGGGAAAACATTTTCAAAAGCATTTGATTCAACCTTCTGATAGTATCTCATTATCTCTCTTTTCCCCCACAACCCTGAAATAAAAAAGAGAGCTTTGCCATTTTCCCCTCTCTCGGCATCATGGAAAGTAGTAAAGTTCTGATTTTCAGTGTCCTAAACTGAATCATTTAACCCAAGTCCTTAATCCCAAGATATTAATAGACCTGTTATTATATTGTCACCAGCCAAGGACTTACAAAAAGTTGACGAGGATTCACTAAATATGAATATGTCCTTTCTGTCAGGCATGGTGCATGTTAAGTGAATAACGTGGGACTTCCATGCTGTGTAACATGTCACATAGTAGGTTTCCTTTTTGTTCTTTTTTTTTTTTTAGAACAGAAAGAAAACTGTTTCATTATACAATCAAACTTGAATGTGACATGCATCATAGTCAATCTGCTTAAGAGACTGCAGAGACAGAAAGATGGTCACCAAAATTAGTCCACAAGTAGAAGAATTTACAGCACCATGTCATATATAGTTCATCCTAAATTCACCTGGAGATTGAAGAGGCTATCTGTGTATGCTAATTGTTTATATTCAATGACAAACTTTTCACATCTTCATAAAAGGAGGTAGTTTAGCAGCTTGAAACCAGGTACTTGCTGAAGGTAGGCTTTCATTCTGCTACAAAAATGGTTGAAAAGAGTTCTATCCTTAGGCCGGGCGCGGTGGCTCAAGCCTGTAATCCCAGCACTTTGGGAGGCCGAGACGGGCGGATCACGAGGTCAGGAGATGGTGACCATCCTGGCTAACACAGTGAAACCCCGTCTCTACTAAAAAATACAAAAAACTAGCCGGGCGAGGTGGCGGGCGCCTGTAGTCCCAGCTACTCGGGAGGCTGAGGCAGGAGAATGGTGTGAACCCGGGAGGCGGAGCTTGCAGTGAGCGGAGATCGCGCCACTGCACTCCAGCCTGGGTGACAGAGCAAGACTCCGTCTCAAAAAAAAAAAAAAAAAAAAAAAAAGATTTCTATCCTTTTGGCTATTTACATTTTAGAGCAGTGGCTCTGCGCTGTATGGGATTGGCAGGTTTTTTTTGTTTGTTTGTTTGTTTTTTTCTTAAACAATAGAAATACATTGCTACATGGTTCAGGAGGATAGAAGTCCCAAATCACGGTGTCACAGAGATTGGTTTCTCCTGAGGGATATGAAGGAAAGCTCTGTTCTAGACTCCTCTCTTTGGCTTGTAGATAGCCATTTTGTGCTTCTCTTTTCACATCATATTCCTGGACACTTTGCCTATCTAAATCCAAATTTTCCCTTTCATAAGGGCACTAATCATATTGGATTAGGAAACCATGCTGCTCTAGGATGACCTTTTCTTAACTAATTACATCTTCAATTACTCTATTTCAAATACGATTACATTCTGAGGTACTGGGAGTTAGGACTTGAACATATGAATTTTTGAGAAACACCATTCGATCTCTAACATCTGGTCTTTCTCTCTTTTGAGAAGTTTCGTTGTGTTCTATGTATAATGTATTTTTTGTCTCCACTTACTTTTAAGATTTTCTTTTAGTATTTGGTATTTTTGCAGTTTATTACAATATTTACAGGTGTGGATTTATTCTTATTTATCCTGCTTGAGACCCAGATAATTGTTGCTTTTAATATAAAAGTGTTCATGTCTTTTGTCACTTCTGAGAAATTCCCTTCATATATTGGCTCTACCACACTGGTAAACAAATATTGAGTAATTTCATTACTTAGCTAACAAGTTAACAATGTTGTTACTTAATTAACAAATTATTAGTTCATGTTTGTATTTAGTGATGTCACTCTTTTCAAGTGTCCGGTCTCTGTTCCGCATTTAAAAAATCTTTTTCTGTCTACGTGCTGGCATTCTGGGTAATTCCTAAAATCCATATTCTAGTTCAGAGATTCTTCTTTTAGCTGCACCTAGTCTGCCTCTAACTAGTCTTTTAAAAAAATCACATTGTTTTCCCTGTGGTTGTATTTACCTATTTTTCAAACGTGTTTATTCTTGACTAGGCACAGTGGCTCATGTCTGCAGACCCAGCACTTTGGGAGGCAGAGGTGGGAGGATCACCTGAGGTCAGAAGTTCAAGACCAGCCTGGTCAACACGGTGAAACCATGTCTTTATTTAAAATAAACACAAAAATTAGCTGGGCATGGTGGTGTACGCCTGTAATCCCAGCTATTTGGGTGGCTGAGGCTGGAGAATCGCTTGACCCCAGGAGGCGGAAGTTGTAGTGAGCAGGACCTGCCACTGCACTCCAGCCTAGGCAACAGAGCAAGACTCTGTTAAAAAAAAAAAAAAAGAAAAAAAAGAAAAAAAAAAAAAAAGCTGTTCTTTAAAATTACTTACTGTATGTTTTTGCTCATTTTGTGCTGATAGAATCAATTTAAACATATTTTCTCTACAATCCTTAACCATAATTCTTTAATTCTAACTTTATTTTAGATTTAGAGGGTACATATGCAAGTGTATTACATGGGCACATTATATAATGGTAAGGTTTGGGCTTCTAGTGAACTCATCACCTAAATAGTGAATTTGTACCTAGTAGGTAATTTTTAACCCTCATCTCCCTCCCACCACTCCCTTTTGGGGTCTCCAGCATTTATTATTTTTGGACTTTTTTTCCATGCTTACTCACTGTTTAGATCCCATTTATAAGTAAGAACATGCCGTATTTGATTTTCTGTTCCTGAGTTACTTCACTCAGGATAATGAACCCCAGCTCCATCCATGTTGCTGCAAATGGCGTAATTTCATTCTTCATTATGGCTGCATAGTATTCTGTGGTGTATATATACCGCGTTTTCTTTATCCAGTCAAATGTTGACTATCAAACACTTAATTTGATTTCATGACTTTGCTATTGTGAATAATGCTGCAATAAACACACAAGTGCAGATGTCTTCCTGAAGAAGAAATTTCTTTTCTTTAGGTAGATACTCAGGAGTGGAATTTCTGCATCAAATCATAGTTCTATTTTTAGTGCTTTAAGAAATATCCATACTGATTTCCATGAATGTTTGAATTATTTTTCCTAATTCTGTCAAAAATAACATTGGTAACTTGATAGGAATTGCATTAAATCTTTAGATTGCTTTGGGAAGTATAGTCATTTTAACTATATTGCTTCTTCCTAACCATGAACATAGAATGTTTTACCATTGGTTTGTGTCATCTAAGAAGATTTCTTTCATCAGTGCTTTGTAGTTCTTCTTGTAAAGATCTTTCACCTCCCTGGATAAATATATTCCTGGGTATTTTATTTTTTGTTTATTATAAATTATATTGAGTTCTTGATGTGGTTCTCAGCTTGAGCACTGTTGATGTGTAAAAATGCAACTGATTTTTGTGTGTTAATTTTGTATCCTGAAACTTTACTGAAATTGTTTGTCAGGTTCAAGAGTCTTTTGAAGAAATCTTTAGGATTCTTTTGCATATAAGATAATGTCATCAGTGAACAGAGATAATTTTGAACTCTTCCAATTTGGATGACTTTATTTCTTTCTCTTGACTAATTGCTCCGGTTAGGACTTCCAGTACTGTGTTGAATAGCAGTGGTGAGAGTGAAAACCCTTGTCTTGAATTCTTAGGAAAAATGCTTTCAATGTTTCCCCATTCCATATGATGATGGCTGTGTGTTTGTGGTATACAACTCGAAAAATTGAGGTATGTTCCTTCAATACCTGGTTTCCTGAAGGTTTATATCATGAAGGGATGTTGGATTTTATTAAATTATTTTTCTGCATCTATTGAAATGCTCATTTAGGTTTTATTTATACTTTTTGATTATGTGGTGAAGCATATTTATTGATTTGCATATTTTGAAATATTATTACATTCCTGAAATAAAATCTAATTTATTATGATGAGTTATCTTTTTTGATGTGCTGCTGGATTCTGTTTGCTAGTGTTTTGCTGAGGTTTTTGTATTTATGTTCCTCAGGTATATTGGCCTGTAGCTTTCCTTGTCTGTTGTGTCCTTGCCAGATTTTGATATCAGGATGATACTGGTTTCATGGAATAAGTTAGGGAGGAATCCCTCTTCCTTGATTTTTGGAATAGCGTCAGTTTTACTGGTGCTAGCACTTCTTTGTACTTCTGATAGAATTGACTGTGGATGCATCTGATCCTGGGCTTTTATTGGATGGCAGATTTTTAAAAATATTGATTCTATTTCTTAACTCCTTATTGGTGTCTTTAGGACTTCAATTTCTTTTTTGTTCAATCTTGGGAGATTGTGTTTTCAAGAATTTATACATTTTCCCTAAGTTTTCTAGGTTGTGTGCATAGAGGAATTGATAGTAATCTCTGATGATTCTTTCTGTGGTATCAGTTGTTATGTCACCTTTATCATCTCTGATTGTGCTTATTTGAATCTTTCTCTCTCTCTGTTTTGTTAATCTAGTTAGTGGTCTTTCAACCTTGTTTATCCTTTCAAAGAACAAACTTTTGTTTTGTTGACCTTTTTATGATTTTTGTTATCAATTTCATTTAGTTCTCCTCTGTTCTTTGTTATTTATTTTATTATGCTAGGTTTGGATTTGGCTTGTTCTTGTTTTCTAGCTTTCTAGTTTCTTTTTCTTTAATCTTGAGGTCTGATATTGCATTGTTGATTTGTGAACTTTCTATCTTTTTGATGTAGGTATTTAGCACTATAAACTTTCCTCTCAGTGCTATTTTTGGTATGCTGTGTTTCTATTTTTGTTTATTTCAAAAAATGTTCTTGCATTTTGCCTTAATTTTGTTGTTTACCCAAAGTCGTTCAGGAGGAGGTTGTTTAATTTCCATGTACTTGTGTGATTTTGAGAATTCCTCTTGATATCGATTTCTAATATTGTTCCATTCTGGTCTGAGATGATACTTCATATGATTATTATTGTTTTTTGAATTTATTGAGACTTGTTTTATGGCCAACCATGTGTTCAATTTTACAGAATGTTCCATGTGCAGATAAGAAAAATGTATATTCTGCAGTTGTTGGGTGGAATTTTCTGTAGATATCCATTAAGTCCATTTGTTCAAGAGACCAGCTTACTTCTAGAGTTTTTGTTGTTGTTGCTGTCATTGTTAGTTTCCTGCAATGATTTGTCTAATGCTGTCAGTAGGGTGTCAAAGTTCACCATTATTATTTTATGGTTGTCTGTCTCTTTTTTTAAATGTAGTAGCATTTGTTTTAGAAATCTGAATGCTCCACTGTTGAGTGTGTATGTATTTAGGATAACTAATCTTCTTGTTGGATTGAACCCTTTATCATTATATAATGCTCTTCTTTGTCTTCTTCTTCTCCTTTTTGGAGGGGATTTTTTGTTTTGGGTTTAAAGTCTATTGCATCTGACACAAGAATATTAACCCTGCTCTTTTATATTTTTCATTTGTGAGAAATATTATTTTCTATCCTTTTATTTTGAGCCTGTGGGTGTCATTACACATCAGGTGGGTGTCCTGAAGGGTGAAGATGGTTTTGTCTTGTTTTTATTCCAATTTGTCAATCTATATTATTTCAGTGAAGTATTTAGGCCATTTGCATTCAAGGTTAATAATGATATATGAGGTTTTGTTCCATCTTAGTGTTTTTTAGCTACTTGCCTTGTAGTTTCAATTATGTAGTTGTTTTATAGGATCTATGAACTTTATATTTGCATATGCTCTTTGGGCAGCAATTGCTACTGTTCTTTCATTTTTGTGGTTACAACTCCTTTGAGCATTTCTTGTAGGACCAGTTTATTGGTGACTAATTCCCTATGCACTTGCATGTCTCAGAGAAACTTTATTTTTCCTTTGTTTATGAAGCTTTGTTTGGCAGGATATAATACTCTTGGCTGGCAATTTTTTTCTTTAAGCAGGCTAAAGATAAACCCCTCTGTCTCTTCTACCTTGTAAGGTTTCTGCTGAGAAGTCTGCTCTTAGTCTGATGGGATTCTTCTTGTAGGTGATTTGACCCTTGTCTCTAGTTGCCTTTAAAATTTTTCTTTAGCATTATCTTGAATAGTCTGATGACTATATGCTTCGATGATGTTCATCTTGTGTAGTATCTCACAGGCTTCCTCTGAATTTCTTGTATCTGTATGTCTGTCTCTCTAGCAAGATTAGAGAAAATTTCCAGAATTATTCACTCAAATGTTTTCCAAATTGCTTACTTTTTCTTTTTCTCTCTCAGGAATGCCTATAATTTGCATGTTTGATCACTTTACATAATTTCACATTTCTTGAAGGTGTTTTCATTTTTTAAGTTACTTTTTCTTTATTTTTGTCTGATTGAGTTAATTTAAATGACTGATATTCAGATTCTAAATTTTTTTCTTCTGCTTCATCTAGCCTATTGTTGAAACTTTCAACTGTGTTTTGAAATTCCTTTAGTTAATTTTGTAATTCCGAAAGTTGTATTTGTTTTTTAAATATAGTTATCTTCTATTTTGCATTCAAATCATGTTTCTGTTTCTTCGTGTTCATGTTCAACTTTCTCTTGGATTGAGCTTCCTTGCAATTCATACTTTTAATTCTTTATTTGTCATTTGGAAATTTTAATTTTGGTTAGGATCCATTGCTTGAGACCTACTGCAATCCTTTGGAGGTGTTAAAACACTGCTGTTTTGAAACTATTATCAGAGCAAAAGACAATCTATAGAGTGGGAGAAAAAATTTGCCGTCTATTAGTCTGACCTTCGTCAGATATCCAGAATCTACAAGAAACTAAAGCAAATTTACAAGAAAAAAAACCAAACAACCCTATTAAAAAGTGGGCGAAGAACATGAACAGACACTTCTCAAAAGAAGACATACATGTAGCTGACAAACATATGAAAAAAGGCCAACATCACTGATCATTAGAGAAATGCAAATCATAACCACAATGAGATACCATCTCATGTTAGTCAGAATGATGATTATTAAAAAGTCAAGAAACAACAGAGGCTGGAGAGGTTGTGGAGAAATAGGAATGCTTTTACACTGTTAGTGGGAATGTAAATTAGTTCAACCATTGTGGAAGACTGTGGCGATTCCTCAAAGATTTAGAACCGGAAATACCATTTGACCCAACAATCCCATTACTGGATATATAACCAAAGGAATATAAATCATTCTATTATAAAGATATTTGCACGTGTATGTTCATTTCACCACTATTCACAATAGCAAACACATGGAATCAATCCAAATGCCCATCAATAATAGACTAGATAAAGAAAATATTGTACATATACACTATGCAATACTATGTGTCCATAAAAAGGAATAAGATCACGTCTCATGGATGGACATGGATGAAGCTGGCAGCCACTATTCTCAGCAAACTAATGCTAGAACAGAAAACCAAACACCACATGTTCTCACTTGTAAGTGGGAGCTGAACAATGAAAACACATGGACGCAGGGAGGGGAACAACACACACTGGGGCCTGTCCAGGGAGGGTGTGTGGTAGGGAGAACATCAGGAAAAATAGCTAGTGCATGCTGGCATAATACCTAGGTGATGGGTTGATAGGTGCAGCAAACCACCATGGCACATGTTTACCAATGTAACAAACCTTCACATCCTACACATATACCCTGGAACTTAAACAAAAACAAACCTCAAAACACTGTATTTTTGTACTGCCAGAGTTCTTGTACTCATTCCTTATCATCTGAAGGAGCTGTTGCTTCTTATTTTTGAATATTCTATTGTTTAGATGAGATTTTTACATTTTGTATTATCTTTCCCTTGAAGTTATGACTGTGGTGTATGTTGTGCATGATCATTTGGTTTCTTTTCTGAGTGCTTTCAGCGGGCTCTGTATGGGTTTCTTGGTTGTGTATAGCTTTTAGGCAGTGGCTTTCTCAAATGCTGCTTGTTATAGCAATGTATTGGAAAAATGAGCCAACACACTTAGCCCTGAGAGACTGAGAGTGTGGAGGTTTCCGGAGTGTATCTTGCACACTATCACTGTTTGGTTTGTTTTTTAAATTTGGTGGTACAGTTTAGGGTTCATACCAGTGGGTGGCACTTGAGACACCAGCTCTACTTGGTGTAGCCCAATAATGAGTGGAGGCACCTGACCTGATGGGAAGTGGTGGGGAAGATGCGTTAGGGTGTGCTTAGGTCTCAGGGGTAAGGGCAGGGTGGGAGGGTTGCACCAGCTCCTCATCCTGAGCAGTCAGGAATGTGATCCACTCTCCTACCATGTCCCCGTCATAGGGTTCACATCTTTCACCTCATATACACATTGTCCTTTGGCTTCTGCCACTTTGTGACTGGGAACAGAAGACCCTCTCTAGCAGCTATGACCAAACTGGGATGGGGTTTCCCAGCCCAGCACAGACAGGTCTACTTCTTGTTTGCCCTCCATTGTCAGGACACTGTTGTTTGATGCAGGGAGTGGGAGATGGGCTTTGTCCTTTGTGTATGTCCTAGCAGAACAGGCTCACTTTCAAAGGGGGTGTAGCCATTGCAAAAAAGAAATGTTGGGAAGGCTCTCTCCAGGTGAACTCTTCAACCTGGAGGGTCTCTGCACCATTCACAAAAACTGACAATGAGAGTGGGGATTACTCCCCTCTTCACTTCTGTTTCTATCCAATGGTGCAACAACCTTCGGCAATTGGTGCTATGCCCATGTTTCCTTTGTTACAAGAGGGGCTTTGGTGAGCTGTACTCTTTCATCGCCAAGGGGTTAGATCTACACCATGGGTTAGATCTCTGGGGATCCCACAGCTCCCCTGGAACCCACTGGTTCCCTGTTGGATTTTCAAAGTCTGAGTGGGTTGTGGGGTATGTTTGCAGGGAATCTAGTGATGTACTGACGCAAGGGCTGAGGTTCCCCAGGTAGAGCAGTGGCCCGTACCAGGTGCACAACCACTGTGGTACATGCTGTCTCAGCTTGGACCTGTGGGGAGTGTTGTTGCACCTACATGGGCTGGCCAGCTAGTGCTCTGTCCCTGGAAAGTTCACAAATCATCACTGACAGCATTTCTTGAGGTCACAAGGGCAAAGGGGCCCCCTGACAGTTTGGTGGTCAGCAGATTGTCACAGGGGTAAGGGGTGCGGAGAATCATTCCCACCTACCCTTTCCTCAGGGCTCCAAGTTCCTTGGGGGTCAACCTCTTCTATACTCTTACTGGTTCCCATTTATGTGCCCCAATTTTTTTTTGTGGGCTCTCCAACTTGTCCTGGCTCTCTTCACTCAGCTTTTCTTTCACATCATGACCATTCACCTATAACTTTGATCTTCTGTCTGAGACTTGGCATCTGACATTTCTAGTTAGCCATACGCTTTCCATCTTGAGTGCAAGTTCTTGATAATTTTTTCTTTTTCCTATTTCATGCCAAATCTCACGTAAATAGTTCTGGAGGCTGGGAAGTTCAGGATCATCAGGGTGACAGCAGTGTTATTGTCTGGCGAGGTCTTGCTCTCTGCTTCACAGATGGCACCTTCTTGCTGTGTCCTCACATGGGGCAAGGAGTTTGTTTTCGAATGTATATGATTCTCATTGCTGTTATAGGAACAATTTACTATTTATTTTTCTTTTTCCTAGGAATATTACCACTTCACTTTAATACCTCTGACTTTAATTTTCTGGGGATGGAGCATGACACAATTGAAGTTAAAATCCTAACATCTTGATTTTATTTATGGTGATAACTTTAAGTCTAGTGTGATTATTTATAAGTAGTGTCTCAGTGAAATCAGAATGATTTGATCCAAGTGTTTCCTACAAGAATGCTAGTATTTGTAGGCTCATGTTGTGGGGACATGCTGGAGACATGCTTTTCCCCAGTGGAATAATCTCTTTTGAGAAGTTAGATGAGCTATCATCATGCTGTGCCTCCATTTCTAATTCTATGAAATGGAGAGAAGCATATTTGATCAGCTCACCTCATGGATGTTTGTAATGGTATAATTGTATGTGCAAGAATATTAATACTTAAGCATAATAATTTATTGTCATACTGATACTAATAATAGAATAACTCTTATTTCTCAATATTTATTGATTCCCTTATATGATAAAAATGAATAAGCCAGTCCATCTCCTGACATGAAAATACATGCCCATTTTACACAACAGTCCTAGCTGTACAGGCTCCTAAGCTTCTAAAAATCCAATCCTCCTGTAACTGTTGTATCCAACCTTCTTAGGGAGACACTGTGCTAGAAATAATTCCAACTTGTACGTGTTCTTTTTGGTGGTTGACTTTGCACTCTAGTCATATTGCCAATTTCAGGTTTACTTAGAAAAATGAATTAAAATTAAACAGGATGGATAATTCAGCCAGTGCTCACTCTACTAACCAATTTTCTCAGAACTTGATTATGCTTGAAATAAATGTATTGAAATAGTAGTCAAGAATCCAGTTGAGTCTGTATATAAAAGGCATTTATATTATAATGAAGGTTCATTTTCTTCTAGAGACCATAGCATATTAAGATGCCGGGTGACATTAAAATATTGTTATTAACCATAACTCAGACTTGAATCCACCATTGCACTATGTATGAACAACTGGAGGAGGATTAGAGGACAAATGTCAGAGCCAAGTTTAATAAGCAGGGAGTGGGACGTTTGAACTTGTCACAGGAGTAGCATTGGGGTGGACAGGCGTTAATTTTTTCAAGTCATCAAACTTTTGACTTTTCCTCCCCCCTCCCACTTATAAAAAGATTCAGGAGAGTATTTTAAAGAGCTCAGCAAATTGAAGTCTATATAGACTGTTCTTTTCCTTTTAGAACCAGAGGACCATTAAATTTTTTTAAAAGAGTATTGCTCTGATTGTAATCCTCATTGTAATACCTGATTTTTATTTTCCAATTTGAGGGTGTAATTATGTAAGAATATCATTCTTCCTTTTATAGAATAAAGAATGTTTGTTAGTCCTTAAGTGATGACTGAAGACGTAATGACAATAACTTCCATTTATCAAGCTCCTAATATGTGTCAGCATATGGTACTAGGTGCTTCGTAAATTTTATTGTGACTATTGTTAGTTTAAAATCTTCCTTCAAAATCTTCATTTTCTGGTCTGTAAAATAAACTCAATGATATTGAAATTAAAAGATTATGTGAATATTCCAAGGTCACAGTGAGCAGAAATTTTTAAAAAATGGGATTGATCTCCCAAGATTTTTTTCCACAAGCCTACAACTTTCACCTAACAAAACTGTCATTTCCTGATGTCCGTATTAAATACTTAGTTCGGCCGGGCGCAGTGGCTCACGCCTGTAATCCCAGCACTTTGGGAGGCCAAGGAGGGCAGATCATCAGGTCAGGAGATCGAGACCATCCTGGCTAACACGGTGAAACCCCGTCTCTACTAAAAATACAAAAAAAAAAAAAAAAAAAAAAAAAAAAATTAGCTGGGCGTGGTGGCGGGCGCCTGTAGTCCCAGCTACTCAGGAGGCTGAGGCAGGAGAATGGCGTGAACCCGGGAGGCGGAGCTTGCAGTGAGCGGATATCGCGCCACTACACTCCAGCCTGGGGGACAAAGTGAGACTCTGTCTCAAAAAAATAGATAAACAAATAAACAAATACTTAGTTCACTGTGGTACACCATTCAGTTTATCACAGGAACTGTATAAATTTAGAAATTAATTTGCTCAGTGGATTTCCAACAAGCGGGGAGGGCTGTGTTTCCATTTAACTAAAAGTAACTTTGTAAATCGTACTGGATGGCCTTAACTAAGGCTGGAGGACATTCATTTTAAACTTCTCCATTTGCAAATTAAAAGTAAAAGAAGGCTATGTCTGTGTGTGGGCCTGCTGTTTAGGAGTTTCTATTAGATATTACATTAAGTAAATCAAAATTATGGCTAGGCCCATGAGGATCAGAGATATAAGGCAAGAAAGTCATTCAAAGGAAAGATACGTTGACTATCAGAATGGCATGATTTTTAATGTTGAATATCAGAATGGTATTCTTGTTTGTTTATTTTTTGAGATGGGGGTCTTTTTATGTTGCCCAGGCTGATCTTGAATTTCTGGGCTCAAGTAATCTTCCCATCTCAGCTTCTTGAGTAGCTGGGGTAACAGTCATGTACCACCATGCCGGACTTAGAATGGTATGATTTTGAGGTACCAAAAGCATATTGAAATGCCAAGAGAATGATTAGGACAGCAAATTCAAGGCACCACGATGACACATGGAATCTGAGATATTCCTAGTTTCAACTTTTTGCTGGATATGGAGTCAATCAGGACACCAAGACAACTACATTTTTGACAACGGAAGAAGGTAATTTATGTTCTTCAGAAAGCAATGTAGATTGCTCACCCCAATGGTTTGGAAATATGAGATGACCCTGGCAAAGTCTAGTTAATTTATATTAAGGTAGATTTAGTGTTTAGTGATTATAATGAGAAGCTACAATTTATATAAATATTATTTGTCTACTCTAACAAGGATTTTTTTAAATTTCAAACCAAATATGAATAATTTTAATGTCCTCCTTAAGTTCCTCCTTAAGGAACTTGTTACAGCGTTACAATTTTACCTAATCTACATTAGGTTGCAAAGTTATCTAATGCAGATTTCAAAAGGTTTCTAGTCACTATACATCAGGATGAAATTGGAGACCTCTGGAGTTGCATTCCTTCATTTTATGTGTCAAGTTGCCTGTGCCACCCAGTGTCCAGATTAAACATTATTTCTGAGTGTGTCTGAAAGGGCATTTCCAGAGGAGATTAGCTTTGGAATCGGTGGACTTGGATTTCCTCCCCAATGTGGTTGGACATCATCCAATCCATTGAGGCCTGAATAGGATGAAAAGGCAAAGGAAGGAAGAGTTCACTCTTTTTTAGCACCCTGCCTGACTGCTTGAGCTAGGATATCAGTCTTCTCCTGCTCTTGTAATGGTGTTTAAAATATCAGCTAGGCCGGGCGCGGTGGCTCAAGCCTGTAATCCCAGCACTTTGGGAGGCCGAGACGGGTGGATCACGAGGTCAGGAGATCGAGACCATCCTGGCTAACACGGTGAAACCCCGTCTCTACTAAAAATACAAAAAAATTAGCCGGGCGAGGTGGCGGGCGCCTGTAGTCCCAGCTACTGGGGACTACTGAGGCAGGATAATGGCGTGAACCCGGGAAGCGGAGCTTGCAGTGAGCTGAGATCCGGCCACTGCACTCCAGCCCGGGCGACAGAGCAAGACTCCGTCTCAATAAATAAATAAATAAATAAATAAATAAATAAATAAATAAAGTACCAAACTCCAGGCCTTTGGAGATATAGCTTAATAGATAGATAGCGTTTGTTGGTTCATACTCTGCTCTCATTCCATTGTTTTATAGATGAAGAAATTAAGGAGTAAGAGGATTAAAAGACTTGCCCACAGCATTACACAGGCTGCTTCTTATACATAATAGTTGTTAAATGGAAAGTATGGAAAGACAGTACACAGGGTTTGCATTAATACAGTCACAAAACATGAAAGAAATTCCAAATAGTGATGGCTTCCATAAGGAATAGAAGTATAATAATCATTTATAAAGCAAGCAAAGAAATCATTGGGAAACAACCAGTACTTCCTCATCTAAATTTCCTACAAGTATGAAAACAAACATAAAGACACCTGCTCTGTGGACACTGTTTGCAGATTGCTTTCTTAAAATGAAATGCAACAAACTCATCAGATATTTACAAAACAAATCAAGTTTAAAAATTCTGCAAAACATACCATTTTATCAAAATACACTAATAAGCTCTATTCCTTTTGACACAATATAATCTGTGCCAAAATATAATGAATTCATTGAAATTCGTCACAAAATGGGTTAGTTGGTGCGACAGAGACAGTAGTTTCTTTGTGACAAGGAGGATGACTTTGTTAAAAGTTGATTCAGCCCTGCTCATCTTTGCTATTTATGATGGATATATGTTTTTAAAAGTAGTGGATTTGTCTCTGATCCACCAGGGTGCTCTTCAGAGACCACTGAAAAATTGGAGTGTCTACTAAATAGTTGACAGCTTCCTGGAGGCTGACATCACTGAAATTGGGGAATAAACCTTATGGAAGGAACCTAAGAGATAGAGAAGGGAGATTAGGCTATATCCTTCTCTCTCTTTCTATTTATGTGGAAAGAAATACGTCTCCCTCAGAAATAGAATAACAATCTGAAGAAACAGACTAGATACTTCTGCCATTGAAATTTTCCTGAATAGCTCTGATCAAAAAATAGATTAATAGACTGTATTGCAAAGAAGAAGAGATGAGTCATTAAACTTCTGTTTGGACTCAGGAAACCATCTCAGACAGAGTCCATCTGGCAATGCCAAAGGGACTGACTCCACTAGGACTGAAAGATCAGGTTTGCACAGTTAAACCCCAATCCATCCATATTTTATTTCCATCTGTACATAGAGCAGTTCTGCTTGCCTGGTTTCCATTCATATTGGTTGCCTCATTTAATCAAGACATTTATGTCAAGTAAATTTTATGTTCACCCTTTGATAGACAAAAATATTAGGCTTAAAGAAGAGTTTATTCCTGGTCACAGAGGTTTTCTCATTTTTAATCTGGTTTCTGCATTATATGCTGAATTTTGGAGACAGAAAGACAATGGTTTGACTCCAGATTTAGCCACTTGCTAATTGAGTGATCATGGGCAAGCCACTGTACTTCTTTGAGCCTCAGTTTCTTTTCTGAGGAATAAAAACAATCATATAAGCAAATTGCTGTATGGATTGTGTCAAATAAGGTATGACAAAAGCTTTATACAACGCAGGGAAGGCTCGATAAATTTAACTTTCCTTTTTATTCCAGCTACACACTAGCTAGAGATGTTTGCTTCTTATCTTCAAGGTACTGGAAAACACAGCACCACACCCACAAAGTTTGTGAAAACTCAAGAATTATTTACCAGTGAGGCACTTTGAAATTTTAATCCTAGATTTCCCAGTGGTAAATAACGTTATGCTCAAATTCAAAATAAATGTACTAGCGCACTTGGCATCTATTTTCTCTGAGGAAAAAGCTGTGAAATGTTAACAGTCAACATCTCTTCAAATGTTGGAACATCTACCAACCATAGACATAGCTGTGTCTATCTGGAAGAATTAACTCTCGAAAGAGAATTTGCTTTGCAAATACTCAACAGAAAATGTGCAGATAAAAAAAAAAAGTGTAGTACACACAACTTTATACTGGTTAATTCAAAATGTCATAAGAGTAAATTTAAAGAAACAGGTAAATTAATTCATTTTCAGCCCAAAGCCAACTTTCAATCTTGTTTTCCCCGGATATTTATCTCTGAAAAAGCCTCTGAGATTTCCAGCAGGAGAAAGTCTATTAATTTTCCGTATACTTGTTGATGCAAAAGCTATCAGGATTATGGGTTGAATATTTCTAGTATAGGGAAAGTAAGGGATGCAATTAATCTCTGTGAACTAAAATATACCCCTTTTCATTAATCTTTTATTGTAAATGAGCAAAGTAATTGAACCGGTACCACACCGTCAGAATGAATGCAATGCCGGCGGGATATGCTTGAGAGAGCACATACTGATTGAGTATTAAATATCTAACGGCAATAATTTATGGTTCATTACCTCTTTTGGAGTCTCTTAGTTGCATACGGCTTGAATTCTAAGTAGTTAGACTTTTAGTTGAAAACGGCTTTCACATGCTGAAGGCAGCAAGTGCATGTAACCCACAATCCCCTTTAATATGGGCTATTGTGTACCTACTTAAATCAAACTACAAGAAGAATATCTGATGCAGAGCTGATTGTTTTAAAGACGGAAACATGTCATCTCTTCACTCCAAAACGCTGTCTTACAAACTCTGCCATGATGCATTTATGAAAATGTCCAGTGACACGGACACAGAATTGAGAAAAGGGATACCATCTAAGTGCAGATCCTGCGACTTGCTACATATTATGTAAATCCCCTTCCAGCTAGCTGGTGGTTCAGACATCTCAGCTTCTGGTTTCAACTGACACTCGCTTCCTTAATTGTATTCTGCCATCCCCCGTGGTACAATTTCATTGCACATGGAAATGGAAGCTTTAATTCTGTTGGTAACAAAATATAATCAACCTGAAGCAATGTTTATAGAAATACATGTTTTGGATTTGAAGACTAGGTGTATTCAGACCTCTTGCAGTTTAAAAACAAACACTGTTAAAAGAAAGCAAAATGATCCCTATATCTCTGGTAAAGAGGTACTGTAGCTATTTATTCAATTGTTGAACTTTAAACACATTTCTTTATTTCAGTTTTACTCTAGTGTTCTAAAGAGCAGTTAATATTTAAGGTGAATTATATTTTTCTTTTTCAGAGCAAATGAGTATCTTCTTTGATTTGTGGTATCTGCTCAGCATAAAATAAACATTTTGAAATACAATTTTGAACACAAAATTCAGACATTTTGAATATAATTTGTACTTAAGTATATGATCATATATGAAAAATGTCTACAAGCTTTTTGACACCTCTTTACCCTATTCATATTAACAGAGACTTTTGAAATAAGTAAGTACCTTCTTTTATTCTAGAACTTCGCGCTCTCTCTCTCTCTCTTTCCCTGTCTCTCTCTCGCTCTCTCTCTTGCTCTCTCTCTTTTCCTCTCCCTTTTCATTTCCCTTTCTCCTGCTTCTGCTATGGTTTCTAGTGATAGTAAATGTAATTTTTATTGCATTATAAAAAACAACAACAACAATCCTGTAACTTCTTTTTAAATTGTCTTATGCAAAAAAATGACAAGGAAGAAAAATGCAGTAATAGAAACAATACTGAAGCCTCTTTCATGTAAAAAAAAAAAAAAAAAAAAAAAAAAAGCCTGTATTTGCTATTAGACATTTTTCTCTACTGTTTCTGAACTTCCTGTATCTACAGTTTTATTTTAGTGTTTAATTTTTAAGAATTCTGGTTCCGTAAGGCACAGTAATTTAAAGAAGAATATTTTTAAAAGGAACAATAACTCTCATAAATAATAAAGGTGAAATCCAGCAAAAATCAAGAAGCTTTTAAAAAATCTTAGAAAATGTCCAAGAATTCCAGATGAAACTATTTTATCAGGCAATCGAACTTAGCAAATAATGCCCAATTTTTCTTATCCAATGATAGGACGAATTTGTTTTGTGCTAAACGCCAGTTTAATGTTTTGACACAGGAAAGTTATATAAAGTTAATTGATAGGAAATAAATCATATTCTCATTGGGTACACATTAGCAGCCTTAGAAAGAGTTGAAAGTATTTATATGACTGAACAATACCTACCATATCAGGAAGAAAATGATGTTGTATAATTTATGACTTTGAGGACAGCCTGTAAGACAGGAAGAAAATGTGAAAGTAAATGACCTTAAGGATGTAACAAGACCAATGGAACCAGGATGATGAGAGAGGAAAAGGCAGATGAGTAAGTGCCCACCTCAAATCTCCTAAGATTATTCACACATGAGGAAAACCAATAATCAAAAACAATGAAGATGTGAAGAAAATGCGGAAAGGTGAGTGTTACCTTACAGGGAGTTACATCCCAGGGCATTACGAGTTTAAGAAAAATTATTAATAACAAATAAAAACATGTAGGAATTAATCAGGAGGATATTTATAATAATTGAAATGGTGGCAAGCAGTACATTTAATACATAAATGTGACCGCCTAGCCAGGAAAGCCTCTTTCAAGAAAAATGAACATGAGCATCCAGATACACAAAGGATTTAGTGAGTTAAATAAATTATGGTATAGTCTTTTAATATAAAACTATGCACCTGTGGGCTGGGAGCGGTGGCCCACACCTGTAATCCCAGCACTTTGGGTGGCTGAGGCGTGTGGATCACAAGGTCAAGAAATCGAGACAATCCTGGCCAACACGGTGAAATCCTGTATCTACTAAAAATACAAAAATTAGCCGGGCGTGGTGGCGGGCACCTGTAGTCCCAGCTACTCGGGAGGTTGAGGCAGGAGAATCACTTGAACCCGGGAGGTGGAGGTTGCAGTGAGCTGAGATTGTGCCACTGCACTCTAGCCTGGTGACAGAGCGAGACTCCGTCTCAAAAACAAAACAAAACAAAACAAACAAACACACACAAAACACCTGTGCACCTGTGGAAAAGAATGATAAGAATGATAATATTATTTATGTAGTAAAATGGAAAAATATTTGAAACCCAATACTAAATAAAGAATAAAAAACAAAGTGCTAAACAGCATGTATAGTGTGCTGTTTCATTAAAAGAAAACTACGCGTGTGTGTGTATGCATGTGTGTGTGCGCACCTATGAGTGTATGTGTGCATGTGTATGTGTACATGAAACACTGATAAGTAGAATAATGGCCATCAAGGATGTCCATGCCGGCCGGGCGCGGTGGCTCAAGCCTGTAATCCCAGCACTTTGGGAGGCCGAGACGGGCGGATCACGAGGTCAGGAGTTCGAGACTATCCTGGCTAACATGGTGAAACCCCGTCTCTACTAAAAAATACAAAAAGCTAGCCGGACGAGGTGGCTGGCGCCTGTAGTCCCAGCTACTCGGGAGGCTGAGGCAGGAGAATGGCGTAAACCCGGGAGGCGGAGCTTGCAGTGAGCTGAGATCCGGCCACGGCAGTCCAGCCGGGCGACAGAGCGAGACTCCGTCTCAGATGTCCATGCCTTGATCCTCCTTAAAGCCTGTGAGCAACTTACATAGTAAAAGGAGTTTTTCAGATGCAATTAAGGTTAAGGAACTTGAAATGCAGAGATTATCCTGGATCACTCAGATATGCCCAATATATAATCATATAAATACCCAAAAGGGAGGACCTTTCCTAACCATACTCAGAGGATCAGAGAGACGGCATCAGGAGAAAAACTCTACCCACCATTGCTGTCTTTGAAGACTGGAGGAGCACAAAAGCCTAAAAATGTGGGTGACCTCTAACACCAGGACAAGGCAATGCAATAGATTCTGTCCTAGAGCTTCTGGAAAGAAATACAATCCTGTGGACACCTTTATTTTAGCCCAGTGAGGCCTGTGTCAGACTTCTGACGTACAGAACTGTAAGATAAATATATGCTGTTTTAACTTCATGGTTGTTACAGCAGCAATAGGAAATGAATCAACTGTATAAATATATGCATGCAGGTATTTGCTTTTGCTTGCACAAGCTGCCTCTACAAATATATAAAATATTTTGGAAATATTGATTTCTTTCTTTTAATTTTTAAAGTTGATACATACCAGATGTATATATTTGGGGGGTAAATATGATAAATCAATATATTCATATAAAATGTAAAGATGAAATCACTGTAATTGGAGTATCCCGCCCCTTAGGTATTTGTCTTTGTTGTATTCTAGAAATATTCACGTTATTCTCTTCTAGCTATTTTGAAATATATACTAGGTTACTGTAAACCATAGTCACCCTACTTACCTATCAAATACTAGGTCTTATTTCTTCTCTCAAGCTATATATTTGTAGCAGTTAATCAATCTCTCTTCTCCCCTTTACCCTTTCCAGCCTCTGTGACCACAAATATACTATCTTCATGAGATACACTTTTCTTTAGCTCCTGCATATGAGTAAGAATATGAAATATTTGTCTTACTGTGCTTGGCTTATTTGACTTAACATAATGACCTTCAGTTTCATCCA
This sequence comes from Rhinopithecus roxellana, assembly GCF_007565055.1. Taxonomy (NCBI): domain Eukaryota; kingdom Metazoa; phylum Chordata; class Mammalia; order Primates; family Cercopithecidae; genus Rhinopithecus; species Rhinopithecus roxellana. Next base: position 37,224,166 of record NC_044568.1, on the reverse strand, counting down.
TGTTGTTGCAAATGACAGGGTTTTATTCTTTTTAATAACTGAATAATATTCCACTGTGTGTATATACCACATTTAGAAAATTCATTCATCCTTTGATGGACACTTACGTTGGTTCCATATTTTTGCTACTGTGAATAATGCTACAACCAACATGAGGGTATAGATATCTATTTGATAGATTGATATTCTTTCTTTCAAATATATTCCCCTTTCTCAATGATATGTTAGTTCTATTTTTCATTTATTGAAGAGCCTTCATTGCTGTTCTCCATAGCAGCTGTAATAATTTACATTTCCACCAATAGTGTATAAGGATTTCCCTTTTTCCACAACCTTGACAGCACCCATTATTCCATCTTCAGATAAAAGCCATTTAATGAGATGATGTGATACTATATTATGGCTTTGATTATTATTTATGTGATGATTAGGGATGCTGAGCACTTTTTCATATACCTATTGGGCAGTCTGATAAATATCTCCCTTAAGATCTATCAGTGTTTGCTCTATATACTTGAGAGCTCTAGTGTTGGGTGCATAAGAGTTTTTGTTTTGTTTTGTTGGAGACAGGGTCTCACTGTGTCTCCTGAAGTGCAGTGGCATGATGATGGCTCACTGCAACTTCAACCTCCCAGGCTCAAGCAATCCGTCTCTCTCAGCCTCCCACATAGGTGGGACTGCAGGAGTGCACCACCACATCAGGTTAATTTTTTTTTTTTTTTTTTTGGTAAATACAGGGTTTTACCATGTTGCCCAGACTGGTCTCGAGCTCCTGGACTCCAGCAATCCACCCACCTTGGTCTCCCAAAGTGTGGGGATTACAGGCATGAGCCACTGCACTCAGCCTGCATAGATATTTACAATTGTTATATTTTCTTGTTGAATTGACACCTTTATTATTATACAATGGCCTTCTTTGTCTCTGGTTTTTGCAGTCTTTATTTGTAATCTATTTTATCTGACATAAGTATAGCTATTCCTGCTCTTTTTTGGTTTCTAGTTTCATGGAATAGCTTTTTCCACCACTTCTCTTTCAGTCTAGGTCTTTACAGGTGAAGTGAGTTTCTTGTAGGCAACATGTTGCTGAATTGGCTTTCTATATCCATTCAGGTACTCTATATTCAGTGTTGTTATTTATAAGTAAAGACTTACTATTGTCATTTTGTTGCCTGTTTTCTGGTTGTTTTGAGGCTCTTCTCCTTTCTTTCTCACTGTCTTCCTTTGTGGTTAAGTGATTTTCTCTGGTAATATGTTTTATTTGTTGCTTTTCATTTTTAGTGAATCTATTCTAGGTTTTTGCATGGTGGTTACCATAAGGCTTACAAAAAAAGTCTTATAGATATAACAAGTTATTTTAAAGGGATGGTGAATTATGTTAGATCACAAACACAAAAATTAAAACAGCAAACAAAAATGAAAAAAGAAACCCTCTAAACTTTTACTCCATCCCCTCAATATTTTGACTTTATATTGTCTCAATTTAAATATTTTTCTTGTTTCCTGTTAATTTTTCTCTTATGTTGTTTTTGATATCATTTTGATAGATTTGTCTTTGGGCTTCATACTAGAGTTATGAGTGAACTGCACACCACAATTATAGTATTTTAGTATTCTGGATTTGTTGGAGGACTTAATTTTACCAATTGGTCTTATATTTTCAAATGATTACTTTTTGCACATTAGTGTTTATTTTTCTTTCAGATTGAATGATTCCATTGAGCATTTCTTGTAAGATGGGTCTGGTACTGGTGAATTCTTTCAGCTTTTGTCTGGGAAAGACTTTAGCTCTCCTTTGTAGTTGAAGGATAGATTTGCTGTAGACAGTATCCTTAAATGACAATTTTTTATTTCTTTCAGCACTTTGAAATTGTTGTACCACTCCCTCCTGCACTGTAGAGTTCCCAGTGAGCAGTCTGTTGCCAGACAAATTGGGGTCTTTATGTTAGTTGCTTCTTTTCTTTTGCTGCTTTTAGAATCCTCTCTTTGTCCTTGACCTTTGAGAATTTGATTATTATATGCCTTCGGGTAGTCTTCTTTGGGGCAAATCTGTTTGGTGTTCTCTGATTTTCCCATACCTAGATATGTTATCTCCTTCTCATGTTTTGGAAAATGTTCTGTTATTTCTCTTAGTAGGCTTTCTACCCCTTGCTGTTACTCAACTCCTTTAAACAACAATAAATCTTCAATTTGGTCTTTTGAGGTAATTTTCTATATTTTGTGGGTGATCTTTATTCCTTTTCATTTTTTTTTCTTTTTCTTCTCTGCCAATATATTTTCAAATAGCCTATCTTTGAGCTTGCTCATTTTTTCCTCTGCTTAATCTATTCTGCTGTTGAGAGCCTCTAATAAATTTTTCAGCTTAGCAAATGTATTTCTCAGTTCCAAGATTTCGGTTTGATTTTTCCAAAAAAAAACTAAATACCTTTGGTAAATTTTTCTAATAAGTTTCTGAATTGCTGTTTTTGTGTTATCCTGGAGATCACTGCGTTTCCTTAAGGCTGCTATTTTGAGTTCTTGGTCGCAGAAGTCACACATTGCTGTCTTGTTAGGGTTAGTCACTTGTTTCTTGCCTTTTGGATTTGGGAAGGCTGTGGTTCCCAGTTTGCTGTTCTTTTGTATGTATGTATGTCTATCTCTTTGCATTAAAGGATTATTTAGTCAAATAATCTCTATCTGGTTTTTTTAGTTTTTATTGGATATGTGTTCTTAGAGATTCTTTGTAATTTATCTGTTGATTTTCTTTCTTTCCGCACCCCTCCCCTGCCCCCTGCTGGGTTGCTGCCTCCTTTTTGGCACGAGATGCTGTCTTAAGCCCAGGTTTGCCTCAGTTCTGGTAAATGATCAGAGTGCTGCCTTTCCTGAATGGGAGATGTCCCAATAGCATGGGAAGGGTGGCTAGGGTGAGCTCTAGAATGAATCTTCTACAGTGTGGTGCTGCTGAATGTCCATTCTGATTTGGCATTACCTTTGGATGAGTTACAGAGCAGAGTTTCCAGGGCTGGAGATGGCAGTTCCTCCTCTCCCCTTTGTCACTAGCTTTCCTCAGAGATATTTTTTCCTCCAGGCACTCTAGATGCTTCTCATGAGTTTGGCAGGGGCAGGTCTCCTGCTAGCAAACTTAGGATGATGGGGAAGCTGCGTATCCACCTTGATATCACTTTTTTCCAGTGTGGAAGCTGTCAGTCAGGGGAAATTTTCCACGTGCTTGCCGCTAGAAGGACTGGGGGGAGGAACATCATGAATATGGAAGTCCAATTCTTTAACCATCTGCTCAAACTATTTTCATTTCCCTGTGGCCCTGGGAACTGTTTTCTCCTCATATTTGAGATCTGAGAGATTGCTGGTAATAATCTTGGCACTGTATATTTATATTTTTGGTTTTGGGAAAGAGAGCGAGTGAAGCCAGCTTGTTTCTACACTGCCATTTTGGAACTGGAAGTCCAGAAACATTTCTATTGAATAAGTATTCAGTGTTAAGAGACAGATGTGCATAAGTGACTTGTTCAGTATGTATTTTTGTGCTGTTCAGATTTTGAGCCATTTAATGTATCTGTTTCCAAAATAAATCCAAGTAATTTAAAATATATGCAATAACATTGCCATTCCTTCCTAAATTATGAAAGGTATGGCGCATATCCAATTTGTGCAAAAAGCCCGTCATATTCTTTAATAAACTTGTATAATTTTGGTGGAAAATGTAATTAATTATTGGCCAGTCAAAAGATAGCTTTGCTGAGATATAGCTGATTTACAAATAAAGGCTTACTTTAGTATTTTGATTTCTGTTTTATTGAGGCTCATTCTTTTTCTGCAGCAACTGCTAATTATGTCAAGTAAGTTTCAAGGTGAGTTAATTCAGTGTTATTTACCTAATCATTTAACATTTATCAACATCCATCAGTGCTACAAATTAGGGATTTGGAGATGAATCTCATATAGTTTTTGGTGTCAAGAAACTCCCAAAGAGATACATCCTCAAGGAAATAATTATAGTAAAGTTTGAACATTTTCATAAGAGGAATAATACAGGATTTCAGAAGAAGAATCCAGAAATAACATTTTGGAAGAAAAAATTATGGCTCGGAATACTTCTGCTGGTAATAATAACTTCTACTTCATGCAAATTGGTAAAAATAAAGATTCTTCTTCAAGATCCTTTATGAATACCTACTATAAAACTGTTGTAATAGAGATACAATTCTCTAATCACTACAAAAGAGAGATAGTGACTCATAGATTAGTGAAGTCCATATGTGACACCCCAGGTTTCTAGAGGCAGTAACATCTTCTCTATAGGATCCCTCTTAATTTAATATCCAACTGCCTTTGTTTCTCATTGTCAGTGTCTTCTTATATAGAATTTTTTTAAAAATGGGAAAAAGTACTTATAGATCAGTTTAGCAATTTCATTTGCAAAAATGCAGATTTTCTCTCTTCAGGTAGACTAGTAAGTGATGGTGTTCCACAAAAAGGCAAACAAACAAACAAAAAAAAACCTTAATGACCCAAATTGTCAGTGTGATTCAAAACATTTTCTTATGTTAAATGCCTCTTATAATTGGAATAGGTGCCAACAACAAATGAAAAAAAATTACATAGATAGCTTACATATTAGTTACGTAGAGAGCTTGAGTCAAGATAGGATTGAGGTTAATAGCAAATTAATCATAAAAATAGAGTCTGATTACTGCTGCTCAAACTTAAGCATCTTCAGTATGAAGGTAGCTTCAGGATGTTTGTTGATCCCAATGGGACATCAGGATGGAGGAAGGGGTGAGGGAGGATTCCCCAGAACAAGATGCACTCATACACAGAAACTTGGCATTTAACACTGCAATTTTCAAATTGAGAAGACCAGTTTTAATTTTGTTTTATCTCCTTTTGGATCCTACTTTCTGGAGATTTGAAAATGTATTTATAGTGCAAGTAAAATCCGAACTTCTTTCCTCCCTCTCCCTAATTTTTGGATATTTCAGGAATTGGGATCTGAATTATACAGATAAGAACCAGCCCCCTCTCCTGATTTGTGTGCAGCAAAAGTCCCAAGGGACTGAAAAGCAAGTATTTTCTTCATTTCCTTTCAGTTTCCCAATAGTCTGTTCATGTACTTGTTGGGTAGGAAAAATTGTTTTCTAATTACAAATCTCTATTATATTAATAAGTAGGGACTAAACTCTGACATCCTCTCTTGCCCAAATTCTTATCTAGGAGGCCTGGAGAGTCATGCCCTAGGAACCACAAAATCTCATCAGATGGGTTATATTTAACCCTATATAATGTAGTTTACTTTCCAACTTGACTCTGGCATAATATCACATGACAGGTATAAAAGGCAATAAAAATATTTTACCCCAAAATATGTTTCTTTGCTGTATTCTAAAATGACCCTGCAAAGCCATTGTTTTGTGGAAGAAAAGTTGTATCTGTAAAGAACTTCTACTAACGTAACTAGATCTTTCCTCCTTCCAGGCCCTTGCAGTCTTGAAGAGATGAACTGAGAGTCTAGCACCTTTTACGGCCTGAAAAGGAAAACTTTGCCATCTATTATCTCTAAGGGGAGCTGCCTATGAGATTTTATTTATGTAATAAGAACCTTGCTCTCCACAATCCTTTATCTTAATCCAGATGCTAGTTTCTATTTATTCCAGATCTTTAGATAATGACTTAACTGTCTCAAACAATTGCCAATCAGAAAATTGTTGAATCCATCTATTACCTGTGTTCCCCGCTCTCCTTTTTGAGTTGTCTCATCTTTCTGGACGGAATCAATGTATACCCCATATGTATTGATTGATGTTCTAAATGTCCCCCTAAAATATATAAAACCAAGTTGCAACCCATCCATCTTAGGCACATGCTTCAGGACCTCTGGAAACTGTGCCTCAGGCCTTGGTCATTCATATTTGGCTCCGAATAAACCTCTTTACATATTTTACAGAGTTTGACTCTTTTTGTCAACATAAACTTATCTTCCTTTCAGGTTTAGGATTTCCCTTTCTCAGGCTTCATTGGACACGTATTTGTTAAGGCAACATGCTGAATAAATGACTAACCAATGTATAAGTGTTACACAGGCATTCATTGAAAAAAAAAAATTACTGAGCTTCTACTGTGTGCCAGGCAATTGTTGAACCTTGGATTTCAGGGTGATGATAGGCTTTGAAAGACACTGAAGTGAGTCTGACTTGAGATCATGTCTCTAAGACTCAATTTTCTCCTTTGAAATGAGAGAAAGAAGAGTACTGACTCTCACCTATGCTTTTGAGTGTACGCATACCATTTTGTCCACTATTTAGCAAGAGGCAAATATGTGATTGTGTTTATTAAATATTTTCTTGAAATGTCAGTGCATCGTATTTTCATGCTAGTGTGTAACATGTGGGAATGGGCTTTTTATTCCATTTAATACACAGTGGCATTGTCTATTGATTTAATGAGGAAATTATACATGTTGTACTTTCCTATTTAGCAAAGGGTTTTGCATTAAAGGTATATCAAAGGAACACATTGCCATGGGGAGTTGGGTGCAGCACAGCCATATGGCAGAGAAAAGGCCACAGCAATCAAGCAGACGACCTGTGGTATCTCAGGCGAGGCAGACAGAAAGGCATTTTGGGAAACAGCGAAAGGGGTTAGTCACTGGGCAGCAAACATGTGTCCAGTAAATGGTGGCCTTAATACCTCAAATCCATTTACATTGCCTATTATTTGACACTCATTCAAAATCCAGGGAATGTGTTTTGCAGTGACCTTAGATAAAAATGAGGGAAAGCAAATAGAGTAACTATTAACATAATTACAAAGAGACCTGTTTGATCTATGCTTCATATGCCCATATGGCCGGGTATTCAGTGGACTTCAGCAGTCACTGCTCTCCTAATAAGCCCTGTTAATTAGGTAATAGGAACATTCTCTCATTGTGACAACAGAGTTTTCTAACTTGCTCAAATTAAACCAAGCTAATCTTGTTAAACATTGAGATTCCAGATGGCCCCTAAGGTACACTCTGGTATGCAGGCAGGGGAATCAGTGCCTTTGTAATCCATGATCTACTTTTTTGAACTGGAAAAGCTGTTTTGGAAAAGATTATGTGGAAACCAAGAAATCAATATTCATTATTTCCTGTCCAACAAAATTAGATAGTTAGATATTTGTATGCATGTATGGATTTGTGTGTTTACATGTCTGAATGTAAATTTTTATGTGTAAAAGGAGCTCATCCTCTCAATCCAAAGCTTTTGAAGAGTGTGTGCTCCAAGCTGAAGAGCAATTTGATGGCTCTATATTCATTGACTTTCTTTTCTTTCCATCTTTCCAGAAGCTGATTTTTAAACAGGCAGAATATTACAGCTGGAATGGATTTTAGAATTTAGCTAACCAACACATTCAATTTGTAAATGAGAAGACTAAGGACGAGAGGGAAATACCAATATAAGATCAAAAAATAAGTTAGTGTCAGACTAGGAGTTAAACATTTTCCTCCTCCTGAAGAGCTAATCATCTACGTTTATTTTTTAAAATGACATCTTCATTGAGATATGATTTACATACCATCAAATTAACGCTTTTAAATTGTACCATTAAGTTGTATTAATTGCTCTTTCCTAGCAATATCTGATACTATACCACCTACTCATCAGCACCTTTCTTGTCTGCAGGCCATATTTAAGATCTGAGAACAAAAGCCTTTAGTGGAAACCTTGATGATAATGAGATGATCATGTTTTTTAAATGTAAGCTATCATTATGCACCAATAACAATGCTGAGTTCCAGTTCATGCATTCCACAAATTCTTTTGAGCTCTGCTATGTGCCAAGCACTGTTCTAGGCACTTTTTGTAAACCAATGAGCCAAACAAAGATCCCTGCCTTTATGAGGCAAGGGAAGACAGAAATACACAACGTGTCAATTAGATAACATTTTGAAAGGTGTTAAGTGCTATAGGAAAGAAAAAAAAAAGTCAGAACTGAGTAAAAATGCTGGGATGTCTAGATTTGTGTGGATGGGGATGAAGAGGAAAGATTAGCATTTTGAAAAAGAAGGCCTTGCTGTGGAGGTGACATTATACATTTAAACGCTCAGAAGAATCTTTTGAGGATGCACTTAAATATGTATTATTAACCGCTTTTAAAATTAATTCTATTGAAATATCACACACACACAAGTGTATAGCTCAGTGAATTTTCACAAAGTGAATATGCCTGCTAACATTGCTGGGGGTTTTTGTTTGTTTGTTTGTTTTTTGTGATGAAAGAGAGAATAAGTCATGAGCCTAAGACCACATCACAAATAAGTGCCAGAGACTGAACTTAGCACTTTCCTATTGACTCAGGTTATCTCAAGGAAAAGAACCTAAGGCTAGACTTCAGATTTGGAAAACTGGATAGAAAGAGAGATGTAAGCGATGAAGTATAGAGTAGCTGGACTGTTGCACTGAACAGAAATATTTCAGCTTTCTAAATAACAGTGGAAGGGAATTTTGAACTAACTTTCTGGGGCATCGTGTCAATAGAAATATAGAGGGGGCTGCTATGTCTCAGAGTTACCACAGAGTGGCAGTGCTTTAGAGCTTAACTAAGTTAGCAATTGCATTCCAAAGTCCCCAGTTCAGCCCTTTTTTAGGGCTTTAAAAACAAATCACAGATCATAAGCTCTTATATAGAAAAACACTTACATTTGGGTGAAATTTACTTTTGTATGAAAATTACAAATACACACAGGCAATGCAACAGTCTTTGTTGCATATGCAATAGGTATCTCATTTATTTTAAGAAATAAAATGCAATAATTGCATAAAATTTGCAATTAAAGCTGTACCATAGACTTTTTTTGTTGTTGGGCTAAGCCAGAGTATCTGATGGCAAATCAACACTTTTACCAGGAAAAAATAGAAAGATCAGATTGAAAAAAAAAAAAGACAACTGAAGACGTTGGAGACACCTAAGATTTGAAAGGTGATGATCTAAGAGAAGGTAAGCTCACAGAGGTGAATTTGCATTTTTGTTTTTCACCCTGACCCAAGTTTCATAAAAAGACATTTGTTAATTCCTTAAATACATCAGACGAGAGGATAAGGAACCAAATCAACAACAGCTGAAATGTTAGTGGAGTTTTGATCCTCTCAGTGTATTAAGAGGACCATCATTGGAGTTCGAGATCTGTCAGTGCAGAAGAACGCAGGCAAATACACTGAGAATGGGAGTAAGCTAGTGGCTAAAGGACATGCATATTTTTCAGTCCAAAATTCTGCCTTACGTCAGCTCAATCCATCATTAGACTGTATTGATTTGCCCCTACTTGCCAAAGGGATAGTTACAGGGTAGTCGAATCTTCTGGAAGGAAGACAACATCCTTCAAAGCCTCTACGGCATTTAAAACATAACAGTCTGGCATTCCATCAAAACTTAGGAGGCTAAATTAAACTAAGATCAAGATAATGGGAAAAAAAGTAGACCCTTGTGTGATCCAGATAATAAATTTGTTACATGAACTTTAAAATAAGATTAATTAATATATTGAAGAAAAGAAAAATATAAGACGAAGCATTCTACCAGAGAACTGGAATCTTTGAAAAATGAGGACTGAAACAAATTTGAGAACTATAAGAAGTAATAATTGAAGTTAACCAAAACAAAAAATAATTAAACAGCATACTGGACCCAAATGAAGACAGAATAAGTGATCCAAAGGAAAAGCTGTAAAATATATACAACCGAAACTCACAAAGAGTAAAAAAACGAAAACAACAACAAAAAAGTCAGCAACAAAAAAGTCAGCAATGTGTAAGACAGCTATGGTACGTGGTGAAAATATCTAATGTGTATGTCATTGGAGGCTCATATGGGGAAGAAATAACAAGCAACAGGTGCTTTACCCAATGAAGTAAAGGCCAAGACATTATCAAAAACTGATCAAAGACATCCTCTTACAGGTTCCAGAAATTCAGAGAATCTAAACAGGATAAACATGGGAAGAACCACTCCTTGTCACACTTCATTCAAACTGCTGAGCACCAAAGACAAGAAGCAAATCTTAAAAGTAGTCAAGAGTAGAGGACAAGAGAGATCTATAGAGTAACCATAATACTTTCATCTGACTTCTAATCTGAAAAGACAAAAGCCACACTACAACTGAATACCACATTTTATGTGCAGAAGGGAAAAAACTGGCAAATGATATTTGTGTGCTAAGAGATGATATCTTTCAAACATTAAGGAAAAACAAATGAAATTTCCAACATACAGAAACATATAATTTGTTGTCAGGAAACAAACACCAAAAGAAGTATTAAGGTGAGTACTTCCATGGGAAGTTGAGCACATATGAAAATGCAGCAGGAAGGAGTGAAGGGAAAAGAAAAAGTAAATATGTAGCAGAATCTACACAAACATTGATTATACAAACAACAATACTTTTTTTGAAGTTTAGAATTTAATTGAATTTCATAATACAAAAGCTAAGAAAGGGTTCTATGGACGTAAAAGATGAAAAGATCCTAGCATTATATTAAAAATGATAAATGCATTCATTTCTATTAGGCTCTAATAAGTCAAGGTGCATATAGTGAAACTAGTATAAAAGTTGTAAGTGGGACATGGTGGCTCACACCTGTAAACCCAGCACTTTGGGAGGCAGAGGTGGGCAGATCACTTGAGGTCAGGAGTTCAAGACCAGCCTGGCCAACAGGGTGAAACCCTGCTTCTACTAAAAATACAAAAATTACCCAGGCGTGGTGGTGCACTCCTGTAATCCCAGCTACTTGGGAGTTGAGGCAGGAGAACTGCTTGAATCCGGGAGGCAGAGGCTGCAGTGAGCTGAGATTGTGCCACTGCACTTCAGCCTGGTCGAAAAGTGAGACCCTATCTCAAAAAAGAAAAAAAAAATGTAAATTACTGTAACTACAAAGCTAATAAAGGGAACATGAATTATTTAAAGAATTGATTAATCTAACAAAAGGTAAGAAAGAAGATAAGAAAGGAACAAACAGCGTGCGAGACAACTCCTGGGTGAAAGGGGAATTTAAAATGAAAATTAGAAAACATGGTGAAATGGAAGAGTAACGTAATATGACATATCAAAAGGTGTGTAATGCAATAAAAGAGCTCAAAGGAAAATATATAGCCTAAATGTATACATTTTAAAATAATATAGGCTTAATATCCATGATTTAGTCTTCCATATCAGAAGCTAAACCAAACAAACAAATAACAACAACAACAAAACAAAAACAAGGTACAGAAATCAAAGGAATGGGGAATACTTTTACAATAGAGAACACGAATAAATCCAGTTTCAGGAGTAAAATAAAGGGCATCATTAAAAATTCCACAGATATTGAAAAGAAAAGAGGGTATTACAATCAAATTTGTAATAAATTTGACAGATTTAAGATAAATCAGATGAAATTGATACATTTCTTGAAAAACAGTTTACCAAAACTGAGAAGATATAGAAATTTATTAAATTTTATAAATTATGTTATCTAGTAGAAATTTTTAAACAATAATTCTATAAAAGTTAAATATGTAAATAAATGTTTCTCAAACAAAAAAACCTCTAGTCTAAATGAATTTACTGGTTTATCCGAACATTTGAAAAAAATAGCAACAAACTTATACAAACTCTTCCAGAGAATAAAAATTCAGGTAACACTTCCCATCACAATATATTTGATCAATGTATGTTTATTATCAAAGCAAATACATGACAAACATAGAAATCACATATCAATATTTCTTATGAACACAGATGAAATACTCTGAATTATTTGTACAAAGTACTAGCAAACTGAACCGAAAGACTTATAAAATTTATAGTATATCATGACCAAGTGAGATTTAATTCAGGAATACACACATAGTCAAAGTTTTGAAAACCAAGCACTGTAATTTTTGCATTAAAAGATAAAAATAAAAATAAAGGTAAAAGATAAAAATTACATGATTATATAAATAGATTCTGGAAAAATGATATAACTCAACAAGCACTTTTACTATAACAAGAAACTATAACAAGCTAGAGATGAAATTAATATATTTTCTTTATATAGGGTATTTTAAAAATCAACAGCAATTTTCATATGAAATAGTAATATAAATATTATCCTGCCCTGAATTTACCTACTAGTCAAAGAAGTCTACTATGTCCTCTCACCATTTTACTGAAAGTTGTAGACAGTGCAATTAGGCAAACATTTAATAAATGAATGAAGAAATTAGTAATAAGCCAAAAAGAATAAAAATAAAAGATATAGGGGAATTAGAAAAGGTATAGGAATTAGAAAAGAAGAAACAAATATATCATTTACATAGACATGGATGAGTATACAGAAAATTCGAAAGATCTATACAATCGTTAGGGCTTAGAAGCTATTTAATGTGAGCTTTATATAATAATTAATTCTTATATAATGCTACATCTATATCGTGTATTCTTGTATAAAGGTAATAAATGATATATAAAATAAAAGTAATATAAATGTTTTATTTATGTTCATATAAAATATAAATGCTAGAATATTTAAAACAGAATAGGAAATACCAAGGGTCAAACAGAATCAAAATTTGCAAAATGCTGTCACAGAACATATAGAGTATTACTGAAAAAATTCCAAAAGATTCCATTAACAAAGGGATATATGATGTTTCCAAATTGGAAATTTCAAAATCATAAGATTGACTTAAATGATGTGTAGGTTCAACTTAATATTATTGAAAACTCAGCAAATAATCTGTAAAATTAAAAGCTGCTTCTAAAATTTATCTGGAAATGAAGAGTACCTAGAATAGCCAAAATAATCTTTAAAAGCAAAGCCAGTGAACTCATGTTACCAGATATCCAGACTCATTATAAACCTAAAGTAAGCAGCTCACTGTGCTATTAGCACAAGAAAAGACAAATGGATCAATGTAACAGAATAGAGGCCAGAAGGAGACCTGATAGATTACCAGATCTGCAATATAGACACTATTGCCATCCAGCGGGGAAAACGATGGTCTTCACAATAAATGGTGCTGCTCAATTTGATACTCATATTTAAAAAAATAAATTGCTACATCACACCACGAAACGAAAATTAACTCCACTAGATTGTAGATGATAAAAACAAAACAATGCAACTGTATAGTAAAAAGTATAGAATAGAATGTTTATGACCTTGGAGCAGACTAAAATTGCTTAAAGTAAATAGTGAATAGCACTAATTAAAATGTAAAGATGGATAAATTATAATTGTGCATTAAGAGTTTCCGTTTATGAAAGGATGCCATTAAGAGAGTAACATGGCAGCCCAAAGAGTATGAGAGTGCACGCACACACGCACACGCACACAACTTATATCCTTAATAAAGAGTTACATTTCAAAATAAGAATAGGCAATTTAATTAAAAAAGAAAACTTGGCCAAAGACTTCAGTAGGCAATTTCCGAAGTAGAATATCCAAATAACCAAAAAGTATTTCAAAAAGAACTCATCAACATCAATGATATAACACTACGTGTCAACAAGAATGTATAAAATTATAAAAAAGCAGAAACAAGGCCGGGCGCGGTGGCTCAAGCCTGTAATCCCAGCACTTTGGGAGGCCGAGACGGGTGGATCACGAGGTCAGGAGATCGAGACCATCCTGGCGAACACGGTGAAACCCCGTCTCTACTAAAAAAAATAGAAAAAACTAGCCGGGCGAGGTGGCGGGTGCCTGTAGTCCCAGCTACTCCGGAGGCTGAGGCAGGAGAATGGCGTAAACCCGGAAGGCGGAGCTTGCAGTGAGCTGAGATCTGGCCACTGCACTCCAGCCTGGGCGACAGAGCGAGACTCCGTCTCAAAAAAAAAAAAAAAAAAAAAAAAGCAGAAACAAAACCAGAAGACACCAAATGTTGATGAAGATGTGCAAAAGAAGAACTCTTATGCTATGCGGCAGAAATATAAATTAGTAAAACTACTTTGGAAAACTGTCAGGTAATATTTACTGAAGTTGGATATAAACATGCACTGTGACTGAGTTGTTCCATCCTAGGGACATTCCAACAGAAATGTGTGTATCTGTGGACTAAAGTGTTATTACAAAATTTACACCTTTAGTTTACAAAATTTATTGCAACACTATTCATAATACACCTAAATTGGAAGCTTCTAGAATGCCCATCAGCAATAGGATATATCAGTTGTCGAATATTCACATATTACTATACTATACAGCAAAGAGAAGGAACAAACTTCTGTTCTTTGCAATAATGTTGATGAATCTTATTTAAAAAATCGAGAAGAAACTGAACCCAAAAGCTTATATATTGTACACATCTATGTACATCAAGTTCAGCATTAAGGCAAAATAAACCATGGTGTTAACAGTCAGAAAGGTAGTGATCTTTAAAGAGAGGTGGAATGACTTGGGGGTGGTGGTGTTAAGCATGACGAGGGCTGATGATGTTTTCATTTTTAGATTTGGGGATACTTGTGCTTGTTAGTTACATGGGCATTACATGTATAATGCAGAGTGGAGCTAGGCCTCTAGTGTCCTAATTATTTTTTTTTCTTTTTAAGACAGAGTCTCGCTCTGTCACCCAGGCTGGAGTGCAGTGGTGAGATCTCAGCTCACTGCAACCTCCACCTTCCTGGTTCAAGCAATTCCCCTCTCTCAGCTTCCTGAGTAGCTGGGATTACAGGTGCATGCCACCACGCCCAGCTAATTTTTTTGTATTCTTAGTAGAGCTGGGGTTTCACCAGATTGGCCAGACTGGTGTCGAACTCCTGACCTCAGGCAATCTGCCCACCTCGGCCTCCCAAAGTGCTGGGATTACAGACGTGAGCCACCGTGCCTGGTCCCAAGTGTCTTAATTTTTGATTGATTACACAGGTATTTTCCCTTTGTGAAAATTTCCCGAACTGCACAAGAATGATTTTTGCCCTTTTCTGTATTTACACTTGACTTAAGTAACTGGTTTAGCTTTTCAATTATAGTATAATCAGAGGTGTCCCATCACAAGTTTTTGTATTCATATTTAAATTAATAGTCATTGTTAAATAGTGCAAAATGTATACTATTAATCTTAAAGTTTAGCATTTAAGAAAGGTGGGCCCTGAAAGGTGGGTTTGGATACTGGCTCCTTCAATTATTATATCTGTGATTACAGGCAAAGTACTTAACCTTCCTGAGCCTCAGTTAGTGTAAAATTGAAATACTAATAATTTCTTTCTCATAGGGAAGTTTTAGAACTAAATGAAATGAACTTGCCAAGGGCTTCATATATCATAAGTATTTTGTAAACATTGATTTTTATTAATTACTGAAAAACCACAGACTCTGATCCAGTTTTGTCATTGTATAAGTTGAATGACCTTTATCAAGTTATACCCTGAGCTTTTATAGCCTCTTTAATTCAATAACAGGATGATTTATGAAGTTCACAGAGTATGTGATAATTAAATTTGAGCCACATAAGAAAATGCTTTATAATCTATAAAACTATAATAATGAAAAGTATTATTTTAAGATAGATTTTATTACAAAGATACATAAAATATAAGACAAATTAAGGAGAAACAGTAATATCATCATCTGATTATTCAGAAAATGTTATGCATAACTGTCAGTGTTTTCTGATAAAGTCTGTGATATCCAACAGATAAACGTTGGCATAAAATGTCAGAAACATGCACAACAACGAAAATGACAGAAAAGGCTGATATAAAGATTAAAAACATCATTATAGAATACCGAGATAGTGCAATTTGTTACTTGCATTTTATAGCCACTTCAAACGGAGTCCAAGATGAAAGGAAGTAGAGATTTTGTTCTAGAGTTATAGCTGAGATTTTTTTCTTTCATTTTTTGTTTTGATGATCTTCATTTAGGTATTAAGATACAATTGACTGTGAAACTAAAATGAATACATATACGCACATGCTAACTGAGAAAGATGAGTTGGTACTTGCCATGATTTTCAATTGTTAGAGTTTTGATAGCACAAAATGCCATAACTGAGGGGAAATTGGGTTTTCTCCTGCTTCATACAAAGCCAGTAGTTCTATGTACTGATTTATTGTAACTGATGTACGCTTGGCAAATGCTAATCTCCAGGGTATATCTAATGCATGGGTATGACAAAAAACTTGACTCAGATCACCTGCTTCCATTTCTTTTTTTTTCTTCTTTTGTAATGAACTACAAAAGTTTGGAGATATGCACAACGCCCCTATAAGTTATCTCCTCCATAAACATAATGCATTAAATTTCTATTTAAAATCCAATCTTCACTTTCAAAGTGAGGTCTGTTATGAATTCCAACATTTAACTGAGATATAGGACGATAGAGTGTACAAATTTTACATTCTATTTTCAATTGTTAAACATTAATTCAATGCAAAAAATTGAGATACTATAATATGCAAACAATGGTAATTCATAGGTAGCTAAGAAAAACATAATCCTAGTGTGTTTTAGAAAGAAAGAAAACAATATAAATAATAAAATAATAAAGTTGAGTAAAAAAATGAGGTGCCTTATATTATGAAAGAGAAAACCATCAGCATAGCATGGCATCTGATTGACAAATGAGATAAAGATATCTGTGAACCCTTTGTAGGATTCAAATTCAAATTATTTGGATACAACTAAATATAAAGATTAAATGCATTTTGGAAAATTTAACTTGTTTTTGGTATTTTGGTCTTAAAACCTAAATGTTCCTTTCCCTCCAAAAATTAATTAGAAGAGATTTTCATTTATAAACGTTATAATTACTTGTTAAAAATTAAAACGTTAGGCCAAGTGTGGTGGCTTACGCCTGTAATCCCAGCACTTTGGGAGGCCAAAGTGGGTGGATTATGTGAGCTCAGGAGTTTGAAACCAGCCTGAGCAACATGGTGAAATCCTGACTCTACCAAAAACACAAAAAAATTAGCTCATTATGGTGGTGCACACCTGTAGTCCCAGCTATTCAAGAGGCTGAGATGGGAGGATTGCTTGAACCTGGAAGGCAGAGGTTGTAGTGAGTGGAGATTGTGCCATTGCACTCCAATCTGGGTGATAGAGCAAGACCCCATCTCAAAAAAAAAAATTGAAATACTATAGAAATCTATGATTTTAAATTATTTATCTTTAGTGCTATCCTAAAGGAATAACTAGTGTTAACGGTAAAAAAAAATCTCAAAATGTATACATGCACGTGTGTGTGTGTGAAATACGTGATTTCACACAAATAGAGTTCATATTAATATACTACTTAAAATCTCACATATATGATTCATAGTATAAGTTGAATTTTAATTATAAGAATGTAGATCTCTATATCACTATTTTACTTGCACAACATTCTAGTTTAAAAATAAGAATTTATAGAATCCCTCATTGATAACCATGTATATTTCAGTAATATATATTATAGGTTTATTTGGCTGTTATGATTCCTATAGTCATTTAAAATGTCAGGTATAAAAATAAATAATAAAGCAGTGGTGAAAATTAGTGTGTTCCAATGTATAAGTTAGGAGACATGAAGGAGGTATTTCTCTTCTTTGGGCCTCAGATTTGTGATTTATTTAATAGTTACATATGCTAAAATTGGAAGACATGATTTAAGGGCCCTCCTTTTGGGGCAATCTATGAATTTAATGGTCACATTATTCTTTTAATAAATATATGCTTCAAATTATTTGTAATAGTCCTTTAATCACAGCCCATTTTGTACATAAGTAATTCGATGGTATATAAGAATATATACAATCATTGTTAAATACATGCAATAGATTAAAAAGCATAAATAGGAAATATAAAAATTAGAATGGAAGGTAAAGCCTCAGGGAAATCATATTTCAAGAATTCATGTCAGACTATACTTCACTGAGACGCAAATGTGGCTCTTAGTTGTTTGGAAGTCAGAACAACAAAGAAAACAGAGTCAGCACAGAATACCTTGAGAAAATTATAGTATCTTGAGAATATTTCAAAGTAACGAAAGAGAAACACAAATACTCACAGATACACATATATAAGCGCACACACACATACACACACAAACTACAAAATTGAAAAATGTAATTAAAGATTTGGTTCTCCTGCCTAGTTCCCAATTCTAATCTGTGTGGTTTATTCATCTAACCATAAACAATATAACTGTGATTGGAGTACATAAGTTCAGCACAAACCACTTTAGAAATTACCTTCCATAAAGGAAAGTTTTGGACAGGCTAAAGGTAAATGTTGGAGTTCCTGTAGTCCATGAGCATAGATATGGGAGTGGGATTTAAAATTAACACAGTTTATTTCAATTTCCTTTGGTTATTGTGGCTATTTGGAATCTGAGAGGACTCCAGTGAGCTGGAACCGCGCACCAGCTGCTCTGGGTGGCTGGTAGAAGCATGCCATTCACCTGAGTAGTGACTGAAGGAACTGAGCCAGGAAACGCTGGGGTTATGCTTCGTGCTAAAATGGGAGACCGCTGGTGAAAACAGATCTGAAAAGTGGTTTCTCAAAGAGATGTGGTTGGCGTTGGGGCTGAGATGGTGACTGTGGTAGCAATGGTTTCAGAAGAGGCAATTTGGAAATAATATAACTATTTCTTTAATCCTAAAGTTATAAGAAATAATGGAAAGATCAGTCCCATCCCAATACTCGGAAAGATGATTGGCTACATTAG